>NW_026526765.1:145205408-146405408 GCF_024362965.1 Panthera pardus
TTACTGGATTGTATGGTAGTTCTATTTTTAAGTTTTTGAGTAAACTCCATACTGTTTTCCATGGTGGATGGGCCAGTTTACATTACCACCAATAGTGCAAGAGGGTTCCTTTGTCTTGATATCCTCCTCAGCACTTGTTATTTCTTTTCTTTTTGATACTAGCCATTCTGACAGGTATGAGGTGCTATCTCATTGTGGTTTTTATTTGCACCTTCCTGATGTTTAGTGATGCTAAGCATCTTCATGTGTCTGTTGACCATCTATCTATCTTCTTTGGAAAACTGTCCAGATCTCCTGCACATTTTTAAATCAAATTAGCTTTTTGGTGTTGAGTTGTATGAGTTTTTTTTTCTATATTTTGGATATTAACTCTGTATCAGATATATCATTTGCAAATATCTTTTCTCATTCACTAGGTTGCCTTTTGTTTTGTTGATGGTTTCCTTTGCTGTGCAAAAGCTTTTTATTTTGGTGTAGTTCAACTTGTTTATTTTTGGTTTTGTTTTCCTTTCCTGAGGAGATATATCCATTAATATATTGGTAAGGCTGATGTCCAAGAGATTACTGTCTATGTTTTCTTTTAGGAGTTTTATGGTTCACATCTCATATTTAGGTCTTTAATCCATTTTGAGTTTATTTTTGTTTATGGTGTAAGAAAATGGTCTAGTTTCATTCTTTTGTATGTAGCAGGAACATCTTAACAATATTAATTCTTCCAGTTCATGGGTATAGAATATTTTTGCATTTGTTTGTATCATCTTCAATTTCTTTCATCAGTACCTTAGAGTTTTCAGAGTTCAGGTCTTTCACCTCCTTGGTTAAATTTATTTCCAGGTATTTTATTATTTTTGGTGCAATTGTAAATGAGATTGTTTTCTTAATTTCTCTTTTTGCTACTTCATTATTAGTGTATCCTGTGACATTATGAGTGTATCCTGTGACTTGATTATTAGCGTATTCTGTGTGTCCATTAATTTTGTATCCTGTGACTTAACTGAACTCACTTATCAGTCCTGATAGTTTTTTGGTAGAGTCTTTAGGATTTTCTATATATAGTGTCATGTCATCTGTAAAAAGTGACTGTTTTACCTCTTCCTTCCCAGTTTGGATACCTTTCATTTCTTTTTCTTGTGTGATTGCTGTGGCTAGTACTTCCAGTATTAGGTTAAAGAAAGTGGCAATAGTGAGCATCCTTGTTTTGTTCCTGATTTTGGATGGAAAGCTTTCAGTTTGACACTGTCGAATATGATGTTAGCTGTAGGTTTGTCATATGTAGCCTTTATTATGTTGGAGAATAGTCCCTCTGAACCATTCTGTTGACAGTTTTTGTCATGAACATATGTTGCATTTTGTGAAATGCTTTTTCTGCATCTATTGAGATGATCATGCAGTTTTTATCCTTTGTTTTGTCAATGTGATATATTATGTTGATTGATTTGTGAATATTGATCATCTTTGCACCCCTGGAATAAATCTCACGTATTCAAATGATCCTTTAATTTATTATTGAATTTTGTTTACCAATATTTTCTTTTTTTATTGTTTAAAAAAATTTTTAAGTGACCTTTACACTCACTGTGGGGCTCAAATTCACAACACCAAGGTCAAGAGTCAGATGCTGTACTGACTGGGGCAGTCAGGTGCCCCTAGTTTTCAAATATTTTCTTGAGGATTCTTGCATCTATGTTCATCAAAAGAAAATTATTTTACTGTAGTTTTCTTTTTTTTTTTTTTTATAGTGTCTTTGTCTGGCTTTGGTGTCAGAATAATGCTGGCCTTGTGGAATGAATTTGGAAATTTTCTTGTCTCTTCTATTTTTTGGAATGGTTTGAGAATAGGTATTAACTCTTCATTAAATGTTTGATAGAATTGACATGTGAAGCCATCTTGTTCTGGCCTTTTGCTTATTGGGTTTTTTGATTACTGATTCAGTTTCATTGCTAATAATCAGTGCATGCAAAATTTTATATTTCTTCCTGATTCAGTTTTGGGAGATTATAGGAATTTATCCATTTCTGTAGGATGTTTAATTTATTGGCATATAATTTTTCATAATTCTTAACAGTCCTTTGTATTACTGTGGTGTCAGTTGTTTTCCTCTTTCATTTCAATTTAATCTCTCTTTTTTCTTGATGAGTCTGGCTAAAAGTTTATTAATTTCATTTCTCTTTTTCAGAGAACCAGCTTTTGGTTCCTTGATCTTTTCTTTTGTATTTTCTTGGTCTCTATTTGATTTTTTTCTGTACTCATCTTTATTATTTAATTCCTTCTACCAAGTTTGGGCTTTGTTCTTCTTTTTCTATTTCCTTTAGACGTAAGGTTGGATTGTTCATTTCAGATTTTTCTTTATCTTGAGATAGACCTGTATTGCTATAATTTTCCCTCTTAGAACTGCTATTGCTCTGTCCCAAAGATTTTAGACCATTGGGTTTCCATTTTTATTTGTCTTCATGTATTTCCTCTTTGATTTCCATGTTGATGCATTTATTGTCTCATAGCATGTTGTTTAGCCTCCATATGTTTTTGTTTTTTCAGTTTGTTTTCTTATAATTGATTTCTATTTTCATATTGTGGTCTGAAAAGTTGCTTGCTATTATTTTAATCTTCTTAAATTTATTGAGGTTTGTTTTGTGGCCTAACATGCGACCTATTGTGGAGAATGTTCCATGTGCCCTTGAAAAAGATGTATATTCTGCTTTTAAATGGAATGCTCTGTATATATCTGTTAGGTACATGTGTCCTAATGTGCCATTCAAAGCCACTGATCCCTATTGATTTTCTGTGTGGATATTCTATCCATTGAGGTAACTGGCATATTAAATGACCTCTACTATTATTGTGTGACTGTTAATTTCTCCCTTTATGTCTTTTAATAGTTGCTTTATGTATTTAGGTGCTCACATGTTGGGCATATAGATGTTTACAATTATTCTCATGTTGGATTTTTCCCTTTATCATTATGTAGTGCCCTTCTTTGTCTCTTATTAGAGTCTTTGTTTTCAGGTTTGTTTTGTCTTGTACAATAAGTTTTGTTATTCCTGTTCTTTTTGTGCTTCCATTTGCATAGAATATTTTTTCCATCCCTTTAGTTTCAGTGTGTATGTGTTTTTAAGCCTGAAGTGAGTCTCTTGTAGGCAGCATATAGATGGGTCTTGTTTTTTTTTTTTTTTCTCTCTATTTTTTAAACCATTCCTACCTCATCCCTACAGGGAGGGAGAGGGAGAGGGAGAGGGAGAGAGAGAATGAATGAGAGCAGGCACAAGCAGGGGAAGAACAGAGAGAGGGAGAGAGAGAATCCCAAGTAGGCTCCTCGATGTCAGTGCAGAGCCTGATGTGGGGCTCAACCTCACAAACCATAAGGTCATGACCTAAGCTCAAATCAAGTTAGATGCTTAACCCACTGAGCCACCCAGGTGCCCCATGTCTTTTTTTTTATCCATTCAGTAACCCTATGCCTTTTGATTCATCCATTTAGACGATTTGTATTTCAAATTTTTTTAATGTTTATTTATTTTTGAAGGAGAGAGATACAGAGTGTGAGTGGTGGAGGGGCAGAGAGAGAGGGAGACACAAAATCCAAAGCAGGTTCTAGGCTCTGAGCTGTCAGCACAGAGCCCAACATGGGTCACCAACTCACAGACTGTGAGATCATGACCTGAGCTAAAGTTGGATGCTTAACAGACGGAGCCACCCAGATGCCCCTAGATGATTTGTATTTAAAGTAATTATAGATAGGTATGTATTTATTTCCATTTTGAACATTGTTTTCTGATTGTTTTTGTAGTTTTACTGTTTCTTTCTTCTCTTACTCTCTTCCTTTGTGATTAATGAGTTTTTTAGTGTTATGCTTGGATTTCCTT
The DNA here is from genome assembly GCF_024362965.1 of Panthera pardus. Taxonomy (NCBI): domain Eukaryota; kingdom Metazoa; phylum Chordata; class Mammalia; order Carnivora; family Felidae; genus Panthera; species Panthera pardus. The sequence goes on from NW_026526765.1 coordinate 145,209,269, forward strand.
CTCTTTATTTTGTGTGTACCTATTATAGGTTCGTGGTTTGTGGTTACCATGAGGTTCACATATAACAGCCTAAATATATAGCAGTGTGTATTAAGTTGTTGGTCATTTAAGTTTGTACACATTCTGAAAATACTACATTTTTACTCTCCCCCTCCTCACTTTACGTATATGATGTCATATTTACATCTTTTTATTTTGAATTCCTAATTTTTAAGATAAAATTGGTTTTACTACTTTTGCCTTTTAACCTTCATACCAGCTTTATAAATGATGATCTATTACCTTTATTATGTATTTGCTTTTATCTGTAAAGTTTTTTCCTTTCATATTTTTCTTCTAATTATGACCTTTTCGTTTCCACTTAAGGAAGTCTTTTTAACATTTCTTTTTAAAAATTTTTAAAAAATGTTTTTATTTATTTTTGAGAGGCAGAGAGCAGTGAGTGGGGGAGGAGCAGAGAGAGAGAGAGAGAGAGACAGAATCCAAAGTAGGCTCCAGGCTCTGAGCTGTCAGTACAGATTCCAATGTGGGGCTTGAACTGCAAACTGGAGATCTTGATCTGAGCTGAAGTTGGATGCTCAACTGACTAGCCACCCAAGTATCCCTCTTTAACATTTCTTAATAGGCTGGTTTAGTTGTGATAAACTTCTTTAACTTTTTTTTTCTTGTCTTGGAAACTCTTTTTCAGTTCTGAATAATCTTGCTGGGTATTCTTGGTTGTAGGATTTTTTCTTTCAGCACTTTGAATATACCATGCCACTCCCCACTGGCCTGCCAAGATTCTGCTGAAAAATCACCTGTTAGACTTATGGGGTTTCCCTTGTACATAACTTTTCTTTTACTGCCTTTAAGATTGTCTTTTGTGGGCCTCTCTGGGTTCATGTTTTTTTGGACTACATTTGCAACCTGGATGGGATTTTCATTTCCTTTACCAGGTTAGGGAAGTTTTTAGCTATTCTGTGTTCAAATAGTTTTCTGCCCTTTGTCTCTCCCTTCTGGGATCCCTATAATGTATATCATATGCTTGATATACGAGAAATCCCTTAATCTATCCTCATTTTAAAAATTCTGCTTTCTTTTTGCTGCTCAGCTTTGGAGCTTTCTACTACCCTGCTTTCCAGATTGCTGATGTGTTCTGCATCATCTAACCTGATGACTTCCTCTTATTTATTTCTCATTTCAGTTATTGTATTCTTCTATTCTGATTGGTTCTTTTTTATAGTTTCTATCTCTTTGTTAAAGTTCTTACTGTTTTGATCCCCTCTTCTCTCAAGTCTGGTGAGTATCTCTATGACTGTTCCTTGGAACTCCTGATCAGGTAGATCGCTCATCTCTGTTTCATATAGTTATTTTCCGGAAGTTTTGTCTTTTTGTCTTTTTTTTTGTTTGTTTGTTTTACAGGATATTCCTCTGTCTCCTCATTTTGTTTGCCTTTCTGCATTTGTTTCTATGAATTAGATGGAACAGCCACTTTTCATAGTCTTGAAGGAATGGCTTTGTGTAAGAACATTTCCTGTGTAGACTGTGTGTGCCTGGTGACTTTGGCTGGCTTGCTGGAGCTATAGGAGGCACAGGCTGGTGGTCCCAGGGTACTTTTGCTGAGGTTGCCTTGGTGAGATGGCTGGAACTAAAGTGAGCATGGGCTGGGAGGTTTCAGGATGCTCTGTGTGGCCAGCAGCTTTGCGGCACAGCCAAAGGTATAACAGGCACAGGTTGAAGTGGGGTGTCTTGGGGTGTTCTCTGCATGGCGTCTTTGGTTAGTCATCTGGAGCTGAAGTGGGTGTAGGTCTGATATGTCCCAGGGTGCTTTGTGCCTGTGTCTCCTCTGCAAGATTCTGGAGTTGTAATGGGCACTGTCTGGGAGCATTCTGGTGGGTGATGTACTGGGGCTGTCTTGGTGGGACTGCTTCAGCTCCAGCAGGTAGGGTGTGGAGGGCCTCCTCAGGGGGATGACTGAGGCTGAAGCGAGCTAGTGGCCTGGGGCTAAGGCAGCCAGATGGCCAGGATACCTTTCCCTGGAGCAGAAATTTTAACTCCAGTTCCAAAATTTCTGGTTTAACTTCACTGCAAATCAATTACAGTTGGGCCTTGAACAAGTTTGAGCTGCATGGGTCCACTTAAATGCAGATTTTCTTTTTTTCAGTAAATACCATACTCTAACTGTATTTTCTCTTTCTTATGATTTCCTTAATTAGATTTTCTTTTCTTTAGCTTACTTTATAATACGAATACAGTATATAATACGTATAACATACAAAATATGTGTTAATAAACTGTTGATGTTACCAGTAGGGCTTCTGGTCAATAGTGGGCTATTAGTAGTTGAATTTTTAGGATGTCAAAAGTTATTCATGGATTTTTGACTACTTAAGCGGGGGGGGGGGGGGGGGGGTTGTTCAAGAGTCAAGTACACTACTATTTTTTTTTTCATGTTTATTTTTGAGAGACACAGAGATAAAGTATAAGCGAGAGAAGGGCAGAGAGAGGGAAACCCAGAATCGGAAGCAAGCTCCAGGCTCTGAGCTGTTAGCACAGAGCCAAATGTGGGGTTCGAACTTGTGAACTGTGAGATCATGACCTGAGCTGAAGTCGGATGCTTAACTAACTGAGCCACCCAGGTGCCCCAGGTCAAGTACATTATTAAGTAATTTTTAATTTGAAATAATTTTAAATTTAAAACCATTGGAATATACACCATCCACAAAAAACCTTTGTTTTCTTAGCTTCATGTGGTTCATGATTTGTGATCGATTCACTTATTGATATAACTTGACTGCTTGTCTTTCTTTCCAAAGGGGCTGTAAGCTCCTTAGGGGTAAGGAGAGTGCTTTGTTCATTGCTTTCCCCTCCCCCTGCCAGTTTTATTGAGATATAATTGACAAACCTTTTTTTTTTTTTTTTTTTTTTTTTTTTTTTGCTTCACCTTTGCAATGGCATTTCCCTATATTTGGAATTTGTTTCTCCTTTTGCTTAGTTTTATATTCATATTCTTTAATTTATTTAAGTAATCTCTACACCCAATGTGGGGGCTTGAACTCATGACCCTGAGATCAAGAGCCACAAACCCTACTGACTGTGCCTGCCAGGTTCCCCAACTTTTATTCATATTCTTAAAGTCTCAGCTTGCAGATCACTTCCACCAGGAAGCTGGTCAGGAGGGCCTCCTAATTTCTCTCAATGTGTTGTCATGGTCATTTTCCCCTACTAGTTGCTAAATTCCATGATTGATTGAGACAAGAACTATTATATTTATAGTGTATTGCCAGCCCCAGTACATAGCAGGCAATCATTAACTATTTGGCACAACAGCAGTGACTGTTAATGAATGGGGTTATAAACCAGTATTGAGGACATCTAAGTATGCTGAAAGAAAGATGTATGCTAGAGGTTCGATTGATTCTGTCTGGCTCTTGTTTTTTGTGTGTGTGATGCCAAAACACTTTACATTTTATTGAGAAATAGTAAAAGTAATGACAAGACTTTTATGGACAATTAATTGGGAGCTTCAAAACCTGTTCGAGTCTCAGCCTGATGGGTACATTAGCTTAACTGGTATTTATCGATTGACGATAAAGTCCTGTGTAGCACTGTTTACCCTGAAGTTCTGCCTTTTTTTTTTTTAATTAAAAAAAATAAAGAAAGAAATAGCTCCAACAGTTGCCTTGGCTCAGCTATTTAGAGAGCATGCAACTTGTCTGAGTCCTCTTGATCTGTGAGCTACCTACCGGAAGGAGGCTGTAACCGCGTGTTCTGGTGCTGTGTTCCAGGTACTTTGGATGATGTGTGTTCGCTTTGAAGTAGATAGCCTTGGTGCATTTCATACAGCCGAGTCTTGTTGAAGAAGAGCCAGCTGCACTCAGCAGGGTGCCAAAGGGCAGTGTGATGTTCTATATTTCTACAACATCCCATACTTTATACAAATTCTATAAACAAGGGCTTGGAAGCATTTTCCAACAAAACGCCATGATTGTATGTGTGTGTGTGTGTGTGTGTGTGTGTGTGTGTGTGTGTATTTCAGATTTTATTTTATAGCCATAAGACCTTGGCCTTCAGTTTCTTCATATTAAATTGACCCTAAGATCTTGACCTCTGGAGATGTTTCAAATAGGTTTCATGTCTAAAAAATGTATTGTTTGAATTCCTTTTTATGAGACTGACTCTAAAGAAAATCTTAAAAACCAGATGTCAACCTTGAGAAAGTATCTACAAATCATTTAAAAAAAAAAAAGGTGGGAGGGGTGGACAATGTGTATAAATAATTTTCAATTTAAAAATAACAAATGCTAATGCATGTGGAAAAGTTCAATTATACTTACAAGGTCATTGTAGATTAAGATAATAGTAAAACTGAATGAGGAAAGATCAAAGAGATGTAAAGATAAAAAAATTAAAGATAATTTCCGGAGTTGGCATTAATGGTGGCTAACAGTTATTGAGCTATTACTATGTTCTAGATACTGTATTTAGTGCTTTACTGTTACTAATACTCGGAGTCATTATGAGACACGTTTGTGGTAGATGTTATTGTGAACTCATATTTTGCAAACGAGGAAACTGTGGCAGAATGAGGACATAGAATTGCCCAAGGACCTACAGCTAGCAAGAGACAAGGCCAGAGAATTTGATACAATTATGTATCATTGTTTTGTGAACTATTTAAAAAAAATTTTTTTAACATTTATTTATTTTTGAGAGGGAAAGAGAGAAAGAAAGTGAGCAGGGGAGGGGCAGAGAGAGAGAGAGGCAGATACAGAATCCAAAGTATGTTCCAGGCTCTTAGCTGTCAGTACAGAGCCTGATGTGGGGCTTGAACTCATGAACCGTGAGATCATGACCTGAGCCGAAGTCAGGCACATGACCAACTGATCCACCCAGCTGCCCCTGTTTTGTGAACGATTATAGGTGACTGCATGGTGTCACAAATGTCTACTTGGGTTGAATGCTAGGTGTAAATAGTGTGGAAATCAATATCCATCTCATTTTGGGCTCTAGAACCTCTGGTTTAGCTCTGTAGCTGATGATGATACCTGCTTTTCTTGCAGAGGAAACTTCCTTATATCTTTTCCTGTCTATCAATCCTCTTAGTTACCCTAAATAGTCTTGCTATCATTCCATCTTACAATTTAATGTCTTGGGTCAACATACATGTGCCCAAGAATCCACTTACCTAGGTCTTCATCTTTGTTGACTGTCATGTTTCCAATCAATTTTGTCTTAGAATATCATTCTGTTGGGGCGCCTGGGTGGCTCAGTCGGTTGAGCGTCTGACTTCAGCTCAGATCATGATCTCACGGTTCCTGAGTTTGAGCCCTGCCTTGGGCTATGTGCTGACAGCTCAGAGCCTGGAGCCTGCTTTGGATTCTGTGTCTCCCTCTCTCTGTCCCTCCCCCACTATACTCATTCTCTCTCTCTCTCTCTCTCTCTCTCTCTCAAAAATAATAAACATGAAAAAAATTAAAAAAAAATTCTGTCTTCAGCTCAATTATGCAGGGGACACATAAGTCTAAAAGAAATTAATACTCTGCAGACACAAAACCATAAGCAATATTGTTGCATTTAGCTAAATCATTTAAATTCACTGTGAATCATCCTCTTGAGAGACACCAAGAAATGAGAGTCTCTGAGGAGAGTTTGCATCTCAGGGATGGAGAAGGAAGATGGACTCACAGGTGTGGTGGTGTCTTGGAAAAGTTCTCCCTGGACCTGAGATGTGAGAGAGAGTCTGGCCATTCAGGGGTATACTAGAGGAGTGCTGGGCCTCCAGCAATCAGAGCAGGAAGAGACAAGGCCCCCATTGGGCTGAAATGACCATTCTCAGAAGAGACGGTATTGTACAAAAGCCATACTTCATAATTGTGCCCAGGGTCAGCTCTGGCCTAGAGGATCTCATGGGGCCGGTAACTCAGAAAAAGGAGCAGGGTGGTGAATACACCATATCTCCCTATGTAAATATCTACAGTAGATAATCCCAGCCCTCGAGAGCAGTATTCCTCAACTTGTTTTGTGGCTCTGCACGCAAGCTCCTTCTCAGACAGAATACATCTTAAGTTGTGGGTCATCCCCAGCTTCTTGGCCCCTGTCTTTCCTACTTAAGAAGTTGTGTCATATACCTTTTCGAGGTACATATTCTCCCATCCCATCGTGCTGGTGTCCACCACCTCTCCCCCCCCCCGGAGAGTTACTCATCTAGATAAGGAGAAAGAGCTTAGGCAACATACGACATGATCTCTTTTGCCAAAGCAGGAACTTCCGAGACTTAAAATGAAACAAAACAGATTTATGTGGAGTGAGTGCGTGGTCCTCCATATCAAGATGCTCAAGGCCTGTGAGACAGATGCGTACTGGTCTGATCTCCTTTTCTCCAGCCTCCCACCTGGCGTCTGGCACTCTGATTCCTTTGAGTGCAGTTCTGGTGCAGAAATGACAATGGAGCCCCTCCTCCTTCACTTCTAGATCTATAAACAGTGCCCGAGACTATTCTCATGGGCTCTGCTTACTTGAATAAGGACATGCCTTAACTTAAAATGGTTATGTGAGGGGTGCCTAGGTGGCTCTCGGTTAAGCGTCTGACTTCGGCTCAGGTCATGATCTCATGGTTCGTAGGTTTGAGCCCTGTGTCGGGCTCTGTGCTGACAGCTCAGAGCCTGGAGCCTGTTTTGGATTCTCTGTCTCCCTCTCTTTCTGCCCCTCTCCTGCTCACTCTCTCTCTCTTTGAAAAATAAATAAACATTAAAAAATTTTTTAGAATGGTTATGTGAAGTGATTTAGCTTTGCCATAGAGATAATTCAAGGTAAGAAGCATTTTTGAGTTATTCACTAAGGCATTCTAGTTAGCTATAGCTCTGGAAAGACACACTAACCTTTGACTCTAAAGTCCATCGAGAGGCATCTATCTAGGGAGTGAGAAAGTAGACATGTGTTTGAGCATTCCAGAAAAAAGCCTCTGTCTCTGTCCATTGAAAGCAACACAACAAAAAAATTGTTTTGGGAAGTTAAGACAAAATCCGATTAAGTAAATTTAGGACTTTGTTAGAAAATGGAATAGTAATTAATTAGAAACAGCACTAGTAATTAATAAATACTCTCTGACTAAAATTCAAAATATGTTCACTTTGGCAAATTAAGATAGTTGAAATATGGACCCCCAAAGCAATTATTATAGTAGAATTAAGAAAAAGAATGTTCCTCATTTGTAGTTCTTATTAATTTGATAATTGAAATGATCTCATTATGGTTTTAATTTGTATGTCTGATCACTACTTGATCAGGGTTTTCATATGTTGATATTTTTTAGGCTATGGCCTCTTTTGGGAATTGTCTGTATCCTTTGCCTGTATATCTAGCGAAGCCATGTTTTATTGTGTTTTGTTGTTTTCTTCTAATCAGTTAACCGTCCTTGTTATAAATATGTTTTGGTCTGTATTTTATCATCTAACACACTACCCAGCACAGTATAGGTGTTGAATAAATGTTGATTTACAAAAAAAAAAAAAACAAAAAAAATAAAAAACAAAAAAACAAAAACGATGTTTGTGTATTTAGAACTTTTTCCTTCATACTGTTGACTTATTTTCTCTGGCACACGTGTTAACTGATACGTTTGTCCCTTTAAAGTAGATTCCAATTTCATTTGCATATCAGCAGAGCCTTTTCTTTGGGATTTTATTCTTCCCAATTTTAAAGCTTTCTGTGATTAGTATCAACGCAGGAGAGGTTGAAAATATTCCCACGGTTGAGAAGGCAGACGTGTGAATTGGAAATGCTCCTCTTTTTGCTAATAATAGCTCTCTGCTTGTCATGAGATGCAGGTTGTTATGGTGAAGGGAAGGTACTTCAACTTGGAAAGGAATGGAATGGAATATGTTAATATCAGAAAAGGTTTTAAAAATGATACATACTTTGTCAAAGTATTCTTCTTTAAAATGGGCTTGATTCATTGAATTGCCTATTGGCTTTATGGAGGCAATAAAATCTCCTAAGTTATTGCAAGACGAATTAGTCCTTTGGCATCTTAATGCTTTCTTGGCAGTTTTAGGGACCGTGAATAATGAAGGGCATCTCGCTGTAGGAACATATTCTACCCCCTCCATGTTGAGCTCCTGTCTAGTACCTGGTCTAGTACTCCAAAGGATTGGTGTTTTGGCACTCAAACATAGCTGACCAGTCTTCCTGGGACTAGACCATCATGCTTACTACTAGACTATCCCCAAAGTTGGCCTTTCCTGCTTTCAGACCGTCTTCTCTACCACCTATCTTTTCTCCCACAAGCACATTTCCTGATTTTATTCTCATACCTCACTTTCCACCTCATGCTTCTGAATGTCTGATCAACTAGAGAAGCTGAGGTAGGAACCCATAAAAGCCTACTCTTCTTTCTTGCATGAGCCCTAGTGACTTACACACATACTTTTCTCAACTTCCCTGCCTTTCCTCTTGATCATTAGTCCATGTGCTGACAAATGAGTCAAGCCTGACCATGGTGATGTTGAGTGTAAGGGAGGCTGGCAGCCTCTGAGATGAATTGGCTTCATCCATTCCTTCCTTCGTTTTTTTGTTTTTGTTTTTTTTTTTTTTTTGCCCTTCTATTCAATGAGGTTTTGAGGACTGATCATGTTATAGGCACGGTGCTGTAAGATTAAGTCTTCATGGAATTTACAGGTCAGTGAAGAGTCAGTAATGAAACAATCATATCCTAATGAAACAAGCATACAAACACAGAAGAAATTGCACTGTTGATATATGCTGTGATGGCAGCAGTACAAAACATTGAGAGCCTCTACTAAGGACTTACTTTAGGGGAATCTTGACTGGAGATCTCACACTCGATCTGAACATGAAGGCTGAATCATATTAACTGAGCAACAGGGAGAGGGAGAAAGAATAAATGCCCGTTATTAGGTGAACAAGAGAAGCCGGTCCTTGTATTTCAGTTTTGTCTCAGAGAGGCTGAAAAGTTTTCCCTCGTCTCTTTGGAAACTTCTAATACTCCCAGAAATGGGAGCACTGAGGTGATCTGTCATGCTCTGTCGGGTTTCTTCATGTTCATGTGCCATTACTGAAGGCTTTTGGCACCTATCTCTTCTGTGAGATGCTGTGCCATTGGGCAAATGTAAATAGTACTTGCAGAGTACAACCAACTCTTGTTTTTATTCCCATATTCTTATCCTGGGTCTTCCTGAGGCTGTGGGGCTGCCTAGATCCTTGTCCTGGTCTACTGTGAAGCCAGTGCCTGGAAGGAGGTAGAGGGGCATGGATGTGGGGCAGGTCTGGGTGAACTGTTGACTGTAAACACAGTGGCTTAGGAGGGAAATGGGTGTGACTTATTCTCCCACCACGCCAGCCTTTACAGGCAACTCAAGTTTTGCCAAAAGGATCCAACACATTCACGTAAGGTGTCAACTCTACTGAAATTTAAAAAATTGCTCAAAGAACATGAGAGACTTAGCAGCCTAAGAACTACCTGGGACATAAGAAGGATGGGTAAATACTGAACTCAGTGTGTGAGCACATGGGCATGCGCGCGCGCGCACACACACACACACACACACAGAAAATAAAGGTTTTACACTAAGGCAGTCATAAGTATAGACAAAGGCAAAGACTGGAAAATGGTGGCATTCTTTGCAGATCAAATGTGGCTTGTAGTGGCTTTTGTCAGCACCAGGAGAACTGGGGCAGTGTTTTGGGCTTCCTCTGAGGAGCAGTGAGCTAGCTCAGCCCAGGACCTGCCTTTGCAGGATGGCTCTGCTACAGAAACATGGAAATGCTATTTAATTTATGCTCACTTTTTGAGCGAAAATTCTGCATCTTTTTAGAGGTCTCAGCCGACTTGACAAAAGCAATACCATAGTTATCCCAGACACTGTTTTCATGATGAGAGGAGAGTCCAAAGGACGCTGATATGCTGCATACTGTAGAATAACGTGCTTCTTGGCGGCTTCTTAATTTTATAACAGGCTTGGCTTCTGAGCTTGATTTCTGAACCTTGTTAGAAAAATGTGGAAGAAGAGGCAAACTTAAAATAAGTTTAAATACTTTTAACTTGATTAATACTAGAACTGTCAAATTTTCTTCAATGCATAAGACCTTAAATTAAAAAGGGATAGTTTCTCTCCATTCTTTCTTACATTTACTCCCTTGAGTGTTATTGCTAATAATTTGTGATTGCTAGTAATTGCTAAGAATAAATGTGTTAGGTATTAGTATCTCTCTCTCTCTCTCTTTTTGAGATAGAAAGAGAGTGAAAGGGGCAAAGAGAGAGGGAAAGAGAGAATCCCAGGCAGGCTCTGCATTGTCAGTGCAGAGACTGATGTGGGGCTCGAACTCACGAACCATGAGATCATGACCTGAGCCCAAATTAGAAGTCAGATGCTTAACCTACTGAGCCACCCAGGTACCCCAAGTATCTCTTTCTATGCAGTCATGTATATATACGTACATATATATACACACATGTACATGTTTACACATACTCTCACACAAATACATAGATATGTATTTCTTAAATGTATGAGACTACATTGTCTGTATTATTAAAACCTTACTGGGGCGCCTGGGTGGCTCAGTCGGTTAAGCGGCCGACTTCAGCTCAGGTCACAGTCTTGCGGTCCGTGAGTTCGAGCCCCGCATCGGGTTCTAGGCTGATGGCTCAGAGCCTGGAGCCTGCTTCGGATTCTGTGTCTCCCTCTCTCTCTGCCCCTCCCCTGTTCATGCTCTGTCTCTCTCTGTCTCAAAAATAAATAAACGTTAAAAAAAAATTTTTTTAAATAAAAAAAATAAAAATAAAACCTTACTTTTTAAATTCAACAATATACCATAGGTATCCTTTCATGTCAAGAAATAAGTGATTCAGTATAATGACTGCATGGTATTCCTAGTTTGAACATTACATGGTTTATATAACCATCCTCAAATGGATAGACATTCAGGTTGATTTTAAATGGTTGTCTTTAATAAAATAATCCATGGATGCGGCTTGAGTTAACTTGTACAAGAATTTCTTTAGAATGTATTCCTAGAAGTAGGTTGCTGGGTCAAAGGTTGAGCACACTTAAAATTATGAAGCGCCTGGGTGGCTCAGTTGGTTGGGTATCTGACTTCGGCTCAGGTCATGATCTCACAGTTTGTGGGCTCAAGCCCCACGTCGGGCTCTGTGCTGACAGCTCAGAGCCTGGAGCCTGCTTTGGGTTCTGTGTCTCCCTTGCTCTGTCCCTCCCTGACTTGTGCTCTATCTCTCTCTGTCTCTCTCTCTCAAAAAAATGAATAAAACATTAAAAAAAGTTTTGATAGATACTAAGGACAGAATGTGAACGATAAGGAAGTTCTTCCTTGCCTCCTCTCCCTCTCTCCTCTCTCTCCCCTACCCCAAAAGGAATACATCCATAATCATGTGCCAGCGCCATGTCTGAGGATAGACTGTTGTATAAAGGGGAGTCAGCCAGCCAGTTTTCCTGCTTGGCACCAGCATTTGCATTTATAAATAGAGAGGGGAATATTGAATTTGTTATTACTCAAGCTGTTCTAAAATTGCTTCCCAAATATTAAAAAAGCAATTTGATTTGTTTTCCTAGTCCAATGTCAAATGGTGTAGTTTGTACATGACCTCGAGAAGATTGTCTCTGACTCTCATAGTCTTCCTGTTGGTCAGCTCTGGCTCTCTTTTTCTTGGCCGAATGATTTTTCTCTTGTATTTCGTAAAACCTACTGACTTTACTGACTCCCTGCTGGAGGTCCTAGGCTACCATTTATAGTTCCACGCCTGCTACTGTTAATGATTTCTCAGAAACACCATGATGGTAAAGGTACAGACCTTTTTTAGAGAAAAAAGAAGTAAAAATTATGTCCCCATTTTGTATAGTCTGTCTTGAGTTTTCTTATCTATAATAACGCAAGTGACCTTGGTTTAGTCCCTCCACCCTTATTTTCATAGGGCTGGCATTCTTGTTAAAACCAGAATGATGTTTCTGCTTGCATTTGTATAGCTCAAGCCTCTAAACTGATTTTTAATTACCTCATCCATTTCAAGTTAGGATCTGCATTGTTTTTCTCACTGATCTTTAACTCTCTGTGAGCATTACTGATTCCTTGGTTTCTGCCTTATACTGAATACATGTTTCTGCTAAATATATACTCTCTCAGTCACATTTTTCCCTTATTTTGTTTTACTATAAAAGTAATACACAGTTATTACAAACTCTTTCGAAACTCCATGCATGAACTCTTCAAAAAATAACCATAACTCTAGTCCTCAAAATGATTGGATGCCAATATTTTATATAGTTTTCCTTAGAATTTTATTTTTTCTTATCATACATCATTCAAATCATTCTATGTATAATTTTTTTTATCTTTATACATTTACTTCACATATTTGCTTGTATTTTTTTTATTGCAGTAAAATAGGCACAGCATGCCGTTTTTAAGTGTACTTTTTAATTTTATTAAATTTTATTAAATTTTTTTTAAGTTTATGTACTTATTTTGAGAGAGAGAGAGAGAGAGAGAGAGAGAGAGAGAGAGAGAGAGAGAATGAAAGGGGAGGGAGAGGGGCAGAAAAAGAAGGAGAGAAAATTCCAAGCAGGCTCTGTTCTGTCACAGAGCCTGACACAGGGCTTGAACTCATGAACAGTGAGATCATGACCAGAACCGAGATCACGAGTCAGACACTCAGCCGACTGAGCCACCCAGGTGTCCCTTTAAGTGTCCTTTCCAGTGATGTTATGTATATTCACATTTTGATGCCAGCACCACCGTCCATTCACAGAACTCTTTCCATCCTGCAAAACTGATTAAACCCATTAAACACTAATTACCCACTTTGCTCTCATCTCAGTTCCTGACAACCACCCTTCTACTGACTGTCTCTATGAGTCTGACTGGGCTAGATAACTCCTTTAAGTGGAATCATACAGTATTTTTTATTTTGTGATTGACTTACTTCACATAGTGTAATATCTTCAGGGTTCATCCATGTTGTAGCCTGTGTCAGAATTTCCTCTCTTTGTAAGGTGGACTGATATTTCATTGTATCTACATGTTGGATTTTCTTACCTATTTACTGTGGATGGATACCTGGGTTGCTTCCCATTTGGGGCTGTTAGAAATATGGATGCACACATATTTCTCCTAATCCATCATTTCAGTTCTTTCGAGCATATACACAAAAGTGGAATTGGAGGATCATCTGGTAATTCTATGTTTAATTTTTTAAGTTTATTTACATATTTTTAGAGAGAGAGAGAGAGAACAAGCAGAGGAGGGGCATGGAGGGAGGAGAGAAGGAACACAAGGGTTCCAGTTTCTCCACATCCTTGCCAACACTTGTTATTTTCTGTCTTCATGATAGTGGCCATCCTCTTGAGTCTGAGGTAGTATCTCATTTTGGTTTTCATTTGCATTTCCCTAATGATAAGTGACATTGAGTATCTTTTCAAGACCTTTTTGGAGAAAAGTCTGTTCAAGTCCTCAGCCCATTTTTTAAATTGGGTTTTTATTGTTGTTGTTGAATTGTAGGAGTTCTTTATATATGTGGTTATTGATCCCTTGTCTTAGTCAGTTTGCACTGCAATAACAATTTTTTTTTGTCCTAGAAAATCTTTATTTTTTCTTAACTGTTGAAGGATAATTTCCCTGGATACAGAAATATAGATTACTGAGTTTTTTCTTTCAACACCTTAAATATTTCACTTCACTCTCTTCCTTCCAATAGTTTCTGAAAAGAAGTTGGATGTAATTCTTACCTTTGCTCCTCTATACATAAGGTTTTTAATCCTCTGAGTTCTTTCAAGATTTTTTTTAATCTTTGATTTTATGAAGTTTGAATATGATATGTCAAGGTATAGTTTTCTTGGCATTTATCCTGCTTGATGTTCTCTGAGTTTCTGGGGTTGGTAGTTGGGTGTCTGACATTGATTCCCTCCGGCCATTCGACACTTTCTGACTCTACTCCACTCACATGGTCTTGCCCCTGTGTCTTAAGCACACCAAGCTCCTTTCTAAACTTAAGATATTCATCCTGTTGTTCTTTCTTCTTGGAATGCTTCTGCCCTAACTTTGCCTGCAACTTTATTTCATCCTTCAAGTCGGAGGTGAAATATTTACTTCTGGAGGAAGGGACAAAGGAGGAAGTTGACAGGTACGGGTTCTCTCGCTCAAAATTCTGGTCTGCTTTCTGTTGTCTTCTGCAGACTCCCACAGAGGCATGAGTTTTAGTAACTTGGCAAGGAAAAGTAATTATGGGCATAAAGTGGAGATTTTGACCATTTAAAATTTATATATTTCACCCCCCAAGGGTAAATAAAAGAGTGGTCTGAAAAGACTTGAAGGCCAGGGATTATATTATTTAATTATTTTATATTTATCACAACAATTGATATTTGTCACTTGAATAATTTATAGATATTTGCCATTAATATATGATCATTATAAGAGATACTTAGTGGTAGGATGATTTCTAAGTATTCCAGTTGCATTAAAAACATTTGCTGGTGAGGCACCTGAGTGGCTCTGTTGGTTAAGCATCCAACTCTTGATTTTGGCTCAGGTTATGATCTCACAGTTCACGAGGTCAAGCCCCACATAGGGATCTGTGCTGTCAGTGCAGAGCCTGCTTGGGATTCTCTTTCTCTCTGTCCTTCCCCTGTGCTCTGTCTCTTTAAGTAAATAAAAAAGTGAAGTTAAAAAAAAATTGCTGGTGAATAGCCTAGTTTCTAGACTGATCTACTGTGTTTCTGTATTTTTGGGACGCAATGCATGCATGACATTCATGCATTTATTTCATCACTCATTCATCAATATACATTTATCAAAGACTCTACATGGCACACGATATGGAATTAGAAAGAAGAATAAGAAGAATAAGGATTGGTTCTGTCCTGAAAGCTCAGAGTTTGGTGAGAGAAATAGGTTTGTTAAGAGGCCTTCATATTGTGGTATCCAACACGGGAACCAGGAAAGAATGTTCATCGGGCTCTGCTAATCAAGACACAGTCTGATCAAATTCTGAAGAGAGGAGTAGTCCTGGTAGAGTGCATGGTGTGAGGCAGGGAGGGAACATACAGAGATATGGGGAGAGGAGGAAAACGGAGAAGTAAAGTGAGAGAGTCAGGGAGGGCTGGCCAGATGGCCATCAGGACCTGGAATACCATGCTGTTGTGTTTGAAGTTTGTCATGGATGAACTGATGGGCAGTGACAGTGCAAGTGACCTAATCCAACCAGTGTGCAGAGACAAACTTTGGGGATCAGTGAGGACAAGGGCCCGCATCAGTTTGTTGTTGTTGTTGATTTGTTTGTTTTTCAAAGTATTTTTATTTGATAAAATTTTTTAAAGTTTTATTTTATTTGAGAGTTTTATTTTATTTGGGAATGGGGGAGGGGCAGAGAGAGGGAGAGAGAGAATCCCAAACAGGCCCTTTGTAGCAAGACCCTCAGCTGAAACCAAGAGTTGGATTGTTCATGGACTGAGCCACCCAGGCACCCTGGGCCTGCATCAATTGTTAACACGTGGGTAGAATTAATGGTCTTGTTTACCTTCCCAGGCAGTGAATATATAAAATCCTTTGTTGCCACCTAAAAAATAATATAACTGCCCCCTTTTATGGGGAAAAAAACAG
This sequence comes from Panthera pardus, assembly GCF_024362965.1. NCBI lineage: Eukaryota > Metazoa > Chordata > Mammalia > Carnivora > Felidae > Panthera > Panthera pardus. Next base: position 145,224,881 of record NW_026526765.1, read on the forward strand.
CTGAATGACAATAAAACAGTCAAAATAAAAAAAAACATGAGAATAATACTTCTATGAAAAAAAAAAAGCCACATCAACTGAAATGCTTTATGTCTGTCACATTATTTTTCTTTGTATCGTTCAGTTTTTTTTTCTTTTCCATTTAAGCATTTCCCCTAAAGTTTTTAAGATCTATGCCTTATAACACTGAATGACTGTATGTGTACCTTACAGATTTGAAACTTGTCGAGATTCAGGCCTTGATTTTGGCAGAGGAGAAATAAAGCTAGCACTTAGGTGTTTACAGCATAATGTGTCTGTCAAGAATAAAAACGCTAAAGCAGACAGACTTCTGCAAAGGCCTCTTATGTTCTTTCATTCACTCCTTGCATTTCTACATTCAGAACACTTACGAACAAATTCAGGAGATTCATGGTCAGCCCTGAAGCATCAGTGCATACCTTGACAGGTCTAAATGAAAAGAAAAAAAAATTTATGAGTGAAAATTGCCTTTCCCTAAGAATTGGAAGTTATATAGTGGTTTTGTCAGGGCTATTTTAATTTTAATTTTTAAATGTTTTTTAATGTTTTATTTATTTTTGAGAGAGAGAGAGAGACAGAGGATGAGCTGGGGAGGGGCAGAGAGAGAGGGAGACACAGAATCAGAAGCAGGCTCCATGCTCTGAGCTGTCAGCACATAGCCCGACACAGGGCTTGAACTCATGAACTGTGAGATCATGACCTGAGCTGAAGTCAGGCACTTAACTGACTGAGCCACCCAGGAGCCCTGTCAGGGGCATTTTATTTCTCTTTCTACATCATTGGATCTAAGCAGAAGCAGGGGGAAACATCCTTTTAGTGCTTGGAAGCGAAGCCAGTCTTGAGAGAATGAGGGACATCAGGACTGGTTTTGCTTTTTATAAAAGGTCACTCTCATCAAGTGATTTAGAGTGTATTTTGAAGAAGCATGTGGTTTCTGTGAAAGACGATTTCCCAACTAAGTGGTTGGAAAATATTCTAGCAATCATCCTCATAGCCAAGCATAAAGACATCAAAGAGAAACGGCTGTTTCCCTTCTACCTTCTCCACAATCATTTTTGATTGAGAGAAATGCTAATACAATCTGAAAAAGAACTTATACTGGGGCACCTGGTGGCTCAGTCGATTGAGTGTCTGACTCTTGATTTTAGCTCAGGTCATGATCCAAGGGTCTTGGGATCGAGCCCCACATCAGGTTCTGTGCTAAGTGTGGAGCCTGCTTAAGATTCCCTCCCTCCCTCCCTCTCTCTCTCTCTCCCTCTCCCTACCAAACCTCTCCCTTGTTCTTTCTCTCTCAACATAAAGAACTAAAATTTAAAAAAAATGAAAAGAACTCATACTGATGTCCTAGTGTGATCATATGTCTGTGTGTGATCCTAAGTGTTTTTTTTTTCATGTTTTAGATTTTTCTCTGTTTATCTGTTCAATAATTATGTATTTTTTGTTTGTTTTGTTTTTGTTGTTGTTCTGTGATCCAGCTGCCATCTGGACAAGCTTTATGAATCCAGTAAGGTTTATCAGTGGATAATGGACCACAGAAGAGATTGTTTATTAGGACTGGCAGCTGATATGTTCTCTGTCTGCTTGGAAAAGTCCCAGAGTCCAGACTTCTTTTCAACTTACCCAACCAAGGGCCAGCCTCTCCCTGGGAAGTCTCACTGTGGTACATGTCAGGACAGTAGAGTCCCCTTCTCCCACTGGGATATGGGACTCTAAGCACTTCTCTGTCCTCTTAGGGGCAAAGTTTCCCTATTAAATTCAAAGATAAATTATCAGTTTTCTAGAAGGACTCTTTGTTATACTCACTCACCAGTAGATATTTAAAGAAAATCATGGGCAAAACCCTTAATGTTAGGGTCAACCCTCAGTGTTACAAAGGACTTTAAAGGTCATTTGCTGTTGAATCTCTTCCACAACATTCTGAAAGCTCCCACTTGAATCCTTTCTCCAGTGGGGAGCTACCTGGTTCCCTGGGTTCTGACTGCACTTGTCATGACACTTAGACGCTGTCCTGATTTGTGTCCAAAATCTATTCTTTTAAACTTCAACCTGTTTGTTCCAGTCCTATGCTCTGGAGCCTGGATTAGCATCCGATCGTTTAAACCTGGGCTTCTCAAACTTGGGCCTGCTTGAGAAATTGTTGACGCACAACTTCCTGGGGCCCACCCCCAGACATTCTGACTCAGTAGGCCTGAGGTTCTGCCAGGATATTTGCATTTCTAATAAGTTCCCCTGTGTTGTGCATTACCGGATTACCACTGAGCATTCTGATTTAGACTGCCCAAGATCTTTCCCCCTTCTTTTGGGAACTGCACCTGGCTTTTTCTTCGGGGACTAACTTGTTTCTTACTGCAGGCAGACTGCCAACCAAGTGCCTTCCACCATCTACCAGCCAAGAGGTGGGCGTGTGACGCAAGGTTGGTCAATGGGAGGCTGACTTTGGAGAATTTGAAACAAGGGGAGACTAAAGTAATAGTTCCTAATGACCACAGCTACTACCTAAGTCCGTGGGCCTGCCCTACTGCCATGGCTTCTTAGTCTAATTCCTAAGTTTTCTATTTATTCTTTGAACTACCTCCTATCCTTTCAGTAAGTGATGGTTTTTCTTCTGGATCCACTTCAGTTTTTTCTCCTTTGTCCTTCTTTTCTTACTTCTTCTTTTTTTTAATTCTATTTAACATTTATTTATTTTTGAGAGAGAGAGAGACAGAGTGCAAGCAGAGGAGGGGCAGAGAGAGAGGGAGACACAGAATCAGAATCAGGCTCCAGGCTTCTAAAGGTGTCAGCACAGAGCCCGATGCGGGGCTCAAACCCACGAACTGTGAGATCATGTCCTGAGCCGAAGTCGGAAGCTCAACTGACTGAGCCACCCAGGTGCCCCCCTTCCTCCTCCTTTTTTTGCTACCCTGTTAGTTTCTACTTTTTGCCACTAAAAGCCTGAGCAGAGCTAAAACTACAAAGTATACACCTGTTCTCTTGACCGTAGTGCACATTTCCACATAAAGGCAATGCTGACTGGTTCGCCCAGATCCAGAGCCCCACTTCTTTCGTTGGTTCTTTGTAGAGCATGCTTTTTCTTTCCGTACTCTTGTGCTTTCTTTAGGACCACCTAATAATTACCTCCATCCCTTTCTAAGTGTGTTAAAGTGAAGTCAATCCAATACTTTGCCAGTTAAACCTGGCATGATCCAGACTGCAGAGAGGAAGGAGATTTTTAATACCTCTGCTGTGGGCACTCTACTGTGGTTAATGCTGCCTAAAGCAGAATGAGAAAGGAAACAGAGGTAGCTAGTAGTTTATCTGATCAGTGTCAACAAGGAATAGAGATCATCCAGGTTCCAAAGTGGATCTTTTGTCCTGAATATTAAGTTTGGATGTGATTTCCCCCCTTCCTTTTGTGCCATGTAGACCATATAGAATATCATACATCTCTCACTTCTGTTGACAGGCAAGCAGGGACATTGGCCCAAGATGGCAGAAAAAGCCAAGGCTTTTTGGAGAGCATGTGCTCAGGGCTGGCTTGTGTAACAGAGAAAGGAGAGTAGAACATTAAGGACTCAGGGCCATCATCGTGTTCTCAGAGAGTCTGCTCATGGTTTGAAAAGGTTCTCCTGGGATTTTCCTTAAATCCAGACTAGACATTTATTTGTGAACTCTTGGGCCCTTTTCATTCTGGGAGAGTCAGAGAAATCTGAGAAGGCAGGCTTAAACTCTTAGGAGTTTAAGAACACGAATTAATATTGATATTCCATGTAAATACTCTAAAGTTGAACGCATCTACTTGATATGCATATTCATAGCTAAGTCATTTCTTGGGCTGGAACTTCTCCGACAATAACAAATGGTTGTCTTTGCCCTCGATGGCACCTTTGAATTGAAAGCAGAATGACACAAAGCATTTGTTCACTTCCAAGAACAGTGGTTGAGAGGAGAGGGATAAAAGGATTTCGGATTTTGCCTCTACTTTACTTAAAATTATTGCTACATGTTCCTGAGATTTAGGGACAAGCTACTTCTCTCTAGCAGAGTGGGTTGGACAGAGGGTGGGGTCCACGTGTGATGCTTTGACAATAAAGGCCTCCACCAGTGTATGGAGGTCCCCTCTGAGGATGGCTTCACAGAGTTGCCCCGTATGGATGCCATGGGGCTGAGCCTTTGGAGCCCCTGAACAACTGGTCACTGGATCTGGGCTGCCCTTGGCAGGGGGTGCGACTTTGGGTGAGGTGGCCCTCTGATTTCATTTCCTGCAGAGGGCCTCAGCTGAGAGCTGTTGGCCACACTCCACTCTCCTTTGCTCCCCTCTCTGGATGGTTCTGGAACTCAGTTCACGACAATGAGCCATATGTAGCATGTGCTGTAAAGGTGTGGCCAGCTGATCACACACCCCCTTGTATATGCTCCCTGCCTTCTCTAACCTCACTTTTGTTTCCCTTCTTTTTTCCCCTGGCAGTGTACCCTCACACTAAAATGCTAGCATGGTATCTTTGCCTTAGCTTCTGGTACTAGGGGATCCAGGATAAAACCAAATGACCTTATTGAAATCTCTGGACTTACAGAACTGAAGCTTTCAGGTGGCCTTAAGGATCCCCTAGCGAAATCCATCCCATTTTACGGGGTCAGGAGACAGAGGCTCAGAAGTGTTCAGTGATTCAAGTGCATCCCAGACCTGTAACCTAAGCCTCCTGACTCCTGGGCCCATGCTCTTCCCCCTGTCATGTCTTGTCTACTCTAACCCACTTGGAAAGCAATGTTACCCCCCAGGAAATGGCCTTGTCATGGAATCATACCTTTGCAGATGTACTAGCTGGGGCCCATCCTGGCTTCACATGTGCTCAATCTTTTAGTGGCACTTCCTATGAGTGTTCCCTGCTCCTGCCAGGGATTTTTAGTAGAAGAGAGTCTCTAGACTGCTATTTATTTATTTATTTGTTTGTTTGTTTGTTTATTTGGGGTACCTGGGTGGCTCAGATCAAGATCCCATGGTTTGTGGGTTCGAGCCCTGTGTCAGGCTAGGCTCCATGCTGACAGGTCAGAGTCTGGAGTGTGTTTCAGATTCTGTGTCTGCCTCTCTCTACCCCTCCCCTGCTCATGCTCTGTCTCTCTCTCTCTTTCTCAAAAATAAGTAAACATTTAAAACTTCTTTTAAAAATTAAAAAAAGTATTTATTTATTTATTTATTTATTTATTTACAGCATGTGTGCAAGTAGGGGAGGGGCAGAGAGAAAGGGAAAGAGAATCGTAAGCAGGTTCCATACTGTTAGCACAGAGCCCAACGTGGGGCTTGATCTCAGGAACCGTGAGATCACGACCTGAACTGTTACCAAGAGTCAGATGCTTAACTGACTGAGCTGCCCAGGCACTGCCCCCCCCCCCCCGCCCCTTCCCCCTCCCCCCCACCCCTTCCCCCCCTCCCCCCCACCCCTGGCCAACTTTTGTTTGAGAGTCTCTACACTGTTAAAGCTGGTTGGAATCAGGGAGAATCACGTAGTTTCCTACCTCTCTCAAGGATTTCTTCCGTCACTTCCCTTCATCTCTATTCCACATGTCTTTTTACAAAGATTTCTTCTGAATTGCTTTGTGAGAGATAAATATTTTCCATTTCTTTAATTGACTAAAACCATAAAACTTCCATCAGAGTTGTTGACGTGAGCTTATTGTTTTACATGTTGCTCATATATATACATGTGTCTTCTCCGTAACCCTTGAAAAGGGAGAAGAGGGCGATCAGGCCAGCTTTATGGAATCCTTCCAGGAACCCCAGTGAACAGAGCCACTAATGTGATCTGCTCCCCACTTCTACCCTCCACCGGCCCAGTGGGGACCCCACAGATACCAGAGCCTGGACCGGAATCTGGGTCTCATGACTGGGTTCTTGCCAAGTTGTTGTGACATTTCTCCTTGAGCGGCTTCTTATCTCTCATTAGTTATTGTCAGGGTCCCTCCTGCAGATGATTATCAGCACTATCCAGATAGTCATGCCTGCGGTTCCCCCAGGTTCTCTGCTCTCTGGTGATTCCTTGGGTATCCATCCTTCCTCCAGGAGGCTCATCCAGGAGGACATGACGTGCGGTCTTGTCAGTTAAACTCCATTTGGTATTTCTTTTTCTAGAAGCAGTTGTTGGTGAACTAGCCATACCAGACTGCTCATGTATGACCGAGAGAGAGGGGACACCTGTCAGGGGCCCCCTGCCTGTCACTTTTGGGTCTGTCTGTAATTGTACTTCCTTTAGAAGAGGACCCTTGAAGCTCAGGAGGAAGGGAGGCTGAGGAATGATTTTATGGGAGACATTTTGCCAGAAATGGTCTTTATTTAGTTGTTAGGACTAATTAATTCAAGAGATGGATTTTTAACTAGCATCCTATTAGGTGACCGGGAATCGAGAGAACTGAGTGCCAGTCCTTCCTTTGGCAGTCATTTGCCATGCCGGTCTTGAGACCATACCAGCTTCTTTCTCTAGGGTTCTGTGTCTTACTTTGTAAACGGGGACGATGACACCCATTTTAGCTTTCTGACGGTTTTTCACTCTCTCAGCCCCTCTATCTTGGTTCTCCCTGGATGACTGTATGGCAGCCTCCTGATTGCACTGTTATTTCGCAAAAAGACTATTCTCCATAGAGAAGTCAGAGGAGTATTTAAAAATGTCAGTTACAGGCGCCTGGGTGGCTCCGTTTGTTATGCGTCCGACTCTTGGTTTCGGCTCATGGTTTGTGGGCTCATCCCCCACACTGGGCTCCATGCTGGCTGTGTGGAGCCTGCTTAGAATTCTCTCTCTCCTTTTATCGCTGCCCTTCCCCCGCTCACGTTCTCTTACTCTCTCTCAAAATAAGTAAACATTTAAAAAATGAAGAAAAACTTAAAACGTCAATTAGACTGTCTCACTTACCTGCTTAAATCCCTCCACTGACTTCTGTGAGATTTACCATAAAATTCAAGTCTTTGTTCTTTTTTGTTTTTAATTTTTTTTAATGTTTATTTACTTTTGAGGGAGAGAGAGAGAGAGAGAGAGCACGAGTGGGGGAGAGGCAGAGAGAGAGGGAGACACAGAACCCGAAGCAGGCTCCAGGCTCTGAGCTGTGCACACAGAGTTGGACGTGGGGCTCGAACTCACCTGAGCTGAAGTCGGGTGCTCCACCGACTGAACCACCCAGGTGCCCCTGTGAGTCTTGTTCTCACCCTCTGCTCATTTTAGTACTCACCTCCTCCCAGGCTCTGTTGGAACATCAAGTTCTGTCTTTTCTTGCAACACCCCCACCTTTGTACCTGCCCCAGGGCCTTTGCATTAACATTTCCTCTGCCTAGAATGCTTTTGTACTCCAGGCTGCCTCCTAGACATTCAGGTCTCAGCTCCAAGTATTTTCCCACCATACCTACCCCTTAGCCTTTCTTTATCCTGTTATTCTTTATCACTACCTGAGATGATCTAATGTAAATAAGTCAATAAATAATCCATGCAGTAGGTTTTCTCCTAGTAACGGGCAGCCATCAAGCAGAGCCCACGTTAGCTCTTTCACTACGCTATTTCAGCCACTAGCTTCACAAAGTAGACATTCATTAATAACATATTGGGTGCTTTTGTTCATATCATGATGTTCATTGAGCTCCTACTAGGTGCTGCTCTAGCCATGAGGATTAGCACAAAACAAACTGGAAAAAGCCTCTGCCCTCATGGACCTTACATACCCTGTGGGGTTGGTCTGGGGGAAGGAATCAGAAAATATAAACAAATAAACTAGTAAATGCCTGGGGGGGTGGGTAAGCGTTGTAGCCTAAGATCTTAAGATGGGATATAATAAGAAGGTCTGTAGTATGAAGGGCAGGATGGAGGTCAGGGGAATTCTCATTCACATTAAAAAAAGTGTTTACTTATTTATTTTGAAAGGGAGAGAGCTCACCTGGAGGGAGGAGGGGCAGAGAGAGAGGTAGGGAGAGAGAAATCCCATTCACATTCATGAGGGGCTTGAAGAGGGAGGTTGTAAATCTTAAAGGTGGGGGCAGGGCGAAAGAATGTTCTGGTCCAAGGCCTTGAGGTGCATCTTGTGTGTCAGAGGAATAGCAGAGAGGCTGGTATATGTGTTCCAGAGGATACAAGAGGTGGGGGGTCAATTCGGAGCAAGTGGGCTCTCTGGGCCATGCAGGCAGGGTCTTGGGCTTAACCCTGAGAGAGAGGGAACACTTTGCAGGGTCTGGATCACCAGTGACACAGGATCTTTCCTACTTTCTAAACTCTGCCATTGTGTTGCAGATAGACTTAGTGGGGAGACCAAGGGAGGGGTGTTCCCAGTCTGAGTATATTTCCAGATGAGGCAGGCAGGATTTGTTGACAAGTGGAAAGGGGGAGGTAGGAGAGAAGAGTCAAAGCTGAATCTCAGGGTTTGGCATGAGCAATTAGGAGACCAGAATTGCTATTTATGGAGATGGAGAAAGTCTGTGGGTAGAGCTGGTTTTGGGGGAATAATCACACAGCATTTCTGGGGGTAAAGAATTACATAATCTTAAGGTAGTGTTGTCATTAAGATGGTCAAGTCTAGGGGTGCCTGGGTGGCTCAGTCGGTTGAGAGTCTGACTTTGGCTCAGGTCATGATCTCCCGGTTTGTGAGTTTGATCCCCGCGTGGGTCTCTGTAATGACAGCTCAGAGCCAACTTGGGATCTTCTGCCCCCCTCTCTCTGTCCCTCCCCCATTTGCGCTCACATGCACTCTCTCAAAAATCATTAAAACATCAAAAAAAATTCACCCATCATAAAAAAAAGATGGTCAATTCTAAGCCTTCAGGAGGCGCTTGACAGTTTTAGTTTTTCTATCTACCATCCTCTGCCTTCATTTAAAAACTATTCTTAATTTTTAATTTCTTTAAAATATACTTACGTACACGTGCAGTGTGTGTGTGTGTGCGCGCTCGCGCATGTGTGTCCCATACGTGTGCGTTATGGGACGTACATAAATGGCTGGAGGATAAGTTGTGCCAATAACTGATAGGAGAAGCCTAGTTTGGGCATGTTGCTAGCCGGGACGGTCACCCTCTCTGCTTTCCGTTTCATTTTGGATTATAGACAATCAAAGCCCAGAGAGGTGGGGGGGGGGGGGGGTATTGTTCAAGGCCAAACAGCTAATGAGAAGTAGAAGCAGCTCTGGGGAGAAGGTCTCTGCTCTCTCTGACCCCTGCCCCTTCCCCAGGATCACACTAATTCTCTGTGGTTCCATCTCATTGCAACTGGCATGTCTTTGGTAGCAAGGTCACGTCGTTGAAGACCATTGTGTCCTCAGAAATACTCGAAATCTCCCAAAAGCCAGAGAGAAGGGGGAGAGAAGGCAGTGTGAATGTTTACAGTCACAAGATGCAGAGCACTAAGCATTTGCCTATAACTCCCCAGAAAACTTGAGTATTTATTTCCTCTTCTTTATGCTTGTAAAGCAGCAGGAAGAGACAAGCTGTTCCGTGCAGAAAGCACAGAAAACGCTTCCGTGATCCGAGGCTGCCTGTAGCATATGGGGAAAAATTCTTTGGATGGAAGATGCAAACATTCAACAGACCATCCCTCCCTCCCTGAGTCCCCGCCTGTGACAGCGGGCTTTGCGGAAGGACTGGCAGACTGTGTGCGCGCCTCGCGGTGGGGAGGGAGGGCTGAGTCCCCTGGCTGCCCCCCAACAGAGGAGGTTTGCTTCCCAAAGCTGTGAAAGGTCAATAGAAAAATTGGCACGCTCAATAGCAGCCCCTGGATGTTTCTTAAGGTTGGACGGTGAATGGTATAAATGTCTAATTAGAGAAGAAAGCCAGTCGCACATTTAATCTTGGTGGGGGGTGGGGATCTCAGGGTCTCATTATCGCTTCTGCTACCTACCGTCTTCCCTGACACGTCTCCTATTACTTTCCAACAACCGTGCCAGTCACCGCACCCGGGCAGCTGAGCCGCAGTCTGCTGCGGCTTGTCATTGATATAGAGGTGACAGGAGGACCCGGGCCTGGGGTTCACGTTTCTTTTGTACTCCGTGGGGAAAAGCCACCCATGTAAATCCAGTCAAGGATCACCATGAGACTTTGGCTCTGCTACATTCCTCTGCAGGAAATTCACTCCGTAAAAGACAGGCTCAAGTGTTCATACAGGTTCCTTACAGAAATCTTCTGGGGAGGTGTGATTTTTTTTTTTTTTTTTTTTTTTTTTAAAGCTTGGAAAAACCAAGAGCATGAGCAGGGGACGGGTAGAGAGAGAAGGAGACAAAGAGAATCCTAACCAGGCTCTGCACCATCAGCCCGGAGCCTGACACAGGGCTCGAACTCACAAACTGTGAGATCATAACCTGAGCCAAAATCAAGAGTGAGACCCTTAACCCACTGAGCCCCCAGGTGCCTGGGGGGAGGCATGATTTTTAACACAGATGAGCCACCTGTGTTTTGATGCATTTCAGCTTCTTTGCTTTTCCTTTAATGTGTGGGAACTTGACTGAGTACTATTCTTGAGATTTTGAAAGCAAATATATGAATACTTAACAATTGTTCATGAATTCCCAGGCCTATAGGGGTAAAACATCGGGGAAGAGAATATTAAAAAGGAAAAAAAAATCCCCAAAGCCCCAAGTGCAAAAGTCTATAGGACATTTTTAGTTGTTGCTGGGGAAATGGGGTGGAACTTGGCTAATCACCAACCATCCCGCTGATTCGAGAGAAGAAATCTCAGGTTTTTTTCTTATGGGATGTCAGGGACCACGTGGCGAAGTAAAATGTGAACAATGAACAGTGCAGAATTTACATTTGGTTAAGGGCTTTCCTGCCCACAGAGCAGAAATTACCCTTTGTATTCCAAAAACTTTGCTGGTAATTCAAAGGGAAAGAGATGCCAGCAGTCTTGATTGAAGATATGCAGAATGTACCAGAATGGCTAACTTTAGGTATGGACAGTGGTGCTTTCTTCTTCTTCTTCTTTTAAAAAAATTTTTAATGTTTATTTATTTTTGAGAGAGAGATAGAATGTTAGCTGGGGAGGGGCAGAGGGAGAGGGAGACACAGAATCCGAAGCAGGCTCCAGGCTCCGAGCTGTCAGCACAGAGGCTGATGCAGACCTTCAGCTCACAGACTGCAAGATCATGACCTGAGCCAAAGTTGGAGCCTAACCGACCGAGCCACCCAGGCGCCACATCATCATCATCATCATCATCATCATCATCTTCTCCTTCTTCTTCTTCTTCTTCTTCTTCTTCTTCTTCTTCTTCTTCTTCTTCTTCTTTTTCTTCTTCTCCTCCTCCTCCTCCTCCTCCTCCTCCTCCTCCTCCTCCTTCTTTCTTTTAATGTTTATTTTTTGCTGACAGAGAACAAGCGTGCACAGGGGCAGGGAGAAAGAGAGGGAGGAACTAAAGCAGGCTCTGTGCTGACAGCAGAGAACCTGATGTGGGGCTCAAACTTACAAACCGTGAGATCATGACCCGACCTGGGTCAGATGCTTGGCTGACTGAGACACCCAGGCACCCCGTCAAGAGTATTTTCCATTCAGACCTCCAGCAATGCTCTCCTATAGAAGGTAGGTTCCAGTGCTGCTATGGCCAGGCCTCAGCACCTTATTGTTTCACTCCCCTCTCTGCAGAATAGAATGAGAAACAAAACCCGACACCTGTTTCAAGGATAACAGCACCACATCATGCAAGTGAAGGGACATCGCTGCCATGGACAGTGAGGCCCTGGTGTCCGAGACGCTGGTGCGAGGCCCACACAGACTGGCCCAGGCTCCCGTCCACGAGGCCCACAGGCCACTCGGCGTCCACACTGAGGGCAACCTAGCCTGACACCCTCATGGATTAAGACCATGGACAGCTGGCTCCCCCACCCATCCTGTACCAGGGAAAGGACAGACCGTAACAGGAGCTGGAAGGAGACAGATGGTGGCTGGGTCTGTCATGGCAAGGACAGAGCTCTCATTGGGAGCAATGTGTCTGCTTCGTGATGGAGGTGACTGTGCTCCCGGGGACTGTGGGTTCCTCTCAGCTCTGGTGTCTGTTTTCCTCAGGGCCTCTTGACCTCACAAATAGAAGCTCCATTCAGTGGAGAGGATGACCCACCAGCCTCCAGTGAGAGGCGGGGCCTCCCTCCTACAGGGCCTCAGCCCACAAAGCTGGTCTCTCTCCCACCACCTCTTATTCTCAGTCTTTCATGGAGACTATATCTTGATTTAAAAAGCCCAGGGGTGCCTGCGTGGCTCAGTTGGTTCAGCATCCAACTCTTGATTTCAGCTCAGGTCATGATCTCACAGTTCATGGGTTCAAGCCCTGCATTGGACTCTGTGCTGACAGCGCGGAGCCTGCTTGGGGTCTCTCCCTCTCTCTCTGCTCCTCTCCTGATCACTCTCTCTCTCTCTTAAATAAATAAACATTAAAAAAAAAAAAGTAAAAAGCCCCAGAGAAGGGGCATCTTGTGACCCAGTCAGTTTGGCATCTGACCCTTGATTTCCGCTCAGGTCATGATCTCACGGTTCGTGGGTTTGAGCTCCGCATTGGACTCTGTGCTGATAGCAAGGAGGCTTCTTGGGATTCTCTTTCTCTCTTTCTCTATCAAATAAATAAATAAATAAATAAATAAATAAATAAATAAATAAATAAACAAACTTTAAATAAATAAAAGAAGAACACCAGAGAAGTAGCAAATGCTACCCAGACTGTAGAGAGCCAAGAGGGCATACCCTGTTAATACAGGATAGTATTGGAGTACAGAGAAGGATCAGAGCACGTCGATGGGCATCCAGGATGGGTGGCCAAGAATGTTGTCTGTATATGTCAGGCCCCTTAGGCGGAGGTTTTGACACTGGTTATACCCCTGGAATAAAGTCCAATATGCAAGAAATATTTCTGCTCAGGATCGTTGGGGCGCTTGGCATCCATCTGGGGCTTTCCACAAGGGCATTCTGTCTGAACTTCTTGACATCTCTGTACCTCTAGACTCCTTTCATGGGGTGGAAAAGATCTTAAGCCACTCTGAGGCTAAGCCAGGAACAAGTGGTTTCTTTTCTAAATCTCCAAATGCTGCCCCAAAGCCATGTAACAATTATCTTATTAATTGGGAGATTTCAGATTTTCTTAATTGGGCTTCTGGATTTCTCTGTGCCCTTCCCAATTAACCCAGTTTCATTTTGAGATGGGGGAAAATTCCCCAGTGGGAAGTGGCTAACCCCTTCCAGTGCAGGCTTCTCACAGTGGAGAGCTTTTTTTGTTTTCCTAACTCTGCAAATAGAGCGAGCACCCCACAGAGCTGGCCGCAGTCAATGAAGCCCATGAAAAGTAGCAGGAACAGAAGAGACACTCCTGTTTGCCGCAGGGGCCAGCGGCCCAGCGACAAGGACAAATGTCTCAGGGTGATGGGTCCCTCTACATCGGCTCTTCCAGAGGTGAATTCCCATTGCCCCTAAGAAGCAAGCAGAATTAAGAGGGAAGAAGAGAAGGGCAAATGAGGCCAAAACCATGGGAGGGAAGAGCCAATGAGTGTTCTCAATTATGAAAACGTCCCAAGATGGTTTATATAGAACTATATTCCTTTTTTTTTTTAAATCTCTGCTAACCATTTCTCTGTACAATTTTCATTTTTCCCACCCTTCTTCAGCTTCTCCTCACATGTATTATTTTTTAGATTTTTTCTGGTTTTTTAAAAATATGTTTTTAAAAATAACTAAAAATATATATAATTTTAAAATATTTTCATTTTCTATATTTGATTCACATCCTCTCTCTGAGTGGTCGTCTATCTTTTATAGTTCTTTCCCAGTTGTTTTAGCTGTCATTTTCTTTTTCTTCCCATCTCTAATTGCCATTGAATATATACAGGATATAGGAAAATGATTTCCAAAGCCACAGGCTTCCCAACAATTGAAAAATAAAGTGTCTTTCTACAACTATTTTGGTCTTTCATCTTAGAGGCAAAGCTTCTTTGTATATTAAGAGACATGAGTTCACTCATTCAACAGTCATGGAGCACCTACTGGGTTCTAGTCACTGTTTAAGATGCTGGGAATACACAATGAATTCAGTAGCAAAAGCAACTAGGTCTTCCTGTGCATAGACTCGATCCCAGGCATAGTGTTTACCAGTTCTTCTTTTTTTTTTTCTCTGCTAATCCTCACAGCCAGTTTTATGAGGAAAGTCAATTTCCCCCCATTTTCTGACCATTGCCTTTTAAGTGTTGGGACCGCAATTGGGCTATAGAGCCCCAGACTTTAACACCTTGCTTTAGTGTCTTCCTTAGTCCCTGCCATAGAGTAGCCTGCCATAGTCTAGTGGAGGTGACTGACAGGTAAACTGAGGAGTACCTCAATAAAATGTGTGGGATGTTGTGTTGTGCTGTCACGTACAGTTGGGCAGGTTGCACACTATATAACTCATTTCACATATCCCTTAGAAATGTGCAATGTTCTGTCAGGAGATAAGAACCATACAAATAATTTGAATAGGGAAAATTTTTTTAATGTTTATTTATTTTTAGGAGAGAGAGAGAGAGAGAGAGAGAGAATGAGTGGGGGAGGGACAGAGAAAGAAGGAGACAGAGGATCCAAAGCAGGCTCTGCTCTGACAGCACAGAGCCTGATGCAGGTCTCAAACTCATGAACCATGAAATCATGACCTGAGCTGAAAGTTGGATGCTCAACCGACTGAGCCACCCAGGCTCCCCTGAATGGGGAATATTTAATAAGAGTCTTAAGCTAGTAATGAGGGTTAACTACTAATGGCAAATAAAGAGAATTTTAGAGGACAGAATAGCAGGTACAGGACTCTAGCGTTCTGATTCATTTCTGAAATCAGAAAGGCCTTAGGGCATGAAAAATTGTGTTTAGCAATTGTAAAAAACGATTTCATTAACATCTCAAGTGCAAATTAAGACCTTGACATCACATACACAAATTAAGAGGTGTGAACAGGAAATGGTGTGTGGGAGAGATTTTATTTCCCACAAGCTAAATTCGGTGTGCCCACATATGCTACACCCCCTGGCCAGAACTTCCCTCTGGTTGTAATCGGTATCCAAACAACTTACTGTAGATGAAAGGACGCAGAGACCAATCTCATTTAAAATTAGCCTGATAGGGACACCTGGGTGGCTCAGTCGGTTAAGTGTCTGACTTCGGCTCAGGTCATGATCTCACGGTCCATGAGTTCGAGCCCCGCGTCGGGCTCTGTGCTGACAGCTCAGAGCCTGGAGCCTGCTTCACATTCTGTGTCTCCCTCTCTCTCTGACTCTCCCCTGTTCATGCTCTGTCTCTCTCTGTCTCAAAAATAAATAAACATTAAAAAAATAATAAAAAAAATAAAATTAGTCTGATGGAGGGGCGCATGGGGCCTCATTCAGTTAAGCTTCAGACTTAGTATCGGCTCCGGTCATGATTTCATGCTTGGTGGGATCAAGTTCCATGTCAGGCTCTGCACTATCACTGTGAAGGAGCCTGCTTGGGTTTCTCTCTCTCCTTCTCTTTCTGCCCCTCCCCCACTTGCACACACTCTCTTTCTCTCTCTTTCTCTCAAAATAAATAAATAAACATTAAAAAAATTTTTTTTTTTAATTAGCCTGATGGTACCTGCAAGAGTTGCCAGATAGCTTGTGTTGCAATTATCGTTTGTCCTCCCCATTATATGGAACTAGGTGGCTTATTTAAGAACCAGTGGACTCTATTTGTGGTTATATTCTGTGTAATCCTTACTCCTCCCCCCCTCCCCACCCATCTGGAAGACTTAGAGCTTATAGTTCAAGGATGCAAGTGACCAGAAGACATTATGGAGGATAAGATGACTCCCTGGTTTTTGCAAGATGGGACTTCTAACCCTTATTCTGTCTTAGAGTAAATGCAATTACCACAGGGTAATGGCCTGACCACATCGTCCCCATGGGAACAGGACATGGGAAACACATAGGTCGAATGGATTGCTCAGGTAGATTTCAAGACTTGAGTCATTCTACAAGCACATTTAATGCCTGCAGTATGCACTTGTTTAAATGGCAATTTTATCCTCTGGGTTCTCCTCACTCATTTTCATATGTACACAGAGGTGTCACTGGACCGCCGAGGCACCCCAGCCTCGAGGCTGGGAGAAACCTCAAGGGGCCTGTCTGAAAACAAAACATACCACAACAGGAACCTCTCTTTTCCTGCTCATTTTCTCCTGGTCATGCAGGAGGATATCCAGTAACAGCACCATTGCCTCCTGCCTTCATGCCCTAGGAAACAGGGGTAGTGTGTACCATTGGAGGTTACTTGGCTGGTTGCTCGTTAGTTACTCTACTCAAGGTGGGGACGGTATACAGGGCATTGAGTCGGGCAAGGGAGGCAGATCTCTTCCCCTGCCTTCTTCCTCTTTCACTTGGTCCCGGTATCACATGAGAATAGATGGATTGCAGAAGACTGGAGATTTGTTTTATCTCCAAAGACAAAGTGTACTCTGGTGTTTGTATTTATGAAATTACAAGCTATGACCCACGGGCATCTGGGGGGCTCAGTCAGTTGAGCATCTGACTCTGGATTTCAGCTCAAGTCATGTTCTCTGGGCTGTGGGACTGAGCCCTGTCCCAGGTTTCACAAGGGCTCAGAGCTGAGCATGGAGCCTGCTTAGGATTCTCTCTCTTCCTCTCTTTCTCCTCTGCCCCTCCACACAACTCTCTCTCTCTCTCTCAAAAAACAAAATGAAAAATCCCACCTATGGCTCAAGCTAACAAGAGAAGGTGAGAATTAAGAGTATATGCCCATGCGGGGCACCTGGGTGGTTCAGTCAGTTAATTGTCTGACTTGCCTCAGGTCATGATCTCGTGGTCTGTGGGTTTGAGCTCAGCATGGGGCTGTGTGATGACAGCTCGGAGCCTGGAGCTTGCTTTGGATTCTGTGTCTCCCTCTCTCTGCTCCTCCCCTGCTCTCACTCTGTCTCTCTCTCTGTCTCGCAGAAATAAATAAATAAATGTTAAAAAAAATTTAAAAAAGAGTATATGACCATAACTTTGTATACATTAGTTTTCTAGGTCAGCAATACATTTGTTCTTTATTATTTATTTATTTGAAAAGTTTTTTTTTTTAAGTTTTTATTTTGAGAGAGAGAGAGAGAACGTGCATGTACAAGCGAGGAAGGGGCAGAGAGAGAAGGAGAGAGAGAGAATCTTAAGGAGGCTCTGCGTTGTCAGCAAGGAGCTCCACGTGGAGCTAGAACTCACAAACTGAGATGATGATCTGAGCTGAAATCAAGAATCAGATGCTTAACTGACTGACCCACCCAGGGACCCCTTCTGTTCTTTAAAAAACAATAAATGTGATTTCATGTAGAAATTCTGAGAATGGTGGTATTATTATTATTATTATTATTATTATTATTATTATTATTGTAAAAGGGCAAAAGATGTATTTGCTCTGAAAAGAAACCAGAGTAGAAACCAGACTACAGTGTTATTTTTTCAGGCCGGCAACGGGATGCTAATTTTTATAGGTCTTGAGGGGACTAAGCAGTTGTCTCATGAAGCCAAAAGGAGAAAACTCTCCTTATTGCATATGTAGGTGAGTTTTCACTAGGGTAAACACTGCCCAAGTGAGGGGAAGGGCTTCTGGTGTGAGGCTGAAAATGGATGAGACATCACTCACAGAACAGGCTCTGGATCCAGGGAAGAAAAGGTTTGTGGAATGTTGTGATAGCCTCCAGCGTGAGCGAGTTGCTACTCTCAGATTTGTTTGGATGCTCCTGCCTGTTCTTCTTCCTTTTGTAATAATAAACTGCACAGATTTGCACTACATAATTTAATATATTATGTGTTTTATATATATATATATATATATATATATATATATATATACATACATATATATATATGTATATATCTGTATGTACACACACACACACACACACACACACACACACACACACACAAATGTTGTCAGTGTTTACATGACTGAAATGAAGATGAGAGACCTGGCTGATCTGCGTCAGGAAGCCTCTGAAGATGAGGTAGCTCTACTCAAAGTACAGCCTGGGTTTTGTAGGTTGAGCAGAAGAGAGGGACACATGTCCTTGTGCCGTGGTTCAGATAGAGGTTTAATTTAGGTTTTTTTGTTTTTGTTTTCTTTGGTTGGTTGTTTTTTGTTTTTTGAGAAAGAGAGGGAGAGTGGGGTAGAGGGGCAGAGGGAGAGAGATAGAGAATCTTAAGCAGGGTCCACGCTCAGTGTGGAGTTGGATGTGGGGCTCGATCCCATGACCCTGGGATCATGACGAGAGCCGACATCAAGAGTCAAGATGGTCAACAGGCTGAGCCACTCTGGTGCCCCTAGTTTTTTTTTTAATTCAAGTATAGTTGACATACAATATTATGTTGGTTTCAGGTATATATCATAGTAATTTGAGTTTATATACCTTACAAAATTCTCCCCATGAAAGGACTCCTTTTTCTCCATAGTTACCATCTACCGCCATACAAAGTTATTACAGTCTTATTCACTATATTGCCTATGCTGTACTGTGGCTTATTTATTTTATAACTGGAAGTTTGTATCTTTTATCCCCTTTACCTATTTTGCCCATCTCCTGACCACCTTCCCGTCTGGCAATCACCAGTCTGCTCTCTGTATTTATGAGCCTGTTTCTGTGTTCTTGTTGTTGTTGTTGTTTCTTTGTTCATTTGTTCTGTTTTTTAGATATAAGTGAAATCATATGGTATTAGTCTTCCTTTGTCTAACTTACTTCCCTTAGCATAATACCCTCTAGGTCTACCCACATTGTCACAAATGGCAAAATTTCACTCTTGTATGGCTGAGGAATTCCATTGTATGTATATACACCACATCTTCTGTATCCATTCATCTGTGGATGAACACTTGGGTTGTTTCCATATCTTGACTGTTGTAAATAATGCTGCAATGAACATAGGGTGCCAATATCTTTTTGAATTAATGTTTTTATTTTCTTTAATATTCAGAAGTAGAATTACTGGATCATATGTTATTTCTACTTTTAATTTTTTTCAAGACACTCCATATTGTTTTCCATGTTGGCTGCACCAATTTACAGTACCACCAACAGCACATGAGGAATCCTTTTCCTCCATCCTCACCAACCCTTGTTATTTCTTGTCTCTTTGGTATTAGCCATTCTGACAGGTGAGGTGATAATCTTATTTTGATTTTTATTTGCATTTCCCTGATGATGAGTGACGTTAAGCATCTTTTCATGTGTCCATTGGCTATCTGTATGTCCTCTTTGGGAAAATGTCTATTCAAGTCCCCTACCCATTTTTAAATTGGATTATTTGTGGTTTTTTGTGTGTATTTTGAGTTGTATGAGTTCTTTATATTTTGGATATTAACCCCTTATTGGATATGTCATTTGCAAATATCTTTTCCCTTTTAGTAGGTTACCTTTTTTGATTATTGATGGTTTCTCTTGCTGTGCAAAAGCTTTGTGCTTTAATGTAATCCCAATTGTTTAATTTTGCTTTTGTTTCCATCGCCTGAGGAGACAGATCCAGAAAAATGTTGTGAAAACTGATGTCCCTGAGTTTACCACTTATTTTTTCTTTTAGGAATTTCGTGATTTCATTTCTTATATTTAGGTCCTACCTTTGTGTGTGGTTCAACAAATTGGTCCAGTTTCATTCTTTTGCATGCAGCTGTCCAGTTTTCCTAGTACCATTTATTTAAGAGACTGTCTTTCCCCCATTGTATCTCCTTCATCATAGATTAATTGGCCATATAAGCATGGGATTATTTCTGGCCTCAATTCTGTTCCATTGATCTATGTGTCTATTTTTGTGCTGTACCATAGTGTCTTGATTACTAGAGCTTTGTAGTATAGTTTGGAATTAGGGCTTATGATACCTCCAGCTTTGTTCTTTGGGTTCCATACAAGTTTTAGTATTATTGGTTCTAGTTCTGTGAAAAATGCCATTGGTATTTTAATAGGAATTACATTGAATCTTGCTTTGGGCAGTATATTGCTTTGGGTAGTATGGACATTTTAACAGTATTAATTCTGCCTATCCATGAGCATGGTATATCTTCTTATTTATTTGTGTTATCTTTAATTTCTTTCATCTATGTCTTACAGTTTTCAGAGTCTAGGTCATTCACCTCCTTGGTTAAATTTATTCTTAGGTATTTTATTCTTTTTGGTGCTAATGCAAATGGGATTGCTTTCTTAATTTCTGTTTCTGTTACTTCATTATTAGTGTATAGAAACACAACAGATATTTGTGTATTAATTCTGTACCCTGCATCTTTTCAGAATTCATATATTCTAATAGTTTTTTTGGTGGAGTCTTAAGGTTTTCTATATATAGTATCATGTCATCTGCAAATAGTGGCACTTTTTCTTCTAGAAAGTTCAACTGCTGTGAATCTCACAGCTGGAGTCATTAGAGGTTGTTCCCTTTTTGTGCTTCTTGCTTGGCATAGCTGGTGCATTCCCATCCACATAACTGTCAGAACAGTTCTCCCGAGAGCTATTTTTCTAATATGTGTGGGTTTTGGGTTAGCCAATGTTTGGGGGAAAGAGGAATTGCAAATTAAAGAGAGGGCAGGAAAAGGGTAAGAGTCAAAGTCAAGGGAATCTGAGGTCTTGCTGCCATGGTGTTTTAAATCCTTTTACAAAGACAGTATCCATCATCACGGAAAGTCTTCTCATGCCCCATTGTGATTTCTCCTTCTGACCTCTCACCCCATAAGGTTGTCACTGATCTAATTCTGTCACTATATATAGTTGGATTTTTGAGACTTACATGCAAATGGATTGTAACAGTATGAACTCTATTTGTCTTCTTTTATTGACATAATTATTTTGATATTCATGTTGCTGTACATCTTAATAACAGTTCATACCTTTTTATAGCTGAATGGCATTCCTTTGTATGGTTATATTGCAGTTTGCCCATTTACCTGTTGATAGACTTCTGGGTTGTTTCTGGTTTGGGTTGGTTTATATCATAAGTTTTGAAGTGTAGTGGTGAAAATCCTTCATTTCTGTTCTTTCTCAAAGTCCTTCTGCGTATTGTAGTAAGTCCTTTGCATTTCCATATGAATTTTAGAATCATCTTGCCAATGTCAACAAAAAAACCTGCTGGGGATTGTGTTGAATCTATAAATTAATTTGAGAAAAATTGACATCTTAATATTATGGAGTCTTTTGATCCATGGACGTATTATATTTCTCCATTTATTGAGGTCTCCTTTACTTTCCCTTAGCAATGTTTTTCAGTTTTCAATGTATAGGTCTTACACATACTTTGTCATATTACATTCTAAGAATATTATGGGTTTTGATGCAATTTTAAATTGCATTAAATTTTTTTCAGTTTCCAAATATTCATTGGTAGTATAGTAAAATACAGTTGATTTTTAAATATTGAACTTGTATCTTTTCATCATGCATCATGCTAAACTCTCTTGTTAGTTCTCATAGAGTATTTTATAGATTCCACTGGATTTTCTAGATAGACAATCATGTTGTCTGTGAATAATGACAGTTTTCCTTCTTCCAACCTCCAGTTTGTGTCTGAAACTTACAAGCGAAAAAGCAATGGCAGTCACCTCAATTTCCTTGTAACCATATCATCTTTATTTCCTTACTTACCGCTTCAGGAGTAAACCAATCTAAAAGCAACCTGGAGACAAAATTCAACTGTCAGTCTCATCCATCCCCTGAAAGATTTTGTGGAAACTCTTAGTCTCGACTGTCTCTTGTGTTTTCTCTCACTTTGTCTCTCTATGCTGCCTTGCAGGTAATTTCTTCAATGTAATTTCTAGTTTAGTAATTCTCATTTCACCTATGTCTAATCTGTAGTTTAACCCACCCACAGAATTTTTTTAAATTCTTTGTTTTTTCTCTGAAACTTTTTGATATTTAGTCTTCCTTATTAATACTTTTGTTACATTTAAATTTATGTAAGCATTTTACTATATTTTGTATTGTATATATGATCATTCCTAGGGCTCTAATTTTGCTGGAAGTTGTTTCTGTTGATTCTCACCCATGACAGCTTGAGTAATTATGTATTTTTGGATTTTGAATCCGTGTTCTGTGGTGTTTTATCTTTGGGAATCTTTTGAGTTTGGGTTGATTACATTTCTCTGCAGAGTAGATCTGGGTCTGCTTCTAATTGGTGCCCTGGATAGCTACCAGTCTTGGAGTTCTTTAAGTTAAAGTCTTCCATTTCCCTGAGCCACTTTAGTGGTACAAATTCAAATTATAAACCCATGTGAGGATATGCATGGGATTAAGAGTGCTTCACTCCTGAGCTCAGACTAAAACAGACAAATTTTCTTATTATCTCCATTTTTCCAGCCAGCCAATTTTATTATTTTTTTTTATTCCATTCTTCCACTGAATGTGTAGCTCTAACACAACTTGGACTTTATTGAGGGGTCTCAGTACCAACTTATACTTTGCCTTCCTGGCTCGTAGTGTGGCTGTCAGAAGACAAGGCTCTTCATTACCACAATTGACAAAGATACACAGGTTGGCTCTAGCTAATACTTATCACCTACTTTACAATATCTTCTTCCCCTTTGCTCCCAAACTTTTCCTTATTTTCATTCAAGCTTAGCTCTGCATTTTAGTGGATGAAAACTATATTTTATTCAGAAGTTCTGTGTTTTATGATTTTATATTTGGAGGGATTTTACTTTTTATGCTACCTAGAAAGACTTTGGTTTTGTTTTTGTTGTTGTTGTTGTTTCCTATTTGGCATTCAGCTTCACACTGGAATGCTCACCAGATCCATAAGACAGATGGCCAGATGTCATAATCATGAGGTACTGAAAGGTATGAGTGGGGATTCTATCTCATGGCGGGGTGGTGGTTGACAATGGTATTCTCATTTATTTTGTTGCTTCTGGTGTGCTGTGGAGTATGGAGGTTTATATGCATGTGGTTATATGAATTTGTGATTTATATTATCTAGTTTAAATTAACACCCACTAAATGAACATATGGCTTTAAAAGATTCCTTTGAGTAAGTTGTGGATTGAGACAGTCTTACTGGGGCAAGCACATGGAAACAGCTAGAGAAAGGCAGGGCTGATGCTTTCGTTCCTAGGATAAGATTAGCCTCAGTTTTAATCAGTACCAGAAGTTAAGCTCACTTCTTATTTCCTCCTTTTTATTTATTTATTTTTAATGTTTTTATTTTTATCTTTGATAGAGAAAAGACAGAGCATGAGTGGGGGAGGGGCAGAGAGAGAGGGAGACACAGAAGCCAAAGCAGGCTCTAGGCTCTGAGCTGTCAGCACAGAGCTGGATGCAGGGCTCGAACCCACATGCCATGAGATCATTTCCTGAGCTGAAGTTGGATGCTTAACTGACTGAGCCACCCAGGCACCACTCCTCCCTTTTATTTTCTTTAAAAGTATGGTCTAGTATCATTACCAGGTCTCTGAATCTCTTTTTGGTATGGCTTTCTCATGTGCTCCTATCAGCAGTGATATAGTGTAATGTATGTGGAATATATGTGAGTCAGACTTCTCAGGTTTAAATTTTGGCTCCATACCTTCCTTCCTAACTCTAAGACTGTAGCAAGTTCCTTAGCTCCAGTGCCTTGGTTTTAATCACCTATGTGTACCTCACAGCCTCCTGTGAGGATGAATGAATATGTATAGAATACTTATAATGCCTGGCACGTAGCAGGTTTAGAAAGACCAAACTCCTGCTCTGTCTTCCCTACTGAGCAGGTATGAACTACAGATGAGAATTTGTGTGTAGAACTGTGTTGTAAAGGCAGAACTGGTATAACAAAATAAAGGATCATGTGGGCAATTCTCTCAACCAGGTGCCTTTCTCTAGAATTTTTGGAGTGACGGAAGGGAGAGGAACTTGTTTAGCAGGAAAATGTTTAGGAAGGTTCTGGTCTAGTAGAACTAAGTGACAAGTAGAAATTGTGTTATTCTAATGTCACTATACTGGATAGTGCTACTGTTCAAGGTATTATAACAAATGTCTCATTTGCCAGGAAGCTTGGAAGGACTAGTTACTAGAAAATCTTCTAAACTGTTAACTCCCAATTGAATATTTAAAACTTGAAAAGGTGGAAAGATGGAAACAAACATTTGAATGTAATTCCTGACCTTCATTCAGAATTAATACTTTCTTTCCATCAGCCATTTTTTTTCAAGTAGGCTCCATGCCCAAAATGGGGCTTGAACTAATGACCCCAAGATTACAAGTTGCATGTTCTGCAGGTGAGCCAGCCAGATGCCCCTCTGTCAGCCAGTTTTTAAAAAGATATAAATTGTGGTAGGATACACACGACATAAATTTTATACGCCTTAACCATTTTTAAGTGTACAATTCAGGATTGTTGAGTATGTTCTCACTGTTGTGCAACCAATCTCCAGAACTTTCATCTTGGGAAACTGAAACTCTATGCCCATTAAACAATAGCTCCCCATTTCTTTCTTCCCCAGCCTCTGGCAACCACCATTCTCCTTTCCATTTTTGTGATCTTTTGGTCAGTTCTTTAAAACCTCAGGCTGTCTTTGGGTAGACTCCGTGCCAAAAAAGCAAAATGCCTTTCTGAAGCATGTGTTTCATGATTGTGTGGGATTACCTCATGGAATTTAGGACAATCATCAAGGATCACAAAGTTATGGCCAGGGCATTGATTACCAGTCAAGGAAAGGATGTATGTTTTCATTTAGGATTGAGTTAGCTCTTAGAGAATAGTTAAAAGCTGTTTAAAAAGCTGAAACTTTCCTCTTCTGTGTTTTGTTACTTGAGAACATGGACACCTGATCTCTCATTTCAAAGTTTGGTGACTACCAAACCACTGGAACTCAAAATTCAAGACCTGGACCAAGAGCCTTATTTAAGGGAATGCTTATGACTTTGGGATTCCTTTTTGTCTCAAAGCTGAACAACATCACTTTTGAGGGCTAGTGACTTGCCACTTGGGGTTCTTTAAGAATCATGGTGATTTTTAAATTCTTCCATTACAGAGCTGTTTTTAAAAGATTTTTTAAATGCTTTTTTATTTATTTCTGAGACAGAGAAAGAGAGAGAGAGAGAATGAATGAGCAAGCAGGGAAAGGGCAGAGAGAGAGAGAGAGAGAGAGAGAGAGAGAGACAGAGACAGAGAGACAGAGAGGGAGAGAGAGGATCCCAAGCATTGATAGTACAGAGCTCAAAACAGGGTTTGAATCCCTGAACTGTGAGATCATGACCTGAGCCAAAATCCAGAGTTGGACGCTTAACTGACTGAGCCACCCAGGCTTGGAACTTGCCTCTTTTTAAAGAGGCAGACCTTCTGTGGGGTGTATTGCTGTGGAGTGATGAAGGCCTCTCTGTAGCATTTCCTCTGCCGGTTAGGCCCATTCAGCTCCTGCTCTGATTTTGTTGCCCTTTCCACATGATTCTGGGCCTTCACCTCTTTCCCTGGTGGAGCTCCTCTGCCCAGGGGGGCACATCAGAGAGGCAAGGTGTTCTCTTCATCACCCACCACATGCACCATCTGCAGCCAGGTTGCCAACAGAGACACAGCTGGCTTCTTCGGAGTGTCTTTCTGTTGTTGAAAAAGATCAGTATCCACGGTCTTTGATACAATACAAAAGAGAAAGAAAATAAAAGCAAGGGACTTTTAATTATGGAGGATTATTCTTAGAACGAGATTCTGCCCATAAACTCAAAGGAAGAGATTTGATTAAAGTAATGCCACGTTTTCTTTCAAAATTTATCTGAGTTTTGTTTTTCTTAGCAGTTACTATCTGTATCTCCTGAGAAGGTGGCGAGGCTGCTTTGTGAGGGGAAGGAGAGGAGAGAAGGATAGACCCTGAATAAAACAACAACGACAACAACTGGCTTGAGTTATTAGACTTTGGGCAAGTTTCCTGGCTTGTCCCGCATGTGAAGGCATGAGTTTGGGGCTAGGAAAGGAGGTACAGTGTTTCTTCTCTCTGCACAGGCAGCTATGGGCTCTTGGAACTTGGCCCTTCTATCTGGGTGACATTAAGTGACTGTGTTCTCGGGTCTTCAGTTTCCTCTTCTGTAGAATGGGAGTAGTAAGAGCATTTTCCTCCTTGATGGTTGGTAGCAAGACTGGACGAAGCACTGAATAAAGGGTTTAGCACTGTGATGGTCACAGAAGAAATGCTCAATTAATTATTCCTCTTAGTTTTATCCATTTTACCTTTTAGTTTTTAAAAAATATTTATTTATTTTGAAAGAGCCCATGTTAGTGGGGGAGGGGCAGACAGAGAGAGAGACAGAGACAGAGACAGAGAGAGAGAGAGAGAGAGAGAGAGAATACCAAGCAGGCTCCCTGCTGCCAGCGCAGAGGCCAGTGGAGGACTTGATCTCATGAACCGTGAGACCATGACATGAGCCAAATCGAGAGTCAGACACTCAACCAACTGAGCCACCCGGGCACCCCATATCCCATTATACTTTTTAACCAGCTTCAGAAAGCCTCAGCCTTGGCTCTTTCCTCTTTTTGGTTTGGGTCTCCACTCTTCCAAGAAGACATTCAGTGAATCCTGGGCGTGGAGCATGTAGATGATGATGATGTAAGGGAACCATTTGGGGGAACATCTCCACAATATGTCAGACAGGCCTGTGGAGCTCTTGGGAGAGCTCCAAATAAGAAGGTGTGTGGCAGGCAGATGTTCAGCCTCATTCCCTCCTTCCATCAATGTCATGAGGAAGATATGGTTATTTTCCCACTTTAGAGAGGAGAACACAGGATTAGAAAGTGAATGTGCTCGAGGTTACCCAGTTAGAAGGGAGAGAGCTGTATAACTGCCGAGCCCACACAACTCTGCAAAGAGGGGAAGACATTCTGTTCCTCCCTTCCTCACTTGCATTCCAGCCAGGCCTGTGATTGCTTTGGATGACCCAGAGACACCAGAGTCACCTCATGGCATCTGGTTTCTCCAGTGGTGCTATGAGAATGGTGTTGAATGGAAATGAGAATGACATAGAATATTTCTCAGGAGTCTGTGCAAAACCAGTGATCAAGGGGTGCCTGGGTGGCTCAGTCAGTTGAGCATCCAACTTTGGCTCAGGTCACGATCCCACAGTTTATGAGTTCAAGCCCTGCGTCGGGCTCTGTGCTGACAGCTTAGAGCCTGGAGCCTGCTTCAGATTCTGTGTCTCCCTCTCTCTGCGCCTCTCCTCCACTCACTCTGTCTGTTACTCTCTCAAAAATACATGAACAAAAAACATTAACATAAACATTAACATTAAAAAAATTAAAAAAAAAACAGTGGTCACTACTGATCTCTGTGAAGGCTAACCTATCACTTGGAGAAAATGGCCTCTAGAGTTTATTTTCCTCAGTTTCTTTAATTCAGATTTTTGTTCTCAAGCTTCAGTGGGCTCATTGACTTTTTATTGTTGTTTGGATTCTTAAAATGGTCAGGGAGGAGTTTTTGAAAAATGTTGCAAGTTTTTTTTTGGAGATTGGAGATTGCCATTATAGTGTGGTTGAAACTCTTTGCAACCTCTTCAACCCTGGTAAGTTTGGGGTATGAATCTCAGTGAAACAGGTTCTTCTGAAAGATGTATGTTCTTTTATTTAGCTGTTTGTTTTAAATAAGCTCTATGCCCAACATGGGGTTTGAACTCATGACTCTGAGATGAAGAGTCACATGCTCTACTGACAGAGCCAGCCAGGCCCCCCATGAGGTCTGTGTTTTTTGAGAAATAAGGAAAAAAAGTACGTGTTAAATTCTTGCTTTGGGCTGAGTCTGTGAGGTTTGTCACATAGTTTGCTCTGTTTTATTTCTAAGATACTTCTCTAGTCACTATAAATGCATCTTCTGGGAAGGGCTAGGACTGCATGGGACTGAATTTGGGGTCCTCCCTGCCTTGTCTGTGCCTAGCGTGTGAGAGCTCTCCATTAATGTGATGAACACCTGAATGACTCTTTCCATTTTTACACATTAGAAAACGTTGTGAGGACATTGTATCCAATGCCAGGAACATCTCCATTAGCCAATCATCAACAGAAAACACTATTTTCTTAAAGGGGGTGGAAGCTCTGGAAAGTCTACATAGAAGCAATTTGAAGGAGGCGTGCTGGCTGGAAAGAAGGGCTTCGGGACAGGTCTTTAGACTCTTGGCACAGCAAGCCCAAGATTTTTGCTTTTATTGTGTTTGTTTGGGGTGGCTTTGGAGGTGCTGATAGAGATAATATAGAGATGATAAAGCCCTTTGAATCACTTTTTGGTGCCATGGTTATATGTAAGCTTCTGAAGAAGGGTTCCCAGAGGCAGACAAAACAGATATGGAAATATCTTAATTTGACTTAATTTGACCATCCTGTGTCAGTCTGCAGCAAGTGGAGATGACCAACCATTAGTCAGCAGCAAACTTGATAGCAGAGAAACTCCAAAAGGAATGAGCTGACCCTTGCAATTTGAGTCAGTTGTAATAGGATAGTAAGGTTTTCAGCTTTGGTGGGTTTTTTTGTTTGCTTGTTTTGTTTTTGTTGTAAAGCAGTTAAAGTTCTGGCTGACCCTTGGAGAAAAAGACTTTTGACCTAAAAGTTGAAAAAGGACTGTCAAACATGATAAGACTAGCTATCATCACTGAGCGCTAAGAGCTTTTTGGACAATGTCTCACTCCATCCAGTCAAGCAGGTGCTGTTATTAACTCCAAAATCTGGAGGAGCAGATAGAGGCTTGTACATTCTACATTGCTTGCCCAGAGTTGCACAAGGATTGAACCCTGGGACCCTAGGCCTATCTGGGTCTTGAGCTGCTCTGGGAGACTGCTCACATTCAGCAGGCCACATCACCAAGGAGCAGTCTCCTCAGTGGGTGGGGCTGGAGGCTGGATTGTGTGAGTGAGAGAGGGCTCTGGGCTAGTCCCAAGCACTTGGTTTTTCAGATTTTGATATGCTGTCTAGGACTGTTTTATTTTTCTGTCCTTTTAATCCCAAAATGGACCTTGAAGAGCACAATTAAGGGGATACACAAGCTAACATCAGCCTCAGTTAGCCCCGCCAGTGATGGGAAAAACCATTTGAATAAGTCGTTCCCCAACTTTGAGTTGGGGAAAAAAATCACCTGGCAGGATGTTAAAAATTCAGATTCTCATTTTCTCTTTACAGAGAGTCTGATTGCATAGGTGCAGGGCCTGGGAATCTGGCTTCTTCATAAGATCATCCAGGTGGTTCTAATGCCCTAGTCCCAGCACCACCAACTGGCAGTGCCCCTTAATTGCAGGCCAAGAGGAACCTACCAGGAAAAATGAAATGGCTTCTTCCCGGTTGGGATGGCAATCCTGACTTCTAGAGGGGTAATGCCATCTCAGTAGTACACTTTTGAGCTGTTGACAGTATGATGTAATGTGTCTCTTCTGAACTCTGGGTTCTACAAGCCATTTGCCAGAATGATTTAGGATTATTCAGTTCTTGCTTAGGCAAAAAAACAAAAAAGAAAATGCTCAAAGACAAATAGATTTCCCTTTGTTTCCCAGCCAAAAATACAGCTCCAAATCAAAATCCTTCTAAATGTCTAGAGATTTCTTTGCTTAGTATCATGAGTACCAAGATGGGCTTGAGTGTTCTGTCTCCAGCTATATAAGATTTGCATTAACTAAAGAGATTTTCAGTCTGCTGGAAGGTACTATACCTCTTAAAACAAGAGGAGAAACCTTCCAAAGGCAGTCCAACCCCATGCAAGGGATTCTAAAAAATAGTCTCTGGTCCCAGGATGGCTTTTTGTTCTTCTTTTTGTAGTTTGTGTTGTGTTGAAAGTCTTCCTGCTAGGTAGGATGAACATGCTGGTTGCCACTTGACTGAGCTGATCATTTATTTAAATTTCATGTCTCAATGAGACGTGTCACTGGCTTCGCAATGCAGTCCCTTGGCAAAGAGCTGACCAGGGAGCACTGTCAGCAGCCACTATTACTAATTGAGCCCCGTGTCCTGCATTATATTTAAAGATCACCACCACTCAGCCCAGTGCTGTGGTATTCTAAAATACTCAGGCGAGAGAAGAGCCACTCACAGGGCTCCCAAGGCAGTGGGAACTCTCAGTCATATTGTATTACAAGGATAGGAGAACCACCTCTAGCATTTGAAAGTAGGATGTGACATTATTACATGCAATTAACTAAGGACTCCTTGGGCAGTAGCCCAACTTGCAACTTGATCCGACAGGGCTACAGAGAAGGGGAGAGGAGGAGGGAGAGTCCTTATTTTGGCCAGGTTAGGGAAAAAAATGTCAAGGATCATTGCCCATTGAAGAGCATTCTGTATAGTAAGAAATGAAAAGCAGTTCAAACAATACCACTTTCTCCATGTCCATCACTTGCACTGTCTATCTGAAACAATCATTTTTCAACTATTTCGTATAATACTGTTGTCTGCATGGTGTTCGTTCTCTCCTTGTGTATTCTTAGAGAGCTTGAAAGAATGGTAAAGAAAAGGCAGATAATGAAGTGAGTTGGGGCAAGCTTCTACCAAGGTCACTCTGCAATTTTTAGGTGGGAATGTAATCTTCTCTACAGAACATTGCCTAAAAACACTCTTAGACAATGATTTGGTATACTCTTTGAGTGATAAAAGCAGTTGCAAAACTTGGAAATAATTCTAAGACATGAGTGCACTGGTTAGTGTCATCCAAAACCGTTTTCTCTTCTTTGCTTTGTTCAGGATGAACATTAACTTTATGAAGAAATTGACATTTATATTTGCTTACATAAGGTGGTTCCAGATAAAATGCAAGAATTCATCTAGACAGCTAGGATTTATTTTTTTACATTTTTGCCTCAGCCTGATTCACCTGCTTTGCATGACAACAGAACTGTACTGTGTGGATGGGGGAAAGCATTTCTCGAAAATACAGAGTACGGATAGCCCTATAACTTGGAGGATTTAGATGTTTGTGTACTGAAAGCCTTCTATGAACTATGGTGGGAATCTTTCAGAAAAGAAATATCTTTCAAGGGAAGAATGAGGATAGAATTGTGAATAAAGGGTTATCTAGGCATGAGAACAAAATTACATGACCTCTTGGGAGAGTAGGGTGCCAGTTCTATGCAAAGGCTTATGGGGGCTCAATGAATCTACTTTGTAGAAGGATGCACTGAAGGAAACATTGCTCTGAAAAGCTCTGGGAGAAACACAAAACACTAAGGGAGCATTCTAAAAACCCAAGACGTAAATAACTTTCCTGTGCTTTATAAGGTTTTAGCTATTATTTACTACTATATATTATTCAGCTATTATTATTATTTAAACCAGTATAGGCTGCCTCTGTCCATTACTCCTCCACTGGAAGGTTGTCTTTGGGTCATGTTGATCCCAGGCACAAAGTTCTTTCTCCTCTATCTCTCTTTTCTTTTTAGTGTTCATTTATTTTTAAGAAAAAGAGAGAGAAGGTGAGAACCAGCAGGGGAGGGGCAGAGGGAGAGGGAGACACAGAATCAGAGCAGGCTCCAAGTTCTAAGCTGTCAGCACAGAGCCCGATGTGGAGCTCGAACTCATGAACCACGAGATCATGAGAGCTAAAGTCAGATGTTCAACCGACTGAGCCACCCAGGCACCCCTACTCTGTCTCTTTTTTTTACCTGAAAGGACAGTGTTTTCGCTTTGCCTAATGGATCTTCAGGCTCTGGTCTTTGGCCCTGGTGCTGTGTGATTCTCCTTCTGCTCCTCATGATCTGAGCTCAAGTGGGCTCCAGTCATTAAGGTCACTAGGGTGGTCAACACCTATGTTCCATGGGTCACAGGGCTTGCCCTGCAGCCCATTTTCTGTAGCTGAAAAGGTGGCTGGCTGGAATCATTTAGGTATTAGGGCTTCTCTTTCTCTCCCTTCCTCCCTCCCTTCCTCTTTTCAAGTAGGAAGGAGCACTAATTGTCTTTTTTTTGTTTAAGTTTATGTATTTTAGGTCAAAATTTGTTATGACAACAAACTCCCTAGGTATGATTTTCTAGCCTAGCAGAAGGGCCCCCCCTTTATTAAAAAATATTTATTTTTGGGGAGAGCACAAATGGGGGAGAGGCAGAGAGAGGGAGACAGAGGATCTGAAGCAGGCTTTGCATTGACAGGCTGACAACAGTGAGCCCAATGTGGGGCGTGAACTCACGAACTGTGAGCCGAAGCCAAGAGTCAGACGCTTAACCTACCTAGCCACCCAGGTGCCTCAGAAGGACCCTTTTTTGAGGCAATGTTATTTGTGGTGGATACTGTTTGAAACCCATTCCAACACTGAGTTTTTGGTGTAATACAAGAGGAATGGTGTGGGAGAGGGCACGTGGGGTGGGAGGCAGGAGACATGGCTGTGCTTAGCTCTTCTGCACAGAATCATTTTGTGAGCCTGGGACAGTCACTCTGCCCTCTGGGTTTGAGCATCCTAGGGCAGTGACATGAGAGCTCTAGATTTAGGAATTCTGTCCCACTCTCCAGAGCCTATCATTCTCTGTATTTGACATGGAGTTACTTGGATTACTGAATTTTTGAGCTCTCTCCTTCTTCCCTTTCCCTCTCC
Source organism: Panthera pardus (assembly GCF_024362965.1). Classification (NCBI taxonomy): domain Eukaryota; kingdom Metazoa; phylum Chordata; class Mammalia; order Carnivora; family Felidae; genus Panthera; species Panthera pardus. Next base: position 145,257,308 of record NW_026526765.1, read on the forward strand.
CTCCTTCCCTTCAACCCTCCCCTCTGCTTCCCACTCTTCCTCCTTTCCTTCATTTTCCCCAAGCATCCAACTCTACCTTCATTTTGCTTCTCTGCTTCTTAGGGTCCATCCTTTTATGGCCGGAGAAGGAGGGCCAGAAGCATGAAGTGATTTGTCTAGGGTTGCAGTTAGTGGCTTGGTAAGAACCCAAATGCATCTTCAGAATTGGGCTCCTCTTTCTGCTCTGTTGTTTGTCCATAGTTTCTCTCTTGCTTTGTGCTGGTGATTCTTCTTATATATAATATAAAGCCCTCCCAAACTACAGGTAAGTATAGACGTTCAGATTGTAGTTTTATTCTAGACTATGGGAAGGGGCAGTAGAGGGATGGACAGGGAGAAGTGGGCATTGACTCTTCACCCTGGGAAATGGGGAGGTGTCAGGTTTGGGCAGCCGGAGAGGATGCCAGAAACATTTGCTCCCACAAAATACAGGAATGTGAGTGAGATGTAAAATAACAGGGAAACTGCAACCCTCCATGACCTCTCAAACCCGCTTTCTGACCTCTGCTCTAAACACCTGCTGGGTGACCTTGTGCAAAAGACCTCACCAACTTCTTAGGGCCCAAGTTGCTCATAAAGTAATGATCTGTTAAATATCAGTAATAATAATAATAATGATAATAATAAAGAATCTTCCTCAAGGCAGGGAGGCTGGATTTGAGGTTCCTCTGGACCCTATGTTCTAAGATTTATTTTATTTTATTTTATTTTATTTTATTTTATTTTATTTTATTTTATTTTATTTTAATTTCATTTTGTTTTTTATTTCATTTTGTTTTTTATTTCATTTCATTTTATTTTGTTATTTTATTTTATTTTATTTTATTTTGTTTTTTATTTTATTTTGTATTTTATTTAGAGAGAAAGAGAGAGAGAGTGAGAAAGTGGGAAGGGACAGAGAAAAAGGGAGCGAGAGAATCCCAAGCAGAGCCAGACGCTGGGCTCGATCTCATGAACTGTGAAATCATGACCCGAGCTGAAATCATGACCCGTACTCAGATGTTTAACCGACTGAGCTACCCAGGTGCCTCTAAGATTTGATTGTATAGATGAAAAGTAACCTTGGACAGACATTGTCAAAACTGAAAAAAGCCTCAGGGCACCATGTAACCCTAAGATTAACAAATAGCTGGCTGAAGCCAGGTTTTCCTCATTCTGAGCTGAAAAATGATAGTACACCTTGGTACTTAGAAGGTGATTTCTCTCCCCTCTTTGGCCCTGTGTAGCTTTGCATGGTATTTATAATTAGAAGTGGATTAAAAATATTTTTTAAAAAGTAAACCATTTTGCTGGTTCTTGCTTGCGTCTACACAGGCAGGCTATCCTAGGCAGTCACTTGTGGGAGTCCTGGTGTCTCTGCCTTTTCCTGCTTCATCCCTCTGCAGCTGGGGTGTATCTTGCATGGGGCAGGCTCTGTCCTTCAGCTGCCTTTTCTTCTGCTGCCTCTTAGGAGGGCATAGCTCTGTTGTCAGAGGTCACAAGCCCTGGTCCCAATGCTACCTGAGCCCAATGACACAGTGGGGCAGGATCCCCACTTCCAGAGGCTCCTAAACAATGTTGCTGGTGTCTTGACAGTGAAACAGTGTCCTTAATTTTTCGTTATTCTCTATAGTTCCCAAATAGGGTTCCAACTCTAGGTATTGAGAAAGGAGTGAGGGGCTGGGCCACGAGGTGGCAAAGCTGGACGAGAGACAACTTGATGTACAGGCATCCACCACTTTATTGCCCTTTGCAGATTCTCTGTTTTTCACAAAATTCAGTTTTGTGACAACCCTGCATGGAGCAAGTCTATTGATGCCATTTTTGCACCAGGACTGGCTCATTTCATGCCTCTGGGTCACAGTTTGGCCATTCTTTTCAATATTTCAAACTTGTTCATCATTATTATGTTGGTTATGGTGATCTGTGATTGGTAATCACGACTCACCAAGAGCTCAGACGGTAGTCACCATTGTGTATGCAATAACATGTATTTAAAATTAAGGTATGAACAACGTTTACAGACATAATGCTACTGCGCACTTAAATAGAAGTGGAAACATCACTTTTACACGCACTCGGAAATCAAAGAATTCATTTGACTTGCTTTATTGTGGGGCTCTGGAACTGAACCCATGGAATCTCCCAGGGATCCCGGCTGAGACTCTGTTCTTGGGCCAAACATCCTTGTGTGTTACAGATGACCAGCTTTCCTGGTCTCCTGGGCCTGCGGACTTTCTGGGCCTGAGGACTTACAGAGCTAAAACCAGGCCAGTCGCAGGCACACAGGTACACTTGGTCACCCTAATAGCTCCCTTAGCTGACATAACCTCCCCAGGGGTTTCTCAGAGGGCCAGCCGCTTAGCTGTGTCTGCACCCTAGCAGTCTATGTAGCTTTGACCCGAAATAGGACTGCTGTTTTCTGTTTACATTGATTTTAGCCCAGAATAAATAAAATCCAAATGTCTTCATTTTTTCTTATCTGGGAAGAACCACCGTGTCTGGTGCACTGCCTAGAAGAGATCACCTTCCTTGCCTGCGGCATCAGTCAGAAGTCATGGCAAAGTGCTAGGAAGTCAGCAATCTCAAAAAAAAACACTTAATATGCACTTAATAAAGACTGTGGCAAGGTCAGTTAAGCATCTGACTCTTGGTTTGGGCTCAGATCATTATCTCACGGTTCGTGAGCTTGAGCCTCGGGTCAGGCTTTGCGCTGACAGCATGGAGCCTGCTTGAGAGTCTCTCTGGCTGCCCCTCCCCCACTCGTGCTTGCTCTCTCTCTCTCTCCCAATAAATAGATTAAAAAAAAAAAAACCAATTATCAGGACTCTACAGGGACTGCTGCCCCCTAGGACACACTGAACCATCTTTTTCCTAACGGAGCAGAAAGATTATTCACCATTTCCATACATTTTCCTTGAAAGCTGTCCCCACACCCCACACAAAGGGGATTTTTTCCACTTCTTTTGTCATTAGATCAATACGTGCAATATTGCTTTAATTCATACGACCTGGATATTTGGGCCAGTCTGGCAGCTTACACAGAGATCAATCAGTGTCTGTTTTTTTCTTTTAAACCGGGGGAAAGTACTTTAGCTTGCTGCGAAGCACAGTCTATTTAGTTACAGTGTGTGCCGATGTAAAAGCAAGAATAAACACAGGTTGCAATTAAGGCATCGTGTCTAAGAGCAATTGAGGGGTCTGGGTTCGTAGGATGGGGTGGGATGGAGAAATCCGAAGGGGTTGTTTAGTCATTTGTCTATGGTAGGGATTTCCCACCACGTTCACACTACATTTTTGTGTGCACCTCTCGTGATTCCTGTACCAGAGACAGGTAGAAAAGATTGACACTAGTGTTTGTTCTTTGGCCACCAACTGCCAGACCCGATCTGGGGAGATGACCTAAATGGTTTTGCTGAATCTGCCCAGTGGCCCCACAAGGCAGGTCCCTGACCCCTATGTGTAGGTGACTTAACAATGCCCGGAGAAACGAAGTGATTTTTCCCCACTTGTCATGGCTTGTAGGTGGTGTAGGGGTGAGCCGAACCCACATCAGCTTGGTGTGGATGCCCACGCTCTTGCCACCTCAAACGTCCACTGCTGTTCTCTGGGGGAAGAGGCTGAGGCCCACGGTGTGGCTTGGCTAAGGCTCAGTGACAGCATGTGAGGTCTGGAAAAGACCCTGGAGGTCTTGAAGCACAGCCTGCTTGTTTGATGGGGGAGGAGATGGGACTGGGGAGAAGCTGGGTTGAGGTTGCTGCCTGCTGACTGCGGGCCCATGGAGCCAGGTACCCCCAGCCCCAGGCCGTGGCCCTAGTGCAGGAGCTCAGACAACCTCTCTCCACCCTCCCGCACAGCTCACCTTGCAGAATCCACACTGAGGTGAGTAACCATGTGCCTGGAGCCTCTCTTCCCTCAAAGGAAGGTGGTGAGAAAGTGATGGAGAGTTAGGGTCTCCCTCTGCAAGAACCCTTCTGCTATTCTCCTGCTTAGGCATTTGCTTCCAAACTCTAGGCAAACTGTGGCCCTTCTGTAGCCACGGGGCAGAGCTGGGGTGACTTTGAAAGCTGTGGATGCATCCGCTCTAAGGAGGAACCTCGGGGTAGGTGAGCAGAGTTAGATGTTTTGCCAAATTGGACGTAATTCCGATTTTTCAAGAGTGGAGTTGTGTTGGTGAATAATGCGTTGCTAGCTGGTGTTTCTCAAGCATCAGCTTGTAACGAGAACCTGGAGGGGCTGTTAATTCTCAAATGCCGGGGCCCTGGCCTCGGAGATTCTGATCCAGGAGGTCGGGATGCACCTGGAGAATTCCCACTTCTCATTAGCCCCTGGGAGGTGCAGGGGCAGAAGGCCTGATTGCCAGCCACACCCCAGGAGTGCTGTGTTAACGCACTTACAGAAAGCAACCCGGCCTCTGCGTGACCACCAGGCCCGGGGCCGATGCACCTGAGCATCTGAACGTGGCCATGCTTCTCTAAGGTTTTAGTTTTCAGCAAAACATAGTGTGTGAAGCATGAGCCTAAGGATTTCTACCAGTGAGTCCTTCCGCTGACAGTTTATTTTGCAGTGTAGATGAATGTAGATGCTGTAACTTAGGCATACATTTGGTCATACGATGGGTGAAACCCAGTCTTCTGAAATAGGACAATTCACAAGAACACTGCTCTTGTGCACAGTGGGTGCTGCTTGTATTTTAGTTAATCCCCGTGCGAGAGTCTACAGTCTCTCCCTTGTTATTGTTGTTGTTTCTTTAAATGGAATCCCATGTCCTTCACACCAGGTTCATTTATAGACGTGACTCCTTACTAGAGGCCCCCGTCTTTCTGATCCCCAGTCCCACTTTGTTCCAGGAAGACTAAAAGTCCCAGGCGCAATTACGTTTGTGTGATTTCTTTTTTTCGGTGGCTATTCACTGATGAGAAAGGCGCATGAACCTGACAGAACAAGGGGGGAAAACCCCGTTAAAGAATGACTCTGTGATTGAAGGAGCCAAAGGCTGCAGTGAGGAATCACCTTTATTTATTTATTTTTCATGTTTTATTTATTTTTAAGAGAGAGCAAGTGGGGGAGGGGGAGGGCAGAGCCAGAGACAGACAGACAGAGAGACAGAGAATCTGGGGCAGGCTCTGGGCTCTGAGTTGGCAGCATAGAGACTGTCGTGGGGCTTGAACTCACGAATCGTGAGCCAAAGTCAGATGCTTAGTCAACTGAGCCACCCATTGCTTCTCAGCCTTTTGGCTAAGATCAAGTGCAATTGAGCCACCCAGGCGGCCTGAGGAATCACCTCTAAGTGGCAACGTTTCAGAGCACCTGGGTGGCTCAGTTGGTTAAGCAACTTGATTTTGTCTCAGGTCACGATCTCGAGGTTTGTGAGTTTGAGTCCCGCATCAGGCTCTGTGCTGACAGCATGGAGCCTACTTGGAGATTGTCTCTCTGCCCCTTCCCTGGCTGCTCACTGTCTCTCAAAGAAAATAAATAAATAAATACAATGAAAAAAATGTAAGTGGCTACTTCTTGAATTCATTTGCAAAAGCACTGCCAAACATTGATGGCATAAAAACCATTGAGGGCAAAGCAGCAGAATGTTGTTTTCCCTGCACCTTCGGAGATAATTGCCCATGCTGATTCGTGATTTATTTCCTGTACTAAAAAGCTTAGAAGGAGGGAATCCATTCAGTCAAATAGAAAAAGGAGAATCCAGCACACGTCTTTTAATTACTGGAATAAAATGCAGCCTCACAGAAAGCCCCCTTGACAGGTTTTGCCATTACATTTGATGAACAATTTGGTGAATTTTTAGGACGTTGCCTTGCAAAAGATACCATCAAACGGCACACTACTGGGGGCGCCTGGATGGCTCAGTTGGTTAAGCATCTGGCTCTTGATCTCAACTCAGGTCTTGATCTCAGTGTTGTGAGTTCAAGCCTGTGTTGGGCTCCCTGCTGGGCATGAAGCCTACCTAAAAAAACAAAAAGCAACACACTTCTTTGAGAACTGAAAAGGCCTGATTCTTAAGCAGAAAATCACATGACGCTTCAGAATGAGACAAGGCCCTTGCAGAATGTGGTTACTTGTGTTGATGCCATTTGGTCCCTTGTGCCCGCCCGAGCCCACCCCTCCACCTCCTTTCCCCTGCTCCCTTGGGGTCTCCCCCTCACTTTCTGTTTGAGTTTTTCTCATCCCAGAAATGGGGGAGAAACATAAAAGACTTCTTTTATAGCCTGCTATTTTGGGAGGTATTTGAGGCTGTCTTTGACCCTTATTTCATTTAAATTGTTTTTCCATGCAAATGTTTGTTCTCTACCTAATTTTGGTCACTTCTTTGCAATGCCCTTTTACAGAACAAAAATAAAAATAGGTGCTAGTGTCACTGAGTGGAAGTTTGCTTCCCAAATGCCCTTAATTGTCCTTAATCCAGTTCTCTCTCATCAGAGAACCGTGGCTCCTAGTGCTACTGGGAGAGAATATTTTCCTCTGCTCTGACAGATTCTTCCCTTAGTGCATTGACCCCAAGCCCTCTAATTATGGCTAAGTGTCCTGCAGTTATGACACTTGAGCATAGGTGGTCCTTATACAGCTAGGTTTTCTTCGGGCAGTTTACTATTTTGACTTCTTTCTTATTGACAGTTATGTAAAAATACTTTCAAACTTTTAATGGCTATGACAAAGTCCATTGGATTGATGTATCACACTCCTTTTAACCGTTCCTCAGTGGTGATATTAAAAAATTTTTTTGTGTGTATATAATACCTGCTTTTGCTTTATTTAATCCCAGGATACTCCCAGGAGTGAGTGAGATAATTGGGTCAAAGGGCATTAATATTTTCATAGCTCTTGAAACAGTTCGTCAGACATATTCTTACGTGTGAGTGCAATTCCTCTACCATATTGACAGCATTTGGTATTACTGTTACTTAGATGCATTTTGCAATCTTGACAGATGGAAAATGGTACCTGTTATTTCAAAATTTTTGTTTATTTCATAACTAGTAGGGTAGTACGTTCCCTAATATATTCCTTTGGCATTTGTTTCTATCATTTACAAAATGCCACTTTATGTAGGTCAATATCAGTTACTGGATATATATTCAGTTCATTGAACACTGAGTTTATTGGACACATTCTAACTATGGGTAGGATAGGAGGGAGGGAGGGAGAGAAGAAGGAAGCAAGAGGGGGAAAACTTGTGTCCTAACAATAGCATTGGCAGAGCTCGACCTTGCTTAGAGAAGGGCCAATCTTATAAAACCTGTCCCAAATTAAAATTAGACTACCATAGGGGGCAGTCCAAATATACAGGTGTTAGGAACCAAAGGCTTGTGTTTATTCTTCGCTGCTTTGTTATGAATGTGTTTAGTGTTACCATATGCTCTTCTCCCTTTGAGATGGGCATTTTGCCATGTGTATAATGCTTTGAGACTATTAATTACTCTGTATGAACTAAGTTATTATTACTGCGATTTTCTTCTGTGATGCTTCCAGTTCTCCAGAAGAAGTGGGTTTTTGTTTTGTTGGTTTAGGAATAGGCTACTTCTTACATTGAGACTTAGGTTCAGAGATAGGACTCTTAGCTATGGGAAGGTTTCATGATAGCTCAGCTCTTGGGGGTCTGCATAATTTGGGGAAGACATTTGTCACTGGTGACACTGTTGGAAGACTCAAGCCTGCTACATGGCTTCTGATCTGCTTGGGGACATTCAGTATTTCCAACCTATTTTTTTTTTATGGCTAGTGCTAATGAGGATCTATAGACTCACAGAGATGAGCTGTCTATTTCTCTGCCTCTAAGTAGGACAGCCAGCAGGTGGGGCTTTTTTCAATCATTTGTTCAATCATTCATTAGTTCATGTATGAATCTAGCTCATGTTTATTGAAGACCTACAATGCCAGGCACTGTGCTAGGAACTCTGATTAAGAATTGTTTAGGGAAGGAAACATAGCCATGCTTCCCCTTGGTCTCCTGCTGCTAATTCTCTGATGTCTGTCAGGTAGTGGTTCAGAAAGTAGCAAACTAACTTTGGCTAATCCAACACTCAACCTCATCCCACTTCCCCAGCACATGTAGGCTGATAAGATCCTTGAGCCAAGAAAGGAGTTGAAGGAACATATGTGACTTCAAGATCAGAATGTGGAGAAAATGGATGCCTCATCAGAAATGGGATCAAGGATGTGTGGGTGGCTCAGTTGGTTAAGTGTATGACTTCAGCTCAGGTCATGATCTCACAGTTCACAAGTTCAAGCCCCGTATCAGGCTCTGTGCTGACAGCCCAGACCCTGGAGCCTGCTTCAGATTCTGTGTCTTCCTCTCTCTCTGTCCAGCACCCTCCCCCCATCGCCCCACTGCTTGGACTCTCTTTCTCTCTCAAAAATAAATATTAAAAAAAATAAAAGAAATGGGATCAGAGCAGGGATGGACAAGAAATAGTGATCAAAACCCTGGCACTTTATACTGTTGTGAAAATTCTAGAGGATGGCATACATAAAGCACCTGATGATCTGATTTGCATTTTCTGATGATTCATGACTACTAGGTTGATTGGATTGTAGGAGAACAAGAGAGGTTGAGAGACTAGGCTGAGACAGTGGGAGTGTTCAGATTGATGATAGGAGCTTAGATTACACTATGGAGATGGAGAGAGGTGGACAGAGCACAGATGTATTCTAGAAGTTGAAATGACTGTAGTTGATGAATTATTAGATGTGGAAGACAGGGCAAAGGAAAGAATAAAGGTTGAGTTCTGGGCTCTGGCTTGAGCACAGGAGTACTGCCATTTATTGCATCATGAAGGACAGGAATGGGGGGTTATGCTGGGTGGGGGAAGTAAGAGTCTGTGTATGTGGGGAAAGGGGAAATTCTGAGACCGCCATTTTGAGAAATCTTGTCTATAGTTTTCTCCAGATACGTACGAGGAAACAAATTGATTACTTACATGTGGGTCATCTTCCACAAAGCTGTCCTAGTTGAATATATGGTTTAAATTTGCAGAGATTTCATCTCCTTTAAAAAGATATGATTCCATTCAGGCTTAAAAGAAAAGCTTTGACAAGAAAGAGGTATATTATAAACTTTCCTGGCCCCTGGAATTTTCTGTTCAATTTTTGTAGTGAGAAGACTGTGCCTGGGTGGCTCAGTCCGTTAAGCATCCAACTCTTGATTTTGGCTCAGGTCATGATCTCATGGTTCGTGAGTTGAAGCCCCACGTGGGGCTTTGCACTGGCAGTGTGGAGGCTGCTTGGGATTCTCTCTCTTCCTCTCTCTACCCCTCCCCCCTTTCTGTCTCTCTCCCTCTCTCTCAAAGTAAATAAATTTTAAAAAAGCATATTGGACATTCACTCAGCCTATCACCCTATGGCAAGTACTGTTCAAAGAATTTCATACCTACTATTTCATTTAGTCTGCACTGTAATCATATTAAGTTAGGTTCTCTTACTCTTCTTATTTTACAAGTGGGGAATCTGTGCTATGAGTAGGCCAAACACTTGTCTAAAGTCATAGAGATAGTAAATGGCATGGTTGAACTTTAAACCTTGGCAGTGGTTTCAGAACTGGTGCTTTCAATTCCTAACTAGACGCCACAGAAGAAAATACCATAGGAACTGAGATTGTTTTCTCATGTTGGATGCTTAACTTTAATAAAAGCGTGCTCAATTTCTTGGGGTTTTTTTGAGCTCAGGTTAATCTGTTTCTCTAGGGACTGACATTGATGGATGTTTTGCAGATTCACCAGAGAGGGAAAGATGGTAAACAAATGAGGAAGGAAATATATCCTTTTTTGGTGGTGTGTGTGTGTGGGGGGGGAGGTAGGTGTGTGTATACATATGATACAAACATGCAAGATCACTCACATAGGCATCCAAAACTATGGTGTCTGGATGTCATAAGGGAGCTCATGGATTGTCTTTTTACCAGAAACCGTTTCTGAGGATTAGAGGCACAACTTGCTAGAGGTTTAGATAGCAGTGGAACCGAGTTTCACAATTCGGGGGTCACACAGACTTTTCTCTTGCTCTCTTGTGTATACTGTGTTATCTCCCGTCCACCTCCAAAGGATGTGCCCTTCCTGATAATTCTGTGTGAGAAGTCTGGAGAAGAAGTAATAATGGTAGACAGTGATTCATTTAAAAATAATCACAGATGGGGGCGCCTGGGAGGCTCAGTTGGTTCATTGTCTGACTCTTGATTTCACCTCAGGTCATGATCTCATGGTTCGTGAGTTTGAGCCCTGAGTTGGGCTCTGTGCTGACAGTGCAGAGCCTACTTGGGGTTCTCTCTCCTTTTCTGCCCCTCTCCCACTTGTGTATTCTCCCTCTCAATATAAATAAATAAAAATTAAAAAAGCAAAAACATTAAAATATAACACAGAGGGCATGAGGGAGGGGTGCCTTGCTGGCTTAGTCAGAAGATCATGTGACTCTTGATCTTGGCATTATGAGTTAGAGCCCCACATTGGGTGTAGAGATTACTAAAAAATAAATAAATAAAAATAATCGTGGATCCTGCAGTGGAGATTGCAGAGGAGTTCTGAGACACCCTAACTATTATCTTCTAAGATTGGTCATCTTCCTGAAGATCTTCAGTTAATTGTTTCTGCCACTGTCTCTAGGTGGCACTGTTTCCCCTTTATCACTACTCTGAGGAAACACCATATTTTCCTTACAACACCTCATAGCACCACGAGGTAAGGCTGAAGGTTGCTTTTACATCTTCACTCCAAGGTAGGGGAATAACTAAATGTCTGCACTTCACAGAGGCAATCCACCCTTCTTCTTGTCCAGTTGCCACAACTGGAGAAACGGCTCCAGAACCCAGGACTTGGTGAACTAGAGAAACAGAGATTGTAGAACTTGCTCCTCTGGGGGAAAGTAGGAGAGGTATGATTCGGTTGAAGGGATCCAGAGGAATCACATTCAGAGTTTGGAGAGTGTGGGGAAAAGTAAAAGCCAATGAAGCACTTTTATGATTTCAAACCCAAACCCCAGGGAATTAAGGAAAGGGCACCATGAGGGTAGGTGTCTAAATGGAAGCCTCTTGCAAGAGAAACAAGAAATAACCAGGACCAGAAGGGTGTGGTTGTGAAGATGTGGAGGACAGAAAGATCTTGGGATAGAGAAGAGAGCTGGGGTTTCGGGGAGAATCTGGTCATGCAGAGTAAATGGATACGAATGGTTTTGAATCTTTCTGTAAATAGAGGAGGAGATGGCGGATGGATCCATTCACTGTCGTAGATGTGAATGTCCTTTGGCAGTCAGAGACTTTTTGTAGAAGGATCCCCAAAGGAAGAGTTGTCAAAGGTGCATCCTGGAAATTAGGAAAACCCACAGGACCAGGTGGACAGAAGACTGTATTGACTAATGTTGCGATTTTCAAGAAGAAGGAAAAACAGGCCTCGGATTTCATTACTGCCCACAGAAAGCTTGATCATTTTTTCTCCAACTTTAACTACAGAACGATGCACATTCTTTCCCTCAGGCTCTGCTTCTCGAGGTGTGTTTATGCAAAAAATAGGAAGGAAATACTGAGATGTATTTGTTTTTTTGTTTCTATTTTTTTCAAGCAGGAAATGATTCTTTTTACTAAGAGGGACTTTGGGTGGACATCCTTCACTGAAGGATGCTTGTCTGTCTCTGCTTGTGCGTGGGAAGGGCTCCGAGGAAAGAAACAGGGAGCTGCAGTGTCCCTGGCAGAGAGTGCATTTGCAAACAGTGTTGAATAGGCAAAACTTCCAGCAGGAATCAGAGATTCAATGACTCTGTACTGGGAAAAGAGAAACAGAGACCAAGACATCACTTCAAAGGGTAGGAAATAATAGGGATTTCTCTAGAAAAGTTGCGCTTCTCAGAAGAAAGGAAGACAGAACAGCATGGAGACTGTTCCCTTAGGTCAGGGGGACAGGCCTAGCAGTAATTCTACAGGGAGGAGGGGCTGAACCCTGCAACGTGAATTGCAACTATATTCTTTTCTACATAGACTTATGGAAATTTTCAGTGATCCATAAATATAGACACACTATTATACTCATAGTTCAATTTCAGTAATGATCAACTGAAATATAGACACACTACTATACTCATAGTTCAATTTCAGTAATGATCAACTCATGGCCAATTTTGTTTCATCTGTATCCTCTGTTGCCCTCGTATATTTTTAAATGTTTTATTTATTTTAGAGAGAGAGAGTGAGTGAATGAGTGTGAGCATGAGTGGGGGATGGGAAGAGAGAGAGGGAGAGAGAGAAACCCAAGCAGGCTCTGCACTGTCAGCACAGAGCCCAAGACAGTGCTTGAACCCACAAACTGTGAGATCATGACCTGAACCGAAATCAAGAGTCAGACGCTTAACCAACTGAGCCACCAAGGCGTACCTTCCCTCTTACTATTTTTGAAGCACAGCCCAGATATTGTAGTTTATCTGTGGATATTTCAATATGGGCGTATCAAATATACCAGCATTCAAACTTTTAATTGTCTCATAAATGTCATATATATATTTTTAAGGCCAGATCTAAATAAGATGCATCCACTCTGATTGGTTTTTATGTCTTTTGGTCTTTTCAAAGCTAGAGGCTCCCTTCACTCTAGTTTATATTTATTCCTTGCAATGAATATGTGGAAGACAGCTCTATTCTTTTTTTTTTTTTTTTTTTTTTTAAGAGAGAGAGAGAGCGAGCAGGGGAGGGGCAGAGAGAGAGAGGGGGAGACACAGAATCTGAAGCAGGCTGCAAGCTCTGAGCTATCAGCACAGAGCCCGACATGGAGCTCGAACTCACAGGCTGTGAGATCATGACCTGAGCCGAAGGTGGACACTTAACTGAGCCAGCCAGATGCCCCTAGACAGCTCTATTCTTGAAGTTGCTTGGATAGAAGCATCTGTGGCAGAAACTGGCTAGACATTCACCAACCCACCTTCCTTTTTCCTTGTAGTATGCCAATGAAACTATAATTCCCAGCATTCTTTGCCATTAGAAGGGATCAAGTGATTGAGTTGTGGTCAATAGAATGTTGGTGGAAGGGATGGGTGCTCCTTACACCTGGCCCATTAAGACCTCCCATGTGCCCTCACCATGCTCTTTCCCCTTTCCTGGTGAAACCAAATCCATGCATTAAAGATGGTGGAACCACAAACAAAGTGCTTGCATCTGAGTCACCCCTTGGAGGGTAACACCTGGCTGTCCAGGAGCAGCCTATTTTGCTGGGTTTGTGACATCAGCTATCATTTCCTCAACAGATAAAGTTTTATATGACTCTCATTATAGAGCAGTTCTCAACCCTGGGTATATATTACAAATGCAGTAGGATCTTTTCAAAAAGACTAATGCCTGGGCCCTGACCCAGGGCAGTTAAATCTAAATCACTGGGAAGAAAGGGTTCAGGGCATTCAAACAAGGTATTTAAACAGAGTACAATGTGTAATGGTAACATATTTCTGGGGCTGAGGACTACTGTTAGCGATTGTGGTTTCTGTTATTCTTATGGTTTCTTTTTCTCATTTCCTCAAGGTGCTGAGCTGAAAAACCCCTCTAAATATTGTTCAACTTGTTACTCACAGATACTAGGCAGGATACACACTGTTTGGCTATAGTCAAGATTGTGGAATGTCTTGTGGTAAAATCAGGTATAGAGCTTCTCACCCCCAGTTGCCTACCTCTTTAATGGGACTTACTCTTTCTGGGGCACACAGTCCTGAAACTCTCCATTGTAATCCTCTGTTTATATGTATGTTTCTGCCAGGAGATGAAGAACCCGCCCCCCCTTTTTTTTAGTGTTTTCTTTATTTTGAAAGAGCGAGCAGAGGAGGGACAGAGAGGGCAGAGAGGGAGAGAGAATCCCAAGAAGGCCCCTGGATGTCAGCACGGAGTCCAATGTGGGGCTTCAACCCACGAACTGTGAGATCCTGACTTGAGCTGAATCCAAGTGTCGGATGCTTAGTGGACTGAGCTACCACTGAGCTTTTCTTGAGAAGAAGAGCACTGTGTCCTATCCCTGTGATCTTTGGACAAGAACAGGGGCAGTCCTATAGTAGGCTTTCATTACGTCCCATTGACTGATGAATGAGTGAATGAATTTATCACAGGGAGATTATGGAAGTGAGTCCAGAGAGGAGTCATTCTTCCAGAAAGGAGAACTACGTATAAAGGGAAATGAGTTGCCTCATTTGAGTTGACGCAAAGCAAATAAAGCAAGAAGGCTTCTAGTAAATTAGGTTTGAAGAAGTATGTATAGGAGAGAGGGAGTGAGATCCATACCACCCTTAGAATCATGAATTATACATAGAAGCCAATAAAAAGCATATGTCCACAGCATAAAATGGTAGACTTGGTGGGGCATCTGGGTGGCTCAGTCAGTTAAGCATCTCACTCGATCTCAGCCCAGGTCTTGCTCTCAGGGTCTTGGGTTCAAGCCCCATATTGGGCTCTGCACTGGTTGTGAAGCCTACTTAAAAAAAGTAGTGGACTTGGAAGAGATTGATGTAGTCCAGTATTTCCCAGATGGTAGTCTGTGGACCCCTGGGAGTCCCCGAGACGCTTTGGGGTGTCTTCATGGTCAAACTATTTTCATAATACTACACATGATTTTTTTTTCTTTGTGTTGACATTGCGTCCAGGTCACAAAAGCACTCGTGGGTAAAACCGAAGATGCTTTAGCACTGATCAAGGAGGTGGCACGAAAGTGTACCAGTAGTCATTATATTTTTCACCATTGCACACCCACCATGAAAATAACTTGTAAAAATGCCCATTTTAAGAATGTTCTCGATGAGGCAGTGCAAATTATTTTATTATATCTTGACCCTTGAGTCAGTGACTTTTTACTCTTCTGTATGACAAAACAGGAAGTAATCAAGAAAGCATTTGTGCTGCATGCTGAAGTATGAAGTTTGCCTCTAGGAAAAGCACTTATGTGGTTGAGTTGCATCTTGAACTATCCACTGTTCTCATGCTATACCGTTTTTATTTGAAAGAATGATGGACGAACTATGGTTATACAGACCTGGGAAGCTAACAGACATTTTCTCGAAAATAAGAGAAGTAAGCCTACTAGCTCAAGAAAAACCCCTGAAAGTAATTGTTTCCAATGATAAAACTTGAGCTTTCAACCAAAATTAGAATTTTGGAAAAGAAGTGTCTATCGTTGTACTCGATAGCATGCTACCATGTAAAGATATTCTTTTTTTAAAAATTTTTTTTCAAATTTCATTTTTGAGAGAGAGAGAGAGAGAGAGAGAGAGAGAGAGAGAGAGAGAGAGGAAGCATGAGTGGGGGAGGAGCAGAGAGAGAGGGAGACAAAGAGTCCGAGGCAGGCTCCAGGCTCTGGGCTGTCAGCACAGAGCCTGATTTGGGGCTCAAACTCACAAAGTGTGAGATCATGACCTGAGCTGAAGTTGTTCGCTCAACTGACTGAGCCACCCAGGTGCCCCAAATGTAATGATTTTCTGATGAGGTTGGTGGTGATAGTCATGAACATGCTTTTTTTAGTGTTCAGAGTAATAAGTCCACATTTGTAGGATCTGAAATATGCCAGTGAACCAATATATTGCCAAGTGACCAATGCATGCTTTTATAAAGTCATACAGAAGTCAAAGTAACATCTAAAGTGCAAGATGGGCCCATGGATGTTCATGTAATAGGATCTGAAAAGTTTATTATAGGGCTTCTGCATTGCAATGTCAAGGCACTACCCAGTAGGAAGCTTGGTATAGCGTCATGGATGACTATCCGGCAATTCTCTGGGAAGGCTATTAAAATATCCTTCCCTTTTCCAACTATGGATCTCTGTGAGGCTGAGTCTTCTTCATACATTCCAGTCCAAACAACATATCATGGTAGATTGAATATAGAAGTGGATGTGGACTCTGGTTGTCTCCCATCCAGCCAGACATTAAAGAGATTTGTACAATTAAAATTTTCTTTTTCTTCTCACTGATTTTTAAATTTGTTTTGGAAAATAGTTATTTTCCAAACAAAGATGTTTTGTGGGTCAACATGTCATAGGATTTACGAGCGCTCACGTAAAAAACTTCCCTGTGTTAAATCCTTGTATGTTAAATATTGATGGATGTCATCTGCCAAAACAAAGATTTTGGGTTCCCCTCTAATTCTTTTGAGTTTAATGGGATGCTGAGACCAAAAAGAGCTGGGAGCTACTCTAGCCCTTTTCTTTGTGGTTCTGATGGGGAAATGGAGGTGAGAACCACAGAGAGACCCACAGTTGCTGGCCTAAGAGAGATGGAACAGTCACAGTTGCTGGCCTAAGTTGCCAAGATAGAAAAGACAGTGCAGAAGAAAGCGCTTTCAGACAAGAAAACGACCACACAAACAGTTCCTTGCTGGGAGTGTTTCTCTTGAATGTTTTTATGACCTGGAAATGTGGTTGTCATCAAGGGAGATTCTCAGCTTGAATAATGTATGGCGTGGTGCAACTTACCAGAAACAAGTGCTTCACTTTATGATTCTAAACTTAAAAACCCTTTCATATGCATCTCCATCACTTGTCTTTTTGGGAACATCCAAATGAAAACAGCAGCAACAAAAAAGGGGCAGTAGCCATAGGAAAATGGGTGACTTATGGTAATTAGGGTTGGTTGGTGGTTGGGGGGTAGAGGGCAAAAGTCCAGTGTCCTGGTTCTCAGCCCAGGTGACTGCAGGAAACAAGCCTGAAATGAGACCCTCCATAGCAATGTTCTGTTGAAACAGATGTGATGGGGGAGCACAGAGTGCTGTAAAACACGTTTCTCGCAGGCTATGTGACTGTCAGACACAAGAAGGCTCAGCTAATCCAAACCTTCCAAGGACCAGCGTTGTTGAACTTCAAGTCATGTACTACTGTTGGAAGCTATTGGGGAAGACAAGCAGAGGGTTCCAGGTCTGGGAAGTGGCAGAGAAGAAGGTGATGTGGGCCTGGGGTAGAAAGTGTGGTCATACAGTATACTGTTCACCCAGAGCTGAGCATTTTAAAGATTTTATGTTATTTTAATTTTTAAAAAATGTTTGTTTATTGTTGAGAGAGAGAGACTGAGCCTGAGCAGGGGAGGGGCAGAGAGAGACGGAGACACAGAATCCAAAGCCAGCTCCAGGCTCTGAGCTGTCAGCACAGAGCCTGATGCGGGGCTCAAACTCACGAACCAAGAGATCATGACCTGAGCCGAAGTCAGATGCTTAACTGACTGAACCACCCAGGTGCCCCTTAAAGATTTTATTTTTAAGTAATCTCTACATGCAACATGGGGCTTGAACTTACAACCCTGAGATCAAGAGTCACATGCTCTACTGAGTGAGCCAGCTAGTCTCCCCATCACTGAATATTTTATTTGTATTTATTTTTATTATTTTTAAAGTTTATTTATTTATTGAGAGTACAAAAGCATGTGAGCAAGGGAGAGGCAGAGAGGGAGGGAGAAAGAATCCCAAGCATGCTCCACACTGTCAGCACAGAGCCCCATGCAGGGCTCGAACCCATGAACTATGAGATCATGACCTGAGCTGCAAATAAGAGTTGGTTGCTTAACCACCTGAGCCACCCAGGTGTCCCACTGAATATTAAAAAAAATTTTTTTTAATGTTTATTTATTTTTGAGAGAGACAGAGCATGAGCGGGGGAGGGGCAGAGAGAGAAGGAGACACAGAATCCGAAGCAGGCTCCAGGCTCTGAGCTGTCAGCACAGAGCCCAACACGAGGCTCAAACCCACGTGGCCATGAGATCATGACCCAAGCCGAAGTTGGACACTCCACTGACTAAGCCACCCAGGCACCCCTTATTTTAAATGAGAGAGATCAAGTTCTCAGAATCTGAACCTGGGTGAGAGAGGCCCCCAATCTGGCCTCCCCTAGCCACGTACCTCCCCACAGGACAAAGAATCTGCACAGGCAGTGGGACTCTCCCTCACTCAGCCCACTCTGCTCACTTGTAGGACATGCTTTGGGTTCTAAGTTACTGGAATTCTCTACACAAACAGTCCCCATTATATATCTGGGCTGGACGTGTCCTGCGGGGGTGATGCTCTGTATGACAGGTGGCAATTTGAAATGAGGGCGGGTGGAGTTTGGACATGTGGTCTGTGGTGCCCCCACTGAAGCACGTGAGGTCCTTTGTGATACAGATGGAGCCAAGAGCCATGGATGGCTGTCCTCCTCTGATATTATTCCTGCACAAAAGTCTGAGGAGTCTCAGAATTTTAAGTGAATCTGACCTTCTCTAGTTCATCAGCTTGTTGTTGTCAAGGTAGGGAGACAGAACGTAGTTTTTTAACAGTGGGACATTATTTGTACTCTTGCCTGGGGCCCCACGGATGTTGTTAGGTCAGGTGTGTCCAAAACTGTGTTTGCAGACATGCTGGCTGACCTTTAGTCCTGGAATGTTCTCGGTGAGCCGTGGTCTCTGTCTTCAGTCATTCCTTTTCCAAAAACTCAAAGTGCAGGATCATGACCTTTGCTCACATGGTGAATTCTTAGCCAAATTAACATGTTTGTATCTGGGCATGAGATCAGAGAATTTGACTAGTCATTAGAGTTATCAATGGGTCAAAGAACCCATCCCTGAGGGCAAAGCAACTGGGCCCATGGGCAGTGTTCCAAGCTAGTGGGCAAGGAGTGGATGTCCTCTCAGGAGTATCCAGGATGCATTCCTGTGTTGTTGCTGGAATCTTCCGCACACATCAGGCCAGACAGATGGCTGCCCCAGCGCAGGGTCACTGACTTATCTGCAGCTCATGGGGAAGCAAGGCCTGCTGACTCAGAGACCATCAGACCCAGAGGAGCAGCGCATGGAACCAGAGCTCCTCAATCATGACACCGTCTGGGTGCCCGCCATACATTTGGAGGAGTGCCTGTTGACTCACCATCTAACAGCAGATGGCTCAATTAACAATCAGAACTGTGGCTACTGCAGGGAGTTAAAGATAGGACGTTCTAAATCTTTGCAAGTTGCTCATCAATATAGCCACCATTGTGGAGTGCCTCCTATGTGCCACTAAGTTCTTGGTGGTCATTGTTTACTTAATTTAAATTCACAGAACACTACTCTGAGCCACAACCATTCTGAACATTTCCCAACATTAATTCATACAGTCCTCATAACAACTTTCTATTGGAGGCACGGTGCTTAATTCCTTTTCATAATTCTTTTTTTTCTTTTTCTTTTTTTTTAACTTATTTTTAAGAGAGAGAGAGAGAGAGAGAGAGCGAGTGAGAGAGCATGAGTGGGGAAGGGCAGAGAGAGAGGGAGATGCAGAATCTGAAGCAGGCTCCAGGCTCTGAGCCGTCAGCACAGAGCCCAACGCGGGGCTCGAACTCACGAACTGTGAGATGATGACCTGAGCCAGAGTCAGACCCTTAACTGACTGAGCCACCCAGGTGCCTCCTTTTTTTCTTTTTAAAGTAGGCTTCATGCCCAGTGTGGCACCCAACATGGGGCTTGAGCTCAGGACCCTGAGATAAAGACCTGAGCACAGGTCAAGAGTTGGATGCTAAACCAGTGGAGCCACCCAGGCTCTTGTAAATATAGTAGGTTCTTTTCATAACTTATTTATATCCCTATTTTATTATTTATATAGTTATTTGAAAAAACTTTTTTTGAATTTTTTAAAATTATTATTTTAAAGCACGAGTGGGGTAAAGGGCAGAGGGAGAGAGAGGGAATCTTAATCAGGCTCCAAATTCAGTGCAGAGCCCAATATGGGGGGGGTCAATCCTTTGACCCTGGGATCATGACCTAAGCCAAAATCGAGAGTTGGATGTTCAACCAACTGAACCACCCAGGCCCCCTATTTATTCTTTTAAGTAAGCTCTATGACTATCCTGGGGCTTGAACTCAGAACTTTGAGATCAGGAGTCACCTGCTGTATTGACTGAGCCAGCCAGGTGCCCACCATTTCATAACTGACAAAACTGAGGCCCAGAGTGGTCATGCCCAAGATTTTAAACTAGTCGGTGGTGAGTTGGGGGCATGAACTGAGGGCAGCCTGCTTCCAGGGATTAATATATTTAATCCTCCAGAGAGCCCTGTAGGGTAGACACTATAATCATTGCATTTCAGGAGGAGGAACATGAGGCTTAACCCACTAGGTTCCCCATCTGCCCTGGGCATGTGAGTTGGTTGTAGTAAGAGGTATTGGGTTCAAATCCTGTGTACCAAAGTGGTAGGACTGTGAGCATCCCCTACCCCTTTGCTGAGCATTCTCAACAAACAGGAGTTGGCCTCGTATTGAAAGACTTTGACACTTGTTGAGGTCACGCCTGTATGCCATTTCCATTTTGGAATAGGGGTCTACAGATAAACTGGGAGAGGCCTTGTGATCACCTTCAAAACACTTGAGATCTAGGAGGAGGACAGATGGACATTAGAGAGAACTGCATCAGCCTTGCTGCCTAATGACTCAGAGACTTTCTGAGCGCTTGGTTGACCTCTGTTTTGACTGTAGCCATGAGGTATGACGTGAAATGCTTCATCGTCCAGTGGAAAGAGCACTGGTTTTGGAGGCTGGCAGACCTCGGGTTTGCTTGAAACCTGGAGTCTCCCAGTTTCCTCCTGTGTAAAATGGGGACGTGGACCAGGCTGGATGGAGGCGAGGACAGGGCGCTGAGCAGGTAGCCCATACAAAGGCTGGTGTCTTTTCATTCAGAGCCTCACATGAGCTCCGAAAGGACCTGTGGCAAGCTCCCTGTAAAGGGGATCTGGCAAGCAAGGGGAGTATCATGCCAGCTTCTCCATCCCCTGGACTCCGGAAAGCAAAGCGAAGACCTCCCAGGCCAGCAGTGCAGCCTGCTGAGTCCACTGACGCAATGGCTCGGGCGGAAGGCCCAGCTCTGCCTGGCCCCTTGCCTGGGCTCCTTGAGCCAAAATGCAGGAGCCAGGAGGCCTGGCTGGGAGGTCCGGCCTTCCTTTCTCTTCAGGCCAGGGACTGCCTCTCCATGCCCCCAGGGCTGCTTGCGGGGGGAGGGGGGGGGGGCGCGTGTTGGACCTTTGCAGAAGGGGAATGGGGTATCTCAGTGCCAGATTTCCCTTTTTCCTTCTCTTATTGGTGGTGTTTTGTGTTGTCGGATGAAGACAAGTGAGCGGGAGAGCCATTCCCGAGGAGCGATCAAAGTTGGCACTTTGCCTTCTGGGCCAGGGCCGCAGAGGGCCAGGCGGCCGTAACATCACCGTTTTTGTATTCTTCAGGGGCCAGTAAAGAGCCCAGGTCTAGAAAGGTTTCAGAAGCATTGCCTTTGCTCTGCAGCCTGGCTCTGAGGTAAGGGCGGGAGCTGGAGCATATGTTCCATATTGATTTGCATTTGCACACTTCCCTGCATCCATTATCCCACCTCATTAGGGCTTGGAAGGGGAAGCAGAGCCAGCGTGGAAGCAGCATGCGCTTTCCTGAGCCCTGCGGAGAATTGTCCCAAACAGTAAATGAAACAGTTGCGAGGGCCGGCCAGGAGCCTGTGGGTGGCAGGCACCTCCGGGCCCCGTCCCAGCTTCCAAGGGTCCAGCTGCGTCCGTGTTAGGTGGCCCAGCAAGGGCGCAGGCCAGGCCCGGTGGCTCCGTGATGGATGACTGCTCTGCAGCTTGCAGAGTCTCCCCAGAGCCCCATGGATCCCCACCCGTCTGCACTCCTGGTTTCACCTTCCTTGATCAGTAGAGCAAATGGTTAAAAACAAAGCCACGCCTTCCCTCTCCCACTGCTGGGAAAGGCTAAAATTGACCACCTGTCAAAAGTGGGGGTGGACAGGGGTGCCCGGTGGCTCAGTCAGTGAAGTGTCTGACTTTGGCTCAGGTCGTGATCTCAAGGTTTGTGGGTTTGAGCCCCGCGTCCGGCTCTGTGCTGACAGCTCAGAGCCTGGAGCCTGCTTTGATTCTGTCTCTCCCTCTCTCTCTGTCCCTCCCCTGCTTGCTCTCTGTCTTTCAAAAATAAATAAACGTTAAAAAAAAAATTAAAAAGAAAAGTGGGGGTGGACAAAAAACTATCATTTGGTTCTTAATGGCAATGACTTAAGGAAAATCCCAAGGTGAGGGTTGATCAAGAAGCAGGAGTGTGATAATAGGATAGGCCATAGGGGGGAAGCTTGCCTGGATCGCTTTCAGGCACACTCCATACTTAAAGCCAAATGGACTTCAGTCGTATTTTGTGTCATTGTATCAAAAATGTACATGTGTATGTATGTGTGTGTGTGTATGTAATCAACTAAATCATTAAAATACAAGTATGGAAGTGGCCCAGGCTTCGCTAGACCTCCCAACAGCCCTGCCCAGAACTATATTCAAATGCCTACATAAGCCTTGCTTTTCATTCTTTGATCTCTGTGTTATGGTTTACTTCTGAGACTTTTCTCTCTCTTTCTTTAGTGGAGATCAGGTAGACCTGGCTCTGTCACTCATCAGCTGTGTGAGCATGAGTAAACCCATTGGACTCCCCTGGGCCCCCATTTCCTCACCTGTTGAGTAGATGGCACTGATATGCCCCGATTCGAGAGACCCCCCGAAAACAAACCACCAGAGTCAAAGCCAAGTGGCAAGGGTCATTTATTGCAGGTTCGAACCCGGTCCTCCGCGCACTCGTTGCAGGTGACGCTAAGAGGCCCCGAGCAAGGATCTTACAGCTTCTTTTATAGACAGGCACAAACAAGTTAGGGATTTTTTTGAGGTTACAGAGCTGTTATTGGTTGACATTTAAATTTGAACGCTCAGCAGAACTTGATTGGTTCCCGGCTTTATTTCAAACCACAACCGGGCACGCCCTGGCTGGTTTGGGAATGGGGGGGAGGGGGGGAAGGTCTTTTCTTTGCAGTTGTGAGTACACCTGGTAATTTTTCTCTTAGTCTCTCATTCCCCCCTCTCTTTGGTGCCTTAAGAGCCAATCTTGGATCTTATGTGTCTGACTCAAATGTTTCGGTAATGACGGGTTGGTATTGGGTCCTAAGGACCATCAGTTGGATCGTGTTAACTCGGTCTTTGATAAAGGCAACTAGTTTATTAATAATATAAGGCCCAAGGGTGAGGAGGAGAAGGAGGAGTATAAGGGGCCCAGCTAGAGCAGAAAGCAGGGTGGCTTAGCCATGGGGACTGACTGAACCAAGACTCAAACCAGCCTTGTTGTTCTCGTTCACGCTTCCGTTTGGCCAGGCCTTTTCTAACTTAAGCCATGGACTCTCGGACTACTCCGGTGTGGTCAGCATAAAAACAACATTCTTCTCTTAAGGCTGCACATAAACCTCCCTGTTGGAGGAAGACTAGATCTAGCCCCCTTCGGTTCTGTAGGACCACTTCAGAAAGGGAGGTCAGAGATTTTTCAAGGTGTGAGATTGAGTCCTCAAATATGGCTATATCCTCATCAATGGCTGCCCTTAGGCTATTGAACCCTCGGTGCTGGATGGTTAGTGATGAGATCCCTGTTCCTGCCCTTATGGCACCGAGGCCAAATAAGGTGGCCAAGGTTATGGTCGTAAAGGGTTCCTGTTTTGTTCTTATTGACTCTCTTGCTTCCGTCCCTTCTGTCCACAGATCATATACAACATTTTCTCGGTGGTAAATAACCCTTGGAAATATTAATACCATGATACAATATTCGGGTGACAAATTAAAAACATCCCTGCTAACACATGGGGTGAGCCCTGTCTTAGAACAAATTCACCGTCAGGAGCTGGAATTATCCATTTAGATTCACCCATAGAGTAATTAGTCAGGGCACAGAGCTGGATATGGCTAGAGGGGACCTTTCCTATACAAGTCCCATTGCCAGTGACCGCTTGCAGTGTGAGGCCGGGGCCCTTTCGATTCCACTTGCAAGCTGCTGGCGACTCTTCTCCTGACTGTGAAAAAGGGGCAGCTAGACCTATGGCTTCGTAGAAGGGGGGTTTTATATCATAACATAGCCAGCAGGCCCTTGTTGCCTCAGGGTCCGATCAGTTTAAGGCCTCATACGCTGCTGTTAGCAATTTCCATAGGGAGTCTATACCTTCTGGGTTCTGATTTTTTTTTTTGGACAGCTTGTGCTTTTACTCCTGGGATGAGGACAGGCGTCCTGCTGGAGGGAGTAGTGGGGATCTGCCTGGGGATAGGCTCGTCTCTTTTTTCTTTTCTTTCTTTTTTTTTTCCTAATACCTGATTTGGCCCCACTGGTTGTACAAGAGGGGAGACTTTTAATTTTATTTGAATGGCAGTCCCAAAGAGGGGATATTGATATAAGTAGTGTCCCCAAGTGAGTCCTGAGACCCACCGCCTGTCCTTTTTCCCCTCCTCTGTAAATCTTACACAAATAAGGTTACAGTTTTCATCATACCTGGTGCGGGTACATGGTTGGACATAGGACATTTCAATAAATTGGGGTTTTACTTCCCACTTCCATTCCCCATCATTGGAGGTGACACAACTCCAGGCTGCGCAATAGAGGGTTTCAAACCCTCCACATGTGTGCCTCATCGCCCCCGTCCTAAATCCCGGACATGCATAAAATCCATTTCTACTTATTGATACCCTCCTTTGCAGTTGCCTCCATTTACCTCCTTCCATTTCTTTTAATGGACTAATTTTTTCTAAATTAAAATATAAATCTGGCCACCAGGTATTTAATGGGGCAGTTCCTAGGGTTTTGTTGTAGACGTCATGAGTCTCTAAATTAGTAATTTCCCATGTCAAATTATAGGGGTCAGGGGAGTTTGAATTTACAGACAGAATTTGCAGAACAATCAAGAGAAGGGTAAGTACCATAGTTACAGCTCAGTCCGTTGGCGGCGTAGGGTCAATTTTAAAGGGTTGTCCTTAGTCCGATCAACAGTCCAGGTTGTCTTTGAAGGTCCGATGAGGTCTGAGAATGGATCCACTGGTTTGGCGTGGGCGGAATGGATCCAGGTGGCGATTCCGTCTACTTTGATGGCAGTAGGCGTTGTCAGGATGACCTGGAAGGGCCCTTTCCACCTGGGCTCCAGAGTTCCCTGCCGATGACGTTTGACGAGGACCCAATCCCCTGGCCGGAATTGATGTGGAATAGGTGGGGGTCCAGTCTCATAGAGTTCCTTTAATTTGGGCCATACATCTTCATGGACCCTCTGCAAGGGTTGTAGGGAGAACAAGAATTCAAGACTATTATCGTTCTCAGCTTTGACAAGGTTATCTTTTAGGTTAGGGATGATGGGGGGTGGTCTACCATGTATTATTTCATAGGGTGTGAGTCCCAGTTTGTATGGGGAATTACGCACCCTGAACAGAGCATAGGGGAGAAGGACCACCCAATTAGCGCCAGTCTCCATGGTCAGTTTGGTTAGGGTCTCCTTTAATGTTCTGTTCATTCTTTCTACCTGTTCTGAGCTTTGGGGTCGGTATGCACAATGTAATTTCCAATCAGCCCCAAGTATGGAAGCCAGTCCCTGACTTACCTTAGAGACGAATGCAGGTCCATTGTCTGACCCTATCATTACTGGAAAACCATACCTGGGCAGGATTTCTTCTAGGATCTTTTTGGCTACAATCTGTGCCGTTTCATTCTTGGTTGGAAAGGCTTCAGTCCATCCTGAAAAGGTATCTACAAAAACTAACGAATACTTATATCCATATTTTCCTGGTTTTACCTCAGTGAAATCTACTTCCCAATAGGTCCCCGGTCTGCTCCCTCTTTGTCTTACCCCTGTTGTCTGAGGATTGCTACTCACATTGTTGAGTTGGCACACTGTACATTTAGTGACTACTTAATCGACCTCATCAGAGACATTTCTGATTTTTAGTCCAGTCTGTCTCAGTAAGTCCAACATTCACCGGGAACCTAAGTGGGTGCTGTGATGGATCTGCTCTAGAACTTGCCATCCTAGTTTATCTGGGAGTATAATGCTGCTTTTAGAGTCTCTCCACCAGCCATCTTTGATTCAGGTCATAGGAAGTTTACTCATCCATTGAATGTCGCTTTCTGAATACTCAGGGCTGGGGGACAATTCCTGGGGTCCGGGGTCTGGCAGCTGTAGGGTCAGCAATTGCGCTGGGGGCCGAGCTATGTTTTTTGCAGTCTGATCGGCCAAATTGTTGCCCCGGGAAACTGGGTCGGTTGTCTTCTGGTGTCCTGGGCAATGCACAATTGCTAGCTTTTTGGGTTCCCATAAGGCTGCTAGCAGGGCTAGAATCTCTTCTTTATTTCTGATGTCTTTCCCTTCAGCTGTGAGGAGCCCCTGTTCTCTGTATATCGCCCCATGTACATGAGCGGTGGCAAAGGCATATCGGCTATCAGTGTACACGGTTAGCTTGCGGTCTCTTCCTAATTTTAGGGCCTGGGTTGAGGCTATTAGTTCAGCCTTCTGGGCAGAGGTTCCGGGGGGTAGGGCTTGTGCCCAAACCACCTCGGTTTCTGAAGTTACGGCCGCCCCCGCATACCTTTGTCCCTGGTGAACAAAGCTGCTTCCATTGGTGAACCAGATGGCGTCCGCATCCAATAATGGTTGGTCCTGCAAGTCCTCTCCGCCCCCTTTGCCCTGTCGGGGCAGCTTGCGTGGAGGCCGAGTCTCGCGCGGGGCTGCGCCCCGGGGATGCGTGTCCCGGCGGCAACCTGCAGGACACCGTGGCGTTGCCCGCCGCTGCGCGAGCCGCAGCCCCGCCCTCGCTCCCCGCTGGCGATCCCCCTGGTTGGAAATGAATTTGGGCCCCCATTTTGGTAAGCAAATCTCTCCCCAACAGGGGGCAAGGGCTGTCGGGAATGACCAGGAAGGAGTGGGTTACCTTCCCAGTTCCTAAGTCCACAGTCCTCTGAGTTGTCCAGGGGTACTTCTTTATTCCAGTGGCCCCTTGTACCCAGGATGATTTTTCAGATACTTTTCCATGGGCTTGACCAGAACTGAGTGCTGTGCCCCGGTATCAACTAGGAACTGGACCGGTGTCCCCTCCGCTTGCAATGTTACCCTAGGTTTGGGGAGGGGATCTGAACCCTGTCCTCCCTATTCTGTATCTTGGGTAAACAGTAGGGGGGCTATTTTAGGCTGCCATTGCCCTTGGCTGGGGCGGGGTTGTTTCTTCTTGGGGCATTCTCGTATCCAATGGCCTTTTTCTTTACAATAGGCGCATTGATCTTTAAGTTTCGCCTGGGAGGGCGTGTTGTTTGAGTGCCTTCTGGGGGTGGCTGTTCTTTCTGGACTATAGCGGCCAGGACTTTAGTCGTTTTCTCTGTGGCCTTGATCTGTCTCTCTTCTGGGGCGTCCCTGTTGTTGTAGACCCGTTGTGCTATATGGAGCAGATCCTGGATCTGTTTACCTTCTAAATCCTCTAGCCTTTGGAGTTTTTTTTCTTTTTTTTTGCTAATGTCAGGAGCTGCTTGATTTACAAAGGACATAATGACAGCAGCCTGGTTCTCAGGAACTTCTGGATCCATGGGGGTAAACTGCCTAAAGGCTTCCATTAATCTCTCTAAGTAAGCAGCTGGACTCTCTGCTTTTCCCTGTACGACCGAATATACCTTAGCCAAATTGGTGGGCTTGCTAGCTGCAGCCAGGAGACCCGCCATCAGAGTCTGGCGATAAATGAGTAGCCTTCCCCTACCTTCTGCCGTGTTGTAGTCCCATTCATCCTGTGGAGGTCTGGTTAGGGGGAAAGCCACATTAATGAGGTCAGGGTTAGATGTCGCCAACCGTCGTCTCTGGGAACCAGCTTTCTTGCTTCTAATTGGATCCTCTCTCGCTCCTCTGTAGTGAACAGGATGCGGAGGAGCTGCTGACAGTCATCCCAGGTGGGCTGGTGCGTGAACATGACACTGTCTAAAAGAGCTATTAGATCTTTAGGGTTATCAGAGAATCGAGCGTTCTGCGTTTTCCAGTTGTAAAGGTCACTGGTGGAAAAGGGCCAATACTGGAGTCGGGGGTTGCCTGTTCCATCGGGGGGTCCTATTTCCCGCAGGGGTAGGGCCACAGTGGAGTCAGGGAAGTGAGGGTTTGGCTCACGCTGGGTGTGCCTGCGGGTTCGGCCGGCTGGCCCCTCGTGGTTGGTTTCATTTTCAATGGGGCCCGGCGCGGCTGCTGCCTCCTGTCCTCCTGCTTCCAGCGCAGCTGCCGCTTCCCATCCTCCCGGTTCCCCTAGGGGGGCAACTAGTGGGGCGACTGGTGGGGCGGCTGCTGCAGGCAGGGCCTGGGGTGCGAGGGGAGGGGGATGATAGGGTGGAGGGTCTAGGGATAGTAGGTCCTATCGGGCAATATGGGATACAAGGGTGCGGCTGGCATCCTTGATTTTGGGGGGACCTGCAGGCCGCATGGCAAGGACCTTACACGTTCCCGAGGATAGGAAGGGGGCCAACCAAGGGGGTGGATTTTCCACTAAACTCCGCCATACAAGAATGTAGGGAATCTGGTCCGGGTGTCCCTCGCGACCCAGTAGAAAAATCTTTGATTTCACCTTAGCAATTATAGGGAGGCAGAAAGTTCCTTCGGTTGGCCATCCAATGCCGAAGGTTGGCCATTCGGAGGGGCAGAGGGTTATTAATTTTCTCCGCCGGATGTCTAAACTCAAATTCTGTCCTCTGGTTCTAACATCCCTGAAGTTAGCAACGAGGAGAGAAAGAGGAGTGCTTTGAGATTGGCCCATCTGTATCCTGGAGGTGGAGGAAAGGATTAAAAGGAGAAATAGTAAAGTTATGAGGATTTCCGGCTGGGCCAGGCCAGGTCACCTGTGAAAGAGAAGGAGTTTAACACTTAAAGGTTATTGAATAGAGAACACAACACTTAACACAACACTTAGATCGCTAGCACGTTTCGGGTGTCTGCCACCCGAACAGAAAAATTCCGATGGGCCCAAAAAGTTGCCCCAGACGGGTGCCAGTGGACGTCTCCTACTGGACCCGACTGACTGCCCTATAGTGCGTCCGCCAGGGCCGTGTCAGTCACCGATACAGATCCCGCGCGGGAGAGCCAGAAACGAACAGACAAACAGAAACGGACAGAGCCGGCTCATCGATCGGTCTCAGGGACGACCTGTTGACTTGGGGTCTGGTGGGTTTGGGGGGATCCCGGACGAGCCCCCAAATGATATGCCCCAATTCAAGAGACCCCCCCCCCCCGAAAACAAACCACCAGAGTCCAGAGTCAAAGCCAAGCGGCAAGGGTCGTTTATTGCAGGTTTGAACCCGGTCCTCCGCGCACTTGTTGCCGGTGACGCTAAGAGGCCCCGAGCAAGGATCTTACAGCTTCTTTTATAGACAGGCACAAACAAGTTAGGGATTTTTTTGAGGTTACAGAGCTGTTATTGGTTGACATTTAAATTTGAACACTCAGCAGAACTTGATTGGTTCCCGCCTTTATTTCAAACCACAACCGGGCACACCCTGGCTGGTTTGAGAATGGCGAGGGGGGGGAGGGTCTTTGCAGTTGTGAGTACACCTGGTAATTTTTCTCTTAGTCTCTCAGCACCATATTGATTGGCCTAGTTATGGTTGTTGAGGGTCTGTGACAATAAAATGACCCAACAATACCCACCAACGTGCTTTCATGGTGAGGTGCTGTATAAAAGTATCATTTGGGAAGGAACAGAGACATTTTTCTGCCTTGCCTGTGAGACATTGTCTTTATTGATCATCTATTGAGTCTTTTCCTTAAGGCAATCTGTGCTAGCTCTGGACCTGTCATAAAGAAAGCATCACTGGCCAGAAGCTTGTCTTTGCAAATGAAAGGAATCCTTTATAATCTTCCCCCCAGGGTAGGAATCAAGCACATTCCGGGCTTCCTGTGGAAGGGCTGTGCCACAGTGAAGTGTTTGGTGATTGCTCTTGCTTTCATCCAGGATGGGAAGTGGCCAGAGGAGCATTTGCAGACCTGCATGGTGGTCCCCAGGAGAGAGGGGTCCAGGCTGGAGGAATGTCAGCAAGACTGTGGAAGATCAGTAGCAAGAGGTAAGGTCCAGCCAGCCCTGGGGCTTTGGCATGACCCAGGCCCAGGGTGAGAACATCAGTTTATAGATTCTAATTTCCCCTGAGCAGACCCAAGAGCTGTCAGAACTTGTTTTCACCGTGTGTCCTCTGTGAAAGGTTTTCTCATGGGTCCGTGTTTTCTCAGCCCTAAATTAAGTGGTTCACAGTGCCATTTGCTTTCAGGTAACTTGAAAAGAAATCATTAGGCCCTAGAACACGCAGTACAGAAGAGTGAGGTGGATTAGAAAGTAAAATCAGGCATCAGGACGACACCAGTTTACCGTCATGGAAGGGACTATTCCGCCAACTGTTCCTGTCTATTTTCCTTTCAAACATCCCCTCATTACCATTTTAAAACATGTGCTTATTCAGCTGCTCTCTAATTCTGCAATTTGGAAAAGTAAAGTTGGTAGTATTAGCCCTTCTGTGATAGCTCAGGTGTGAGGAATGTGGGTCCCTGGCAACTTAAGGTGTGTGGGGGCTTGGAGGGGGTGAGTCCAGTTACAGAGCCCCAGACTACCATAACCCCACATGCACAATGGGGGATGGGATACCAGAGGAGGTGCAGGAGTGGTTGTAAACCAGGATACCAGGCCAGCTGTGGGGTGCTCTGCCTTCAGCTTGGAGGGTGGCATCCTATCCGGAGAGAAGGTTCCGAAAGATCACACCGAGGCACAGTGTCCAGACCCACCCAGATGAACTGTGACCCAGATTGGGTTCAGGCTCTAGAAAGGGCAGCAGGCTGCCCAGAGGAGGCAGCAGTGCCTGTGACCTTAAGACTAAGCAGACCTTGGCTGATGGGCCATAGAAAGGATTGACCTTCCTGCTGTGCCTAGGCTGAGGGGGTCCACTTGACAGGATGAAGGAAGAAAAGCACAGCCATCTCGATCTGACTACTGGTAATGGATCAAACCCCTATGGGTTGGCCCTGGTGACTGGATCCAGGATTGGGGCTGCCTGAATCTGAAGGATGGATCCTTCAAGACCTGCCCCTTCAAGGACTTGGAGAAGATAGAGGCTGAGCTTTGGCAAATAAATATTTGGCAAATAAATATTATCTGCTGATATCCAGGGATAGGATTGCAGAGCAGAGGAAGTTTCCTCTTGGAAAGAGGGTCCTTTAAACTTTTAACACTGCCTTAGATGAAGATAGGACACAGATTGGCTCCTTGGGTACTTTACTCTTTCTCTGCCCACTTCACCCTTGATCATTTTCATGAGTTGACTAGCTGGGGACTGGAGGCAAGAGCAGTCACTTAGCGTGGCAGGTAGTAGATCAAATCGGTTCAAATAGGACTCTTGGCTTTGGCTTCATTCACCCCAGGCTTTAATCAGTTGGGGCAAACTCTCCACAGAGTGGGAGGTAGTGTTGAGAACTGTCAGTGTTTCCAGGAGGCAGAAACTGTGCAGAGAGGTTCTGTCATAACTGGGGAAGGGGCTGGAGTTGGGAGGGGTGGCTACTCATGAAGGGTGTTGGGCTTACAGAAGGGTGGGTCATGGGTCAGTGTTGTATAAATAGCAGGACTTGACTTGGAAGGGGGGTGGGATGGGAATCTAGTCTTGTTTGAAAAGGGTTTTGAATTCTGAACAGCATCCTGTTCTTGAGAATGACAAATGTCCCTGGCTGAACTGAGTTCAGCAGGCATTTTCTGGGGCACCTAGGTGGCTCAGTCGGTTAAGCATCCACCTTCCGCTCAGGTCATGATCTCACAGTTTGTGAGTTTGAGCCCTGCGTTGGGCTCTGTATTGACAGCTCAGAGCCTGGAGCCTGCTTCAGATCGTGTGTCTCCCTCTCTCTCTGCCCCTCCCCTGCTTGCACTCTGTCTGTCTCTTTCTCAAAAATAAATAAACATTAAAAAATTAAAAAGAACCAGGCATTTCCTAAGTCCCATGATTCTTGGGCCAATATTAGCTGAGTAAGGCCCATGTGGGCACCTGAATAGTGTATGTGTCCTGTAAAACTCCCCCACATGCTTAATATGACCTATGAATAATATATAAGGGTGATCAGGATGATGGCGTGAGCATTTTCTGGACATAAGCTAATATGTCATTATCCTGCTGAGGGAGCAGCTTCCTGTTGGATTGCTAAATTATTCTTTTTATTATGTTTAAGGTACAATGTTGAGTGATTTACTCCTCTTTGTAATTAGGCCAGGAGATTAGAGAAATCTTTGAGTTGCTCTGTTCTTCCCCTTAAAAAACACCCTCTTGGGGAGTCTGAAGGGGCCACACCGCTTACCGAACTGAGGAACATTTCATGTTCGGTCTTAATATTTTTGCAAAGTGAAAAGAAAATGAAATCTTCTCCAGACATCACCACCAATAAGGTCTGTGTAAAGATGCAGCAAAATTCCAATGGCTGGTCCACCTGCACCCAAGGATAAGATGTTCTGCATGGAAAATAACAGTTCTTCAAAATGCAACTACGTCAGCTTCTGTCAGCTCAAATTTTTGAAGGCTTGTTCTAATAGAAGCTTCTGGAAGGCCATTCTGATGCTAGAGTAGTCCCATCTTGGCCTCACATGTGCAGATTTCATTTTAAAGAAGGGAATATATATATATATATTTGTGTATGTATATATATATTTGTCTCTACTCTTCCAGCTCACCCACAGAATTCCCTTCAGAGGCAGACCTGCACACAGAGGCCATTTTTGCCTGGCACAGGGGCATCCTGAATGCTGTGGTTTGGGCATGGTCAAGGTTCTGATAGAAACTTTTAGGAGCCTCCTCTATCTGCATCCCTTCTGCTCCGTAGGCAGTTTGGGAAAGGAGGAGAATCAGGCAAAAACTACTTCCTTCAATCACCATCTGATTATCTCCAGGATCATGCTGTCTTATTTGGTGTGTGTGTTAGCATGCATGTCTCTGTGTGTGTGTGTGTGTGTGTGTGTGTATTTGGGGAGGGCACTGGCAAGGAAAATTGAGAGCAGAGAGGTACCCCACGATAAATATGTTTGCTCCGGTTCCCGACTCCCAGTTGAGACAAAGCTAGAGCCAATTAA
The DNA here is from genome assembly GCF_024362965.1 of Panthera pardus. Classification (NCBI taxonomy): domain Eukaryota; kingdom Metazoa; phylum Chordata; class Mammalia; order Carnivora; family Felidae; genus Panthera; species Panthera pardus. The sequence goes on from NW_026526765.1 coordinate 145,290,167, forward strand.
TTTTACTCACAAACTAGTTAGGACTTTTTCAGTGATGGAGCTTCTTAAAATTTTTTCTCTATGCCCCTTTGGTTTGAAATATGTCATCTGCCAACCTGATGTATGGAGTGCTGCATTCATCATATCGTGACATTATCACTGTTCCTTCTTTGGTTTGACATTCTAGCCAATAACAAAAGCAACGACAAGAAAAGAAAACCAAATTGGTAGGTGTCATTTCACCACAGTTGTATGTATGACATCCACTGGAATTTTTGAAATACTAAAACTAATTTGAGAAGCTTATATGATTTCCTTTGTAGTTGATAGAATTCCAGGCAGATGATCTAGGAAACCATTCTCTGATCTTCTATGGGTCCTTCAGACCTCTTGCTCATAGACTGCTTCCATAGAACTAGAATTTCAGTCTTTATGGGATTCGGAACAGCATCTTCCATACACAGGTGCCTAAGTCTTAGGTCTTTAAGTTTTGGTTGGCTTTATATTAAGCATTGTATGACCCTCCAGGTCCCCATCATCTTCCCTAAACCAAGGATATTGTGGTTCTAATGCCAGAACCGAAGTTAATGTGCCATGGGGTTTAGTTAGATACGGAGTTTTAAAATGTTTCTTGCAATTCATTGTGTGGTATATCATGACAGCATCTCAGCATACAATATACTTAGCATACATCAGCTTTGGGGAAGTCTGTTTTCTTTAAATTTAATTATTCAAATTCAAGTTAGTTAACATGGAGTGTAGTATTGGTTTCTAGAGTAGAACCCAGTGATTCATCACTTACATACAATACCCAGTGCTCATCCCAACAAGTGCCCTCCTTAAAGCCCATCACCCATTTAACCCACATGTTGTTTATATACAATGGAATACCACTTGGCGATCAAAAGGAATGAAATCTTGCCTTTTGCAACAATGTGGATGGAACTAGAGGGTGTTTTGCTAAGTGAAATAAGTCAATCAGATAGACATTTATCTGTGTTTCACTCATATGTGAAATTTAATAAGCAATACAGATGAACATAGGGGAAGTCTCTTTTCTTAGCAGTGATATGTAGCAACTTTGAGAGCCTGGCTATTTCAGTCTCAAGGATGTACTTCTGTATTATTGGGGTAGTTCTACTCCTAGGATTAGCAAAGAGAGCACTTTCTTGTGCATTGATGGAAATGCATGAGTTACTGGATCTGAGGGTTCTTGGGAAGTTTGATGGGCATTGGCACCATGTTTTTTCATGAAAAAGATGGGAAACACAATACGGTGAACCAAAATGACATGATAGTTTCCATTTTAACATTCCCAGAGACATAGCTCCAATAATTTCTCCTTTATGCTTTTCACAGACCTGACTTTCCCCTGGTGTAATTCGAGCATTCTAGGAAAAATCGCTTATGTTAAAGGTGACATTGCTTTCTCTTTTGGAGCATGCACTTGGCAAGGAATTCATTAGCCAGACAGGTGTTTATGTCACTGTCAAATTGCAATTGCTTTTTTTGTTTGTTTGTTTCTGCCTATGGGAATAACACAAGCTATTAGATGTTAATAAGCAGCAACTAACTTTCTATGACCTTTTCAGAGTTTAGGTATCTGAAAGAAACAGCAGCCATTATTTCAAGGTTGCTTATCATTATTTGTTTCTGTCTACAAATTTAAAATGGTAGGAGCCTGGAGGTAACCTGAGAGCCGTGTACTTAGGGGGCCGGTTGAGAACCCTTTATTGAGCGTATGAAATCAATGCAGGAGGCAAAGGGGTTCTCTCATGAGAACGAAAAACATCAAATAGCACATGAAAGAGTATTTGTTGCTGTGTAATTATATATTGAGGATTGGGAAGGAAGAAAAGTAAAAGTCCACAAGAACACTGGCGGAGTTTGATGCGGAAGTAAAAATGACGTTGGTGGAGGTGGAAACAAAGGGGACAGAGGGACACATTTAAGTCTTATTATTTAGCAGAACTTGGCCTTTTTAGGCTAGTTAGGTAGGCCAATAAATTAAATAAATAAATAAATAAATAAATAAATAAATAAATAAATAATGTCCCTAGAGTTAATACACACGGGGAACAAACTAGCAATGCCAGCCAATGGGGGAAGATAAGGAAAGGGACAGAGAGGGAGCACACCGTTCCTTCCTTCCTTTTAATGGCAGTGAAACATCGGAGTGGAAAATCTGGAAGGTTAGAGCTGTTAAGGAAGCTTAACAAGACTCAGACTGCTCATCCTAGAGGTGAGACTGTGGCACAGCAATGTTCAGGGTGTTGGCTAATTAGTGACATGTCGGGGGCGCCTGCGTGGCTCATTTGGTTAAGCATCTGACTCTTTTTTTTTTTTTTTTTTTAATTTTTTTTTTCAACGTTTTTTATTTATTTTTGGGACAGAGAGAGACAGAGCATGAACGGGGGAGGGGCAGAGAGAGAGGGAGACACAGAATCGGAAACAGGCTCCAGGCTCCGAGCCATCAGCCCAGAGCCTGACGCGGGGCTCGAACTCACGGACCGCGAGATCGGTTAAGCATCTGACTCTTGATTTCAGCTCAGGTCACGATTTTACGGTTTGTGAATTTGAGCCCCACATCAGGCTTTGCATTGCTGGTGTGAAGCCTACTTGGGATTTTTTTTTTGCCTCTCTCTCTCTCTCACTGCCCCTTCCCTGCTTGCTCTCTTTCAAAATAAATAAATAAACTTTAAAAAAAAATTAGTGATCTACTTGGGACTACTGCCCATATTTCTTGGTTTGTGCCTTGTCAAGCCCTCATGGAAAAAAAATGTGGAAGAAGAACATGCTAGTATGTGGGGCATCCATGGAGCAGGCCAAACCAGAAGTCAGGATTGCATTTGTAGGGTGGCCACCAAAGGTTTGGGTTCAGGAACAGCTCCTTTCGAAGCAGGTGTGTAAGATGGATAATGGAAAAGACATTCGGGTTAGAACATTCAGCCAAAAACTCCAACAGTAGGACTGTGCATCTGCTGGTATCTTCCATGTGTGTGGGCTCTGGGGGAGCTCAAGCCTGGGTGGAGTCAGGGTTTGGGGGATGCAGGTTCTGGGGCTCCTACTGAGGGTGTTCCGTGGAGCTGTAGCATACTAAGAGTTTTAATGGGATCCTGTAGGAGGTCCCCACCCCCCAAAGCTGGCCGATATGTTACAGCGTTAGGTCACATGTATCAGTTGCCTTGGTTACTCTGACTCGAGATTAAGCAATTAGCATGGCAAACCTGGGGACTCCCACTAAACTGTCAAGTAACACCAGAGAAGACTCTGGAGCCTTAGTTAATTCAGTGAGCTGGTCAGAAGCCAAGATTGGGTATTTTGAGAGCTTGAGGGCTTCTCAGGAGGAGGTAGGGATGAAGACTGTAGTTAATAGGTAGTGATTCCAAGGGTTGACCTTGACTTTGGGGACCTCACTGGGCAACCTGTGTCTACTCTGAGTGGCAAGGTAGCACATAGGGCCTCAGTTAAATCTTTCCCTGGGAGCTGTTTCTGAGGGGAGCTTCCAGCTCTGCTTAGCCCTTTTTGATGAGCTTCTGCAACCTGGGCCGCCATGTTTCATCTGCTGGCCTCTTGCCTGGGGAAGTGCCTGGAAGTGCATGGCTCAATTATGTGTAGGAAGCTCAGGGAACAAATGAGGGCCAGTTTCAGAGTGCTTGTTAAGCTAATGATGTCACTGGCAGTACAGCCTAGTGATGGATAGTATTCAGACTTGACTTGGATACCTTAGTTCTGTGATCTTGGGCACATTGTCTAACCTCTCTGCACCTCAGTTTCTTCATCTGTGAAATGGACATAATGAAAATAGCTATAGCATTGGGCTTTAAAGGGTACTTAAATGAGACCACGTAAATGGGGTGCTTAACCCTATGCCTCGCTCATGAGAAGCATTCTTTAAAATGTCAGGTATTGGCATTATTATTGGGCCTTCTGGTGGGTGAGTCTGGACTGTAGTTTGAAGAGTGCTTTGGAATTCTCAGCCCTGGTGTGCTGAGCAGTAGTCTTATCTCTCAGAATACAGTAGAAAAAGCTCTCCCAGGCCTAAAGGAAACCCATGGATTCGAGGCTCCATGAATTCAGAAGGAAGAAAGGATGTGGACATAACAGATGACAACAGCACCACCTTTCTTCACCCTTTGGGAAATGAGGTCTGTGTGTACTTTTTACGGTTCTGAACCCTGGAATTAACTGGTCTGCAACATGGAGTTACCACTAGCTCGAAGGGTAGGGCTCCGTGGGTTTGGGCACCAATAGAAGCACAGGTATTTGAATGTTTAGGGGAGACAGAGATTGAGAAGATGGCCCAGCTTCAGTGGCCCAGAGGCAAGAGGCAGAGACCATATGGCATGTTGGTGGGCACTTGAGATAGTGGGTTTCAGAAATGGCGGCGAGGAAGAGGTCTTCACTTCTGGGGGGGAGCCGGGGCTGGGGTCCTGACATAAATCACTAGGAGTGAATTCCTGCTACTTCTGGGCAGTGTGTCTCCAGAGACTCAGACTCTTTCAGGATGAAAGGTAAGCCGCCCCTGCCTGATGGGGCAGGTGTACAGGCAGAGGGGAGCCCTGCAGGATCCAGGAAATCCCGAAGAGAAGGAGAGTTCCCACTGGCTGTGGAGGTGTGAAGAGTCACTAACTGTGCCTTCTACTGGCTGGCTCTTTGTAAAGTGTTTCATGTTGAGGAGTAAAACATAGGACCATTTCCTTAGAGGGCACCAGTGTCATTTACAAAATGAATTGTATTTATGTATTAAATGCTTTGCTAAGGCCTTGGGGGCAGAAGGCAAAGCCCCAGGGTATGAGTTTGAAAGAGACAAGAAACAACCGAACTGTTTTACATCAATGAACATGAACTTCTGGATGGGAAGAGAGAAGAAAGTTGAGATGGGACCAGGGAAAAAGGATGGACATAGGGATTGGAAACACATTGCAGGAACCTCATGAGCGCCTTGGTAAATGGAGTCCAGCGAACTCTAGAAACTGCGATGTCTCCTGTTTTAATCTTAAGCTGTTTCTCCCCCTCTGTTCTGATCCCCTCCTTTTCTCAAAGCTTGCGATAGTATCTGCTGCTCACCCTCAGGCATTAGTGAGCTTGTCCAAGAATGTGTGCAAGTCAAGGGTATGATCCAGTCACTGGTTGGGTGGATATGGTGAGCAGTCTCATCAGCTAAGAATCTTCCATGGGCCAGCTCTGTGTACTGTGTGGTTGAGAATTAGGAGAAGAAATAAAGCAGGAGCTCAGAATGGTCCCAGGTTCTTAGATGTCTCATTTGTTCACAAGGTAATGTGCAGAAAGAGACATTGTAAGCGCTGACATGAAAATAATTTCTTTGACAAAGTTCTTTACCACTGCCAGGTTTCTTAGGCACTTAAGAATTGTTTCCTTTCTGGGGGGCACCTGGGTGGCTCAGTCAGCTAAGTGCAACTCTTGATTTTGGCTCAGGTCATGATCTCACGAGTTTGTGAGATGGAACCCTGCATCAGTCTCCATGCTCAGCAGGGAGCTGCCTTAAGATTGTCTCTCCCCCTCTGTCTGCCCCTCCCCCACTCATACATATGTGTGTGTGTGTGTGTGTATGCTTGCGTGCTCGCTCTCTCAAAATAAGTAAATAAATAAGAAATGAAATAAAGAATTGTTTTCTTTCATAAGACAGAAACTCAGTTGAGGGAAATGTTCAGCAATCACTGTCAATAGATGGGACAGGGTGACATTGTGTCACTGTTCTTGAGATGTCTGGTGACATCTTCTGAATCACCATGTCTGGTGGGATCTCAGAGCCCCATCAGCCACTTCCCACAGATCACAGTTCTCCGCATTCAGTTATCATTTGTATAGTCCAGAAACAAATGATGTTGTATCTTGGCTTTCTCAGAGGTTTTTGTACAAAGTGATACCAGGTTCAGTAGAATGGTTCCAGATCTTTATAGTTTAGTTTATTTTTCTTTGCAGGGGGGCAGGGGAACTTGGCACTCCACGCTAGTCATTTCTTTCTATCTTCCAGTGCATAGTGGCTTAACCATCCTTGGTTTTCAAATGTCACGTCCAAATGTCAGTCTTTGCAAATCTTCATGTGGTCAGAGATTTCTAGTGCATGTACGATCTGGTCTCCATTTCCAAGAGATCTCTAGTGATGTGTAAGCTCTGCTGTTATGAAAAATAATGAGAATTTCCACCTTAGCTCATGCATCCTTATGGATATTTTTCTAGTAAAACAAGTTTTTCATGCTAGTGTACAAATGGAAATGCCTTTTAAAATGTAAGCTATGTAAGGTTTTAATATATAAATTCCCTTTTAATCTCCTTTAATTTCTAGCTAAACACGTTTCTTTTTGATTTACTATTTACTCTTCTGTTTCTTAAACATCAAATTCTACATACAAAGCTTAAAAAGCTGTGCACCCTAAATTATCAGCTTCCCCTTTTTTTGGTCCCTTGGTTCTAATTTTCTTTCCATTAGAATCCTACCTGACAATTTCCAGTGGCAACAGAATGTTCGGCCTTCACTATGAATGATCTTTTTTTTTTTTTTAATCTTGAGAAAGAGAGAGCGCATGCACATGTGTGCACGCAAGTGGGGGCTGGGGGAGGAGGGGTGGGCAGAGAGAGAGGGAGAATCCCAAGCAGGTTATACACTATCAGCATGGAGCCTGACATGGGGCTTGATGCCACAACCCATGAGATCATGACCTGAGCCCAAATCAAGAGTTGGTTGCCTGACTGAGCCACCCAGGTGCCTCCATTATGAATGATCTTTGCATGCAAGAGTCATGACAAGTAACCCCCATGGATACATTTAAAGAGTTTAACATTCCTTAAAAGTGTTTTGAGGGGCACCTGGGTGGCTCAGTCAGTTAAACATCTGACTTCGGTTCAGGTCGTGATCTCACAGTTCATGGGTTTGAGCCCCACGCCGGGCTCTGTGCTGACAGTTCAGAGCCAGGAGCCTGCTTCGGATTCTGTGTCTCCCTCTTTCTCCCACCCCTCTTCTCAAAAATAAACAAACATTTAAAAAGTGTTTTGAAATTTGCTTTTTATGTACTACCTTAATATCATTTTGAAAAAGACATTAAAATCTTACAAACACACAGTTGACTTTTCTACACTTAAGAATGTACTTCGGTAAACTATACATAAGTCACTGTTGTTTCTGTCATCAGAGGACCAGAGGACTAGATAGCTGTTTGTTTGTTTGTTTGTTTGTTTGCTTCCTGGTTTTGCTTTTTCAAATACAATAGCTCCCAGCATATTCTTACACAGAAAAAAGTGTTGGCTCTGTTTGAACCCAGAGCCTTAAGGCTCTGGGTGGATGCCTCCCTTGGCTGCAGCTCTTCAGTGAGTGTGATGGGCAAGTCCAGAGAAGGACCATAGCAGGGTTCTCTGAGCAAGGGGCCCAAGGCAAGTGTCTGACTTGTCTAGAGTTTAAGGGCTGTGCTGCATCAGAGGTGGAGGATGGATAGGAGATCCAATAAGAAATGGGGACGAGACTATCACCTTTATCAACTGTATCTTTGGCTAGATTTTAATCTATCAGGATCACTGGTCCTGAAGGATATCAAGTTCTATTTTACTGCTAAGTCCTGCCTCCTCCCCCAAATAATTAACTGTAACCAGTAATGATGGGGTGAGGTGGTCACACCATCCAGGTTCTGGAGTGAATCCCAAGAGGGTCCTCAAAGAGAAAACCTGTTTTAAAAAATTTTATTTATTTTTGTAAAGCGTTATGTGATCTCACTACAAAATTAAAAGGATACAAAGGATAGTACATGGAAAAATAACTCTTCCTTATATTCCTAGTCCAGCCACCCAGTTCTCCTTTCCAAAAATAGATGTGATTACCAGTTTCGAGTGTATCTTTATAGCGGTAGTTCTATGCATTTGCTACTTTAAAAATATATAGATAATGTTATGCACCTTTTATTTTTTTCACTTAATAGAACTTGGAGAGTCCATGCCATATCAACATTCAGGGTTGCCACAAAAAGTGGTTTTTTTTTTTTGTTTTTTCTTTTTTTTTTTTTGCCTCTGTCCTCAGTTTTTCCTGTTAGTTGAATAGTGTCCTGTATTTAAAGATTTAAGGCATGCCTCGGTGGCTCAGCCAGTTAAGGGGCTGACTTTGGCTCAGGTCATGATCTCATAGTTTATGGGTTTGAGCCCCACATCGGACTCTGTGCTGACAGCTCAGAGCCTGGAGCCTGCTTTGGAGTCTGTGTCCCCTCCCTTTCTCTGCTCCTCCCCTGCTTGTGCTCTGTCTCTCAACAATGAATAAACATTAAAAAAAATTTAAAGATTTAAAAAAGAGGATTATAATCTGAAAATCAGTAAAACTTTCGGATTGTATTTTCCACATTTCTTCTTCAAGCACGACCTTCTGATAATTTAATATAAAAACCAAGAGTTAAAAATAAAAAAAGCATCTCATCCAGAACCATATTTAGATTGAGTTTCTAATTCAGTTTTAGTTTTCAGTTAGTGGAAGAAACACACAATCAAAGATAAAAACCAAGTAGATTATCCTATTGAGACACATGAAGTGTGAAGATATGCCATTAAAATTTCCCTAATATCCCCGATAAGACACATCTGGGGCACTGTGTAAATTAACAGTTTCCCAAGCTTCTCCCTGCCTAGGAGCACTGATTCAGTGGGTACGAGTAGGGGATGGAGGTTTGTAGCTGTAACAAGTATATTTCAGGTCATGGTATTAGTTATCTATTATTACCTCAAATTACCTCAAAACTACATAGCTTAAAACAACCATCATTAAGTGTGGTCTTTTATGATTTTTTAGGTCATTTGTTCAGGCAAGTCACATTGCACGTGTCTAGTCTCTTCTTCTCGATGTCTGGGGCCTCTCAGCTAGAAGACTCAAGTCAGGTCAGGAAGCACTTGAAGGCTGTTCACTCACATGTCTGGTAGTTGATTCTGATTGTCAGGTGAGGGCCTAGATGTGGCTGCTAGTCAGAATACCCACAGAGGAGGGGCACCTGGGTGGCTCAGTCAGTTGAGTGTCTGACTTCAGCTCAGGTCATGATCTCATGATTCATGAGTTCGAGCCCCACATCAGGCTTGCTGTTGTCAGTGCAGAGCCCTCTTTGGATCCTCTGTCCCCCTCTCTTTCTGCCTCTCCCCTGCTCACACTCTTTCTTATTCAAAAAGTAAACATTTATTTAAAAAATAAAAAGAATACCCACAGAAGACCTCTGTATGTGGCTGGGGCTTCCTGACAATATGGTGGCTATGTCTCAAGGGCAGTTGTTCTCAAAGAGGAATGGAGACACCACTAGGCAGAAGCTGTATTCTTATTATGTCCTAGCCTCAGAAATGTAATAGCATCACTTTGGCCAGACCTCCTACTCCATTGGGCAGTCAACCTCTCCCAGCACCAAGTCAAAGGAAGAAAACCTAGATCTTGTGTCTTGGGGTGGGGGGAGGGAGGAGTACCAGTCATATCATAAGAAGAGCATAAGGGATGGGATAGATATACAGATAGGGCCATTTTTGGAGAATACTCTGTCTCAGGCCACCCCATGGCCACAACAACTCATACTGCCTTGTGTGTAGAACACACCCATCCCTTCTTTTTGGACTCCCAAGTCTCCTCACACTACATCATCTGACTCATGATTGGGAGCTAGGACTGTGGTGGCCAGTCTCTAAGATTGCCTTTCCCCAGGAGCCTCATCTAACCTGGTAATCATGGCTTTGTGTAGTCTCCCACATTGGGTCAGGCTGACCCATATGACTAAAAGAATATAGCACAACTGAAGTGGGGGGACTTCTAAGGGTGGATTGTAAAAGGCATTGCGACTTCTGTGTGGTCTGTTCTCTCTCTGGGGGAAGCTAGCCCCATTGCTGAGCTCATGCCCAGTAGCCATGTGGAGAGGAACTCAGGCTTGCTAACAACACGAGTATTAACTTAACTTGCCAACCATGTGTGTGTGCCACCTTTGAAATTGATCTTCTGTCACCAGTGTCACCTTCCAATGGCTGCAGCCCCTGTGGGAGTCTGGCTACAACCCCTGAGAGAGTCCCAGCTAGGACTGTTGGCCGCGCTTCTTCTGAATTCTTGTCCCATAAGTCACTAAGTCACTAAGTTTTGTGGTGATGTGGTTCACAGCATTAGATAATGCAGCTCCTCAGGTATATTGCATTGTCACCAGAAATTGAGAACCCTGGCTTAAGACTGTACTGGTCATGCAGATGGAGTTCTAACTAGAGTCATGAAGGAACACTTTTCATCACCATAAATACCACCATAAACCTCATTGGGAGTAAACTGTGCCTACTTGGAGTGGAATGTGATGGTTCTGCTTCTGAGTTTTGAGATACAGCATGGAACAGGATGGGGCTTTACCCCAGAAAGAAGTAGGGAGTTTTAGTTACATTTTCAAGTATTTCAAGAAAAGCAGGTCTGGACCAAAGTTCCTTCAGGAGGAAGACTCCACCATGGACAATCTTATCCTCAGATTTCGATTTGAGTTTGTAAATGTCTTGGCAGATATTAGCCCTGAATTCCTTCCAGAATAGAGCTACAGAACACCATGTTTAACTCTGTTACTTCTGAGATGAGGTCCCCATGCAAATAATAATTTCTACCCTAGTTGTTTTTCCTGCAGGCTACATGCCAGTTGGTAATTATTCTCCCAGGGAAAGTCTCCCAGGCAGTGGGGCTGTCAGTGTGTTTTTGAAGAAATGGAAACAGTCTTCCAGGAAGAGAGTTTGTGATGATACCAGCCACAGACTATATTTTCAGTACGGGAGGATAACAAATGTTTTAAAATAGCAAACAATCCTTAACCATTCCATGAGTTTTTCCTTTGGAAAGAGAGAATGGAAATGTCGGACATGATATTTTTTATGGGAGGAATAATAAAAAAAAAGTTTAAAAAGGTAGGATAGATTAAAATTTGAGAGGTAGAATAAATGTGAAAAGTTTTCCCAGAGGGAGTGGGAATTGAGATTGAAAACCCAAGTATAAACTGAATATAACACTTGCATCAACCATTGGCTGTTGTCTTTTTTTATTTGCAGCCTTTGTGTCCCTCACTATGCCTTAACATTCACTCAGAGATCATTTGTGAGCATCTAGTCTGGGTGATGCTGGGGGATCATGACTCTTTAGATATATTCTCTGCCCTCAAGTAGCTGAAACTTGTATAGAAAAAATAGAGACACATAGATGTTTATGATATAATATCCTAGGTGATATAAGTGATAAATGAGTGCTTGGATGTACAGAAAGGAGATAGCTCATTCTTAAATAATAGCTACGAATTTTGCAAGTTGTAAAAATAATATGTGTGTATTAGAGAAAATCAAGCCAATACAAATAAGCAAGAACAACTGTTATTCAAGCACATAGAAACAATACTATTGAGAGTTTAGTTATGTTCTTTTTATTCTATCTTTCTGTCTAGTTACCTATATATTATCAATCTATTCATTACATTTTAAAAATAAAATTGTATATTAAAAAAAAGTGGGGGGACACCTGGGTGGCTCAGTTGGTTAAGCATTTGACTTTGGCTCAGGTCATGATCTTAAGGTTCATGGGTTTGAGCCCTGCATCAGGCTCTGTGCTGACAGCTCAGAGCCTGGAGCCTGCTTCAGATTCTGTGTCTCCCTTTCTCGCTGCCTTTCCCCTGCTCATGCTCTGTCTCTCTCTCTCAAAAATAAATTAAAAAAATTTTAAAAATAAAATAAAGTTGGGATTACATTATATCCATTCTGTTATTTTTTAATATATAGAAAGTATATTTCTACATTGACAAATCTCTACATTTGAAAAAAGTCTTTTTTTGTTGTTTTTTTATTTTTGGGAGAGAGAGACAGAGCATGAACAGGGGAGGAGCAGATAGAGGAAGACACAGATTCTGAAGCAGGCTCCAGGCTCCTAGCTGTCAGCACAAAGCCCAATGCAGGGCTTGAACCCATGAACCATGAGATCATGACCTGAGCCGAAGTTGGATGCTTAATCAACTGAGCCACCCAGGCACCCCCAAATCTCTACATTTTTAAATGAGCTGCACATTTTATTGTTAAATGCCCTTTTATTGAATATTTAGGTTGTTTCCAATTTTTCCCATTATAAATGGTGGTAATAGAAACATTCTTCTTGCTAACTCTTCATGTATCCATCAGTCCTAAATGTGAATTAAAGTGTATACAAAACTTTAGAGCTTATTGACATTTTCTTTCCAGATAGGTGGTACAGTCACACTTCCATTCAGGATATGTACAGTTTGATAGCAGCGGTGGAAAGGGAAGACATTCCAGGCACAGACAGTGGGATTGACAGAAAGTGTCTAGGAAGTTTGGCTGAAGCACAGATTCTGTGCAGGATGGTGCCAGAGAATATGCATGGGAAGGTTGCTAGACAATAGAGGGCTTGAGTGCCACAGTTGGGATTTTTTTATTTTTTATTTTTTTACCTTTTATAGTGGGAAATTGAGAACTACTGAAGTTTTGAAAAAGGAGAGTGACATGATTAAAATAAAACTTTTAGGACATTATGCTTTAAAAATGTTCAAAGCGAGGGGCGCCTGGGTGGCTCAGTCAGTTGGGCATCTGACTTCAGTTCGGGTCATGATCTCATGGTTTGTGAGTTCAAGCCCCCCATCAGGCTATGTGCTGGCAGCTCAGAGCCTGGGGCCTGCTTCAGATTCTATGTATCCCTCTCTCTCTGTTCCTCCCCCTCTCACATACTCTATCTCTCTCTCCAAAATAAATAAACATTAAAAAATTTTTAAAATTAATAAAAATAAAAAAATGTGCAAGGTGGTATTGTCAGAAAGACCATTTAGGAAGTCAAACTTCAGTGATGACAGAGAATAGAACATTCTGTAAGAACAAAAAAGTAAATGAAGGATATGTGAGATATTTGGAATGTGAGAAATAAGGCAGTTGTCGAAGTTCACTATAGGGCTTGGGGTGCCCTTGAAATGATATGAAATGTCAAAGGTCACTACAGGGTTGGAGTCTACTTGAAAGGATACCAATACTAAATGAGTTAGTGGTAGGCCCTGGATTGTGAAACTTAGAATAAGAGCTACTGGGGGCACTCGTAGGCTGAGTGTCTGACTCTTGATTTTGGCTAAGGTCATGATCTCATAGTTTGGGAGTTTCAGCCCCATGTCAGGCTCTTCACTGACAGTACAGAGTCTGCTTAGAATTCTCTCTCCTTCTCTCTCTCTCTCTCTCTCTCTCTCTCTCTCTGTCCCTTCCCTAGTCACACTCATGTGTTCTCTCTCAAAAATAAATAAATAAATAAACTTTGTTAGAAAAAAAAAAAGGAAATAAGACCTACGGGAGTAGTAGTAGGAGATTAAGTTCTGTTTTGGATATACTGTACTTAAAGTGTTAACTCAGGTAAAGTGTTAACTCAGGTAAAATCCTCTGGAAAATATGAGACTCTAATTGGAGAGAGAGAGAGAGAGATCAGCCTTGGAGAAAGGAAAGGTTTGGGTGTGATTTTAGAGATTTTGTTGTTGTTGAGGCTCTGTGATTGATGAGATCTGGGGAAAAGAAGATAACAGACTATTCAGCTGAGATTTAGTGATCATTGATTGTGATTATTGCATGCATGTGTCACCAGAGTTTGGTAAAACAAACAAAGTATTAGAGATATCATTTCCTAGTGCCTTCACAGGGACAGGGATAGTGACTGTTCTCGGCACCCAGACATGAAAACCTTATAATTCAAGGATGGTGGGTAAAGTACATAGATGGATCTTGCCTCGTTATGGAGAATGATTTGCCCCAGAGTTAGCACTGATCTGGTTCTGAGTAATAGATCTTAAAAGCCTGAAAGGAACAAATACTCCATGAGGCCCAACTCCTTTGCAGAATGGTGCTCAAGCACATTAATAAGAATACAAAAATATCTAGCACCTAATAAGGTACAATTTACAATGGCTAGAATCCAATAAAAAAATTATGAGGCATGCAAAGAAGCAAGAAAATACAGCCCATAAAGAGGAAATAAACCAACCCATTGAAATTGATCCCAAACTGACACAGATACTGGAATTAACAGACAAGGACATTAAAATAGTTATTGTTCAAAGCATTAGAGATACATGGAAAATATAAAAAAAGACCCAAATGGAATTTCTAAAGATGGAAACTACAGTGTAAGATAAAAATTGTTTGTTTGGGATTAATGGCAGATTAGACATTTCAGAAGAAAAGGTTAACATAGAAGGCATAGAAATAGGGACTGTGCAAAATGGAGTACAGAGGGAGAAAAAATAACATGAACAGAACATTAGTGAATGGTAGAGTAATGACTTCAAGCTGCTTAACATACATATAATCGGAGTCCTCAAAGGAAAGAAAAAGGAGGTGGGGATATGAAAAATATTTGAAGAAGTATTGGCCACAATGTTTCCAAATTTGACAATAATTATAAATTCACAGAGCTCAGAAGCTTGATAAAACTCAAACACAGCTGGGGCACCTGGGCAGCTCAGTCAGTTAAGCATCCAGGTCTTGGTTTTGGCTCAGGTCATGATCTTATGTTCATGAGATCAAGCCCCATGTCAGGCTCCAAGCTTACAGCACAGAACCTGCTTGGGATCCTCTCTCTCCTCTTCCCCGAGTGTGCACACACTCTCTCTCTTTCTTAAAATACATAAATAAACTTTAAAAATTCAAGCGAAATAAACATGATCAAAAACACACCAATGTAGCCAAATTGCTCAAAACCAGTGATGACAAGAGCATCTTAATGGCAGCCTGAAGAAAACAACATGTTACATAGGGAGACAAAGATAAGATTACAGCAGATTTCTCTTAAGAAACAATGCAAGCGAGCACCTGCGGGGAGAAAGCTGTCAATCAACAATTCAATGTCCAGTGAAAATATCTTAAAAAAATAAAGGCAAAATTAAGACTTTTAAAGATTTACAAAAACTGATAGAATTCAGCAGACCTTTACTTTCAGAAATGTTAGAGCTGTCTCAGGTAGAAGGTAAATAAAACCCTTTAGAAATGTGAAACTACTGAAAGGAGTAAGTGCATCGACAATGATGAAAACATGCTAAATATATAAGATATTTTCTTAGTAAACCTCTTAAAATGATAATTGACTGTTTATAAGACTTCTTTCTTATTAATCTTTTAAAATAACAATTCACTGTTTAAACAAAAATAGTGCCAACACAGTGTGGAGTTGGCAACAAGTGTAAAATAAAATGTGTAACAAAAATAGCACAAAAGTGGTGAGAGGAGAAACAGAAGTCTACTATTACAAGGTTTATGTACTATATATGATCACTTGAAGATATATTCTATAAACCCAAAAGCAACCACTAGAATTAGCCAAGAAAAGAGCTATTACAGAACCAAAACATAATCAATTCAAGAGAAGCAGAAAAAGACAGCAAAGATGAGAGAAATGAAAAATATAAGATGATAGATTTAAACTTAACACTTAAATTTAAATTTATACTTAATGTCATCATTAAGTGTAGATGGCCTAAATACTCTGATGAAAAGGCAGGTAGCACCAGATTGGATTAAAAAGCAAGACCCAATCATATTCTGCCTACAAGAAACACACTTGAAATATAAGGACATAGACAGGTTAAACATAAAGGATGGAAAAATATTTCTGTGCTGATACCAAAAGAAAGCTGAAGTGGCTTTATTAATATCAGACAAAGTACATATTAGAGCAAAAAGTACTACCAAGGTAAAAGAAGGTCATGTCTTTTTAAAAAACTTTTTTAATGTTTTATTTTATTTTTTTGAGAGAGAGGGTGTGCAAGCAGGGGAGGGGTGGAGAGAGAGGGAGACACAGAATCTGAAGCAGGCTCCAGGCTCTGAGCTGTCAGCACAAATCCCAATGTGGGGCTCGAACTCAAGAACCGCAAGATCATGACCTGAGACAAAGTTGAACGCTTAACCGACTGAGCCACCCAGACACCCTGATGGTTGGATACTTAAAATTAGTGTTGTCAAAGCAAGGAAATTACAAGGAATGGATAAGTGATTAACATATCTATCACATGCTGTATCCCCATGACCTCTGAAATACCTAGCAGTTATTAGATGCTCAAGAAGTTTACTAACCTTCAAACTGATATGGTAAATTAGCACGTCTGCAGACAGACCTCAGCTTTGATAGTCTGAGTCTACTTGTTTTTGCAGTCTCCTCTCCTTGCAGTAGGTTCCTTGAAGACCCTTGAGGTAATATTCTTCTCCTTTACAATTCTTACATGATACAACTGGAGTATGCCCGAGAGAAACCAGGTGAGGGAGAGAGATCATGGTTACAGAAGCCCCATCCCTGCTTCCCCAAGATGACATCCTTGCCTTCCTTGGGTTCCTTACATCAAAGTTTTCCAGTGGCAGCAGCACAAATCATAAATTAAAAGGGAAAAGATCAAGCATGGCAGCACATGGCTGAAAGGCTAAATTATGATGTTACAAAGAAAGAGAAAGGGAGCCTCCTCTCCCCCTGCTTTTAAACCTAGGGTTATATTTTCTTGGTTAGTGAACACAGTTCTGTTTTTTTCTGCCAATGCATTTTTTTCTGAACTGTGAAAATTTGTGGGTGCCTGCTCAGATGATTCATTTCCCCCAAACATCCAGCAGTTGGGGGGAGTCATGTCACCCCTTCTAATTGCAGGTTTGGGGCACCCTTCCTGCTGCTAGCCAGGAGTGATCATATTCATGAGCCACTTGTTCATCCAGCCATAATCCTAAGGAATTCTGAGCCAGGAAGGTACTTTTCTTGAGAAATGACAAATCCATAGTTGGATTTTAAATGATTTCATTACTGGAATGAATTCCAGGAAGGGAAACCTTGGGGTCAGTTATAAAAAGTGTCTGTACAAGTGAGAACTTTCAGGAGTGTTGCCTTTAATTGAACAGAATGAGAAAAGTCTCTGATATGCTGAAGGTGCTGATTCCAGTTCTGTGCTCCTTACCTTCAGGGCAAGGACATTGAAGTAAGATGCAGGTCAGACACAGGGAACAGAGCGGCCTCTGGGCCCAAACTTCTGGGTTTGAACCTCAGCTCTGTTATTCACTAGCCTTACAACTTTGGCCAAGTTGATCAAACTTTCCAAGCCTCTACTTACTTTTAAAGTGGGTATGATAACAGCGGAGCATGGGGGAAATGAAGGGGGAAAATAATTTCAAACAGAGAGGGAGGCAAACCCTAAGAAACTCTTAGATAAAAAGAACAAACTGAGGGTTGATGAAGGGGTGCGAGGGAGGGGAACGTGGGTGATGGGCATTGAGGAGGGCACTTGTTGGGATGAGCACTGGGGGTTGTACGTAAGTGGTAAATCATGGGAATCTACTCCTTAAGCCAAGAACACGCTGGATACACTGTTAGCTAACTTGACAATAAATTACATTTAAAAATTTTTTTAAAAATTAAAAAATGGGTATGATAGTAGCATCTATGGTCAGACGGAAAGACTCCCTTATTTGTCAAGCGCAAAGGAGGGGAAAATGGTGGAAATGATCCACAGGTATAGGGACCATATTGTTGCAATAAACAGAATGGAGAATAAGGGGCATTGGGAGCTGGTAATTGTGCTGTGGTGGTTATACCTTCTTATTCTTGTTTTGAACAGAGAAAAAACAAATGGTATTTCCTGGGCTGTATGGCTCAGCAAGAACACAAAGGTGTGAGCAGTTTGCCTCCATGTGGCCTACCCACTTGGCTGGGTTTCCAGGGGAGGGTGCAAAGTGAGATCCCATTCCTGGACATCTCCCCTGAGACCTTCTGTGTTTGCCTTTTCAGGATTTGTTTTGTTTTTCCTTTTTCTCTTCTCAAAGTTGAGCCAGTGCTGAAAAAAAAAACTAAATTCTTGAATCTGTGTTTTAGCCTAATGTAAACATTGGTTTTCTTAAACAATAATAAGAAATATGAGCTAATCTGGGGGAAGTTTTGAGAATAACATAAGCGTTATTATGAAGCATTCTACAGAATGCTAAGTTCTCTGGAAGAATAAATAATAATATTCCTCTTTTATTCGAGTCTTTTAATTTCAACTCTTTACTTAAATCGTTTTAATTTACATAAATATGAGTTAGGTTCCTGAATACATGACTTTCTTCAATCCAGAGTGACTATTTTGGCTACCTTTTCCATATTCTATTGATATATTTATCATTGCCCATGCTTTCAGGTTTCCTTTTTAAAATCTTGTTCTTGGCTTCTTGAATTAGTATTGCTTCAGATCACAGTGGCCAAGGTAGGTAGAATCACTGTCTCCACAATTGTTGAGATACTGCATTCTCTGTCTTTTGCACAAAGACTCTTAACTAAGGAGTTCAAGGTGGTTCCTGGGGACAGTAGTTGTTCTCTGTATCATATTCCATGAATTACTCCCAGTCCCTTCTTTCTGTTTACTGATGTTTACTGATTGAAGATTGAAGTACATTTCATGTATGAGTTTCTATCATTTAAAACATTTTTTATGTTTATTTTTGAGAGAAAGAAAGCAAGAGCTAGAGTGAGTGGGGGAGGGACAGAGAGAGAGAGGGAGACACAGAATTGAAAACAGGCTCCAGGCTCTGAGCTGTCACCACAGAGCCTGATGCAGGGCTCAAACCCATGAACCATGAGATCATGACTTGAGCCAAAGTTGGATGCTTAACTAACTGAGCCACCCAGGCACCCCGAGTTTCTCTCATTTTAAATCAAAGGCCTGGACACGTAGGACACATGACAGAGAGGAGGTTGAATCCTTAGGGTGGAATGCCTGTGTGCAAAGCCAAGTTTCACTGTCTATTGATGGCCTTGAGAAAGTCACTTTGTGTCTCACTTGTATCTGTAAAATGAAAATAATTAAACACCCGTATTTCAGATTAATAGCATATCAAATTAAAACCTTTATGTGAAACTGCTTGTTAGTACTTGTCTAGTTCTGTCAGGCTCAGTTTAATAGGCATCTTTGCTCATGATCTGTATAGTGACCCAGAGGGCCCATTGCTTAACTCAATACACCCCTTCAACAGAAGAAAAACCATTTCCCCCCAAAAAATTTGGTCTCCTGCCCCCAAGGCTATGGCTTCTCTTGCTTGTATGTCAGCTCAGATGTCATTTTAAACTGTAGGAATTCTACTTAGATTCTTTCTCTCTACCCTCTTCTTTCCCTTGGTTTTACAATTATGATTTTTTTTTTCCTTTGGCTGTCCTCTAGCAACTTCAGAATGGCTTTTGCAATATCATTAAATATCAGAATTAAAATAGCAATACCTCTTCCTTGTGGAGTCTTTTCCTTGAGGGAAGCCTTTAGATAGGGGTTGATCAAATCCAGGATAAGGCTTTATTTTTATCAATTTCCGCCCCACTTTGTTCCTGATGTAACAGTGACATCTTGTTCAATCTGCATAAGCGGCTGCAGAGAAGAGGAAATTGCAAAAGGAACACTAATCTCTATCATGTCTTTCACTAATTTATGCATGTGGGGTTCATTTCCTCCAGCAGAGCCCAGGATTAGAAGTGATGGATGCCTCCCGGGGGCCCCGATCCATCATGAATTCGATGTTCTACCACATCCTCAAGGAATAGCCCTGTTCTTGATAGACGCCGCTTTCTCTCTTTATTTGCTTTATTGTTTCCTGCTTATAGGCATTATCTTTCTTCAGTAACCTGGGCTTTGCTGTGACCCTGAGTAACAGAATCGTTCATTCATGAAGGCATTTATCGTGTCTTTAATGTTCTCATTAAAAATGCATGGAGGATCTACTTTGTGCTAGACCCTCTACTAAACACGGAAAATAGAAATGCGGTGCTCAATTAGTTCCAGCCCTCAGGGTTTCCAGGCCTGGAGAGGCAGCAGATGGATAACCCAGGCAGTGCTTGTCATGGCTCTGTGCTGGAAGAGTTGGTCTCTATACTATTGTTAGGGAGAATAGTAATGGCTACTCTGTTAAGGTTTTCACTGTGTACCAGGCACTCTTCTAAGTTCTTGGTATGCATGAAGTCATTTCATCCACACAACATTATGAGGCAGATATAATTTTTTTTGGTAAATTTTTTTTTATTTTTGAGACACACACACACACACACACACACACACACACACACACACATTAGTGTGAGCGGGGGAGGGGCAGAGAGAGAGGGAGACACAGAATCCAAAGCAGGCTTCCGGCTCTGAGCTGTCAGCCCAGAACCCGAAGTGGGGCTTGAACTCACAGACCTCGAGATCTTAACCTGAGTCAAAGTCTGACACTTAGCCCACTGAGCCACCCAGGTACCCCGAGGCAAATACAATTTTATCTACTTCTGTAGCTGAGAAAATGAGACACAGAGCATTGAAGCAACTTGCCCAGGGTCACAGAGCTAAAGACTGTTTTTTTTTTCCCCTAAAGAAAGAGGAACTGAAAGAAGGGAATCCCTGCTACTGGTGTTGGGTGGTGTGTGTGAGTTAGTGATTAGATAGATAACACTATTGTGGTTGGGACACAAGGGCTGCCTTTAAAGGGGACAGACATTGGATGTCTACCCTGGTGCTCATGAGAAGAGGAGTCAGGGCCCAGGAAAGTAGGCAGATCTTAGATCCAGACAAGGGGTCATTCCTGCCTTTCTGTGGCCTTGCTGTTTTGGGCTTGGACTCCTACACGCCCACATATAACTCGGGGTGCTCCTGTATGGGGGGCTGCTGTCTGCCTTACCATGGGAAGTCAGCCCTAAGGGGGAGCCTGGGACCAGGGGCCGGGGCCTGTGGGTTCTCAGAATAGCAGCTCTCAAGAACAATTATAACAAGCTTTGCCACCGTTGGGTAAGTAGTCCTCATCATCATGATCATTATAACTACTGTCTCTTGAGTTCTTCTCCAGCACACAGGGCTGCTCAATGCTTTGAATATATTAGCACCAGCCTTCTAACCATGCAGTAGGTTCGGTATTATTTGCATTTTACAGATGAAAATACTGAGGAGCAGAGAGGTTGAGCCATTTGCTCAGGATTACATTAATAAGCAAAGAAGTTGCCCCAAGGAATCGAGGAAAATGCTTGTGGTTGTGTTTGGGCCAGAAGCGTTAGTGGAGGGCAGTCTTAATGCTGGGCTGGCACTGGTGGCCATGGCCCAGGTGTGCAGAAACAGGTGGACATCAGACCAAAAGGGGCCTGGAGAGCAGGAGCATGGAGGTGGGAGTGGCAGCACAGCCTGTGACCCACTTGGTGATGATGGAGGAGCTGGAGCAAAGCAGGGGAGACAGGGCAGCAGTGACAGGGGCGTCCTCATGTCAGATACCAGCTGGGACTACCTGAGATGGGAGAGTAAATGTGAGGTCCTGAAAGAAGGCAGGAGAGGGCTACAAGTTCACAAAACCTGCTTACATATCAGCATATTCCTGTTTCCCAGATATTTGTTGAGCACCTGTTATATGCCTGGTATTGTTCTAGATGCTGGGGGTTCAATAATGGAACAAAGCATGTGACAATTTCTACCTTCCCAGAGCTTATATAGGGAATATAAGGGAAGAAATAGGGAAGAAATCCAATAAAAAAAGAAATAAGTAAAGACAGTATGTGGTGTGGTAAGTAGTGATATGTGCTGCAGATAAAGAAAGATTATGCAAGAGTGGAAGATAGGAGGTGAGTGTGTGTGTGTGTGTTTGTGTGTGTGTGTGTGTGTGTGTGTGTGTGTGTGTGTGTGTGTTGGGGGAGATACTTTAGTTTTAGATTGGAATTCCAGAGAAGGTCTTACTAAAAATGTGACATATTTGGTACAACTCTAAGGTGAAGGAGGGGAGAGATCAACTATCCATCTGGGGAAGAAAATCAACAAGTGTAAAGTCCCAAGGCAGGAGATTTCCTGGCTGGTTTGAGGAAGGTCAATGAGGCCATGGCGGTGTCTGAGGCAGAGTGAACTGGGAGCAGGATAGCAAGGGAGGAGGTCTGAAAAGGAGGGGCAGGAGGCTGAGACACTGTACTTTTGTTCTTTGTGATCTGGGAAGTTAATGTAAGGCTTTGAGGGAACATCATCTGATGTACATTTTTAACAAGAGTATTCTGGGTGCTGCATTGGAAATGGAGGGTGAAAGGAGGAAGCAGACAGAGTGCTTAGGTGATACAGTAATCAGGTGAAACAAGATGGTGGCTTGGACCAAGGTGGTAGCATGGGAGATGGTGAGTAGTGATCAGATTCTGTGTATCGTTTGAAGGTAGTGACAAAATTTTTTTCTGTTGGATTGAATGTAGGGTATGAGATAGAAAGGAGTGTGGGGTTCTTTCTATATTGCTATATTCCATACTGGGGAAGTTTGAGAAGGACAGGCTTGAGGAGTATAGGACAAGGGGCTTTGACTTGACTATATCAACTTGGGAAGCCCATTACATATCTAAGTTTGGGTCTGTGCTCATATGTTCCCAAGACCCATGGAGACTGGGGATATCCTGAATTGAATCAAATCAAAGAAAATAAAACATGTATTCATGATTCTTAGAGGTGACAGATAATGCAGTCTCATGATTTCATGTCACTGATGTTGCTCACCAGTTCTGATTAGATAAATTCATGCTGGGGAGCGCCTTTTGCAGGATGAGTCGCTCAGTAGAATGGCGAGGAAGGTGTATCCCCAGAAACATGCTATTCAGAAACAACACCTTGGAGTCACAGCTCTAAAAAGGAAGTATCAATGTTATGTATGTGGATGGTCTCTCCTTTCCTTTCTTTATGATACCAGTAACACTTCTGGAGCTTGCAACCAGGTAATATGCTTTAGAGAACCCCCTGGATTTTCACCATTTGAAAGTCCAAGTTCAGACATGGTCTATCATTCATATAATAGAGGTTGAGAAGGTCTCTGGGTCAAGACTTCTGATCTGGTTTTACAGCTAACTTTTTTCTTTTAAATTGCTTTATTTATTTTGAAAGAGAGACAGAGCGAGCAGAGGAAGGGCAGAGAGAGAGGGAGAGAAAGAATCTCAAACAGGCTCTGCAGTGTCAGTGTGGACCTGATGTGGGGCTTGAACTCACGAACTATGAGATCATAACCTGAGCCAAAACAGAGTTGGACACTCAAGTGACTGAGCCAACCCAAGTGCCTCAACTGCTAACTTTTGTTTCCCCTTTTACGTGGGTTGTCAACAACTTCTGAAAATGTGAACTGGATGATTTGGCACTATGCTTTTTGTAACATTTTGAGGCCACTGAATCTATGTTAATGGTAAAAGGATGCAGGCTAGAATAAGACAAAGATATGGAAATGCCTTACCTAAAACAAGGGCCATGCTTCTGACTTGGATCAGAATAATTTAACTATACTTTGGAAACCTAGACGAGTTCATGCACCTTCACCCAGAATGGTCACGATTTACTTTACAGCAGAGAGGTATCAATTAAGTGGATTCTTGGGTCAGTTAGTTTTGATTTATTACTGATATTGCTGTAGCTATAGGTGGAAGAAGTCTTTTTATATATGACTGAAGAGTTCCAAACTATTTGTAAGTCTAAATATATCTTCTAGACCTGCTGTGAGGCCTGCAATTTTAACCCTAAAATGAGTCAAGGCATTATTTCTGTAAGGTCATTGAATCTCAGTGCACACTTATTTTTATCAGATTCACACTTTGGGCATGCTGCTTTTTTAGATTACTTTATCTAGAAAGGCTCTTTTTACTCACTGCATCTGCAGTAGGTAAGTTTTGAGAACGATAGATTGGTGAGAGTTTCTAAATAGTGAACCACCCATTTAAAGTAGGGTGCTGTGTCTGGGATGTCATGTCTCCCATTGAGACCCTGGGCAGTAGGAAGTGACTAGGAACCTAAGGCACCAATATTGATGGGACTGGGTGGAGGAGGGGAGTGACAGCAGAAGAGATTAATGTAGTGGAAGGTGAGCCTCATTACTTAATAACTGCTTTAAACCAGCTTTGGTCAGCACACATGGTTTGCTTTACAGTAAAATCAAATCATGTCTAGTCTTCTTGGATTTTGGCTCCCAATGAAAACCTAGGGGATAGGAGAGGTTGGGACATTCAAGAGAAAAGCATGGTTCCTGGACTTTGACATGAATTGCTAATGCTGTGCTGACTAGCAGAAGGTTGAGTCATGGTGTAGACATGCCTGACCACCTTGAAACCAAGACTCCAGGTGTGGAAGCCCATTTATAAAAGCTGACACCAGATTACGTGTGACTATTAAGAGGTCAAAGGGAAATTTCCCTGGTAGACATTCCAGGGAAGACATGTCTCTGTTTAACAGTACCATTCTCCAGGTTGGGTCTACTGTTTACCAGTTTGCTAAAAGATGCAAACAAGGTGAATGGTAATGCTTGTGGATCTGTCTTGATGGCAAGCCTGTGTGTATCCTTGGTTTCTTGGGTTTCTTGTAGGGAGGAAGAACACAGATAGAGACACGTTTAGTGTCCCAGGACAGTCACCTACTGTGGGGGTAAGGGAGAGCATGAGGACCCCGTTGGGCTGGGATAGACACCTACCAGAGAGGCAAGACCTTCCCATGGTTTAGCTGAATCTCACTGAATAGAGTAAATTGGTAGAGGAAATGTGTCCTTTGACCTTGGAAGAAATCTCTACAATCCCTGCCTACTTGTGCAGTCCTAAATTGAATGAATTGAATGCATTGAATGAATTTCAATCTTAGGGGAACAATTTCAGGTTCCTGACAGGGCAGAAAGTTCAATATTGATTTGTCTGGCAAAAATCTCTGCTACAGAGATATGACAAGTATTTTCAGAAGAATTTGGATCTGCTCTGTCCACTGTGGTAGCCACTAGCTCAAAAATGTCTATGAACTCTAAATTAAATTAGGTAAAATAAATTCAAGTTCTCAGTCACGCACTAGCCAAATTGTAAGTGATCAACAGTCACACGAGGCTAATGGCTATGGTATTAGACAGCATAGATATGGAACATTTTTATTCTCACAGAAAGTTCTATTAGTCTGATGAGCTGGATCATGAAAAGCCACAGATTTTTGTTTCCACTAAGGAAAGGACAGACATAAGTGGAAATTATACACCTGACACAGGTTAGGTACTTTTTTTTTTAATGTTTATTTATTTATTTGAGACAGCATGCAAGAGAGTGAACATGAGCAGGGGAGGGGGAGGGAAACAGGGAGAGACAGAGAGAATCCCAAGCAGGTTCCACACACTGTCAACCCAGAGCCTGACTCAGAGCTTGACCTAATGAATCATGAGATCATGGCCTGAGCAGAACTCAAGAGTCAGATAATTAACTATCTTTGGCCCTCAAGCCAATGGCAAGCAGCAGGTAAATGCTAAGAAGCTCATTTATTTGTACCAATGACCTCTTATTAGGTCCTGCTTGAAAGCCTTGGGTAGAAGCAAAAGACAGCAGGGCTCTTTGCTTCCCTAGCATATCTTTAAGGCAATCCTGTAGTGGTCTGTGGGGATGGGATAGGTGGTATAATCCCTGCTTTCTAATGTCCTTTAATGCTTAATAGCCAGTGCATTCTGGAAGAAGGAATCTTGCAGATGTGAGGTAGGTATGTGGTATTCAGTTACATTTAGTGCTTCATTCCCATTTTGTTTGAAGCAGTTTTAGCTTTCGTTACTTGTCTCATTTCCACAGATTCTGCTGAGTCAGGTGGTCCGTGTTTGTAGTTTGTATGTATCATTTCATTGTATTGATTTTCCTTGAGTATCCCTAGGCCTTGAGTAGGAGAGGCAGGGAGAGTTCCATTTTCTTTTCTTTTCTTTTTTCTTTTCTTTTCTTTTCTTCCTTTTCTTTTTTTACTGTTTGTTTATTTTTGAGAGAGAGAGAGAGAGACAGAGACAGAGAGAGAGAGAGAGAGCATGAGTGGGGGAGGGACAGAGAGGGAGACACAGAAGCCAAAGCAGGCTCCAGCCTCTGAGCTGTCAGCACAGAGCCTGACTTGGGGCTTGAACTCACGGACAGTGAGATCATGACCTGAGCTGAAGTCGGACACTCAACCGACTGAGCCACCCAGGCACCCCTAGAGTTCCATTTTCTGATGCAAAAAGACCTATTTTTCCCTGCTGCTTCTAAAGTATAGCAGAGTGCTTCTCAGAATTGTAAATGGGAGGGATATTCTTCTTTTTTCTCTGACTCCTGAGTTTTCTGCCTGGGGTTGGTCTTTATGCCTAGTTTGAGAAGGGACTGGGTAACACATAACATGTAGTTTGATTCATCTGGCTGGCTCCAACCCTGCTACAATGACCAGCGGAAAAGGACACAGCTGGAGAATAGGTCTCAGTAATCTCTATTTGGATGCACCAGTTCCCCGCCCCAGAGAATTTCTGTGAGGATGTAACACTTAGCACTGCCAGAAAATTCTTCTTTCTTGGTTATTTGCTTATTATCATATATCTGTACATTTGTGGATGAGAATATAAGCTTCATGAGAGCAGAGACCTTGGCTGTCTTGTTGACTGCCATCTTCATGGACCTAGGACATTCTGGGCACCTAACGGTTACCCAATATAATCATTTCCTGGAGTGATTCTCCAAGTGTGGTCCCCAAATCAGGCACATAAGCTTCACTGGGGATGTGGTAGGGGTACACATCCAAGTCTGCAACCTGACCTACTACATTGGAAACGCCGGAGGGGGAGCCCACCTGTGTTTGTTTTCACAAGTGATTCTGACAGACACTGATTTTGACAGTCTTGGGTTTCATGAGTACTTACAAGTTGAAGTGGAGGCATTTGGGGGAGTTTTGTATGTTCTTTTCACATGTAGGTGTTCTTACTTAGGTTTTCACCTAAGGTCTTCCAGAGTGGATTAAAAAAAAAAAAAAAAAAAGAGAAGAGACTCCAATTTTATTTTAAAGTAAGCTACAAACTAACCATTCTAACTAACTAAACTTTAGCCAGTGAGCTCATCTCTTGAAACCTTTGTCTGTCAGCCTTTGAAGACTGGGTCTGAAATGATCTTACCCTGTTGTAACTGGGGGAAAAAAGAATTTGAAAGGCAATTATTGATTTTTGAGGTACCTGGCTGATGTTGATCATGGAAACCAATTCTTATACATAAGGAGGTAGGAAATTTTTTAAATTTGAACTAGTAATTCTCCTTTCAAACATCTCTCCTAGGGGGAAGAAAAAAAATATATATATCCATCCTAAGTAAATGGCCAGAAATACTCTAACTGCTCTTAAAGCAATTGTCTTAAATATTTTCTCTTTTAACCTCTAAATGTATAACTATAGTTGAATAAGTAAATAGAATTAGGATATAGCCTTTGGATTATTGCATAGCCAATAAAATAATATTAAATAACTCTAAGTGACCTGGAATGCTTAATATCTGAAGGTAAACTAACAAAACAGTTCACAGAACCCCATGTTTTATGAAAAGTGTATGTAAATAAAATGGTATAGTAGAAAGAAAGGAAATATACCATAATATGGATACCTTTCTGGTATTATATAAAAGACTATTGATTTCCTTCACTCTTCTTTCAATTTTTGATTTGCTTACGATGAATATATCTTAAAAGTATAACACAACATTCATATTCTTGCTACACAATACTAAAAAATTATAAGAAAAACTTCATCATTGTTCCGTGCTGGTGTAACAAGTATGTTTGTATGTTCATATTTTATTCTAGTTTTAGTCCATACACATGTGTTTTAGGATTGTGTTGATTGATCACATTTTCTCATTTTATAAAGAGCCCTAAACATGGAGACTTGAAATTTTGTGTCAGTTCTTAGTGTATTCTTTCTCAAACTGATATTTTAGGATTGCAAATTTCTTGATGTAGTTTGAACAGTTCCAGAACAGTTAGTGCCTGCAATGTATTTGAAAAAAGAACACATTGCATAGAACACTGTTAGATAAAGAGGTGCTTCTGGAGGGGGTGTTTCTGGAATAGAAGAAAAGGGATCTGAATCAGTAAAGCCAGAAAGAGAAGACAATGAGAAGTTCATGGGAAATAAGAATGGAAGGGCAGAAGGATGGGCAGAGGTCTAGAGAGGGTCCTGAAGCATGACCTTCCCTTCCATGAGGGTGGGATTGGGGTTCGGACCCACAAACACTACATGTCACTTATGTTCCAAAAGCCAAGCAAGTCACTGTCTCTGCTTTTAAGGAAATGTACTTTGTTGTTTATTTCTTCCCTCCCTCCCTCCCTTCCTATCTTCCTGTCTTCCAGATATTATTTTTAAGTAATCTCTACACCCATTGCCAGGCTCCAACTTAGAACCCTAAGATCAAGAGTTGCATGACCCTACCAACTGAGACAGCCAGGGACCCCTCTCTATTTTTTTTTTAGCAAACTATAACTCAGAAAAAATAAGAATGAAAGGAGTGTTCGAACCCAGAGTCTAAGTAGTGGAAGAAGCAGATTTAGACCATTTGAAATTAACCAGGACACATGCCTAGGGGGGCAATCACAGGGAGGTTTTGGACAGTGTCTGAGAATTTGCCCTCTACCTTGGAAAGTGTATACATTTCTGGCTACCACATAACATACTTACAGTTTTACTGTAAAGCTACAGATGTAAATCTTCAGTCCATTTGGGAATTTTCACTAATTCAGGAAGTCAGATAGTCTTTCCATCCCCTCCCCCCAGATTAGTGGATAGTTACCCTAATATTAATAGATTCGAAATACCAAATGCCATATGAAGTCCCTTATATATTTAGGCTTATTTCTAAACTCTACTCTGTTGTACTAGTCTCTTTATGCAGTTACCAGTACCAATCATTCCATTTGTAATCTGTTTGTAATGTTTTTAAGCTAATTCCCTCTCAGAATCTTCCTGGTTTTTGTTTTTTTTTTTTTTTATGGCAAATTTTGATTATTTTTTTATTGTCTCTTAAGAGTCAACCTGTCCAACTTCAAACTGACGAGAACATAGCTATCTTTACTCTTTTGAGTCTTAGCCAAGAATAAAGTGTATCTTTCTACTTATTCACCATGCTCTGTATTTTTCTTTAGCATTGCAAATTTTTCTTTATCTATAATGGGGATACCTTTTGGAAATTTCACATCCACGTATTTTACCCTTCTGTGGATATTACAAATGAGTTTTTCCTTATGTTTTTATAGAATAGACCCATTGATAATGATATATTAATATAATAACCAGATAGATTACCAGATCCAATTACCATTTCTATTACTTTATGCTTGATTTTCTTGGGCTTTAGGTGTGAAGCCCTATATTCTCAAATGGTGTTCTGCCTCCCCCCGCCTCCAAATTTTGTCTTTTGTTGAAATATATTTAACATACAGTGCTATATTAGTTTCAGGTGTACAACATAGTAATCTGATAACTCCATACAGTATTCGCTGCTTGTATATTAGTTTCAGGCATACAACATAGTAATCTGATAATTCCATACAGCACTCGGTGCTCGCCATGGTAGATGTAGTCACCATCTGTCACCATGAAACATTGTTACTATATTATTGGCTGTGTTTTCTATGCTGTATTTCTCATCTCTGTGACTTATTCTGTACCTGCAAGTTTGTACCTCTTAATCCCCTTCACTCTTTCATCCATCCCCTCTTATCCTCCCTCTGGCCACCACCAGTTTATTCTATGTATTTAAGAGTCTGGGGTATTTTATTTGTTGTTTTGTTTTGTTTTTAGATCCCACATACAAGTGAAATCATATAACATTCATCTTTCTCTGTCTGACTTGTTTTACTTAGCATACTGTCTGTCCATGTCATTGTAGACAGGAAGATCTCATTCTTCTTTGTGGCTGAGTACTACCACTGTATATGTATATACACCACATCTTCTTTATCCATTCATTAATGGACACTTGGGCTGCTTATGTATCTTGGTTCTTAGAACTAATGCTGCAATAAACATAGGGGCACCTATATCTTTTTGAATTCATGTTTTTGTTTTCTTTGAGTAAATGCCCAGTAGTGAAATTACTGGATTGTATGGTATTTGTATTTTTTATTTTTTATCTTTTAAGTAGGCTCCATTTCCAGCGTGGGGCCCAACTTGGGCTTGAACTCACCACCCTTGAGATCAAGACCTGAGCTGAGATCAAGAATCAGACAGTCAACTGACTGAGCCACCCAGGCACCCCTGGTATTTCTTTCTTTCTTTCTTTCTTTCTTTCTTTCTTTCTGTCTTTCTGTCTTTCTGTCTTTCTGTCTTTCTGTCTTTCTGTCTTTCTTTCCTTTCTTTCTGTCTTTCTGTCGTTCTTTCTTTCTGTCTTTCTTGTCTTTTCTGTCTTTCTTTTCTTTTCTTGTCCTTTCCTTTTCTCTTCTCTTCTTTTTCTTTTTCTTTTCTTTTTGGCACCAGTTTGCATTGCCACCAATAGTCCCTGAGGGTTCCTTTTCTCCACATTCTCACCAGCACTTGTTATTTCCCAAGCTTTACATCTTTTATTTCTCTTGGCTAATTTAATGGAGGACATCCACAACAGTGTTAAAATAGATGATGTGTTTCTTTTTTTTAAATGTCAGATATAATAGAAATGTTTATAATTTTACGATGATTTCAAAAGTGAACTTGTGTGGAACTATGTTCCCAAAAGCTCTTCTAAGTTTTTCATATACATTAACATTCAGAATGGCTAGCATATGACTTGAGAGTATGTATTTTATCATGCAGTCGAGTTTCCAAATACTTAGATTTTGTTAAAAATTAATATTCTTCATCTCTTCTAGATTTTTAAAGTGCAATGCCATTTTAGCATCTGTATAGCTGATAGTACAGGGTGCTTTTTGCTTTTGACATGCTGATACAGTGAATTTTATTAATGCATCTTAATATCAAATCGTTTTGGCATGCTTAGTGATACGTCATTCTTTTAGTGTGATTCTGCTTCTATTTGCTTCTGTCTTTATATAGGATTGTTTTGCATTAATATTCATGAATCAGATTAAAGTCTTTTTTTTTTTTTGCTATATTTATCAGATTTCTCTATCCATATCATGCAGGCTTTTGAAAAAAAAATTGGCAGTGTGTGTTCTTTTCATCTTTGTTGGAAAAATTTTGACAAATGAGCTTGTTCCTTGAAGGTTTTAGAATTCACCTATAAGATGATCTGCACATGTACTTTTTGTGAAGTAGTTGGTTTTTTGTTTTATTATTTTTTTAACATTCTGATTTTTTCCTATGGATTTTCATTTCTAATATCAGTTTTAGTACCGTACGTTTTCCTCCCCATTTCTTTTTGGTTTTCGTTTTTCTTTGCATAGCATAGGCTTTGACAAAGTGTTCTCATAATTAAAAAAAAATTCTCTATTTCTTATTTGTATATATATAGTCTCGGCTCCTTACCTCTCCTCACCCCCTTGGTTCTAAATAAAGTTGTTTAATGGTTTATTTATTCTATTTCCCTTCCCTGTTTCCAAACCAATTTTACCCTTAGAGGGAACTTTGAAGTTCTACTTATCTGACAGACATTACACCTTTTCATTAGCACATTTTGAAATAAAAGTCTTTGCACAACATCGATTTTGTTCTTGTCAAGGATTCAGGACCTTTAAAATTGGTTTTTCGATGAAAAAAGGTAATAGAAGAGTGAGGTAAGATGGTCAGTCTCACTGCATTGCAGGGAGAGTTAGGAAGGCATGAGAGCGCTTAACAGGGAAAATGGATTTGGCCTTAATGAGATCCCACAGTTCTTGGGAGTAGAGGCTTTTAGGCTGGAGTGGTGAGTTGAACCTTCCCAGCCAGCCCACTTCACAGATAGAAAAGAACGTATAGCACTATTGACTCCATGTTGATCTTCAGCGATTTTCACTTTTATTTCCCCCTTTACCTCTTCACCCCATTAAAATCGATAAAATTTGGTGGAGGGCAAGGGAAGGAAGGGGAACATTGGAATTCTCTCTTGTTTCTAGATGGGTTATTCCAACTGGATGGATGAAAGAGCCACCATTAAGCAGGATAAGAAAATATGAGAAGCAATAGATTCAGTTGGAAAGGGAATGAGTTTTGTTCTGGATGTGCAGTGCTTGAGAAACCTACAAGATGTCAAGGGTGAGATATTCGACCTGTGTTTTGACACCTGAAGACTTAAAGCAGAAGTTTGCATGGAAATATTTGAGACTTATTTCAGAGTATTTAAATTTCTTTTTAGTTTTAAAATGTTTATTTATTTTGAGAGAGACAGATGGTGGGGGGGGGGAGGGCAGAGAGAGAGAGAGAAAAAAAAAAGAAAGAGAGAATCCTAGGCAGGCTCTGCACTGTCAACACAGAGCCCAACGTGGGGCTCAAACTCACAAACCGTGAGATCATGACCTGAGCTGAAATCAAGAGCTGGATGCTCAACTGACTGAGCCCCCAGGTGCCCTTATTTCAGATTCTTTTAATTTCACACGTAATTATTGGAGTAGCTCTGGTTTTCCTTGCTGGTAGTCTTGATCTTCTGTGATCTGATTGAGATTAAGATCCTTTAAACTCCCTAAGAGTGTCTGGGTTCTTGATACTTTAGTCTCCCAACTCTCTCCTTTGGCCCTTATTTCCATAACATTGCCCTAGGGCTAGTCGCACTGAACTATTTTATTTCTGAGCACTTTATCTCATGGCTCAAACAAATTGCACATGTTTGCTCTGGCAAATTGCCCCTCTGCTTGGAAGACAACACCCCCCCAAACTTGTACAATCTTGTATCTTGCAGAACACTCTAAATACTGCCTCCTCTATGAGATGCTGCACACCTCCCCCTAAGGGGTTTACAGTTCCTTTCTCTGTTGGCTCACAGTGTGTTCACTGAAGACCTCAAAATGATCTCTGTTTTGCCATCAAACTTATTAAAGAACAGACTCTTGAGAGTAGAGATTCACTTGTGAGCCCCCAGTGCCTGGCCTGGTTCTGGTATATACTGAGTGCTCTGGATTGTTGGCTAAATGAATGGGTGACCTTTTAATCGGATTGATATACAGTGAAAATTTTATTTAGGAAAATTTTTTAATGTTTATTTTTTGAGACAGAGAAAGAGAGAGAGAGAGAGAGAGAACGCTAGCATGAGCAGGTGAGGGGCAGAGAGAGAGGGAGACACAGAATCCAAAGCAGGCTCCAGGCTTAGAGCTGTCAGCACAGAGCCCAATGCGGGGCTTGAACTCACGCATCCTGAGATCATGACCTGAACCGAAGTTGAGTGCTTAACTGACTGAGCCACCCAGGTGCCCCTATAGGGAAAATTTCAGATGGAATGATCAGTGGTGGTGAACACTGAAACAAGCAGCTGAGATGTACTGGGCCATAATGGGTATACCCAATGCTGGCACCTAGATCCACCCCTCTGCTGGGATAAAGTAGGCCTTAAACTCATCAGACCACAGAAGCCACTCTGAATTGATCTGCTCACTTGTCCCTGCACTCTGTGCTTCAATTCAGTCTTCATTGAATTTAAACTCTTGCCACCACATCCCAGACCACAATCCCACCTCCCACCCCTGGGACACAGAAGTTGCTCTTACTTCCACTTAATTTGAATCTTTTCATTTCCCGACTGGCCTTGCAGTACCTTATAATACTTGTTCTCACTCTCCTTTCTTTGTCTGAAGCAGGAACTCCTGCCCCTCCCAAACCTGAAGAACCCACCTGCCAGTTTAGGAATGCGATACCTGGTAGAGCCAGGTCTGGTCTACTGTGAAGGGGAAATTGACATGAGCAGCCCTTTAAACGATTGTGTTTTATCTCACATTCCCATTGTCATCATGATTAGCCCTAGACATACACAAAGCTAAAATATGGATAATGATTTTAAGGTTTTGAGGGAATAATCAGTTGGCTTGGGATATCTCAAAGGCAAATGTTTATTTTCTGTAAGAGGGTAAATGGTGAAGTGTCATTTACAGCTGGGGTGGTTCCAGAAGCTTCTGAGATCATGGCGATTACCCAGGCAGCATCAGCCACCATTTGTCCTGTTGTGAACTCTTCAGAGAGTGTCCTGAGGATATGGCTTGGGAACCAATTCAAGACCTGTTGCTATGTAATGGGTCCCAAGAGGCTCTTGGCTTTCCCCAATATTTAACAGCATATGAGTAATGTTAATGGCCATAATTACTAATGGCTCAACACAGAAAATCAAAAGCCCCTGTAAAGAGCAAGGGAATGACTGTACTTTGCACTGTGAATGTCCTCTGAGAGGAAGGGAGGCCAAGAGTTCTGTGCGAAGAGTTAAAGAATTTGTTTCTCAAATGGTTTTGTTGGATCTTATTTCATGGGATTAAATGTTTTTCCTCTTTTTCTCTGTGCTTTGGTTTTGCCATTAAGGAAAACCATAAAGCAAAATCACTGAGTGGGAGTAATAAGCTCACATTTACTGAGAATTTATCCTATAAAGATACCATATGGATGAACTTAATGATGTCTACCTACAGTAATATTGTGACATTATTACCTCCATTTCATAGACAAATAAACTGAGGCTTACAGAGGATTAGTGGCTTGTGTAAGTGATGTAATCAGTAGGTGACAAAGCCCCAAACTCTAGAATCTGCACTTGGTGCTATATTCACATTGCAACTTGAATCCATGTTCGTTGCTGGCCTGCCTGGTCCCACAGGGAGGTGACCAGAAATAAGCTCTTGGGCTGGACTTTACTCAGATAAAGAAGCCATTGTGATGAGAAAAGGAGTGGCAGTGATAGAAATCCATGCCTTTGGCTATTGGGGGAGAAATGAAGAGTGGGGTGGGTGTGGGCAGGAAGCCAACATGGATTTACACACAGCAGAACTGATCCTGGAACAAGCATCTCACCAGTGGCTTGTATCCAGGAGCACAACAAGGTGAACTGTGGCTGTAGATTGCACTAGTGATGGGGAAGGGATAAGAAACCCAGACCAGCTGGAAGGCAATGAGCCAGGTGTAAAGAGCACATTGCTCAGCTGAGGGGTACAGAAATGAGTCAAGGCTGTGGCTTTCTGGACCCATTTTGATCGAATCCAAGGAAACAGAAAAATTCCCACAAATGAGGCTGGCAGGAGCTCCTGTGGTGACCGTACAGTGACACGGTTGGTTTGTCCCAGCAGATGGGAGGGAGACACCAAGAAAGGAGAACCTAGAAGAGACTTCTGTATATTTTGTTACAGAATTTCTATTTCTTTGGCTTGTAAAGTCAGTCTTGCAAAAACATTTTGAAGTAGAATCATAGTCCTAAACTTCTTTCTCTCCCAGAAGTTCTCAGTAATACTTTGGGGGCTCTCATTTCCTCTGATGTCAAGACCCTGTGGTTTTACAAGTAAAGATTGGCACTAGATACGTGGGGACTTATCTAGGTCATGTTTCATGATTAATGTATTCTACCCTCAGGACATTAATAGCTTCTTTTCACTTATAACCAGATTTTTTTTTTTTTAACTTTTAATGACCTTTTAACCTATTTTCATATAAAGTAAGACTTCTCCTCTGGGAATGGCAATTCATTAATAGGCTTGGGCATTAAAGCTCTTTGTAGAGAAAAATATTTTTTTGTGGGGGCTTGAGGGAGAACATCTTACACAAAGTTTCCCCGTGTTTGGAAAAATGTGTAGTTTGGCCCATTTTCAAGTAATGAGAACTCTAAATAGAACCGTACTGTTAAAAAAAAAAAAAAAAAAAAACCTTAGTGGTTCAAAAAAAATTAGAAAGCTTGCTCAGATTAAAAAAAAGTAAATGGAAATAAAAATAGGAACGCAAATGAGTCCCAGATTTAGCAGAGATGACAGCCCTCTTTAATGCCGCCACCCTAAGCCACCCTTTGCAAACTCTTTTCTGTTATATGTTTTTAATGGAAAGCAGCTGCCTTGGAAGGCATTGTTTACGATGGATCTCTGTCACAGCTCTGCATTGTAGCTATAAATAATGTCAACATGTTCTCCTATCCAGCCGCCTGGATGCTGATGCCCCTCGTCCATACCAGATGAGATTATATTATTCTTCCCAAAACATATTCATTATCATCTCGTGCTGTCCCCATCCCTGAGGATAATGATGACCCTTTGTAACACCATTCATCCTCGCCTGTAATTGTCTGCAGCTGAGGCTGATGGCCCTTGGGTTCTCTCCCACCTAGCTTCTTCGGTGCCCACTGATATCATGTCTGCTCTGCCGCCTTCTGGATCTCTTTCTTCAAAATGTATTCATTTTTTTTTTTTTCTGGGTAGACCTGTGGTTGTAAAAGCAAAGCAAATGCAAAGTATGTTTATATCAGCATGTAACATAGTCATGAAGCGGTCTGGCCGGTTTGACTGGTAAGGGACAAGTTGCCAGTGGAAAGTCTAGAAAGGATCTTAAAATGTGAGTAGTAGAAGTTCAGTATAAGTCTGTGATATGGAGACTTCAAATGTGCCTTTAGATAGAACCTGGCCAGTCACTCAGGGGATGTTACCTTGTGTCCATTCTCCCCAGCAGGTCAGGGAGAGTCAGGGTGGCTGGCAATCCTTGAGACTCAGTGCATTTGCATTTTTCAGGGCAGGAGGTGACTTCTTTTTGTTGGATTCTTGGGTTATGGATCACGTAGGTAAAAGGTAAAGGATAAGTGCATACCAACACATTAAGAAATGGAAGGATTATCAGTGGAAGTGATTTTGAAGAATACTTGAGCAAAAGAGGACGGGTGAAATTGAATTGGTGGGGAAATAAAACTCAAGCACGTCTAAGAGAAGATGCCTGGTGCCTATAGAGGCAGATTTGGAGGTTCTTCAAAATTAGTTTGGGGCATTAGGTGCAGAACATGGTTTTGAGAGAATCTCAGAGGATGGGTTTTAGGATCAGCAGGTGAACTAGTGTCCACCTCCAATCTTGGCTAGTGGGAGGAGTGACAGGCTCCCTGACCCAGAAGAATGGTCACTTGTACACCACACATCTTATTCCCCATAACTGGAAAAAGCCTATGGTAAAAATATAGGTAATATCCACAAACAGGCTAATGGAGATTCAAACACAAAGAAAAACCAGCAGCCCGGATTTCCAAATGTTTGAAAAACAAACACCACCAGTTCAACAGAGGACCCTGAGGACTCTGAGGTTATAGTGGATTTTAAAAAATCTGTATTTGTTGTCTTCTATAGATGAGAGGGTATCCTCTTTACAAAAGAACAATCAGCTATATATTAGAGCAAAATCCTTAGAGACGTTGGGACTAAGAAATAAGATAATCAACTTTGAAAATCTAAAGCTGTATTAATCTGGATCGCAAAGAGAACACCATGTATGCACCAAGTCAAAGACCAAAAATAATGAGAATTTTCCCAGAGCCAGGACAAAAAGGGCACAGTAGCAAAAAGTATGGAAGAAGCATGAAACCAAAAGATATACCCAGCACTTCAGGATCTATCAAATAGGAGCTTGTGAGAAGGAAAATGGCAGATGGCAATTCCTTGAAAGAGAAGAAAGTAATTCTCACAACTTACAGGTGGAGACTCTGAGTTTGAGCACATGAGGTCTGGCAGAATGGAAAAGATAGAGAACTTCCCTAGACACAGCAGGGAGGACTTGCAAAGTACCAGGCATAAATGGACATTTCCAAAAAGAACAAAGAATAGAAATTATAGATCTGGTTATATCTAAATAATTGTTCATTGATAGAAAAAAAAGTCTGCATTATCTTACTGAGAAATTAGAAGAAAATGAAAGGAAGCATGAATTTAATGAGATAATGTGATATTAATGAATTAACATGATAGGAAAATAAGTATAAATGTTGGTATACAAATATATATTTGAATTCCAAACCATTAGAATGGGGGGAGGGAATCCAAATTTGATTACTCTAGCTAAATACAAAGGAGGAAAAAGAAACAAGAAAACTTAGTAAATAGAAAAATAAGGTAGCTAATGTAAGTCCAAACATAGTTATCTTGTTAAATGTGAGCAGATTAAATTCTGTTCTGAAAACAGAAATTGAGATTGGATTTAAAAAATCAAGCTCCAGAGTATTTTAGGAAACTTCTAAAGCGAAATGAAACCAGAAGGTTGGAAATTAAGTCATGAAAAGAGATACCCAACTTATGCCTTGAAATGGAGAGGGTGTAGAGGAAAATAACAAGTGAAAATGGAATTCAAGGGAAGCACTACCAGGGGCATACTAATCCAATAAGTCAGTCAGAAAACACAAATGGCAAATCTTTATAAACGTAGTAGCATGGATTTATGATGTGCACGGCAGAACATTAAAAAGTGAGTGAGGCTTAATGGGCAAATTCATAATCAGAGTGGAAGACTTCTTAAAAAAAACAGTCAGAGAAAACCTCACTCAGAAATTGACAGACTGAGTAGACAAAATGAGTTACAATATAAAGGGATGTCATCTACAAATTTCACCTAATGATTATATATACAAATTTGTGTATATACAGTCTTCTCATGTACATGTTCTGTTCACAGAAAAAATGGAAAGGAAAAAAAAAACTAAAGAAGCTATCAATGACCTACAGTGGGAAAACTCTGATGAAAATGTATACTCTCAGTGATTTAATTAGACAAATAGAAAACGTCTAAAAAAAGGAATAGTATTTTTAAAAGAACTATAAAGATATAAGCATAAATTAGTAAAAAATACAGACTTGATTAAAGTATAAGAATTTTCTCCTTTAACTGATATATATATAATTTCTGAACCAACTTGATTAGAAATATGACAAAGAACCAAAATTTTTTCAACAATGAAAAAGGAAACAGAAGTATAACATTTTACAATAAACTTGAGAATCTTGAAGAAATGAATTTAAAACAGCACTAATGCTGAGTCAAAAAGCAATATATAATAATAGAACATAAATGGGAAGCATAAATGGGAAATTAGGGTAAAAAAAATCCCTCTAAGGGGCGCCTGGGTGACTCAGTCAGGTAAGTGTCTGACTTCAGCTCAGGTCATGATCTCACAGTTCACGAGTTCGAGCCCCGTATTGGGCTCTATGCAGACAGCTCAGAGCCTGGAGCCTGCTTCAGATTCTGTGTCTCCCTCTCTCTCTGCCCCTCCCCATCTCATACTGTCTCTATCAATAACAAATAAAACATTTTTAAAAATTCTTAAAAAAAATCCCTCCAATAGATGATCCTTGTGTCTGTGGATCAAAAATAAAATGAGGGAAATCTTATAATCATCAGTAATTATAAGTAGATGTACAAAAGGAAAAGTAAAAATACTCTTTTTTTGCTAGAAATTCCTGAGAAACAGTGAAAATGGGCTTTTTTTAAAAAGTAATTTTCAGAAAGCTCTTGAAGTTCTTAGAGAATTTGACAATGAAGTTGTTTTTCACTTGGCAACTCCAAAATATCTGCTGTTCTTTCATGGGAAGCAACTAAATCATCCAAAAACACTCAGGAGGGAAAAAGAGGCCCCTTCTTTCTTTGGTAATATTTGAACCTTGAAGATACAAAGGTTAAAGTGGCAGCAATCATATGAAAAAGATCCCATGTCATCTTGACACACAAAAAATGGAAATCAAGTGTTTCCAATTTTCTTTCTCGCATACATCACAGAATGGAGAACATAGGATAACATTTAATGGATGAATGAATTTTTTGCTGTGCTCAGTTGATAAAAACAGTGTTGGAACACTAAGGAAAGTTGGTGATAGTAGACGGTTCTCCAAGCATAAGTGATGAAGTGTCAGGTGGAAGTTCCATTAAGTTTGGCACACATCATTAAACGGTGTCTGATAGGAGCAGATGTTCACTTTTTCACACTGACAAGGTAGCTCAGGAGATTCTATTATAACATAATGTGATGTAATGGCATAATTTTCCATGGAAGTAAAATAAGCCATCCATCTTCAGTGTGGCAGTGGGTATCTGTTTGTCAAGTCTGTCAGTAATTTGTTTTTTATTTTATTTTTTAAATCTTAAAAAAAAAATGTTTATTTTTGAGAGAGAGAGAGAATATGAGAATATCCCAAGCAGGCTCCACACTGTCAGCACAGAGCCTGACTTGGGGCTCAAACCCATGAACTATGAGATCACGACCTGAGCCGAAATAAAAAGTCAGACGTTTAACTGACAGAGCCACCCAGGCACCCCACGATCATATCCTTTTATACCCCTTCCTTCTGTCTCCTTCCTGTGTCCTGGAAGTCATGGGAAAGTCACTAAAACATGAGCATGGTCAATTCCATTGAGGCATGGCTCCCTGAAAGATCTTTTCTTTATGCTTACTTTGTATTCACAGGCTGGGTTCTCTAGTGAGCTATTTTGGATAGCGATTTTTATCATCCTATCAGTTCTTCAGTTTTGTGTCTGTATCTCAAAAAGTGAACAGATAGCTCAAGAAAGGGTGGATATGTCAACATAACTCTACCAACTTTTGAGGAAAAAAAAGAGACAGAGAACAAGAAGAAGAAAATTGCACAAACTCTATTCCTTCAGCATAACTGCGCAAACTTTGAATTAGTAGGAAATTGAAAAATAAATGCCGAATCCCAGCATGCTGTCTTCCATGTTCTCCACAGCAAGCCTTTGGGGACTGTGTGGGCATTTCAGCCAAAAATTACATGGAGGACCTCAAACAAGGAGGTGGCTGTGAGGAAAATAATCAGTCTAACAGA
Source organism: Panthera pardus (assembly GCF_024362965.1). Classification (NCBI taxonomy): domain Eukaryota; kingdom Metazoa; phylum Chordata; class Mammalia; order Carnivora; family Felidae; genus Panthera; species Panthera pardus. Next base: position 145,330,531 of record NW_026526765.1, read on the forward strand.
AACCATCAACAGAAAGCAAAAGACTATGAGAACATACAGAGAAGTCTAGTGGTAGGCCAGAACACTGATTACAGGGGAAGGGACTTCAAAGGACAAGGAACATGAGTAGAGTTTTTAGGCCTTATACCCTGACATAGAAGAGGCTTAAGGCACTGGAGAGCCACACTTGAATACTGTCTAGTGCAAGGAAAAAGAAAAGTGGGTAAGTTTAAATTTATTTTTAATGTTTATTTATGTTTGAGAGAGAGAGAGAGAGAGAGAGACAGAGACAGAGCATGAGCAGGGGAGGGGCAGAGACAGAGGGAGACACAGAATTCACAGCAGGTCCAGGCTCTGATCTGTCAGCACAGAGTCTGACGCAGGGCTCAAACTCATGAACTGTGAGATCATGACCTAAGCCAAAGTCAGATGCTTAACCGACTGAGCCACCCAGGTGCCCCAGAAAATTGGGTAATTTTAGACAGAAAAGTATCAAAATATCAAAGGACATAACACTCTCCCCTGTCTCTCACTTTCCCTGAAAAAAACCCCAAGACACCTGGTAAAGAAATTACTTCTTACTATACTGATAGAAGAGAGTGTTCTTGAACTAGAAATCTCATGAATTACTGAAACTGTTGGCTCTGTCCACAGAAATGCAGAAGCATAGTTTCCATCTTTATTTTTAACAAGGCTACTATAAAATGAAACAGAAAATTAGAATACTCTGAATATTTAGCTGGCAAAAATTTGTCCTCACCAAAGCAATAAAACTAAAATGCAACATGCCATACTGAATTCAATAGCTTCACGCAAGCATTTGGACTTATTGGAGAATACCTTGAATCAAAAATTGAGGAACTATGAACAAAATGGACAAAAAACTTGACCAAATGAAATAATCTGATGAAACTCAGGGAAGAAATAGAAGAAAAAGTTAAATTGTACCAGAAATGTAAATGAACTAATAAGCTGGCCAACAGCTTCGCTATGAAAAACATAATAAAGGACATTAGAATAGAGTAATAAACAACTGGTAGAATTAAAATGAGCTAAAAGAAGAAATCAAAAGAACCAAAGATAAAATGATTGATTTGGAAGATAGCCAAAGAAGGAATAACATTTATATAATTGAAGTCCCCAAAAGCAAAAGCAGAACAGAATTAATATTTGTTAATTATAAAAAAAACTTTCTGGATGCAAAAAGACATGGATATACCTATTAAATGGTGCTCACTAGCACCATTTCAAATTTGCCCTTAATCATCAACTCAATGTCATTGTCTCATAAAGGTACTAAACAAAGATAATCTTTAGGCCCATCAGGGGAAGTCATAAAATAACTTAAGGGAAGATAGGTAGACTGTCATGAGACATCTCAAAAACATCAGAAAGCAAGGCAACTTGGAGGACCCTTTTCAAGATACTCCAAAGAAAGTGTAAACCAAAAATTTCCTCCAGCCAAGCTGCCCTTTATCCAGATTGCATGAGAGAGAGGGAGGGAGGGAGGGAGGGAGGGAGGGAGGGAGGAGAGAGAGAGAGAGAGAGAGAGAGAGAGAGAGAGAGAGAGAGAACAAGTGGGCGAGGGACAGAGAGAGGCAGAGAGAGAGAAAGAATACCAAGCAGGCTCTACACTGTCAGCACAGAGCCCAAGGTGGGACTCCCAACTCACGAATCACAAGATCATGACCTGAGCTGAAGTTGGATGCTTAACTGACTGAGCCACCCAGGTGACCCTAGGAAAACAATTTCAAACACATAAAGAGCTCAGAGAATTCTGAATCCATAAGCCCTTTCTGAAGAATCTACTGGCAGATGAATTCCATTCAACCAAGAGATGGCCAAGGAAATTTTAGCAGAAGGAGTAATGGACAACATTTAGTAATTGTAGATGGAAGACTGGAACAGAGAGGAAATGACACAATTGTATTTCTATTGTATATAGAAAACTTTAAAGGTTCCATCAATAATACTGTTAGGACTAATAAATGAATTCATAAAGTTGCAGGATACAAAATCAATATACAAAAATCTTTTGCATTTGTTTGTACTTACAATGAATTATTAGAAAGAGAAATTTAAGAAAACAATCCCATCAAAAATAATAAAATACCAAGGAATATATTTAACCAAAGAGGTGAAATACTTGTATGTTGACAATGAGACATTAATGAAAGAAATTGAAGATGTAACTTAAGTGTAAAGGTACTCCATGCTCTTGAATTGGAAAAATTATTATTAAAATGTACTATGCAAAACAGTATATAGATTCACTGCAATCCCTATCAAAACTTTGAAGCAATATATACATCCATCTTCTATGTGGAATCTGAAAACAAACAAAAAAAACCTCAACTCATAAAGAGAACAGATTGTTGAGGAAGTGGAGAAATAGGTTTTTTAATAGAATAATAATAAGTATTCATAATAACATGTTAGGATACATGTTAATCTTGTGCATTCTACATTTTGATAATGTAGAAATAATATGACTAGAAAAACACAGAATAAGTTCTCTAATTATTGTATAGGCATTAGATGGGGGTTAAGAATACCATTAAGATGAGGGGCGCCTGGGTGGCTCAGTTGGTTGAGCATCCGACTTCGGCTCAGGTCATGATCTCACAGTTCGTGAGTTTGAGCCCCATGTCAGGCTCTGTGCTGACAGCTCAGAGCCTGGAGCCTGCTTCCGATTCTGTGCCTCCCTCTCTCTCTGCCCCTCCCCTGCTCATGCTCTGTCTCTCTCTCTGTCTCAAAAATAAATAAAACATTAAAAAAATTAAAAAAAAAAAAAAAAAAAGAATACCATTAAGATGAATAAATGATATAATGACTTCAGAAAACTTGGCAATAAAGACATTTAAAACGGTACAAGTATGAAAGTAACCATCAGAACAAAAACCTTCATATATGCCAAAACAAAAATTGAAAATAAAGTGAAACTTCATAAAGAGAAATTTTAATTTAAGTAGCCTAATTGAGATCAAATGTTGTAGTCTCACCAATAAATGTTAATGAGTATAATAGATCTATTAAAAGAAAAAGATGTTCAGTTGGTCTCCTAAAGGAAAGCCCACCTATATTCTGTGTACAAGGCATACACCTAAGACAAAATAATTCAAATAGGTAAACAAGAAAGAGGTACACAAAAGTATACCAGGCAAATGGAAACAATAAGAAGGCAGGATTAATAAATGAATATCACACAAAGTATAATTCAAAGAACATAAAGGATTGGATTTTTTTTTAAGTAGTCTTCATGCCCAGTGCAGGGCCCAATGGTGGGCTTGAACTCACCATCCTGAGAGCAAGACCTGAGCTGAGATCAAGAGTCAGACGCTTAACACACTGAGTCACCCAGGTGTCCCCAATATAAAGAATTTTTTATTGTTAAAATACAAATTCACAATTTGTAACAATTATGAATATCTATACACCTAAAATAATAGCAGTCATCTCTATGAGGCTTATGAAATGTTCACGAAATGCAAGGAGACATTAAAAAAAAAAGCATGGTAGGGGCACCTGGGTGGCTCAGTCAGTTAAGTGTTGGGCTTGATCTCAGCTCAGGTCATGATCTCAAGTTTTGTGAGTTCAAGCCCCACTTTGGGCTCTTTGCTGACAGTGTGGAGCCTGTTTGGGGTTCTCTCTCCCCTCTCACTTTGCCCCTACCCCTCTTGCATTCTCTCTCTCTCAAACTAAATAAACTTAAAAAAAATGGTAATAAAATGACACCCGAGGACACAAAAAGATCAAGTTGACAAAAAAAGTAAAGATATGGAAAATCAAAATGTCATGACCAAAAGGTATTTTATGGCATATTGAACTTTACACCCTGATATTGATGATGTTTATCTCAAGGTGGAAATAACAGTAAAAAAATGTGGTAACAAAGAAAATGTCAATAGACATAGTAAATAATACAAATAATACTATTGGCTTACATTGAAATAAAAGTAGAAATTATTAAATCTTAAAAATAGGCACGTGGATGCCTCAGTAAAATGTCCAAAATTCTTGATTTTGGCTCAGGTCATGATCTCCAGGTGTCCCTACAGAGTCTACTTAGTATTCTCTCTCTCCTTTCTCTCTGCCAGCCTGCCCTCCCACCCTCCCTCTCCCCCCCCTTCTCATAAATAAATAAGTAAATAAATAAATAAGTTTATTTTTGAAAGAGAGAGAGTGTGAGCAGAGGAGAGGCAGAGAGAGAGAGGGAGACATAGAATCCGAAGCAGGCTCTAGGCTCTGAGCTGTCAGCACAGAGCCCAATGCAGGGCTTGAGCTCATGAACTACGATACCATGACCTGAGCTGAAGTCAGATGCTTAACAACAGAGCTACCCAGGTGCCCCTAAATAAACATCTTTAAAAAAATTAAAAAAAAAAATCCAAAATGCTCTGGGACCTGTATACTTTAACTTTGTGTTATAAGTAGGCATACAATATGAAATGACAATTTCTAAAAAAACTGTATTATTATAAAATTATATAAAACAGAAGAAAGTACAAGGGAAGAAATAATGATAAAAATAATCATAAAAGCAGAAATTCATGAGAAGGATGATAGGAAATGGTAGATCTAACTAATCAATAAACACCAGGTAATTTCAAAACATTAACAAAATAAGCCTATGGAATAACCAAGAAAGAGAGAACTCACAAATAGACAAAATAAGAAATGGAGAGAAAGAAATGTTCAAAATGTTAAAATATCTTCAGACTATTTTGCAGACCTCTCAGCAAATAAATATGAAAATGTGCACAAAGTAGTGAATTTCCTAGGGAGATACAGTTTATGAGATTGACCCAATTAAATAAATTAAACTTCGACAAATTGTGCTAGAATAAACTGAGAAAGTTCTCATAGAATTAATACATTAAAAAGTACTATGTCTAGGTGGGAATTACAGGGAAATCCTAGCAAACTTCAAAGAGCAGATGGTCCCAATGCTCTATGAATTATTCCAGAGCATTGAAAATAAAGGAAAACTTGATAATGTGTTTTATGAGGCAGATATAACGTTGATATGTAAACTTGATAATGACAGTTAAAAAGATACTTAGAAACCATTATCACCAATGAAGATATTTTTAAAAAGTTTTTATTTACTTATTTTTGAGACAGAGATTGTGAGCAGGAGAGGGGGGCAGAGAGAGGGGAACAGAGGATCTGAAGTGGGCTCTGTGCTAACAGCAGAGAGCCCGATGAGGGGCTCGAACTGATGATCTGTGAGATCATGACCTGAGCCTAAGGCAGATGTGTAACCAACTGAGCCACCCAGGTGCCCCATCACCAATGAATATTGATGTAAAAGTTCATGGTAAAATATAGTGAACAGAAGAATCCAGTGCTCTTAGAAGAAAATGATACATTTTAGGAACGTGAGGCTCAAAATTTGAAAATCTGTTAATACCTAAATAATATGGCTTAGGGAAAAAAACCAAAGGATTGACTCTACAGATACTGAAAAAGTATATTTAAAAATTCAACACCTATTCCTGACAAAATGCACTCAAGCAAATAGGAATTGTGGACACTTTTTCTTTAATGCGGTGAAATCTACCCTATTCCTGAGGGTAGCATCTATCTTAATGGGGAAACACTAGTGGTATTTCCAATAATATGAGAAACTAGTAGCAAAAGTATCTGGGAATTCTTTTTCGTGGTCTTATGAATTTTTTCTAAGTCTGAAATCATGTCAAAATACAAATATGGAGAATGAAGTTACTAATGCTTATTTTCTTTATCAGTACCTGGGACACATATTTTTAGTTATCTACCTGTCTTTCTTCCAAAAGTATATTTTTTAAGTGAAGTCTGAGGTAAAATACCTGTCTTTTTACCAATTCTGTTCCTTAAGATAAAGTGGAAGTCTAGGTAGGCCTTCTAGGAAAATTTCCAAAAAGGAGCAGGCTTGGCTGACATTACCTGCAGGCATTTTGCCCTTCTGGGATCTTCCTGGGGTGAGGTGACAGCCACATTGTATCCACAAGGAGGAAAGTCTCAGGCCGAAGATAAAGGAACAGAGATCTGGAAGGAGCTTGAGTCCCTGGTGAAGTCACTGGGTCCTTATATTAGCCACTGATGGCCAATTTCTGGATGTTTTGCATAATAGAAACAGTCCTCTTCCTTACCTGGGCCCTGTGAGTTGGGTTTAGTCTTTCTTGAAGTTGTGTGAATTTTATAGATTTTTTTTTCATATAGGTATGACTTGTACTTAAATTTCACAAGATTCTTCAAATGAATGGGAAAATGAAAATAATTGAGAACCTCCACTCAAGACCCACAGATCCAGGATTAAATCCCAGACTACATCTCAAAGTATTGGTTGTAGAGAGTTCACACTGTTGAGAGCTGTTCCAATGCCTGGAGGAAAGCATAATGCATTCAGCTTAGATAAGGCTTTGATTTTCTGTTGTTTTATCAATTCAGCAGTTTGCTGAGAAACTGCTTTGTGAAAAATACTGGAATATAAAAATGTGTCTCAGTTTATAAGGACCTTCTCATCCTCCTTTAAGAAAGAAAAGCCACTCAAGACGTTAGGCTAAACATGTCCTTGAGCAATATAGACAGTATGAGTCCTATATGAATTCAAACACATGAATTTGGTTAAGTGGAGAAGAAATCTTGGAGGAGGTGTGGTATCTGAGCAAGTCTTGGCAGAAAGCTAAAACTTGGATCATTGAAAGGGATGGGTGGGAAGGCATTCTTGGCAAAATACATGCCATATACCAATGGGTAGAAAGTTATAAAAAAGTGACATTTAGGGACAGTAAGGCAGCCAGTTCTTTTGGAGTTGAATGTTTTTGACATTATACATTTTTCAACAGGATATAATCTGATCAAAGCAGAATTTTAGAGTTACCTAGTACGTAGGATGAAACGCAGGAAGCTTAGAATCAAACAGGATGATAAGTTTAGTACTCTTGATCATAGATGTGGGGGGGGCATAAGAATGGGAAAGCCACATTCAAGAGCTATTTCTGGGGGGGAACAGTGTACATACTTTTGTAGCTTATCAGATTTAGGGTTGAATCATAAACTATCTCAAGGTTTCTCCTATAACTGCTTATAAACAACAGCAATGCCATTGACAGAAACTGGTAATTGCAAATGGAGCTCTTTTCTTGGAGAGAGAGAAGGGAGAAGTGTAAGAGGATGGAGGTGAGGTTAATTTTGCAATGTTGCGATGTTGAGGGGCTGTGGAAACGTTCAATACTCACTTGGAGATACTGGTCTGGAGCTTGGCAGAAAGGTCAGGCCTGCTGATACAGACTTGGGTGTCATTTGAATGGGAGTCATAGTTAAAATGGTGTGGATGGCTAATCCATAACATGAAGTGGATGGATCTAGAACATGAAAAGGTTGGAGTGTGGATAGTGGACGTTTGAGAGCTAACTTTTGGGCAACACTATTTACAGAAAGAAAAGTAGGAGTAGCCAGTAAGAAAGACAGAAGTAGGAAAAGCCTCCTGTAATTGGGTGGTATGTTTCTTCCAGTCTTGGAAGATGGGTACCTCACTAATTGGGGCATCTGCTAGGACCCCTGAAGTGAAAGTTTACATGTCCCCAAATCTGTATTTTATTATTTTTAAAAGTTCATTTATTTATTTTGAGAGACACAGAGAGAGAGAGAGAGAGAGAGAGAGAGAGAGAGAGAGAGCAGGGAGGGCCAGAGACAGGGATAGAGAGAACCCCAAGCAGGCTCTGCACTGTCAGCACAGAGCTTGATGCAGGGCTTGAGCTCATTGAACTGTGAGATCATGACCTGAGCTGAGATCAAGAGTTGGGCGTTTCACCCACTGAGCCACCCAGGCGCCCCGTCTCTATTTTAGAATAATGCCGAACATAAACTTCAAGCTTCTCAAAAATCTCTTCAATCTTTTTACTAGATGGGGTGAGAAGCACGGAAGCTGGAGTTTATGTTTGTAGGTTTTATTTTGCTTAGTGTTCATTAAAATCAGTATTCTTATATCAAATTTATTAGAATAAAGAGGATTTTGTGCCACGTATACTCTGAGACGTCTCTTTGGAATAACATGTATATCATGTTCATGTAAACATTACATGATGAGAGCAAAATTTTAAGAGTGACGTTATAGTAAGCTTACAGGTGAGTTAATTTAGCTTCTGTAACATAGCACTGGTCATTTCTGATGTATTTTCTGCCTTGTCCTTGCTCAGATACCAACCCTGAAACCGTCATGATTCCTTTGGATAAAAATCAACAGCGTAAAATGCTTCACTGTGTAGATTCATGGTGAAGGTAACACAGAAGTAGGGATTTTGGCATTTCAATGTACCCTTCTCCAACCAGTAGAACACATTCAGGAGATTTAGGGAATCAAAATGTGTGATATATTTTTTTCATTTAAGGCATAAAGGGATAGCAGTTATTATTTGTTTTATTTTTTATTTTTATTTTATAGAGAGGGCGCCAGCAGAGATGGGGGGAGGGGAGAGATGGGGAGAGAGAATCCCAAGCAGGCTCCATGCTCATTATAGAGCCTAGCACAGGGCTTGATACCATAACCCTGAGATCGTGACCTGAGCTGAAATCAAGACCCTGATGCTTAACTGACTGAGCCACCCTGGTGCCCCAGGAATGGCTCTTTGTTACAAGCTTGATCTAAGTAAGTGTTTTTAACTTGCCAGCCTTTTGTTTTTTAATAAAATGTTTTTTAATGTTTACTTAGTTTTGAGAGATAGAGACAGAGCGTGACCAGGGGAAGGGGCAGAGAGAGAGAGAGGGAGACAGAATCCGAGGCAGGCTCCAGGCTCTGAGCTGTCAGCACAGATCCTGACTCAGGGCTTGAAGTCACCAACAGTGAGTTTGTGACCTGAGCTGAAGTTGGATGCTTAACTGATGAGCCATCCAGGAGCCCCTGCCAGCATTTTGTTTTTAAAGAAACTGTTCTTAGTAGTTATTTAAGAAAGGTTAATAGAATAATGTTATGTGTCAGTTTCTATAATTGCATTTTGGTCAGTGGTCGCAACTTGAATAATTCTGCCTTTTGGAATCTGAAATTTTGTTTTGGCCTAGTGATAACCAACTTCAACATGCATTTCATGGATGCTTAAACTGTTTATTTTCTGGCAGAATACAGATACTACTTACACTTACATATATATATATATATATATATATATATATATATAATCAAACTTAATATTATTCATATCCTCCCTCTATATTTTGTTTACTTGTTCTCTGAATGAAGGGTGAGATCTTTAAATCGTATGCTACAAATGACCAGCAACATGCAAAGTCTCTTTTTTTGCCCATGCAATGTTATCTTAAGGATTAAACTAATCATGGGGGTGCCTGAGTGGCTCAGTTGGTTAAGTGTCCCACTTTGGCTCAGGTCATGATCTGTGGCTCGTGGGTGCTAGCCTTGTGTCAGACTCTGTGCTGGCTCGGAGCCTGGAGCCTGCTTCAGATTCTGTGTCTCCCTCTCTCTCTGTCCCTCTCCTGCTCACACTCTGTCTGTCTGTCTCTCTCTCAAAAATAAGTAAACATTAAAAAAAGTTTTAAATAAACTAATCGTGATCATTTAAAAGCCAGGGAATTTTATACCATGTACAGATTTTTTACTTCCTTTGAAAAACTAGAAAATCTGCCAAGCCTGCATCCTCATTGCTGTGCAGAAATTTTGACTTAAGCTGAGAATTATCTGCTTTTTTAAGATGGTGCATGCACTTGCCATTTCACAAGGACCTTCCGTGGCATGTGAAGCCTCTGATTGTGAAAATGAGTTGCTCTTTATCTTTGTTCTTGCTCTATCATATTGTGATGGAGAGAGAAAACTGGGGGGAAAAATCAGCCACCAGAAGTGGTACATCCAAGAACAGACTGAGAAGGCGTTGTATTTCAGGAAAAAAAAAGGGGAGCATCTGTGGCTCAGGTCATGGTACCAGGGTGGTGGGATAGGGCTTGTGTCATCCTCTGCACTGAGTGTGGAGCCTGCCTGAGATTATCTCTCTCTCCCCCGCTCTGTCCCTCTCCCCTTAAAAGTTTATTTGGAGAGAGAGAGAGCACGTGTGCATGTGTGCACTTTGGAGACAGAGGGAGAGAGAATCCCAAGCAGGCTCTCTGTGGAGCCCACACAGGGCTCAGACTCATGAACCTTGAGATCATCACCTGAGCTGAAATTAAGAGTCCGATGCTTAACCTACTGGGCCACCCTCACATACAAATCTTTCTGTAACATCCGCTTTCCTTTCTCTTGGGTAGATACCAAGGCATGGAATGACTGGGTTGTATTGTAGGTGTAGATTTAACTGTTGAAGAAACTGTCAGGTTTTCAAAGTGTTGTACAATTTTGCATTCTCATTAACAGTCTGAGTTCTATTTTCTCCATAGTCTTGCCAATATTCTTTATAATTTTAGCCAGTCTGTGATTATGTAGTGTTAATCACTTTGTGGTCTTTCCTTCATTGATGACAATGGTTGTTGAGCATTCTTTTTGCTTTGTTTTGTTTTTAAGTTTTTTAACGTTTGTTTATTTTTGAGAGTGAGACAGAGTGTCACTCAGAGCTGGGGAGGGGCAGAGAAAGAGGGAGCTACAGAATCCAAAGTAGGCTGCAGGCTCTCAGCTGTCAGCCCAGAGCCTGACGCAGAGTTCAAACTTACAAACCATGAGATCATGATCTGAGCCTAAGTTGGAAGTGCAACCAACTGAACCACCCAGGTGCCCCTTGAGTATCCTTTTCATGTGTATACTGGGAAATGTCTGTTCAAATCTTTTGCCCATTTTTGTTTTGCTTCCTACAAATGAGTTGCAAGACTTTGTATAGAGAGACTGCAAGATTGTAAATAATGCTGCAGTAAACATAAGGTTGCATATATCTTTTTGAATTAATGTTTTTGTTTTCTTTGGGTAGATACCCAGTAGTAGAATTATTGGGTATTGTGGTATTTCAATTTTTAATTTTTTGAGGAACCTCCACACTATTTTTCATAGTGGTGGTACCACTTTTTATTCTCACCAACAGTGCATGGGAATTCCTTTTCCTCCACCTCCTTGTCAACACCTGCTATTTCTTATCTTTTTTATTTTGGCCATTCTGGCAGGTATAAGGCAATCTGTCATGGTGGTTTTGATTTGCATTTCTCTGATAATTTTTGGTGTTGAATGTATTTTCATGTGTCTTTTGTTCCAACTGTATGTCATCTTTGGAAACATGTCTACTTAGGTTGTCTACCCATTTTTTTAATTGGACTGTTTTTTGTTTTGTTTTTTTTTCTGGTGTTGAGTTGTAGAAGTTCTTTATGTATTTTGAATATTAACCCCTTATTGGTTTTATCACTTATAAATCTTTTCTCCCATTCAGTAGGTTGCCTTTTAGTTATTTTGATGGTATTTGTTGTGCAAAAGCTCATTTTGGTATAGTTCCAATAGTTTATTTTTGCTTTTGTTTCCCTTGTCTCAGGAGACCTATATAGAAAAATGTTGCTATGGCTGATGTCAAAGAAATTACTGCATATGTTCTCTTGTAGGAATTTTTGACTTCAGGTCTCCTAATTAGGTCTCTGATCCATTTGGAGTTTATTTTTGTGTATGGTGTAAGAAAGTGGTCCAGTTTCATTTTTTTGCATGTAAAGCTGTCCAGTTTTTCCAGTACCATTTATTGAAAAGATTGTCTTTTTCTCAGTGTATATGCTTGTTTCCTTTCACAGATTAACTGGCCACATAAGTATGGGTTTTTTTCTGGGCTCTAGTCTAGTCCATTGATCTGTGTCTATTTTTGTGTCCATATGATAATGTTTTGATTACTACAGCTTTATACTATAACATGAAATTTGGGATGATGATAACTCCAGCTTTGTTCTTCTTTCTCAAGATTACTTTGGTTATTCAGGGTCTCTTGTGGTTCCATAAAAATTTTAGGCATATTTGTTCCAGTTCCATGAAAAATGGTGCTGGTATTTTGATAGGAATTGCATTAAATCTGTCGATTGCTTTGGGTAGTGTGGACATTTTAACAGTATTCTTCCAGTCTATGAGTGTGGAACATCTTTCCATTTGTTTATGTCATTGTCACTTTCTTCCATCTGTGTTTTATAGCTTTTGGAGTACAGGTTTCTCACCTCCTTGTTTAAATTTATTCCTAGGTATTTTATTCTTCTGGGTTCAATAGTAAGTGGAATTGTTTTCTTAATTTCTTTCTGCTATTTTGTTATTAGTATATAGAAACAGTGCTGATTTCTGGACATTAATTTTGTGTTCTGTAACTTTCATGATGCCATTTATTACTTCTAGTAGTAATAGAATCTTCACGGTTGGGGAGTGGATGACGGATCTTCATGGTTTTCTATGTATAGTATCTTGTCATACATAAATAGTGACAGTTTAACTTTCTCCTGACCAATATGGATTTTTTTGTTGTCTGATTGCTGTGGCTAGGACTTCCAGTACTATGTTGAATAAAAGTGGTGAGATTGGACATCCTTGTCCTGTTCCTAATCCTAGAGGAAAAGTTCTCAGTTTTTTGCCACTGCGTATGTTACCTATGGGTTTTTCATATAAAGCCTTATTATATTGACATATGTTCTTGCATCCCAAAATAAATCCCACCTAAATGTGGTGAATGATCTTTTTAAAGTATTGTTGAATTCTGTTTTCTACTACTTGGTTGAGGGTTTTTGCATCTATGCTCACCAGAGATATTTGCCTGTAACTTTCTTTGTGGTGTCTTTGTCTGGTTTTGGTAATATGGGTCATTGAAGAAATCAAAGAAGACATTAAGAAATATTTGGAAACAAATGAAAATGAAAACATAGTGGTGCAAAATCTTTGCAATGCAGAGAAGGCAGTTTTTAGAGGGAAATAATATAGCGATACAAGCCTATCCCCAAGAAACAAGAAAAAGCTTAAATAATCTAACCTCACACCCAAAGGATCTAGAAAAAGAAGAACAAAGCCCAAGCTGAGTGAAGGAAGGAAATAACAAAGATCAGAGCAGAAATAAATGACATGGAGACAAACAAAAAAATAGAAAAGATCAACAAAATCAAGGGCTGATTCTTTGAAAAGAAACAAAATTGATAAGCATTTAGCTAGCCTCAACAAGAAAAAGGAGAAAAGATTCAGATAAATTAAATCGGAAATGAAAGAGGAGGAATAACAAATGACACCACAGAAATACAAAGAGAATAAGAGAACACTATGAAAAATTATATGCCAACAAATTGGACAACCTAAAAAAATGCATAAATTCCTAGAAACATACAATTTTCTAAAATGGAATCAGGAAGAAATAGAAAATCTGAACAGACTGATTACTAGTAATTAAATTGAATTGGTAATAAAAAAAAATGACAAAAAAATAAAAGTCCAGGACCAGATGGGTTCACAAGTGAATTCTACCAAACATTTAAAGAAAAGCTAATACCTCTTCTTAAACTATTCCAAAAAATTAGAAGAGGAAAGAAAGCTTCCAAATACACCCCATTTAACTCCTTTTTTCCTTAATATAATCTGTACTTGAGGACATAGATTATTATTTTCCAATTATTTTACTATATATTTCAATTATTTTATGCAGATTTTGCTAATCTAACCATCTAAATAACTGTGTTCAATGCTGTTTATAATGTCACCTCCTCATATTTTCATTAAAAATTTTTCTCACCTCATGTAATTGGGTATCTTGGTGTGTGTGTGTGTGTGTGTGTGTGTGTGTGTGTGTGTGAGATGATAAATTAGTGTAAGGTTTTGGGTATTTGATTATATGAGAAATATTTTAAAAAATTTCTTAACATTTATTAATTTTTGAGAGACAGAGAGATACAGAGCATGAGTAGGTGAGGAGCAGAGAGAGAAGGATGCATAGAATCCGAAGCAGGCTCCAGACTCTGAGCTGTCAGCACAGAGCCTGATGTGGGGCTCGAACCCATGAACTTTGAGATCATGATCTGAGCCACAGTTGGACGCTTAACTGACTGGGCCACCCAGGTGCCCCTGAGAAAGACTTTTTTATTGCTTTCTCATATTTACTATAGCTAAAGATACATAGAATTGTTAGGTTTCACACTTCTCTTTAGATAATATTTATTGTCTTCTGTCTCTCATAGTGCATAAAAAACCAATTTCTTGAGAAATGTTCTTCCATCAAAATACTTTTTTTCATGCTTTCCTACATTTGTTTCTTGGTGCTTGACATTTAGATATTATGTGTAGGTATATGTTTGTTAATTTTAATAAACAATATTATTTTGTTATTAAAATTACTAAAATTATTAAATGATAGAACTCCTCAAAATTATTGTTGTTCTTTTAGTTCAAACAAGTGTTCTAGCCTTTGATTCTTTGTTTTATTTCAGTTTTTTTTTCCTGCTAATGTCACTTTTTTTTGGAAATTCCAACAAACTCCCCAAACTTTAAGAAACCTATTAGAGTTGGGGCACCTGCCTGGCTCAGTCGGTTCAACATCCAACTCTTGGTTTTGGCTCAGGTTATGATCTCATGGTTTCATGAATTTGAGCCCTGAGTCAGTCTCTTTGCTGGCAGTGTGGAGCCCACTTGGGATTCTCTCTCTCCCTCTCTCTCTGCACCTCCCCCACACATTACTTCCCTGTCTCTCTCGAAATAAATAAACTTAAAAAAAAAAAGAAATCTATCAGAGTTGGTATATTTTTTGCCCTTCCTTTAATACCTTCCTAAATTACACTTGAAATAGCAGAGTTGCTAATTTTATTACCTAGACAGAACATATTGGTAAATATTATGATCAGTCATAATTACAGACATTTTAGAGGTTCAGAGTAGTAGCTCCCTCTCAAGATAGCAATTATAACTGAATTCTAGATGTTACCTAAGACTTTTTGTTTTTTTGCAAGGAGAGGTTACAAGGTGGAATGATTTTTTTCTGCAGCAAAAGAAGAGGACATGTTTTCTTATCTGCAGATACCTTGTTTAATAATAGAAGAATGCATGGTCTTAGAGTGTCGAAATTCCATTGGCACTGGAGGAAAAGAGACCTCTTTGAGGAACTAAAAACTAACACGAAGCAAGAGAAGTTAAAATTAGAGTATTAACAAATGGAATAGGAGGCATGCAATGTCTTGCACCTGCACATTTTAAAAAATGCCAATAATTTCTAAGCTGATTTTTATCTCTCTTCATTTGTATCCATTATTTTTCTCTCATAATTTCAACTGTTATTTGGTCTACATGCTGAGAGGTTTGACGTTTGTCTTCCATATAACTGACGACATTTTCAGCAACCTAAAATATACTTTTTAATGCTTCCCCTGATGATCTTTTAAAAAAAAAATTATTTAAGTTCAAGTTAGTTAACATACAGTGCAGTAGTGGCTTCAGGAGTAGAATTTAGTGATCCCTCACTTACATATAACACCCAGTGCTCATCCCACCAAGTGCCCTCCTTAATGCCCATCACCCATTTAGCCCATCCCCTGACCATCACCCCTCCAGCAACCCTGAGTTTGTTTAAGAGTCTCTTATGGTTTGCCTCCCTCTCTGTTTTTATCTTATTTTTCTTTCCCTTCCCCTGTGTTCATCTGTTTCTTAAATGCCACATAGAAGTGAAATCATAGGATATTTGTCTTTGTCTGACTAACTTATTTTGCTTAGCTTATATAATACCCACCAGTTCCAACCACTTTGTTGTACAGGGCAAGATTTCATTCTTTTTGATTCTCTACTGATATTTTTTTTCTAAGTTTATTTATTTTCCAGAGAGAGAAAATGTGAGCAGGGGAGGAGCAGAGAGAGAGGGAAAGAGAGAATCCCAAGCAGGCCTCATGCTCTCAGCTCAAAGCCTGGCATGGGGGTCAAGCCCATGAACTGGGAGATCATAACCTGAGCCAAAATCAGGAGTCAGATGCTTACCCAGCTGAGCCACTCAGGCATCCCTATCCCCTGATGATCTTAATTCTAATGTTGTATTTAAATTTTACAGTCCTTTGTAATCCTAGCCAACTTCCTTTTTCATTTTTCCTCTATGTTGGTTCTAGTGAGCTTTTTTGTAATGTTAAGTTCTCCCAAAATGTGTTTATCTTCTTCTCTGGTGTATATTTTCTGAAAAAAAAATTTTTTTTCCCTCTCTTTGAGTGTTGTGTCCTCATCTGTCCTTAACCTCATGTTGATTGTTTCCAAAAAGGGATAGGCCTATACAGAGGTAGTGTTTGTTAAGAGGCTAAATGCTTAGTTTTCCCTTATCCCTTGTGCCTTGTCCTGTGAAGAAACAAAGTCCATCTAACATGTTACCCGAAGGGACAGATAGATGTTCCAAGCTTCAAGCCAAATTCTTGGTAATTTTCTGCATGTGATTTGGCTGGACTGAGAGGGATCCTCTTTTCTTCCTGTTTCCTAATTGTCTTCTGCTACCAGAGTATTCACAAAAGAACATGGTTGATTGTTCTCTACTTGTCCACACCAGTACCCTCCAGCCTGCCAGAAAACAATGCTCTTGGATCTCTTATTTCTGCCCCTTCTTATTACCAAGCTCTTACTCAAGGTGTGGGGTTTTGCCTGCTTTCCTTCACAGCCAGTATTCATTCTATATATTCATCCAGTAGGTGCGTTAAAAGAGGTACTGATGAAGTTAGTAGGGACAAGACCTGCGTTTGACTCAAGCTGATGTGAGTAGTTGTTAGGAAAAACCTTATTTTAGTTCAGAGAAATGCTCTGTCTCTGCAACAAGGATCGCCAGTGCTGTTGGGTGGAAAATTTCCATGGTGTCTTTTTCAGGCTCTTCTGTTTCAGACGTGTTTTCTCCCTTTGCTGAGAATTCCTCCAGGTGTATTGCAAGCAGGTGTTCACTATTACCTGTGTTGCTTTACTCTGCATCTCTTAGGCTTCTCTGAAGTTAAATATAGGGATGAAGAAAGGAAAAACAGATTCCTTTTATTGCCTTTTCAGTCAAGAAGTCTCACATTTCCCGAATTTTCAGGCATGGTGTCAGGAAGTTATTGGTTCCCCGGTAACTGTGTTCCTCTGCTTTGGGTTGAAGCCACAGCACAGGTCCATGCATTGAACCAGAACCGAGTAAAGCCTGCAGAAGACAGATGAAGGCTGCAGGCATCTTATTCCAGACTTGGTCCCATGACACAGCATGACACATGTCACACGTGGGAGATCTAACAAAAATTGATCAAACTCTCCTGTAGGTGGTGGTTCAAAGCAATTAGATTTAGATTGTTTTTTAGAGAAATAGGCATTAAAGGGAGAGTTTTAGTTTCTTGCTGAAAGTAATAAGGGGGAATAAAAGGGTGGGACAATTGTCTTGGAATCAGAAATGTACCTTAATGATATACAAAGTATTAAAGTATAGCATGTTAAAAAAATAAAACAAAAAACAAAACAAACAACAAAAAAACCCTTGACTGCTAGGATTTGAAGAAATAAATGCTATTAACTCTTGTTAATCCACACAAGATGTATTCTAAAGGTGCCAGAACGCTGGAAACTGTTAGCATTGCCAGATGCTATGTGGCACCATTTAGAATGTATAACAGGAGTCAAATTTAGCCGCCCTTGCAAACATCTCCAGTGAGTCTGATCTTTCTGTCCACACCAACACCCCTCGTTATCTGGTTCCATGATGTTGTGGGTCTCTTCTCTAGCCTTCATTTGTTCAGAATCAGGATCAAAAGTAGTTGGTGGAAAAGAAGGAAAAGAGTTGAGCAAAAGTGAAAAGTGTCTCCTTTTATTAAGGCAGTGATAATACTGAGACTACTTAATGCCACAAGAGCAGTTTATCCAGTGTAATGCACATACATGCAAATAGTAACCTGACCTCTGTAGGGGCCCTCAGGAGAGTTGTGGCAAATCCCAGGCAAGGGGACATTTTTTGTGACTACACTTAGCAAACACATGCTGTAGTTTTCCAGAAAAGAATAGGGTTAGCTGGGGCTGTAAAGGATCTGTCAGGTAACTGGGTCCCATTATTTTACAATCGAGGAAACAGAAGCCATGGCAGGTGGAGTGACTTCTCCAAATCAAACGTGAGTTTGAGGACCCATTTGGGGCCTGAATCCAAGTCAACTGGATTCTAGTCCAGCACCCCCCCCCCCCATTTTTCCATGCTTTGCTTCTGCCAGGAAAAGCCCCATCAGGAAAGGCAACAAAAATTTACCTTGAGTATTAAAAAGTCCTACATTGCGTGGGAAAGTTAAATACGCAGTCAAGGGAAAGACCATTCCTTCTTCGGGTTTAGAAACAGAAATGGAGAGGAGACAAAAGGGAGAAATTTTGTTCTTATCTTACTTTTCAAATCCCTTTTCTTTAATAGAAAAGTCCAGGAAATTTTTTTAAGCAGAAAGCTTCACTCTACACCTACTGTAGTGTCCTATATCCCCCACTTTTTTTTTTATTTTTAAAAGGCTTTGTTTTTAAGTAATCTGCACACCCAGTGTGAGATTTGAACTCACACCTCCAAGATCAAGAGTTGTAAGCTCTACCGTCTGATCCAGCAAGGTGCCCTATCCCCCCCTTTTTAAAGAGCAACATTCCAGGGTGCCTGGGTGGCTCAGTCAGTTACGTGTCGTGTCTGACTTCGGCTCAGGTCATGATCTCATGGTGCCTGCATTTGAGCCCTGCATCTGTGCTGACAGCTCGGATCCTGGAACTTGCTTTGGATTCTGTGTCTTCCTCTCTCTCTGCACCTCCCTGGTTTGTGCTCTGTCTCTCAAAAATGAATAAACATTAAAAAAAAAAATTAAAGAGCAATGGTCCAATCCTTGGTATGGCCAATGTCAATTTCTGTTTTAAATTCTCCAGCAATTGCAACTTTTGAGTACATCTCCTATCTCTTACCTTACCATATGTAGTTTTTTAACACTGATTAAAATCACTTTGGGAATATGACAGGAATAAATGCACTGATTTAAAATCCCTATTTCCATATTTGGATTTCATTAATATTGTTGTTGTTCTCTTCTCTCGATTACATCACTAGTTAGCATCATGAGTGAGTTTGAAATGTTCCCATAAACTCTTGGTTTCATCAAGCCGCTAACCTTGGTATAAATATCTTATTATTTTCCTAATTAAAAACGAAGCAGCATATACAGAGGTAAGTTCTGGGGTGTCTGGGTGGCTCAGTTGGTTAAACATCCAACTTTGGCTCTGGTCATGATCTCACAGTTCGTGGGTTTGAGCCCCTGGTCCAGCTCTGTGCTGACAGCTCAGAGCCTGGAGCCTGCTTTGGATTCTGTGTTTCCTTCTTTCTCTGCCCCTCCCCTGCTCACACTCTCTCTCAAACATGAATCAACATTTAAAAAAAATGAGGTGAGTTCTGCCTTAGTTTAATTGATGAGAAAACAAAATATATCTTCTACTTCTCAAGGAAGGAGAGAGACCTACTCCAGACACTGTAATTTGCCTTTGAATTCATTATTTGCATAATTGAGAAGAATTCCAAATGTAGATGGTCTATCCCAGGACCTTTCTCCTCTCCCCGAATGGACTTTGGAGTCTAAGACTCAGCCACATGGGCTAAAATGCCAGAGTCTCACAGGAAGTGCTAAGCTTGAAGCATGTGTTGAGATGAAATTCAAGTTCAAAATGGGAGGAATCCCAATCTGTTGGGCTTTAGTGTGTCAGGAGAATTTACTTGAAGGGAGAAAGGTATTTTAGCTTACTTAGGTTATTGTCCTGTAAGCTAAGAGACCCTGGGTTCCGGTTGTGTGAGCTCTGGCAAGTTGATGAACCTCTCCTGCTATGATTTTTATCTGACAAATGAGTTAGCAGTGCTGTTCTATCTCCTTTATGAGGAAAAATGAGGTATTTGTGAAAGTGCTTTAAAAAAATAAAATGGCTTCGTGGAGTGGTATTCATTAATTTGTGTTCTTGGAGTCATTCCCTTTGTCAAAGAGAGTTGACTCCTCTTCTCATGAGAACAATTCCTGATAGGTTTTCTTTCACCATCATCTTTCTGACCCTTTTTTTCCTTGAGATGTGGGTTTTATAGTATTGGCTAATTGGACATGGTTGATAGAACTGAGGTGCAGATGTTCTGAGCTTACCATCACGTGACTTCTCAAACTGTTCCAACACTTGGAGGGAAAAGAACCTGGATCATTCTGTTTGCAAACTCAACATCCAAGAAGGCTTGAATATAATCTGTGAATTTTTGCTCTTAATGAAATTAGACACAAGCTCTCAGCCAATGGAATACATAACTGGGTTCCAGATGCTTTTCCACATGGGAATTCTCAGAAGTATTCCCTACTGTTCCGATGTGTGTGTAGGAGTACCTTATTTAGCACTGTTGTGGAAGCCTGTGGTGAGAGGTGGATACAGGGCAACTTTGATAAATGGAGATACCCCCTTCTCCTTGAGAGGAATGGAATATTGAGAGTACAGATAGGGAGGGGATGTAGGGAGAAGAGGGCTTATTGATGTCTAGTTGGAGAGTGGGCAGAAGGAACACATACTCATCAATCAAGGCAAGAATAAAGAAAGTGACTTTGTCCTTAGTGTAGGGGGGAAGGTAGGTGGCATTCTTTCAAAGCTAAATATTTTAGGGTGCTGGATTTTTCTTTATGGAACTTGACCCATGAAAGCCAAATGAGATGGTGTGAGGCCTCTAACCCACCCTCAAAGGAAATGCCATGAGAGAAATGAATTGTATGTTATATGCATCTGCTATGACTTCTCTTATACCTCGAAGGGTATTAGAACTCCAAATGACAGGTTGAGTTTCTTTGGAAAGGCTGATAGAAACAGAGGAAATTAAAATGCAAGTTAAAGGCTCATATTTTTTCAAGTTCTTGAATATCTGGAGCCAAAATTAATTGGCGGGGACCGGGGGTGGGGGAGGAGGTAAGATTTAATTATTCCAGTGGTGGTGAATGTATCCAGTCACATCATGCGCTCAGGTGACATAGCATCCTGGAAAGGCTCAGCATGAAGGAACAAATTGAAGAGAAGCCTCTTCTGCTTTCCAGGGAAAACAGTACATTTAAATTAACTTCTGATTCTCTCCTTTTTTAAAAAAAAATCAGCTTTTGAGGACCAGCCCTACCTCACTCAGCCTTCATTTCAGTGGTTGGTAATCACCAATCTCTTTTTTCCCCTCTGACTTGCCATCTAGTAGGGTCTCCAATCATTCTTAGACAAGGTCTCTATGAGCTGAGTGCAGGATCTTCCCACATAAGCATGGGGATTACAATTGCCAGGTTTAGGTTTGCCAACTTAAGTGGTGACTGGTGTTGCCTCTTTTTATTTTGTCAGCAACGTGAACTCCTGCAGACTGCAAATACAGTATGTCTTCAGGAAATCTGTATGTTGTATGGGAA
The DNA here is from genome assembly GCF_024362965.1 of Panthera pardus. NCBI lineage: Eukaryota > Metazoa > Chordata > Mammalia > Carnivora > Felidae > Panthera > Panthera pardus. The sequence goes on from NW_026526765.1 coordinate 145,351,780, forward strand.
AGAACACTGAACTAACAGTGAGGGACCAAACTGTTGCCCTCCATTCTTACATATGCATTCTTACCTACATAATCTCTTTGAGAAATGATAATGATAATAGATGGGAATGATAAGGATAATAATAGATGATCTTAGCACCTATATGGATTAATGTGCTTAATCCTCACAACTCCGTGATGTGGGTACTATCATTATCTCTGTGTTACAGATGAGGAAACTAAGGCACAGATCATAATGACTTATCCTCAGGCTCACTCAGCTGGGACATGGCTGAGTGGGGTCAAGCTGAAGGAGACATTGAGACTGTCTCAGTCACCAAGATCTATCTAGACCAGTCACTGGGAGGGTATAATGAAGGAGTTCTTCTCTCATATATGCAATGAGTGGTATTTGTTGTCCTGGGTTGCCTTGTGTCTGATTCAGCCTCCCCTTGAGTTTTGGGTTTGTAGGGATGATCCCTTCTTCAAACAAAGTCTGCCCGTTATACCTGATGGAGAGTGCTATTGTGTTTTCTTCCCAAATTTAACGTTTAACATAGGATAAGCCACCAAAGTTACCTTCGCTGAATTCCCTTTAGTGTGACATTCATAACATCTTTGCTTTGAGGTCTAGCCCTGTAGTTTTTTATTTATACCAAACTGCTTATACTTAAATTATACAATCTGATACATTTAGATATATGCATATACCCATGGAACTATCACTGTAATCCTAGATAATGAAAATACTGAATCCCCACAGAATTGTCACATACCCTTGAAACCCAGTCTAACTCCATCCCTGAACAACATGGATCTGCTTTCTGTCTCTAAATTGGATCCTGGATTCTGGAGTATTTTACAAATGGAATGGTACTATATGAATTCTTTTCTCTGGCTTCTTTTGCCCATACCCAATAGGATTATTTGAGATTCACCCATGCTGTTTTGTGTAATAGTTCTTTTCTGTTGCTAATATTTTGCCATGTATGAATATATCACAGTTGGTGTATCCATTCACTTGCTAATGGACATAGGCATTGTTCACTGGTGTGTGTGTGTGTGTGTGTGTGTGTGTGTGTGTGTGTGTGTGTTTTGCTATTAGAAATAAAACTGCTGTGAGTACTCATGAACAAGACTTTTCAGTTTTACTGAGGCAAAATAGACAAAATTGTAATATATTTAAAGTATACAATGTGATGATATGATATATGCGTACCTTTTGAAAGGATTCCAATAATCAAGTTACTAACATATCCATCACCTCTCGGAGTTACCTTTTTGTTTTCTTTGTAAAAACACTTAAGATCTACTTAGGAAATTTAAAGTATACAATACAGTATTACCACTCTAGTCACCATGCTATACATTAGGTCCTCAGACCTTGTTCATTTTATAACTGAAAGTTTAAACCATTTTATCAACCTCTCCCCATTCCCCCCCCAGCCCCTGCCAACCACCATTCTCCTCTGTTTATATAAGTTCAACTTTTTTTTTAAATTCCACACATAAGAGATATCATGTAGTATTTGTCTTTCTCTGTTTGATTTCTTTCATTTAGCATAATGCCTTCCAGTTTCATCCATGTTGTCACAAATGACAGGAATTCCTTCTCTTTTAAGGCTGAACAATATTTCATCATACACATAGACTACATTTCCCTTCTCCATTCATCTGTTGATAGCCCCTTTGTTGCTTCCATATCTTGGCTACTGCGACTAACATTGCAATGAACAGGGGAGTTTAGATATTTCTTTGAGATGGTGATTTCATTTCCTTTGGTTATATGTGCAGAAGTGGGACTGCTAGATCATATGGTAGTTATATTTTTAAATTTTTGATGAACATCCATCCTGTTTTCCATGGTGGCTGAATCAGTTTATATTCCCACCCACAGTATACATGGGTTCTCTTTCTTCCATTATCTTACCAGCATTTAGTATCCCTTGTCTTGTTGTTAATAGACGTCTTAACTGGTGTGAGGTTAATGGTTTTACATTTCCCTGATGATTTGTGCTATTAAACACATTTTTATATACCTATTAGTCATATATATATATATATATATTTTTTTTTTTTTTTTTTTGAAAAGTACCTAGTGAGTTCCTTTGCTCATTTTTAATTGGGTTGTTTGTGGCATTTTGTTTTGTTTTGTTTTGTTTTGTTTTGTTTTGTTTTGCTGTTGAGTTGTAGGAGTTCCTTATCTATTTTGGATACTAACCCCTTACCAGATATATAGCTTGAAAATATTTCTCCCATTCTGTAGGTTACATTTTTATTTTGTTGATTGTTTCCTTTACTATGCAGAAACTTTTCAGTTTGATGTAATCCCTCTTGGTTTTGCTTTTATTGCCTTTGCTTTTGTGTCAAATCCAAAAAACTATTGCCAAGTTCAATGTCAAGGAGCTTCCTTCCTGTGTTTTCTTCTGGGAGTTTTAGGTTCCAGGCTTTACATTTATTCTTCAGTCTATTGTGAGTTGAGTTTTGTCTTTAGTGTGAGATAGGTGTCCAATTTTGTTCTTTTGAATATGTGGCTGTCCAGTGTGCTTAGCACTGTTTATTGAAGAGACTGTCTTTTCTTCATTGTGTATTCTTGGGCACCTTTGTCATTAATTAATTGACCATATATGTATGAATTTATTTCTGGGCTCTCCTGTTGATCTCTGTGTCTGCTTTTATGCCACTAACATTGTTTTGATTATTATTGCTTTGTAATGTAGTTTGAAATTAGGCAGTGTGATGCTTCCAGTTCTGCTCTTTTTACTTATACTTCCTTAAGCTATTCATAGTCTTATGTGGTCTGTAAGAATTTTAGCGTTGTTTTTTTCTCTTTCTGTGAAAAATGCTAATTGAATTTTGATAGAGATTGCATTGAATTTTTATTTTATTTTATTATTTTTTTTGAATTTTTTAAAATGTTTATTTATTCTTGAGAGAGAGAGAGAAAGAGAGAGAGCATGAGCAGGGGAGGGGCAGAGAGAGGGAGACACAGAATCCAAAGCAGGCTCCAGGCCTGAGCTGTCAGCACAGAGTCAGACGCAGGGCTCAATCTCACAAACTGTGAGATCATGACCTGAGCTGAAGTTGGACACCCAACCAACTGAGCCACTCAGGTGCCCCTGCATTGAAGTTTTAGATTGCTTTGGGTAGTATGGACATTTTACCAGTGTCATTCTAATCCACAGATATAATATCTTTTCATTTATTGGTGTTTTCTTCCATTTCTTCCATTAGTATCTTTTTTAAAAAAAATTTTAATGTTTATTTATTTTTGAGAAAGAGAGCGTGTGAGAGAGAGCAGAGGAAGGGCAGAGAGAGAGGGAGACACAGAATCAGAAGCAGGCTCCAGGCTCTGAGCTGTTAGCACAGAGCCCGACATGGGGTTCGAACCCATGAACTGTGAGATCATGACCTGAGCTGAATTTGGATGCTTAACCAAGGGAGCCACCCAAGCGCCCCTCTTTCATCAGTATCTTATAGGATCAGTGTACAGATATTTCACTTCCTTGGTTAAATTGATTCCTAAATATTTTCTTTTTGATGCTATTATAAGTGGTTTTGTTAATTTCTTTTTCAGATAGTTATTAGTGTATAAAAAGACAATTGATTTTTGCATGTTGATTTTATATCCTGCAACTTTACTGAATTAATTTATCAGTTCTAACCCTTTTTGGTGGAGAATTTAGTTTTTCTCTCCATAGATGATTCATCTGCAAATGGAGACAGTTTTACTTCTTGATTTCTGATTTCAATGCCTACATTTTCTTTTTCTTGCCTAATTACTTTGGATAGGACTTCCAGTGCTGTGTTGAACACAAGAGGCAAGAGTGGGCACTCTGGTCATTTTGCTGATCTTAATGGAAAAGGTTTCAGCTTTTCACCATTAAGTATGATGTCAGTTATGGGCATGTGTGACTTTGATTTTGTTGAGGTATATCCCTTCTATACCTAACAAATTGTAAGCTTTTATCATGAAATGATGTTACATTTGGTCACACGCTTTCTCTGCCTCTTCTGAGATAATCATACAGTTTCATATCCTTCATTCTGAGTGGTGTATCACAGTTACTGATTTGTGCATGTTGAACCATCCCTGCATTCAAGGAATAAATTTCACTTGATCATGTTATATTATCTTTTTACTGTCCCATTTAATGATCCACTTATGGTCCCACTTTTCTTGGAGTCTCTGAACAAAGATAATTCACAGAAATATTTCCAGGCACAGACTGTTTTATTTCCTTCATTATCCTTTGGGCTTATAATAATTTCAGAGAGGTTTTTTTCCAAGAGGTTTCACTATATAGTGACATCACCTATATTGTTTTCTCTAATCTACAGACCACATGTGATCTCAATGTCTAAAATCAATGAAATTGAAAGAAATTCTAAAACTTCCTTAGGTCTTACAGTTAGAACAAGAGTAATGGAAAGGGGGGGGGAAAGAAGACATGCTTATTGAACAGAAGAAAGTAATTTCTCAGAAACCCTGCTGTTTTATCATGGTTTGCTTTCAAAAAGAATGCATTAGTATGTAGAGGTGGAGCCAAGGAGAAGGAGCTGAGCAGGGGTGGCTAGGGAGATAGGGCAGGAGCCAGGAGAGTGTGTCTTCATGGATGCCCAGAGAAGATGATTCATGGAGGAAAGAATGGGGAAAGGTAAAAGACTATAGAGATTTGAGTGAACAGAAGACAGAAATGATCGTGGGGTTTGCTACATAGACGCAATTAGTGGTGTTGTGGTGTCTCAGGTGCCATGGTGAAGGGAAGAAGCATGACTGGGAAGAACTGGATAAAGAATGAGGGAGGAGGGGGTGAAGACATAACTACTGGCAGTTCTTTGAAGAAGCTTCACAGCAAATGAGAGCACTGAGTGCCTACAATAGCCAGTAGTTGCCCTGTTTCCTAGTTACCTTGCTCTACTAGGGGTCACATCAACTATAGTCTCAAAAATTGGATTAGTGTCCCTGTCTCCAATGAAATGGAAGAAATGAGAAGAGGTTTGAAAGATTTTCTAGTTCTACTGACTCCTAGAGATAGTAGGAAATATTACAGTTTGTAAATACACCTTGCCCAATTAAATCCAATTTCTTGCAGATAGCACCTTGCAGATAGTATAGTTGTAGCACGTGAGAAAAAATATAACAGTTTTCTTTTTTCTTTTTGATTTTTTTAATGTTTATTTATTTTTGAGAGAGAGGGAGACACAGAACTTGAGCAGGGAGGAAGGGGAAGAGAGAGAGAGGGAGACACTGAATTTGAGCTGTTAGAACAGAGCCCAAAGTGGGACTTAAACTTGTGAATTGCAAGATCATGATCTGAGCCAAAGTTGGATGCTTAACTGACTGAGCCACCCAGGCACCCCCATAACAGAGTTTTCTTATTCTAATGCTTAACTTTACTAAATAATTATTTTGATTTTGTTTTAAAATAAAAGCAGGTGTTTTTTTTGTTTGTTTTGTTTTTAAGAAACACATTATCCACTGGAACAAAATTATCATGCTGTAGGCTTATGGAATAATTTGTCATTTTCATTATGTAAGCAGTTTGTTGCCAAACGAAAATCCCTCCTTTTGTCAAAAGAGAGCATTTCAGAGCCAAATTGTAGAATCATTTGCATTTTCTTTAATTTCTGCCCTGAACATCATTTTTTTTCTTAATTTTCAACCAGTGATAGGATTCTGGCCATATTTATTTCTCGTTAGTTTTGGTGTCCTGTAATGCAATATTGCTTGAAACCTTCTTAAGTATTTATCTTCTACCTCATAGATGAGAGGATTTTAAGAAGTCTTTTGATTTCTCTGGGAGTTGGACGGTTGCGTATGTGATTCCAGATGATCCAAGGAAGAAGTTACAGAAAGGCAGTAACAGGGGTTGCCCACAGGGTTTCAGATCACTCTGACCTATAAGCACATCTTGGAGGAGAAGATTATCTACTTTTTCTTTTTTCAAGAAGAGAGCAGGGTTATACTTTAATTGTAAATTTCAATGTACATACCATTGTAGGCAAAAAATTCTTCCTTTTGGCTAAATAATATCTGCTTATGATTTTCAAATTTTATTTCAAGAAAAAATGGTGGGAGAAATCTCCTGGATTTTCTTTTTATAACTACAATGTTGTTGACTCCAGTGTTTATTTTAGGTTCTGTTGGAATCCCTACATCTCTTATTTCAAATCTAATGTGGTTTCAGGGCATCTGGGTGGCTCAGTAGGTTAATCATCTGCCTCTTGATTTCAGCTCAAGTCATGATCTCCTGGTCACGGGATTGAGCCCCTCAGTCAGGCTCCACGCTGAGCATGAACACTGCTTGAGATTCTCTCTCTCTCCCTCTGCCCCTCTCCCCTGGTTGCACATGTGCACTCTCTCTCTCTCTCTCTTTTAAAAAAACAAAACAAAACCCAAAAACCTAGTGGGGTTTATAGGGGAAGATCATGGTTTCTTTTCTTTTCTTTTTTCTTTTCTTCTCTTTTCTTTTTTTTTCTTTTTCTCCCTCCTTTCTTTCTTTCATTCTTTCATTCGGTCGTTCTCTCATTTTCTCTCTTGTTCTCTCTCTTGTTCTCTTTCTCTCATTCTCTCTCATTCTTTCTCTCTGTCTTTTTGTCTCTATCTCTCCCTCCCCCTCCCTTCCTTCCTTCCTTCCTTCCTTCCTTCCTTCCTTCCTTCCTTCCTTCCTGTTTTGCAGGCTTCATGCCCAGCACATAGCCCATTGCAGGGCTTGAACTCAAGACCCTGAGATCAAGACCTGAGCCAAGATCAAGTGTGGGATGCTCAACTAACTGAGCGACCCAGGCACCCCTCTAAATAATTCTTTTATTATTTTTCAATTACTAACGAGTTTCTTTTTTTTCCTGGCTAAAATTTTAAAAACTGGTAACCATCAGCCAGTACAGTATCTTGTAATGTTCTGCTCTTAAACACATTTTGTTATTGAGTAAGATATTTGTGAAAGCTGGCTTCTCTTGTTTTCTTTTGACTGACTTTTCAGTTATAATTGCAAGATGTGTTTGGTCTCACAGTGATTCTCAGTAGCACGCACGCTCTTTTAAAAAAGAGCTACTTTTTCTTTGCAAAGAGCAGAACTTGAAAATATGCATTTGGAAATGTTCAAATGTATGTGAACTAGAAAGAATAGAACAATGAATCTCCATTGGCTTCACCTAACCAAGATTTTGCCCCATTTGCATTATTTACCCATCCTTTGTTTTCCGTTGCTGAAGTATTTAAAAGCAAACCTTACACATTATGTTGTTTCCCTCCTACACACATCAGTATCCTTCTCTAAAGAACATGAGCCACAATATGACTGTAGTCTAATTATCATGCCTGTCACAATTTCTTATTACTATGGGATATCTATTTCATAATCAGATTTCTCCCCTTGGCCCCTAAAGATCATTTTATAGTTAGTTTGGTTGGCTCAGGACCCAAACAAGATGCACATAGTCACTTGGTTGTTGCTTTTCCTAAATTTCTTTTCATCTGGAGTATTTCTCTTTTTCCTTTTATTTTTTTAGGTGACTCTGCAAAAAACCAAGTTTACTCCTCATAATGTTTTCCCTTTGGATTTGTCTGTTTGCTTCTTTGGGGTGATGTTTAACTTGCTCTTCTGTTCATCTCTTTCCAGCAAATGAGGGATGGGTTCAGGCTTGAGTTCACTGTGGTTCACCCATTTTGGCAAGAACACTTAACAGGCAGGGCCATGGCTTCATGTCACATCCCACTGTGAGGCACACAGTGTCTGTTTTTCTCACGTCTCAGGATGCTAAGGTTGATCATCAGTCCCTCCATTGTAGTGCTCTCTGTCATCCTCTGCTATACATGCTTTTATCCATTGGAGACTACTGCATGGGACTGCAAAATGGTTATTTCCTAGTACTGCTTTTCCTTCCAAGTCAATTAGCTTGAATTCTTGGTAAAAGAATAGCTTTTCTCTTGTTAAGCAGCCCATAGGATTACCCTAACATGTATTTATTCCACAACAGTGGAATAAATATTTAATTATTTTTTTAAAATACACACCAATTAATTGCTCCTTTAACCTGAAGGCCAGTTTGCTATTAACAGTTTCCCTGCAGAACCTGCAGCTGGCTGTCAAGCAAAGTAACCGACCCATCTCCCTTTGTCTGCTAGACCCAGCCAGTGAGCACTTGATTAGGACCTTGCCATGGGGTTCCTGAGCCTAACAGATTGAGACCAGCCCTCTATGAAAAGGTTTCTGGGACACCTGGGTGGTTCAGTTGGTTAAGCATTCTACTCTTGATTTAGGTTCAGGTCATGATCTCATGGTTCATGAGTGTGAGCCCTGCATCGGGGCTCTGCACTATATGTTCTTGGGATCTTCTATCTCCCTCGCTCTCTGCCCCTTCCCCCACTCATGCTCTCTCTCTTTCTCCAAAATAAAATAAAAACTTAAAAAAAGAGGCTTCTGAAATGATACTCCAGGTCAGATTGCAAAGCTGAAAATGTTTGCAGGTTGCTAAACCTCTGATTTAAGGTGTTTTCATAGCATGATGACCATATCACATGAAGTGTTATATCCTTCCTACATCCACAGTTCAAAACCGTAGATTTACTTCTCATTTGATTGATGTTCCTTCCCATCAAATCTAATGTCAGAAGGCAGACTGAGTCTTCCTGGCCTCCGAGTTTAACCAGAACTTGTCTGGTTTCAAGAGACAGAAATTCACCTCAAACTACCTATGACACAAAGAAAATTTGTTGGAAAGCTGTCAGGGTAGCTCATAGGACTGAAAGCAAGTTACAGAATGTTTAGCTGTTTGAGGGATTTCGAGGACTTCAGTTGGACTGGAATGTCTCTAATACAGTCTTTTCTTCTTACCTGTAATTGACAACTTTGTTCTCTTAAACACTTCCTTGTGTTGGTGGCCTTAGTAACCAGCCACACAAAGAGTGTTTTTTTGTCTGTTTGTTTGTTTTTAACATCAAGACTCTGATTGGCCTGAGATGTGTGTTCACCTCTAGGCCAATTACTGTCTCCCTGGGAAGTGGGTGCTCTGGTTAGCCTATTTTGGGTCAACCATCCACTTCTGTATATATTAGAGGAGAGAACAGTGAGGGATCTACCTTTCTAGATGAGAAGAGTAAATCCACAGCATCCAAAGGAAAGAGCCTAGATGTCTATCAACTGCTGAATGGATAAAGAAGATGTGGTTTATATATACAATGGAATACTACTTGGCAATGAAATCCTGCCATTTGCAGCAATGTGGAGGAAACTGGAGGGTATTATACTAAGTGAAATAAGTCAGTCAGAGAAGGACAGATATCATATGTTTTCACTCATATGTGGACTTTGAGAAACTTAACAGAAGACCATGGGTGAAGGGAAGGGGAAAAATAGTTATAAACAGACAGGGAGGGAGGCAAACCATAAGAGACTCTTAAACACAGAGAATGAACTGAGGGTTGATGGCGGGGGGAGTGGAGGGGGAAAATGGGTGATGGGCATTGAGGAGAGCACTTGTTGGGATGAACATTGGGTGTTGTATGTAAGCAATGAATCATGGGAATCTACCCCAAAACCAAGAGCGCACTGGATATACTCTATGTTAACCAATGTGACAAAAAAATTATATTTAAAAAAAGTACATAATAGTAGATGCCTAACGAAATGTTGTAGAAGAACCAGTGGACTCAAGGAAGACTGACTGCCTTGATGTAATTCATTAGATTTGTAGAAAGAATCTATTTTGACACAATATATTCCATAAAGTCATGCTGACTTTTACTTGCTCTCTGGGCTCTTGGATCCTCCAAACATAATACTTAAAATAGCTGTGTTTTTATTTGTCTTTGAAAAGCACTCTGCTCCAGCCCTCACAAATTCTCAAAGGCAATGTTAAATTGTCAAGTTTAAACCTCTATAATGACTTAATTAATTTGTCCAGTATTAAAAACAGTGGGCTCTTAGAACCTATAAATCTCAACGTATCTCAATGTGTATTGAGGATCTAGCACTGTAGATCCTTTCCTGTAGGTCATGGTACCTGGATGCTTTCCTGTGCTTCAATGTGAGAGACTGTACACATGAAGACTAAGCCAAAGAAAACTTTTTTCTTTTCGGCTTTGTTCATCAAGTGATTGTTTTTTTTTTTTTATTCCAACAAATAGAAAGGTATTTTTTTTTCTGTTCTAAAACAGACCACAGAGTTGTCATCATCAGTGCTTTCTGACCTTATATGTCACTTACCCTAGACTGATAATTATAACTCTCTGCTGCCTGATGCTGTAGACCTTACCTCAGTTTAATCTGATGAGATATTGTGACCCTAAATTCATTCCTTACACGTGGATTCATTCAGATAACTTAAAATCATGGGAAGAAACAGTGCTTTTCATCAGTAGCAGAAATGTATAATGTTTTTTTTCCCATTTCCTAAGCTAATGAAATCTTGATGCAACTGAATGCAATATTTTTTTATTAATAAATATAAAAATATTTCATCTAATATTTGGGACCCCTTTGCCTTGAATAATTATTCTTCACTTTTTCGAGTTCTTCCATTTTGCTTGGATTTCCTTACCATTGAGGTAAAAAAAAAAAAAGATTTTGGAGTCATTTTAAAAATTTCAGGGAATAGTTGAATGTCTTCAACAGTTGATTTCCTTAGCTCTTTTTGGTGTGCAATGTCAAAGGGAATTTCACATTTACAAGGTACCGGAGCATGGGATCTATTGTCCTCTCTCTCTCGTCATGGTAAGTGTTCATCAAGTTGATAATGAAATCTGTAGCAACATCATGTTGTTTTGATGGCTTTAGATGCAGGAGAATTTGGAAGCCAATATGCAGTTCATTTAACTTGTGCCCACGCCATCTGCTTATCTGCAGCACTCAGCCAGCCCGCCTGCTTCTTTTCTCCTAGAGTCTACAGAGATGATTAACCTGGATGAAGATTCCTGGCAGCCTCAATTGACTTCCTGAATCTTCCACACCATCCAGAATTCCCTGGTGGAGGCTGGCAGGAAATTTGGAAAAGTGGAGAGTCTTTTTTGGCCTGGGAGAGGGTAGACATAAATGTCAGCTGGTGAACCATCACTGGGGAGAATGACTTCAGGATTCAAGGCTTGTTCAAAATAAATTTCAAGTCACCAGCTAACTCTAATGTAATATCACCAAGAAGGGAAATGTTCTGGGCTTCATCATCTCCTATGTTTATTCTGTAGCAACAGGAATAGTGTAGTCCAACTAAGTGTAATGTGCCAACAAATTGTTTTCAAAGTCACTAGGAGGGTAAGACAGGTAATTATTTTCTTCCTTCCTGACTTACATCAGAGACAGGTTGGCACTAGAGGTCTGATTCCATTGGATTATAGAGGCTATGCTTTTTAATATGTCTTGGGATATCATTGAATTAAGATCAATTACATGGGGTTAGCCAGGGCAATGGTGGTAATTTGGCCTGAGTGACTGTGAATCTTCTCTGAGTGAACCACAGAGTGTCTGGCCTTCAATTTGTACCACAAATATGAGTCAGGGGCCTGCCCTGCCATTATCCCCCATGTATGTGGTTTCAGTCATCCTGTCCATTGACCTTGGACTGCCAGGAAGTGCCCATTTGTGCAAGTCTGAAGCAAGGAAGAGTGTAAAAACTGATTATGGAATGCAGGCCTGTAAGTCAGAGGTGAAAAGCCCCTTATTTCCAACCGCCCTTTGGCAACAGAACCTTCTCTTACCCTGTTGTCAGGCTGGTGCTGAGCATTCTACCACAGTGCACACCGACCCATCACTGGGGTATCAATCAGAATAATTCATGGTGGTCATATGTTGCCTTGTGTATAGTCCAACAGCATCTTTTTACACTGGGCATCCGCCTGTCTCTTTTATCAGCAAGTATAGAGAAAATATTTTTGTGAAGAAAGTTCCCAGTATAAATAACAAAGAAAGAAGGAAAAAAGGAAAATAAAAAAGGCAGGTCTGAGATTACTGTGTATCAAGACACGGGTGTGGTTTGATGATAAAAGCCCGAACACTTTGGATGAAGGCATCCCATCGGACGTGATGAGTCCTCTCCTTCGGACTCAATTGTGGAGAGTTAATTGACATTCCTTGGCGCTGCTGCCCTGGGCTGACTTCTCTCAAAATTGTGGAGTCAGTCATGCATGTTTTCTGTGCCTTCCAGCTTCCCTTTCTGAGCACACTGTCTGGCATTCTGACCCTCTCATCACACCACCCCTCAGAACATTAGTCTCTGGGGCTGCTTCTTTCACTGCCCGACCAACCCCCCTCAGTCCTCTACCTCATTCTAAAAGCACTACTGCAATTATAAGACTACATAATATTTGCTGAAATGTTAAAGATAAAGGGGCATTGATTTATTTACTTTTTTTCCCCCAGAGGATTCTAGGATGTCTGTGGTATTGACACCAAGAAAGGGCACATAGATGTTAGGATATCACAGTCCAAGATATTTAACCCCAAATTTTGGTGTCAGTTGAAGTAATTAACTACAGTCTGTAGCTCCTCAAATGGTGGTCCACTGAGCAGTGGTTGACATCACCTTGGAGGTTACTAGAAATGAAGACTTGTAGGCCCTACCTCACATCCACTGAATGAGAATGTGCCTTTTAACAAGGGCCCCAAGTAATGATTCTTCACATTCATGTTTGAGAAAAATAGACCTATTCTGTATGAAGTTTCACTAAAAATAAATACAGTCTGATGTCAGTCTTCTAGTCAAAAGAGAGGCAAATGGTCCTTAGGAGAAGCCTCTGAGGGAGCAGTGGCTTTCCAAATTTAGTGCACATGAGAATCATCTGGAAGGCTTATTAAAACAGAAATAGCTGGGCCCCAACCTCAGAATTTAAAAAAAAATTTTTTTTAATGTTTATTTCAGAGAGAGAGAGAGACAGAGTATGAGCAGGGGAGGGGCAGAGAGAGAGAGAGAGAGAGAGAGACAGACAGACAGACAGACAGACAGACAGAATCTGAAGCAGGCTCCAGGCTGTGAGCTATCAGCACAGAGCCCGACGTGGGGTTTGAACCCATGGACTGTGAGATCACGACCTGAGCTGAAGTCTGACGTTTAACTGACTGAGCCACCCAGGTGCCCCCAACCTCAGAATTTCTAATTTAGGTCTGGGGGAGCCTGAGAATATGCATTTCTAACAAGTTTCCAGGTGATGTTGATCCTATGGTTCTGGGGACACACTTTGAGAAGTATGGACATATAGTGGTGTGATTAATGGGAACAATCCATGTTGGTTGAGGCCCCAGACAGAAACTCTGTGGCAGGAACTCTGTTAGGTTCTTGTATACACACAAAGAACACTCTACTTGGAAGCCTTAGATCATGGTTTAAGGGCAATCTTTACCACATTCTGTGCTGTGTCATTTTTCCGTGATATCTTGAGACTTAACTCAAAAAAAGGTGATCCTAATTAGAGGATCTCAGACTTAGGAGATGAGAAGGGATATGTGTGATGATTAGTTAGTTGGGACTTTTTTTGGGGGGGGGGCAATCAAAGCCAACATTGTGCCTGCAGGTGGACCCAGGCACACTTCTCCTATCAACTGAATATCTCTGATATTCTTAATTTACTAGGTATTGGTATAGAAAGATCCCCATATTTTTGGAACCAAACCATGTAGTTTTGGTCTTTTGGATTTCTACCAAATGGGAGAAATACATTTCTCAGTCAACATGCAACTCTAATTAACAAATTATGGCACTGTTTGTATAGATTAGCTGTTAACGTCTAGGAATAAGTACACTCAGGCATTTAGTGTTTCTGTAGTTACGTTTGGCAGTGTTAAAAGCTGAATCTGTGTTCTAATGAAATTTTATGTCTATTGTGTAAATGATGGATCAGGTATCAGGCATGACTGTAGAATCTGATCATTGGTGTCAAAGCTCATACATATTTAAGGTCCTTCACCATGTCAACCTGAAATGCTACCAGTTCTCTTGTTAAGGAGATACCCCTTCAAGGAAAGGAGACCCGAGGGGTCAGGTTAAGCCTTCTAGAGACACAGGTGAGGGTACAAGGGGGCAGGGGTATGTCAGAACATGCTGAGAAGTGAAGGGAGATAGCTAGGGGTTGGTCGGTGATGAAAATTAAGAGTCACTGTGGATGATGTCCCAAGTACAGGAATGACTATAACTAAAAAACCTGAATGTAGAGTCTATGGTTGTTGAAGTTTATCAGGACCTTCTGTTGCTTGTTTCTGAGAACTGTGCACCCCCCTGCCAGCCCCCGGTATATATGACTAGAATTCTCTTCCTTTTCTCTTAACTCTTGGTGTCGTTTCCTATGTGGAAGGATTTCCCTGAAGGTTTTTTTTTTTTTTTTAATCAAAGTATTCTAGAACATGGGAAAATCCTTCAGGTTTCTGGGATTTCTTTTTATATTTTAAAACCTAAATTAAAAAACAGCAAGGCCCTGGTCTAACCCCTAGGTGAGATGTGAGGGCTGGCACTTGCCACCACCTTGTGAAGCATGTAGGAGAGTAGGAGCCTGTAATCAAATAGAATAAGTAGCTGGGATGATTCCACACAGCCCTGGGGAGTTAACGGCATTGCTTTCTTTCTTGGCCTTCTTGCCAACACCCTGCTGCTTTACTTCTCAACTAAAAATAACGATCTTCTGTCCTACTTTTTTGTTATTAACATTTCTTAATTTGTAAGGACTTTTCTCATTTCACGGTGTCTCCTAAAAGCTCTGTTTCCCTGGGTTTTAGCTCCTGTGTATCTAAGTGAATTATAGTGAAAGCTGCCTTGTCTAATACCTAGCAATCCTACCAAAATCAACATTTTGAATGTTCATCTTTAATGATGCCAGTTATGTTGGAGAAAAGGATCTAGACCACGGTGGAGTTGGTGCTGTGAAGAAACAGGATGTTTTATTCTGTCACAAAAATTCTATAGGTAATGCTAGTGTCATTGTTGGTTTTTTGTTTTTGTTTTTGTTTTTCAGTTTAATGTTGAGGAATGAAAAGGTGACAGTCTGGCACAATGTAACATGACTTTTAGTTATCTGTATTTTTACTAATTGGACAAGCGTGCAAATACATAAAGATCTTGCAAAAGTAATGCATGTCCATTTTTGAAAACTCGGAACATGTGGAGTATGTGAAATAGGAAAGCAATTAATCACGACCCCACAGCACAGAGGGCACCATTGATTTGTTCAACGGGAAGCATTTAAAATATATTAGAAACTGTTGTAACCCTGTTTGGGTATTTCTCCATGCGTGTATTTAGTTACTTAGTACAGGGAGGTTTAACAATATGGCAGCTATCTTGCCCCTGCTGACTTTGAGTAGCATTGGATAGTGCCAGTTCTTTATTCAAAGGAAAGGCAAGGAGGTAGCAGGTCTTAGAGCAGAGGTCTGTATGTTCTTATCTACAAACAAAGAAACTGTGCTCACTAGAGATGAGATTTGAGTTGGTAAAACCAATGACTTTTCCTGATCCCAATATTTAGTGTTGCCATAGGTAACGTGCATCAGTGTCATCTGTTCTCTTGACCCCTGGGACACTACCCTGGACCTTGTTTTCTTTTTTTAATTTTTTAAATTTATTTATTTATTTTGAGAGAGAGAGAGGCAGAGGAAGAGAGAGAGAGAATCCCAAGCAGGCTCCACGCTCTCAGTGCAGAGCCCAATGTGGGACTTGAACTCACAAACTGTGAGATTGTGACCTGAGCTAAAGAATTGGATGCTTAACCAAATGAGCCACTCCGGTGCCCCTGGACTTTGTTCTTTCTCTCCATTCCCTCTGACTCCTCTTCCTCCACTTTGTGCTTATCAAGGCTCCTTCCTAGACTCAGTTTTTAGCTCTCTCCTTCCAGCATGCTTCACCTAAATGACAACCATCCATTCTTCTGGCTTCAACCATCACCTCTGTGGGTTGAATTCTAAATGTATGTAGCCAGCCAAGACCCACTTATGTATCTTTGCCTCATGTGAGGTCCCAGATCAGGTGCTGTGTGTGGTATGGTGAGGAGAAAGGCAGAGTCGCTTCTTGTCATGGAGGTTATGTTCTGGAAGGAATAGACAGGCCATAGCCAAGTGAACAAATAATCCTCTAATTTAAGAAGGTGGAAAATGTTTGTGAAGATTAATAAAGCACAGTGATCTGAGGAAGAATGATAGGGGTAGCAAATACTGTTTTGATAAGGTGGTCATGAAAATCTTGCTCAAAGGTGATATTAGAGCTGAGTCTTATTGAGAAGTGGCTGGCCATGTGAACATCTTGGAAACACTCATTTTGACAAATAGAAAATAGGCAAGTGCATTGGTCCTGAGAGATGAAGGCCATTGGATGTTCCTTTCAGCCAAGAGGAGATGCATTACAGAGTCCAGAGCAAAAATAGTTAATTGCAATTACAGTAATTCCTAGGACAGAGAAGTATGGAATATGATGAGAACATCCGACAGGGGAATCTCATATTAATAACAAGCTATAAAGCTTTTACGATATCAGTATGTATTATTTTATAGCATTATTTTTAAGGTTTATAACTGTATTCTATTTTATGATTATGCCATATTATGTTTAACCAATAGTCTTTTTATAAATTGAATTCCACACAATCATTCTTGTTAATTACAAGAATTCCCAGTGTCTCAAAAGAAAATTATAACCAGCAGGAAAGCTTGTATAAGAAAAAAGCAAAAAGACGCTGGCAGTGAGCTAATGTGGGTGGGAACTCACCAGCCTGGGGAACTCTGCTCCTCCTCTTGGGGTTCTCTGATTATGCCAGGGGTGCTATTCTTGTGCCAACCATACTGTAAGTTCATTTTTTTAAATAATTTTTTTATTTTGGAATAATTTTTGAATTATAGAAAAGTTACAAAAATAGTCCAGAGTTCCCGTTTACCCACACCCACCTTCCCCTATTGTTGACATCTTACATAACCAGGGTATATTTGGCAAAACTCAGACATGATCATTGGTACTTTCCTATTGACCGAAGTCCAGACTTCATTAGGATTTCAGTAGCATTTCCACTAACACCCTTTTTCTATTTGAGGGTCCAGTCCTGGAGGCCACAATGTGTTGGGTCATCTTCATAGTAGTATCTCCCTTGGTTTTTCATGAGCTTGAGAATTTGGGGAAGTACAGATCAGATGTCTTGTAGAATGTGTCTTAACTTGGGCTTATCTGAGTTTTTGTTTCTTATGGATAGACTGGGATGATGGGTTTGGGGAAGAATGCCATCAAAGTACAGGGCCCTTCCTGTCACTCTATATTGAGAAATCACAGTATCTACATGCTTTGTCATCAGCAGTGTTAATCTTGATAGTCCAGCCAAGGTAGAGCTTGTCAGATTTTCCACTGCAAAGTGACTCTTCCTCCCTCTTTCCATTCTCTGTTTGTCACAAGCTAGTCACTAAGTCCAAAACACATTCAGTCAGGGTGTAGGGGGTAATGGTGGGATGGAGTAGATAGATCAGTAACAGTAAGGTCCATCTCCTTGAGGGGGCTGTCTGCATACATTTCTTGAATTTCTTCTGTAAGGTAGATTTCTCTCTTCACTTAATGATTCAATCATGTATTTATCAGCGGGGACTCAGGCTTATTTATTTTATACTTTGGCTTATAATCTGTCAATATATCATTTATTTTTAGTCAAAATGTTCCTGTTTTGGCCATGGGGAGATCTTTGGCGTTGGCTCTGGTCCCTTTCATATTTCATCATCCTTGTGTTTTTTTGAGTACTTTCTTACTTTGTGCTCTGCGTTCCACTTGTATTTTCTCTGCCCTCGACCCAGAATCAGCCATTTTCCCAAGGTTCTCTATTTCCTCTTAGAAGAAAATCATATTTAGAAACCAAGATCTGGGCAACCAACCGTCTTGTGACAGTTTCTAAGCTCAGTTATAACATTGTTGCTTGAAATATCTCTTGAGTTAACTCTTGGCACATATCCATCATGATTCCTTGTGATCAATGCCCTAGAGATGGAATTGCTGGATTAAAGGCAGTAACATCACGTTACAAGTTTTCAACATATTGCCAGGTTATCTTCTAGAAGGAAAATTTTCATTTGTATTAATGAGTGGTATAAACACTTTTGGTCTTGGGTTTTGAACACCCAATGAACTTCTCTTCGCTACCAAATGTATACCTTAACTCATGTTCACTGCCGATACTAGTCTGGGCTACACTTGGTGGATTACTGCAGCAGACTTTTAATTAGTCTTCCCTTGTATTCTCCTTATCTACATTCTTTAGAGAAAAGTCGGAGCCGTGTTTTTACAATATAAATAAACGAGACAACATTGTGATTCTGCTTTGAAATCTTTTAAGAGTTCTCGATGCAGAGATAATATAAAATGTTTAATACGGATATAAGGCCGGGGTGCCTGGATGGCTCAGTCGGTTGAGCGACCGACTTAAACTCAGGTCACGATCTCACGGTTTGTGAGTTTGAGCCCCGTGTTGGGCTCTGTGCTGGCAGCTCAGAGCCTGGATGGAGCCTGCTTCTGATTCTGTGTCTCCCTCTCTCTCTGCCCCTCCCCCACTCATGCTCTGTCTCTCTCTGTCTCAGAAATAAACATTAAACAAAATATATGGATATAAGGCCACGGGTCTGTCTGGGTCCTGTTTACCTCTCTGGTATCCTCTTAGGCCCTTGTCCCCCTTACAAGAGTACATCAAGGAAGCATTGGCTTTCCTCATGTTTCTCCACTGTGCCAACCTATTTCCTGCTTCATGGCTTTTTATGAATTCTCCCCCTTGCCTACAATCTCTCTCCAGCCCTCACGTAGTAAATTTCTAGTAATAATTCTGGTGTCAATGTAAGTGTTAATTCCTTAATTCTACCTGAAAAAAGCAATTTTCACAGATTATAATTGTTTAGTTATTTAATATCTAACCCTCCAATCTATTTTAAATCCATCAAAGCAAAGATGGTATCCAGTTTGATCAACACCTAGAAGAGCTCCTGGCACATAGTAGGAAGTCAGTGGTTATTTGTGGAATGAATGTATATAGCTTGAGTCTTGAATTCATTCGGTTAAACGTATTCCAGGAAAAAAAAAATCTGCATTAAATGGGGTGTTATAAAACCTCACTTTTTAAAAAAAATTTTTTAATGTTTATTTATGAGAGAGAAGGAGAGAGAGACAGAGAGACAGAGACAGAGCATGAGCAGGGGAGGGGCAGAGAGAGAGGGAGCCACAGAATCTGAAGCAGGCTCCAGGCTCCGAGCTGTCAGCACAGAGCCCGATGTGGGGCTTGAACTCGTGAACCTCGAGATCGTGACTGGAGCTGAAGTCAGATGCCTAATTGATCAAGCCACCCAGGCACCCCTCAAATATCACTTTCTTATACTTGCAAGATCATTAATTGATGCATTTGAGAAGTGAAATAGATCTATTTTTTATTTAGAATATGATCTAGAGGCAAAAAGTTTATTTTAGCAGGTAACGGCCAAAAGAGGAACATTGATGACACCACTGGTTCACATTGCCAGTTTTACCTTCAGAAAGATACCAGTTTACATTTGGCATTCTTTGAGAGCACACATCTTTTTTCTATGATTTCTCTGTGGTGAATTATATTTTCTAAGGATGGCCATAATAGAACCTCCCTTCTCACCTGGGCTTTATACAATGACACTTTTGACACTCCTCCCAGAGTGACGGCCTCTCTTCCCTCCCCGTGAATCTGGGCAGGTTTGTGACTACACTTGATTTGATAGGTGACTCTCAAGGCTGGGTCATAAAAGGTGGTCAGTGTCTACCTGCTTCCATTAGGACCTCTGTGTTTGGAGGCCTCCACGCCAAGCATCATGGGTATGACACATGTGGTATTCGGGCCCACAGCCCCAGATCGGTTTTTTCACAGCCATGTGAGAGAAGACCACTCCAAGAGATTCCTGGCCCCAGCTTCCAGTCACCTCTAGCTTTTGACTCTTGTCAGCTGGGGCCCCACATACCAAGCTGCTCTGCTGTGCCCTTTCTGAATTTCCTGGCCCACAGAATCTGGGAACAGAATTAAATGGTGGTTTTAAGTGGCCAAAGTTTGGAGGAATTGGTTATGCAGCAGTAGGAACAGAAAGAAATTTCAATATTGTGATTTTCCATTTTTCTTAGTCTGAAAATAGAAGCCTATCATTTACATTTTTATCCCTTTGGTTACTAGTAAGATTGAATGTGTCTTTATACAAGTATTAACCAGCTATATCTTTTCGCCTCATAATTACCTTTCCCATTTTTCATGGATACTTCTCTTTTTGGATTTGAAAGAGTTCATTATTTATCAAGGATAAACTTCTTTTCTGTTACGTGCTCTGAATATTTTGCTGTTATCTTGTGTTAGGTTGTTTTCACTTGTGTTCATTCTTTAAAGTCAGGCTTGAATATTTTCTAGTTGTTCTTTCTTGTGAACTCATGGCCTTTCAGTCACTGTCTCTCTCATCCCAAATCAGTTATATTTAATCTTCGCTTGTGTGTTAAGAGCACCGTTTTTCCTCAGCTAAGAAGATGATCTCCCTACCACTTCTTATTTTTCTTACAACTTCAGTTAAGTATATTTTCAAAGTTATATTTTAGTAAAGCTTATATTTATTTATAATAGTGAGACCCTCTTTGAGAAGAGTGATTTAATATAATCTTACGGTAAAAAAAGCCTCAGTTGTAAATTGACGGAAGCCAGATATTAGTTAAGAGTGTTGTGGGAATGCAGAAACTTATAAATGGAGTTGGTAAAGGGCACCTTGGTGGCTCAGTTGGTTAAGCACCCGACTTCCGCTCAGGTCATGATCTCACAGCTTGTGAGCTCGAGCCCTGCATCGAGCTCTGTGCTGACAGCTTGGAGCCTGGAGCCTGCTTCAGATTCTGTGTCTCCCTCTCTCTCTGCTCCTCCCCCACTTGCACTGTCTCTCTGTCAAAAATAAACATTTAAAAATTTTTTTAAAATAAATGGAGTTGGTTATATGCTTCTAAATTTAAAAAATGATCTATGAGGAAATTATTGGTAAGAAAGCAAAAATCCAGAGGAGGTGTGACTGATCTCTTCTTATAAATGATGAAATGGTGGGGGAAATCTAGGTGCAAGGTGGGCAGAGCAAGCATAGCAGAAATTTGGAGGATGATAAAATCCAAATATAAAAGTCTGTTCCATTAGTAACGTTTTTGGAGTCACTGGATAATTGGTGAAAGCCATAGGCAGATATGAAAGGTAACTCCTTTTGATACCAAAGTATCTGTATCCCTGAATTGTAGAGTTAAAGCCATGGGTGAACTCTGGAGATGTATCCAACAGAGGATATTTAACTTCAGGAATAATGATCAGAGTTGGTAGAAAGACACATATAGTTCAATTCTGGCTCTGAAATTTGGGCATATATTCTACCATGAGTATTGGTAGTTGGAGATTAACAGCAAGACATATTAAATACCTGTGAGTTTATATTTCTTTTTTTTAAATGTTTATTCATTTTGAGAGAGAGAGAGAGAGAGAGAGAGAGCAAGTGAGCAGGGGAGTGGCAGGAAAATCCCAAGCAGGCTCTGTGCTGTCAGTGCAGAGTCTGACGTGGGGCTCTATCCCATGAACCAAACTGTGAGAACATGACCTAAGCCAAAACCAAGAGTTGGATGCTTAACTGACTGAACTACCCAGGGATCCTGAGTTTATGTTTCTTTAAAATCATGTTCAAATGAATCTTTGCAAGAGTGGTATTTTCTGGGTCTTGGCTGATTGCTTTCAGTTATAGAGAAAAACCAATGTAATCGAGACAAAAGACAGCATTTATTTTGCCTTCAGATAATGTTACAGGAAATCTAGGTCTTTAGACTTTCAGGTTTTAACAGCTAAGGATCCCTGCTATTTCCCTACTGTCAGTTTATCCTAACTGCAAACTGGATTCTTGGAGGAACTAGCTATGTCAATGAACACACTAAGAATCAGCAAGTATCACACTCTTGAGACAAGCATTAGCAGTAGCATCAACTGCTACTCAGGAGAAATCCATCCAGAGTGAAAGGGTGATCCATTAGCACATCGAATTCATTTGCAAAATTAGAAAGAAATATAACTGACAGTAAGCATGTATGTAATTTTAAAATCCATTTCTACATGATTCAACATTTGTTGATTTAAGGGTGTTTTTGAAGACACTCAAATAGCATAATTTCTGTTTCATTTAAGGACTTTAATCATGTAGTATTCTTAGGAACAATGGACAAAGAATTCTCTGTGCTTCCCATTATATTAAAGGAGCTTCATCTATCAGCCATGATTCCTTTTAAATAAAAATGTTTTCCCAACAGTGGCTAGTTCCCAGCAGGTGTGAAGTGATATCTTGTGTGTGTTGCTTTGCATTTCCCTGATGGCTAATGATGTGGAACATCTTTTTATGTGGCTTTTGACCAGTTGTATATCTTTTTTGGAGATGTACCTATTCAGATCACTTACCTATGTAAAATTTTTGGTTTTTATGTCTTTTTATTATTGTGTTGTGAGCATTCTTTATCTGAGATAAAAGTCCCTAATCAGATAGGTGACGTGCAAGCATTTCTCTTATTTTGTGGGTTAGCTTTCCACTTTCTTGATGGTATCCTTGGAAGCACCAAATTTTTAAGTAGTGATAATGTCCAGTTTATCTTTTTTTCCTTTTTAAAGTATTTTTTTCTTCTTGTTGCTTATATTTGGTTTCCTATCTAAGGAGGCTTGGACCATGCTCAGATTGTGAAGATGTGGTTCCATATTTTCCTTATAACTGTTAGCAAAGTTGTTGGGGAATAGCTAACCCTCACCCATCTCAAAGTTTTGGGAGACTACCACTATCTTCCAAAAATAATCTAAAAGTTATGCTTGATCAAATTGCCTAACGTGAGTTTGGAACACCTCTTTGAGCCATAGAATCGAAACTTAATGAATAGTTTAAATCAAAACTCAAGGTCCAGATGTGACCAGTAACATGGTTTTGGGAGGAAATGGAAACTTATGATTTGCTGCTCACTCAGGTTGCCATCAAGTTACTAAGTAATACCCGTCATAATTGCGTGGACCATCTTGTTATATTCCCCACACAAACTCCCATGGTCCCTTTCTATATATTTAGGTGAACAAAAACTGATAAAAAAAAAAAAAAAAAGGAAAATGTCAATGGCTACCTAGGGCTTAAGTTGAAAATGTCCTAAGTAGCCAGCACTCTTGTTAATCAAAATTATCATGGCTTTAACAATTCACAACAGGGATTTTCATATGAGTCCAATGAGTCAAAGCCTTTTTTTTTTTTCCATGTGAGCATAAGGGACTTTTGAGATCAGGTCACTTCCCTGCATAACTGATTAAAATCCAGGCCTTACTGCGGTGACAGTCTAATTTCCTTTATCTTAACCCTTCCCCAGGTATCCTACATGGGAGAGTTGCTATGAATATCTGCAATTATCAGATATGTTAAGCCTCTGAGCATCATAGAGGGAACACAGGTGAGGCCACACTGGTAGTCTCAGTGAGTATGAACACTAGAGCAATCTCTTCCCACGACCTAGCTGCCATTTATGAAGCCCATGGGTTTCCTATCAAGTTAGACTGAGCTCAAAGTCACCCACTCACTTGTACATTAGAGACCAGTTAGTTGGACCCTCCAACTCTACAGATGAGGAGATTAAGAATCTGAGGAAGTGAGGAAGTACAAAAAAGACAAATACTTTTAGTTGACTCTTGAGCAGCATGGGTTTGGACTGAGTGGATCCACTTATGTGGATTTTTTCCAGTAAACTTTGTATGGTACTGTAAGTGTATTTTATCTTATGATTTTGTCAACATTTTCTTTTCTCTAGCTTTATTACAAAAATACCGTATGTGAGGGGCACCGGGGTGGCTCAGTTAAGCGTCCGACTTCGGCTCAGGTCATGATCTCGTGGTTTGTGAGTTTGAGCCCTGCATCGGGCTCTGTGCTGACAGCTCAGAGCCTGAAGCCCACTTCGAATTCTGTGTCTCCCTCTCTCTGCCCCTCCCCTGCTCATACTCTGTTTCTCTTTGTCTCTCAAAAATAAATGTTAAAAAAAAAAATAAAAAGAATACTGTATGTGATGCATATAGGCATACAAAATATGTGTTAATCAACTCTTCAGGTTATCACTAAGGCTTCTGGTCAGCTGTAGGCTATTAGTAATTCAGTTTTTGGGGGGAGTCAAAAGTTATATGTCGATTTTCCCACAGTACAGAGGACATTCCTCTTAATCCTGTATTGTTCAATGAGTAACTGCGTGTACATGTATATTATGTATACAACATAACCGACTTATTTGAACTCCATCTTATTTACACAGTTTATACATTCCAAGTCCCATGAAATCTCCCTCTCAAAAAGGATGTGAGACAATAGAAGAAAATTATGTAGCAATATTCAGTCATCAAATAGTCCAATATTTTGAGATACATACAGTATTTTATAGATATGTAACATATATCCAATGTCAATATAATTTATGGCTAATGATGCCCTACCAATTTACTTTTCTTTATGCTTCTGGAAAGTGATGAACTTAGTGGGGTGCCTGGGAGGTTCATACAGTTAAGCATCTGATTTTTGATTTCAGCTCACATCATGATCTTCTTGGTTCATGGATTGAAGCCCCATGTCGGGCTCTGTGCTGACAGCATGGAGCCTGCTTGGGATTTTCTTTCTCTGACCCTCCCCCACTCATGCTCTCATGCTCTCTCTGAATGAATGAATGAATGAATGAAGTAGCTTGGAAAAACTTTTTAGAGATTTAGGATCTTCACAAACGTGGATGTCTAAATCTCTCCCCAGATTTGGTAAGTTCTCAGCCATCAATTCTTTAATTAACTTTTCTGTACTGCCCCCCCCCTTTTTTTTCTCCTTCTTAGACTCCAGTAATACATGTAAATTGTTTCTCTTAATGGTACCTCGTACTTCACATAGTCTTGACTCTTTTTCATTTGTTATTATCTGACTGGACAGTTTCTTTTTTTAAAAAATATAATTTATTGTCAAATTGACTAACATACAGCATGTACAGTTTGCTCTTGGTTTTGGGAGTAGATTCCCATGATTCATCACTTACGTTGAACACCCAGTGCTCATCCCAACAGGTGCCCTCCTCAACACCCATCACCCACCCTCCTCTCCCTCCCACCCCCCCCATCAGCCCTCAGTTTATTCTCAGTTCTTAAGAGTCTCTTATGGTTTGTCTCCCTCCCTCTCTAACTTTTTTTCCCCTTCCCCTCCCCCAGGTATTCTGTAAGTTTCTCAGGAGCTACATATGAGTGAAAACATATGGTATCTGTCCTTCTCTGACTGATTTATTTCACTTAGCATAATACCTTCCAGTTCTATTCATGTAATTTCAACTCACCTGTCTTCTACTTCACAGATTCTTTATTCTGCTTGATGCAGTCTGCTGAGAGATTCTCTACTGCATTTTTCATTTCATTCATTGTATTTTTCAGCCCAGAATTTATTTGGTTCTTTCTTTATGATTTCTGTTTCTCTGTTTAACTTGTTTTGTGTGTGTATTGTTTTAAAAATTTTGTTAAATTATCTTTGTGTTTTCTTGTAGCTCACTTACCTTCCTTAAAACAACTCTTCTGAATTCTCCATCAGGCAAATCACAGACCTTTGAGGTAAGAGACTTGGAAATTATATTCGTTTTGCTGGTGTCATATTTCCTTGATTTTTCCTGTTCCTCAAAGCCTTGCTTCGCTGTCTTACATTTAAAAAGCTGTCACCTCCTCCAGTCTTTACTGATGGGCTTTGAGAGAGAAATACCCTCCATCTACTGTGTTAGGGATTCTGAGGTTTTCTCAGACCTTTCTTTGTATATTCCTGCTCTACACTTCTTATTCCCCCTTGGCAGGGAATTCTTAAGATTGTATGCCTTCTCTTGATCCAGTAAAGTCAGGCTAGTTGCTGACAGTCTCCTGTTGCTTTCCCTGTGGTGGTAATGAATGCACCCTGTGTGCTTTCTCCCAAACTGACAGAATCAGGCCACCTTTCTTTCCTCACATGCTCACCAGTCGCCTGCAAAGACTTACTCTCGTTGCCATTGGGGTGTGCTTAGGGAGCTGGCCACAAGATCAGGGTGTGTGTCGGTCAGTTGTGCAGAATGTTGGGGTACCTGCAAGCCAGGTGGTGGGATCTGTAGGAGAGGCGTCCCCAGTGGTTTGTGGATGGGCCTCCTGATGGAGTCCATGAAAAGGTTACTAGGATTTGTGTCTCTTTGACCTCCCAGCCAGTCTGTGTCTCCCAGCCACTTGGCACACCTTAGAATTCTGGGTGGGGTGAGAAAGAAATGGGACTCTTTGGCAGCATCCTGCACAGCTGGGGAAGCTGGGTGCTCACTTACACACCCTCACGTCCCCTATGGGAGAAATCATGAGATGGAAAGGTGTCTCTCGGCACTGCAGTGCCTTGGGGGAGGAATGGCAGAAGTAAAATGAAACGGTTGTCTTTATCCTCTTCAGTACATGCAATCTTGAATATTTTTTTGCTCCAATGCTGTGCTGGAACTTCTCCACTAGCCTCCCTGCCTTCCACAGAGGCACTCTCTGGGTAACTGTTAAAAGCGACATTCTTTGTAGGAGATGGTGGAAAACTCCTATTCTGCCATTTTGATGACATTAGCTCACAAGTCTTAATATCACTCTTTTCACAGTAAAAGTGTAATATTGAAATTGCTTGTACTCGTGCAGAAAGCCTCTGGGTTGGCCAAGATAGGGATGCAAAGCTGATTCTCAGATGAAACATAGCTGTCCTCTGGAGAGTGTATCAGCAGTGAGGGCGGTCAGGTGTTTTTTGGAGTGTTGATTTAACTCTCATGTTCCTTATGTAACACTGTAGTGATTTAAAAGTGATTTACAAACACTGTAACTAGGTGGTTGGAAGTTGCAAAAGATTGAAAATGCTGTTCTTTCTCAAACAGCTTATGAAATTAGAAGGAAATACATGAAGTTGACATTTAAAAAAATTTTAATTTTATTGTTGAAGTTACAGATAAAGGAGATCTAACAGATTCCTCTAAATCTAATAAAGAGTAGAATTATGCCTCAAATTTAGGCACATCTGTACAACTCTGTAAGCAAGTGAGACTTTGGGGTCAATGGACTAATACAGAAGCCTGATTATAGCTTACATTGTGTTTTCTCATAACAGTTAAATTTCATCTTCATACAGTAAGATGCCAAATTGTAAATGCTCGGATTCTCCAAACTTTGATCAGGATGCAATTATTAAGATTCTTGGGTTTTAAAACATCTCCATTTACAGAAATATATTTTTGAAATTTTTTAAAGTTTAAAGTTTATTTTTAAAGTTTATTTATTTAGAGTACAAGCAGGATAGGGATAGAGAGAGAGGGAGGGGGGAGAGAGAGAATCCCAAGCAGGCTCCACACTGTCAGCACAGAGCCCGATATGGGGCTTGAACCCTTGAACCATGAGTTCATGACCTGAGCTGAAACCAAGATTCTGACACCCAACCGACTAAGCCACTCAGGTGCCCCTAGAGAATAGTTCTAAAGAGTATTAAGTGTTGCATCAGATTAAGTCTTTCAAACATTTTTAAAAATTCCGGTGTAGTTAACATATGGTGTTATATTAGTTTCAGGTGTGCAATATAGTGATTCAACACTTTCCTACAACACGGGGTGTTCGTGACAACAAATATCTTCCTTAATCCCCATCCCCCCCTCATTACTCCCCTGTGGTAACCATGAGTTTGTTCTCTATTGTTAAGAGTGTATTTCTTGGTTTACCTCTTTCTCTCTCTTTTTATTTTTCCTTTGATCATTTTTGTTTCTTAAATTCCACATATGAGTGAAATTATATGGTTTTTTTTATCTTTCCCTGATTTATTTTGCCTAGCATTATGCTCTGTAGCTCTATCCATGTTGTTGCAAGTAGCAAGATTTCATTCTTTTTTTATGGCTGAAAGATATTCCATGGCACATATGTATATATGTGTATGTATGTATGTGTGTGTGTGTTTGTGTGTGTGTGTGTGTGTGTGTATATATATATATATATATATATTACACATTATATATATATATATTACACATTATATATATATATATATATATATATATATATATATATATATATATATATAAGTTGAAGTTGCAGATAAGGGAGATCTAACAGATTCCTCTAAATCTAATAAAGAGTAGAATTATGATTCAAACTTAGGCACATCTGCACAACTCTGTAAGAACAACTCTTATATATACAATGTGTCATTTACACACACACACACACACACCCCACATCTTTATCCATTCATCTATTGATGGACACTCAAGCTGCTGCTTCCATACTTTGCCTATTGTAAATAACACTGCTCTGCACATAAGGGTGCAGGTATCCCTTTGAATTCATGTTTTTGTATTCTTTGGGTAAATACCTAGTAGTCTGATTACTAGATCACAGGGTAGTTCTTTTTGTAACTTTTTGAGGAACCTCCATACCGTTTTCCAGAGTGGCTCCACCAGTTTGCATCCACACCCACAGTGTAAGAGGGTTCCTTTTTCTCTACATGCTTGCCAGTGCTTGTTGTTTCTCATGTTACTGAATTTAGGTGTTCTGACAGATGTGAGGTGATACCTCGTTGTAGTTTTGATATGTATTTTCCTGATGATGAGTGATGTTGAGCATCTTTTCATGTGCTTGTTGACCACCTGGATGCCTTCTTTGGATAAATGTCTGTTTGTGTCTTCTGCCCATTTCTTAACTGGATCATTTGGGGTTTTGGTGTTGAGTTGTATAAGTTCTTTTTATGTTTTAGATAGTAACCCTTTATTGGATATGTCATTTGCAAATATCTTCTCCCATTTGGTAGGTTGCTTTTTAGTTTTCTTGATTGTTTCCTTCATTGTATAGAAGTTTTTTATTTTGATGTAGTCCCAATAGTTTATTATTATTATTATTATTATTTTTTGCCATTAACATGTATCACATGCTTTCTATGGAAGAGAATTCATTAGTAAGCACTGGGGATATGGAGGTAAATAATATGCTAGCCATGCTTTCAAGGATATCACCCTCTAGCAGAGGAGAAGGATTGGTGAACAGATCATTAAAATGCGATGTAAAATGTGAAATGCACAAGGCACATCGGTATGTAGAGGAGCCAAAATTGCCATGAAAGGGCAGATTGGGGAAGCCTTCTCAGGAAGACACCTGATTCTAGTTTTGGAGGCTAGGCAGGAGCAAAGGATAATCCAAGTAAAGGGCCAGCACAGTGAAGGCAGGGAGTTCTAGCACACAGTATCAGAGGGACCAATGTTAGTGTAGGGTTGCTGGGTCATGAAGCCCTGTAGCATCATGGCTAGAAGTTGGGTAGGTAAGTGCTAGGTTATAAGTGGCTTTCAGGGTCCATGAGTGAATCCAAGAAACAAGAAAAACTATTTCCATTATTTCACTTAGATACTGAGGATGTCTTTAGAGGTACTGGCTTTCCACTGAGTCATAGAATTTTCTCTTCTAAACAACCACAGTGCAAAACATGACAGTCATGATGAAGAAAGTTAAGGATCTTCATTGAAACAATCAGTGGTACAGTTGAGAAGGTGGTGGGATTTGACTTCAGGTAGTTTGCCACCAGTATTTTCAGGACCCTTTTACAGCTTCCTGAGCTCTGGTGGGTGGTTTCATTTGGCTTTCTCTTCTATGAAAGCTCAGGTTCCCATTTCCTTCAACTCTCCTCTTCTTTACTGATTTTATCAATCATGGTGTCAGTATCAGTGGCTCACTTGATCACATTAGGCTGTGAAGGTTAAGAGGTGAACAAAATATTGACCAGAATTCCTGCAAGAGAAACCCTTGACTTTGGAAGAAGTACTTGGATATCCTACATGGAAATGGTATAACCACAAGGGCATGTTCAGGAAACACAGTGAACTTAGAGTCAGCTAAGGCAGAGGAGCCATTAGTTTTGTTCCAGAGAGAGAAGGAAAGGGAGGGAGGGAGGGAGAGGGGAGAGAGACAGGGAAGGAATGGGAGATCTAGGTTGGGGGAGAGAAGTGGAGGATGTGGGAAGGAAGCATGGGGTTGGAGAGAAGGTAATAGAAGACTCTATCTCTGTGAGGTCACCCAAATCTTCAAGTAAAAGTTGACTGAACTCCCAAAGTGCTAGGTTAGTGGATTGTGTATGTGCGACTTTGTAAATCATTGTAGAGGATCACATGACAATCCATGTTGGAGGAGGAGAGGAGATTTAGCCAGAAGGACATAAGCCCTTTGAATATTAGTTAGAAATCTTCAGAACATTACCTTCCTCCTGACTGCATTAGAGCCAATCCCTCTCAGGTTTAAGGAGGGTTGGAATGGCGAGGATTCTCATTTAACATCTGGACTGCAGTTGCATTTTAAATATGGCTTCCTGGAAATAACATACCAAATGAAAGAATAACTATAAAGTTGAGAATTTCAGGTTGGGGGCAAGCAGGCTTTTCAAAACTCCTTTGTTCAAAACTTGGCTCACATCAGCAGACTGAACATGTATTTTCCACTCATTACGGCCAGCCTAAAGTAAAGTACTTGAACTAGACCCTCAGGTGAACTTTGGTCCTGGGGGATTTTGTGTTCTTTGGTAATGGTATCTCTGTATTCTACAAGAAACTTGTAGGACAGCCCTCTCCTCTTCCTGTGTTGCTCAAATGGCGTGACCTTGAACCTCTGCCTTCCCAGGGCAGATACTTCACAAGTAAGAGGAAAAACTATCTGATCAGGTATCCCCTTCTCTGCCCCCTCTCTCCTGCTGCAGAGAAAGTGATCAACCAGCAGCAGGTACCAGTCACAGTTAAATGTACCTGCTTGGAGCTTTCAAAAAGCTATTTCTGCAGTAATGAAGAAATGCGCATTTCACCTCCCTCCACACAGGACTCACTGGAGAAAGAGGTAAGGAAGTTGATATATGATCCTTTTAGATGCGCTCTGTTATACCCAACTGCTTTCAAAGGATGGATTTTGAAACTAGAGAGTGAAAGAAGAAAAAGAACAAAGACTTTAAGGTTCTGAGAGATAAAAAAAAATACACTTCCATTCTTGCCCTCTGGCTGGAGAATCCTGCTGGCTGACTTATAATTTGAAGAAGAGATTTCTTTTAGGCTTTTCTTATGAGATTTCCCACATTTTCTTGTATTTCTGTATGACATGGTAACAAATAGAAAAGTTTAAATTCAAATTCCATGAGAATAAATGAATATAAGAATCATTGTTGCAGTGGTGATAGTTCCAAATACAGTTCATAAAGTAGCTTAATTTTTTACTGTGTTACTTTAATACTATAAATAAGTGAACCATTAATTATGCTTTGATAAGTTGGCCAAATACATTCCTGATGAAATTGTATTTATTACTGTGGGGTTTGGCATATGTAATAAAGATCAGGACAGCAAATAACTAGAATTTGTGAACAACTTGCTAAGTACTCACCATTTTGCTGACTTTTTCCATTATGAAGAAATAGGAGATATTGGATCATATGTTCATGAAATATGAACATGTTTTCATTTTTTGTTGGGGAGAAAAATGTAAAATGTAAACCACATAGTGCCTGATCTGAAGGGAATCCCAATACAGAAGAATCAGTGAAGGCTGAGATCACCAGGGAAAGAGGGAATTTGAGCTGACCTGGATTTGGAAAAAAAGGATGTTTTGAATGAAAAAAGAGTATGTGATAAAGAAATACTATTGGAGGGCTTGTAAGACAGGATAGGCAGGTACCCTTGAGTGGGAAGCATGTCTCCAGGAGCAGAGAATGATACAGGATTGTAGGGAACATCAGATTCACAGGTGCCTTGAAAGACCGGTTGGACTCTGGTAGGATGTTGCTGTCATTGAATGTTTTTGAAAAGAAAACTCACTGAATTAAATTGATGGGGGTTTCCCATCAACAGAAAAGTCCTTTCACACATTCAGTGACCTGTAGTGATGCTGAATAATTCTGCTAATAGGTATCACACGTGGTCTCTGCTGCTACTTAAAACATTTGTACATTAGAGGAGGTAGGACATCCCTGGATTTATGTATTTTCCCAGCCAAAACTCTCTCTCTCTCTCTCTCTCTCTCTCTCATGTATACTGTATTCCTTTTTTTCTCCACTTTTTAATTTAAATTCTAGTTAGTTAACACATAGTGTCAAATTAGTTTTAGGAGAATTTAGTGATTCATTACTTATGTATAACACCCGGTGCTCATCACAATGTCCTCCTTAATACCCATCACCCATGTAGCCCATCCCCCCCCACCTCCTCTCCAGCAACCCTCAGTCTGTTCTCTGTAGTTAAGAGTCTGTTTTATGGTTTGCCTCCCACTTGTTTTTTTTTCTGTCCCCTATGTTCTTCTGTTTTGTTTCTTAAATTCCACATGAGTGATATCATATGGTATTTGTCTTTCTCTAACTGACTGATTTCACTTAGCTATTATCTCTAACTCCATCCATATCATTGCAAATGGCAAAACTTCATTCTTTTTGATGACTGAGTAATATTCCACTGTGTGTGTGTGTGTGTGTGTGTGTGTGTGTGTGTGTGTGTGTGTGTATTTCTCCATTCATCAGTTGATAGACATTTGGGCTCTTTCCATAGTTTGGCCATTGTTGATAATGCTGCTGTAAACATTGTGGTGCATGTGCCCCTTCAAATCAGCATTGTATCCTTCAGGTAAATACCTACTAGTGCAATTGCTGGGTCTAGGGTAGTTCTATTTGTAACTTTTTGAGAAATATTCATACTGTTTTCAGAGTGGCTGCACCAGTTTGCATTCCCATCAACGATGTAAGAAGGTTCCCCTTTCTCCTTACCAATATCTGTTGTTCCTTGTGTTATTAATTTCAGCCATTCTTGCAGGTGTGAGGTGGTATCCTACTCTGGTTTTGATATATATTTCCCTGATGATGAGTGATGTTAAGCATTCTTGATTATACTTTCAAACTCACTCCACATGGAATTATCATATAAGAAGACCTAGGTTTCAGTGTGCTGAGGAAGGACTGGCACAGAGTGGTTAATAGGTTGAATGCAGGATGCTTGATGTACATTTGGTCTGAGGACATTGCCATTTAAAATTTTTATTTATTTTTTTAAAATATTTATTGTGAGAGAGCATGAGCACATGTGTGTATGCACACACTTGTGTGCATGTGAGTGGGGGGAGGGGGAGAAACAGAGGGAGAGGGAGAATCCCAAGCAGGCTCCGCTGTCTTGCAAACCCATGAGATCATGACCCAAGCCAAAATCAGGAGTTGGATGCTCAACTGACTTGAGTCACCCGGTACCTAACTTTGCTTTTTTTAAATAAAATATTTAGAATTAGAAATGTCAACACTGATTTCTCAGACCAACAGTCTCCTTGATTTGGTTCATTTATGGTCCAAAAAGAAAGAAGATTTTTCAAGTC
This sequence comes from Panthera pardus, assembly GCF_024362965.1. Lineage (NCBI taxonomy): Eukaryota > Metazoa > Chordata > Mammalia > Carnivora > Felidae > Panthera > Panthera pardus. The sequence goes on from NW_026526765.1 coordinate 145,385,101, forward strand.
ATAAAGATCGTGTCGTCCTCTGATTCCAAACCAGGAACACAGAGTGATTGAGGCTCCTCCAAGTGTACTTCCCAAGTTTTGCCTCGAATTCATCATTATTGCCTCTGTTGTATTGTCTCCCCATGGAGTAGCTTCATTGAGAGCCAAGGCTGCAAGAAGAGCCTGTTACCCTAACTCTTCTGACTGGATCCTCTCTTCTCCTCAAATCTGCATACCTTGCTCCATTTTCCACCTGAACTGTAGACAGAGAACATGGGTTTGAGTTTAGTATGACACTGTTGGGATTTCAGTTAGGCAAAGAGAACCACTTCGGTACTATAAAGGTGGTTGGTTAGTCAGTCTCCCTTTTGATCTCCTACTGTGTTGGAATCCTGACAGGCAGTGAAGAGGCTGACAGCCCGGGAGACTTCACATCATGAGTTAAAAAGACCCCCATTTTTCTACTGGAGTTTGAGATTGCAAACACTTTCCAGTCCTGTGAGTCTCTAATGAGGCTGTTGCTTTGTCTTATGAAGGAATTGTCCAAATCTGGATGCACGCCCCCACTCCCCAGCCCCCACTCCTTTTTTGTTTGTTTAAGATTAATGTCCCTGGAGAGGTGAATATTTTCCTTTTTAGTAGACTCTTCTCTAATTCTTACAAGAATAAACTTTCAAGTTTACTTCACTGAGACAACCCATTTCCTTTTTCAACTTTATTTGGTTATTTCTTCCCCTGTATGCTAGTGAGCTACTAGGCCACAGTTCTTGGCTTTGAATACAGCTCTGAGTTTTTGTCAAAGAGAAGATTGATACCATCAGCTTCCAGGGATTCATGTGGCCCTGGAGTCATTCAGGATTAATTTACTAAATTAGCAAACCTGTCAGTTAATTGCCTATTCATTGGAGTCTGAGAAAGAAAATTTAAACTCACTAGCAATTTGACATCTTAGGAGGACAAAGAAATTATATACGTTTAACTCTAATAGCATTGCTATTGCTATATTGTGAGTCTTCCTACTACTATAAGTGGCTGAAGCACCATTTGGCATGCTAAATAATTGCACTGCATGCCATTTCTTTAAAAATAAATATTAATACAAGCACAGATAATAAATATTGCATTCAGTTATAATAGTAAATGTAGTAAAATTGAGTCTCTGTTGATGAGATTGATCCTAAATAATTTTTATTGAATTTAATGAAATCATTAGGCAGCCTTTAGGATCTATCAGAGTATGCATTTTCTTTGAAGAGACTTTATCATCTAATATGAATGAACACACATTATTATAAACATATATTAGCATATAATACATACTTACATATAAAAGTACATAAATATAAAAATATATATTTGTCATGGCGATGGTGGTGGTAGTACAGTCTTACAAAATGAAAATCTTACAAAGACTGACAAAATAAAAATATGGCTCACCATTTTTACCTTTCCATTATCTTCTAAGCATCCCTAGTAAGATTTCTCTTTTACTGACCTAAGGAATAATAAAGAAAGTCCTGGATTGATTTTAGGAGGTGTGGATCACATGAGGAGTTCTGCCTCTGATGAGCTGTGGAAATTTGCATGAGCCATATTCTCTCTCTAAGTCCCATTTTGTCACCTATAAAAGTGGGTCATTCGGCCAATGAATAGCAAAGAAGGGAGACATGGGCCCTGTTCTCAGGGAGACAATACTGCCAGGGAGTGATGTAGACAAATAATGAGCAAGATGATCTCAGATGTTAGTGCTGTGTAGATCAGAAGAGTAACAAGCTGGTTAGTAACTGAAAGATACTTCTAGACTGGGTGATCAGAGGAAAGCTCTGTGGCACAGTGACATTGGAACTGGGACTCAAATGACAAGGAGGAGCCAAACCATGAAAGAGCTGGAGGAGAGGCATGTGGGACAGCAAAGGAGAAAGCCCCATGGCCAGAACACACATGGTTTATTCATGAATAGAAAAGAGATTATTGTGTTTGGTGCTCACCATGGAAGGGGGCAAGATGGGGGAAGAAGACTCAGAGGTCAGAGTGGGGCAGTAACTGATTGTGTAGAGTCTTGGAGGCCATGTGAAAGATATTATTTTAAGTGCAAGAGAAGCCATTGGAAAGTTCTGAACAGTGAACATCATCAGATTGGTTTTACAGAACCCCTGCCTGTTCTGTGGGAGAATGGACCACAGAGGGACATGGAGGCAGGGAGGAGGCTGCTGAAGACGATTGCACCCTAATCCCATTGGGAAGTAATGGGATCAAACTCTGATCAACCCTTCATTATCCTTGAGGGTCCAGATCTTCTCTCTCTCACACACACACACAAAAGGCTCAAATCCACTTGCCTAGCTTTAAAAATTCTCAGGGCATTATTGTACATCTTGAAGACCATCCATGGCTTGCTTCCAGCCAGGAGTGGACACTGTATGTTGCCTTCATCTTCTGATATGCTATTTAAATATTTCCTGAAAGGGGGGTTATTGACATCTTTCTGCATATTTAGATTCCCATGAATACCAGAGAAAAAAGAAACAGAACAAAAAAACAAACAAACAAACAAACAAACTAGGTTTGTTAAAAGTTCTTTTTGTTCTTTGACTTGATTTCTTTCATTAATGCATAAATCACTACTAAGGTTTTGCGTGTGACATTACAGCAAGTTAATTTTTTAGGGCCTAAGGCAGTTTACCAAGGAGTTTCATCATTTCTGGTACTCAGACACTTTGTAGTCAGTTTTATTACTGCCCCTTTTAGAAATTGGTGATACTATAAGGGCAGGTAAGGAAGACATCACGTTTTTATGATGAGATGAAAAAACATATTCACTGTAGTCCCCTTCCTTTAAATACACGAAATAATAAAAGTAATAAACAGAAAAAGTAACTCCAAGAAGCTCAAATAACAAAAAATAGAGAAGAAAATCCACCTTGAGTGAGGAGGGAAAAAAAAATAGAACACAGCCACAAACCCCAAACATAAAGCATAAAAATGATCTGCCAGACAGAGTACAATGTGGACTCAGGGAAAGATGATTCAGGCAACACAGTACAGCTCCTCTAAACCCAGGGGCCAGGGGACCGGCCAACTCTGAAGGGGGCTGACTGCAAGGCAGTAGGGAATAGGGAGGGTGGAAGTGAATGGTACCCCCATGTAAAGAGAACAGCCATAGCTCAGATCTAGCCAATTTTTGCCATGCAGAAAAATTACCATTGAGGATTGCCAGATATCTGATTTTTTTTTAACAAACTGGAAAGATGGATTTTTATATGAAATGTTCCTATCTTTCAAACACTGTGTGGGCCAAACAAAATTATCTGCCAGCTGGATTCCATCTGTGGGCTGCCAATCTGTGATCCCTGCTCAAAAAGTAAGTGGCATAATTCTCAAAGGCCCATGTAATGATTCTTTGATTAGATGGATGAGACATATGAGTGGAAGAGAAGAGTCCCCAGAGATAGCTAATTCTCCATTACGATGAGATGGGGAGGTAGAGTTGTTTATGGCTGGGTTTCCAGGCAAGGGATTGAATTAGGTGAGGAGGGTGAGAGGGAGCCATAGCATTGATGGACAGACTTTCTGGGACTTTAAGGGCACAACGTGAGCTTCCCTGACTCCCCCAGGTATGAACACGGGGTTGGGGGGTTGGGGCTCATGGCAGAAGACACATCCAGCTTAGGTGAGTGTCGGAAGCAAAGGCAAACCCAAACTGGAACTGCTTTAGATCCTTGGCCTCACCCTTCCCGTCCCGTTCTTTAGCAATAGTTGGCCTGGATGGAAGTGCTGCAGCAAAGATTAATAACTGAAAGGCAACAGCACAGCATCTGTGCAGAAAACAAATGTGAGCAAGTCAACCAGCACACATTTCCGCCAACCTTAAATAAAGAAGAAGCAGAGGGAGGAACAGCATCTCTTAGGTTGGGACTCTTCCTAGAAAATAAGGAAGAATTCAGACTGATGCCCTTCTGTAGTTTCCAAGACACTCAAGACAACAAATAGCCTTCAAAACAACAGGATTTACCTCTCTGACTAGAACATTCTTTCCTTCCAGTTGTCTTGTTCCTTCTTTCCATAATCACTGGTCTTCCGACTCACAAACACTTTATTCCATTGATGTGTCTACTTCATTCTCTCCTTGCCTTCCTCTTGAGGCATATTTCACAAGCCATTGTTTCCACAACGCTATCATTTGGGGGATTAACGTTCCTTATATTACTTGTGCTTTGGATACCAAACTTACCCCCTTTCTCCAAAAACAGAAATTGATGATTATATTTTCTCTATTGTCTGCATTCATTCTCTCCCTCTCATCAGTAGTTTATCATCTTTGAAAAAGGCTCCAATGTCTCTTGTTAAAACAACAACATAATGACCCCAACCAAAGTAACACAGGCACCCACATCCACTGCCAGCTACCAAACCTCTTCCCTTTTTACTGCTGTGCAATTGCCTGCCTCTTTGTCCTCAACTTTCTGGCTTTTTGTGCTTTGCCCCGCCTCTCCACCATGTTGTTTCTGCTAAAACCAGCAGTGAGCCTTATGTCTCTTTATCCAGGTGACATTTTTCAGTCAGCTTGTCCTCTAAGTTGGATTCAACATTGCAAACCACCCACTTGAAACCCTTTCTCCTCTTGGCTTCTCAGGCTCCACACATCTTGTCACTTAGCCTGTCTGGCCTTTCTTCCTTTGTCTCCCTTCTCAACTACCCATCGCACACTGAAGCTCTTTGAGGCTTCTTCTCAGATTCCGTCCTCTATCCCCAATTAGTGGAAACAATAATCACCACTTCAGTCATCATGCATGAGCTTGATACTCCCAGAGTCCACATTGCCAGCCTCACCTCATTTTCTCCCATTCTCCCCATCTGGGGGCAATTCACATTTTCCTTCTGGCTGGGCCACTGCTCCACAGACTATCTGTGTTGAAAGAATAGTTGTTCTTTAATTTTCTAATCCATCACAGACTGATGCTTTTATAAGGATAATAAAAATGAAATACAAGAAAAATAAAATGAATAAAAAAGACACAAAATACAAGCTTTGCATTTTATTAGATCCAAGAGATAGAAAATGACTCTGTCAGATTGCTCTGAAAACTTCTAAATGCTTCTTCTCAATTACTGTATTAATGTTGTTGCAGAATGGTAACAAACAGTTCGAAGACTGGAATGCGTTTGAAGGCTGGTTTACATCCAACTCTTGTCTTCCTTTGCCTGGTGCACCCATTAGACTGCAGCTCAAAAACCTCTAATATAGGAAAGCCTCCTCTGAGCCTCCTAAGTCACTTACACCTCTTATTTATCCTCAAAGCCCATGTGCTTTTCTCTTGTAGGACTTTCAGCAATTATTACACCCGTAACCTTTGTATCCTCCATGTAAATTCTATGACTGCTAGAACAGAGTTTCTTCTTTTTCTGCTCACTCTTGTGTTCTTGGCACGTACTGGGCACCCAAAATTACTTACTCATTGTGTAGAGAGAACAGGCACACACAGGACTAGGTAAATACAGAGGCAGTAGATAATTCTGCCCAAAGGTTTTGGGCAAATTGACATTTGAATAAGGGTTCCAGGTGCAGATGGTGGGAGGAAACATTTCAGGTACAGATATTGGTGTCTGGAAAAGCACAGAGCTTGTCTGAGAAATGGTGAGTATTTTCGGGCACTCAGAGCATGGGATATGTTGGGGTGGAGAAAAGGCTGTGATAACGTAGTGTGGGAATAAAGAGGAGACAATAGAAAGTCCACTGTTAGAGTCTTCAGATTCCAAACTAAGGAGTTTAAATTTTACCACCCAAAGATACAAAGTCATTAAATAATTTCTAGCAGTAGAATTCATTATTACATTTGATTGTGTCAAACATAATTGGTGGTGATGTGTGGAGGCAAGATTGAAAGAGTCAAGGCAGGAAGCTCTCAGAATGGTCTACTTCATGAGTACCTGGGTACCCATGGAGAAGGAAGGGCAGAGATGGGCTGGGGAGGTGTTTAAAAGGTGAGAACTCCACGATGAGGCTCCCAGTGTCTTGAGGATCTGGGGACAAGGAGGGGCCACTCTGGATTCATATTCACAGTGCCGGGATGATAGCATTGTGGGTTTCTGCTTTATGACTCCAGCTCTCTAACCATGGTAGTCATTGCCTCACAGCATGAAGAAGTGAGTTCTTGGAATATACCTTTCATAAACCCTTAAGTCAGAATCCTAGCACAATTAACCTTACACCAGCTGATTGGTAATGTTGACAATACCTTATGCTTCTTCCTATGAATGTGGCACACATCTTTATCAGAGATAATTTCCTCTGAGTAACAGTAGGCAGTGGCCAAATTAGTCTCTTATGCCTGGGTGATACTCAGATCTACATTTGTCTATGGTCCCACAGCCTTTAAAATACTGGCATCAGAGTGGTGAATTGTACCTCCAAGATTTGAGGACTTTGTCCCTTTTCCCCCTAGATAATCATTTCATCTTTGTCAGTCATCCTGTGCTGCTCCAGAAGAGCTGGCAGGGACTTTGACCAGCCATGGGTCCCGAGATGAAAGCCAGGATATCATCTGGGAATGCAGCCTGGGTAGAAGTCATGTTGAAGAGGGAATCTCTGAACACCGGGTGCTGCCTTCTTGATCTCAGATATGTGGTTAATAATGCTCCCCTCTAGCCTGACTTTCAAGATACCTTACTGCAACTTTTTGATTTCCTATTTCAGCTGCCTTATTCAATATGTGTCTTTTATTAAAATCCACCTCCTGCTCTCTTAGAAGTTAGTGGGGTGAGTTTCACACATAAATATCTGCGCCATCAAAATTTTCATAGAGGTTGTGTGTAAATAACTCTAAATCCTTTGACACAGTCTGCTGTACTGGTTTTTTGAAAGGATGGTTATTGTTCTCACTCCCATGTTTGATACCTTTCATGAAAACTGGAAGAAATGGACTGAACATAAGAGGCATTTTCAGCCTCGAAAGATATTGTTGTGGGAAAATTGGACTGACACAGATGAGCTGATGCAGCTTGGCGTAGTAGTGAGAAATTTACTGTGCCTTACCTAAGCGATGTTCCATGCATCCTTATGGACTTGTCTATCCTGGTAGAACCAGATCTGAGTTTGCCTCCCTAAAGAGGAATGGCAGATATTAAGATAATGTGCTGAAGGTGGGGGGAGTGAGGGCAAAGCCTAGGAGTCCAAAAAAATGTAATTTTTTTCTCTTTTTTATTTTTACTACTTGAATTTCTGTTTCCTGGGAGGGGGCTTAACTCTGGAATTCTTCCTGCTCTTGTCCCGGTGGACTCTTTAGTTGTTCGCATTTCCCCCCGCAGGTCAATGAGGTTTTTGCTTTGACTTCCTACTGCTTCCAGATGGAGACCCATCCTGAAAAGTAAACCAAGCAGCTTCTCTAGCCTTGGGAGGCAACAAGCTCTAGTTAGTTTGACCTCAAGGAACAGAGTCAGCAGATTGAGTGCTGATGGGTTGGCTGGGAGCCCTCACTCCTGTCTGGGCAAAGTCAGGGTTGAAGGGGAGAAAGGTGGGAGCCCTCCCCACTCTCTATAGCAGCAGCTACACTGAAGACTGTCAGCTCGGGTGAAAGTCTCTGGGAGTGGCAGGCAGTGTTCATAAGGTGTAGAAAGTCACAGCCGCCCATATGTGCATGGTGGGAATTCTCCCATCTCCTCATGCAGCTAATATCAAGTAGCACTTGATATTCAGGTTAGGATGAAAAACATCATAGAGAATACAGACTCAATAATAAAGCCACACTTCTTGGTTTGGGGATAGTCTGTCCAAAGCAAACACCATTAATGATCTCTATCAGAAAAGGCTGAGACTCAAGGTCTCTGTCTCCAGCCATTCTCCTTTGGAGCCAGAGTTATCTCAGAACACACTGCAGAAGTAAACCTTTCTTCCTCTCCTCCCCACAACATTTGGTCCTTGTGTTCATGGGACACTTAGCACATTGTAAGATTATCCCTTCTTCTCTAATCAGAGTCCCTTGAGGGCAGCAAGAGCTACTTCTTACTCATCTTTATGTACTCGGGTTTTATGGGGAACAAAGCCCAGAGTTTGCATTCTAGAAGCATTTGTGTAATTATTTTAATGATATTACTGCTCTTGAAAGTTTCTTGAGGGATATTAAGACCACTTGGGTTGTTGATAGCATGTGGCCTCTCTGTGGGAGGGAGTCCTCAAGACTGTGTCTGGAAGTAGGGTCGTTCATCCGTGATGACTCACCCTGCGCTGAAATGAGTCATGTTCACGTGCCCTGATTGTTTGTTCTGAAAAATCTACTGGGTTCTTTCCTAGCCACTCAGAGTCCGTATTGCTAGCCAAAGCAATGTGTATTTGCATGCTTAGGAAAAAATGGGTCTCTCAAAGTTTTGTGGCTGGTCTAATTAACTTGCTGGTGATGGAACACAGGAGCTGTGTGATACAGATAGTATTTCTCTGATGGCTCTTTGTATCTAGGCCTAAAGCAGCTGGCAATCATTGATGGTCACATTGGTCCTTCTTCATTAGTTTGTGTTATTATTTTATTAATGTTAGTTTTCCTTTCACCATCCCCCCCCCCAGTGGGATGTATGCTCCATGAGAGTAAAAACTGTGTCACTTTTTGCTCACCATTGTTGTACAGTGCGTCACACAATGCCTACAGATAGTGGTCACTCTAACTCTTGGGAAGAAAGGGGAGGAAGGCAGGAAAGGCACGTGATAGCATACTTTGGCTCAATTCTTTGCCATACATCCACTACCTCTTTTTCAAATGCAGCCACTTGATGTCCTTCTATCTCACAGAATTCCACAGATCTTACTTGTACTTAAACTGGGATTTTCTCCTAGTATTGTCTATCCACCAGATGTACATATTATTTAAGTAATCCCTTTGATCCCTTTCAATGGGACAGGGTTGTGTTGAGTTACAGTCTTTCCTTATAATTAAAAAAATGAGGAGGAGACCATGACTTTCCATCATGCAGAGTTAATCTGTTCATTCTAGATAAGGAGATAGTGGGTTTGGAGATTGACATCTTTGAAGAGAGCACATGGCAGCTGTCTAATGTAATAGTATTCAATAGGGATGCTCTTGGTGCTACTTCGGTTAGGAAATTCTCCCCTGGCAGCTTGCTTTACTGGCACATTGCAGGACATTTAGCATTACTGGCTGACATTCACTGAGTGCCAGCAGCGCCTCTCAATCATTGTGACCACTGATGAAAGTTTCTCATGTAATTCCAATTGTCTCTTAGTGGGAGGAACGTGGTATTTACTGTGCTGGGTTGAGAACACCAGGGGGAGACTCTACAGGAAATAGAGATGCTTTTGCTTCCGCTGGATAAATTGTATATTTAGCATTACCTTCTGGAAAGTACATTTCTCATTCCAAGTATGTGATTCACTTCAATGAACTCAAAGCCATATTGTAGGGCAGGAAGTTCTCTTGCTGGATTTTAAATACTGAATACTACAGTTCCCTCTGAGTAAACAAGCCTCCTCATTTTCTGACTTAGTGCTTTCCGGCATTAACAGTATACTGAGAGAGATTGATGATAGTACATGTGCCATACTCTTGTCTTCTCTGACTATACCTTAACTTGGATTTGTATTAAATTAGTCTAAGTGGCTAGATCTGTAATGGTGGCAATCTATGAAAATGATTTCACTTGCAGTTTTGAGCTCTTTTCCCACCTTACCAAAATGGCTCCCTCCATGCCTTCACCACGTGAAGAAGAGGATGTATGTGTTTGAGGTTGATCGAGGGGTGAAAGGAAGAAGAGAAGTAGAGAACATGAATAAGTGAAGATTAAGATCATCTCTGGCAAGAAATAGGGACAGGTATTTTCTCAGTGCTGGCCCTCAGATTCTCCAGTGGTGTATGGTCTCACAGAGAGGCCATCTGACTCCTTGCAGGGTCAGACCAGTCAGAATGCCATCTTCTGAGGTGCCCAGGGTGTGTTCAGTATGCCCAGGCTTTAGGCAGCTTGACTTTGTGACACAAGCTTTGGTTTTATGAAAATCAGGAAAGAGATGAATACATCTCAGAGATAGAGACTTATTTTTCTGGCATTTTTCATTACTCCTTGACTGACCATAAATTCTGAGTCACTATGAGTAAATGTCAGAAAAATAATTTCCATATGTTATTTTGGAAGGAAACACATTATTTTAATACTGCGTTTTACTTTTAAATGTAAAGCACATACAATAAAAATTCTAACAATGCTAGTAGTAATTCAGTAAAAAATAACAAATGTCAGAATTTCCTTTCTTAGAGGCCAGTACTGAAACAGTTCCTTGCTGTTTTAGCATGTTCTGTGCATAAACTCTTGGGTACATGATGGTCCCTGGCCAACATCCCAGCGTAGTGATAAAGGATAGAAACTCGGAGTTCTAGTATTCAGACCACCTGGGTTCAAATTCTGGCTTTCCCATTTACTAGTCATGAGACCCTGCACAAGTCATCTTACTTTCCTGTCCTCAGTTTCCCCATCTCTACAATGGGGATAATAAGAGCCCCTACATCACAGGACTTTTATGATGACCAAATGAACTCATATATGTAAAGTTCTCAGAACATAATAAAAGATAAAATATAGTTGGCCTTTGAACAACACGGGTTTGAAGCATGGATCCACTTGTATATGAATTATTTTTTGATAAATATGGTACAGCACTCTAAATATATTTTCTTCTCCTTATGATTTTCTTAACATTTTCTTTTCTCTAGCTTTATTGTAATACAGGATATAATGTATATAACATACAAAATGTGTGTTAATAGACTGTATGTATTTTTGGGGATGCTTCTGGTTACCAGTAGATTATTAGCAATGAAGTTTTTGAGGAGTCAAAATTTCTGTACAGATATGTGACCACGTGGGAGTCACACCCATAACTCCCACATTGTTCAAGGATCAGCTATATAGGTAGTAGCTATTTTTGGTTTACAATCTTCTCTGTACATTTCATGAGTGGGTAAAACTTAATGCAACATTTCTTCTTTGAGTTCTTTTTGTTATCCACACTGATTCCTTAATGTCTTTTCAGTATTGTCTTAACAATCATGATATAAAAAATATTAATATAAAAGATGTCCAAAAGGTATGTTGGGGAAGAAGGTACTCCAAATGTAGTCTTTTGCTTTTCTTTCTCTCTGTCCACCATGCCTTCTCTTTCCCTCCCACATACAACTTCAGGACATCATGAAATGGGGGAGATGTTTCTTATTTCTTCATCCATCTCTGCCCTTGGGGTATTCCTACCTTCAGGAACATACAACCTGTCTACTGATGATACACCCACCTTTCTGGCCCTTACAGATCCCCAGACCTGCTTGGTTTTTTCTTACTGTTCAAAATCCCTGGCTCAGTCATTGACCCTAGGTTGGGAAGCTGATCGATGATGGTGGACCCCATGTGTTCCCATATCCTGGGGTCTTTGCATTCTGTCCTTGTATTCCAGGAGAGTCAGCACCATAAATGAATGAAATGGATCTCTGTGGTGGAATCTGAGGCATCATATCATGGCAGCTGCGAAGATTATTTTTGGGCAGGGCGCCTTCTTAGCGTCCCTCAGAATGTACCACGTAGGCAGCTGCCCAGCCCACTCATCTTTCCCTTATGCTTCAAATGGTGAATGAGGCAAAACGAAGAGCTGGTTCCTTTAAGGGAAGGTGATGATAGTGTTAAATAAATAGCTCTTCACCTCTGGTCATGGCTACGTCCAGCCTCAGAGGCAAGTTGGATTGTTGACAAGGAGAAAACTTGCTTAGTCCTTGGGAAGGAGGGCAAGTGAGGAATGAAAACATGAACCGAATTAGAAGTTTAATGTACTTGGTTATTAACCAAGTAGCCAAGGAATACAATTTTTCCATAAAAGCAATTAATGTTAATCCAGAATAAATTATTCCAGTCATCTAAAAAGAGTTAACCTGGGGCACCTGGTGGCTCAGTCGGTTAAATGTCCGACTTCGGCTCAGGTCATGATCTTGCAGTCTGTGAGTTCAAGCCCCGCGTCAGGCTCTGTGCTGACAGCTCAGAGCCTGGAGCCTGTTTCGGATTCTGTGTCTCCCTCTCTCTCTGACCCTCCTCCATTCATGCTCTCTCTCTCTCTGTCTCAAAAATAAACAAACGTTAAAAAAATTAAAATAAGTTAACCTTTGAAAGTGAGAGAGTAGAACAAGTTAGGTGCTCATTTAATTTGTGCCAACTGGAGTCCAGTAGGAGTCCGTAGTCATGCTTTGCTTTTGTTTTTCTAAATGAATATATAGATCTAGATAAAAAAGGACCAACTTTAGGATTTGTTCTCATAGCACCCTCTTTTCCAGGAATGATGACTTTTTTTCTGTTTACCACCAACTCAAGTTGGGGAATGTGTAGCATTGGATATTGTGGTAGATGGTTCTCCAGAAATAACCATCTGCAGCCCTCCTGTCTCTCTGTGTGGATGCTTCCCTCCCAGCAAGAGGTGAAGTTTGGACCTTTGAATCTAGGCTGGCCTTGGGACTTGCCTTCTCCAATAGAATGCATCCCAAGTGATGTTCTGGGATTTCTCAGCTGAAGCCATAAGAGAATTGGAAGCTCCACTCCCCTTCTCTTGGGGTCCCAGTGCCCTGTTGTAAGTAAGTCCAGGCTAGACTCTGTAATGGCATGAGAGACCAGGATAACGATGTCCCTTAAATATTCCACCCTCAGGGGAACCCCCAGTTGAACACAGCCACATAAATGGCTTCAGCTGCACAAAAGAATTTCATAGCTAAGATCAGCCAACTCACAAAATTGGAAACAATAATAAATCATTGGCTTATACTTGAGTGCTAGGGTGGTTTTTAATATAGTGATAGCTAGCTAAAACAAGAGTTGATCTTCCCTGATTCCTTCCTTACACTTTTCACTTCTTTGCTTACCCTTTGCCTGAACTGAAACACAGGTCTTTCAAACACAGGGTCCAGAGGGGTTCAGCCAAGGGGAATCTGGGCCAGTGATCCTCTAGGAAAGGGCTGCTGCCAAGGTCAGTTTCAAGCATGTCCTGTCTTTCCATTGGATCTGAGAGATGTGAAAAGGATTTGTTCTGTTGTATGGCTGGGGTTCAGAATACAAACTATTATAAATCAGTGCAGCCTCCTTCAGCTAGGTATAATACTGCTGCAGCCTACTGGTTTCTGCTATGTTTGGCTCCTCAGCCATAACTGTGGTAATTCATACATGGTAGCAATAAAATGGAACCACTCAAATGTGTCTGTAGGAGATTTACTTCATCCCTCTTCCCTTCCCTTTCCGTTAGCATTTGGATAAGACGTGAGAGTTCGTCTATACGTGCCTCCAAATTCCTTGTGCCTGTAAAGCTCCGAGAGAATTTTTCAGTATATGCCCTTTTGAATGTCACTTCTGTGATATGGGATGTTTATAGCTGTTACACGGGAAAGAAATATGTATGGAAATTCAGGTTGGGGCAACTATTTAGTGAAAAATGTTAATCATAGGATATTGTTTTGTTTTGTTTTCTTGCTGAATCTTTCAGAGTCTTTGGTGTAGTCACATGCCCTGGAATCTCCAGGAGGGGTGTATAATTTTGCTTTTTAAAATATCTTTGACCATTGGAAGTTCTCCCTTCACTTCCAAAAGGAGGAGGAAAAAAACTTCTCTAGGGATCCATATCGCTTAGGAGATTCTGCGGGTGCTGCTTGTTCATAACAGGAGACTTGATGGCATGTGGAGAGTTATTGCTGAAAACTCAGCCACACATTTGCATGAAGGAAGTGCAGATGTTATCTATTATCTCTTGAACTAAGACAACAGTAGAAGTGATATCCTGCCAGAATATCAGATGAACACCTTGTATGGAAATCAGTTCTTTTTCCATATGGAGAGGGGGAGAGTAAAGAACCCTTTAACACATGTTTATTTCTCATTGTCTTTTTCAAATATCCTGCTCTATAGCAAAATGTCAAGAAAATGTTTTCATGGTCTGTCTTGCCACCTAGAATGTTTGGGTGTCACTCGATGGTAATCATACTGACTTCAGACCCAGGATTCCTTTTTGAGACTTCTTTCCAGGGCAAGAGTCAGAGACCCCTGTGACTATGGTTTCCATGCCCTATCATCACACTCACTGAGTGTTTGCTTCCATCGCCCTGAGTGTTTGACATTGACAAACCCTTTAATGTTTGGTGGTAGATCAGAGGTTATCCCCAAGCTGGCTGATCATGCCTCTTACCTGATTTCTGACCCTCAGCTGTAGCCTGATATTGAATTATGTCTTGTGTTGATTCTGGGTTCAGACCCAAACTGTTAACAGTCTCACTGTATTCCCACATTTCCTCAAAGTGGGAGAGTGTAGGCTGCTAGGGAAGACCGATCATATCCAGCTACAGGCTGTGACAATGGTAAGAAGAGTCTGCTCATGCTAACTGAACTTTGGCCTTAACTTTTTATGCAAGAGATGCTTCTGGAGGACATCTAAATTTTATGAAATCCCATTGTTGCATTATCTGAGAACATTGCCCAGTGCAAGGTGGGATTGATCTAGCAGTGTATGCTGCACGAGTTTGACTTTTTATCTCCAAGAAGATACTTAAATTGACTCTAATTTGAGGCTGTAACTCTGCCCTTTTAGAGGTCTGTCTGATGAGAATATATACAGAGTTCTAGACTAATGGAAAACAAGTCCTTATAACTCTAAATGCAGGGATGTTTGGTAAAACTGGGCTGGAGACAAGGCAAAGGATAGAGGCTGTGAATTCAAATAGCCTCTTTTCTCCTCTGCTGAATTGAAGACAATCTGGTCTGTGGTGTTGGCCTGAACTGAGTTATTTGTCCAAATATACTGATTAGGACTAAACCCCTGCTTCATAAAGGAGGACAGAAGGAGACAGAATAGCCAAAGTGTAGTGACCATGCCTGCCAGTCAAAGGGGATGCTCTGAAACATCATATTAGTGACTCTTCTTCCCTTCATAAGAATTGTGTAAAAGAGTGAAAAGAGAATTAAGAAATGGGCACCCACATTCCTACCTTGTAGGAAAGGAAGTTTGAGCTGAAAATCAGTAGAAATAGAAGATGGGGTGCCTTTCAAATAGATACACATTTTTAAAAATGTAAATCCCTCCAAATGAGATGAAACAGGAAATATCAACCTGCCGATTGCAAGTGCTGTGTTGTCATGGAAGGAGAACCTAATAAAGTTGGTCAATTTTATTGCAGTGTGGTTACAAAGCTTGCAGTCTGGCATAGGCTGTGGCATAGCCTTAAGGTTTGGAAGTATTTCCTTACTTAGGACTCACAGACACCCCTGTTCAAAACTTTGGCTCTAACACCATCCTGATGAATGGTATGACTCTGTAATATCTGGTTAACTGGTCTTTTTTTTTTTTTTTTTGAGAGAGAGAGAGAGAGAGAGAGAGAGAGAGAGAGAGAGAGAGAGAGAGAGAGAAAGTCTGGGAGATGCAGAGATAGAGGAAAAGGGAGAATCCCAAGCAGGCTCCACACCCAGCACGGAGACCAACTCAGGGCTTGATCACATGACCATGAGATCATGACCTGAGCCCAAATCAAGAGTCGGACACTTAACCAACTGAGCCACCTAGGCACCCTGGTTAACTTGTCTTTTGAAAGGTGTCTGTCCCCTGGTGATCTGCTTATGAATGGAGCATATTCACTTCAACCAAAATTTAGTCAGACACCAAAACTGAGAAGTCCAGAAGTGGAAAGATTCAAATAACCTGGACATGTCATAGTGTGTTATAAGGATATTAAACAGCCTGTTGAGAAAATTGGAAAAGAAATGGAAGAGATGAAACCCACATGCAATGACTAATGAGCATATAGGGAAAAGAATAAAATCAAACTTAAAGACATAGTAGTGCATTCAAGGCTTTGGGCTAATAGGTGAGCCAACAAAAGGCATTTTCTTTCACTGCCTTATGCCCGTGTAATATTCCCAACATTTCACAGCATAAAACTCTTGCATGAAAGTGACATATTGCCTTGCTCATTGTGCAGAGAGAAAAGGGACTCAGAAAGGTTAAGATGTTCATGGTTCAAAGGTTAAGACCTATTCATGGTTGCTCAGCCCAGCAAGTCAGAATTTGAACACAGAGCTTCTGGCTCGTAAGCTCATTGCTGTTTTCACTATATCATCCCTGCCACTGTCTTTGCATGTAGCTCTTTGCCTACATGTCCCCTTGAATCCATCTTTGATGTCCTTTCTGGCCCCCTATTCTTATTGGAGACTAGAGCTAGGAGAGAATTGGAATCAGTGGAGGTCAGGGACAGGTTTACAGAGAGTGTCATTGTGGAACCCGACACAGGTTGGATGTATGGTCTGTATCTATTGAAAGCTGTCAGTTGATTCTGTCCTGTATCATGAATGATCTTCCACTCTCCAGGAGCACGCAGAGAAGGGCAGAGGATTTCCGGTCAGTCTGTGTTTGATATAAAAGAGGAAGCCATTTCTTAAATGGAGGTGAGCAGAAAGCTAACAGAAGGGTAATGAGAAGCCCTAGTATTTCTGGTAGTTTCTTATAAAATTGAGCTTAAAAGGTGAACGGAAAAGTGAAAATCAACTGTTATAGCTTGGTGTCTGCATTTGAAGATCTGTCACACAGAAGCCCTTGAAAGTGGGAAGTTAATCTTATTTATTATCTTTTCTATGATTTGGGATCAGTGAGAAGTGAACAGAACCCCTTGTAATTTGTTTTTCGAGGAACATCAGACCTTGATGGAGACGCAGACAGGCAGGATATTTTTTTCTGAAGCTTCAGTTTCAAAACCTGTAATATTAAAGGAAAGCTAAGACAAGCTCTCCTCATTTTGCATGAAGTTCTCAAGCAGAATTGAAGGGCTTGTTGCAAATATCCTCTTTTGTTTTGGCAGGGAACCATGGTGAAAAGTCTCCCAGAGAAGGCGGGGCTTTATAACATTTCACGGGAGGTGTTGATGATTGTGTGGGTTGTATTGTCCTCTTGGTGGATTAGATCTTAGCTTCAGATAACTCTTATTGTTGTTGCTGTTGTTGTTTTAAGTATGAAACATTTGAAAAAGTACAGAGTAAAACAATAAACTGTTTGCCCATTGCCTGCCTCCATCGACTTTTACCATTTTGTCCTGTTTATTTCAGTGTAATTTAAAATGAATGAAGCATCACAGATTCAGGAGAAGCCCTTTGGTACCACTTACCATCCTCTTTTTTTTGTTTGTTTTATTTTAACCTTATTTATTTATTTTGAGGGAAAGACAGAGAGAGTATGAATTGGGTAGGGGCAGAGAGAGAGGGAGAGAGATTCCTGGGACTCAAACTCACAAACCATGAGATCATGGCCTGAGCTGAAATCAAGAGTCTGATGCCCAACTGACTGAGCCACCCAGGCACCCTTCCCCATCTTCCTTTTATTCAACACACCAGTATCCAGAAGTTGATGATCATTTTCTAGTGCTTGCTGGGATTTTGGTTTTTTTGTAAACTTTTTGATTGAATCACATAGAGCAGTGAGAAATCGCAAATGATACCTAATGCTGTACACATAAAACAATCCTGTCTACCTCAATCCGTGTTCAGTAGGGGAATATACCCATGTATTTGCCACCTCATCAAGGTGCAGACTTTTACCAGGACTCCAGAAGCCTCCTTTGTGCATCATCACAATGAATATCCCCTCCAAAACTATTCACTATTCTGACAACTATTGAACTTGATTAGTTTTGCTTATTTTTGAACTTTATATTAATAGAATCACGTCCTGTTTTGTGATTGGCTTCTTATGCTCTACATTATGTTTGTGAAATTGACACGTTATGGATTGCCAGTTCATCCTTTCCTCTGCCATACAGTGAATTTTGTAAATACAGGCATACCTCGGAGATACTGCAGGTTTAGTCCTAGACCACCACAATAAAGCAAATGTTGCAATAAAGTGAGCCAAATGAATTTTTTGGTTTCCCAGTGCATGTAAAACTTATGTATATACTATATTGTAGCATGAGTGTGCAATAGCATTATGTCTAGAAAACAGCATACATACATGAATTAAAAAATACTTTATTGCTGGGGCACCTGGGTAGCTCAGTCGGTAAAGCATCTGACTCTTGATTTTGGCTCAGGTCATGTTCTCGCGGTTGTAAGATTGAGTCCCGTGCCTAGCTCCATGCTGGATGTGCACCCTGCTTAAGATTCTCTCTCTCCTCTACTGCTCATACTCTCTCTCTCCCTCTCTCAAAATAAATAAATAAATAAATAAATAAATAAATAAATAAATAAATAAAGAATAATTGAAAATACTCTTTTGCTAAAAAAATGCTGACCATCATTTGAGCTTTCAGCAAGTCATAATCACTGATCACATATTGGCGTAAAAAATACAACTATAACACAAATGCTTGAAATGTTGCAAGAACTACTGAAATGTTACAGAGAGAGACAAGTGAGCAAATGCTGTTGGAAAATGGTTCTGAGAGATTTGCTTGATGCCTGGTTGCTATAAACCTTCGATGTGTAAAGAATGCAGTGTCTGCAAAGCACAGTAAAGGCAGGTGCACTAACATGAGGTTTGCCCGTATAACAGAGTTTAGTGATCTCTTCTCCCATTGATGCATATTTGGGTGTTTGGTTGTCATCAATACTGACTGCTGCCAGGATGGGAGGGAGCTGGGACTAGGGTAAGGGAAGAAAGGCGCCTGAGGTGTAAAATTTAAGGAAGCACCCACTCTTCTGAACCCACTGGTAGTTTCTTGACCTGAGAGGGAGCAGCTTCTTAAATTCTGAGCACTAGGAATCTCTCTTACTTCATTCTACTTTTGTTACTGTCCAGGAGCCTATTGCCTGTGTCTTTGTGTGCGTGTACTCCTGCTAGTATATACCTAGGAATGGAAGTGTTAGATCAGAGGATCTGGAATGTTCAGCCTTTAATGAATGGCTGAATGTTCATCCAAAGTGATTAAACCAATTTTGCATTCAATAATGCATGACAACTCCACAAGCTCCCCCTGCTTTGCAACAATTAACATTGTCAAGTATTTTTATTATTTTTTTAAATTTATTTTTGAGACAGAGAGAGTGAGCAGGGAGGTGCAGAGAGAGAGAGAGAGGGAGACACAGACTCCAAAGAAGGCTCCAGGCTTTGAGCTGTCAGCACAGAGCCTGACTGGACTCAAACTCACCAGCTGTGAGATCATGACCTGAGTCGAAGTCCGGCGACTGAGTCCCCCAGGAACCCTTGACATTGTCAGGGATTTTTGTTGTTGTTTATTGGCTATTTGGGTATTTTTGAACATGATTTAGCCTTTTTCCCATTTTTAATTGGGTTATCTGTTGTTCTTGTTGTTCCATTGTAAGAATTCTCTGTATTTTGGACACGTAGTCTTTTTTTGGAAGTATGTGCATGTTAGTGGCTTCTTTCTCTCTATGGCTTGACTTTATATTCCTTAATAGTTTGCTTTGATAAACAGAAATGGTATATTTTTAATTAATTCCAATTTATTGATCTTTGATTTATGATTATAATGTCTTTTTCTCCTTTGAGAAAACCTTTGTCTAACTCAAGGTCACAAAGGTATTCTCCGACATTATCTCCTAAAACCTTTATTTTTTTATCTTCAATATTTTTATCTAGAATTTATATGAAGTTAACTTTTGCATGTGATGCTAGAAAGGGGTCAAAGCTAATTTTTTTCATATCTTAGCCAACTGATTTAGTTTTTCATATGTTAGCCAGTTAATTTAGTATTATTTATTGAAGAGATTGACCTTTCCCTGCTGGGTTCCAGTGACAATTTTGTCATAAATTATGATTTGCTTCTAGATATTATATTTAGTCCACCTGGTCTATTTGTCTGTGTTTGCCTCATTTAAAGGAAATTTTACTTTTTTTCTGTCCCATTTTTATGCCTCTTTATTTCCTTCTCTTGCCTAGTTTTAATGGCTAACCCCTCCAGTACAATGTTGATTAGAAATGGTGAGAATGGTTATCATTGCGTTACTCTGGTTTTAAGGACAAGGTGTTGAATAATTCAAAGTTAAGGATCTTATCAGCTATAGGTCTTCCTTAGATGCTCTTTAGGAGATTGCCAAACTGACTTTTGAGTTTTCATTTGTATCATGAATGGGTGGTAAATTGCGTCAAATAGTTACTTAACATTATAACCTATTTAAATGACCATATGGCTGTTCTTCTGTGATGTTACTCTTGTGAATTACACTCTTTGAGTTTCATAAAACAAGTGCATCCTGTATTCTTGAAACAAAAGCCTACTTGTTGATGATATATTGTCCTTTTAAAAATATATTTGTATTTTCTATTTGCTAATATCATGGAGTCTATGTTCGTGAGGGATACTAGTTCCTAATATGCTTTTCTTAATGTCCTTTTGTGATGTTGATCTCAGAATTAAGCAGGCCTCATAGAATGAGCTGGGGAGTATTGTCTCCTCTTCCATTTTTTAAAAGTGAATATAAAATTGGCATTTCTTAAATCTTTGATAGAATTCACATTTGATAGATGGTTTGAAACCATTTTGGAGTGGACTTTTCATGGTGGGAATGTTTTAAATTTCTAATTTAATTTCTTTAACAGCTGTAGTAATACTTACCTACTTACATTCTCTGTTTCTTGTCATGCCAGGTTTTTAAAGGTTTTTCAAGCAATTTATACATTTAGTGTATGTTTACATATCTACTGGCATAACATTTTTCATGATATTTATCTGTAATCCTTTTAATTCTATAGTGTATATAGTAATATTCTCTTTAATTCTTGATATTCAGAATTTCTATTTTCTCTATTTTTCAATCACTCTTTCTAGAAATTTTAACATTTTATTCTCTTTCAAAAAAGAATAAAGTTCTGCCTTTTTTCATTTTCTCTATTTGTTTTCAATCTTGTGGATCTCTGTTGTCATGTTACTATTTTTTTTTTTTCTTCTACTTCTTTTGGGTTCCATTTGCTCTTCTTTCTATATATAGGTTACTAAAGTAAAAGCATAGCTCACTGTGCTCTTTTTTCTTTACTAACATAGGCCTTCAAGTTATAAATTTCCTTCCAAGTACTATTTTATTTGCAGTCCCCAAATTTTGATGTACTGTTTTTCATCATCATTTAGGTCAAAATACATCTTAATGTTTTCATTGTGGTATCATGTTTTAAAACTCTTTCAGTTGTTGGGGTGCCTGGGTGGCTCAGTCGGTTAAGCGTCTTACTTTGGCTCAGGTCATAATCTAGCAGTCAGTGAGTTTGAGTCCCGCATCGGGCTCTGTGCTGACAGCTCAGAGCCTGGAGCCTGCTTCAGATTCTGTGTCTCCCTCTCTCTCTGCTCCTCCCCCACTCATGCTCTGTCTCTCTCTCTCAAAGATGAATAAATGTTAAAAAAAATTAAATTCTTTCAGTTATTTTATTTGGTTTACTAAATTCAAATGTCATTTTGAAACATTGCAGAACAGAAGAATTATAGTCACAATTCCATGATACCATGACAGCGTTATTATGGTAGTACTGGATGGATGAGGGAAGTGGTATCATCCTTAACTCCTTTATAAGCATTTTATTTCATGTTTAAGGTTTATAAGTGTTTTGTTTAATTTATACATATTTGAGGGGGTTTCTAGGCTTCTTCAGATGAGAAATCAGCCTTCATTATTACCATTGTTTTATGTGTAATTGTCTTTTTGTCTGAATGCTTTTAAAATCTATGTTCAATTTTCAGCAGGTTGAATATGTTATGTCTAATTGTGGTTTTAAAAATATTTATCCTTTTTTGGCTCTTCTGGACCTCTTGGTGTGTTTGATTTCTTTCATCAGTTTAGGATAATTGTTAGACATTATCTTTTCAGCATGTCTTCTGAGTTATTCTCTTTCTTCATCTCTGGCTGCAATAACACATATATTAGGTATTGTTCCACATAACTCTGATGTCATTTTATTTTATTTTTTTTACACTCTTTTCTCCATTTGTGTTTCAGGTTGAGTAATTTCTACTGAATTATCTTCAAGTTTATTGATTTTTCCCCCTAGTGCTGTATCCACTCTAAGTCCATAAAAATAATTCTTATGTCAGAATTCACTTTTGGTTCCTTTTTTATAGCTTTTATTGAAATTACCTACCTTCTCATGCATGTTATCCACATTTTCCTCTAGATTCTGTAATGTATTCATAGTTCCTTTAATGTCTCTGATAAATCCAACATGTGGGTCATTCTAGATCTGGTTCTATTGACTATTTTCTCCCTTGATGATTGGCCACATTTTCTTCTTTTTTTCACATGTCTCATAATTTTTGAGTGAATTGAAAATATTGTGAGTAAAGGGACAGAGACTATCAGGGAATGATATCTATACCCTCTTGTTAACTGACTTGTGTCCCCCCAAAAGGTATCTTGAGGTCCATATGTGAATGTAAGCTTATTTGGAAGTAGATCTTTACAGATGTAATCAAGTGAAGGTGGAGTCATACTAGATTAGGATGGGCCTGAATTCTAATGACTGGTGTCCCTATGTGGAGAGAGATCCAGAAAGAGAGAGACACTCACAGGAAAGAAGTCCATATGAAGACAGAGGCAGAGATTGGAGTTAGGATCCACAAAATAAAGGATGCCAAGTATTGCCAACAATCACCAGAAGCTACACAAGGCAAGAAAAGATTCTTTCCTACAGCCTTCAGAGAGAGCATGGACCTGCCAATGCCTTGATTCCAGATACATCTGTCCACCAGAACTGTGAGAGAATGAGTGTTGGCTGTTTAAGTCACCCAGATGTGGCAAATTGTTACAACAGCCCCAGACCCAGAAAAGAGCATATGTCTCCTCTTTTTTGAGTCTCTTGCACGAAGTTAAGCTAATTTAGTCTATAGGTAAACTAGATCTGTTTGTTGCTAGGGTTTTGGGTTAGGTTGCGTTGGGTCGGGGTAAGTTTGGTTAGATTCAGTTAATCACAGTTTTCAAGTTCGTTGAATATATTATCAGGACTTGGGATATGATTGCCTGGAAGGCCTATGTGCTCTCTCCTGCCTTTTATCTAGTCATTGACTGTTATTTGGTATTCAATGTAGGGCCTGCACTGCCATGGGGGTGTTTTTGACTTGTGCTGCCTTCAGTCATTAAGCCCTTTATGACTTTGACTCAGGGAGGGTCTATCTCAATGCTCAGGCTCTGCCACCAATCTGGAGCAGTTGATGAACTGTGGACAAGAGTTGACAGGTGACTGCAAACTAAACCATCTTACCAATCCATACTTGTCTTGGAAAATGTGTTAAAACTTTGGCTGTTTTCTTTTTACCATGCTTGTAATAGCGTTCTCCTCCTTCTGTTGTTCTGCCAAAGATGAAAGCAGTGGTCGACCTATTTCTTCCTAGATAGAACTTTCTGGGATTTTAAGTCATTAGTTTTCTTTGTGATCCTAACTTTCTTAGGAATTTCTTAAGAACTGATTTTTATAAGTTAGTTTATTTTCGTTGTTTGGATATGGATCAGAAGTCCCAAAGGCCACCCAAGGTTTGGTGATTCAGTTGAAAGACTCACAAGTCTAAGAAGTTGTTAAACAACTGGTTACAGTTTTTATGGCAAAATGACCCACAAAAAAAATCAGCAAAGGGAAAAGGCACATGAGGTGAAGTTTCAAAGAAACCAGGCACAAGCATCAGCCATTCCTCTCCAGGGGAGTTGCACAGAATATACCTAATTCCTCTAGCAACTAATATTGCCCAACACATGAAAAATGTTGTGTACTGGGGAAGCTAGTCTGAGCCTAGGTGCCCATGGTTTTTGTCACATAAACACGGTTTTGTCTTTATGACTGAGTGCAGTTCCTGAAACTCTAGGACCCAGAAGGAAAACAAGTATTTACCACAAATCACATTGTTGCCCTTTCATTTTGTTGTTTTCCTTTGTGTGCAAAAGCTTTTTATTTTGATGGAGACTTAATAGTTTATTTTTGCTTTTGTTTCCCTTGCCTGAGGAGACACATCTAGAAAATTGTTGCTAAGGCTGATGTCAAAGAGATTACTGCCTATGTTTTCTTCCAGAAGTTTTACTCTTTCAGGTCTCACATTTAGGTCTTTGATGCATTTTGGGTTTATTTTTTGATGTGTGGTATAAGTAAGTAGTCAAGTTTCATTCTAGTGTGTGTAGCTGTCCACCTTTTCCAACACCATTTGTTGAAGAGACTGCCCTTTTTCCCATTGTATATTCTTGCCTTCTTCATCATAGATTAATTTACCATAGAAGTGTGGATTTATTTCTGGGATCTCTATTCTGTTCTGTTGATGTATGTGTCTCCTTTTGTGCCAGTGCCATACTGTTTTTATTACTCTCACTCTCCTAGTATATCTTGAAATCAGAGAGCATGATACTTCAAGCTTTGTTTTTTTTTTTTTCCTCAAGATTGCTTTGGCTATTGGGACTCTTGGGATTCTATACAAATTTTAGGATTATTTGTTCCAGTTCTGTGAAAAATGTGATTGGAATTTTGATGGGGATTGCTTTGAATCTGTAGATTGCCCTGGATAGTATGGACCTTTTAACAGTATTAATTCTTCCAATCCATGAACATGGTATGTATTTCCGTTTGTTTGTATCATCTTCAGTTTCTTTCAACAATATTTTATGGTTTTCAGAGTATGGGTCTTTTATCTCCTTGGTTAAGGTTATTCATAGATATTTTATTATTGGTACCTTTGTTAATGGAATTGTTTTCTTAATTTCTCTTGCTGTTACTTTGTTATTAGTGTATAGCAATGAAACAGATTTATGTATATATAATTATGTTTTCTACAATTTTCCTGAACTCATTTATTCTAATAGGTTTTTGGTGGAGTATTCAGGGTTTTCTATGCATAGTATCGTATCATTTGCAAATAGTGACAATGTTACATCTTACCAGTTTGGATGGCTTTTCTTTTTTTCTTTTTTGTTTTGTTAGATTGCTATGACTAGATATAAGAGTGCTGACAATACTGAGTCCATCTTTGGCCCTCCATTTTGTTTATATCTCCTTAATGACCTCTCTTGGGGTTACATATTCTGGGCCCATTGGAGATTAATATACATATCTTAGAAATGCCTGTCAAGGCTGGAACATGAATGCCTTGCTTTGGCCTCCCATGAATCTGTTAGAAGTAAGTTTTTCTCCTTCCTGACATACAGAGGGCACCTTGAGGTCTGTTCATTGTTAGCAGTCAGTTAGGTTCACGTGAACCCTTTGAAGTGCATGAGAACTCTTTGATCTACCAACCGCGTGCTTTTGCACATCCTCTCACTCTGTAAGATCAGTAAACTAAGGTCCAGACTTTGCAGAGAATAGCTGCACAGCTACCCAGATTGTCATCTACCCCATCCTCCTTGTTAGTAAGTTACCATGGATAAAACTCTGTGTAAACTGTATGGAGTTTTCTGCTTCATTTTCTTGACTCAAAGTGCCTCTCAGTTTAGAGGCTACTTTAGTATCCCTTCCCTACCTTCTAACACTAGGACTTCCAATACTTTGTTGACAAAAATGGTGAAGGGGACATCCTTGTCTTATTTTCGATCTTACAGGAAAAGCTCTTAGCTTTTCACCATTGAATCTGATGCTCCCTGTAGGTTTTTCATAAATGACCATTATGTTGAGATACATGCCCTATAAATCCACTTAGTTGACAGTTTTTATCATGAACACATGTTGAATTTTGTCAAATGTTTTGTGTGTGTCTGTTTATTGTATGATTTTTATCCTTCATTTTGTTAATCTGGTGCGTTACATTGATTTGTGAATATTAAGTCATTCCTGCATTCCTGTAATAATTTCACTTGATTATGGTAAATGATCCTTTTAATGTACTTTTGAGTTGATTTGCTAATATTTTTTTGAGAATTTTTGCATCTGTGTTCATCCGGGATATTGACCTATAGTTTTCTTTTTGGTAGTGTTTGTCTGGCTTTGCTATCAGGGTAGTACTGGTCTTAACTGGAAGCTGTCCTTCCTTTTACTAATTTTTGGAATAGCTTTGGAACAATAGGTAATAGCTCTGGAATCATTTGGTTGAATTCACCTGTGAATCTATCTGGTCTGGGACTTTGGCTTTTTGGGAGTTTTTTGATTGTCAGTTCAGTTTCATTACTAGTAGTTGGCCTATATAGATAGTCTTTTTTCCTGAATCAGTTTGGGACATTGTATGTTTCTAGAAATTTTGCCTATTTCTTCTTAGTTGTCCAGTTTGTTGGCATATAATTTTTTATAGTTGTCTTTTAGAATCCTTTGTATTCCTCTGGTGTTTGTTGTTACTTCTCTTTGCTTTCTGGCTTTATTTGACTTCTCTTTTTCTTGATGGATTTGGCTAAAGGCTTATCAGTTTCATTTGTCTTTTCAGGGAGGCAGTTCCTGATTTTATTTTTCTTTTTTATTGTTCTGTTTTGTTTAGTAGCTTTCATTATTTGTCACCGATCTTTATTATTTCAAATTCTTCCACTGACTTTGGGCTTTGTTCTTTGTCTAGTTACTTTAGGTGTAAGGTTATGTTTATTTATTTGAGAATTCTATTTTTCTGGAGGTAGGCTTGTATCTTTATAAATTTCCCTCTTAGAGCTACTTTCACTGCATCCTAAAGATTTTGGACCATTGTGTTTCATTTTCACTTATCTCCATATATTTTTTGGTTTCCTCACTGACCCATTGGTTATTTACTAAAGTGTTGTTTAAAACCCCGTTTGTTTATTTTCTAGGCTTTTTTTTGGGGGGGGGGGTAATTGATTTCTTATTTAATACCACTGTTGTCAGAAAAAGATGCTTAATAGGATTTTAAGCTTCTTAAATATATTTAGTCTTGTTTTGTGGGCTTATATGTGATCTCTCCTGGAGAATGTTCCATGTGCACTTGAAAAGAATGTATATTCCATTGTTTTTGGATGAAATGTTTTGTATATCTGTTAAGTACCTCTGGTCTCATGTGTTGTTCAAAGATACTGTTTCCTTATTGATTTTGTCTGGATGATCTATCCATAGATGTAAGTGAGGTGTTAAAGTCTTATTGTCTTACTGTCAATGTCTCCCTTTATGTATGTTAATATTTTCTGTCTGTATTTAGGTGCTCTAGTGTTGGGTGCATAAATATTACAATTGCTATATCCTCTTGTTGGACTGATCCCTTTATCATTATGTAATGTCCTTCTTTGGCTTGTGTTACAGCCTTTGTTTTAAGGCCTATTTTGTCTGATAGAAGTATTGCTACCTCGTCGTGTTTTGTTTTTTTTTTTTTAATCATCCCATTTGTATGCAATGTCTTTTTCCATCCCTTCACTTCCAGTCTGTGTGTCCTATGTGTCCTATGCGTCCTTAGGTCTGAAGTAAATATCCTGTGGGCAGCATATAGATGAGTCTTATTTTCTTAATCCATTTTATCACCCTATGTTTTTTATTGGCACTTTTAGACCATTTACATTTAAAGTAATTATTGGGGCACCTGGTGGCTTAGTCGGTTCAGTGTCCATCTCTTGCTTTCATTTCAGATCATGATCTCATGGTCATGATCTCATGGTTGTGAGATGGAGCCCCACATCGATCTCCACGCTGAGCATGGAGCCTGCTTGGGATTTTCTCTCACCCTCTCTCTTTGCCCCTCCCCCACTCGCATGTACTCTCTAAATAAACACTTAAAGTACTTATTGATAGGTATGTACTTATTACCATTTTGTCTTTTCTGCTTGTTTTTGTAGTTCTTCTGTGTTCTCTTCTTCTCTTTCCTTGTGATTAGTGACAGCCTTTAGTGTTATGCTTGGCTTTCTTTCTATTTATTTTTTGTGTATCTATTAAAGGTTTTTGGAGTGTGGTCACCATTAGGTTCATATATAACAAAAGGAAATAAGTTTTTATGAATTTTGAAATATATTGTGAAATTGTCTACCAAAAAGGTAAGATCTTAACATTTTAAGACTGTAAACTCAGCCTATTGGTGTTTCAGCTATTAGAGCCATCTCCTCTTCCTGATGTTCAGTCTTTAGTCTTTTCAGGCTCTGGGTTATTTTCTGTCCATTTTTTCAGGTTCTCACTATCTTCACACTTGACTATCCTCCAGATGAGATACAAAGCTCTGAATGCTGACAGCCTAACAACACACAAAGTGAGGAGAATTTGGGTTCCTACAGACCTTAGTTCAAATCCCAGTTCCAAATCCTGGCTGTGTGATCTTGGGCATGTTCTGTAACTTCTTGGATCCTCAGTTTCCATATTTGTAAAAACATGATAGTTTCTAACTCACAATACTGCTGTGGATTATTTGGGTCAATATATGCCAGTGCCTCCATGGAACCTGGAAGTGTCCATGGTGTTTTTCTAGTGCAATTAAAAGTGTAAAGTTTTTGGGAGATTTCTTCTTCTTCTTTTTCTTTTCTTGTATTTTTTTTGGGTCAGTTGTGATTGCTGTTAATTAGCTGTGCACATGCCAGATAAAATACACAAAAATAAGTCTATTATTGAAGAAGCACTATGGTAGAGGTGTGGACCTTTTTTCTGGGATCTGAACAGAAGATTTTGTTGGACGGACACTGTTGGTGGATGGTACTATCAGCTGAACTGAATTGCCAAATGCATATTTCTTTTTTTGTAAATTGTCTTGTTCATCTTTTATTATTGAGTTTTTGTTTTTTTAAAGAGTTTATATTTTTAGTAGTTTTAGGTTCATAGCCAAATCGAGTGGGAAGTACAGAGAGTGCCCCTGTACCCTTTGCTTCACAAGTGTACTGTCTTCCCTACTGTGAGTATCATGTGTGGATGGTACATTTGTAATTGATAAACCTATATTGATGCATAATAATTACCCGAAGTCCTGGATTATCTTAGGGTTTGCTGTCAGTGTTTTACATTTTATGGGTTCAGACAAAAGGATAATGACTTGTGTCCATCATTGTAGTATCACACAGAGGGTTTTAACTGCCCTAAAAATCCTTTGTGCTCCACTTAGAGATCCCTGTCTTGCCCCCCTCCCCCCATGCCAGCTTGTGGCAACCACTTATTTTGTTACTTTCTCTATTGTCTTCCTTTCCCAGAATGTTACATGTTTGGAATCCTAGGGCATATAGCATTTTCAGTTGGCCTCTTTCATTTAGTAATATGCATTTAAGATTCTTCCATGTCCTTTTATAGCTTTGTATCTCATTTCTTTTTAGCACTGAATATTATTCTATTGTCTGGATGTACCCCAGTTAGTTTATCCTTTCATTGACTGAAGAACATGCAGGTTGCTTCCTAGTTTTGGCATTTATGAATATAGCTGCCATATGTGTATCCACATGTAATTTTTTGGTGGGCATGAGTTTTCACTTCCATTTGCTAAATACCAAGGAGCCTGATTACTGAATTGTAAGATAAGAAACCGTCAAACTGACTTCCAAAGTGGCTGGACCATTTTGCATTTCCACCAGCAATGAATGAGAGTTCCTATTCCTATACATCTTTGCCATCACCATACCCAAAATTACATAGGTTTTATAGAGCCCAGAAATAGATCCACATAAACAGAGTCCGCTGAGCTTTGATGGTGAGCAAAAGCAATACAATGGAGCAAAGAGTGTCTTTTCAACAAATGGTGCTGGAAAAACTGGATTTCCACATGCAAATAAATGAATCTAGACAAAGACCTTACACCCTTCACAAAAATTAACTCAAAACAGATCTTAGACCTAAATGTAAAATGCATATTACTTTTTCAAGAAACATTTGAATCACTTATTTTACCAGTGTTATTGGTACAGTTAATATTATGTACAAGTAACACAAAGCAGTTTTATTCTTATTGAAAGTCCTTTGCTCAGGTGTGGCTTCCCTCTCAGGCCTGTTTCCTTATCCATAAAAAAAGATAACATATAATATTACTTGTAAAATATCATACTCTCACTTTCTCCTTCCCCTTTAGAGCCAAGTCTGTCACCCTAGAAATAAACCACATACATACTCCTAGTCCTGACTATAGAAATCCCACTCCTGCGGGAACTCAGTATGAATAACAAAGTACAGAATGTGTTCTGTGCCATCTGAAACCAACCTCACAAACCCACAGGTTTTTGCAGGTTAGTCAGAATTTGTAGAAAATAGGAAGTTAATAGCAGTTCTTCCTTCCTTCCTTCCTTCCTTCCTTCCTTTTCTTTCTTCTTTCTTTCTTTAGAGAGAAAGCATGAGCAAGGGAGAGGAGCAGAGGCAGAGAGAGATAGAGAATCCCAATCAGGCTCCACACTCAGTACAGAGACCAATGTTGGGCTTGATCCCATGACCCTGGGATCATGATCTGAGCCAAAATCAAGAGTTTGACCTTCAACCAACTGAGCCACCCAGGGACCCCAGAGGCATGTGCTTTTATAAAGTCGTACCCAACAAAACAAAAAAATTGACTGCCTTATGGGTAATGGCACTAGTGTTACCAAAAAGAAAACAACATCCCCATCTTCGAGTAGTTCTGTTTTGTGAGAGTCTGACTTGAAAACAGATCACTTCAACTCGTTGAGGTAAATGCTGTCGCAGAGGGATGCATAATGTTCTGTGAGATCACAGAGGAGGGTCACTAAGCTTGGTAGGAGTGGGAGGTGATCATGAAAGATTTGGTTTTTGAGCCATGGCTGGCCCATCACATTGAGAAGAAACCAGACATTGAGAAGAATTTTTGACCCTGTCAGCAATGTGTTCCTCAACCAAGCAATTGACATGTGTTCTTTTATACTTTTAGCCCTTTCTTTACTAACACAGTCTCATATCCTCATGGGGTTTTGTGTTAGCATGTGCATGTATATAAAATGAAGGTTTCAGTATATGTAGAGTGATCATAAGTAGCCTTTCCTAGATTTAGCATGTCCATCCTACTTGAAAGGTAATAGTTACACCATCTACCCTTGCTTACCAGTGGCAATGAACCATAGGTCTTTCAAGGGTGACTTTTTGTGGAAGTCAAGTTCTGCCAGAGTTCCTTTGCATTGCTAAGCATTAGGTGTTTCTTTTTTATTTTTCTAAATGCACTGACCTTTCAGCTGGCTCAAAGATCCTTGAATTTCTGCTTTAATGGTTTATAGTTGATGAACCTAAACCATCAGTTGATCAGTTGATCAACCTTTTACCAGCATTCCTTTGCATGGTACCTTTTAGAGGCTGTTCACCGAGATCCTGGACTAAGCTACCGGTGTAAAAACCCCTTGAGTAATGCAAGAGCTGTTGCTAATTACATCAGTTAGTCTTCTAGCAGAAGAGAATGCCACAGCTTTGACAGGGAGCTATAGACTTCTGAGAATCACCCAGACAAAATTGTCAGCTGACTAATACTCTTTTCAAGTCTATAGGTATCATTGATGTGGATAGGAGTGAGTTGTTGAGTAATAGCTAAAAATAATAAATGAATTAGGTTCTATGGCTAATATTATCTTCTATGACCATCAAGAATATTAAGTGTATGGGATTTTCTGAGACTTCCTGCCCAAGAAATTCTCAGCAATAGTTAATCTGGCCTAATAAGTAAGTCCTGTGGGTCAGGCAATATATCAAGTGCTGGGGATACAATGATGAACAAGACCATAATAATCCTGGAATTCTGGAAGCTTCCAGTATATAAAGGTAGAGGAAATGGAAGAGTAACAGTTTTTGTATGTGGTGGGTAAGGGAAAGAGGGGCTATGAGATGATCTGGGGAGAATGTTCAGGGTTCATTTATGTCTAAGTCATTAGACAATTATCAATGCTAATGATAGCCAGCTGAGACTTTCTGGAGCTGATCTGAGGGAAAGGCTGTGTTTGGTATAGCCATAGAAACTAAGTTTTTTCAAGTATCATTTGCTTGGTTTCATTAAAGAGGAAAAGTAAATGGTCCTAATTAAACGTTGTTTTCTAAGACATATCGTCTGTTAGTATTGGTGACTTTAAATGTTCCTTTTTGCTGGAATTGAGATGGGAGTTGCTTGGGTAAATGACCTAGCAATTAATGCCTTTGGGTGAAATGGCCTTGGCTTGACGTTAACCTCCAACAAGAAAATGACCAGACATACTAACATGCTTCTTGCCGTGCTGAAATACTCGCCCCCAAACACCCAGGGAGGAAAAGTCCTTTTAGAGTCAGCCTACTGGGCAGTCATTTATTCTGAGACTCATGCCTCATCATTTTTAGTGGCATTCACACACAACAATATTTGTTTCAACTTAGCAGGTTAAGGTCTGATTCTCATCATAAAAATTTACCATTGTTTTTGAATGTCAAATAGCCTAAAACTTTGCCCTGAAGAAAAGGTTCCATCTCCAGCCTTATCTGTTCAGGCTAACTTATTTTATTGAGACAGACCAATGGACCAATTGGAAAGGCTTAATGTTGGGCCTGGCCATGTTATGGATACCTGTGTGGATGCATTTCCTTTGTACATTCTTCCAGTGCCTGTCAGGTTGCTAGCAAGAGATCTCAAGATAGGTAAGGGTAAAACCAATTGCCCAGGCTCTACATAAGATAGGGGTATGCGAATCATACATTTGTGTGACATTCAGACTCTCCAATCCAGGGGTCATCAAAGCCAGCGTCTCTTTTTAATTATTTTCTGTTTTTTGTTTTGTTTTGTTTTGTTTTTTGTGATTTGTTTTTGCTTAGATGTCTGAAATATTACAAATCCCATTATGCTTGGAGAAATGTGCTTTCTCAACCTTGGTCTGCTTTTATATTTGCCTGGATAGTCATTTTAGTATGTACTTCCACTTTAAAAATTAGGGGATGGAAAAGAGGAGATAATTAATAAAGTGGTGTCTTGGAAGAGGCAAGGTGGGCCATACTGTACGACAGGAATACAGGGATTTGCTTTGGCATAGTGGAAGGGGACAAAGATGAATGTGTTTGTTTCAAAAGCAAATAATAAGGGAGTGATTGTAGCAAGGAAGTGGGGGAACAGAGCTAATCTTTGTTTTCTCAGTGAACTGTGTAGTTAGGTCATCTAAGGCTAAAGTAAGCTTGAAGAATGGTCACAACTCTTGAAGAAAATAAATGTCATTATAATTTATACATTTTTGAACTGCATCAGTATCAATACACATGTAGTCCGTATTGCTAGAAGATGTTAGGTGACTTAAATTGCAAGTTAGATTTTTTTTTTGATTGATTGTCAAAGAGCATTAATGAAAAGGCTCTTTATTATTATCTTAGAAATGTGTAGTGAATTAGAACTTTTCACTGAAACTTCCTTTCTTATTATGCATTATATATAATATCTTAATATATTTTATCTGATTGATCTTCAGTTGACAGTGGCTTCTTTTTTTAATGTTTATTTATTTTGAGACACAGAAAGAGAGCAAAGGGGAGGGGGGAGGGGCAGAGAGAGAAGAGAGAGAATTCCAAGTATGCTCCACGCTTTCAGCACAGAGCCCAATGCAGGGCTCAAACCCACAAACTGCGAGATCATGACCATAACTGAAATCAAGAGTCATACAGTTCACCGACTAAGCCATCCAGGCACCCCCCCCCACCCTAAATTACTTGAACTCTTTACAACATTTTAATTTGTTGTTTGATATTTATTGATCAGTTCCCATTAACCATAGAAAGGTTGTTTCCTTTTTCTTGTGACGGATAATATTTAACTGTAGAAAGCTGTTGTTCGATAAGCTGTCAGAAACAGAACCCTAAATCATGAGGATGTTGCACATTCCAGTGATGTTTCATTTCTGTGTATTTTTGGTGCAGGGATATTCTTGGAGCAAGGCAAGAGCACACGCTTCTGAACTGGACATGAATTGTTTGTCATAAATTATCACACATAATGAACTCTGAAAGAACCAGATGTTCAGTACACTTTTTATTTTGGGCATTCTAAAGCCAGTTGGGATACAATGAACTTTTGGAAAAAAAGTTACTTTTAAGAACAGTATGAAAAACTTGCACCTTGGTCATTAAATTTATGTTTATTCTTTGCAAATTAAAATATTCTTCTATAAGCCATTTACATACCTTTTCAGTTTTAAGATACATATTAATCCTAATAATTATCTAGCTAACTTCTTCATGATTTTAATGTACTATATGTCTATGTAGATGGTTCACATTCTTACACGTGTTTTAAATGGAGAAATTTATCCTGACTTTTCGTCTAAAAGGCAACATAAACACTCGTACATACAAATACAAATGATGATTCTCTGCTGTCTCCATTCATGACCTTCATCCCCCTTTGGGAATGAGGAAAATAGTACATCCTACAAAGCATGAGGATTCTGTACATTTTACAGCCTGTGATCCTTGCTCTTTTAGTAAGAAGTGCTTTTAAGAATCCATCTCTAAAACTTTTGGAAGTCTAAAGAATGGAAGTCTAGGGTATTAGTGCAGGAAGGTATCTGTGGTCGGCAGAATTCTAAGATGGCTCCATGATTTCAACCTCCGGATGTACATGCCGTGTGTAATTTCATCTAATTGAGTGTTGGCGTAACTGTGAATATAATGGATTTTACTCTGTAATTAGTTTACATTCTGTGACAGAGGAGAAGGGATTTTGCAGATACAATTAAAGGTCTGAAAACAGATGACTTTGTGTAAATAAAAAAAGGAGATTAGAGAATAGAGGATGAGGAAGGCCTTACCTAATGAGTTGAGTTCTTGGAAGGGACCCATCAGTCTTGGGATAGAAAGAGATGCAAACAATGATAATAACTCTCCCGCTGCCCTGGAAGAAAGCAAACAGGCATATTGTGAACTGCAAAGGATTGTGGGTGTCACTAGGAGCCACTGGCCAACAACCAGCAAGGAAACAGGAATCTTAATCTCCTACAAGTGCAAGTACCTGAATTCTGCCAACAATCTGAAGGAGCTTGAAAGAGGACTCCAAGCCTCAAGTGGAATTAGAGCTTTGGTCAACACCTTTATTTCAGCCTGGTGAGAGACCCTAGGCAGAAGATCTTGGGAACCTATGCCTGGATTTTGGACCTCCTGAATCTGTGAGATAATAATGAGTATTTTAAATCTTTAAGTTTGTGGTCCTAGTTACACAGCAGTAGAAACTAGGAGAGTACTTAAAGTCCAAGCATCTTATTCCATATTTGAATCACAGCAGTATGGAGTGGGGTCTTAGGACCTTCTGTTTCACTCTTTGAGAATCTTCAGATGGCATGTAAAATATTGAGTGAAGACAGGGTCTTTTGTGGGTAATTTATATTTTGGCACAGTAGCAAGTGCCTGTGGGGTACAGAGTTGGATAGCTCATAGTAGGCAACAGTGAAAGAAGAAATGGGGCCATGGAAAGGGATTGGAGAAAACCTTGATAACTTAAGCAACTTGATGTAGGCCTATCCTATCTGTAATTGAGTGTATAGAAACCAGTTAAAACTGCAGGCTGACTAACCAAGCTTAGTGTTTCTAGTAAAAGTAGTAATCAGTTCCAGGATTGTATAGTGTACACAGTGTATATAACACCTAAGGAAAACTTGGTATCTTGATACTGATTTTGGTCTTTAGATAAAGTGGTCACCTCATGTTTCAGAGTTCCTATGCTATAGAATATCATTCTGAATTTAAGATGGGAATCGTTAAGACGCCAGTGTATTTTTACATCTTTCTTCTTGACTTCCATCCCTCAACTTCATTTTATAAACTGAGGGAATGAATCACATTTCACCAACAACTAATTCCTTGCAGCCAGAATTATTTACGGTGCTTTAGGACAACACATTTTGTTTGATTGTTTACCATGATTAGGCCAATTCTAAACTTGACAAAATTGTCTTAAAAATTTTATACTATACTGTTAGATTTATGCTGTATTGTTGGATTACATACACAGACATTGGCAAACCTGAGCTTCCTTTCTTGGTGTGACTTGATTGCTGTGATACTTCCTTTTTATTCAAGGAATACTTGGCATAGTACAGTCCCTCATGGAGCTCTATAAAGTTCCAGAATAATTTAAACAACAACCAAAACAACAACACTGTTTGGACAGTGATGTTTATTCAAATAGAGTTAAAGGATGCATATCCATATGGAATATTCCATCCAAATGGGATGGAATGCCCATGAATGTTAAGGAATAGCTAAAATCAAGTGGCATTATTCTATTTGGGTTACTAGTAGGATGAAAGCCATTATTCTCAGCCCTTTGGATAATTCCAAACCCCACTTGTTATGCCCATTCCCTCTCTCAAGTAAAAAAACAAAATTAGAGATTGAGTTTTTTGATACATTTCAAGCCTAAGAGTGACCAGACTTTGAGAATCTCTCCTGTAAGAAATAGTACTTACTCCTGTTAAAGAGTTGGTACAGAGAATATAGAAAATAGCATGCTAAGCCAATGTCAAATCATAGGTCATGCAAAAGATGATCCTCAGTATGACAAACAAAACAAAAATTAGGATCCTCTACAGCTTTATAATATCACAGAAACTTAGAAAATCAGGTGCTGAAATCTGTAGAATTATTTGACCAGCCTTGAAATTGACCAAGTCACCTAATTTTCTCATTTTTCTTTGGCAAGTGGGCATTGACCTAAAAAGGTCTTACATTACACTAGAGAGGTGATAGGGCTTGAATGTGGGTAACACAATTTTCTTATGTATTTGCTCTTGAGTAGTTTTCTATACTAATTCCAGGCAATGGGATCCATCAAGGGCTCATAGTCCAGTGGCTTATAGACTGTAATACCACTTCCATGTTGTTAGCTAAAAGTCGAAGGCCACCTAGAAACCCTAGTCCATCCAGGGTTCGTTGTGATATATTATTTTAAATATTTTTATTTAAATATTTTAAATAATTTATTGGTAACCAATAAATGGTAATCCAGAAAATATCACTTGCTGAATATCTTTCATTACAGCTGTACCACTATATATGTTTTGTTTTGGTAATGAAATGTGGCAAGTTGTTGGGGCAAAGATGAGACTGATCTATCTATCTATCTATCTATTTATCTATCTATCTTTTTATCTATCTATCTATCTATCTATCTTTCTCTTTAAAGTTTTTACTTAGAGGTGCCTGGGTGGCTCAGTCAGTTAAGCGTCTGAATTCTGCTCAGGTCATGATCTCACAGTTCGTGAGTTCAAGCTCTGTGTCAAACTCTGTACTGAGCTCAGAGCCTTGAGCCTACTTCAGATTCTGTGTCTCCCTCTCTCTTTGCCCCTTCCCTGCTTGCACTCTGTCTCTTTCTCTCTCTCAAAAATAAATAAACATTAAAAATGTTTTAAAGTTATTATTTAAATTCGAGTTAGTTAACATGCAGTGTAGTATTAGTTTCAGGTGTATAATACAGTGATTCAACACTTCCATACAATACCAGGTGCTCGTCATTGCAAGTGGACTCCTTAATCCCCATCACCTACTTAACCCATCCCCCCCACCCACCTCCATTCTTGTGACCAACAGTTTGTTCTCTGTATAGTTGAGAGTCTTTTCCTTGGTTTGCCAAAGATGAGACCCATTTAATATGCGCCCTGCCCCCAGCAGCATGGGTATTCGTTGTCAGAAGTGAGTTTCTTTCGAGTTCTGCATGTCCTTGCTTGTCTGATGAGGACTCAATTCCTCAGCCATTTTTTTTTCCTCTTTCAAAACTTCCATGACCCTTCTCTAGTATTATTTGCTGTGAGGTCATTTGTCCTTCATTTGTGCCACCCTGAGAGTGAGCACAAATACAAATGTGAGAGCTAGAATGGAATATTTGACATCTGTGCTATTATTAGAATTTTATGTGTTCTTCTGGATAGGAACTTCAAATTAACATCATATGGGCCAGCTTATGGTCCAAGACTGTGGCATAGTTGTAATTCTCATGTGAAGAAAAAGCGTTTTTGTTTTGTCTTGTTTTTTTGTTTTTTTTTTTTGGTTTAGTTTGGGAAATCATTGCAAATGCCTTGAGGTCCCTCATTTGATGGTAATACTGAACACTCAGAAATTGTGTGCAGGGATAATACCATACCTCCAGGTGCAGTAGAACCACACCACACACACACACACACACACACACTCACACTCCCACCCACAAATTCAGATCAGCTCACTTGGAGGGAGAGTTAGCAGGTTCCTTTGTCTATTTTGAATGTGTATTAGAAGCGCTTCTACCTCCAAATAGCTTGCCTTTCCATAAGGTCAAAGTCTTGCTTTTACATTAAGTCCACTCTCAAACCTGGCATATTTTATTTTAAATGCAAATGGCCCTTGGAAGAGGCAAAGTGTTCATTCATAGTCCCTTAGTACAAGGGATTTTATGTTACGATTTGCCTCTGGTAGTGAAATAAGAGGAAACAAGAGTGTTAGTTTTCTGGGTCAGAAAAGCAAAAATCAGTGAAGTGAGTTTGTCACTTCATCGTATGGGCCAGCTTCTGATCCAAGACGGTAGCACATTCATTGATGAGTGAATTTTTACACTTTTCCCTGGGACCCTCACATGCTGCACTCACATGTGATCTCGGTGTATTTGGCTGTGTTTGTGATATTACTATTCTTCAGCGCCTTAATCCCAGTAGCACTGTCAAATGGGAAGAAAGGGAGCACTCTGGTTTGAATAAAATTTTATGACCTTGTGACATTTTCATGGGTGCCTCTTATGACCACAAGTTAGTCTTGAGGCTCTTAAAATTCAACCCTGTTGATTGAAAAGACAAGAGGCAGGGCTGTGTTCCTTTCTTTCAGCTTTCATGCAGCACTCAGGACACTGTAGGGAGCTTCTGGAAGAAGGCACCATCTCCCCTGGGTATCAGATAAGGGGAGGATAGAGTATTTTGAGCCGTGCTGGACTCCTGCAAGCCCAGGCTTGGTTCTGTCCCTCTGCCATCCATGGCAGGCTCTGGAAGTGAACTGTGCCAGAGACCTAGCCTGAATCCTGGAAGGGAGTCCTGGGGCCTCTGACTCTTCCATGTCATAGTATTTCCCAGGCCTCCTGTTCTCCCTAGCATTTTCTTTACTAGCATATCAGCTTTGGTTTCTATGTGTGAAAAAAGACATAAAAACAAAAAAATTACTAGGATTAATTCATCCCGACGGTGGCATCCTAAAGGCACCGCCCATTGCTTTCTGTCTTATGTTTCCGTGGATCTGGTTCCTGGCTTTCATGAGGACTTCTCTTCATCTCTGGGAACTTTTCTGTAGCCTTCTGATAAACACTTTCTTTTTGATCAAGTTGGCCGCTTGCCTGGAGTCCACATAATTTCCTCTGAGCCTCTTTCCCCAGAGGCTGGATTCACCGTCTTTCCATTACCTGCTCTTTCCAACAATGGACTGCTCAACTGACTTTACATGTTGTGTACAAACTCCACATTTGTTCTCTCTTGCTAAATGGAAGGGGCTCCTCCCCACCCCCTCCCCACATCAGCTTTTCCACCTGAACCAGAACTGAACACATCTGTTGGACCCTCTACCTTGGGACACTGGTGTCCCACACTGCATGGTCTCTGTCTCTGAGATGGTGAAGGCAGCTTTCACGCTGCATCTTCTGTCTTCCAGTGTCATCTTATTGTACACACTGGGGCTCACCTATCTCATGTAAGACAGAGATCACAGGGAAAATGTGGTCCTTTTATCCTGCTGATAGGACGGGGACATGAAGAGGATGTGATGTAAGTCCAGAGCAGAGCAAATGATTCCCCAAAGAGGGATAAGAGGAGAGAAAAACACGAAGAAGCAAGGAAAACTAGAAGCAGGAAGAGAGGGTAAAAAGTAGGACGTTGCAGGAAAAGAAGTGTAAATGACAACTTTTAAACAGGCTTGCTCATGACTCTCTTGGGTGCTGCCTTCTCAAGAAAGCCTTAACAAAGAAGACCTTTGCTTTCCAGGGTTTAGCCAGTACAATTTATTTTTATTTAGAAAGTATTTCTGTGCTAGGATACAGCCGAAGGCAGGAGCATGTAGGGCTAGTTTAAGCTGGGATGCATTTCTTACTGTGCAGCCTTCTCTCCAATGATAGAAGGGTAGTAACAGGGAAGAATATCTCCTGTTCTGTTACTATAGGCTGTCATTCCTGCCCAGGACATCCAGGACATTGTGTGCTGCTGAAAGTTATGAACAAACTCCTACCATATCCCAAATTACATTCAGCTTTAGATGTATTTTATTTTTATTCCTCCCCATAAACTCAGGACCAGTGGTGAATGTAGGCCTAGGCATGGTGCCTCAGTACTTCAGGAAGGAAAACCATCTCTGTCCCAGCCTCCCTGACCTCAGGCAACCTGGAAAACTCCAGAGATACAAGTCTCCTTCGAGGTAGACATGGGTGGTATTATCATCCCTGCATTTCACCGTGAATTCGTTTATTGGGTTGACATTCTTCTTCATAGCCCCCTGAGAACCCAGTCTCATGGAGTAGGACTCAAAGAGAGGAGATGTTTTTGGAATTTGGAGCATATGATACCCACATAAAGTCCCTGAGCATCTGGAGATGCAGAAACATGGTGGTATCAGGAAGGACCAGAAGCTCTCCCAAGAAAACTAATCCTGTGCAAGATATCTTTACCCCAGAATAGCTGTGGGCCACTAAAAGTTTACATTTCCTTTTGGAAGCCTGCAAAGGGTAACCAGTGTTTTAGTGATGGTTTTCAGAAATATCCGTCTTGTGGTGATTAGGGCAGGAATGGTGAGATTTATTCTTGTGGGGCTAAGCTTGGAAATGGAACAAGGAGACATAGACTTTTAAAGTTTTTAAGGCTCAGAAAAGCTTCCTGAGAAGCCCATTTTCCATTTTAGTGAGAGAAAAACATACAAAGAGGGTCAGTTAAAAAATTCATAAAGGCTGTATTATGTGCAGTGGAAACAAAATCTTTGAAAAAGGAAGAGGTTGTTGCTTAAAGGTAGAGTCACAAACATTTTATAGAAAAATTCTAAGAAACAGGACCAAGCCTCTCCCCAAATGGAAATGAGTTTTAAACAAACAGGGAGTGATCGATTTATGATATGTATATGAGAATAGGGGATACAATTAGGACTTCTGTGATCAAAAGCAGGGATGTTTCAGATAAAAGGATGTGTATTACCATTTACTCATATTGATGGTTATTTGAGGGCATTATGCCATTATGATGAACCATTCAATCCATATGGGCCATTCAGGTGGCTTTGTGAACAATCAAACCAGCATTTCCTGGCCCCTGATTCTCAAGAGAAGTGAAAAATCACTGTGGGGCACTGTGCTGCATTTTGGTTGTACATAACACAATATGAACAGATAGCTACATTATGTCCACCATGACTTGTGTGTCATTGACCCAAGTCAATGAAACTGAGCTGCCAACACCCAATCTAAACAAGAATCAGGTATGTAGGACTGATTGATCAACACTTTCTTGATTCCAAGTCTTTCATTGGGAAAAAAAAATCTGGTGCTCCCTGGAACTCCTCTGTCATCTGAATTTATTCCTGTGTCAGTAGCTGAGCCTTCTTAGACCACAACTTAGCCCATAATGCTGTCTCATGGTTTCTGTTTGAGTGTTTCGTTATCCATCACAGCGTTGTCTTGTATGTTGAACATAAGTAAATCCCCACGAAATCCAAGGGCTGAACATATCCTAGGGATCATCTGTGACCTTATCCTCTTCATGAAGGTGAGAGATTGGAGACCCAGGGAGGGGAAAGGACTCCCCTAATCACACAATAGTAGGGTTGGTACACAATAGTACACGGTAGTAAGTAGGATTGCTGATATGGGCTAGATCTTTATAGATTGTTTTGGCCATTTTGTACTATGTGTTAAACCCTAAACTTTTTGTTACCACTTTTTACCTGGGATCTGAAATTACTTAGAACAAGAAGGCCCTTTGTTATTAGGTTAAAGAATCATACAAGATCGGAGTGAGGCAAGGCAGCTCTGAAATGGAATTTTGCTGATTATTTTATCTAACATCAAACAAGAAGAGCTATCTAATAGCTAATGATTCTGTCTTTGAAGAGATTTATCCGGTGGAATATTGCCAGCAACATCATGATTTTGTGATTACAATCTCTATAAGCAGTTCCTCCCCCTACTCTTATGCATTGTGCCTCATAAGGGGCCTTTCCAGAAAGTCATTTTGAAGGGGCTCCCTTTTTATAGAGAACATCTGAAACATGAAAACAAGAACAACAGGGGCGCCTGGGTGGCGCAGTCGGTTAAGCGTCCGACTTCAGCCAGGTCACGATCTCGCGGTCTGTGAGTTCGAGCCCCGCGTCAGGCTCTGGGCTGATGGCTCGGAGCCTGGAGCCTGTTTCCGATTCTGTGTCTCCCTCTCTCTCTGCTTCTCCCCCGTTCATGCTCTGTCTCTCTCTGTCCCAAAAATAAAAAAAAAAAAAAAAAATAAAAAAAAAAAAAAGAAAACAAGAACAACATTGTTTTCCTAATCTTCTATCCTAAATTGAATACACTTATGGGGAGGGTATTTATGATAATCTTCAGAATGCATTACTACTTCTCTCTGAGAACATAAATTCTTCTCTACATCAAGGACATTCACTCCTTGTAAAAATTAACAATGTTGAAATATAGCTATATTTTTGAGATCCTAGTATAAATTATGAATATCTTTTCATTATTGGCTTCCTATTCCTCTATGATATGATCCCACCTAATCCTGACAGAGCCCAAGGCATCCCTGTGCTTTTACATGAATGGCACTCCCTTTTTAGGGTTTTGCCTACAGATGTTTTGTGGGGTTTTCACAGTGCCAGTGCTGACCCTTCTCCTTGCCTGCCTTTATTGGGTTTATTCATTGAACAGTTATGGAAAACCTCAGTTGATGCTTATACAGCTTCTCCACCTTCTCTCTCCCACTCCCTCTCAT
Organism: Panthera pardus; assembly: GCF_024362965.1. Lineage (NCBI taxonomy): Eukaryota > Metazoa > Chordata > Mammalia > Carnivora > Felidae > Panthera > Panthera pardus. The sequence continues at coordinate 145,427,737 of NW_026526765.1, forward strand.
CATCTTGACAGAACAGATTCTTTTCCAGGCACTGGGGCTATCGTAGGGAACAAAGACAAGTAAAATTCCTCATGCCAGGGAAGTTATATTCTAGTAAGATAAGACTCATAAGAAGTAAGCAAACAAATCAATAAACATATAGCTTTAGATAGTTCTAAGAAATAGGAAAAAACCAGAGACCTCTGTGAAGGGATTGCATTCATACTGAGATATGAATGAAAAGAAAGAGCTCCCCAGAAAAATCTGGGGAAAAAGGATTCTGGGCCAAGGATATAACAAACACTGAAGTACTTTTTGAGGTCTAGTTATTGAGAGAGCTGCTGAGCACAGGGGTGTGAGGTATGAGACAAGGTCAGAGATGCAAGGAGCAATCAGATCACATTGGGTTTGTAGGTCATGGTAAGGAGTTTTGAATTTATTCTAAAGGCATTGAGATTTTGTCAGAAGGATTCAGAAAAATGGGCATTTTGACTTGCTTGAAGGTGAAGGCACATTTTTCTCAGGAACACCTTGGCATCCTGTTTTTTTCCCTTATGTGTGAGTTCTGCCTTGGTGGTACAGAGTTTGGTTCAAGAACTAGACAAATTTGATGGCTGCCTACATTTTCTTAAATAGAAACCTATGGATGGTCCATGTTGTTGGCTGAAAAATGGCACCACAAAGATCCCAGGTCTCCTGGTCCCTGGAACCTGGATGTGACCTTATTTGGGGAAAGCATTTTTGCAGATGTGGTTAGGTTAAAGATTTTTAAGTGAAGAGATCATTCTGGATTATCTGAATGTACCCTAAATGCCATCACAAGTAAGTGGGAGGTGGGAGACTGCCCGTGCACAGAGGAAAAATGATGAGAAGACAGAGCAGAGAGACAGTTGATGATGCTGGTTTTGAAGATTGGAGTGATATGGTCACAAGGGAAGGAGTCACCCACAGCCACCAGAAACTGGAAGAGATCAGGGTCGGATCTCCCCTGGAGCCAGCAGAGAGAATGCAGCCCTTCCAACACACTGATTTCAGCTCAGTGATACTGATTTCAGACTTCTGGCTTTCCAGAAGGAAAATTGCTGCTGTTATAAGTCACCGAGTTTGTGGTAACATTACAGCAGCCACAGGGAACTAATACAGTCCTTGTAAGTATTTCTAGAATGGTGGCTTAAGCCTCAGGTACATATGGAGCTTTCCTGCTTTCCCCTGGCATCTGTGTGCAACTCTTCTACTGGGGATTCTGGAGACCAAGGGAAGTCAGTATAACAGATGGGGCATTTGTCCCTCCCCTTTATGGCCACCTAAATTCCAAAACGATTTCGTGTACTATCTACCTGTATCCTACTGTAAACTCTGTAGAGTGTCTTAAGTAGGGCATCTGATCCGTGAGCTAAATAAAAAAGATCTCTCTGACTGCTGCATGGAATGGATTGAAGAGAGTCCTAATGGAAATACTTAGAGAGGGTACATTTGGGTTTTTTTTTTTTTTTAGTTTATTTATGTTTTGCAAGAGAGGGCATCTGAGAGCCAGAGGGACAGAGAAAGGAAGAGAGAGAATCCCAAGCAGGCTCCCCACTGTCAGCCTGGAGCCCAATGTGGGGCTTGATCTCACAAACCATGAGAACATGACCTGAGCCAAAATCAAGAATCGGATGCTTAAACAACTGAGTCACCCAGGCGCCCCAAGGGTACATTAGGTTGTAGAGACAGAAATGATGATGGCTTGGATTAAAGACCTAGATATAATAAATGAGCTTCTTTTGTGCATCAAGTGTGTAGAGAGGGAGGTAACCTATTTCTGCAAGGGTATCTTAAGATTTAGATTTGAAGTATCCACCTAATTAAATTGAGATGACCTGGATTGTGATAAAGCCACTGTGTACAACAGTAATAGGGAGAGAGCTTGGTAATAGGGAGAGAAAGTTAAGTCCTTATGTCTGGCAGTCAAACAATGCCATGAAAATAAGCCCTCTAGAGTTTGGGGATGACACAGTGATAGTAGGTGGAAGTGCTCAGAAAAACCTTGCCAGACACATTGGAATGCGATTTGGGAAAGGAGGGTTTGGAATGCATCCAACCCCCCCTTAGAACCAGATTAGTGTAAGTATGGACAAGGTCTAAACCTAGGGTTTTGGTGGTATTGCCTCCAAGTTCCATTTCAGAAAATTGCTGTTGCCCTACACACTTTCAGATATAATAAATGAGCTTCTTTTGTGCATCAAGTGTGTAGAGAGGGAGGTAAGCAATTTCTGCAAGGGTATCTTAAGATTTAGATTTGAATTATCCACCTAATTTAAATTGAGATGACGTGGATTGTGATAAAGCCACGGTGTATGACAGGTATATTGAAATTGTAGAAAGTGATGCAGTGAGTGAGAAAAACTGCTTGTTCATGAATGCTTCTATTTATGCATTTGAGGAACATATGAGAAGGGGTTCTGAGTACGGGCAGAAAAGTAGTGTTTTTAATCGTGTGAGTACTTAATACAGAAACCAGAGGCATGTCATGAAAACTTTCATTTTAATGGACAGCATGAATCAGAAGAAGCTGAAAATGTAAGAGATCAGGGATTTCGAAGGAACCAGCATAAGCCACCAAAGATTTGGGAAAAAGAGGAAAAAGCAAGGTGGAGAGTTGTCTGTGCCCACAAAGACTAAAATGAGATGAGTCAAGAATACAATTGAATTTCAACCAACTAAAGGCTGAACTGTTCCTAGTTGCCCACAAAATAGGGCTCTCTTCTCATGATGAAGACAACATGAGAAAAGCTACATGTAAACGAAGTAATTGATAATTGGTGGACATTCTAGGGAAGATTTTGGGAGGACTGAGTCTAGAACATAATCATTTCAGCTACCACCTGTAGGATATATGATTTTTATTTCCCCCATAGACTTCAAAGTCTGTGTAAATGACACGTCATTGAGATGCATATCCACCTCATTTCCTTTCATCTACTTGTCATCCCCATTATCTGGAAGGACCTTTGGATTGACAAATGTTGGGAGTTCACTTTCCTGGCTTGGGATGGAGGTGACTCTGCAGTGTGCTTCTTAGATCATTGCCAAGCTGGGAGGATGAGGGCAGGCCACAGTGGGTAACTGATGTAGAACAAGACAGGGAGTCAAAGTAGTGGTTATCATAATTGTATGAAAAGAAAGCTTCTGAACTACCAAGCTCCAAAGAGCTGATTTTTCAGGTCTGTCTCTCCAAACTTTGATACTTCTGGTGTCCTCAGTCTTTCTCTGGTTTCAGCAGACTCCAGGAAAGACCTCGTCAGCAGAGAAAATACAATTGTGCCGTTCAGAACTTGAATAGTGTTTAGCTGCTGCAGGCATCCTGTAAATTAACAGGGTATTCAAACTGCTAGCTTTGTGTTTCTTCCTGATTTTTCTCAAAAAGGAAAAATATAAATAAGGAAATCTTCAATTAATCCTGACCCACATTTAGAGTTTCATCACAGTTTAAAAAGTCAGAGAAATTCAGTCTTCTTGGATCTTTTTGCAAATAACATTATTAGACATATGGGTTTAACTTAAAATACCAGGTCCTTCCTTGGGATCTGTTATAATGGTGAGAAGGACAATGGGAAAATTTCCACTACCTCCTTTTTCAGGATTTTTATAGTGAGAATAATAGAAAGTCAGACTAACACTTACAAATAAAAATAATATAAACACGTTATAAATTCCTAAGCAAGCAGGTACTTATTTAAATATGTGTCAGTATTTTATAGGAATATAGGGATAGAGAGAAGCTAAAATACCCAGGGAAACTAAGTCACAGGTCAAAATAGCCAGACACCTGAAGAATACACTCACTCACTAGAGTGGTCAGGGGGCTGCAGTCCATGAGCCAGATCCAGCTCTCCACTCTTTATATACAGTCCCTAAGCTAAGAGTGGTTTTTACATTTTAAATGGTTGAAAAGGAAAATAAAAAAGAAGGATGGTAATTTGTGCCACATTAAAATTATATAAAATTCACATTTCAGTGCCCATAAATAAAGTTTTATTGGAACACAGCCATGCTCTTTCATTTATGTATTGTCTACGGCTGCTTTCACACCGCAGTGGCAGAGTTGAGTGGTTGTGACAGAGACCATCTGGCCCCTGCAACCAAAAATACTTACTATCTAGCCCTTGACTGAAAATCAGTTTGCTGACCTCAGGTTTGAGAGAAAGACTAAAAGCTAAAAAGCATACTCAAACTGAAGGAAGATTATTGGAACAGAGCTTAAAATAAGTGTAATAAATAGATTCAAGAGATAAAGGAAGCTGTAAACAATAGGAAAGGACAGTTAAATTTAAAAGTCAAATGGATATATTCAGTATGAAAAATGTAATAGTTGAAATAAGGGACATAATAGATGAGATAATCACCAAGGTGGACAGTGTTGAAGGAAGGAATCGGTGATACTCCTATTTAGTTCATTGAGATAAATGCTTGATTCTTTCCCTCTGATTACTGGTTTTCTAAGTAATGGATTGGTTCCTTGTCATCCTCTAAAGTCAGTCAGTTAGTTTGTAATTATTATGAACTCAAGGATATAAACATACTTGATGAGTTTGAATCTATCACAATTACTATCCTTTTTGAAGTTCAAATTTTCCCATATTTGGCCAGTGGAGGAAGCCTCTTCAAGGTGGCTCCTGAGTCTCTTTACATGATTGGGGCAGTCACATGAGAGCATCCTCCCTATGTGCTATGATGTCATCTTGTCCATTTCCTGCTTTTGACCTGGAATTCGCTCTTGTCCAAGAAGACCTGGTTTCTTGTGATTGGAACTAGGGTTTCAAGAGTACAATATTTGTACTAGGAATAACCAATGCAGCTGTATGGGCTGTTATTCTAGCCTATTCCTGTAGTCTGAACTACAATGTGTGTGAGCGAGCATGTAAAATAGATCATGAAGTAATGCTGATTCTCCCAAGTCAAATTGAGGACTATGAGAATTTTAGAATTGATCAATTGTTTTATCACCCATTATATACACAATAGTCTGAGAAGAATGATACAAACATTCCCACCATCAATGTGCTTAATGTAAATACATGCATATTATCTTTCTATTCTCCCCCTATTTTATATAATTGTACTACCTCTGCACTGTCGGACCATTTCTTTCATTTTCAATCCTCATTTAGAATTATATTTTAATATATTTAATGCTCAACACCAGCCTTTATGTCAATGTCCCTCTAGATATTATTTGTTGGAACCACTTTTTGTAGTCAACTTCTTACACAGTGTTCATGGTCATAATATTCCTTGAATTCATGTTGTCAATAAGTTTGGCCCTTGATAGTTGGAAGTAACTTTGTGGGGAATTAAAATCTTGGCATACCTTCTATTTTTCTTTTCTTTCCTTTTTTTTTTGTATCTTTAATATACTACTTCATTATCATCTGGCATAAAGGATTGCTGTCAATGTCTGATGATAATCCAATTTCATTTTCATTTTCCTTATAAGTTGCTTGTTCTTTCAGCCCAGTTAACAAAAGGATTTAAAGTTTCTTTTTTTTTTAATTGAAATTCTAGTAATTTTATCAGTAGAATTCTGTCAGTGATTTTATGCCGTTCAAGAAATTCTCTTGGGTTACACTTTTTTGTGTTCTTTTTCCTTGCTTTGTCTTTCTTCTTCTTTAGGGAGTCCTGTTTTCTAGACATTAGAGATTCTTTATCTTCTGTATTTTTACTTTCTCATGTATTTTTAAACTCTATTTTCATGATTTTTTTTTCCTTTTGCTCTTTCTACCTATCTTAAGCTTATTGTTTTATTTTCTCCTCTATTCCTTCTAGTTCACCCTTTATTTTGGAAATAATACTTGCTTTTATTTCACATTTTCTGTATTCTTTCACCCCATTTCCAAGGGTTACTATTTCAGATTCAGGCTCTGTCTCACATCTTGTATCACTTCCTAAATTAATTTTATCTTATTTTTAAATAGGGTTTTATATTTTTATTTTTGTTAGCGTGCCTTGCGGTTGTACATTCATTTTAGACAGGCTATTTGGCTTCTTTCTTTCTTTCTTTCTTTCTTTCTTTCTTTCTTTCTTTCTTTCTTTCTTTCAATGAGAATTCCTGGCTCTTTTCCCTATCCTGACATTTATCTGGAGCTTCTCTTCCTTTGTCTATTTTTTTTTTCTTAATTTCCTCCCACACAGTTGCTGATGTCATGCATGTCCTGTGGCTTTTGGTAGTTTGTCCTCAACCATTTGTTTTTGGGGATTCCCGGAAATGGATACCTTGTTATGTAATTGTGCTGTAAAAGCTGTTCATGGGTTTTAGATTTTCATATTGATTTGAATTTACTTCTTAAGTGCAGAAGAGAGAAAAATAGCAAAATAAAACACATAAGAAAGGAATCAATAAAGACAAGCACAAATTGAAAGACAAAACAACAAAAGAATTAAATTGGTTATCAAGACCACCGTCTTATTCTTTGGAAAGAAAGACTCATAACAAGGTAAACTTGACACAGGACTGATTTGTAGAAATTAACCACCATATAAGGAACAAAGGTACCATTTGATGGACAACATTTTAGCCTTGAATTTGAAAGCCTGAGCAAAAGAAATTATTTTCTAGGTAAATATAAAATAGAAAAAGTAGCTCAAAAAGTAGAAAACTAAATAGACCAATGTGTAAAACAGAGTTGACATGGCAGGCCTAAATCTACTCTCCTTAGAAAATCCTACTTGCAGGTTGGCTCGTGAATAGCCTCTGAGATCTTGGTGCTAGATACATTCCCTACACTGATATGAAAATGTTCCCTGTTGAAGGTGGTTCACTGTGCTTCAGACTGTGAAACCACTCTGATTTATGCTGAATACTTGCTTTTCTTCTAGGAATCTGGAATTTTTGGAATGTGCTAGACAGTGGGTAACCATACGATCCATCCCCCATAAAAGAAGCTTGGGTGCCGAGTCACCAATGGGCTTCACTGGGCCGACATATTGCACACAAGTGGCTGCATTTTTCATTGCTGGAGAACAGAGCATGCTCACTGTGAGTGCCCTCTAAGGAAGGAGAGAGCATAAAGGAGCTGGTATATGGGTTTCTCCAGGCTCCACCCAAGTGTCTTTCCCTTACTAATATCCTTCTACCATAACAAGCCTTAGCTGTGAGTACAGCTGCCTGCTGAGTCCTGTGGTTCCTACCTGTGAACATGTGAATGTTTCCTAGTGAATGACATACCAGCAATTTTAAAATTTATGCAAAGGATAGTCAAATTTCTAACCCCTCCCCCCAAAAATGTACCAAGATCAGACATTTGTAAGGACATGGTCTACCAAATATTTAAAAAACTAGGCTTGTAACTTGTCTTTAAAATTTTTTTTTAAGTTTATTTATTTTTGAGAGAGTGCATGTGCAAGGCGGGGGAGGGGCAGAGAGCGAGAGGGAGACAGGATCTGAAGTTGGCTCTGTGCTGACAGCAGAGAGCCCAAATCAGGGCTCAAACCCATAAGCTGCAAGGTGATGACCTGAGCCCAAGTTAGATGCTTAACTGACTAAGCCACTCAGACTCCCCAAACTTATAACTTGTCTTACTGAAAACCTTTATTGTCTTGGTTGTTTCTTGATGCATGGGTTTCTGAGTAGTATATGTGGATTTGTCACATTCTCGAGTATTTTTTTTTATCAGTTAACTAGTTTTATCTAGTTTCTAGTTGTTCTCTTTATTTCAAATCTGTTGTTAAGCATGGAAAGATTCATGACTGTTATATATTTTAATAAATTTAATTCCCTCTCAGCGATCAGAATATCTTTTTATAGAACATGTGCTCTAAAGGTACATTTACTAGATGTATATTTTCACTCTTTTCCAAGCTCTCCGATCTTGTACAAATTAAGTTTTTTTTTGAGCCTCACTTTCTTCTTATGCACCAAATACTCCTAATATACTTAGAGTGCATTAATATACTTACCAAGGATTCCACAAGGTTGATGTGAGGATTATAGTAGGTTGTGTAATTATAAAGTGCTTACAAAATGGTACTTAGAATTCATTTGAATGTTAAGTACCATTGACCCTTGAATAACTCAATGGTGAGGGGTGCTGACCTTCCACACAATCCGTGTATAACTTTCAAATCCTCAAAACTTAACAGAAGACCATGGGGGAGGGGAAGGGGGAACAAAAGTTAGAGAGGGAGGGAGGCAAACCATAAGAAACTCTTAAAAACTGAGAATAAACTGAGGGTTGATGGGGAGTGAGAGGGAAGGGGAAAGTGGGTGATGGGCATTGAGGAGGGCCCCTGTTGGGATGAGCACTGGGTGTTGTATGGAAACCAATTTGACAATAAATTTAATATTAAAAAATAAAAATAAAAAAATAAATAACACTTAAAAAACATTTAATTCCTAAGAGCCTAGGGTTGACCAGAAGCCTGAGTGATAAAGTTGATTAACACATATTTTGTATATGTATTATATTCTGTATTCTTACAATAAAATAAGCAAGAGAAAAAAATTTTTAGAAAACCATAAGGAAGAGAAAATATGTTTACCATACCATACTGTATTTATTGAAAAAAAATCCACATATAAGTGAACCAGTATAGTTCAAACCTGTGTTGTTCAAGCATCAAGTGTATGATGTAGTGGAGATTCAAACTCACTGGCATTTATTCTGATTACTGATGATTAGAATAATTTCAACCAATGAAGAGTTATCCTGGAATGAATGAATTTATCCATTCATTCAGTCACCCATTTATTTACTCATTATTTATTCACTGAATCTGAAGTGCCAGTGGTATTCTGGGCCATGGTATTCTGTGGCAAATAAGAGAGATGGGATTGTGCTTTCATGAAGTATACATTTGAATGTTATTAAAGCATAGCTAAATAAACCTGATTTTTTTTTCAACTTTTTTTTTTTTAATTTATTTTTGGGACAGAGAGAGACAGAGCATGAACGGGGGAGGAGCAGAGAGAGAGGGAGACACAGAATCGGAAACAGGCTCCAGGCTCCGAGCCATCAGCCCAGAGCCTGACGCGGGGCTCGAACTCACGGACCGCGAGATCGTGACCTGGCTGAAGTCGGACGCTTAACCGACTGCGCCACCCAGGCGCCCCGAAAAACCTGATTTTTATCAGCATCTAGAATATTTGTCTCCTCCAGTGAAGCCAAGACATCCCTTCCCTCCAGTTCATCTACTGTTTTAATATCCTTGGGAAGTTTTACTTCGGGGTGTGGTTATTCTTATTTACAAATAAACTCTTTAAACAATAATAAGTACACCTTTTTTTCACCTAAGTTCATCCTTCTAAATTTATTCTTTCTTTCTCCTAGTAATTGTGGTAGTGACTAGACAGTACACTATCAACCAATTCTGTAGATCAACTCTCAGATACATGAAGCAAAATTTTACATCCCAAAACTGTGTGTGAGATTTCCGGCAGGCAATTTTTTTTCTATTCTTTATATGTGAAAGTCTTTATTTTGTCCTCAGAACTGAATAGTTCTGTACTTGGCATGAAATTCTAGAATCAAAATTATTCTCCTTCAGAACTAGGCAAATTCTTGCTTCTAGTGTAACTTGGAGAAATTCTGTTAATCTATTTCAAAATTCTTTTTAAAAAGACACTCCCCTCCCCCACCCCATGTTAGAAGCTTTTGTTGGTGTTCTGTAACTGCCGGTAACTACCACCGCCATCTCTATGATTTTCTTACTTTCAGAATGTGATGCAAATGGAATCACACAGTATATGACTTCTGGAGATTGGCTTATTTCAGCCGTTCAGCATTTTTCCTTTATGACTCATTCAGGTTATTGTGTTTATCAATAGTTCCCTTTTATTGAGGACTGTTCCATTCACCTATTAAAGGTGAGTTGTGTCCATTGTGGGGCAGTAGTGAATACAGCTGTTATGGGCATATATGTACAGGATTTTCTGCAAACGTATGTTTCATGGCTCTCGTATAGATTCCCAGAGTGCAGTTACTGCGTTCTATGGCAAGGACACGTTCAGTTTTATAAGAAAGTGCCATACTCTCTTTTAGTGTGGTTTTGCCATTTTGCATTCCCACCAGCAGTGTATGAATGATTCAGTTCCTCCACATTCTTGCCAACATTTGGTGTTACTTCTATCTTAGCCATTCTAATAGGTATATACAGTGAGATATTATTAGGGTTTTCCTTTGCATTTCCCTATTAGCTAATGATTTTGAACATCTCTTCATAGACTTGTCATCTATGCACCATCTTCAATGAAATGCCTATTTGTGTCTTTTGTCCTTTTTCTTTCCTTATTAAAAAAAATTAGCATTTATTTGTTTTTGAGAGACAGAGACAGAGCCTGAGTGAGGGAGGGGCAAAGAGAAAAGGAGAGACAGAATCTGAAGCAGGATCCAGGCTCCGAGCTGTCAGCACAGAGCTGGATGCAGGGCTTGAACCCATGGACCATGAGATCATGACCTGAGTCGAAAACAGATGCTTAACCAACTGAGCCACGCAGGCACCCCTTTTTATCCTTTTTCCAATTGAATTTTCTGGATTTTACTGTTGAGTTCTGGGAGTCCTTCATTCTAGATACAAGTCCTTGGTTGGATGTGTGGTTCGCAAACACATTCTCATAGTCTTTCTATTCTCTTGGCAGACTCTTTGGTGGAACAGCTTTTACATTTGGATGAGATCCAACTTAGCAATGTTTCCTTGTAGGGGTCATTCTTTTGGTGGCAAGCTAAGAACTGTTTTCTACCCCCGCCCAGACCATGTCCTGTAGACTTCTCCTTTGTTTCTCTGCAATACTTTATAGTTTTACATTTAGGTCTGTTACCCATTTTGAGTTAATTTTTATGTAAAGTGAGGTTTTGTTTGAAACTTTATTTTGCCTAAGGATGCACACGTGTTAACTTCTTCTACTTAAAGAGTAAATAGAAACGTGTGAATATATGTACAGCTTAATGAATTTCCACAAACTGAGCACAGGTATGTGACCAGCATTTGGACCCAGAAGCATACTATTTCCTTTTGTTCCCTTTCTGGTCTACTGATGTGGGTCACTTTTCCTGTTTTTGAACTTTGTGCAGTTTATTTTATTTTGTTTTATTTTATTTTATTTTATTTTATTTTATTTTATTTTATTTTATTTTATTTTATTTTATTTTATTTTTACTATTTATTTGTGAGAAAGAAAGAGACAGAGCATGATCAGGGGATGGGCAGAGAGAGAGAGGGAGACACAGAATCTGAAGCAGGCTCCAGACTCTGAGCTATCAGCACAGAGACTAACGTGGGGCCTGAATGCATGAACTGTGAGATCATGACCTGAGCTGAAGTTGGATGCTTAACTGACTGAGCCACCCAGGCACCCCTATATGTTTTTTTTAAATTAATAATTGTTTAATGTTTATTGATTGATTTTGAGAGAGAGGGGGGAAAGCACAAATGGAGGAGGGGCAGAGAGGGATAGACAGAGAATCCCAAGCGGGCTCTGAGCTGTCATCACAGAGCCTGACATGGAGCTTGAACTATGAGATCATGACTTGAATGGAAATCAAGAGTCAGACATTTAACCACCTGAGGCACCCAGGCACCTCTGAACTTTATGTTAATGGAATCATGTAATACGTGTTATTTTGTTTATAATTTCTTTCATTAAACATTGTTTGTGGGCTCACCTGTATAGTTTTAAAGCATTCACCTTGTGAGCTATGAGCATAGCTTAATTAATTAATCCCTGGAGGATTCTGGGAAGATGGTGGCGTAGGAGGACGCTGGGCTCACCGTGCGTCCTGCTGATCACTTAGATTCCACCTACACCTGCCTAAATAACCCAGAAAACCTCCAGAAGACTAGCAGAATGGAGTCTCTGGAGCCAAGTGCAGGCAAGAGGCTCACGGAAGAGGGTAGGAAGGACGGAGAGGCGGTGCACCTTCCACGGACTGGCGGGAGGGAGCCGGGGCAGAGGGGCGGCCTGCCGGCCAAGCAGAGCCCCTGAGTCTGGCAGGCAAAAGCGGAGGGGCCAGTCGGAGTGTGTTCTGACAGCGAGCGGGACTTGACATCTGGAAGGTTATAAGCTTACAGCTCGGCTCAGAGAACGGGGGGGTGCTGGAGGACAACGGGAGGGAGAGTTGTTGAGCCCCGGAGACAGAGCTCAGCTTGGCGGGGAACAAAGGTGTTCACCAGTGCCATCTCCTGCGCCCATCCCCCAGCCAAAATCCCAAAGGGAACCAGTTCCTGCCAGGGAACTTGCTTGCACCGTGCAAACACCCAACGCTGTGCTTCTAGGGATCCATCCCTCTGGTGGGTCTGACTCCCTTCCGGTGCCGCCTCCCGAAGCAGATCTCTGAAGGAAAAGTGAGCTGAGCCTACCCCTCCTGCACCTGTACACCTTGCCGATCCACCCCAGCTAATACACCAGATCCCCCGCACCACAAGCCTGGGAGTGTGCAAGTAGCCCAGATGGGCCATGCCACCCCACAGTGAATCCTGCCCCTAGGAGAGGGGAAGAGAAGGCACACACCAGTCTGACTGTGGCCCCAGTGGTGGGCGGGAGGCAGACATCAGGTCTGACTGCGGTCCCGCCCACCAATGCAAGTTATTCAAGACAGCACAGGGGAAGGGCCCCGCTGTCCCGCACCACTCCAGGGACTATCCAAAATGACAAAACGGAAGAATTCCCCTCAAAAAAACATCAAGGAAATAACAGCAGCTAACGAACTGATCAAAAACAATTTAAACAATATAACAGAAAGTGAATTTAGAATAATAGTCATAAAATTAATCACTGGGCTTGAAAACAGTATAAAGGACAGCAGAGAATCTATTGCTACAGAGATCAAGGGACTAAGGAACAGCCAGGAGCAGCTGAAAAATGCTATCAATGAGCTGCAAAATAAAATGGAGAAACCACGGCTCAGATTGAAGAGGCAGAGGAGAGATTAGCTGAACTAGAAGATAAAATTATGGGAAAAGAAGAAGGTGAGAAAAAGAGAGATAAAAAAAAATCCAGGAGTATGAGGGGAAAATTAGAGAACTAAGTGATGCACTAAAGAGAAATAATATACACATAATTGGTATTCCAGAGGAGGAAGAGAGAGGGAAAGGTGCTGAAGGTATACTTGAAGAAATAATAGCTGAGAACTTCCCTCATCTGGGGAAGGAAAAAGGCATTGAAATCCAAGAGACACAGAGAACTCCCTTCAGACATAACTTGAATTGATCTTCTGCACGACATATCATAGTGAAACTGGAAAAATACAAGGATAAAAAAAATTCTAAAAGCAGCTAGAGATAAACGTGCTCTAACATATAAAGGGAGACCTATAAGACTCGTGACCGATCTCTCTACTGAAACTTGGCAGGCCAGAAAGGAATGGCAGGAGATCTTCAATGTGATGAACAGAAAAAAATATGCAGCCGAGAATCCTTTATCCAGCAAGTCTGTCATTTAGAATAGAAGGAGAGATAAAGGTCTTCCCAAACAAACAAAAACTGAAGGAATTTGTCACCACGAAACCAGCCCTACAAGAGATCCTAAGGGGGATCCTGTGAGACAAAGTACCAGAGACATCACTACAAGCATAAAACATACAGACATCACAATGACTCTAAACCCGTATCTTTCTATAATAACACTGAATGTAAATGGATTAAATGCGCCAACCAAAAGACATAGGGTATCAGAATGGATAAAAAAACAAGACCCATCTATTTGCTGTCTACAAGAGACTCATTTTAGATCTAAGGACATCTTTAGATTGAGAGTGAGGGGATGGAGAACTATTTATCATGCTACTGGAAGCCAAAAGAAAGCTGGAGTAGCCATACTTATATCAGACAAACTAGACTTTAAATTAAAGGCTGTAACAAGAGATGAAGAAGGGCATTATATAATAATCACGGGGTTTATCCATCAGGAAGAGCTAAAAATTATAAATGTCTATCTGCCGAATACAGGAGCCCCCAAATATATAAAACAATTACTCACAAAAATAAGCAACCTTATGGATAAGAATGTGGTAATTGCAGGGGACTTTAACACTCCACTTACAGAAATGGATAGATCATCTAGACACACGGTGAATAAAGAAACAAGGGCCCTGAATGATACATTGGATCAGATGGACTTGACAGATATATTTAGAACTCTGCATCCCAAAGCAACAGAATATACTTTCTTCTCAAGTGCACATGGAACATTCTCCAAGATAGATCACATACTGGGTCACAAAACAGCCCTTCATAAGTATACAAGAATTGAAATTATACCATGCATACTTTCTGACCACAATGTGATGAAGCTTGAAATCAACCACGGGAAATAGTCTGGAAAACCTCCAAAAGCATGGAGGTTAAAGAACACCCTACTAAAGAATGAATGGGTCAACCAGGCAATTAGAGAAGAAATTAAAAAATATATGGAAACAAACGAAAATGAAACTACAACAATCCAAACACTTTGGGACGCAGTGAAGGCAGTCCTGAGAGGAAAATACATTGCAATCCAGGCCTATCTCAAGAAACAAGAAAAATCCCAAATACAGAATCTAACAGCACACCTAAAGGAAATAGAAGCAGAACAGCAAAGGCAGCCTAAATCCAGCAGAAGAAGAGAAATAATAAAGATCAGAGCAGAAATAAACAACATAGAATCTAAAAAAACTGTAGAGCAGATCAACGAAACCAAGAGTTGGTTTTTTGAAAAAATAAACAAAATTGACAAACATCTAGCCAGGCTTCTCAAAAAGAAAAGGGAGATGACCCAAATAGATAAAATCATGAATGAAAATGGAATGATTACAACCAATCCCTCAGAGATACAAACAATTATCAGGGAATACTATGAAAAATTATATGCCAGCAAATTGGACAACCTGGAAGAAATGGACAAATTTCTAAACACCCACACTCTTCCAAAACTCAATCAGGAGGAAATAGAAAGCTTGAACAGACCCATAACCAGCGAAGAAATTGAATCGGTTATCAAAAATCTCCCAACAAATAAGAGTCCAGGACCAGATGGCTTCCCAGGGGAGTTCTACCAGACATTTAAAGCAGAGATAATACCTATCCTTCTCAAGCTATTCCAAGAAATAGAAAGGGAAGGAAAACTTCCAGACTCATTCTATGAAGCCAGTATTACTTTGATTCCTAAACCAGACAGAGACCCAGTAAAAAAAGAGAACTACAGGCCAATATCCCTGATGAATATGGATGCAAAAATTCTTAATAAGATACTAGCAAATCGAATTCAACAGCATATAAAAAGAATTATTCACCATGATCAAGTGGGATTCATTCCTGGGATGCAGGGCTGGTTCAACATTCGCAAATCGATCAACGTGATACATCACATTAACAAAAAAAAAGAGAAGAACCATATGATCCTGTCAATCGATGCAGAAAAGGCCTTTGACAAAATCCAGCACCCTTTCTTAATAAAAACCCTTGAGAAAGTCGGGATAGAAGGAACATACTTAAAGATCATAAAGGCCATTTATGAAAAGCCCACAGCTAACATCATCCTCAACGGGGAAAAACTGAGAGCTTTTTCCCTGAGATCAGGAACACGACAGGGATGCCCACTGTCACCGCTGCTGTTTAATATAGTGCTGGAAGTTCTAGCATCAGCAATCAGACAACAAAAGGAAATCAAAGGCATCAAAATTGGCAAAGATGAAGTCAAGCTTTCGCTTTTTGCAGATGACATGATATTATACATGGAAAATCCGATAGACTCCACCAAAAGTCTGCTAGAACTGATACATGAATTCAGCAAAGTTGCAGGATACAAAATCAATGTGCAGAAATCAGTTGCATTCTTATACACTAACAATGAAGCAACAGAAAGACAAATGAAGAAACTGATCCCATTCACAATTGCACCAAGAAGCATAAAATACCTAGGAATAAATCTAACCAAAGATGTAAAAGATCTGTATGCTGAAAACTATAGAAAGCTTATGCAGGTAATTGAAGAAGATATAAAGAAATGGAAAGACATTCCCTGCTCATGGATTGGAAGAATAAATATTGTCAAAATGTCAATACTACCCAAAGCTATCTACACATTCAATGCAATCCCAATCAAAATTGCACCAGCATTCTTCTCGAAACTAGAACAAGCAATCCTAAAATTCATATGGAACCACAAAAGGCCCCGAATAGCCAAAGTAATTTTGAAGAAGAAGACCAAAGCAGGAGGCATCACAATCCCAGACTTTAGCCTCTACTACAAAGCTGTCATCATCAAGACAGCATGGTATTGGCATAAAAACAGACACATAGACCAATGGAATAGAATAGAAACCCCAGAACTAGACCCACAAACGTATGGCCAACTCATCTTTGACAAAGCAGGAAAGAACATCCAATGGAAAAAAGACAGTCTCTTTAACAAATGGTGCTGGGAGAACTGGACAGCAACATGCAGAAGGTTGAAACTAGACCACTTTCTCACACCATTCACAAAAATAAACTCGAAATGGATAAAGGACCTGAATGTGAGACAGGAAACCATCAAAACCTTAGAGGAGAAAGCAGGAAAAGACCTCTCTGACCTCAGCCGTAGCAATCTCTTACTCGGCATATCCCCAAAGGCAAGGGAATTAAAAGCAAAAGTGAATTACTGGGACCTTATGAAGATAAAAAGCTTCTGCACAGCAAAGGAAACAACCAACAAAACTAAAAGGCAACCAACGGAATGGGAAAAGATATTTGCAAATGACATATCGGACAAAGGGCTAGTATCCAAAATCTATAAAGAGCTCATCAAACTCCACACCCGAAAAACAAATAACCCAGTGAAGAAATGGGCAGAAAACATGAATAGACACTTCTCTAAAGAAGACATCCGGATGGCCAACAGGCACATGAAAAGATGTTCAACGTCGCTCCTTATCAGGGAAATACAAATCAAAACCACACTCAGATACCACCTCACGCCAGTCAGAGTGGCCAAAATGAAGAAATCAGGAGACTATAGATGCTGGAGAGGATGTGGAGAAACAGGAACCCTCTTGCACTGTTGGTGGGAATGCAAATTGGTGCAGCCGCTCTGGAAAGCAGTGTGGAGGTTCCTCAGAAAATTAAAAATGGACCTACCCTATGACCCAGCAATAGCACTGCTAGGAATTTATCCAAGGGATACAGGAGTACTGATGCATAGGGGCACCTGTACCCCAATGTTTATAGCGGCACTCTCAACAATAGCCAAATTAGGGAAAGAGCCTAAATGTCCATCAACTGATGAATGGATAAAGAAACTGTGGTTTATATACATAATGGAATACTACGTGGCAATGAGAAAAAATGAAATATGGCCTTTTGTAGCAACATGGATGGAACTGGAGAGTGTGATGCTAAGTGAAATAAGCCATACAGAGAAAGACAGATACCATATGGTTTCACTCTTATGTGGATCCTGAGAAACATAACAGAAACCCATGGGGGAGGGGAAGGAAAAAAAAAAAAAAAAAAGAGGTTAGAGTGGGAGAGAGCCAAAGCATTAGAGACTGTTAAAAAACTGAGAACAAACTGAGGGTTGATGGGGGGTGGGAGGGAGGGCAGGGTGGGAGGGAGGACAGGGTGAGTGATGGGTATTGAGGAGGGCACCTTTTGGGATGAGCACTGGGTGTTGTATGGAAACCAATTTGACAGTAAATTTCATATATTAAAAAATAAAAAAAAAAAATAAATTAAAAGTAGACCTACCCTATGACCCAGCAATAGCACTGCTAGGAATTTATCCAAGGGATACAGGAGTACTGATGCATAGGGGCACTTGTACCCCAATGTTTATAGCAGCACTCTCAACAATAGCCAAATTAGGGAAAGAGCCTAAATGTCCATCAACTGAAGAATGGATAAAGAAATTGTGGTTTATATACACAATGGAGTACTACGTGGCAATGAGAAAGAATGAAATATGGCCCTTTGTAGCAACATGGATGGAACTGGAGAGTGTGATGCTAAGTGAAATAAGCCATACAGAGAAAGACAGATACCATATGTTTTCACTCTTATGTGGATCCTGAGAAACTTAATAGAAACCCATGGGGGAGGGGAAGGAAAAAAAAAAAAGAGGTTAGAGTGGGAGAGAGCCAAAGCATGAGAGACTCTTAAAAACTGAGAACAAACTGAGGGTTGATGGGGGGTGGGAAGGAGGGGAGGGTGGGTGATGGGTATTGAGGAGGGCACCTTTTGGGATGAGCACTGGGTGTGTATGGAAGCCAATTTGACAATAAACTTCATATATTGAAAAAAAATAAAAAATTAATCCCTTTCCATGTTGAGATTTATTGGGGTTGTTTCCAATTGGGGGCCATTATAAAAAGTGCTGCTTTGATTATTTTTATACATATATTTCGTGAGCAGATTAGGACCATTTATGTTGTTTATATACCTGGAAGTAGAATTGTTAGTTCATAGGGTGGGCATGTGTATTCAGCTTTAGTGCATGCTGCCAGACATCTTTTCAAAAAGGAGTTCTATTTACCTGACCTACCTGTCTACGCTTGGTGTTTTCAGTCTTCTTGGTTTTGGCCAACCTGATGGATATGTGTCCCATTGTCACTTTCTCCCCCCCCACCTTTTTTTTAAAGTTTATTTATTTATTTTGAGAGCAAGAGAGACAGAAAGAGAGAGAGAGAGCCAGGGAGGGAAAGAGAGAGAGGGAGAGAGAGAATCCCAAGTAGGCTCCACACTGTCAGCACAGAGCCTGCCATGGGGCTTGAACCCATGAACCATGAGATCATGACCTGAGCCAAAGTCAAGAGTCAGATGCTTAACCAACTGAGCCACCCAGGAGCCCCTTTCCCTTTTTAAAATATTTCTGAACTTTTAATTTTGAAATAATTTCAAACTTCTCAGAAAACTTCTAAAATGAATGAAAAAAATTCTCATATATCCTTCACCTAGTTTCCTCAAGCAGTAATACACATGTACACACGCACAGACACACACACACACACACACACACATACACACACGAGAGGAAATTCCAGCCATTGTTTTTGCACCCCAAAATACATCAGTGTTTATTTCCTAAAAATAAGGACTTTCAATGACATAACTATAGTCCAGTGATCAAAACTCAAAACACTGACATTAACATAGTACTATTATCTTATCAACAAATCTTATTCAAACTTTATGAATTGCTGTTTTTGGTTTGCTATCAGTTTCGTATCTACCTCCAGGAAAATGACAGCTCTGTGTGGTCAGGGATCCTGTTCTTGCCTAAATTTCCATTGCTGAGGATAATGCTAGACCTGTAGTAGGTTATCAGTACACATGTACTGCTCACATGAATGAACCGATCGATGTCATCTATGGATGTCATACCCCAAACTCTTTCTCAGATACCACTTTATCCTTTCATGACAGTCTTCCCTGAAATGCTTGAAATGGATGTACTAGATTTAATATTATCAATAACAAGCCATTAACATGACCTCCCAGAACAAGTAACTTTGCTCTACTGAGAAAGACTCTACTAGGAAATGCAGAAGACTACAATATGATGAAGGCTGGACAATGGAAATTTGTTCAGGTGACCAGTTTATGGGAAGGGTGTGAAACTGCTGTACTGAAGAGAGCCTAGATCACGTAAGACTGAAACTTGGAGGGAGGGTAGGTGTAATTTTCTCTCTGTCCATGCTTCTCTCAGGATAAGTCTACTTTTAAAATTAAGTACACTCTTGCTGAGAAACTGCATTTTAAAATCAAAAGCAGCAGCATTATTTCCAGGCTTTCATTTACTTACTTTCGGTCCCCTCTCTTCCTTTCTTGTTTTGAACACTGTGTGGCTAATCAAATATTCCAGAGTACTTAAATCTCCCTGTTTTGATCATCTTAGGGCCAATTATCAAAGCTTATTGCTGAGGTACTAACTGTGGAGAGAGATTTGCGGTGTTGTACGAAATTTAATTGTGCACATTGGTGCATATATAATACTGAGATTGTTATTGCTTTAGCCTTACACCATGCTTGTGAGTGGAGGCAATACCTTCATCACAAGTCACTCTGCAAATGAGCAGAAATGTTAAAAGACTTTCCCAGAGTTACATAGAAAACCTAGAAGGTAGATCTTATGGGGCAGTCACCTCCTTGGCATGGTTTCCATCAAAATGCAAGTATTACAAGTTCTATTCTTGGTGATCAGGACCTGGAGTCAACGTTGCTTTAGTTAATATATTGCCTTCACGTTGACTCAGAGTGCAGCATTTTCTGACTCATTAAACTGAGTCACACTATGAAAACTCTGCACTATGTTTGTCTTAGGATGTGAAGCTTTCCCCCTTGATTCCTTGTTCCTGGTCTTTATGTACACCAGAATCACCCAGGGGTAATGCTGATTTATGGGGTCTAGAGCAAGAACCAGGATTTGTATTCTTTTTTTTCTTATGTTTGTTTATTTTTGAGAAAGAGAGTGAGAGACAGACATACGGTGAGCACAAGCAGGGGAAGGGCAGAGAGAGAGGGAGATACAGAATCTAAAGCAGGCTCCAGACTCTGAGCTGTCAGCACAGAGCCCGATGGGGGGCTCGAACTCACAAATGTCGAGATCATGACCTGAGCTGAAGTTGGACGCTTAACTAATGGAGCCACCTAGGCACCCCCAGGATTTGTATTTTTAACCTCCCCCCAGATGACTCTTACTAATATTGAGAAATATTTAGCAGTAAGTCAGGATCCAGGGGCGGTTGTCTGATCCACTGAGAGAGAAATAAAACCTGTACTAGGGAAAGGGGTTTATCTCTTAATTTATACAAGCCCTGCTGAGAACATTTTGGCTCTGGCTTGGTACCTTCCATGTGCTAATTAGCCTGTTTTCCTGTCAGACATATAATCAAAACCCTACCTAAGAGTTTTTTTTTTTTTTTTAACTTACTCTGGGATCAAAAAAGGCCACAGCTACAGAAAAGGCTAAGCAGTTAGTAGATCATAAGCATCAGAAAGACTTACGAATTTACAAAATTGTGAAATTTCGGACCTTCACAAATTAAACTGCCTGCTGAAATCTCTATTTAGACACACCTCAGGAAACAGATATTCAAAAGTAGCTTTATGGTTAAGCTTTTGCTGGGAAGGAAAGAAAAAAAAAAGGAGAGGAAACCCATTGCATTGGGTTCTGTGTTTTTGTTTGTTTCAGCTCTTATTCCTGTCTACCAGGTCTGAAGTTTTCTATTACCCACACCTCATTTTTATCAGCATGATGAGTATTTTCATGTGCACCCTTAGTGAGACTATGAGATGGAAACTTCTAAAATGCTGTGAGAGGCACACCAGGAAATAACTGTGCCAGGCCGAGCTTGATGGTAAGATGGGATAATAAAACCCGTTTACTTCCAGTGCCTCTTGGGTCACATTGTAAAAGATTCCGGAAGTAGACCCCCTTAGCCGCTGAAGATTCAGCGAGTACTTTCAGGTGGAGAGAAATGTATGCTCACCTTTGCTCTTCCTTCCCCAAGGATCAGAAAGTGGCATTACTCTGCCCACACACTGCATTTCCAGGAGACCGATTATCTGAGCTGCAAGGAAATGTTTATGTTCTTGAGAGTGTGGTCATGTGACAAGCAAGACCAGGCAGGTGGACAAGAATGAGAGGCTTTGGAAGGAGGAAATCTGAGTTCTGCTTCCTGTTACTGACACGTCCTGTTTCTTCTGGTGTAAATGTCCACATCTGTGAGAGCAGTTGGTAGACTGGAACGTGCTGGAAAGTGGTGATTCCCCAGACATATTTTGCCTTCCACAATTTTCTTTCTTCACTTTGTTTTCTCCCTGTTTTTCTTAATTTCCTTTTCCTTTCCCTCCATCAAATTCAGCACAACATACAAACCTTGAGAAAGCCCACATAATAAGAGTACCTGTTGTTTACATTCTCTTAGGAAATGGTAAGGGATGGCAGCACCAGATCGGTTTCCCATAATGCCCCTGCCAACTCCCAACACCAACACCCAGCGTCAGCTTCTATTCATCACCACATTGCTGTTGGTTGTGCATGGAGAGGTACCATTCTCTACTCATGTCTCCGTAAAGAGAGTGAAGAGGAAAGATCATGAAATCTGAATTTTAACGAGTATCGAGATAGAAGATGTGGTGTCGCTCTCTTCTCTATTAATTTGGTAATGTCCATGATATTTTCCTCAAAAGAAACAAACATGATAAGTATGTCAGATACGCCATTTCCACTTAGCGCATGTAAGATACGTGAAGTGTCTTGTGAATGAATAAGATTCTATCACACCATGTCTGTGCGCGCATCTGACGTGACCTCTGCCCATTACCATGCGGCATAGCTGAGGTTCTTTGCTGTCCCCATGCCTCCCATGCCGCTCTGTATTCTTTAAAGTGAACATGCTTGGCATTTTGTTTTGTTTCTGTGTTGTTGTTTTGTTTTGTTTTTGTTTGTTTTGTCTTGTTTTGTTTGCCTTTGCTTCTATTCTTTCACTGAGAAGGCAAAACAGGTGGACTAAGGTATTTAATGTCTCATTGAAACCAATTACACGCTAAACTCTGGATGCTACGTTTTAAGACTCCCCACTTTCTTTCTTGAGTAAACTCAGACATTCAGTAAGCATTTACTCGGAGTCTACTGTATTCCAGGATTTGTGTTCCAGTTGGTGATAGAGAGGAACAAAAAAATGAGAGGCCAGAAAAAAGTACACAGTAGAGTAAAGCCCACAGCCCTGACAGAGACGACTGGGGGACCCCTGGATCATGCAAAGTTGGGTTCATTGGAGTAGCACCTTGACACAGTCTCAGTGATGTCTCCCAAAGGGGAAGTTAGAGAAATGCTCTTACAGAAACGGGAGTGGGGTGCAGAGGAAGGAGGACTTGGTAATGTCATAAGGTGGTTTTAGGGCAGACATTGGTAAGCAAGTTCTGGG
Source organism: Panthera pardus (assembly GCF_024362965.1). Classification (NCBI taxonomy): domain Eukaryota; kingdom Metazoa; phylum Chordata; class Mammalia; order Carnivora; family Felidae; genus Panthera; species Panthera pardus. The sequence continues at coordinate 145,450,569 of NW_026526765.1, forward strand.
TAGAACGTGGTCAGAACATACAAACTAGGTGAGTTGCTGGGCTAGTGAATGCTGGACCATTTTCTGTTCTTGTATGCAGGTTCAGGGAGCATCTGCTAGGTGGAAGGTTCTCATACCTGTTAGGGCTGTGAAGCTCATGATTTTTGAAGCCACCACAGAGCTAGAGGTAGAGCCAGCCACCAAGCTTCCTGTTCTTACTGAGATTCAGCCAATTTTCTTCAATAAATGCTACGTGGACTTTTTGCAGGTCTTTGTCCAGGATTTGAAAGAAGTCGACGTAGATCATTTTTGCCAGTACGACTGCTTTTATGGAGGAGCCGATGTTTAGAGTGGATTTTCATCTTGGAAGCATTTCTTTGACTTACTTTTAAATTAGTTGTTCTGGGGATCATATCTCCTACTATTTGGATCTGAAATGAGCCAGTATTAAAATCTCTACAGCTTATTTAGTCTTGACATGATGCCTTGGTACAGATCATCTCCTTTGTGAGTGACCCTATGTTTTCAAAGTTGTGATCTGTGTCATTTCTCAGTGACCAGTTGCTTTGGGTGGAGAGGTAATAAACTGAACTCAGAGAGAGGTAAAAGTGAAAAGGTCAGCAAGGCGTCCTGGAGGAAATGATGCTGAAGAAGAGGTGGAATGAGACAAGAGGTAGTGTTAATGATGTATTGGGGTGTGGCAGGATCACCCAGTAAATAATTATTGAGCAGCTGCCATGTACGAGGCTCCACTGTAGACCCTAGGGATATAGCAATTGAACAACAACAACAAAAAAAAATGCTGCTTTAATGGAATTTATACTCTGGTGCTAGAATGCGGGTAGGGGGACCCAACACAAACAAATGTGACATGTAGTAAAAGGTACTATGAAGAAAGTAATCTGGCAGCTGAAGGAGACTGAAGGCATGCTGTTTTTCACAGGAAGATCGGATAATTCCTTTCCAATAAGAAGACATGAGAGGGCAGAACTGAATGAAGTAAGGGAGTGCACCTTGTGATTTTCCTGAGGCAGGGTGTTCTCAGCATAAGCAGTGGTTTTAGAGAGTTGGCAAATTTGGGGCTTGAGGTCTCAGGGGAGAGGAGAAATCCTTGAGAAAAAGAGCCAAAGCTGTGAACTTCTCAGGGAGAAGGGGGGCAAGGATGATCAGAATAGTAAAGAGCTCTGAAGTGTTTGCATTGCTAAATTTAAGGTGCATCTGGGGAAGACAAGAGTGAGAGGCAGCGGCAAGTGTCTCTTGCCGGAAGAATCAAGTGTTGTGGGGGCGCCGGGGTGGCTCCTGTCGGTTAACATTCAACTTCAGCTCTCAGTCATGATCTCTCAGTTTGTGAGTTCGAGCCCTGCATCAGACTCTGTGCTGACAGCTCAGAGCCTGGAGCCTGCTTCGGATTCTGTGTCTCCCTCTCTCTCTACTCCTCCCTCACTCATACTCTGTCTCTCTCTGTCTCTCTCTCTCAAAAATAAATGAATAAACATTAAAAATTAAAAAAAAAAAGTATTGCAAGATTGCCTAAGGCTTCCTGGTTTGAAGTTGTTTGTCATGTGTGTGACCCCACTCTGAGGGGTGGAAGGCCTGAGCAATGTGCTTGGTTGTTACCAGTGTCTTTGCACCTGTTCTGTGGAGTCTTTGTAAAGACTCTGCTCTGCCTTTCAGAAACAAATGGAGGAAATGTGATCAAAGGATCACATACACAGAAGCTTCTCTATATAGTCCTCTTCTGATTTCCTAATCTTAAAACCCTCTGCTTGGTCTAGGAGAACCCAGAATTATGCCCTTCCTAGGAAAGAGGCCACTAGTGATGCTCTTACCTCAGGGGACTGTGCTGTGAACAAGTATCCAAACAACCATGTGAAACAGATCCTTAAATGCAGAGAACAAACTGATGGTTGCCAGAGAGGAAGGGGTTACAGGGATGGGCAAAATGGGGGAAGAGAACTGGGAGGTACAGGCTTCCAGTTATGGAATGAAAAAGTCACAGGGATAAAAGCCATGGCCTAGAGAATATAGCCAATGATATTGTAATAGTGATGTATGGTAACACATGGCAGTAGTTGCACTTGTGGGGAACGTAGACATGTCAAATAACTATGTTGTACACCTGAAATTAATGTCAGATATACTTGAATAAATGAAAGGGTGCATAAATAATTTTTTTAAATCAGGGGGAAAAAAAGGCACATGAATGTATTTTTATTCTGAGAACTTTTTCAGTGCAAAAATGCCTAAGGTTTTCCATATTTTTTTAGAAAGACCTCCAATTTCTAGAGCTTTAAATAAAAGGATTATATTATTGGCTTATTTGAAGTAATCTGAGTTGCTGTGATGTTTTACTAGAAAAGTATTGGTTATCTGTTTACTCTCTGCTTTATCACTAGTGCCAGAATAATAGATACTCAAAAAGAATTGTTGAGGGGCACCTGGGTGGCTCAGTCGGTTGAGTGTGTGGCTCTTGATTTTGGCTCAGGTCATGATCCCAGGGTCGCAGGATTGAGCTCCACATTGGGCTCTTTGCCAAGCATGAAACCTGCTTGAGATCTCTCTCTCTTTCTTTCTCTTCCTCCCTCTGCCCCTCTCCCTTGCTCATGCTCTCTCTCTCTCTCTTTCTCTCTCTCTGTCTCAATAAAAAAAAGAATTTGTTGAGTCAATAAGTCTGTTAGATGATACTTTAAAAAAATTGACAGTTAGTTGTGATCATTACCTCCTCTTCTGGTGCTTTTAAACCTCTTTCTCTCTAAAGGCTCCCGTCCATATGTTTGGGTTTCTCCATCCTCAAAATAAAATGTCCTCCTGTGATTCTTACTCCTTTTGATACTCCAGTATCCCTGGTTCTTGATCCCTTAATTTACACCCTTCCCTCTTGAAGCCACTGCAATTTTATTTCCACATCTGCAATGCTAGATCCCATTAAAGAAACTATTTTTTCATTGCTAGAACCAGTTGCTGACTTCATAACCTTGGTTTACATAGCATATATGCTTTCTCCTTAAATATTTATTTACTTAAACTGCATGACCTATTTCTCTCCCGCTTCCTACATCTCTTTCTGAACACATCCCTTGCTCTGTTCCCTCCTTAAATGTTGGTCTTCCTCAGCTCTGCCCTTACCCATTCTTCTCTTCTCTTGCTCTGTTCTCTTCCTACAGAGAGATCGTCTAGAGAAAGCAGCTGACTGAACTCCAGACAAAGACTCAAATAGGCATCTCACATTTAACTGTCCAACAACCTGGGTTTATTATTTTTGTCTCATTCCTCTCTTTCTCCTCCTCCATCTCTTTAAACTCCCCTTTCTTCTTTACCATCTACATCCAATCTGTCACTAGGAGATGCCAATTTTGCCTGCTGTGTATGTCTTGAACCCTGAATCCTTCTCATCATTCCCTGTTTTTGTTTTTACCTTGGTTCAGGATCTCATTGACTCTAGTCTGTATTGTTTAGTCAGTCTCCTGACAGGTCACTCTGCTCGCCTCATCCTCCGCTCCAATGAGATACCAGAAGGTTATGTACGAAAGATGAAACTGACATCTTTTATGTTATTATTTGTTTTCTTTTCCTACAGATCCATCTGAGACCATAAAAAGGCAACAATCCTCCTTGGTATTATTACTTCATTTGCTAAGCATACCCTTTTTAGATAAGTGGCAAATTGGAGCAGTATCCAATTTTATATTAATGGATCATCGATCCAACTAATTCCTTCAAAATAATGTGTTATGGTGATGGTTCGGAGACCTTCCCCATGTAGCAATTTTGGTTCCTTCTGCAAAAGCCATCCCCCTACTTTTCTAATAGCATTTATTTTCCACACAATCACGAATTTTAGGGGAAGCCAGCCACATTTCCAGGGCCAGGGCATGGATCTGGAATTGAACTAAGCCAACTCTAGTGGTACTTTTTTCACCTTCAAATAATTAGTGTAGGCAAAGGTATATGTCAAAAGTCTGTCTGTCCCTTGACTGGAAATCTGCTGAGGATCTCTGGGAATTGTTTTCTTGCTGATAGATTGAGACATTTCTCAAAACTAGGGAAACGTGGCTTCTGTTTCTTCTGCTGGGCAGTGTCCTGAAAGTGCGATTGCTGGAGCTGTTGCAGCCATCTGGCAAGCATGAGACGAGCTAGTAGGAGGAAAAGATCCTTTTGCTGAAAGTGACGGTGTGGCAAAATGTAAAGAACCTGGGTCTTAGATAACGTTTTTCAGTTGCTCTACCCCTGAAAATCTTCTACTGAGAAAAAGAGAAGAAAAAAAATCCCCCTCTTATTGAACACCATTTCACTGAGAATTTATATTTCTTTTTTTTAAATTTTTATTTATTTTTATTTTTTTAAGTTTTTATTTAAATTCCAGTTAGTTAACATGTAATATGTTTCAGGTATACAATATACTGACTCAACACTTTCACCCAACACCCGGTGCTCATCACGACAAGTGGACTCCTTAATCCCCGTCATCTATTTCAGCCATTCCCCCTCTGGAAGCCAATAGTTTGTTCTTTATAGTTAAGAGTATGTTTCACAGTTTACCTCTGTCTCTCTTTTCCTTTTGGTGGTTTGTTGTGTTTCTTAAATTCCACATAGGAATGAAATCATATGGAATTCATCAGGGAAATACAAATCAAAACTGTAATGAGATATCACCTCACAGAATGGTTACAACCAACAACACAAGAAACAACAGGTATTGGCAAGGATGTGGAGAAAAAAGGAACCCTCTTGGACTATTGGTGGGAATGTAAATTGGTGTAGCCCCTCTAGAAAAGAGTATGGAGGTTTCTCAAAAAGTTAAAAATAGAACTACCCTATGATCCAGCAATTGCACTACTAGGTATTTACCCAAAGGATTCAAAAATACTAATCCAAAGGGATACATGCACCCCTATGTTTATTTACAATAACCAAATTATGGAAAGAGCCCAAGTGCCCATTGACTGATAAATGGGTATAGAAGAAGTGGTGTGTGTGTATACACACACACACACACACACACACATACACACACACATACATACATACACAATGGAATATTGAATGAAATCTTGCCATTTGTGATGATGTTGATGGAACTAGAGAATATAATGCTAAGCAGATTTATATTTCTTGAGGTCATACTCTTAACTGATTTCCTAAGACCCTTTGTTTTGGTGGCATGTTCTTGGTCACTAAGGGTCTCATTTGTCATCATAGAAGTCTTGTCTGAAGAACTATTTTTTTTTCAGTTAATTTGATGTGTTTAAAAAGATCAGAATCGTGAAAGAGTTAAAAGTAAATTTAGAAATCTTGTAGTTCAACTTCTAACAAACTCCATTCTTTTTTTTTGGAGCTGGAGAGGCATAAAACATAGTTCAATCAGTATGAATAGGTCAACTTTATTTTTATACTTCAAGAAACAGTACCCAAAGAGCTTGAAAGGCTTACTAATGATCTCACCACAGTAGCAACCCTGGGATTAAAATTCTCATTCTCTACGCTTGTGTCCACTTGGCATCATCGATCTTTTTAAATATTGAGTCATCCTGTGGTCATTTCTGCTTTTGCTCAGGAAGGGTCTACTTGTTCAGTCACCCAAGTTGCTTCTCCTTATACGCCTGCAGATGGCCACTGTCAGTCTCCCTGACACTGAGAATGCGTATGTGTAAATGGGTTTGACCCCACACAAAACCGTTTTTGGATTTTTGAAAAGTGACAGCTGAGTCACTGAGTGCAGGTCACGTCCTGACACCTCAGAGTTCAAGAAGTTTCCTGGATTTACTTTTGAGTAGTCTATACTGGTAAGTGAATTAGCAAATCCAGGCAATTACCCAAATAATTTAAGCCAAGAAAATGCACCTGACTTTCAGGTTTTTGATGTTCCAGACCTTGGGCTTCAGTGTATTTGTTCTTACCTCTAATATCATGTGTTAGTGTAGTCCTGGATCTAGTGGTAGGTGTGAATCTCCCTGTAAAATCCCTGTTGGAATCTTTCTTTAAATGGATAGAGTAAGAGCAATCTAATGATAGGAAGCCAGAATAGGCTGAGTTTATGGAAAAGGAAACAGAGTCCCGTGGCATGATCCCTGAGCTCCAGGCACAACCCTTGAGTTGAGGCTATTCAGTGCCAGTCTGATTTTCTTTTGGTTCAGATTTCATGGAGGTCCCAGCCAACCCTTATCAGCAGCTGCTGTGCTGAGGAAGCCAAGAGGTCTTGCTTCTGACCTTGTCTGGGCTCTCCTTCTGCCCTGCCGACTAAACACTCCCTCTAAAACCCCACATAAATTCCATCATGACCTCATCTGCCTATGTCTCCATTCTTTGAGAAGGGAGTGGGGTGAAAAAAATGTTAGAGGGACAGTGTTGGTGTGAGTTAATTGAATTGTACACATATTTAACATTGAGATCCTACAAGAACCTAATGTAAGCTTTCATTTGTTCAAATGGATGAGATGCTCATTTAGTTTCAAGAGGTATTTTGAACCTCACTGGAGGTTTAGTTTCCTTGTCTAGAGATGTCTATGTTGAATACCATCTTGCCAACTGTTGTGACAGCTCGGTGACCAAAACTAATGCGTGTAGAGGAAAAGAGAGGGGATGGGGTACAGAGTAGTCATTCTGTTTTCTGTGATGGTTCTGCCTTTGGAGTGTTGTTGAGAGGCTAGAATGGTAGTTTTCTTCCACAAAATAAGCAGTCAATGGTTTGTAACTAAGCACATCATCGTGTGTTATTGGAACAAAACAGACCTTCATAATTTTAGTTTCTTTTGGTGTAAGGTAAAAAGTGCCCTTTGACTTTTATTGGTGATAGCATTTCCTTTTCATTCCTGGGCACATGGCAAAGATGTTTGTGGGACAGAGGTAGATCAGAAGTCACATATTAGTGTTTCTTTCTGATTCTCTAAGAAGAAAGTTGTTTTCCCTTTCTCTCTAGTCATACATGGTAATAAGTTGTTTGTCTTCAAGAATTAAATCTTAGGTCAACTATACTTCAATTTTTCAAAGTTTGTATTAGAAACTTTTATCATATGTATTAGAAATTAGTCAAACACAATATGGGATTCTAAGTTGGATCCTGGAAAGAAAAAAAGGACATTAGTGGGGGAAATGGGTGAAGTATGCATAAAATCTGTAGAAAAAAAAATGGAAGGTTTTTCTTTTCTTGCTTTCTTGTGCACAATAACCTATTGCCAATCATTATAGTTATGCTAATAGGTGTTTCTAGAAAAGTAAAATAAAATTTTAAGGTTTTTTGCCTTATGTTTAGTTTAGGTGGATTTTTCTTTTTTTTAATTAAAAAAATTTTGTAATGTTCATTTATTTGTGAGAGACAGAGCATGAGTGGGGGAGGGGCAGAGAGAGAGAGAGAGAGAGAGAGAGAGAGAGGCACAGAATCTGAAGCAGGCTCCAGGCTCAGCTGAAGCTGAGCTGTCAGCACAGAGCCCTACATGGGGATCGAACTCACCAACTGTGAGATCATGGCCTGAGCCAAAGTCAGATGCCTAACCTACTGAGCCACCCAAGTGCCCCTAGGTGGATTTTTATTATTATTTTTCTTATGTTTGTTTATTTTTGAGAGAGAAATGGAGCACGAGTCAGGGAGTGGCAGAGAAAGAGGGAGACACAGAATCCCAAGTTGGCTCCAGGCTCTGAGCCGTCAGCACAGAGCCCAACACAGGGTTCAAAATCACGAACCGTGAGATCATGATCTGAGGTGAATTTGGACATTTATTAGGTGGAATTTTCTACTGCAGATTCTGATACCAAAGAATATCAAAGGATATAGTGGTGGGAAGTGTTCAGCTTCTATCAAGTCCAAATCGTGTCCTGTTCTGGTTAAGCACCATCTTTAAAAATGAATAAAGGAAAATGATTGTGAGTTTGGAGGAGAGAATGAGAACTATTTAGCTGTGACATTCGTGACTGAGGTCTCAGGGGAGAAGAGGATTAAGGTGCCTACAGACTACTGTTAAATATAACTCCTATCCCTGAGAAGAGTTGCTGGGCGTGCCAACGCATTCTTGAATCTTAAATGAGTCAGACTGGGCTCAACTGACAAGTTTTTTGTTATTCCTTCATCATGGGCCTGATCATTTCTTCTTCACAGTCACATGTCAAGCCCTGTCTTCATAGTCCGCTGGGTATCCTTTTGGGTAAGGTTCTCACTGTGCACACTGTTCCTACATTTAGGAATCATTGGTTCCTTTAGGGATCTAGATGCCATCTCATGTGCTGCCACATACGGAGCTATGTGTTGATTGTTTCCTTCTTTCCTTCCTTCCCTCTCATTCATTCATTCATTCATTCATTCATTCATGAGTGTCTTCTATTTGCAAGGCATCTGGGATAAATAAGAAACCCAAGCCCATGGTCTACTAAGGAAGGTTATGTCTTTTTTTTTAAGCTTATTTATTTATTTTGAGAGAGACAGAGATTGCATAAGTGGGGGACGGGGGGAGAGAGAGAGAGACAGAGAGGCGGAGAGACAGAGGGAGAGAGAGAATACCAAGCAGGCTTCACGCTGTCACTGCAGAGCCGGATGTGGGGCTCGAACTCAGAAATGGTGAGATCATGACCTGAGCCAAAACCAAGAGTCGGATGCGTAACGGGACGCTTAACCAACTGAGCCACACAGGCACCTTGGTCACATCTGTATTCATATCATTGTAATGCAGTGGGGAAAATGAGTGGAGCCATGGGAGATGTATGAGGGCCAGCAGAAACTCAGAGTATGGAGAAGCCTCTTCTAGTAAATAGGATCAAGAAGGGCTTTGTAGCTTTGCTTAGAAGTCTCAAAGTGTTGAGACAGAGAAGAAAAGAAAATTGTTTGAATGAGAAACACAATCAGAGACTGGCATTCCATATGCTGATGGCCTTAGAACTCTTGTCCTTTTCTTTCTACCTGAAGGCATAAAGGAATTCTTGACTTTTTATTCTCTTATATTTTTTAATGCTTACTTAGTTTTGAGAGAGAGAGAGAGACGGGGAGAGAGAGAGACGGGGAGAGAGAGAGAGAGAGAGAGAGAGAGAGAGAGAGAGAGAGAGAACGAGTGGGGTAGGGGCAGAGGGAAAGGGGGACAGTGGATCTGAAGTGGGCTCCGTACTAACAGCACAGAGCCTGATGCAGGGCTCGAACTCATGAACCATGAGATTGTGACCTCAGCTGAAATCAGACATTCAAATGACTGAGCCACCCAGGTGTCCCAACTTTTTTTTTTTATTACCATGAAACCACCTTGATGGCAATTAATCTATATACATGGAAATTTGTTTTACTATCTTCTTCTCTACCATAGATATTTGCATGACATCTGTGAAATCAATGCCAGAAATTTTAGCAGAGAAACACTTCTTAAGAATTTTCTTATAACCCTTGGAATTTCTCCTAACTCGAACAAAGAATCTTAAAAACACAGGGATCTTCAGAAATTTTAACCTAGGCTCACTAACTGTCCCCATTTTCTAGATGAAGAAACTGGGGCCCAGAGAGGGATCTGGATCTCTCATAAATGACCAGGTTAGGAGAGTATGGATTAGAATTAAGGCTTTTAGAAGCTTATATAATTTGGATCAAGTCAGCATGGGTAATATATGAGGGAGAATTGGAAGAAAAGGTAGCAATGAGGAGATCATTTGGAATTTCTCTAACTGGGGTGCCTGGGTGGCTCAGTCGGTTGAACATTTGACTCCTGACTTCAGCTCAGGTCATGACCACAGGGTGATGGGATCCAGTCCCGTGTTGGGCTCCATGCTGAGCATGGAGACTGCTTAAGATTCTCTCTCATGCCCCTTCTCCCTCTACCCCTTCCCCCTGTGCGTGCTCTCTCTCTCTCCCTCTCTCTCTCTCTCAAAAAAAAAAAAAAGTTCTCTTACTGCAGAAAGTGTAGACAGAGTTTTTGGAAGTAGCTTCCTTTCTTATCTCCCTTCCTTCACTTATGTCCATCCTTCCACATTGTTGCCACAACCTGGGAAATGGAGCTACTCCCACCATTTTAATGAAACCCAACTGGATAAACCTTCTCAGTCTCCTAGACTGCCCCCCACAATCACACTTCCTTTTCACACAAGGTCTCAGCGTGGACTTTGCTTTACCTTCACTTGGTCCTTCTTCTCTGCTCTTCAGGTCTTTATGGAGATCTGGGGCTTCCGACCTGTATTAATTTCCTTCTCCCTAAAGAACTCTTACCATTTGTTATAAGGTAGGTCTACTGGCACCACATTCCCTCCATTTTTGTTTGAGAAAAGTCCTTATTTCTCCTTCAGTTTGGGGGGACCATTTCACTGAGTACAAAACTCTAGGTTATTTTTCCTCCCTGCTCAATGTTGTAAATGCTTCACTCTACTTTCTTCTTGCTTGCACGGTTTCTGAGAAGTCATATGTAACTCTTATCTTTGTTTCTTCATGGGTAAGTTGCTTTCTTGCCTTTGGTTTTTTTTAGGGTTTCTCCTTTACCTTTGATTTTCTTTCATTTGAAAGTGATACACCTTGGTGTCACCTTTTTGGCATTTATCCTGTTTTGTGTTCCCTGAGCTTCCTGGATCTTTGGTTGGGTGTCTGAAATTAATACAGAGAAATTCTCAGTCACTATTGTTCCAAATCCCACTTCTGGTTCCTTTCTCTCTTTCTTCTCCTTCTGGCATTCCCATTCCTTGTGTAATTGTCCCGCAATCCTTGGAGGGCCCCCTGTCTATGCTTTTCTTCAGTCTTTGTTCTTTTTGCTTTTTGGATTTTGTGAATTCTGATCATCCTCTTGTGCAGAGATTCTGTCCTCAACTGTGTCCAGTCTCCTAATAAGCCTGATCAAAGGCATTCTTCATTTCTGTTCGTGTTTTTGATTTCTAGTACCTCTTTTCAGTTTTTTTAAATAGAGATTTCCATTTCTCTGCTTACATTGACCATCTGTTCTTGCATACCACCTACTTTATCCATTAAGGCTCTTACATATTAATTAATCCTAGATATTTTAAATTCCCCATTTGATAATCCCAACATCCCTTTCATGTCTGGTTCTGATGTTTGCTTTGTTTCCTCACACTGTGGTTTGAAGTTTTGGGGATTTGTTTGTGTGTTTGTTTGTTTGTTTGTTTGTTTTTTGCTTTTTGGTATGCCTTACAATTTTTTTCCTTTTCTTTTTTTCTGTTGGGGGGAAGACAAACATTTTTAGAAAATATTGCTTTATGATCATTGTCCTTATAATTTTTCTTGGTAGCTGGATGTGATATACTGGGTAGAAGGAAGTACTGTAAATAGGCTTCACTAATGTTGTGGTAAAGTGTGGAGGAAGGAGAAACCCTTGACAGCCCTATTGTCAGGTCTCAGTGGTCTAGTGAGCTGGTGCCTCTAGGTTGTGAACTTCACAAGTGTTTCTCAGATTTTTCCTCCCCACTTAGGTGTGACAGACTGGCTAGAAGAATTTGGGTTTTCCACTCCCTGGTCAGCAAGGCATTGATAATAAGCCAACACATTAGGCTTATTCACAAGTTTCCCTTTGTTGAGAACAAGAGTGATCCAAGGTATTGGAAAATGGTTCCTTTCCCCTCTTCCCCTACAAGGTGACTTTTTACTCAATATTTACTGTAGGAGTCTGGTTGAGCTGCTAAAGGTAAATCTCACAATATTGTGGGGGGGCTCCCTAAAACTGGGTCTCCCTGGAAATTTTAGCTCTCAGAGTTGTCTCTGCTGAGCGTCCAGCAATTCGTCAATTACAGTTCAGACTTTTCTGTGCCAGTACTGGTTCCCACAGTGGTTTCTGCTTGCTGTAAGTCTCTGCTCCAGTAAGCTATGTCTCTCTATATTTGCTTGTCTGTCTTTCCAGTCTTGGGGCAGTGATATGCCCTGTGTCCTCTCCTGTCTTATGGATCCAAGAAGAATTGTTGACTTTTCAGCCTGCTCAGCTTTGAATTGTTAGAGTGTTGACTTCCAAGCTCCTTACATGTGGAACCAGAAACCGGAAGTCTTAATTGTGAATTTTTAATTAAATCCTTATTTATGTTTTATTTCCTTAAGCTCCTCTTTATGCTTTATTTAATTAAGCTCATGGTAGCTAGACCCAAAATAGGCACAATCAATCTCCTCACTTCCCATTTATAAATGTGTGTGTGTTTGTGTGTATATATATATATGTACATCTCTACAGATGGTCCTTGACTTATGATGGTTTGACTTAAGATAATTTTTGACTTTGCAACGGTATAAAAGTGATATGCATTCATTAGAAACCATATTTTAAAGTTTGAATTTTTATCTTATTCTAGGCTAGTGATACGCCTTACAATACTCTCTTTTGATGCTGGGCAGGGGCAGTGAGCCACAGCTACCCAACAGCCGTTTGATTATAAGAGTAAAGAACTGATACATTTACAACTGTTCTGTACCCATGCAACCATTCCGTTTTTCACTTTCAGTAGAGCATTTAATACATTACATGAAATATTCAATAGTTTATTATACAGGCAGCTGGGAGGCTCAGTCAGTTGGGCGTCAGATTTTCAGGTCATGATGTCACGGTTGGTGGGATTAAGCCCGGAGTCAGGCTCCGTGCTGACAGCTTGGGATTCTCTCTCTGTGTCTCTCTCTCTGTCTGTCTCTCTTGCTTGCTCTCTCTTCCTCTCTCTACCCCTTCCCTGCTCACATTTGCTCGCTCTCTCAAAATAAATAAGTAAACATTTTACAATATATTTTATTATAAAACAGGCTTTGTCTTAGATGATTTTGTCCAACTGTGAGCTAATGTAAGTGTTCTGAGCTTGTTTAAGATAGGCTATGCTAACCCTACAATGTTTGGTAGGTTAGGTATATTAAATGCACTTTTGACTCATGATTTTTTAAATTTACGATAAGTTTGTTGGGATGTAACCACATCATAAGTTGAAAAAGATTTGTACAAATACATGTGTGTATGCGTCCTTTTCTAATTTCTTTAATAATCTTTCATTTCTTTTTATTTTTAATCCAGAATATCTTAATTTGGAGTTAACCAGGTTTCTCCTATGTGTCTTACCCTGTTTTCCATAGGATAAGCTCCAACAAATATTAATGCACAAAATTCTAATTAGTCCAACTAGGTTTTTTTGTTTTGTTTTTTTAGCCTCTTCACTCGTAATAAAATGCATGGATGGACATAACATTTCATATTTAAATAGACATGACTCTGGCTTTCTCAGATGGAAGCACACACAGCAGTGGGATAGGAGGCAGCTTCTCCAAGGCTAGGGTGGGTAAGGACCCTTCTGCCCTCCTCTCACCTGCCAGGAAGGTGGTGCTCATCTTTTTTGGTAGGCAAAGCATGAGAGATGCCAACTGAGCCCCTTAGTCCCTACCATTTAGCCCTGAGATTACAGGAGAATCTCTCAATTTGGGAACTGATTGATAATGATCTGTGGCTTTTATTACGTATGTTTTTAAAACTCTATTTACCTTGTTTCTGTAGCTTTGTGTTTATTTTAATTTTTAATTTTTTAAATTTTTTTAATTAAATTTTTATTTTTATTTAAATCCAAGTTAGTTAACATATAGTGTAATAATGGTTTCAGGAGTAGAACTTAGTGATTCATCACTTACATATAATAGTTGTTACATCTTAACAAGTGCCCTCCTTAATACCCATCACCCATCTACTCCATCCTCCTGCAACCCTCCTCCAGCAATCCTCAGTTTGTTCTCTTTATTTTAGAGTCTCTTATAGTTTGTCTCCCTCTGTTTTTGTCTTATATTTCCTACCCTTCCCCTATGTTCATCTGTTAAACATTTGTTAAGAAACAAAAGTTTCTTAAATTTCACATATGAGTGAAATCATGTATCTGTCTTTCTCTGACTGATTTATTTGGCTTAGCATAATACATTCTATTTCCATCCACATTGTTGCAAATGGCAAGATTTCATTCCTTTTGATCACTGAGTGGTATTCCATTGTTACATATACCCAAGTAATATTCCATTGTTTTATATATCACATCTTTTTTTATCCATTCACCTGTCAATGGACATTTGGGCTCTTTCCATAAATTAGCTACTGTTGATAGTGCTGCTCTAAACATTGGGGTGCATGCACCCCTTTGTATCAGCATTTTTTTGGTATCCTTTGAATACTAGGTATTTAACCTAGTAGTGCAATTGCTGAGTTGTATAACTCTATTTTTAATTTTTTGAGGAACTTCATACTGTTTTCCAGAGTGACTGAATCAGTTCCCACCAGCAGTGCAAAAGTGTTCCCATTTCTCTGCATCCTCAACAACATCTGTTGTTTCCTGAGTTGTTAATTTAGCCATTCTGATGGATGAGGTGACATCTCATTGTGGTTTTTATTTGTATTTCTCTGATGATGCGTGATGTTGCACATCAACATTCTTTTTGTGTGTCTGTTCGCCATCTGGATGTCCTCTTTTGAAAAGTGTCTGTTCATGTCTTTTGCCCCCTTATTCTTTGGATTTTTTTGTTTTCTGGGTGTTGAGTTTGATAAGTTCTTTATAGATTTTTAAATACTAACCCTTTATCTGATATGGCATTTGCAAATATCTTCTCCTATTCCATTGGTTGCCTTTTAGTTTTGTTGATTGTTTCCTTTGCTGTGCAGAAGCTTTTCATCTTGATGAGGTCCCAATAGTTCATTTTATTTTGTTTCCCTTGTCTCTATAGATATGTCTAGTAAGAAGTTGCTGTGACAGAGGTCAAAGAGGTTGTTGCCTGTGTTTTCCTCTAGCGTTTTAATGGTGACCTGTCGTACATTTAGGTCTTTCATCTGTTTTGAGTTAATTTTTGTGTATGATGTAAGAAAGTGGTCCAGATTCATTCTTCTGCATGTTGCTGTCCAGTTTTGCCAACACAGTTTGCTGAAGAGACTCTTTTTTCCAGTGGTTATTCTTTCCTGCTTTGTCGAAGATTAGTTGGGCATGCATTTGTGGGTCACTTTCTTGGTTTTCTATTCTGTTCCATTGATCTTTGTGTCTGTTTTTGTGCCAGTACCATACTATCTTGATGATTACAGCTTTGTAATAAATAAATCTCCAATTGTGATGCCTCCAGCTTTGGTTCTTTTTCAACATGACTTTGGCTATTCGGGATTTTTTTCTGGTTCCATTGAAATTTTAGAATTGTTTGCTCTTGCTCTGTGAAGAATACTGGTGTTATTTTGACAGGAATTGCATTGAATGGCTTAGATTGCTTTGGGTAGTATAAACATTGTAACAATATTTGTTGTACCAGTCCATGAGCAGGAAGTACTTTTTCCATTTCTTTGTGTCATTTTCAATTTCTTTTATAAGATTTCTATAGTTTTCAGCATAGAGACCTTTTACCTATTTGGTTAGGTTTATTCCCAGGTATTTTATGGGTTTTGGTGCACTTGTAAATGGGATCGATTCCTTGATTTCTCTTTCTGCTGCTTCATTATGGGTGTATAGAAATGCAATTGATTTCTGCATGTTGATTTTATATTCTGCAATTTTGCAGAATTCATATATCAGTTCTAACAGTTTTTGGTGGAATCCTTCAGGTTTTCCACATAGAGTATCATGTCCTCTGTGGAGAGTGAAAGTTTGACTTCTTTCTTGCCAGTTCAGATGACTTTTATTCTTTGTGTTGTCTGATTACTGAGGCTAGGACTTCTAGTACTATGTTGAACAACAGTGGTAAGAGTGGACATCCCTATCATGTTCCTGAACCTAGTGGGAAAGTTCTCAGTTTTTCCCCATTGAGGATGATATTAGCTGTGGGTCTTTTGTATATGGCTTTTATGATGTTTGGGTATATTCCTTCTATACCTACTTTCTTGAGAGTTTTATCAAGAAAGTTTGCTGTATTTTGTCAAATGCTTTTTCAGCATCTATTGAGAGGATCATGTGATTCTTATTCTTTCTTTTATTCATGTGGTGTATCACAATGATTGATTTATGGATATTGAACTACCCCTGCTACCCAGTAATAAATCCCAGTTGATCGTGGTCAATAATTCTTTTAATGTATTGTTGAATTTGATTGGCTAGTATCTTGTTCAGAATTTTTGCATCCATGTTCACCAGGAAAATTGGTTTGTAATTCTTCTTTTTAGTTGAGTCTTTCTGGTTTTGGAATCAAGGTAATGCTGGCCTCATAGAATGAATTTGGAAGTTTTCCTTCCATTTATATTTTTTGAAACAGCTTCAAGAGAATAGGTGTTAACTTTTCTTTAAATGTTTTGTAGAATTCTCCTGGGAAGCCATCTGGCCCTGGACTTGTGTTTGTTGGGAGATTTTTGATTACTGATTCAATTTCTTTACTTGTTATGGGTCTGTTCAGATTTTCTACTTCTTCCTATTTCAGTTTTGGTAGTTTACAGGTTTCTATAAATTTATCCATTTCTTCCAGATTGCCCAATTTGTTGGCATATAATTGCTCGTAATATTCTCTTATTGTTGTTTATATTTCTACAGTGTTGGTATTGATCTTTTTCATTAGTAATTTTATTTATTTGAGTCCTTTTTCTTTTTGATAAATGTGGCTTAGGGCTTCTCAATTTGTTAATTCTTTCAAAGAAACAGCTCCTAGTTTTGTTGATCTACTCTACTGGTTTTTTATTTCAATATCATTGATTTCTACTCTAATCTTTATTATTTACCTTCTTATGCTAGTTTTGGGCTTTATTTCCTATTCTTTTTCCAGCTACTTTAGGTGTAAGTTTAGGTTGTATGTTTGAGACATTTTTTCCTTCTTTAGGAAGGTCTGGATTCCTATATACTTCCCTCTTATGGCCACCTTTGCTGCATCCCAAAGGTTTTGAACTGTCACGTTTTCATTTTCATTGGTTTACATGTACTTTTTAATTTCCTTTTTAATTTTTTGGTTAACCCATTCATTCTTTAGTAGGATTTTCTTTAATCTCCAAGTATTTGTGGTCTTTCCAAATTTTTTCTTGTGGTTGATTTCAAGTTTCATAGAATTGTGGTCTGAAAATATATATGGTATGATTTCAATCCCTTTCTCTTTGTTGAAGGCTGATTTGTGACCCAGTCTATGATCTTTTCTGGAGAATGGTCCATGTGAACTCCAGAAGAATGTGTATTCTGCTTTAGGATGAAATGCTCTGAATATATCTATTAGTTCCATCTGATCCAGTGTGTCATTCAAAGTCATTGTTTCCTTGTTGATTTTTCTGCTTCAGTGATTTGTCCATTGTTGTAAGTGGGGTGTTAAAGCCCCCTACTATGGTAGTATTATTATCAATGAATTTCTTTATGCTTGTGATTAATTGATTTATATATTTGGGTACTTCATGTTGGGAGCATAAACATTTACAACTGTTAGATCTTAGTAGATAGATGCCTTAATGATGATATAATGTCTTTCTTCATCTCTTATTATAGTCTTTGTTTTAAAATCTAGTTTAATTGATCTAAGTACAGCTACTCTGCCTTTCTTTTGACTTCCTTGAGCACGATAGATGGTTCTCCATCTCCTTACTTTCAATCTGCAGGTGTCTTTAGGCCTAGAATCAGTCTCTTGTAAGTAGTATATAGATGGATCTTTTTTTTTTATCCATTCTGATACCCTATGTCTTTTGATGGAAACATTTAATCCATTTACATTTACAGTGATAATTAAAAGATAGGAATTTAGTGCCATTGTGTTGCCTATAGAGTTGGTGTTTCTCATGATGTTCTCTGGGCCTTTCTAGTCTTTGTTGCTTTGATCTTTTGTTTTGTTTTTTCTCCACTCAGAGAGTGCCCGCTCCCCCTTCCCCCCCCCCCTTAAATTTTCTTGCAGGGCTGGTTTAGTGGTCAATAACTCCTTTCATTTTTGTTTGCCTGGGAAACTCTTCATCTCTCCTTCTATTTTGAATGACAGCCTTGCTGGATAAAGACTTTTTGGCTGCATATTTTTCCAATTCAGCATGTTGAATATATCCTGCCACTCCTTTCTGGCCTGCCGAGTTTCTGTGGATAGATCTGTTGAGAACCTGATCTGTCTCCCCCTGGAGGTTAAGGACTTTTTTTCCCCTTGGTGCATTATTCTTTCCTTGTCTGTGTAATTTGTGAATTTGGCTGATATGCCTTGGTTTTTGTTGAATCTAATGGGAGTTCTGTGTACTTCTTGGATTTTGATGTATGTGTCCTTCCCCAGGTTAGGAAATTTTTCAACTATAATTTTCTCACATAAACCTTCTGTCCCTTTTTCTCTCTCATCTTCTGGGACTCCTTTAATATGAATGTTATTCCTCCTTAATAAGTCACTAAGTTATCTAAGTCTTGTATTGTGATCTTTTTCCTTTGTTTCCCTCTTTTTTTCTGCTTCATTATTTTCCATAATTTTATCTTCAATCTCACTGATTGGCTGCTCAGCTTTGTCCATCCTCACCATCGTGGCATCCATTCAAGACTGCATGTCAGTGCAGTTATAGCATTTTTAATTTCGGCCTGATTAGCTTTTAGTTCTTTTATCTCTACAGAAAGGGATTCTCTGGTGTCTTCTATGCTTTTTTTCAACTACATCTAGTATTCTTATAATTCTTATAATTATATAATTATGAGTATATAATTATATATTCTTATAATACATCTTACTTGTATCTATGTTGATTAAATTTCTGGCCATGATTTGTTCCTGTTCTTTCTTTTAGGGTGAATTCCTCCATCTGAAAGTTCTCTGGCTCCAATTATGCAGATTGTTGTGTTAATCCTTAGATAAATTTCCTAGGTGTTCAAAACGGTTTGGTGCTGGTCTAGCTGCATTTCAGGGACAAAACAAGCTCAGGGTCCCCGTACTGCTCTGCCATCTTAACTCCATCCTCTGTATACATGTTTTTTTTTTTGTTTTTTTTTTTTAATCTTTTTCAAAGTTTTTTAGTTATTTTTGGGACAGAGAGAGACAGAGCATGAACGGGGGAGGGGCAGAGAGAGAGGGAGACACAGAATCGGAAACAGGCTCCAGGCTCCGAGCCATCAGCCCAGAGCCTGACTCGGGGCTCGAACTCACGGACCGCGAGATCGTGACCTGGCTGAAGTCGGACGCTTAACCGACTGCACCACCCAGGCGCCCCTACATGTTTTTAATTAGAGATTCAGAGAGCATAGTTGCTTCACCCCATATTGGATTTACTGAGCAACTATTTTCTAAAAATGATAGCGTTATTCAGAAATGTATTTACATTCGCCAAAACACATTGAATTAAGGTACATGCTGTTGCTTGCTGGTGCAGCTGTAAAAAATCTAGGCAGGACAAAGAATAGGGATGAAGTAAACATAAAACTTGAAATACATATTTTTGTGTGAGAAATGTGTTTTGTTTCTCCTGGTCTGAAAAGTTTCTGATACTTTGACTAACTGGGTCCACTCTCGTGATACTTAAAGAAAGGTTGGCCTCGGGTAAGTACATACTATTTAGCTCAAGAAATTTAGTTTAGTAAAATGTAGTAAATTCATTCTGGAACTCATACCGCACCAAGTGAGTATAATGAATGCATGGCACCGTTAGCAGGCATTATGGTAATTTTGCCAACTGCAAAAAAATGAAGTCTTTCTCAAGGATACAAACATCTATATATAGTGGTGAGAAAATAGCAAACCAAGCTCTGACTTTTGTAAAACATAAGATGCAGTGTTGCTCAGCACCTAATAAGCACTTAGTAAGTACTTTTCCTGTTTTTTATTGACCGAAATCTACTCTACAGTGGACTGTTTGGTCCTTTATAAATTAGATTGAACAGTCTGGGCTGAAGCTTCAATCAATCATTTCTGAATGTATTCTAATCTTCTTCCTTTTCTTTTGTGTATGGTCTGGTGACAGCCTGAGACTAGCTTTTCTATTTATTGACGTTTTCCTCCCTCCTAGTCACCAACTTAGCTTGTCTGCTATTTCTAGCATTACCTGTTAATCCCCATCTTAATTTACTGAATATATGACTCTTCCAAAATCATTTCTGCTGTGTCCTGATATATAACACCATTGCCTCTAGATCACAAAGCCTTGTCTCTTCCTTCATTTGTGAGTTTCTTTACAGCCTATTTCCTCCACAAAGTTTACTTTTACTTTTCTTACACATCTCGTCCTCTGTGCCTGAGCATGTGACATCTGCCTATAATGTACAATGAAAGTTCCATTTAATTCTTTATCCCCATAGCTCATTGTTACTGTATTTTTACACCTTTCCTGGTGGTAAAATCAGACTAATTTTTATGTAATTGGAAAGTTTATTTTCTAATAATCATATATGCATGCATATTTAATATTTAGTATGACCTTTTTATACACATGTTGTTTTTAAGTGCCACAATTTACAGGTTTACTGGGAAGGGTGCAAAACTTTGGACGAATATAGGTTTATAATCATTGAATTCACAACACAGTTTGGGAAGACAGCCAGAGGTACTGCCTGTGAGTTCACTTAAAATGGATAGGGACAAGATTTACTATTTCACAAGTTTCATTTGTGTGGATAAGTGGAGGGGATGAATTATTTGCCAGAGGGTTGGCTTAGATCATAGCAAATAGTTGTTAAGAATCATGATACGCAGGAAGTACCTCTGTCTTGTATAAAATACCTTAAGTGCTAGGACCTGGATCAAACCCCATTCTCAGAAGGGTAAATGTAATTTTAAGGCCACACCTCATTCTCATAATAATTAGTGACCTTGCTTATAGTCAAACTCAGCCAAATAAGCCAAACATAAGCCCTGTTTTAGTGTATTCTGGCTTTTGAAAGTTTCTTACTCACCATTGGACCAGTGCAGCCACACATATAGGGAATTAAAACTTTTCCAGATTGTATCTATTTTTAACTATCTTGGGGTAAGAAAGCTTTCTTTTTTTTTTTTTTAAGACAGAACACATGATTTAAAAACGTTGGTAAATGTTAGTAACACCAAGTTTAACTTGCCATGAATTTTCCCAATGGGGTATTCCTGGAGTCAGAATCTTGTTGGCATTAATAAAAATCAAAATTCTCATGAGGCCATTGCCCTTTTATACTCAGGCTTATACCATCCTTCTCAGAAGTGCTCAGAGCAAAAATCAAATACTCTTACTCAAGAGAATGTTTAACACACAGGTTTTTCCTGTTCTTGAGTCATACTGAGCACCAGAAATGCCACCCGTTCATCATTAGAGGCAGGAAAGAGGCAAAGAGGAAAGGTAGCCTCACTGTCCAGGTGTGCCTGGGTCCTCTCTGTGCCTCTAGCTTTCCAGATGTCCAGAAATGCCATCTCTCTAGAACATTCTATCTCTGATTTGATTTTTTATAAGGTGAATTCTCTTTCACTTCAAATGCAGATTTTTTCCCCCATGATTCTCTATTGCTTTCTCTCACCCTTCTCCATGCTTTTTTCTTTTTCTCCATCTTTTTCCCTCCCTCCCTTCCTTCCTCCCTTTCCTATTCCTCCTTCCTTGCTTGCAGAAGGTTGACTCAGTCAGCTGTCTGACATCAGTACTCATCACCTACATCAGTCCCTGAAAATTTTCTTACACTGATTGTACACTCTCATTTGACACCACTACCCTACAGGCAACACCTTTCAGTATTTTATGCATATCCTTTATTTGTACACATTATTGGAAAATACATACTATTCTTTCATGTGTATATGTGAGGGCAAACTGCTTTATTTTTTTTTTACACAGTGTTGACTGTTTATAATCCATCCATTTTACTATATGTTCATCTAGTTAGTTGCTTATTTTTTGCTGCATAGTATTTCACAGAATGCCTGTATATAGTCTATCCATTCCCCTGTGACAAATCCCTAAATTGCCTTCCAAATCCCAAATGTCACAAATAATGCTACCATAAACATCTCAATATAATTAGAATTAATCCCAGCAAATGGTTACAAAGAATCACAATGCATGTAGAAGGACCTCTGTCTTAATACAAAATATTTTAAGTAACAAGACCTGGGTTAAACCCCATTATCAGAAGGGAACAAGTGATGTCAAGGTCAAAATTCATTCTATAAAATCTTGATTCCCTACAGTGTGTCACTATAGAAATCTCTACTCTCTAGCTTAGTAGTCAATGGTCGAAAAAGCATCTCTTAAATGCTCTGAAGCATTTAAGAAGTCTTTTGTGGAAGACGTGTGTGTGTGTGTGTGTGTGTGTGTGCGCGCGCGCGCGCGCGTGCGCGCACGTGTGCACTCACATGCTAGGGGATGCATTCAATCTTAAAACAGCTTGCAAATCTACCTTAGTCTTTACTTCCTGCTTGTGCAGGGCTTTAGGGTCATCCAGAAGAGAGTGGCTAGTGCCCTCTCAGGTCTTTCTGGGGCATATGCATAGCCTTGAACATTTGTGTGATCTTTTATAACCCCAGGAACAGGTTGGAGCTCTCAGAACAATCTGCGGGCATCTCATTCTCCAGATTTTCCTTTTACATTTTTGGACAGGCTCTTGTTTGCCCCAACTAGTATCCCAGTCTTAGGCATTATTAAACAATAGCTCCTTAAAAAAAAAAAAAAACACCCTTGGGATGGGGCATTTCCCACAGAGTAAGCTCCATGTCCGGTCAAATAATGACCGTGTCGTGCAAAGGCTTTTTTTCCAGGGACCCAGGAGACAGACAAATAGTGACAATGCCTTGGCAATGGGGCTTGTTGGGGAGTACCACACCCATTTAACCCCCTGTGTTATCAGCTGGACCTGCTGTTTTTCACAGCTACTGTGTTTGCAGGGCTGCTGGTTTTCAAGGTTCTGTGGAATGGAGGAGAAAGGAAAGGAAAAAAGGACTAGTTAAATGCTACAATCCCTACCATTCTTACTGAGGTTTTGTAGTTTTTCTTCAAAAGATTGCTCTTCTGGCTGTTGCAAGCCTTGTGTTAATTCCCAGAGTTATAAAAAAGTTGCTTTTGATGAATTTACTTGTACTTTCATTGATTTTATGGCAGAGCAGATTTATGGAGGCCCTCATTCCACCCTTCCATATGCCCAACCCTTGCATATTTATCTTAACTGCAAATGACTTCCCGAGACTCCTGTGGCTTCACTGAATCCATGTTTTGTATATATCAGGGTTGTGACTCCAAACTCCTACAGGGGACAGATGGGTAACATACATGAGAATCGAGTTGTGTGATAAAGACCCGACCAGCGGTGAGTGCATGAGCCCATCTGAGGGATGGCGGTTCCTCAGTTCCAGCTCATTGGTCTGTACATGGAGACAGGGACCAAATACTGCCAGATCTCTTCGTTTAACAAAAGAAGCAAGAAATCCACATTTTAAAAAAGGAAATGCCTGTAATTTACATATATAATACACATTGTTTGGTGGAGCCAAATAGCACACTTCTGTGGACCAGATCACCCTGAACTGTGTCCCTTATTAAAGATTAGTGCTGATACGGGGGTGCCTGGGTAGCTCATTCAGTTGAGTGTCTGACTTCAGCTCAAGTCATGATCTCATGGTTCATGGGTTTGAGCCCTGTGGCGGGCTCTGTGCTGACAGCTCAGAGCCTGGAGCCTGTTTCGGATTCTGTGTCTCCCTCTCTCTCTGCCCCTCCCCAGCTCATCCTCTGTCTCTGTCTCTGTCTTTCTCTCTCTCTCAAAAATAAACATTAAAAGAGCATTAAAAAAATAAAAATAAAGATTAGCGATGGTATGAACTAGGGATTGTGTTCATGTTTCTGTTTTCTTACACAAAGTAATACCAAACCACATGCTTTTCTTCATGATAGTTGTTCTTTTTTTAAAATTTTTTTTTGACGTTTATTTATTTTTAAGACAGAGACAGAGCATGAATGGGGGAGGGTCAGAGAGAGGGAGACACAGAATCTGAAACAGGCTCCAGGCTCTGAGCTGTCAGCACAGGGCCCGACGCTGGGCTCAAACCCACAGACCGCGAGATCATGACCTGAGCCGAAGTCGGCCGCTCAACCGACTGAGCCACCCAGGCACCCCTGTTCTTTTTTGTTGTGTGGGGGAACTTTTTTATAAACCCCGTTTTAGAGGTTTTGTTTTTAATTCAGTTTGATAAGGAGAGGTCTTTCCTTCTGGTATTTTCTGATAGGACACATGGATTTCTTCTAGATAATTCTCCCTACCTCCAGTCTCTCAGTATGGTCTGAATGTGTAGACCTGGATGAGACTTTGTGGGTTTTTTTTTCAACAAAGTAGTTCATTTTATTATGAGTCTCATATCATTTTGATGTGAGCTTAAGATATTTCTTTGCTGTTACCAGCCAAGCTCACCCTGTTGAAATATCCGGTGCTCAACTGCAGCCAGTACCGAGGACCACACCTCTTGTAAAGAAAAGTGAATTTAACACAGAGGATCAGTGTCTTTGTCTTCAAGCAAGGCTTCATTTAAACCATCTGATACCTGACAGATCTGTTTTCTGGGCTCCTCTCACACACTTATTCTAGGAAATAATGAACATTGCCTTGTGTTTACCTAACTCAAAGATGTGGCAGTTTGCTCTCAAGCCTTGTAAGTATTCAGTAAAGACAAGCAGTTGGTTTTCACTCTAGGCAAACTTACATGAGGTTATTTTCCATCCGACCTTGCCGAGGCTGGGGAGGGAATCCCTGTGAGTTAGTCTTTATTAATAGTGTTGTTCCTTACTGTGGTCAATGCCATTGCTCTTTGTCAAACCTTCTTGAATGTTCTAATGGGACACTGTAAAATAGGAATTGTCCTCTGTTCTCTTCCCCACCAGAGATATATGGTTTTCTCTTTGGAGTGCATAGCATTAATGATAAGTAATATTTCTTTGTGGCTGTCCCACTAATAACCCTAAGAAAGTATCAGTCCATAAAGTCACACATAGCTGGGTATCTGGGGAAGATATGCCTCTTTCTTCTGAAAAAATGGGACAGAAATTTCCTTTCCAACTTACTTTTCCTCTCCTAGCCCTCTCTGGCCAAGATCAATTTGTTGCTGATTTCCACCAAAGATCAGCTGGATATTAAAACCTACCTATTTTGAAATTTTGAAATGGGTAGGATAAGAGGAATGAAATCATTGAGAAATAAAAGGGAGTTTGAAGGGTCAGGTCTAATCAAATAGATTTGTGAACAGGATCATTATAGGTTGGATTAAACACCTGCTTTTCAGAATGAGGGAGGAGGCAGAAACTATTTCTTACTTCCTAGAATTATAAATTGGATATCGACAGCATAACTTGCAGAGATAGACTGCCAAAGACATACCCTGTTTTCCCAAATAAGCACCTTTTTCTATGAGAAATAAAACTGAGTGTGTCAAGAGAAAATAAGGCTGGCCACAGATGAGGAGAATTTATTTGCTGGAGACATAACCAAGAAAGGACAGTTACCCCAAATATACAAAGAACTCTTAAAACTCAGCAGTAAGAAAATGAGCCCCATTTAAAAATGGGCAAAAGTCCTGAACTGATATGCTACCAAAGAACATACACAACTAACAAATAAGCATGTGAAAATATACTCAACAACCTGTCTCATCAGGGAATTGCAAATTGAAACAATGAGATACCCTTACATACTAATTTAGCCTAGCCAAAATCCAGAACACTGACAGCACCAAATGCTGGCCAGGATATGGAGCATCAGGAACTCTCTTTCATTACTGGCAGGAGTACAAAATGGTACAGCTACTTTGGAAGACAGTTTGGCTGTTTCTTAAAGAATTAAACATACTCTTACCATACAATCTAGGAGTCACACTCTTTGATATTTACCCAGTGGAGTTGAAAACTTATGTTCACACAAACGTGCACATGGATGTTTATAGCAGCTTTGTTAGTAACCGCCAAAACTTGGAAGCAACCTAGATGTCCTTCAGTAGGTGAATGGATAAATAAACTGTGGTACATCCAGACAATATTATTCAGTGCTAAAAGGAAATGAGCTGTCAAGCTATGAAAAGATGTGGAGGAAACTTAAATGCACATTACTAAGTGAAAGAAGCCAATCTGAAAAGGCTACACACTGTATGATTCCAACTATATGACATTCTGGAAAAGGCAAAACTATGGAGACAGTGAGAAGATCAGTGATTGTCAGGGGGGTTAGGGGAGGGGAGAGGTGAATAGGCAGATCAGAGGATTTTTAGGGCAGTGAAACTCTTCTGTATGATATTATTGTGGATACACGTCATTATACATTCGTCCAAACCCACAGAATGTACAATACCAAGAAAGAATCCTAATGGAAACTATAATTCTCTAGGTGACAATGACTTGTCAATGTAGGTTCATCACTTATAACGAAAGTAGCATTCTGGTGGGGTATGTTGTTAATGGGGGAAATCGTGCATGTGTGAGGGAAGAAGTATGAGGGAGGTCTCTGTACTTGCCACTTAGTTTTGCTGTGAACCGAAAACCGTTTTAAAAATTAAGTCTATTAATAAAAAGTGTGCCACAAAGGCATATTGTTAGGTTCAAAAAATGGGGAAGCAATTATTAGCATTCCATAATCACCCCAAATCTTGCTTGTGTCTCCATCCCAAGTAGGTTTAAGTTTCAGTAAAAACTAGAATAGTGAATATAAGTTGAGCAAACGGGCAGGAAATCTGCTAAACATCTTCCAAGTAGGAAATACCAAGCTCTTCTCCCACGGGGTATTTGAAAAGGTTTCTCTTCTCTCTTTTCCATCTTGAAATGTGAGTACATTCATCATCCCTTTTATTTCTTCACATTTTGCACCCATGTATTTTTTATAAAGGTAGTGGAGCCAAGAACAAAAGCATTAATCTATTGGTAACTGATGGGGGGGGCATTTAATTAAAGCTTTTAAGTTAGGATCAGTTTCTCAAAACCCCACCCTCTGTGATGAGCTCTTTATTTCACTAGTGTTTCCAAGGCTTGAATCTGCCCATTTCAGAAGAAAAAAAGGTCTAGCTTCTGGTTATAATTTGACATTATTACATTTGGAAATAACAGTTTCGGGTGAGGACATATAAGCCTCCTCTGTGAATGCCTCCTTGTCCTCCTTTAGTTGATCAGAAGACAGTGAGTAAATCTTTTTGTATAACTTAGAGGCAGCAGTATTACATGACATTCTGAAAGCCCTTGAATTGGTTGTGTCTGAAGTTAGATTCATCTCACTGGGGTCTTTTTTTACCCCATGATGATTTCATTTGCCACTCATCTCAGACTTTATCTGCCGCTCTAGTTAAACTTGAGGCTTGAGATCTACAAGGTATGTTCCCAGTACACTGAGAGTTAGCCAAACTTTCACAAAAGATTGGGTCCATTCTGACATTGAGACACCCAGGAAAGAACTTAGATTCTTTGATGTATTTTACTCTCTAGCATAGAGGGGGTCAAATAGGTATAGGAAAGTTCTAGCCACTGGGGACTTACAGACTATAACCAGACTGGAAAGGGAGCATTCTTTTCATGATGGCGCTAGACCTGATCACTCTTGGATGATTCAAATCAAAAAGAGAAGAAATAAGAAGTGTTGGCAAGGATGTGGAGAAAAAGGAACCCTTGTGCACTGTTGGTAGGGAGGTAAATTGGTGCAGCCACTGTGGAAAACAGTATGCAAGGTACTCAAAAAATTAAAACAGAAATACCATATGATCAAAGAATTCCACTATTGAGTATTTATCAAATGAAAATTAAAACACTAATTTGAAAACATATATGCACCCCTATGTTTATTGCACCATTATTTACAGGAGCCAAGATAAGGAAGCAACCTAAGTGTTCATCAAGAGATGAAAGATAAGAAAAATGTGTGAATACACACATACACACAAATACACATACATACACATAATGGAATGTTATATAGCCATAAAAAAGGATGAGATCATGCCATTTAAGACAGCATGGTTGGATCTAGAGGGTATTATGCTAAGTGAAATAAGCCAGACTGAGAAAGAAAAATACCATATCATCCCTCTTATAAGTGGAATCTAAAAAAAAAAAAAAGAAAAGAAAACCCAAAAGTAGAATCAGACCTATAAGTACAGAGAACAAACTAATGGTTGCCGGAGGGAAAAGGAGTGGGAGATTGGGCAAAATGGGTGAAGGGGAGTGGGACATACAGGTTTCCAGTTATGAAATGAGTACGTCACGGGAATAAAAGACATGATATAAGGAATATAGTCAATAATACTGTAATAGTGTATGGGGACAGATGGTAGGTATACTTGTGGTGAACATGGCACAACATCTAAACTTGTCAGGAGAACACTAAGTTGTACACCTGAAAGTAATGTAACATTGTGTGTCAACAATACTAAAAAAAAAAAAAAGTGAACACAAAAGAAAAAAGTCTACTGACCTTTAACAACAATGACAAAAGATATTTAAAGACTATAATATTTTTTTTAGAGAGAGAACATGAGCGAGCAGGGGGAGGGTAAAGGGATAGGGAGAGAAAATCTTAAGTAGGCTCCACGCTGAGCTTGGAGCCTGATGTGGAGCTCAATCCCACAACCCTGAGATCATGACCTGAGTCAAAATCAAGAGTTGGATGCCTAACCGAATGAGCCACCCAGGCGCCCCTAAAGACTGCCTTATAAAACTGAAACTCTGAATACAGATTTGCTTTGTATTTAGGTAAGTCTTCTTGTTCGATCACAGTGGGGCAGTTCTGTTCACTTCCTAGGGAAGATGTAAGAGCACAAGTGCACAATGGTCACCATTCAGATACTCACAAGACTTGTGGAACCTAATCTCTGGACTAATACTAGACTTTACACTTCATAAAATTATGGCCAGAATCTGCTTATCAAAATAACCTCACAGAAAATCTTGGGGCTGTGGTTTTCTTACTATGTTGAGTGTCTCTGTACTTTTATGACTCAGTACATGTAATTGTTCATGATCTCTCATATAATGGATGAGAGCTTAGTAAAATATATAGAAATGTTTACCTAGCTCACATAAGGAAAAGGTGGCCAAATGTTTACTGGTTTTAAAGTGCATTAGGCCACACATTTTCCTGTCATCTCAATCCTGCACAACCATTTAAAACTTGTTAAAGTAATAAAAGTGAATATTTTAATGAAAGACTAAAAATGTTAAAATAGTATCATCCAGTGACGAGGCAGGGGGAGATGGGGTTTGAGGGGTTTTATGTGGAGGAAGCAGAGTTCCTATTACTGCCTCACTTTGTGCATAAACTCTCTATTCTTTTGGTATTTTATTTCCAGTACTTGAAAAATGGATACAAATAATCCTATCTTCTACCTACTTGACAAAATC
Organism: Panthera pardus; assembly: GCF_024362965.1. NCBI lineage: Eukaryota > Metazoa > Chordata > Mammalia > Carnivora > Felidae > Panthera > Panthera pardus. The sequence goes on from NW_026526765.1 coordinate 145,479,629, forward strand.
ATTCTGTATTTTGAATCCAACACTTTGAGTACCCTGAAGAAAAGTGATTGCAAACAACCCTGTCTCCTTCCCCAATCTTTGTTACTTTTTTCTTGGTTCCTGGTAAGACTCTTGCCCAGTGATTAAATCCAGAGAAACACCTACACATGTTCTGTTCAAATGCATTTGCCATTGATCATTTTATATATGGTACCACCCAAGGCAATCGCTCCCCTTTCTTCTTTTTCATGATATATGTGCTGTTGAATAAAAGAAACAAATGAATTATATATTAGGCTTGGAACCATGTTTTCTAAAATGTTCTTAAGTGGGAAAGAAAGCCTAAGAAAAATGTGAAAACCTTTTTTTTTCTTTCCTTTTCCAGTTTCTAAACTGTGGACAGAGGCCTGGTGCTTTAAAAATGTTTGATTTGGATAATGCGAGGGGAGAATTATATGGTATATTTCTTTTTAAGTAATACTCTTGTTCTCCCCATTTTTGCTTTATCTTATGGTGGATCTGTCTATGGTGGATTTCCTCATTGTCAGCTGAATTTTAAGAGTAGAGGTCATTTGCATAATACTGAGGCATGGTTGCAATTTCTTCTCTGGAGAGGCCCCAAGAATGCTCATCTGTGAACTTCTTCCTTCCCTGTCTTCCCAGCTGTCCAGCCCTTCCTAAAAAGAATGATCTTAATATTTTAGATCCAGGGGATGTTCGTGGGGTAGCTTCCAAAACGTTGAGACGTCTTACAGAAGAGAAGAGAGGAATGAAGTGTCTGGGGCTTTCTTTATTCTGAAGAAAATCACTTTCGAGTGATGGGATGGTCCTCCCTGCCACATTTACTCACTTCTCTACCTAAAGAATCCTTCACTTCTCTGGTCTAGTTCTATTAGAGAGTCACTTTTTCTTTATATTTAGATAGAAGTATATTAAAATTGGAAAAGTTGGCTCAAATACAAATCATTTTTCATATCTTCAAGAAAGCAACAACCAAAAACCAAATAACCCAGTTAAGAAATGGGCAGAAGACATGAATAGACAGTTTTCCAAAGAAGAAATCAAGATGGCTAACAGACACATGAAATGATGCTCTCCATCACTCATTATCAGGGAAATAAAAATCAAAACCATGCTGATATCGCCTCACACCTGTCAGATGGCTAAAATTAAGAACACAAGACACAACAGTTGCAAGGATACAGAGAAAGGGAAATCCTCTTGCACTGTTGGTGGGAATGCAAACTGGTGTAGCTGCTCTGGAGAACAGTATGGAGGTTCCTCAAGACATTAAAAATAGAACTGCCCTATGATCTGGCAATTACACTACTAGGTGTTTACCCAAAGGATACAAAAATACAAATGTGAAGGGGTACATGCACCTAATGTTTATATCAGCATTATCAACAATAGCCAAACTATGGAGTGAGCCCAAATGTCCATCAACTGATCAATGGATAAGGAAGATATGGTGTGTGTATATATATATTTATATATACACAATGGAATACTATTCAGCCATCAAACAGAATGAAATCTTGCCATTTGCAATGACGTGGATGGAGCTAGAATGTATTATCGTAAGCAAAGTAAGTCAATCAGAGAAAGACAAATACCACATGATTTCACTCATATGTAGAATTTAAGAAACAAAACAGATGAACATATGGGAAAGGGTCAGATAAAAAAGAAAAAAATGGAAAAGAAACACAAGAAACTCTTAAAAATGGGGAACAAATTGAGGGTTGATGGAGGGAGGTGGGTGGGGGATGAGCTAGATGGGTGTTGGGTATTAAGGAGGGCACTTGTGATGAGCACTGAGTGTTGTATGGAAGTGATGAATCACTGAGTCCTACTCCTGGAACCAATATTGCATGGTATGTTAACTAAAATTTGAATAACATTAATTTTAAAAAAAGAAAGCATTTTCTGAACTTTTAGACTGGACCCTCCTAGCCCCTGGTATATATCTCTGACTTAGACAGTCACCATTGTACTGAAAGGGTTTGATGTGTGTTACCAATTCCTAGGGTACGATGTACATTGGGCGCCATATTACTCCAGACTAACCATTCATACTATAGTCATCTTAGACGTGTATATTTCTCACAACGCTTTTCAGTTAGATGGCAGTAAAACATCTTGTGAAAGGGGTGGCAACTTCTAGATCTTCACATGGTGGCATTTGGACTGGTGACAGGGTTGGTCTTTTTCTTTGCTTTATCCTTACGGTAGTGAACTTGGTAGTGTACTGTGAAATTTAAACAAAAGATTTGCAGGATAAATAGATAAATGAACATATGTGATCTCAGTAAGAACTTTTCAAACCATATTAAGGTGTCTGTTTTTTTCCAAACCTATGTTCCCCTTCCAAGTGTCTATGTGAGTATGTATACTTATGTCATTTCCTGTGGGTTAGGTGTGTCTAAACAGAGTCACGTCTTCTCAAGCTTTGGTTCTTTTTACCATATTTATAAACCCCAGGCCCCTACCAATCATCCATCCACAAAAAAAGGCTATAAATTGTACTGACTTCTGGCATTACTAAAAACTGATCCAGCTCAGCCTTGAATTTTCCTCTTAAAATGCTGGTTTGTTAGTAGAACATCAATTAAGATCCCCTTAGACCCATTAAAGCTAGTGTGTTTTAATTAGGTTCAGTCAACAGGATTGATTAAAAGTCAACAAGAGCAGCTTTGGTGAGGAGAACCCATGGTTAGTATATTGGGCTGTTTCCAAATGGTGTTGTGAATTTAATGAATATAAGCCTACATTTGTTCAAAAGTTTTGTCACCCTTCACTGTCAACCTGCAAATGTAGCATTTAATTAAAGCAACATGTGTATAAAAAGTACATACTAAATATTAAATAGGCATGAATATATGCTTCCCAGAAAAAAAAACTTTCCTAATTACTAAAACATCATTTTTTTAATAGCAAGTGAAGAAGGTAATATGGCATACCCTTAAAATAACTATGCTCTTTCTTGCTATTGAATAAAAAACATTTTTAATGTCATGTTCTCTTAGTTAAAGAAGAAATACAGGGTTATTATAAGTAAAATAATATAAAGAATTACATAACCATCTCCCCTTTGACATCCCTGAAATAACCTGGTGTATACTTTTGCCATTATTCTTACTCATTCAAATGTAAATCTGGGTATAAGATTGTTTATAAAAATGAGGGGTGCCTGGATGGCTGAGTTGGTTAAGCATCTGACTCTTGATTTCAGTTCAGGTCATGATCTCACGATTAGTGAGTTCAAGCCCCGCATAGGGCTCCATGCTGACAATGTGGAGCCTGCTTGGAATTCTCTCTCTCCCTTTCTCTCTGCCCCTCCCCTACTCTCTCTCAAAAGAAATAAATAAAACTTTTATAAAAAGATTATTTGTAAAAATGAGATCCTACTGTACATGTTTTTATACTGCTTGCATTTTTTATGTATCCGTGTATAATAGAGAGCCATCAGGGGAGTGGGTAGAGATCTAAGTTGTTTTTTTCTCTGCTTACATTCTTTAGAATGGATGTACCATAATTTATGGAACTATTTTCTTACTATTGGGTATTCAGATTATTTGCCACTATAAATAGTGATTCAATAAATATCCTTTGTCATTATGTATTGGTACTATTTTTCCCCTCTAAGAAGCTCTAAAATGGAATGTCTGGGTCAAAAAAATATATGTTTAAAAATTTTTAAGTACTCTGCTGAAGTAATTTCTGCAAAAGCTATACCAGCAGACAGTTTTAGACTCTTTTCTTAAATTTTCCAGATAAGTCTTGATCACTTGAAGAAATTGCCATTTTAAAAAGAGCTGTTTTTTTTTCAAAACAACACAAAATATAAAATGAAGCACTCTGATATTTTTCTCTACAAATCTATATTTGTTGTTGTTTTTCCTATGAGACTGAATTATCTAGAAATGTAGAAATAAATGTAAGTTCTGTAATTATGATTTGAGATACATAATTTTACCTCAAAATGTTAACAAAAATAAGGTTTAAGATTCACAAAATCAAGCAAACTAAATACAAAGTAATAAATACTCTACCGGGTTCCAAACATTATTATGTATTACTTCCATATTCATTATTAGCGAGTAATGGTATTATAGTAAGGAATTCATTGGGCCTCACTCTGATGGTTAAGTGGAAGTGAACTTTGTTATCTCACTGGGGTGGATTTATTTCATGACCTCAAGGGGAACAAAGTACTGGTGGGTTGCATCATAAGCAAGCTAAAAATATTAAATTGGTGTTTCTGAATGAGTACTACCTCTGGTGGTATGCAAAATTAATTAGTTGTGAGAATATATTCTAAGTGTTAATTGTGCTGGAATTTTAGCTCTTTTAACACAAACTAGAAGAAACATAACTAGAATACCAAACCACTGATTTCACATGTATTTGTTTTTATATACACATATGTGTATGTATTCACATACTCTCATATATATGTATATGTATATATGCATAATGTGCAATTTACTTAACACAATATTAAAGTGGGTGTTTAAGTTTAAAAATTAACTTATTGAAAGAAAAATATTAAGTACAGATGAGAATGTGTGTGTATATATATATATATTTTTTTTTTTTTTTTTCTTTTAGAGACAGAGTGTGTGTGCATATGAGAGAGAGCGGGGGAGGAACAGAGAAAGAGAGAGAGAGGGAGAATCTCGGTCAGGGAGATTGCAGAGCCTGATGCAGGGTTGCATCCTACAACCATGAGATCATCACAGAAGCCAAATTCAAGAGACCAAGGTTCAACCGGCTGAGTCACCCAGGCGCCCATATATGTATTTTAACAAAATATCTTTTGAGTACTTTCCATGGGCCAGATGTTGTGTCAAGTGCTAGGGATAAAATGATACCTTCAGTCCAGTAAAAATTGTGAATCTGGAATAAAAATAACTGAAGTTTGGGGGGAAACTCTGAAAACACACATGGCCATAGTTTCATTTGCAACTTGAATGCCTAATTCTCATTTGTATCAACATTTTATTACACATCCACTCTGCAGAGGTAGCGATCTAACTTTTCCCTTACAGAATGCAATAACTGATATAACTGTGCATAGGTTTGTGTTGTCCAAACAGTAGTTTCTTTTTCACTGTTCTTACCAGAACCAGCAGGTGGTAGGTGGGCATGCCACCCTACTCCATGCAGAATCAGGGTGGTAGCTCATAGAGGCTCTTACGTCTTCTCCACGTGGTTTCAAGAGAACCCCGAGGGTTGTCTTCATTCTGGCTGCTGGGAAAACGGCATGGTGCCTGAGCATGGGAGGCTTTTGCCATGGTAGCCTGAATCTGACACGCAACTCTTCTACTCATCCGTCTGATCAAACTCACTTGGGAGGCCACTGATAACTTCAAGAAAGATTATAACAAGTAGGCTAGCTATGGACATGAGAGGAGAGGGAGCAGCCAGCAATTTCTGCCACTGTACTGTCTTGAATGTTAAGGCAGTCTTCAGAATTGGTCTTTGACCACCTAATCCTGGAATAATTATATAGGTACATTTGGGTTATGCATATAAGAAGTAACATAATACACATGTATTATTACCATTTGGTCCAGAGTGCTAGGTAAGTGGGTTTTTTTTTTTATGATAAACATAAAATCTGTAGTCCAAGATGTCTTAGAACTGTTAGCCCTTTTTTCTACAGCCAGACATCTCTAGTGATGAAACTCTTCTTCCCCTACATTCTCATCCCCTGAATCCCCCACCCCCATTCACCTGTATGAACTGTTTTCAATCTCTGCCGCCTGGTTGTAGCTTGACCTCAAAGTCCGTGAGGACCTTCTCATTATCAAATCCAGTGGATTCTTCTTATTGGTCATTCTTGTTTTCCTTTTTCCATTAGTGACTCCTCTTGTTAGGTTTCTAGGAAATTCTATGGATGTTTGGGTAGTACCAGTAGCATCAAACACCATATAAAGCTCTTACTACCTGCTAAAAACTACTCTGTGTAGTATTCAAATATTAACTCACTCAATCTTCATAACAATATTATGGGGCACATCTATTATTAACTGTGCTTATAAATGAAGACCCTGAGGCATAGGGAAGTTAAGTGACTTGCTCAAGGTCACACAGCTCATCAGTGATGGGACTGAGGTTTGAACTCAAGCAGCCATTCTTCAGAATCTGTGCTCTCATCCTATAAGATATGCTGAATCTTCACTTTGTTTCTATAATAAGTCAAATTCTGCCAAATCATGGAAAGTTAATCAGAGCGAATTTATGGCAAATTCGTTTAATTCAGATTTTTTCTCAAATTAGAGCTCCCATCTTCTTCTTGTCCTCTGGACTTCGGGTAGTTTCCATGGAATTTTATGTAAAGTCAGGGCATAAAGGGAGTGGGGAGCATCTGGTGCCCATTATTCACCAGCTCATGCTGGCATTAGACAGTAACCTGAATGTATGCAGTTCAGTAGCCTGAACTATTCTTCTGCACTGCAGTCTACACTGCATTCTGTCACCCTATGGCTCTTTTCCACACCCCAGCAAAAGAATACACTGCTTGAGGCTCAGAGGCCTCTGTGTTTTCTCCAATTCTCTGCTTTCTCAGACCTACCTTTCTTGATGCACCTCCTTTTCAGGGTACTATGCAGATGTTGGAAACCCTGGAAAACCAACTGCCTTCCAGACCCCTACACAGGTTCTCTGTGCCCTGAAATTTATGAACATAACTGGTGGTATGTGCTCTTCCCTAGGACTCAGATCATGGCAGGAGGTAACTCTGCCTCTCCAATCCCATGGTTCTAACCCTCTGTCCTTCCTTCTCCCCTCATCTGCCTTTTTTTGGGAAGCTCTCTTCTCCCTCCTCTGACCTTTGAAAGGTTTTCCTCTTTTGCCTTCTTTTCCATCCTACCCTCCATACCCTGGTCTTCTGTGTCTCTGACAGGTTGTGTCATTTCTCCTTGACTTCTTTTCTTCTTGCTATCTCTAAATCACATACCTCTCCTAACCTGTACTCCTCTTTCACAGTCTTTTACCTCCTCTTTATGGCTTCACCACTCATGTCTTCCTGATTCTAAAATCTAAATCTCTATTCTTTATTTTTCTCCCAGACTCTAATCCCAATCCCTATCTATGTACTAGACACCTTCATCTGAATACTGTGCTTCACCTTAAATTAGATCTGTCTCAAACAAAACCTCCCATGTTGTTTCAAAACCTGACGGAAAGTTCCAGATTGTTGTTGTTCATGGGTACACTTCCAAGATGAGTACGACCTTGTAGTTAATATGTACTTGATATTTGTTGAAAGGATGAACAAACGCTTGTTGAAGCCTTATTGAAGTCCTCTATTTTTCTGCTATTCTGATGACTTTGTTATCATCCCCTTCTCTCTCACCATTCAAGCTGGTTATTATAATGGAAGGAAAAAAGATTTTTCAGTTAGTCCCCTTTTTCTTGTTTGATTTCCTGAAGCTGACAATTTCTATCTTACCAATTTCTCATTGGTCATCTAATTTATTTGCTCATTGAATTTTGTTTATTTGTTGAAGATTGGTTTACTTGTTTTCAAAAGCTCTCCTTTTGGTTGCTTCTGTGGGATTAGAGATCAGGTGCCTCAGAGGTCTCTGGTTTCCTCACCCCAAGACTCTGGACCACATCTTCCTCTAGATGCTGATTCCAACAAATGTCCAGAAAATTTCTGGAGTGTATTAGTCAGCTTGCACCACAGAACCAATAGAGCATGTGTGTGTGTGTGTGTGTGTGTGTGTGTGTGTGTGTGTGTGTAGAGAGATTTATCATAGGGAAATAGGGAATTGATTCATATGATTATGGAGGTTAAGAAGTCCCAAGATCTATAGTCGGCAAACTGGAGACCCAAGAGAGCCATAGGTATAGTTCCAGTCTGAGTATAAAGGTCTTAGAAGCAGGAGAGTCTATGTTGTAATTGTAATGTGAATCCAAGTCCAAAGACAGGAGGAGACCAGTATCCCAGCTGGAAGACTGGGAGAAAGAGAGAATACAGTCTACATTACTAAGCCTTTTTGTCCAATTCAGGCATTTAGCAGATTGGAAAAAGCCCACCCACACTGGGGAGAGCAGTCTGTTTTACTTATCTACCAATTCATATGTTAATCTCATCCCAAAGCACCCTCACAGACACACCCAGAATAACATTTAACTAAATATATAGGCACCTTGTAGCCCAGTCAAGTTGACACATAAAATTAGCCATCATGGTTACATATATGATAATAGCCTGAAAGGCCTTCATTTTATTTTAATGTGGTAAGCTGGTTTGGATTAATATTTATTACTGTATTATATGTCATTTTTAATCAGTGTACTCTAGGGGTGCTTGGGTGACCTGGTTAAGCGGCTGCCTTTGGCTCAGGTCATGATCTCATGGTTTGTAACTTCAAGCCCCGCATCAGGCTCTGTGCTGACAGCTCAGAGCCTGGAGTCTGTTTCGGATTCTGTGTCTCCTTCTCTCTCTGCCCCTCCCCAGCCTGCACTCTATCTCTTTCTCTCAAAAATAAATAAACGTTAAAAAACATCTTTAAAAAATCATTGTACTTTATTCAATCTGCTATCAATGCACTTGTGATTGTTTCCTTATTTTTATTTATCTGTTTTTATAATTATGAACAGTGCAGCCATGACGCTCACTGTTTGTATTCTCCTTTTCATGCTTCATTTCTTCATATTTGAGTTTCCAAAATCATCAGAAATTGATTTATTGGATCTGTAATGGAGAGCCTAAGGAAGTAGAACTTCTTACGGAAGCGACCGGCAAGGTGTGATGGGACGTCATACCATTTGCAAACACAGTCCAGAAGAAAAGAGTAGGTAGAATCATGGAAAGAACCGGACCTTGTGCACTGAAAATGGGTTTCATCTCTGAGTAAATCGGTGATCTGGAAAATTTGCTTCGCTTCTCTGAATCTCAGTTTCCTCACCTGTAAAATGGGACAGTAGTGCTTGCCCCGCAGGATTATTGGAGGAATTTAAGACCTAATAGAATATTGGTATATACAAAGATATTCACTGACATAGTCTATTTTTCTTGCCTTTTTGCTCTATTTCCCAAAAAGTAATCGATGTCAAAGCGTTTTAGATCATGGGTAGAGTAAGGTGGAAATGCTCTCTGTGTATGTATGGTCATATATTAGGACCAATAAGTTTTGAGCTGAATTATAGCCAGGCACCTACTATCTCTTTGTAAGCAGAATGTAAATCACTTTCCTTGAGATGTTTCTCTTTGTTTGCCAGAATTCATTACCAGAGAGTTTCCAAAGCGCTATCCATTATGTCAGGGCCAGTAAGTGTGTATATGGCTTTTGTAAGGAGGTATACTATCCAGAGTTGAGCAAGGTTTTAATAACTCTCTAAAATCATCACTGCCAAAGTGGCTCCAGACTAGGGGAGTCATGGCCACATTAGCCCCTAGGAAGGGGCTGTCAGTGTTAATTGGGTGACTGGCATTCAGTCATGTGCCCATTTGATGGTGTGGCCTCACTCTGATCATGGGCATTATATTGAATGGCTAAATAAAAGATCATTTTTTCCTTCCAATCTGACTGGAAAAGAGAAAAGCACATAGTTAATACTATGTTATGCCATCAGGGGACATGAATCTGGGAAACTGACACGTTGAACTTTTAAACTCTGATTTTTAAGCTTTTAATAACTGTTTTGTGAATGTGATTCCCCGGTTTGGAAATGGGGAAATGATTTGCTCACTCAGAAGTAAATGTGTTATTTCTTAAAACTGAACAAGGATTGGAACCGTGTTTCCATGCTGTTCCCCTGAAATTGGTATAGTTCTCCTGCTAATCTGTGATGGCGGCGACTTAATTCATCATTATATTTTGTCACGTATATTATGAGCTCTTCTGGGGAGTAGAGGTAGCATTCCTCTGAGATCCTGAATGTTTAGTATTTCAACAGCAGGATCACGATATAGTTGGTAGAATACTGGCCTGGGTCTTATGGGCCAATCAGCGAAAGAATATTTACTGAGTGTTTACCCCACGCCATAAGAGAGTTAGATGGTAGAAGCATATTGGTAAGTAAAATATCCTTGAATCTGTGGACCTTCAAAACTAGAGTCTGTGATGAAGGAAATAAAGGAAATACACATATATACACACATATTCATATACATGCACACCCACACCTACACATGTATACACATATGTACACGTACATACACACGTACACATACATCCACACACACCCACACATTTACATGAATGCACACACATTTACACAAATGCACACACACATATACATAAACACACTCCACACATATACATACATGCACACACATACATCCATGTATATGTACCCATAGATATACACATACCCAAACATATACATACATACACACAAATGCACACACACCTATACATCCACATCCACACACACATCTTCACACATATGCACACATCCACACTTATCCATGTGTCCGCACACATCCACGCACAAACACATACACAAATGCGTACACATATACACATAAATACACACATGCCCACATACACACATACACACACACACACACACACACACACACACACACACACACTAAAAGTTGTATAGCGTGGTGGAATTGACCAACTACTTGGAATTAGTTAAAGCTGGATTCAAATCCTAACTCTGTGTCTTATTAGTTATGTCATCTTGGACACATCAATTAACCTGTGATTGTTTTCTGTTATAGGGAGAAATGTGACAATTATAATTGAAATCCAATGCTACATAAAGTGCCTAGTCCCATTGATGGCAAAAATAAACCCTCAGTAAGTTGAAATTATTAATAATGAGACTGTGAAGTTACTGAGAAATGCTCAATAATATTGACTGTTTACAAAGTTGTGATTCATTTCATGTAACAGATAAAGGTCTGAAATTGGGGGTAAAGCAAGTTCTATCTCTTTGCATGTGTGTATGTTTGTAAATTCAATAATACTTTTTTTGTTGATTTACACTGTGATTTTAAGAATATTTATCTTCTTTACTGATTATTTGTGGCTTTTATCTTACCTCACCCTAATTTTTGACCTACCCCATTCTTCCCCCTGCCTAGTTACCTACTGTATAACAACAGTTGATTCAGGTCATGAAGTTTTCACTAGAGTGGAGAATTTTAATGTAATGCAAACCATCATTTTATTTCCACAGATTTACTTAAAGTAAGGCACACCATTGTATTTTGTAAAGTAATTTTTCCTTCATTGTGAGTTATATTTAAAACTGTGGCATTGAGGGGAACCCGAGCATCTGACTTTTGATTTTGGCTCAGGTCATGGTCCCAGGGTCACGGGATCAATCCCTGCATCAGGCTCTGTGCTGAGAGTAGAGCCTACTTAGGATTCTGTCTGTCTGTCTGTCTGTCTGTCTCTCTCCCCCACCCCGCCCCTCCCCTGCTCTCACTATCTCTCTCTCTCTGAAATAAAAACAAAAACAAAATAAAATAAACAATTTAAAACTGTGGCATTGAACATGAGTATATTTAATATATTTCTTAGAGATTTTTTTTAGCATGGTATCATTTATTTGGGGAATAAAAAGTTTTGCTCTCTTCTCTAAGATGTTGTGATTTTTCTTTCAGAGATTTTACAAACTATCCATATCTGGACTTGGGAGGTAGAGACTGTACATTGGAAAAATTTAAGCATATTTTTAATGGGAAAAAGAAATCTGATTTCATTTATGAAGTATATATGAAGTATTAAGAAGACAGGTTTCTAGAGATTTGAAAAATAAAATACATTTTAAAAGTTGGGAAAAAATACAGATTGGGAAACAGTTTTATCTAAATTATTCTTTATTTTTTGCTCTAAATTGAACGTAATAATATATTGAACTAGCTACTTAGGGAATACAGATTTTTGGTTAATACATTTTCATTTAGTTATTTTTATTAACACACTAATCATTTTATTAATGACAGGGAATCATCTATATTTATCTTTGTTGGAAAATCTTTTCAATATGCATAATGTATTTTTTGATCTCAGGGAAATATGATAATTAATATAATGGAGATATTTAAGGTTTTTTTGGTCAAGAGTATTTCCACACTTAGGGATCATCAGCCTTATCATCTATCTATTGTACAGGAATCTGGACTAACAATAAACTTCCCACAGGATATTTATATTGTATATTCAAGAAAGTCAAACTAGCTAAATTCTTAGGTGTGTGATTACTAGTTTAAATTACTAAGAGTGTCTTGGGATACCTGGGTGACTCAGTAGGGCATCTGACTCGATTTTGGCTCAGGTCATGATCCCAGGGTCATGGGAAAGAACCCCGTGTTGGGCTCCACACTAGGTGTGGAGCCTGCTTGGGATTCTCTCTCTGTGTCTCTCTGCCCTTCTCCCGTGCTCTCATACTCTCTCCCTCTCTAAAATTAAAAAAAAAATGTTAAAATATAAAGGTTAGGAGTATCTTTATATATTTATGTATATGTGTGTGTAATATCTGTATAATTCCAATAATATCTAAAAGCAAGATATTAAACCTCTCTCAGCCTTAGCTTTTTCTGCAAAAAAAGGATATTGGTAAGGAAAGCCTTAGATCTCCAGCATAGGACATTGGGGAATAAAATCATCAGCATCAAAGACTTTGTAAAGCACAGCTCAGTTTAAGAATGTGAATCATTGCTTGAAAAGTTATTTACAGTTAGGTCTTCATTTCCTTGGACATCCACAACCTTTGTATGAATCTTAATAACAACATGTGTGGCATTGCTAGAGCTGAGGGGTCATTATGTGTGAAGTCATATGCCTACTGGATTCTGTACCCTTTGAAAGAAATAATCTTTGCATTCATTTGCTGCCTGGTGCTAGAAATGTTTGAATGAATGAATGAATGAGTGAGTGAGTGAATGATGTTAAAGTAGAGGACAGAGGATTTATGGTACATCATTATTTCTGTCATTGACCATTTATCCATTTATTGTTTTATAGTCTCCAACCCACAAAAGGAATTGTGCAGGTTAAGATGGACTGAGTAATGGGAAGCATTAGGTTTCTAACTGGAGAGTTGGAGGATTCATTTAGGAAATTAATAAATGAAAAGAGGATGAGAAGAAAGAACAGGTTCCCTCTGAGAAGTATTAGTACCTCTGTCCTTGTCCAGGATACCATAATGGCTGGGTCTTTTCTTCCCAGTGAAATTTGAGCACCCACAGTGGGCACTGCATCATGAGTTCATCATTGACTCCATAAATTTGGAGATAATTAGCAGGACTCATGGAAACTGTTCAGTATAATTTGGTTTAGATAAGGAAATGGAGGCTCTATGACCTAATATCTCACATCACCTTAATGGTACAGCTTAATTTAGTTACTCATCTCCCAGCGCCAGGGCTGTGCTCCAGCCATCCCATCTAATTTGACCAGGATAGTTTTTAGATAATTGCTTCTGTCTATTGAGCTAGAACGGTCAGCTGTGACAGCCAGTATGTACTTGTCTAATTTTTCAGAGCCTTGAAAATTGACACCTTCTTAGATGTATACACATCATTTCACTTTCTCTATGGATAGGAAATACGAAGAGAGCAAGAGATGGTAGGTATTGCTAGAGAGTTTCTTTCCTATTGGACAGTCCCCCACTTGAATGACCAGGTAAGAACCTTAGAGCAGGTGGAAATAGGGAGACTATATAAATCTGTCTCCTTAAATCCAGCACAGAGAGTACAATGATGCAACTTTGATGGCTTCTGGAACATTTCACTGCAGTACACGTGAGATTTCCCTCATTATTAATGGAATATGGTTTACACAGTTTGGGAGAAGTCCATTAGCTCTGTCCAATTCTGCTTTTGTCTTTAAGGAAAAGTGTTTCTGTACCTCAAACTGTGCTTGATTGTTCCTGCCTCTGTTTCTGTTGTCTGTCCATGAAAAGGCTGAGCAGAAAGTGAGTGTTCTGTAACAGGCAGCAGAAGAAAAGTTGGGCTTGCACACACTTTGGGGACTCTCAGCCTCACTCATGTGCAGTCAATGTACAGAATTAGAGGCAGGGTTCTGAGAGAAAAGCATCACAGCTCTACCAGTGTCAGTCTTATCTACTGGGCTTAGATGCTAAAGCCAGATAGCTTCAGCTTGTGATAACAGTCATCTCACATGGTCCTACAAAAGATACCACAGGGTAATGTGACTGGTAAAATCATCTTGCCAGCTTGCAATGTTGAAGATCTCCTTCATAGACTTCTCAAACATGGTGGCCATTATTGGCACTTGTGAAGAGCTATAGTAGAGAGCATCCTCCCTGTGTTCAGATTCTTTGCCATATGACTTTGTAGTTCCTTCCACTAAAGGCATAGAGTATATTTTTATGCCCCTTAACTTGGAATTTCTGTGTGGTTTGCTTGAGTCAGTGGGATGTTAGTGGGCATGATGTCATGAAAAGCATGGGGAGTATTATGCATTTGGTCTTGCTCTTTGCCATGATGGGAGAAGATGCCCATGTTTGCCATTGAGTCTGAGGAGGATGAAAAGAGACATGTGAAGTAGTCACCTTGGCTTAAATTAGCTAACTGCAGGCTGTGCACATTCTCATGAGATAAACAAATACTTACTGTATGCTCCTGACATTTTGTGGTTGTTACACAACGTTATTGTGACTATAACTAACTGGTACAAATACAGGGAAGTAAAGTAACTGTTTGAATTTCTGTCCTAATTGGGATTTTTAAACAGAAGAGTGACTATTAATAGTGACGTAGGATAACACATATATACAAGGACTGTCCTGGGTAAACCATCACACGTGACCGCTCAAAACCCAAGAATTTCTTCACTTTTGCTAGCCCTAGAAGGATTCTTGATGTGTCATAGTAAATAAGTGAAGAATAAAGAAACATACTCCATTTTCATTAATTTTACTTATTTTGTTAAAATGTACTCAAAATGTATTTGGCAGGAACAGAGCTGATCGCAAATGGCTTGCACTTGATTAGGGGAGGGGAGAAATGAAAAAAATATAATTGTCTCATCTCTTGGCATGTGTGGATTTTGCAGTCGGAGTTATAACTTGGTCAGGCAGCCATGTCCACAACGTGTAGAAATTTGAAATCATCCAGGGGCATGGCTCACAAGTGCTTATACCTTGCTACTGGTGTGCAGAAGTAGTTAATGACTTAGTAAGTGGGCCACACCAGCTACTTTGCACTTTGTATACAACTTGGCCTACATGATCTTTTCAATTCCTTGTAACTCCTGTAAAATAGGTAAAAGGCTTCATTGTGGAAAACTGTGATCACCAAATGACAAAAACTGTAATGGAAAAACTGAAGAGGTGGCGCACTTGAAGTAGGCATGTAGAGGTAGGAAACAGAAAACTCTCCCCCACCCCCCCAAATAGAATTTTGGAGAAAGCCAGAAACTATAGAACTCTTTCTTTACAAATGTAGGAGTTAATCACTCAGGAGCAATGAAGATTTATAATTCTAACTAGTAGTGATACGCCCATGCACACTCGTATACACACAAACATATACATATGTACATATACATACATATCTGTGTTCCATCATGGTAGGCAGAGAGCCCTACATGGAAATGAGAAGACTAAAGACGGGACATACAGGCTGGTTCATGGTATTAAGCTTTTTCATCAAAGTAAAAACACATCCCCCAAAGTACACAAATAAATGAATCATCACAAAGCAAACGCATGTACGCGACTTACAATTAATAAGACCACTTGAGCGGGTTATAGGTTTGAATTCCCAGATGTAAGATGTGCAATTAGATGTATGCAGCACCAGCTTTACTTAGCTTTAAAAAAAAAATTAAGCCAATCTGCAACTTCATTACAGAGACCTCAGACACTCTGACGCAGCTTCTGATGCCCCAAATCACTGCATGAGGATCCATGTAGGTCACCAGTTTGACAAAGACTAACACAAGTATGGATCACATTCACATAGGGAGACACCCAAGCTTGGGGACTTTCAGCTGAACTACTTTGCTAGCCACGTAGCTCTATATTCTTTTGTCCTTAAATTTTAAGTTACACAATGAACAGTCCTGACAGTCATGCACACTGGGGTAAAGATATTCATGTATCAATATTCAATATATAATATTAATATAACATCAGGGTTGATGTTATAGAAAATAAAAGATTCCTCCCTGTCTCCCAAAAGTCCTCCTAATGCTTTTTTTAAAAGTTTATTTTGAGAGAGAGCACACATGTGAATGGGGGGCAGGCAGAGAGAGAGAGACAGAGAGAGAATCCCAAGGATGCCACGCTGTCAGCACAGAGCCCAACTCAGGGCTTGAGCTCACCAACCATGAGATCATGACCTGAGCTGAAATCAAGAGTTGGATACTGAACCAACTGAGCCACCCAGGAACCTTTTTATGCTTCTTATTAATAGACTGCTCCTCCTGGTGATCACCATCATGACTTTATTCCTGCAAGTTATTTTCTAAGTTTACATAAAAGAAAACTACACTGCATACCTTTGTGGCTGGCATCTTTTGCTTATCATCATACTTTTCAGATCTATCATATATTTTTTTATCATATTTATGGTTAGTGTCTTATTGTATGCATATATTATAATATATTCATCCTATTGCTGATTGACATTTGGATTGTTTCTAATTTATATAGCTTGAATAAATCACGTTTCCATGCATGTTCTTGAAAATATCTTTCGGTACATATGTACATGCGATTCTGTTGGATATCTGCCTAGGAATGGCATTGTTTGGTCCTAGGGCAACCCCATGTGTAAGTAGCTATTGACAAACTTTTCCCAAGTGGCTACACCAATTTGTAGTTCTATTGATCCTAGGATAGCGGATGAGAGTTCATCTTGATCCATATGTTCTACACGTAGGGGGCAGAAAAATTTTCCTTCTACCTTTCCAGGTTCTTTGGTTGGCCTAATTAATTGACTTAAGACAAATTAACAAGGGAAAAACAAATTTAATTGCATACTTATGGGAGCCCCATAAAAAATACGAGACTCTAAAGTTATCAAAGCAGGAGGCTTTTATAACTTTTAGATGAGGAAATAATAAATTTGTGAAGAACTGACAAGACTAAGGGGTTTGGGGCTTGTGGTAGTAAATTAGTGAGGAAGGAATAGGTTTGTTTATACAGCCTTCTCAGTCCTAAATTCCTATCTCTGATGATAAGGATGGCCTGTACTCTCTTTGTGCAAGGGGGGCACCTTTCACATGGGAGACACATTTCCTGCTTCCAGGGAGACCAGGACCAGTGTCCTTCTTGCACTGTTTCTCAAGTAACTTGAATTCAGAATAACCAATATCACAATCATCTGCATATGCTGCTCCCCTGCATAGAACATTTGATATTATCCATCATTTTTATTACTGCTACTCCTGTGGGTGTGTAGTGGTAATATTACATTTCTCATCTCCAGTTCTCTGTGAAGTCCTGAGGTCTAAGACCTTTTCAAATATGTATTGCCATTTGAATATCCTCTTTGGCGAAGCACCTGTTCACATGTTTTCTTTATTTCTATTGGAATATCAGTCTTCCTCTTTTTCATTGGTATGATGTCTTTCTAGATTCAGAAGGGGAATCCTTTGCTGGTTATAATAAGTACAACAGACATTCTCTCTCCTCTCTCTGGTTTGCTTTTTCACCGTCTCAGTGGCATCTTTTAACGAACAGAATTTCTTCAATATCGTTCATTTTAGCAAAATTTTCCTTTATGGGTAGCACTTTTATTATGTTTATGGATTTTTTTTTTGTAATTCAGATTATGAAACTATTCTCCAGTATAAGCCAAGTGCTTCATCGTTTTATTACTTAAAAAAAAATTAAACCCTGATAGGATAATAATCCCTTCTTGTTCTTTTTCAGGAGTGGCTTGAATGTTTTCACATTTTGTAGTTTTCTTGTGAACTTTAGAATTAGCTTGTCAGTTTCCCCAAACAATGGTTGCTTGGATTTTTTACTGAGTTTGCTTTGAATCTATAGATCATTCTAAGGACAAATGACTGACACTTATTCTCACAGAACTCAGTTAATTGATTCATGAACATAAATATCTCTATGTCACTTTTTAAAAATTAATCTTAGTAATGATTTTTGGCTTTATGATTAGGGATCTTACATATGTTTTTATAGATTTTCCTAGGTATTTGATATTTTTGATGCTGCAGTAAATTACATCTGTTTTAAAATTTTATTTTCCAATTGTTGCTGCTATAGAAATACAAATTAATTTTTGGATATCACCAGTACATTTTTGGATATCACCAGTACATTTATTAACTTGATCATTTGTTTTCTTTTGAATTTTTATATAGTAATCTGTCACTTATAAATAACAGTATTATTTCCTCCCTTCTGGTTCTGTTACCTTTTTTCTTCTTTTCTTGACTTATTACACTGAGAAGGAACTTCAGTGCTGTGTTCAATACAATGGTTGTGTTAATCAACATTCTGGTATCGTTTCTGATTTTATGAGGCAAAATTTTTAACATTTTTCTACTGAGGTGATTTTACCGTAGGTTGTTTGCATGTATATGCTTCCTCCTTGCTCAAATCAAGAAATTTCCCTTTGGTTCTTGGTTTGCTCATTGTTTTGTTTTTCATTAGTATGAATGGGTGTTAAATTTTTTCAAGTGCTCTTTCTGTATGTATCAGTTGAGATGACTTTCCCCCCCTTGTCTATTCTCTTAATGAAGTGAATTAAATTGATTATTTTCAAATGTTGAACCAACTTTTCTTTTCCAGAGTAAGTCTGATCTCTTTATGACATATTAGCCTTTTTATATATTGCTGATTTTGATCTTTCACAAATATTTTTCAACCAATCATTATTAAATATGTATCTTAACTTTGCTTCCTTTTAATATGTATGACTAGTTTTGATAAGATTATGCCAGGCTTTTAAAATGATCCAGAAAGTTTTTCCTCTTTTTTCTGTTTGGAAAAGTTTGAGTAAGATGGGTGGTAGTTTTTCCTTAAATAGTTGTTGAATTCATTGATAAAGCCATCTGGACCCAGATTTTTCCTCATGGCTATGTTTTTAATTATAGATTCAATTACCTTATAGTTACAGGGTAGTCATTTTTTTTCTTTTTGTTAAAAGATTTTTCCAGGAATTTTTACTTATCTGAAATTTGATAAGCATTGGTATCAAAATCTTGATAATATCCTCTTCTTATCTTTTTAATATTTGCAGTATCTGACCCATAACCTCTTCTCATCCTCTGTATTGCTTTTTTTCTTTCTCTCCTATTTATTAATTCACTTTCACTAAGCGTTAATCACTTTGATTCATGTTTTTAAGACACTATTTTTTAACTTTGATTATCTTCATTATATTTTTTTATTTAATTTTTTGAGAGAGAGAGCACACAAGCAGGGGAGAGAGGCAGGAGGTAGAAAGAGAGAGAGAGAGAGAGAGAGAGAGAGAGAGAGAGAGAGAGAGAGATTGATTCTCAAGCATGCTCCATGCTCAGCGTGGAGACCAATGGAAGGCTTGATCCCACAACCCTGGGATCTTGACCTGAGCCACAATCAAGAGTTGGATGCTCAACTGACTGAGCCACCCAGGTGCCCCTGATTATCTTAATTATAATTTTAGTTCCTATTTTATTTCTTTCTGCTCTTTTTTGTGACCTGATTTCTCTTCTTAAGTTTGATATGCATGCATGACTTTTCTAACTTCTGAACATAGAGGACTATAATGCAGATTTTTTAAAGCATGTTTCTTTTCTAATGAGAGCTATAAATATATGAAAAAAATGTAAGGCTATACATGAGAAGCTATATCAATTCTTTTTCTTCTAAGATCCCTTTGCCTGTATTCTATAAATGTTGTTCTTTTTTATATTAATTTATTTTAAATAGGCTTCATTTCCATTGCGAATTTTAAATTTTATTTTATTTTAGAGACAGAGAAAGAGAGTTCAAGTGGGAGAGAGGGGCAGAGGGAGAGAGCGAATCTTAAGCAGGTTCCACGCTCAGCACAGAACTCAGTGACGGGCTTGATACCATGATCCTGGGATCATGACCTGAAAGAAAATCAAGAGTCAGACGCTCATAGGACTGAGCCACCCAGGTGCCTCATGATTTCTTTTTTGTTTCATGGTTTATTTATCCATGTTTTGGTTACCCTCCAATGAATGGAGATCTTTCAGTTAACATTTTTTTTGTTTGTTTTTTTTTTGTTTTTTTTTTTAATATATGAATTTTATTGTCAAATTGGTTTCCATACAACACCCAGTGCTCACCCCAAAAGGTGCCCTCCTCAATACCCATCACCCACCCTCCCCTCCCTCCCACCCCCCATCAACCCTCAGTTTGTTCTCAGTTTTTAAGAGTCTCTTATGCTTTGGCTCTCTCCCACTCTAACCTCCTTTTTTTTTTTTTCCTTCCCCTCCCCCATGGGTTTCTGTTAAGTTTCTCAGGATCCACATAAGAGAGAAACCATACGGTATCTGTCTTTCTCTGTATGGCTTATTTCACTTAGCATCACACTCTCCAGTTCCATCCACATTGCTACAAAAGGCCATATTTCATTCTTTCTCATTGCCACGTAGTACTCCATTGTGTATATAAACCACAATTTCTTTATCCATTCATCAGTTGATGGACATTTAGGCTCTTTCCCTAATTTGGCTATTGTTGAGAGTGCTGCTATAAACATTGGGGTACAAGTGCCCCTATGCATCAGTACTCCTGTATCCCTTGGATAAATTCCTAGCAGTGCTATTGCTGGGTCATAGGGTAGGTCTATTTTTAATTTTCTGAGGAACCTCCACACTGCTTTCCAGAGCGGCTGCACCAATTTGCATTCCTACCAACAGTGCAAGAGGGTTCCCGTTTCTCCACATCCTCGCCAGCATCTATAGTCTCCTGATTTGTTCATTTTGGCCACTCTGACTGGCGTGAGGTGATATCTGAGTGTGGTTTTGATTTGTATTTCCCTCATAAGGAGCGACGTTGAACATCTTTTCATGTGCCTGTTGGCCATCCAGATGTCTTCTTTAGAGAAGTGTCTATTCATGTTTTCTACCCATTTCTTCACTGGGTTATTTGTTTTTCAGGTGTGGAGTTTGGTAAACTCTTTATAGATTTTGGATACTAGCCCTTTGTCCGATATGTCATTTGCAAATATCTTTTCCCATTCCGTTGGTTGCCTTTTTGTTTTGTTGGTTGTTTCCTTTGCTGTGCAGAAGCTTTTTATCTTCATAAGGTCCCAGTAATTCACTTTTGCTTTTAATTCCCTTGCCTTTGGGGATGTGTCGAGTAAGAGATTGCTACGGCTGAGGTCAGAGAGGTCTTTTCCTGCTTTCTCCTCTAGGGTTTTGATGGTTTCCTGTCTCACATTCAGGTCCTTTATCCATTTTGAGTTTATTTTTGTGAATGGTGTGAGAAAGTGGTCTAGTTTCAACCTTCTGCATGTTGCTGTCCAGTTCTCCCAGCACCATTTGTTAAAGAGACTGTCTTTTTTCCATTGGATGTTCTTCCTGCTTTGTCAAAGATGAGTTGGCCATACGTTTGTGGGTCTAGTTCTGGGGTTTCTATTCTATTCCATTGGTCTATGTGCCTGTTTTTGTGCCATCAGTTAACATTTTTAAAGTTATTTCTAGCTTAATTCCACTGTGATCAGAGAGGATACCCTGTATGATTCCAATCATTTGACAGTTCTGGAGACTTTTTGCAGGCAACGTAAGATAAGTGTTCTCCAGTCTTTGCAAATAATGCCTACTTCTTTTTTTTTTCTAAAAATTTTTTAGTTTATTTATTTTTTGAGAGAGAGAGAGAGAGCAGAGGAGGGGCAGAGAGAGAGGGAGAGAGAGAATCCCAAGCAGGCTCTGTAGGGCTCAAACTCACAAACTGTGAGATCATGACCTGAGCCAAAATCAAGAGCCAGATGCTTAACCACCTGAGCCACCCAGGTGCCCCAATAATTTCTACTTTCAGTACTAGGCATTCACTTCTGTCTGGCTTACTCATTGTGTTGCTCAAATCTTTCATAGGCTTTTTGAATTATTTTTTTTCAATCTGCTTGATCTCAGTGACTACTAAGTGTGTTAAAGTCTAACTACAATCAAAGATTTTTCTTTTCTTCCTAATTTTATTTTATATGTTATAGGTTTAGATTCTCTCTTATTAAAGGCACATGTATTTGTAATTATTAACTCTTCCTGGTGACTTTATGGTTTTATCATTATAAAATGTTCCTCTTTATCTAACTAATGCTTTTTCCCTTACAGCAAACTCTCTTTGGTTAGTATAGGTGCACTAGCTTTGTTTTGTTAAGTATTCTTTATGGCAGATTTTAAAAATATATTTAGTTTAAATATCTGATATTCTTTCACTTTTCAGTTGTATCTAAAAGCAGCATATAGTTGGGTTTAATATTTTGAAATATGTTGATGATCTTTTTAAAATTTGGATGTTTAGGGGCACCTGGCTGACTCAGTCAGTCGAGCGTGTGACTCTTGATCTTGGGGTTGTGAGTTTGAGCACCCACTTTGGGTATAAAGATTGCTTAAAACTAAAATATTAAAAATTTTTTGGATATTTAGCACACTTAAATTTAATATGATTATTTTTATGTGTGATTTTAAATCTTTCTTCTCATCCTTCATATTCGATAAGTTTCACTTTCTTTTGACTTCTTCTGGATTAATTATTATTATCTCCTTTTATCCTCTATGAATTTGTTATTTATCCATGGTTTTATTTTTCTTTTAAGAGTTAACCCAGTGATTACAGTGTGTGTCATTCACTTCTCAGTCCTTATTACAAATTTGTACTTTCTCTCTTTCCTGAGAATGGAAGGATTTTAAAATTCTTTAATTCTCTTTATCCCCTTTCTGTGTTACGCTATTGTTTTGGGTGTGTATTCATTAAATATATGTTTAAATCCCACAATGAATTATTATTAATAGTTTCTCCTGTTAATGGTAATTCAAGTTCCCATGCATTATTCTTTTACATTACTCTTCATTCCTTTTATCTTTGAGTTTCTCCCTAGCATTGAACTTTTCTTCAGTAGTATTTCTTTTATTGCTTCTAGAAAAATGTTTTCTTTTACATTTATCTTTGAAGGAAAACATTTGCTTATTTTGAAATATTATATTGGCAGTTATAGTTTCTTTGCTTCCTTTGAAGTGAGCTATCAGTTATCTTTTTACTTCCTTGAAGATAATTTATCTTTTATAACCCCGGATTTTAAAAATAATCTTTTCAAAAATTGTATAGCTTTATGTGATGCATTTTAGTGTTGTTTTCTTTTAAATTCGCATTCATCATGCTTGACATTCAGAGGCTTCTTAGATTTGTGACTGAATAGGTTTTCTTAGTTATTATATTTTAAAATATTGCTTCTCTTCCATTTTCTTTTATCTCCTTATTTGGGGTTCTAATTACATGTGTGTTAGATTTTTTAAATAATTTAACGTTTTTGGGTTTTTTTTTGGTTTTTGTTTTTTGAGACAGGGAGAGACAGAGCATGAACAGGGTAGGGTCAGAGAGAGGGAGACGCAGAATCTGAAACAGGCTCCAGGCTCTGAGCTGTCAGCCCAGAGACTGACGTGGGGCTCAAACTCACGGACCGCGAAATCATGACCTGAGCCGAAGTCGGCCGCTCAACCGACTGAGCCACCCAGGCACCCCCGATTTTTTTTTACTGCAGTACTCTTACATTCCTTTTTTGAATATACTGTCATATACTTTTTTCCATGTTTTTCTCTTAAAAAAAATTGATCCTCCATTATGGATATTTTCCTGACATTTATTCCAATTCACTAATTCTCCCTGTCATGATATCTAATCTGCTTTTAATTCTATCTTTTTATTTGTTAATATCAGCTATTTGGTTTTCCTTTTTTCAGGATTTTCAATTGATTCTTTTCTTCTTTGAGAACAAATCTTAATCTTGCCTTCAGTTTTTCAAACATATATAGTTAATTTACAATCTATCTGATAACCCCTTTGTGGGTTCATTTCTATCACCTGTTGTTTTTCTTCACTTTATAATATGTTTTTTCTCCTCTATAGGTGGTGATTTATTTATTTTTTTTTATTTTAGAGAGACAGTGTGTACAAGAGGAGGGAGAGGGGAGTCATGGGAGAGAAAGAATCCCAAGCAGGCTCTGTGACGTCAACACAGAGTCCAATGCAGGGCTCAATCCCACAAACTGTGAGATCATGACCTAAGCCGAACTCAAGATTCAGACACTCAACAAACTGAGCCACTCAGGTGCTCCAGCAGCTGGTGGTTTTTAAAATTGTGTTCAATTTATGTGAAATTTGGTATATGAAATGATTTAGAGATAATGTACAACCTAAAACTTATTTTCTGTTTTATCATCCTTTGCTCAAGATTTATTTTTCATTCTCACAGAAAGTTATAAACTCAACCACATCTGGATCATCTTAATCCAATTAGAATTAGAAATGATATCAATTTGGGACTTAGGTTCTGAAACAGGGTCAATTTCTAGTTCACCTCTCTTGCTAAGGTGTCACTCTTCCTTTCCTCCTTTATATACCCTGAACTCAAATTCATGTCATTCCTTCCCTGCGATTATCAAAAGTTCCCCTCAGCTCTTCGTGTCTCAACAGACTCTTGAAGAATTAGCAGACAGCTTGGACGAAATCAGCCCACAATGCTCTGCTCAATTATCTACTTTTCCTTTGTCTCCCAGACATTAACCTATAATTCTTTGCTTTTTTTAATCCTTGATGTCTATAAATGGATGTCATCTTATAATTTTTTTCTAGCTATAGTTTAATGAACAAGGTTGGTCAAATTTCATTGTTCCCCATTACTGGAAACAGAACTTGGTGTTTAGTGAGATTTTGATTGTGAGAAAGAATAATGGCCTGAGCATGACATGAAAGGAGTCAAATTTGGTAATATTGGCAGAACTCGACTAACTTGAATAGAATGCTGTTTGAAGAGAAAAGGAGAGCCACTGTCCATTGGAGCCACATGATGGGTGGGTTTCAGGTGCATAGTTAGAATCTTGGACTTTATCCTGCTGGTGAGTGGTGAGATGCTCGGGATTTAGGAGTGGGGGAGAGAAATGATTTAAGTGGCATTTTAGAAGGATGAATCTTACAGATTACTGTCTTGCATGCACTGATATCACAGAATATTGAATCTGATGCCAAGAAAAGACCTTAGTCTCACAGGAAGAACTATATTTTGAATACCACCATCAGTTCTTGTAGCTATTCTTACCCAAAACTTATTTTCTAGAGGCATCCCTTATTTTAGACTTGGGCACCAGAAGTAATTTTGGTCGATGGGCTGTTCTCAATATTTATATCATGTTAAAAGTCAAATAGCCACTGGGGGGAGAGGTTATGTGCTTCCTTACACAGTGGAAATCTCAAAGGTCCTAAAAACGGATGTGTCTAACCTATAGATTGGATCCTTGGACACCTGCAGCTGCCTTCACAGCACTGACTTAAGTAATTAAAAGAAAATCATTGAGCCTTTGTGATGCTTTGTGCCTCCCGCTCATGGCAGATTGTAAATCCTATTTACATTGCACATCTCCCTTCCTTCATCAGGAAGACTCCATTGCTTTGGAACTGAGAATTTCAGAGCTATAAGGAACATTAAAACTCATCTTTGTTCACCCGCCTTAGTTTACAGATCTGGAACCGAAGCCCAGATTGTCAGTGGAACTTATCCAAAGTCGCACAGCTGGTTAATGGAAGAGCTGGAAATACAACCAGAATCGTTTGGATCCAAGCCCTCTAGAGTACTTTTTATTCCAAAACAGATTTTAAAAGATCTAACAGGTTACATGCAACTATAAATATATAAATCACAAGGCTAAACAGCAGATATATAGTTCACAGATAGGAGAATACTTATTAATGTTTTACATTTTTGTACAAAAGAAATACATGGACCAGCTAAGGGCTTTAGGGTACACCCCAAATAATCTACATTATATTGTAATGTGTGCATTTGTCTCTGGTCAAGGGAAGGTTGTCTTCCCAATTCCCAAAGGAGTTCATGAGTCAGAAAAGATGAAGAATCACAACTTAAAACTTCTTAGATGATTGGAGTTAACATGTAGCATCCATTCATTCGACTCTGTGCCAGATACTTTGGGAGAGACTCAGGATTCAAAGGTAAATGTAAGAAGAACCGTACATTCTTCTGGGGAGATAAATTGTCGTGTAGCAAATAAGTGATACAAATTACTGGTTAGAGGGGTGCCTGGGTGGCTCAGTTGTTTGAGCATCTGACTTTGGCTCAGGTCATGATATCATGGTTTGTGAGTTCTAGCCCCGTGTCGGGCTCTATGCTGACAGCTGGAGCCTGGAGCCTGCTTTGGATTCTGTGTCTCCTTCTCTCTCTCTGCCCCTCCCCCACTTGTGCTCTGTCTCTCTGTCTCTCAAAAATAAATAAATGTAAAAAAAAATACTGGTTAGATGATTTGTTTCCCAGTTCATTTCTTTATCGGACCAAGATCACTGTGAGAGACTGTATAGAAAACTGGAGCAATCATAGAATTAATGTAATTCTGAGATTTCTACCTTGAGTCATGTGGGTATATCTGACATTATCCAGATACATTTCACCCAAACTCTGCAGAGCCACAGTTCTGAATTCCTACATAACAGACCCATGTCTTCTCCATTTCTGGATCTCCTATCTGGTACACTGTAGGGCATACTGGAGGTTCCTAACAATGGGTTGAAACTCTTGCCCATATTTTCTTAAATCATTGACCCATGGACTCCACCTTACTGCCTTACAGAGAAGTTAGCAAGTTAGTTGATTTTTTCCTTAGACATAATTGAAGAATTTTTATTTTGCTATGGATGGGCTATGGCAGTCAAGAAGCTAATGGCTTCAATGGTGAATTGCAACATCAGAATGGTCATTCAGCACAGTGAACATGCTTGGGCAGTTTTTAACTACATCCAACACAACATTTCTTAAATCCACAATGCCAGTAGCTTCAGCTTGTTTGGGTGCCAAAGTATCCCAAATTGCTAGTTTTATGAAGATAATAAAAATAACACTAAAACCCAAACACTTTTCACGCTTTTCTCTGTTGCTGAGGAATACAGTGAAGGAATACATAACAAATGTGCGTTTAATAATCAGAGTCTGTGAAATTGCAGAGAATTGCCCCTGAGTAAAAGTGACATTTTCCTATACCCTTAAGGGTAAAAAGTATGGAGTAAAAAAGGAGAATACCAATGAATGCTTTCAGAGAAAATTTTTTCCAAGAATGGTGCTGGATTCATGGTACACCTGGTAGAGAACTTGTGTAAACTTATGAGGACAAAAATCTTCTTTGGACTTCCAAACCCCATCCCATTTTGGAAAACTAAAAAAAACAGTGCCCTAGTTTTCTTGCTATCATTTAACATCATGGAAGTAAAGAACAGCTGTTCTGATTTACCTTTATTCTGAGTTCAGCATGAGTCTGGCTCCTGAAACAAGCACCCATTGAGTAGTGCTAGCTGTGAAGTCAAGGATTAAAAAAAAACAAACAAACCCATATTCCACCTATTTTAAGACCAAAAATCCAGTGGCAATAAAGCAATTTCCTCAGCTTCATCATTAGATTAAGCTGCAATGCAATTACACTTTAAAAAAATCGAGTAAAGTGTAATTTGTATACAGTAAAATGCACCCGTGTTAAGTAATATAAATGTAAGACATAGAACAATAAAACTCTTGGTAGAAAACAGGAAGGATCCTTTACAATATTGGATTTGGCAGTGATTTCTTGGATATGACACGAAAGAGCACAGGTAACAAAAAATGGACAAATGGACTTAGCGAAAATTTAAACATTTTGTGCATCAGAAGACACTATCAGCAGTGTGAAAAGACAACCCACAGAGTGGGGGAAAATATTTGCAAATCCTATATTTGATAGGAAATCATATCTGGAATATGAAGTGTCTGGGTTGCTCAATTGGTTGAGTGTCTGACTCTTGATTTCCGCTCAGGTCATGATCCCACGGTCGTGCAATTGAGCCCCACATCAGGCTCTGCACTGAGTGTGGACCCTGCTTGAGATTCATTCTCTCTCTCTCTCTCTCTCTCTCTCTCTCTCTCCCTCCCTCCCTCCCCCTCCCTCCCTTCCTTTCCCTTCCTCCCTCCCTCCCTTCCTCTGCCCCTTTCCCTTGCTCACTTATGCTCACTTTCTAATATATACATATATATTATATGGAAGTTATAGACAACTCCTAAAACATATATATATATATATATATATATATGTATATATGTATATATATATATACACACACACATATATATATATATATATGTATAATTACATATATGTGGAACGTATAGAGAACTCCTAAAAGTTAACAAGAAAACACAACCCAATTCAGAAGTGGAAAAGGACCTAAACAGACTTCTCTCCAAAGAAGACACAGAAATGGCCAGTTTAAGACTTGACGCATGCACTCATGTAAGCACCGTCCAAATCAAGATATAGGACATGTCCACCCGCCCAAGAAGGTTCTGTCATACCCCTTTGGAATCATTTCTTGTCCTTCCCTGCCTTAGGCAATCACTGACCTAATTTTATCACTATGGATTAACTTTGCCTCTCATGAATGGAACCATAATATGGACTCTTTTGTGCCTGGCTCTTGCTGCTCAGCCTAATGTATTTAAGATTCGTCCATGATTCTGTGCATATAGTTCATTTCTTCCTTTTGCCAAGTAGTATTTAATTTATGACTATACCACAACTTGTTTATAAATCTGTCTGTTGGTTGATTTTCCCTCCCAGGTTTTGGCTTCTATGAACATTTATATAAAAGTGTTTTGTGGACATATAGTTTTCATTTTTGAAGGTATATAATTAGCAGTGGAACTTCTGGATTATTTCATAACATGTATGTTTAACTTGAGAGGAAAATCTCCAGACGTTTTCCAAGGTAATTGTACATACAAAGTTGAGTTCATCACTGTTTTATTTTATGGTTCCTGCTCTTCATGTCCTGTCTGTGAAATCCTCACCTATCCCAAGGTCCAAGACTTTCTACTCTATTGTATTTGAGCCATTTCACAGTTTTATTTCTTGTGTTTGAGGACCTGATCAATTTCTAGTTAATTGTCATACGTGGTCTGAAGTGGAAAGGCCAGTATTACTTTTTTTTAATTTTTGTTTTTAATGTTTATTTCTGAGAGAGAGGAAGAGACAGAGCATGAGCGGGGGAGGGGCAGAGAGAAGGAGACATAGAATCCGAAGCAGGTTCCAGGCTCTGAGCTGTCAGCACAGATCCCGATGCGGGGCTCGAATTCATGAACCGTGAGATTGTGACCCAAGCTGAAGTCGGACGCTGAACTGACTGAGCCACCCAGGTGCCCCTCAGTGTTACTTTTTGAATGTGGATATCCAGTTGTTTACCTCCATTTGTTGAGAATTTATCCTTTCTTCATTTAATTATCTTTGTGCGCATACATATATAGCACATGCACACGTGTGTGTGTGTGTGTGTGTGTGTGTGTTTACATCTATATATTACAGATATTGTCTCTGAATATTTATAAATTTATTTATGGATCCTGATTTGTTCCCTTGTTTTATATGTTATATTACAATGCTATTAGAACACTGACTTCACATAAACCTGTTCTTCTTTGTCAATATTATTTTGGCAGTTTGCATTGTATTGCCCTTATACATTTTTTAATCAGCTCATCAGAAATACCTGGCTGGGCTTTTAATGGATTAGCATTGAGTCTGTAGATGAATTCAGGGAGAGTTAATGACTTAACACCATATTGAGTACTCCATGCATGAGTACACTATACTTGAAAGACTAGAGAACCAGAAAGTTGAGTGCCTTGGACAGTCATACAGTCAGTTGATGGCAGAAATGGAGGGTGATGAACACACCAGACAGTCAGTAGTACACTGCTGGGTCATTCAGCCCAACATCTTTAGTGTAGTATATACTGTAGTATAGACAGTAATATGCCTTCAGCGGTTTCATGTCTGATTTGGGTATTTGTTCCTCTCTTGCCTCTTACAGGGCACTTGTCCTGGGCAGAGTATTTCTCCTTACCTCTTGGAGTCACTTTGGAAACATTATTTCAGTTACAGTGAAAAAGTGATTTCTCTTTGCACTAAGGTGAAATGAAAATATAGTTGCTGTTGGAAGGGTTTCAAGACACACTGTTATCAGAATGTGTCTCCCATGGTCTTAACTTGATCCCAAAATGGATGGACTGGAGACAACTAGTGTAATGATAGTGAACTGCCGTGTGCGTTAGTGAAGAGCTGAATTGTCCACACAAAGTTTTCAGCATTGCTTCACCTGCCCCTTATTTATTTATTTATTTATTTATTTATTTATTTAATCAATCTTTATTTATTTCTGAGAAAGAAAGAGAGAGACAGAGAGAGACAGAGTGTGAGTGGGGAAGGGGCAGAGAGAGAGGGAGACACAGAATCGGAAGCAGGATCCAGGCTTCGAGCTGTCCACACAGAACCCAATGCAGGGCTTGAACCCACGAACCAGGAAATCATGACCTGAGCCAAATTTGGACACTTAACTGACTGAGCCACCCAGGCACCCCTTGCCTGCCCCTTCTTTAGATCTAGGGGCAGGGATGCAGGGGGATGAGAAAACACGAATTATCGATGCCATTGTACAGAAGAGCAACCTGCTTTCTTCTTCATGGCTGAAAGTTTCAGTTTTCACCCAAAGATATTTTTTTAAAAATATATACTTTCTTTAATTTATCTGATTGAAATTTATTTCTTAACATCCCAGAGAATCCTAGCTCTTCCCCTTTTTCTTTAGGTGGGCTTACTTCAGCACCTGATTTTTTTTTTTTTTTTTTGTAATCTCTCTTCTGATTTTGGAAGAAACTCAACAAATCAGGTAGTTTCTCTGGGTTTCTGTTTTAATACCTTATACAATGATTGTTAGAAGGTGGCAGGGGGATAGGAAGCTATCCTCCACACTGGGAAGGCACTTTGAGGTTTCAAAGTAGAAGTAGAATTTAGAAATTGATCACTTACATACAATACCCAGTGCTCATCACAATAGGTGATGCCCATCACCTATTTCACCCATCCCCCACCCAACTCCCCTCTGGTAGCCATGGTTGTTCTTTAGAGTTAAGGGTCTGTTTTATGGTTTTACACAGTTGTATTCAGGGTAATTTACAGGGTCAATTGGCCAGGCCACAAGCCAGGCACTGTGAAGCTATTCTCGGCCAAGTGCAGACCTTACTCTGTGGATTTTATAATGCAAGGGGATGTACAGAGGTCATTGTGAGTGAGGTCAAAGGGTAGTTATCTAAAGTGGTGTCAGTTTTGCACCACATGGGAGATCAGAAGGAGCCTTCCCACATTCTGGTCACAGCAAACATTAACCTCCACAGGCCTGGAACATGTAGCCCTGAGGGAGGTCACTGGGCAGACATGAACAAGTTGGAGTGCCAATCATGGAGTCAGTATTGTTAGCATTCCTACAGTTGATTTTTTTAAGTTTATTTATTTATTTTAAGAGTGAGAGAGAGAGAGAGAGAGAATCTTAAGTAGACTCTGTGCTGTCAGTGCAGAGCCCGATGTGGGCTCGAACTTCATGAACTCATGAACTCATGAACTCAGGTGATATCATGACCTGAGCCAAAATCAAGAGTCAGATGCTTAACCAACTGAGCCACCCAGGCGCCCCTCCTACAGCTGAATCTTCACTGTGATTGAACATGAAACATGCCACCAAATGGCCCTGAGCCTTCATGCTGTTGTTCTATGTAACATAGCATGTGACATTTTCCAAAAAAAACACAAAAATGGCTCCCCAGACTTAATGGAGCCACAGAGCCCTCCACCAGAAGGTCTTCCTCAATGGAGGAGTGAGGCAGAGCATTTACTCCACATAGAACAAAATTTCCTAAAACCTCTCTTGAACCAAGTTGCTCACCAAGTCCGACATGACCCAGTTGTGTTTTCTTCCCTTCCCATCTTTTCTTGTCTTACTCCTGAATCTTTACTTCCCTGCATGCCTCCACGTCTACTCTTAGAACCATCTACCCCCTTCTCAGGGCTTGTTTCCTCATTTCTGCTTCTTTTCATTGCCCTTGGAGGCACAACAGTGGACCCACATATTCAAGCTCCTTCTTAGAAACTGAGAAAGAGAAAAGTTTGGGAAGTTTATGGATATTTTAACTTTGATACCTCCCTGATGGAAGAATCTAGCTATACTCTGTGACTAAGTTACCTAGAACAAAGGGGTTATTACCAGAAACTGAGTTCACCTCTTGTTGGGTGTCCAGCCAAAAGATACAACCAAGCCAAATTACAGGAAAAGAAAGGTTTTTACTTGCAACAAGTAACAGAGGACATTGGGGATATTTCCCAAAGCAGTGTCTCCTCAGATAACAAAACTTGGGAAGTTTTCAGCAAAGTCTGCATGCATATTGACAAAGAGACTTGTGCACTGAGAGATTCAGCATGAAATTGGGGCAAAAGTCATCTTCTAATGACAGAGTTCAGGTCTTAGTTGATCAGAGTCGCAAGGGCCAGCAGGGATCAGCACCGTCAATTCTCTGGCTTCAGTTAGTCTGGAGTTTGGGTGCTCAAAGTGGGTTGAATTCTGCCAAAAAGGCTCAAGAATGTACGTTTGGTAAATCTTTGCTTTTGAGATAGCACTGGGGGTTCTATCACTGATTTACCATCTCTGATATGGTCAGGCTATCTCCTGGCCTGATAAAGACTGTATTTGCATCCCCTTGTTCCCTTAACATCATTAACTACTGATGGTTTCACATTTATTTGTAACTCTCGCACCTCCTAGAAAGTTCTGCATGTAGTGTGCTTGGGTAAGTAGTGCTGGTCAGGCATAGATCATGAAAATGGCCAAAGCCTAAAATGACTTCTCTGGTGTCCAGAAAGCCATGTCTCATCTTTCTTTTCCTAGGTACTCCTAAATCCTTTTGTTTCTCAGCCTCTGAAAATGTGGGGATCTATGGGAGACCTGGTCTTATAGTTAGACATCCAGCCCCCAACCTGAGCTCTTGCCAGTTATAAAGGTCCGTGCCATTGAATATGCATAACCAACTTGAGACCTGGTTTTGTCACCTGAAAAATGGTGATCATTTATCTAACAAATTCCACTAGTCAGTACATATACAGAAATTTTTAAGATTGACTTCTTCCATGGAGGGGACGATATTGTTGAATCGAAGGGCATAAACTATAATCTTAATGATTTCATTGGTGCCATTGTAAAGGAGTTAAGGGTGGAAGAGAGAGACCAGCAAATGCAGCAGCCCCCATTCCTGGGGAAGCCATGACATGTTTTGAATTGGTACTGATATTTGTCCCATTGTGAAAGGTGGGGATTTAATTACCAAGAGGAAACACTGTTCCTGTTCACCAGGCATACATTCAGATGTCTTTGGGGGCCAGGCAAGTGATATAAATAAGCAAAGAGGAGCGGGGTAGGCGGGATACTAAAGGAGCCTGTGGCAAACTGGAGAGTGTGTGCCTGTTCAAAGCTGTTCAAGCTCAAAACAATTTTTTAAAAACTCATTGGACCAAACAAACAGAAATCTGTAGGCAGAGAGTGGTGATTCTATGCATAATGTGTTCGAGGAACACATTGTAGGATGCTTGGGGGTGGGGCATAGGGGCAGTTAGCACAGTTGGGGGAAAGTGCAAAGGAGAACATACATCTGGAAGTAGATGTGAAGGGCCTTCTGTGTTGGCCTAAGGAGTCTGGATTTTATCTTGTATATAGCAGGGAGGCAACTGAGTTCTTCAATTAGGTAGAGTGACATAATAAAGTTTGTTTTATAAGGTATCATCCTTAAGAGAATAAGGAGAGGGGCACCTGGATGGCTCTGTTGGTCAAGTGTCTGACTATTGGTTTCAGCTCAGGCCATGATCTCACAGTTCATGGGGTCAAGCCCCATGTCGGGCTCTGTGCTGACAGCATGGAACCTGCTTGGGATTCTCTCCCTCTTTCTTTGCCACTCCCCCACTTTTCTGTGTCTCAAAATAAATATTTTTTTTAAAAAAAGAGGAAGGAGGGGCACCTGGGTGGCTCAGTTGGTTAAGCGTCTGACTCCGGCTCAGGTCATGATCTCACAGTTGGTAGGTTTGAGCCCCGTGAGCTGTGCTGACAGCTCAGAGCCTGGAGTCTGCTTTGGATTCTGTGTGTGTCTCTCTCTCTGCCCCTGCCCCACTCACACTCTGTCTTTATCTCTCAAAAATAAATAAATGTTAAAAATTAAAAAAATAAAGAGTAAGGAGAGTGGACTGGATGTTGAGAGCTCAGACACTTTGCACAAATCCATGTGAGCAGTGATGAAGCCTGAACCAGGGCAGTGACAGTGACATTGGAAGAGGGGGCTTAGGAAAAGGATAGACTTCTGATGCAGAATGAAGCCAGTCTCCCAGGGGCTCTTTCAAAGGGATAACATGAGTGAAAGCCGTTTGTAGCCAGCACAGTGTGGTGCAGGTGGGAGGTGATATTAGCTCCCCTGGAGTGTAGCTGGTATCAGTGTTGGACAGCCTTGTTGGACAGTTCCCTGCTTTCATTGTCATGGCCTCTTGGTCACTCAGGGGTTGGGGTGAGGAGGAGGTATGGGAATGGATGCCTCTGAGACTGACCTCTATTCTGCAGAAGACGGGTCCTGCCCAGCCTAAGCTTGGCCATTTCTCCTGGGTCTGAATGCTCAGGTCTTCCTGCTGCCCGCATGGATGGCTTTGTCTATGAGCATTCCATTTTCTTCACGAAGAGAAAAAGCTACAGAGAACAGACACTTAAATCTGCAGGAATGTTACTCCGTATACATAAAAAAAAAAAAAAAAAAAGATAACAACACTAATACATCTTACAACTTCTAGCCAGGATCTGTTAGGTTGCTGCTATAGCAACCCCAACAGAAAGGATTCAACAAACCCCCACCCGATCCCCTCCTGAATCCGTATACCTGACAGTCACCCTCCCGGTGAGGCTGTCTCTCTTACATTACACCCACTAAGTGAAGATCCAAAGCAAAGAGACAGAAAATAACATCTTCTAACAATCTGCTTGTCATTTAGAAAAAGCTCCCCATATAAATGTCATGGAAACAAGCTGTTCTCGCAGAAAGAAAAGAAGAAAGCCCGGCCTCACTTGATTCCTTTTCAATTTTAATCTTCCTAATAAAAGGGTAACAGAAAGCAAATGTTAAGTGTTTGAAAGCAAATATCTCTGGAGCGTGGCCTCGGTGGGGTTCAGCCGTGTTCAGCCTTCTGGTAGGCTCCAAGCAGCAGGAGCCCCAGATCAGGCTCTCTGTGTGAAGATAAACTGACTGCTCAAGATGCCATCCATAGAACACTGAGAACTCAAAACAGGCTGACATGAGACAATGAGTATTTTTCTCCTAATTGGGACCAGGGATTCTTGCTAGGATACTGGCTTGCAAAGCCAATGCATTTCTGCTCAGCTAACATTCATCGCCACATAGTACGGACAATGCATAGTGCTTTGATTCTTTGAGGGATCCCCAGATAAACACGATATCGTTCTCTGTTCAAGGGTGAGAGATCTTCCATGTCTCAGCTACAGCAGGAGGCAGGTTGTGTTAAGCACACAAGGACAGTGTTGCAGAAGCTGGGAGCCCAGAAGAAGGAGCCTCAATTTTCAGCTGGGATTAGTGGGGGATGCTACAGAGGAAGCAGCCTTTGAATTGAGTCCCAGAGGGAGAGTTAAGATTAGAATAGCAGGATTAGGGGAAGAGAAGAGAATTCCAAGAAACACATTAAATGAAAGCAAGGTCAAGAAAGTGAAAGGGTAAGATATGGGGTGAAATAATGGAAGGTCTTGAATAACCTATATGCACAGTCATATCTGGACTGCAATGGTTTAGATACATCTAGGGTATGTGTGGTTAGCCAATATCCACACCCTAGAATCCACTGATTTTCTTAGAGATATAGAAGCTTCTTGAGAAAGGAACTTGAATCTTGTTTCTGCTTAAAGTTGACCTATATAGATATGCATAGCAAAGAGATGGGAGAGGCCATCAAGAAACTAGATTTTAGAAAGGAACTGCAGAGCTTTTAGAAAAGAAACCCCAGGAAGGTAAGCATGGTGAGTTAGACTCTGCATAATGTTCTGGAGGTCAGAGAGGAAACCTAAAAAGAACAAAGGAGATTGTCAAATTTTACATCATGAGAACCAAGAAATTCTACTATATAACTCTTCTAAAAGAGAATATTGGAAAAGAGAGGTTTTTATTTCCTTTTCACTTCACAGGAAATCACCTCTGTGAGTAGTCATGGCAGGGAACCATTACAGAACAACCAGCAAGAATTTAAGAAGGAGATCCATGATACCATGATGGCCATGTTTGGGGAGGAAAGCAATGCCATGGTGGCACCAATGCAAACAGCAGCCAGAGAGACTGCATGTATTTGAGTTCTGAGAGGACTAGGAATCCAGAGAAGGATCCCTGAAAGATAATGGCTCTGCACTGGTATTCATCCAATCAAAAAATCCTGTAATACTCGAGAATGATAGGTTTAATACTTGAACACATGACCTGATGACATACAAGGAATATTTGGGGCTGTGTAAAGAATTTTTGGTTGATTTCATGGACAAATTTTCAAAGTACATTCTTCAGAACACTCGTCGTCAGCAGGCTCATACTGAGCAGAGTGTCTTGGGATGGGAAGAGACTAGGGTGTACAGAATAGTGAGGAGATCTTTGTAGGAGACCAGGGAAAATGTGAGGATCTGGGCTGGGAAGGTTGGATGGGAGAAGGAAGGAGAGACTAATAGGAATCATTTCACTGGAAAAGCATCCAACAAAGGTAAAGACCAGTTAATTGTTTAGTTGGTTGATTGGACATGAATGAGAGAAGAAGCAAGAATGAGGGAAAAATTTATTGTGAAGGTTTAAGAGTCAAGAAAATGTAGCATAGTTGTTGAGTGAATGGGATTTAGAATCACCTGGATTTCATCCTGCCTGGGCCACCTACCAGTGAGGGACCTTAAGGGCATCACTTAGCTCTTGTGTGTTTTGTAAGCTGCAAAACAGAGAGAATAATGTCTATATCTGAGGCTTAGCTCTTGGATTAAATGATATATTTTATGTAACATACTTAAAAAGATATTTGCCATGAAGAGGAAACAGTTTGTGGAGAAATGTGATGAATTCATTTTAAATAATAATAATACCTCTATAGATCTTTTAAATATCTTGATGAATATTTTCCTCTATAGGGATCGTTTGTGTCTTCCATTAAATTTACTCCTAGGTATTTGGTGTAATTTATCCTATTTCAAATTGTCTCTTTTAAAGATTATTAATTTACAATTATTTGCTGATAATTGGCTTTTCTATATTGGCCTTTACCCATCAACTTGGTTGACTTCTGTTATCGATTTTATAATTCAGCTATGAGCTGTTTTGCAATGTCTATGTACATAATCATATTGTCCACATTATTATGTTATTGTAGTAATACTGTGTGGATAGTATTATTTCTTCCTTTGTAGTCCCATAGTTATTTTATTTTGCTTCATTGCATTGTCTAGAACTTCTAGATAAGTGTGAAGTGATGATAGTAGTTATCTTGTCCTCCACATGATCTCAGAGGGTGATCTTTCAACATTTTACCACTAAATAAGATGTCTATTGTAGGTCTTGTGTAGATACCTTCTATTAGATTGAAGAAAGACTCTCTCTTCATAATTTGCCAGTTATTTTAAGGAATGGATGTTTAATCTTGTGAAATTATTTTTAGGGATATTTGAAAAGATCTTTATTTTCCCTTTCTTCTGTTAATGCACTGAATTTCAAATCACTCTAAATCTTTTTTTTAAGTTTTTTATTTTGAGAGAGAGAAAGACTGAGAGAGAGAGAGAGGGAGAGACAGAGAGAATAAGCCAGTGGACAAGGGGCAGAGACAGAGGGGGATAGAGGATTTGAAGCAGGTTTCATGCTGACAGCAGATAGCCTGACTCAGGACTCAAACTCATGAACTGTGAGATTATGACCAGAGCTGAAGTCAGCCACTTAACCAACTGAGCCACCCAGGCGCCCCCAAGTCACTCTAAATCTTGAATATTAGTCCACCTTGAAATTATTAAATAAAATTAAGATAGATGGAGAAACATATAGATACATAGATATACAATTAATGTATTTAGTGTGTCCGTATATTGTTTTATAATTTTTGAAGTGGTATCCATGAGGCAGATGGACTGGTAATATTTTTTCTTGTCATATGCTTTTCAGGTTTTGGTGTAAAGTTTTTTCTGCCCTCAAAAAATGAACTAAAAAGTCTTTTAAATTTTCTATTTTTTTTTTTTTTAACGTTTATTTATTTTTGGGACAGAGAGAGACAGAGCATGAATGGGGAGGGGCAGAGAGAGAGGGAGACACAGAATCGGAAGCAGGCTCCAGGCTCTGAGCCATCCGCCCAGAGCCCGACGCGGGGCTCGAACCCGCGGACCGCGAGATCATGACCTGAGCCGAAGTCAGCCGCTTAGCCAACTGAGCCACCCAGGCGCCCCTAAATTTTCTATTTTTATTATTACTTGTTTAAGTGTTTGGTAGAATTCACTGATGTTTATTGAATCCTGGAATTTTCTGTTGTGAGGTTCTAATTACAAATTTAATTACTTTATAATATAGGACTCTTTATATTTTCTATTTCTATTTTTGTCAGCCTTGGTATGCTACATTTTCCTAGGAAATAGTCTAGTTTTTCTTTTCTACATTTTCAAACTTATTGCTAATAAATTGTTCATAATGTCCTCTTAGGCAATTTTAATATCTGTGATATCCTTCACCAAGTCTCCTTTATCATTGGTTACATTGACTAGTTGTTTTGTCTGGCTTTGTGTTGGTCTTAATCACACTTGCCAAAGGCTTATTAATCTTCCAAATCTGTTCAAGGAACCAAATTCTGGAATTATATATAAAATCCTCTATATTTTAATATGTTTTCTACTTCATTCATTCATGATACTCTGACCATCTTTGTAATAACTCCAACTCAAAGCTATGTATCTCCTTCTAAGCATGAGTTTAATCGCATAATAGAAGTTTGATGATGCAGTTTCATTATTAGTCACTTTCGAGGAGCTCTCCCTGATATGGAAGCCTGATGATGAAGAATTAACAGTATCCAGAAAACTGTGCTCTGTCTGGGATACAGAGCTTTGAGGCCGAAAGCAATGGCCTATATACAGACTCTGAGGCAGAAAAGAACTCAGTGAGTGAAAGAAGGCCAGTGTTAATGAAGGAAACGAATGCTATCTAAAGCACATACCAGAGGGCAACTGATTTCTGTACATTAATTTTGTATCCTGCGACTTTGCTGAATTCATGTATCAGTTCTAGCAGACTTTTTGTGGAGTCTATTGGGTTATCCATGTATAATAACTTGTCATCTGCAAAAAGTGAAAGCTTGACTTCATCTTTGCCAATATTGATGTCTTTTATTTCATTTTGTTGTCTGATCACTGATGCTAGCACTTCCAATACTATGTTAAACAACAATGGTGAGAGTAGACATCCTTATCATGTTCCTGATCTCAGGGGGAAAGCTCTCAGTTTCCCCCCATTGTGGATGATAATAGCTGTGGGATTTTCATAAATGGCTTTTATGATGTTTAAGTGTGATCCTTCTATCCCGACTTTCTGATGGTTTTTACTAAGAAACGATGCTGAATATTGTCAAATGCTTTTTCTGCATCAATTGACAGGATAATATGGTTCTTATCTTTTCACAATTGCACCAAGAATCAAAAAATACCTAGGAATAAACTTAACCAAAGATGTAAAAGATCTGTATGCCGAAAACTATAGAAAGCTTATAAAGGAAATTGAAGAAGATATAAAGAAATGGAAAAACATTCCGTGCTCATGGATTGGAAGAATAAATATTGTTAAATGTCAATACTACCCAAAGCAATCTACACATTCAATGCAATCCCAATCAAAATTGCACCAGCATTCTTCTCGAAGCTAGAACAAGCAATCCTAAAATTTGTATGGAACCACAAAAGACCCTGAAGAGCCAAAGTAATATTGAAGAGGAAGACCAATGTGGGAGGCATCACAATCCCAGACTTTAACTTCTACTACAAAGCTATAATCATCCAGACAGCATGGTATTGGCACAAAAACAGACACATAGACCAATGGAATTGAATAGAGATTCCAGAATTGGACCCACAAAAATATGGCCAACTAATCTTTGACAAAGCAGGAAAGAACATCCAATGGAAAAAAAGACAGTCTCTTTAACAAATGGTGCTAGTAGAACTAAACAGCAACATGCAGAATGAAACTAAACCACTTTCTTACACCATTCACAAAAATAAACTCAAAATGGATCAAGAACCTGAATGTGAGACAGGAAACCATCAAAACCCTAGAGGAGAAAGCAGGAAAAAAACCTCTCTGACCTCAGCCACAGCAATTTCTTACTTGACACATCCCCAAAGGCAAGGGAATTAAAAGCAAAAATTAACTATTGGGACCTCATGAAGATAAAAAGCTTCTGCACTGCAAAGGAAGCAGTCAAAAAAACTAAAAGGCAACTGACAGAATAGGAAAAGATATTTGCAAATGACATATCGGACAAAGGGCTTGTATCCAAAATCTATAAAGAGCTCACCAAACTCCACACCCGAAAACAAATAACCCAGTGAAGAAATGGGCAGAAGACACGAATAGACACTTCTCTAAATAAGACATCCAGATGGCCAACAGGCACATGAAAAGATGCTCCATGTCACTCCTCATCAGAGAAATACAAATCA
This sequence comes from Panthera pardus, assembly GCF_024362965.1. Classification (NCBI taxonomy): domain Eukaryota; kingdom Metazoa; phylum Chordata; class Mammalia; order Carnivora; family Felidae; genus Panthera; species Panthera pardus. The sequence goes on from NW_026526765.1 coordinate 145,520,348, forward strand.
AAACCACACTGAGATACCACCTCACGCCAGTCAGAGTGGCCAAAATGAAGAAATCAGAAGACTATAGATGCTGGAGAGGATGTGGAGAAACGGGAATCCTCTTGCACTGTTGGTGGGAATGCAAACTGGTGGAGCCGCCCTGGAAAACAGTGTGGAGGTTCCTCAAAAAATTAAAAATAGATCTACCCTATGACCCAGCAATAGCACTGCTAGGAATTTACCCAATGAATACAGGAATGCTGATACATAAGGGCACTTGTACCCCAATGTTTATAGCAGCACTTTCAACAATAGCCAAATTATGGAAAGAGCCTAAATGTCCATCAACTGATGAATGGATAAAGAAATTGTGGTTTATATACACAATGGAATACTACGTGGCAATGAGAAAGAATGAAATATGGCCTTTTGTAGCAACATGGATGGAACTGGAGAGTGTTATGCTAAGTGAAAAAAGTTATACAGAGAAAGACAGATACCATATGTTTTCACTCTTATGTGGATCCTGAGAAACTTGGCAGAGGACCATAGGGGAGGGGAAGGGGGAAAAATTAGGGAGGGAGGCAAACCATAAGAGATTCTTAAAAACGGAGAATTAACTAATGGTTGATGGGGGGTGGGAGGGAGGGGAAAGTGGGTGATGGGCATTGAGGAGGTCATCTGTTGGGATGAGCACTGGGTGTTGTATGGAAACCAATTTGAGAATAAATTTAGTAGTAAAAAAAAACAAAAACAAAAACAAAAAGAAATAAAGCACAGACCAAACACTGAGACAATCACTGAACCAGACAGTAGATCTGGAGATAATATCCAGAATGCCCTCTAGAATAACAAAGTGAGGTTAGGGTACAGGGATTCTGGAATGAGGATATCTAATATTAACCTAGTTGGAATTCTAGTAAAGGAGAATAGAGAGAGAAGTGAAAACAACATTTAAAAATAAGGAAGATCTGGGGTGCCTGGGTGGCTCAGTCAGTTGAGTGTTCAACTTCGGCTCAGGTCATGATCTCATGGCTCGTGAGTTCGAGCCCCACGTGGGGCTCTGTGCTGACAGCTCAGAGCCAGGAGCCTGCTTCGAATTCTGTGTCTTCCTCTCTTTCTGCCTCTAACCCACTCACATTCTGTCTCTGTCTCTCTCAAAAATAAATAAACATTTAAAAAATTTGAAAATAAGGAAGATCTTTTTCAGAATTGCTGAAATATATGACTTCGTAAATTGAGGAAGTATATCAAGTCTCAAGCAAAATAAATAATAGAAATTAACATCTAGACAAATCTTAATGAAACTATATCACAGACTTAGATCCAAAAGTTAGCAAGAGAAAAAAGTTAAATTGTCTTAAAAAATTTTTTTTAATGTTTATTTTCGAGAGAGAGAGCAAGTGGGGGAGGGGCAGAGAGAGAAGGAGACATAGAATCCAAATCAGGTTTCAGGTTTTGAGCTGTCAGCACAGAGTCCAACACGGGGCTTGAACTCACAAACTGCAAGATAATGATCTGAGCCAAAGTCAGATGCTTAACCGACTGAGGAACCCAGACGCTCCTAAATTGTCTTTTTAAAAAACTGACGAAAAGGTGCTTTCTAATGATGACAATATAGGCCAAAAAGCACCTGATTTTATGTGGCATGAATTCCTACAAATCAGTAGGAAAATGAGTGATATCTATATAAAAAGGTGTTAGCCATCACTAATGATTGTAAAAATGTAAATTTTAACTATACTGAGTGATTGCTGCACAGCCAATATTAAAAAGACCAATGATATCTATTATTTCTGAGAATGTAGGATTGGAACTCTCCTATATTATTTCTGGGGATGCAAATAAATACAACCAGTTTGGAAAATTATTTAGCAATAACTCAGCTCCTAAAGTTGAGCATATTTGCATGCTCTGTGCTTCAGTAATTCCACTCCTACATTTACATTTGACAGAAATGCAAGGATATGTTTCCTAAAATACATGTATAGGAATGTTTACAGTAGCATTATTCTTAGTAATCGAAATGAAACATAACCACCGGGACATCTGGGTGGCTCAGTTGGTTAGGCGTAAGACTCTTGATCTTGGCTCAGGTCATGATCTCTGGGTACGTGGGATCAAGCCCTGTGTTGGGCTCTGTGCTGACAGCAAAAAGCCTGCTTGGAATGCTCCCTCTCCCTCTCTCTCTCTCTCTCTCTCTCTCTCAAAGTAAATAAATATTAAAAAAAAAAAAAACTAAACACAAACCAAATGAATGTTAACAGTAGAAAAGAGAAGTAAATTGTGATAGGAGCATAGCGTGGAAATTTAGCAATAGGAATGAACAAACTCCAGCAGCTAGCACCACACAGATGGACATCACAGATCGAATGTTGTATGAGAAAAGCAATATACAAAGGCATGCATACTATATGATTTTATTTACATCAAGTTCAAAATAAGCTAAAGAATAATGATTGGAATAATGGTTACCTTGGAAGAGGAAAGTGAATAGTTTCTAAAGAGGTTGCAGTGGGGGCATCTAGGCTCCTGGAAAAATGTGCTGGGTTGTAATCTTATGATTTGTGTACCTTTCTGTATGTTGATACTTCAAAAAGGTTTATTTTTTTTAAACTGAAAGATACTAACAGATTCCTAAAGGAAGAAATTTTAGGGTGAGCTAAGTGTGTGCCTTATGAAGTATGAAGAAAATACCACTACGAAAATAAAAATGAAGAGGGAAGGAAATATGGATAGAGAAAGAAATAGATGTTACAAAAACAATGAAGCCAGACAAAGTTTAAGGAATAAAAGTGAAACTGTTAAGAGTAGTATTTAGTAAAATTTAAATAGAAGAAATTGAAGCAAGGCCAAAATTTGGGTCCTTGAAGAGGGTAATAAAACAGATAAGCCTTTAGGGAAATATTCTTATAGTAAAAAAAAGTAAAGGTACAAACAAGAAATTCTAGGAATTTAAATAGATGTTATAGCAGTGGATATGTACATTTTTTTTAAGTGAGAGAATACACGAGTAACTTCATTCAAATGAAACTGAAAACATAATGGAATTGTTCTTTGAGAAGAAAGTATTTTAACTGACTCAGAAAAAAAAAATTCTTCAATAGACTCAGAACTAACTTTTAAAAACATGAATCAATGAGCGATAAAATATCTTCTCATGGAAAACCAGAGGCCAAATGATTTTCTAGACAAGTTCATGCAAACCCTCAAGTAGCACCTAAGTCCAATTTTATAAATCTAAAAAGAGAGAAGCCTAAAATAAAACAAAAGGCATTACTACAGCCCCCAACAGTCACTTCTCCCGTGCCTGTACAGTATAAGAAAATAGAATTATAGACTGATGTCATGTAAGAACACAAAGCAAAACATTAGCAAATTAAAGTTTGCAATAAGCATATATGTTCAAAATTATAACCAAAGTAATACAAAGAATATTTCAAAACCTAAGAAGACTTGACAGATCAGTAACTAAAATACTCTCCAGAGGCAGGAAAATAAAGAGCAAAGGAATGAATGGGCACCTGAACAGAAGAAGAACCTCAAGTGTCCAATAAAGGTGAGAAGATCTTCCAACTCCAAACCACAAGGAAATCGAGCTTCACACATATAAGATTGCCAAATTTAAAAATTGTGTCAACACTAAAACTGTGTGATACAACATGAACAGTTTTCTTCCATTGGTAGGGTATAAATTGGTTTCATTACTTTGGAGAACAATTTGACCAAATTGGTAAATTTGAACACATGCACATTCCATTGCATGGCAGTTCAACTCTGAGATGTATCATCAAGAAGAGTGCTACTCAAAGCAGGGTCCTCAGATAGATATGACTCTGCAAGTTGTCCCGACCAGTCCATGCAGAAATAAAAACAAAAACTTTAGAGTAAGCATTTAGAAGCTTTGATAGTAATTTGACATTGCAATGTCATCTATTTTGTGTTTTATGAAAGTATCTGTCTATAGCCAATTGGAAAACTTACAAATCCTTCCTTGTAGATAGTTTTAGAAGCACAGGTCTGGAGGCACCTGGGTGGCTCAGTCATTTGAGCATCTGACTCTTGGTTGGCTCAGGTCATGATCCTAGAGTCATGGGATTGAGCCCTGTATCAGGCTCCATACTGAATGTGGAGCCTGCTTCTGATTCTCTCTCTCCTTCTCTCTCTGCCCCTTCCCCACTGATGCTTGCTCTCTCTATCTCAAAAATAAATAAATAAACATTAAAAAAAGCACACTGCTCTGTATAACATTCATATGTGACTTGGGGGATATAGGCAATGATAATAGTTCATGGCACACTAGAGTAAATGCACAGTACTCTTTGTGCCCATGGGCAACTGTGTACTTCCCTTACCCCAGGCCCTACCTGGCCAACTTCAAGCCAAACACGAGCCATCATCTCTGCTCACTAACTAAAGCAGTCATGGCCAACAGAGGACCTGTGTCACACTGGTTGGTGAGCTCTGTTCCAGCAACTGTCATACACACATAGGAGATATGCAAGAAGATATGTACAAGGATTTTCATATCAGCATCATGTATCATGATGATAATACTGAAATTGACTTAAATGTCCATCACATGCACCCCCCCACACATACACACTTATGAATTTTCTAATGTTGACTAAAAAAAGGGAATCAACAAAGTACATATAGTAAAATATACTAAATAATGTTTTAGTAGTTTAAAATTATATTAAATAAATACATAAAAACAGAGAATACACCCTATGAAAATATAAGAAAAGCAACAGGAAGACAAATATTAAGCTCAGGATAATGGATACCCCTGGTGGGAAAGAGAGGGAGGTGCACTGAGAAGGAAATGGAATATAATAGAAGTACAGTGGATTTCAAATGTACTTGTCATATTTTATTTTCTTAAGCTAGGTTGTTTTTATATATTACAGTATCTTTAAAAATAGTTTATAGGGGTGCCTGGGTGGTTCAATCAGTTAAGCGACCAATTCTTGATTTCTGCTCCAGTCACGATCTCAAGGTTTGTGAGTTTGACCCCCACGTCGGGCTCCACATTGACAGTGCAGAGCCTGCTTGGGATTCTTTCTCTCTGTCCCTCTCCGTCTGCCCTTCCCCTCCTTGTGCTCCTCTCTCTCAAACTAAATAAACTTAAAATATAGTTTATAATTTTTTGAGAGATAAGTTCCAGAGCAATAATTTGCTAACAGGAAGGTCCTACTGCAGAGTTCCATCACTTATGATAGAACACTGTGGGGTGTGGTTGTGGGATAAACAAGAAGCAGGGACTTGAGATGTCTTGATACAAATAGAATGTAGTTGTCAGCATCCTCCAACCTCTGCTTAAACAACTCAAACAGCAGGGGACTCACTTTCTATTAAGAGAGCCTGTTCCATTGTTGGACAGCCATGGTTTTGAGCCAAAAATCAGCCTTTCAGTGTCTTGATGGTCTTTGCCCATGTAGAATGGTTCCATTCTCTCTCCTTCCAAGTATCTGAAGACACCTTTTCTGTCTTCCATGGGTGTAGTCTTCTAGACTAAATTTACTCTGAAAGCCCCCTCTTTAACTTATTTATAGTTGATCTCACATCCTACTTCACACAAAAACAGAGGCCTTTGGATTTGAACTAGCTTCCCTAACCCAGCCTCCAAATGTGTGGCTACCTGCCTCAAGTTTCACAACCTCCCTTTCTGTATGTCAGAACAAATGATTTCCCTATTCAAGGGTGATGTTTCCTAGTACTTTTGAGTCCATCTTCTCCCATTTTCTCCTGTTTCATTGCTTACTCACTTTCTGGAATGTTTTAAACACTTTCCCTTTTAGTTTGTCTCCATTAATACAAGAAGACATTTTCCTTAAAGAAAAAAAAATTAGCCAATACAGTTGACATGGGAGTCTTCCTTGATCACTCCAACCACATTTTTACTTCTGCCCAGAGGTAACCAACTTTATACTTTTAGTACATTCCATCATATTTTTCTCTATGCATGTGCACATATTTATATGAATGTGGAAACATGTACACTTGTGTGTGTTACGTGAGACAATAATTTATTATCCAAGCTTTAAAAACCTACAGTACTATGTACCCTGGAGAGCTTTCCATGACTATATATAGACCTCTCTCCTTCTTTCTGTTTTTTTACTTTCTGTAAAAAAAGACTCTTCTTTTTTTTAAATGTTTATTTATTTATTTTGAGAAAGAGAGAGAGAGCGTGTGCCTGCGTGCATGAGCAGGGGAGGGGCAGACAGAGAGGGAGAGAGAGAATCCCAAGCAAGCGCCGTGCTCAGTGTGGAGACCAACACAGGGCTCAAACTCATGATGGTGAGATCACGACCTGAGCTGAAATCTAGTCGGTTGCTCAACTGACTAAGCCACCCAGGTGCCCCAAACTTCTACCCGCCCCCTATTGATGGTTCTTTACTTTCATGGGATGTTTTATTTTGATAAAATTTCAAACTTACAGAAAAGTTTTAGGAATAATACAAAGATCCTATGTATACTATTTAACTAAATTCACTAGTTGTTAACATTTTTCCAAATTGCTTTGTTGGTAGTTCCCTCTCCAATCCCCCCTTCTGCCTCCTGTACAAGTCACATTTTTCTGAACCCTGAACCGTTTGAGAATGAGTTGAGGACATTATGCTCCTTTATGATACATTTAAAAAAAAGTTTTTAATTGTTTTATTATTTTTTGAGAGAGAGTAAGAGTGAGCATGAGTGGGGGAGCGGCAGTGGGGGGGGGAGAGAGAGAGGAAATTCCAAGCAGGCTACATGGGCAGCACAGAGCCTGATGCATGACTCCATCTCATGACCGTGAGATCATGACCTGAGCCAAAATCAAGAGTTGGATGCTCAACTGACTGAACCACCCAGGCGCCCCCTCGCCCTTATGATATATTTTTGTATCTGTATTTGTTAAGAATAAAGTTTTATCTTTTATAAACACAATATAGTTAGCAAATAAGAAAATTTAAGATCGATACAAAACTAGTACTTAATCTATGACTGATATTCAAATTTGGCCAGTTGTCTCTGTATGTCCTTTATAATTTGTTGTACCCTCCTGGTCTAGAAAGTTGACTTGCATTTAGTTGTATCTATTAAGTTTCCCACAATTGGATTTCTTTGTCCTTTCTAAAATCATTTATGAAGATTCATAAAAACATTTATGAAGACTGGTTAGTTTTTTTAAAAAGTCAGTTTATGGGGTGCCCGGGGGGCTCAGTTGGTTAAGCATCCAACTTTGGCTCAGGTCATGATCTCACAGTTTGTGAGTTTGAGCCCCGCGCTCGGCTCCCTGCTGACAGCTCAGAGCCTGGAGCCTGCTTCATATTCTGTCTCTCCCTCTCTCTCTGCCCCATCCCCACTCATGCTTCGTCTCTCTCTGTCTAAAAAATAAATGAAACATTAAAAATTTTTTTTAAAGATTAAAAAAATAAATAGTTTACATTTAATTTTGGTTTATGTCTTTGAGATTGTCTGATAGCTCCTCACTATTAGATTCACATTATGTATTTTTGGTGGGATGAACACAGAAATGATTGGTCTTCCTTTCTTACATCATATCAGCAGGCATATGACATTGGTCTGCACATTTATTGATAGTGTTACTTTGTTTCCTTGGTTGAGGAAGTAGTTGCTACGTTTGCCTTTCCTTGTTTTGCTTTGTTTTGTTTTTTAAATGTTTATTTATTTATTTTGAGAGAGAGAGAGAGAGAGAAAGAGAGAGAGAAGCAGAGAGAGAGAGGGAGACAGAGAATCTGAACCAGGCTCTGCGCTGACAGCAGTGAGCTCATTGCAGGGCTCAGACTCACAAACTGTGAGGACATGACTTGAGCAGGAGTCATACCCATAGCCAACTGAGCCAGCCAGGTGCCCTTCTTCTTCTTATTTTTTTTAAACAGCAAAATTACTATTAACCTTTTGTAAGTAGTAAAACAATGTTTTGTAAGGTATTTTGATACCATGGAAATAACCATTCTGATCTTCACATACTTTCCCTCACCATAAGGAACAGTTTTTTCCTTTTATTTATTAAGCAAGTACCTAAGGATTTCATTTACTTCAGTTTTTTATTTCGTATTTTTATTCATTTATTTCACATATTTTATATAACATATATTTATTTTATATTTTTACTCATAAACTCTTAATATCAGTATTCTTTGGATGCACGGACTCTCCCAGATTTGTGATTTTATGATTTGTGCCCCTTCAGGCTGCCCTGTGTGTCCCTTATGTCCTTCATATCCGCATTTGAATGTTTCTTCCTTTCTGGCATGAGATGTTTCTGGCTCATCTTGAACTTCCCTGTCCTACTTCTGTAATCTGCCGTTTCTACCAGGAGAACGGTATTCAATATTTAGTGGAGACTGGTATTAAGAATTCAAGGTCAAGCACGAGGTGTGGGATTCTTTTGCTGCTAGGTCTCTTTCGCAAAACACAATTCGGAAATGAATACACAAACATGTTTATTTAAATACGTATCTGTATCTGTTTCTAGATCCGTAAGTTCATACTGATGCTTCCAATTCCTGTCTAATACCACAAGGTTCCTCCCAGCCTGACCCCACTCTGCATTTGCAACTCCCTTCTCCAACACTGAGAAATCTGCTTCCGCGGTCCTCAGTGTATATTTAGTTTCTCAACCTTCTAGTATACAGAAAGTAGTTTTACAACTGCTTACCCACACTGCTATGGAAAAACAAGCATAATAAATGTCTTTAGATCGAGGTAATTTCATTCAATTAATGTCTGTGAACTGATTAATATCATACCAATGTTAATTTCTTGTTTTTTATAATTATATCAGGGTTTTGTAAGATGTTACCATTGAGGAAATGGGCAGGGATATAAGGAAACCCTTGTACTTTTTTTTGCAACTTTTCTGCAAGTCTATTATTATGCAAAATAAAAAGTCATAAAAAATTACTAAGGTTGTTTCCTCCCCTGCAACACACACACTTTGAACATGATTATATTTTTCTTTTTTAAAATTTTTTGAACATTTTAACTTATTTTTGAGAGACAGAGTGAGTGCGAGTAGGAGAGAGGCAGAGAGCGAGAGCGAGAGAGAGACAGACAGACAGAATCTGAAGCAGGCTCCCAGCGTCAGCACAGAGCCCGACATGGGACTCGAACTCACAAACCGTGAGATCGTGACCTGAGCTGATGTCAGACGCTTTGCAAACTGAGCCACCCAGGAGCCCCTGATTATATTTTTCATTTGAGGTTACCATGGGGTTCATTTAATTTTGTTCTGTTTTAGGGTTTTTCCCATATTCTCATGGATACATTTTTTTTTCCACTCAGAATTTTTTGAGCATGTAAACTATTGATGTGGTTCAAAAACTAATAATTATTAATAATATACCTAGAAAAGTATCATCCCTCCCTATTCCTCCCCACCCTATCTCCACCTATCCCCTGTAGTATACAATTTTTTTAGTTTCTGACTTATTCTGGTATTTCCTGTTGTAAAAATAAACGTGCTTTTCTTATTTCTCTTTTTTGCACAAATACACTACAGGTACATCTTTACACTTTGCTTACTTGACATCTGTCAATAAATCCTTGAGGTCATTCCCTGTCTGTTCATGGGGATCTTCCTTATTCTTTTATGCAGCCACTTGTTATTCCATTTTGAAGAAAAACATTTTAAAATGTGAGCATTTATGTTGTATGCAATGTTTTGTAATTATCGGTAATGCTGTAATTCACAACCTCATTTGTAGATACTCCGGTGGTGTTTGAAGTTGTATCTTCAGAGTCAAAACCTAGAAGAGAGATTTCTGGGTCAGAAATAAATCCAGGCACCTGGGTGGCTCAGTTAGTTGAGCATCTGACTTTGGCTCAGGTCATGATCTCTCGGTTGGTGGGATCGAGCCCCCTGTGGGGCTCTGCACTGCCGGTGTGGAGCCTGCCTGGGATTTTCTCTCTCCCTCTCTTTCTGCCCCTCCCCCACTCACACTCTCTCTCACAAATAAAACATTAAAAAAATAAATGTAGTTTTCGTAGATATGGCCAATTTCCCTTTGAGAGGGTTGTGTCCTTCCACATTCCCACCAGTGAACTGGACTGTCATACATTCCATTTTTGCCAGTTGAATGGGTGAGAGAGAAATGGCCTATCAGTGTTGTTTCAATTTGCACCTCTCTTATTATTAATAAAATATCTTTTCATCTGTTTAACAATCATTTTATATCTGGGTGTTTTTTGTCTTTTGTTTTGTTTTGTTTTGTTTTGTTTTTTGAAAATCAGCTGTCTTTTACCCATTAAATTTTTTTTCTATTAGGGTATTAGATCTTTCCCTCTCAATTTTAAGAATTCTTTTTCTAGGGGTGCCTGTCTGGCTTACTCGGAAGAGCATGCAACTCTTGATCTCAGGGTCATGAGTTCAAGTCCCAGGTAAGGTATAAAGATTACTTAAATAAATAAAAACTTTAAAAAAAGGATTCTTTCTCTATATTAATTATTTTAGTCCTTTCTCTGCAATGAATATTGCAAATAGTTTCTTGTAGTTTATCACCTACTTTTAACTTTGCTTACAATCTTTATTGCTATGGAAAACTTCTTTTATTTTTACAAAAGCAAATGTATGTGTCTTTTATTACCTCTGGATTCCAATAAGCCTTTCATTATACATTAGAGAAATTCATCCATCTTATATTACAATACTTGTAAAGTTTCAGTTTTACATTTAGCTCTGTGATCCATTTGGAGTGAAATCTTTTGTATGATGTAAAGTATGGATCTAATATTATCCTTTTGAAAACACCTATCCAGTTCTCACAGATCACTTATTAAAAAGTACGTCTTTCATGTTTCTACTAGCTCTTGAGTCTATTCTGATATTTATTTTTCTTTTAAAACCATGACTGTTCCATACAACACCCAGTGCTCATCATGACAGGTGCACTCCTTAATCTCCATCACCTATTTCATCCATCCCTCTGCCCACCTCCCCTCTGGTGACCATCAGTTTGTTCTCTAGAGTTAAGAGTCGGCTTCTTGGTTTTCTTCTCTTTCCCTGCCATTTTCATTTGTTTTGTTTCTCAAATTCCATATAGGAGCAAAATCATATGATATCTGTCTTTTTCTGACTTATTTTGCTTATCACAATACTCTCTAGCTGCACCCACTTTGTTGCAAATTGCAAGATTTCATTCTTTTTCATGGCTGAGTAATATTCCAGTGTGTGTGTGTGTGTGTGTGTGTGTGTGTGTGTGCGCGCACGTGCCACACACATCTTCTTTATCCACTCATCAGTCAGTGGACATTTGGGCTGTCTCCATAATTTGGCTATTGTTGATAGTGCTGCTATAATCACAGGGGTGCATGTATCCTTTTGAACTAATGTTCTTGTATCCTTTGAGTAAATACCTAGTAGTACAATTGCTGGATCACAGGGTAGTTCTATTTCTAACTTTTTGAGGAATCTCCGTACTGTCTTCGAAAGTGACTGCACCAGTTTGCCAAAACCATGATTATTAATGCTTGGTTTATTTGAACTCTCCAGGCTGCAGAGACACCTTTTTTTTTTTAATGTTTATTTATTTTTGAGAGAGAGAGAGAGAGACAGAGCATGAGCGGGGGGGGGGGGGGGGCAGAGAGAGAGGGAGACATAGAATCCAAAGCAGGACCCAGACTCCGAGCTGTCAGCACAGAGCCCAATGCAGGGCTCAAACCCATGAACCATGAGATCATGACTTGAGCCGAAGTTGGGCACTTAACCAACTGAGCCACCAAGGCACCCCAAGGCTGCAAAGACATCTTAAAATTTCCCACAATGTTATTTCTGATAGTTTTGCTCTATATGCTTTGATATTTAGTGCCTACAATTCGTGTCCACTTTCTTTTCACTGTGAAATGAACTTTTATCGATCTAACATGGGCCATCCTTTTGTGAGTTCATATTGCTTTCCCTTGAGTTCCATTAGTCTGACATGAATATTGCCACCGCCCTGTTTATTTGTTTGTTCACACTGGCCTAAACCTTCCCTGTAATTTGGGTTTTACCTTCTCCTATCATTGTATTTCACATGCTTTTTGTAAAAAGCACATAGACATGTTTTCTTTTTAACCCAATCTTTAAATTCTCCGTTCATTAAGCGTAGAAATTCATCCATGGTTACTTATAGCCAGTCTGTTAGCTTTCATCTTACTTTGGATTCCTTGCTTCATGCTTTCTCACTTTTTATGCTTTCTTGCAGGGGTTTTTTTTGTTTGTTGCTCTGAAATCATTTTAATTTCTAGGTTTTTAGGGGCACCTGGGTGGCTCAGTCGGTTGAGTGTCCGACTTCAGCTCAGGTCATGATCTCACAGCTTGTGAGTTTGAGCCCCGTGTTGGGCTCTGTGCTGACAGCTTGGAGCCTGGAGCCTGCTTTGGATTCTGTGTCTCCTTTCTCTGCCCCTTCCCTTCTCACTCTCTCTCTCTCTCTCAAAAATCAATAAACATTAAAAAAAATTTCTAGCTTCTTAATTATCAAAGTCAAGAATGAAAACACATGTTATTACTTCTATCCCTTCCTTTTTAGAAGTGTGTTTTCATCAAATACCTTTATAAAGGGTTATTCCTTTAAAATGCAGTCTTCTATTTTTTTTTTTTAATGAAAGGACTGCTTTTAAAAAAGCATTATTTGTTTTGTTTTGTTTTACTAATTTTTAAGGTCTTCTTTATTAAGGATATAGAAGAAATGTCCTCTTAATGTGACTACTTCCTTTTTTTATTTTATTTCAGAAAGAGTGTGTTAGTGGGGCAGGTGCAGAGAGAAAAGGAGAGAGAGAATCTTAAGCAGGCTCAACACTGAGCGTTGAGCCTGACGTGGGGCTAGATCTCATGACCCTGAGATTGTGACCTGAGTGGAAATCAAGAGTTGGACACTCAACCAACTGAGCCACCCAGGTGTCCCTTAATGTGACTAATTCTAGATGACATAAGGAGCAGGGATATCATGAAGATACAAGAGATTCCATACTGTAGCTGTTTCATCATCACTAGAAAATGTTTGTATACCTTTATTCCCCCCAGTGTCCTGTTTTAAGAGCAATAACTCCTTTGTCACCATTGCTCTCTTTGAAGTGAAGTATAATCCTCAAATTCCCTGAACATGTTTTAAAAAGCATACAAATGGTACAAAATTAAGTTTTTAAAGAAATAAGTGAAAAGTGCCCTTTTGAAGTCATATTATGTTCTTTCCCCTTTACAAACTCAAAAATAAAAATATTGGCTTACTTAACGCCTTTGATCTATTCACTGTTAGTTTCCTTTCTGAGGCACTGTGATTTTACCCAACAGAATGGTTATTTTGGATTTATATTCCCAAAGCCTATAAAAATAAGAATGTCCAACCTAACGATTCCTTTTATAAGCAGTAAAACAAAAGTGGGAAGAAACGAGATAGACAATAGGTTCATCTGTGATGCAGAATTATGCATAATCACATTACATGTGTAAAAACTGGAGAGAGAGAGGCATGTCTCTATTCTAGCCCCCCTGAAGGGATGGTAGGTGGGCACAGTGAAAATTCTGGTCTTTTAGAATAATGTAGATTTAGAATGTTATGACCAGAAGGTGTTAGATTTTTGTTGTACATTATACCAAATGTCTTCTTACTAAAGCAATTTTGATTCTTCCTGTACAGTGAAGATAGAGATATCTTTATTTTAGTGTCTCAAATCATCCTTCATGCACCATCTGAGTAGGGCTGATGGCCACAATCGCTGCAGCATCTGAGGTGCTGGCCTTCATTAACTGGTCCAGCTTCAGCAGAGGTAACAGGTGGCAACACAGAGTTTCTTCTGTCACCTGTTTGATTCCCTGTCACTCATACCCACAAAATATCCCACAGTGCATGTGCATTTTCCCTTTGAGCTCAACTAATTTAATGTAAACGAATTCAAGTATTTCCATTTTTTATTTTTATTATATATATTTTTAACTTTATTTAGAGAGGGAGGGGGAGAGAGAGAGAGAGATAGCGAAAGAGAGAGAGAGAGAGAGCGCACAAGCAGGGGAGGGGCAGAGAGAGAGAGGGAGAGAGAGAATCCCAAGCAGGCTCCGCACTGTTAGCATGGAGCCTGATGCAGGTCTCAAATTCATGAACTGTGAGATCATGACCAGAGCCAACACCAAGAGTTTGTCACTTAACCAAATGAGCTACCCAGGCACCCCTATTTCCACTAGTTTGAATATTTTTTCTCTTTTAAATCTCTACACCCAATGTAGGGCTCAAGCTCAACCCTGAGATCAAGAGTCACATGCGCTTCCAACTGAGCCAGCCAGGCACCCCTCAAATATTTCCATTCTTTTACCTTAGCTGAGGGCACTAGGTTTTCTCTGTCACAAAATATGTTAAGGAACAGGATTGGCTACAAGAAATATCTTGTCTACAGATTTTTGGGAAGGTCGGGTACATAGGAGACCTCAGAGAAGATGATGATTAAGTGGTTGGGCTATGGAGAGAGATAAGAACTACTTTCCTAACCTGGAGTCAAGGAGTCAAGTTATTAGCAAAGTAGGAAGCCTGGAGAGAAAGGATCCCTGTTCAGCTTTCTGCTTGGCCACAATCTGCTGACCCCTGTCTCCCTCACACTCAACTTAGAGCAGGACCTAAAGTTGAGCCAGCTCTAATCCAGAACCCCTAACACTGCCAGGATAAGTTGCCTCAGGAATTTCTAATTACTTTTGTAAACACTTCCCCAACCCTGCCACGTGGGGACCATGAATGCTGGGGCAGAAGAAAACCCATAACTAGAATAAAGGCCATGTCCAGGGGAAATTTTTAAAATTATTTCTAAACCTTTGAAATGGGAGGTATCTGCAAAGTTAAAATCTGTATTTTCCATTTCTGCGTTCACTGACTTGAGACATATTTCATACAAGTACTAGAAAGCAGCATTTGTGGGCTGTTTTGGGGGGGTGGGTCCTTCCCTGGCCTAAGAAATTGAAAAAGAGCATGCCCATCAGGGGCTCTAGCAATAGTGTCAGTGAGATGGAGAAGTTGCTGGTGTCCTCCCAGCCCCCTGTGTGTGTGTGTGTGTGTGTGTGTGTGTGTGTGTCTTAATTCCCAGCCTTGCAACATCTACCAGGATTCATTTGTCAAACAGTAGGTTTGATAGTATTTTAGTGGATTGGCTGGACAGTTCAGTTAGAACACAAAGTGTATCCGTGTGCGTTACAGATGGGAAGAAGTACGAGCATGCTCACCAGCCATAGGGTTGGGTTTGGAAAAGGAATTGAGCCCTTTGGTCCAACTCTTGGGTGGACATACCAGTAGAGCCCTAATCAAGTATCCCAAGTCCTCAACACAGGGCCCAAGGACCCTCCGCGTTTCTGGGTCTTATTTACCAACAGTGGATATGGCAAGAAGAGGAAAGAGTAGGTCAGACTAACAAAGACAAAGAATATGTGCCTGTTGATAGTCTACATCACATGACACAAAAAATAGCCATAGGATCAGGAAATGAATAAACAAATCCAGAGTCCAGTAACTTCCTTTAAGGATTAATGAGACAAATGGGAGAATTTATAAACTACACTGCCAGGTGTTCAAAGTTGTAAGACAGGCAGGTACTGGGGTTGATGAGCATTTGTTGCCTTTTACTGGAAATGGTAATAAAAAAATGTCTACCATCATTTGGAAAAATAGATGCTAGGCTTCCTAAATCCCTTCTGATATCTCTTTGTACATTAGTTTTGTGGCTGAGAAGAAAGAGGCTCAGCAGGATTGAGACTATTCAAGTGCATAGGGCTAGCAAATGTCAGGACTCAGTTCTAAACCCCATTCTTTGAACCTCATGCTCTTTCCACTTCGTTATTCCACCTCTCAAGACCAGACAAAGTTGAAAAATAGTAAGTCTATAGAATTTTAATCCACCCCTTGAGATTTGTATTAAACCTAACCAACAGGTTTCCCCCCCAATAACCATACTCTCTTTTCGAATATAATACCCTCCTTTTGGAACATAATTATTTGATTATTGCAGATGCTTTGGTGTGAAGGTGTTCTTGGAAAAACAATTACCAAGGGAGGAACCATGAGGGAGAAAGCTTATAAAATGTCCTAGATGAGGAAACTGGGTGGCGTTGTCAGTGGAGCGTCCGACTTTGGCTCAGGCCATGATCTCATGGTTTGTGTGTTTGAGCCCCGCGTCGGGCTCTGTGCTGACAGCTGAGAGCCTGGAGCATGCTTCGGATTCTGTGTGTGTGTGTGTGTGTCTCTCTCTCTCCCCCTCCCTGTTTGTGCTCTCTCTCAAAAATGAACAAACGTTTAGAAAAATAACAAAAAAATTCCTAGATCTATTACCTGCGATAAACTTGGTTCATCTGCATTTCTTGATAAGCATGGGATCTTCTCTGTAATGGCCAGACTGCGACACTGTGTATAAGTAGGAGAAATTAAGAAAATTACTGAGGAAGGTGGTGGTGTGGTAATTCAAAATGATTTGTGGTAGCCATGTGTTCTTGCACTGGCTGTAGAGAAACAGGGAGACCTGGTGGTAGGCTGGCAGGTGTAACAACATATTCAATTATTGGTAGAAATTTTGAAAAACAATGTGCAAATTAGAGCAAGGCATAGATCCCCATAAAAGAGAAGCCCTCTGAGGAGCCCTGAGAGGATTCTGCCTCATGTTGAAGCCATGTGAGAAGAGACCTTGGTGATGTTGCATGAAGTAGGGTTCATTCAGCAATTGACCACAATACCTATGTAATGGATGGGTCTTCTTTGCCTCTTCCAAATTGTGGTTATTTGGTATTTTTTTAAAATACACAGAAGATCATATGCTTTTTTTGAATCATTACCGGTCTTCATACACAGTAAAACCTTGGTTTGCAAGCATAATTCCTTCCAGAAACATGCTTATAATCCAAAGTACTTGTATGCCAAAGCACATTTCAAGAACCATTGGCTCAGTTGTGATCATGTGATGTTCGGTGTCATGTACTACTCATATTGCAAGACATCGCTCATTTATCAAGTTAAAATGTATTAGAAATGTTTGCTTGCCTTGCAGAATACTCACAGAACAAGTTACTCGCAATCCAAGGTTTTGTTGTACTTTGTTGTACGGGAAAAGCTTGATCAAATTAGGGAACTGAAGAATGCCAACATATAGGAGCTGCAGTTAATCAGGAAGAGGAGAACAAACACAAGGTAATGAAATCTAAAATCTAATTTCTCTCTTCTTCAGCAAGAGGAACTATATGTTATTCTTTCCCTACTCTTGTCACATATTCTGGGATGGTGGTGCCAATTGGTCAATAAGATAATAGTTATCTGCTATTCTGCCTTTTAGTCACAATAGAGGTAGAATAGACAAGAATTAACTGCATCAGTTGCCAGAACAAATCAATCATCTTTTCAAAATTTCTATTACATCCAGTGTCTACAACAAATATATGATCTACTCTTATATACAACCCCGAATACCTAAAAGAAAATTTTAATTTTGTCCTTGGAATCGACATCCCTGTGAAGTGGGATTTGGGAGTTCACTGAACTCAGCAGTATGTTCCTATAATCTGCTCTAGAAGTTTTTCTTTCTCACTTACTATTAGAAGACTTTCCTCATCCTTGATGAGGCCTTGTCCTCATCCTACATGGACATATACAAGATGTGCAAATGAGTTTCCTTTTCAGCCACTTCAGACGGGTAGTAAACTGTAAGCAATTCTCACGCAATCTAAAGGAATCATACCTTTATGTCCTTGATCTTGAATGGAAATGTTTGATTTTTGCATCAGTTATGGAGAGTAAATGTGAAAGTGATTGAATTATTGAACTGTGCAAAGTGATGAAATCAGTTACTCTAGTGTTTTGTGTTATAGAAGAAAAATACTTGTTATGCTAGCATCTCGCAGCCTGGTATGGTTATGGTACACCAGGCATGGTGTATGGTGTAAAATAAAGGGGGGAGAGGGCAAGAGCAGATTTATCTGAAAAATGAAGGAGTAAATTTTAGGTTTGGATCAATCCAAGCAGATTAGTTGAAGAACTTTCCAATTTGTGCCTTATTTTTGTGACGTGTTACCCCTATCACTGCAATCAGCTCTCCCTGTAGGCTCTGAAGAACACCGCCAGATGAGGGGCTTCCACACTGCTATCACCTCTACAATGGTTCTCCTCAACCCAGTCGATTCTTACAGTAAATCTGGGAAGAGATGTGCTGGCCACAGCTAACTATCCCGTCCCCTTTCACTGCATCTGACTTTAAACCACCCGTGAAACAGATGTGATGAAATTCATGAAATTTACTAGGTGCTATTTAATTTGTACCAAATATGTGAGTTACAGACCCAGAGAGGGCCATTTGTAAGGTGATAAGTGACATGTTAAGAGTTAGGCTCGTTAATATACATTATACTGTTATGAACTATGCAAACGGATGCATATATGGATATGCAGGTGTATAATCCAAACTGAGCATATCAAGGGCCTCTCATCATAAACAAACACAAGGGAAAAGATGAAATAACTAGTTGACAGCAAAAATTCTTTGGTATGAGTTCACAGTGGTATACTCTGCTTTCTTTAAATGAATTTCCTGGTAAATTGGGAATAAAAATAATTCTTTTTTTTTAACGTTTATTTTTGAGACAGAAACAGGGCATGAGTGGGGGAGGGGCACAGAGAGAAGAAGACAGAATCCAGAGCAGGCTCCAGGCTTTGAGCTTTTAGCACAGAGCCCGATGTGGGGCCCAGACCCACGAACTGTGAGATCATGACCTGAGCCGAAGTCGGACGCTTAACCGAGCCAGCCAGGCACCCCAGGAATAAAAATAATTCTTGAAAGCATTTTTGCACCCCAAGATCGATGGATCATCTATCTATATATGCTTTGATATAACCGCTCCACCTTCCACATAATTTGGAAACAAATAGAATTAATAAGGGACAAATGGAACTGTAGGGGCGCCTGGGTGGCTCAATTAAGCATCCGACTCTTGATTTCGGCTCAGGTCATGATCTCATGGTTCATGAGTCTCAGCCTGGCATTGCACTCTGTGCTGACAGCGTGGAACCTGTTTGAGAGTCTCCCCCTCTCTCTGCCCCTCCCCCACTTGCATCCTCTCTGTCTCTCTGAAAATACATAAACTTAAAAAAAAAATGAGGCACTGTAAACTCAAAAAGAGTAATAAGCTGGCTGTATCAAATGAAATGTGACTATAATGTTTCATAATGGGGAAAATGTTAGCAAATAAATAGGTTACAGAGTGATGGCAAATCGTCTTCCGACCGGCCATTGGGTGATCAAAGGTATCAACACGTATCAGACAATAACCAGTCATTTTAGCTTGCAAATAATGTGGGAAGTGAACCTTTAGAAATGTCAAGTGACCAAACAGGTATGTGCAGAAATTAACTTTTTTTTTTTTATTATATATCATATAATGTAGTAGTAAAGTTTGAAGTGCATGAATAAAAAGTTAGTGAAATTACAGGAGGAACAATCTATAGAGCGATAATAGGTGCATTCCTTGTGCATCTGAAAGGAAAAGAAAAAAGAGTTTTCACTCATTTTGGCCTAAAACTTAGTGTCAGGTTCCCAGGATTCTGACATCAGAACCCGGATAACGCTGATTAGAACCATAGGGGCTTTACAATAAAAGCTAAAATATTGACCATATGATGGCAAAAAGTCTTAGTTTGTGGTTAACTGATTCTCTTCTAGCTACTCTCTGATGAAGTTGGTGGCGCTGTGGAGGAGGACCGCCGTCTCCTGGACGAGGATCGGGACCGCTCGGCGTTGTAGGTGACATGCTTGTCGTAGTTCTCCATCTGAGCCTCCAGGACATCTCTCTGCTGCTGCCTGATGGTCTGGCTGATGAGCCCAGGGAGGGCGTGGATGCTGCCAATCAAAGTCTCCAGTTTCGTTTCCACGGTAACAATCCTCTTCTCAAAGTCTTCGCTCCGCTCATTTAGGTCGGAAATCATGTCATACATGATGTTCTGGGTCTGCAAAACAGGGCGGACACGGGTAGAGCAACCAGGAACTCAAGGTTTCACAGCACTTGCCCAGGAAGCGAGCTGTCCGCTCTCTTCAACCCTTTGTTGAAGCTGTCTGGTTTCCCTCTAGAGGGCCTCCTGGGTGGCTCATCTGGTTAAGCGTCCCACTCTTGATTTTGGGTCTGATCATGATCTCACTGTTCATGGAATGGAGCCCAAGGTTGGGCTCCGTGCTGCCAGCGAGGAGCCTGCTTAGGATCCCCTCCCTCTCTCTCTCTCTCTCTCTCTCTCTCTCTCTCTCTCTCACCTCCCCGTTTGTGCTTGCTTTCTCTCTCTCGCTCTCAAAATAAATTAAAAAAAAAAATAACAAAATGTGCTCTTAGCTGCTTCACAACCTCTTAATGGTGATAAATGAACCAACTGAATAAGGGAGTTACTGTTCATGATACAGGCACCTCATTTGAGTTTGGCCAGGGAGACAGAGTGCGTTAGCTTTATTTTTTACTACATAGTCTGGAGGCTATGTGAACAACATCCATTCATTCAGAAAATACTGAACCTCTATGGCATGGCAGCCCTAGAGCCGTATTAGTAAGCACAGCACTAAAGAAATACTTTGAAAGAAATAGTGTCTTGCCTCATATATTCCTGAGATGACATTATGCAGTATATATTTATCATATCAATTATATATCTAGTAAAATGTTATATCTTATATTATTTCCAAGTGTTCTGTTTTATCATTTGACCTTACAGTGATGTTAGAGTCTGCCCCATCTTTGTTCAAGGTGTGTCTACTGGAGAGCCACGTTTGTAAATATTAATCGAGAACATCTTTCAGTCTCATATGTGCTACCCACCTTAAATGTATGATATATGTATGCTGTCCTACAGGTAAGCTGTTGAGGATGTCACTATCTTCTATTCATAAGACATCAAATATTCAGGTGCACCTGGGTGGCTTATTCGGTTAAACATCCGACTTTGGCTCAAGCCATGATCTCACAGTTCATGAGTTTGAGCCCTGTGTCGGGCTCTGTGCTGACAGCTCAGAGCCTAGAGCCTGCTTTGAGTTCTGTGTTTCCTCTCTCTGCCCCTCTCCTTCTCATGCTCTGTGTGTGTGTGTCTCTCGCTCTCAAAAGTAAAGAAACATTTTTTTAAAAAGCATCAAATATTCAACATTTACATGTTTATATAGTATGTTATTGATATACATGAAAATGAATATGATTTACTTGTGTTATTTTATGAGACTAGGACAAAGAGGTGTGATTTTCATAGATAATATTGGAAGCTTTATAAAGAACATAGCTGATTTATCGAACAAACAACAAAATGTATTGAGAGAGGCCCCTTTAAAAGCATTTGTTGTTAAGGGGCGCCTGGGTGGCTTGGTCGGTTAAGCATCCGACTTCGGCTCAGGTCATGATCTCACGGTTTGTGAGTTCGAGCCCTGCATCGGGCTCTGTGCTGACAGCTCAGAGCCTGGAGCCTGCTTCAGACTCTGTGTCTCCCTCTCTCTCTCTCTCTGCCACTCCCCTGCTCATGCTCTCTCTCTGTTTCTCAGAAATAAATGTTTAAAAAAAAGTTTTAAAAAGCATTTGTGTTAAAAGGCTAAAAACTTCCGTATATGCTATAATACCTCTTTTGGACCTAGCTCAGGAAAATGGAAGGTCACTGATGACAAATACTCATATTTAAAAAAATATATATCTGTTTAGGGGAGCCTGAGTGGCTCAGTCAGTTAAGTGTCTGACTTCATCTCAGGGCATGATCTCATGGTTTGTGGGTTCAAGCCCCACATCGGGCTCTGTGGGGAGAGCTGAGAGCCTGGAGCCTGCTTCAGATTCTGTGTCTCCCTCTCTCTGCCCCTCCCCTGCTCACTTGCTGTCTCTCCCTTTCTGAAAAATAAATAAAACATTAAAACAAATTAAAAATATTTGTTTAAATGTTTATTTTGAGAAAGAGTGTGAGCGGGGGAGGGGCAGAGGGTGAAAGAGAACACATGTGAGAGAACATCTTAAGCAGGCTCCGTGCTTAGTGTGGAGCCCAACGCAGGACTTGATCCCATGAACCTTGGGATCGTGACCTGAGCTGAAATCAAGGGTCGGATGCTTAACTGACTGAGCCACCCAGACAGCCCTAAATATTCATATTTTTAAAGTGGAATTTACTTGAAAGGGACAACCAAAAATCAACCAGATAAATCTTATAAGTGTGAAAGAGGAATCTGGGAACTATTAATGTCCTTTTAAAAAGTAGTATGATTTTTTAAATAATGAAAAAGAATCATAAATTATGAAAACTGATTCCCTTTTTTTTTAAAAGATGATGTCCATGTTCTTAAAAAACTATTTCACAGTCTTCTGAGTTGACTTAAAAGTAAATAAAAAAACAATAATTTTATCAATGAGTCCTATGGAGCCCTGTAGGTCATGGTCAAACCCAGGATGCAGTTCTCCTCTCAGAGGGAGGAGACTGAAGGACAAATATGAAACCCAATGGTATTGTCTCATATTCCATGTACATTTTCCACGGTACTTTCAAGTCACTGTAAGTAGGAAGGCTTTTAGAATGGGGTTTGAATAATTTATATAGGGAAAGAGCATGTGAAGAGAAATCTTTTAAGGTGGACCATCATGTTAGGGCTAATTGTTGGTTTGATGTGCAACACAAAGTTGGGGTATCCTCCTCCCAGTGCATTATCAGTCACTGTGCAGGGCTTCATTCCAACACACCTCACCATGAAGGCTGAGACCCCCATGCTTACCTTTGCTAGGTCCACCAAGGTGTTGGCTTGGTCATTCAGTTTCCTCTGCTCCATTTTTACACTTCTTAATCTAAAAGACAGAATCTCAAGTCAGAAGGGTTCCTTCCTGTCTACTGCTGTCATAACGCCTTCCAAAGAGCATGCATAAAATCGACAAGAGCAAATAACTGCATGGATAATGCCTTGAACATTTGGGGGTCAAGTTCAAACTGGTTATGTATCTGGAACAATGAGAAGCATGCTTCCCCAACACCGCAAAAAGGAAAGGAGAGAGAGAGAGAGGAGAGTAAGAGATGAGGTGTCCTTAGGACAACTATTTACCAGGGAGTTAAAAGTTGAATCGGGAGAGAGGCTCATAAGGACTTAACCATATGAGAAAAGCCAAAACATTCCTTAAAATCCCAGTATCATTTCAAATAGACATAGGAAGAAATAGGCAAAGCGACTAGACTTTCATCAATGTTGGAGCAGTGAGCACCTTCCTATGCCTACATGACTAGATACACAGGATAGCCCTGTTCAGTTTGAGATGGATTGGGTTAGGTATTTGAACCTGATGAAAACACAGTGATAAGTGAGATTCTTAGTAGCAAAAATAAGACTTTTATTCAACCAGCAGCAAGAGAACCCAAAACACATAAGTCTCTTATTCTTCATTGTGTTTTGCTCGACTTTTATCTTAAACTGCCATCGAATTTGAAAGGAAGCCAGGCCATTTCCTTGGGAGAATTTCCCTTAATTTTTTTCTTGTAGATTAAAAGTCAGCGGACAATTAAAATGTCTGACAGATGGGGTTTCTGGTTGTAAACTTACTTTTAGATGCTTTTAAATATCAGTGCATATATCTGATTGACAGTCAAAACACTGCTGTTAAAAAAAAAATCTTTCTTAAGGATGACTTTTACTAGTCCTTACTTTATTTACTATAATATTTTTGAAAACATATTTATTGGGTGCTTACTCCCTACCAAGAAATTAAGATTTTCCAACGGGAGAAAAGGGGTTGTTTGTTCTTCAAGCCAACAATCCGAGCCATGCTCCAAATGAGAAGCACATTTCTCTTGGGTACTTAGTTTAAAAACAAAAAACAAAAAACAAAATCCATGCTAACCTTATTACCTGTAAATGACATGTCATTTACAGAGTATAGTGTCGATGTTGGAGAGAGTAATCTTTATAATTTCCCAATTTCAACGAAAGGTAGTTACAAAAAAAAAAAAAGGATCAAAAATTCACAGGGCAAGATTTTACTGCCAGGGAGATTTTTACAACAAATGTTCAGTAGTGCGCAGTGATTTTGTTTTGAAACTACGCTATGCAATATGTCACCAAGTCTGCTTGACAGTGAAGACAGACTTCCTTCTGCCAGTATGGGTTTAACTGACACCTGCCTATAACATGATATTTAACAATGTAAAACAGCTTAAGGTTATCACTTGCCGTTGCGAGTCTGTGTTTCCCTATTAGAATGCTTGGAACTAAGTTAATTGGCTCTTTTCTACACTATTATAGAGATGGACTCGGTGTAAGTGTAAAAGGAATTTACAAACAGGTATTCGAATCTAACATGTTGTTGAGATAGGCTTCTCTAAGTACTCACAAGGATTACAATTCTTGATGTACACCTTTTAAAAACAAGTCCCCTTCCACCCCTCTCCCCCCTGCAAAAAACAAAAAACAACCCTTTAAACATGTGTGAGGTCATTCTACAGAAATGTACTAGAGAGAACAACAGTGTCAGATGTGGACTCCCTTCTCCCTGGCCCTATTTGACCTTCAGTTTCTTAATGTATGAAATGAAGTGGGTTAGGATAGGATGGGATTTCTAAAGTGCTGCATTTGTACCGACAGAGGTGTTCGAGGTGGCTATGTGATACTCAAACCAGAAGACATTAAATACTAAACCAGATGGAGAGACAGTTACTCCCTTTTATCCTCTTCCAATTCTTGATTATTACAAGAAAAATGTCTCAGGCTGGTCCTCTCCTGTTTTTATCTCCCAACACCTGCTCTTCTCTCCTTTTTGAAAAGAGAGCAGGATTTCAGCTGAGTGCTTCCTGCATGCAGCAGTTCCGTGGCTAGAATTCAACGCCAGTGTTTCAAATGTTGGTGGATGCGACCTCTCCCTCTCTTTGCTGGGAGCAGGAGCGGCTTTTTGTTTTTGTTTCATTTTTGTTTTTGTTGTGTTAGCCATTTTGTGATAATGATTTACACCAAGCTTTATTTTCAAATTCAAGGAATGGGACCCTTAGCACATGAATGACTCAAGTCTGGGGAACCAGATCAGAAGCCTCCAACCACTTGGGAGTGCAGGCAAGGCCCTGAGGTTGGCAAGCCCAGTGAAAGGGCCAGTGGGTGTCCCTTAGCTGAGGTGGGTACTCTGCTCTTGAATTACCATATATTATGTTTCTGACAGTAGAATTTTGCCCAGTTGTTTTTTTTTTTTCCACTAATCTGGAAAGCTGACATAGGGTAGCCCCCTATTGAATCAGAATCCCTTTAAGTTCCTTGAACTTAAATCATCTTGCCTTGCTGTTCCTGAGACTGTACCCTAGAACTGGTAGAAAAAGCCTACTTAAAGCTGCAGCTGCCAGAATAAAAGGTAACATGCATGTGTATTTTACTTTCTCCCCCCCACCCCGCCCCCGCAAAAAAAAGAAGAATAAGGAACGTATGTTGACTTCTTCCTTGTGAACTTCACTTATCACAGGAAAGTATCATGATTTTGGATCACATTTCCATAGCAGCAATCAGACTACTGAAATTCACAAATAAAGGACCCGCTTGGATGCATGCAGCCGGTAGAAAATTCTGCAAATGTCGAGAGGAGCGGCTCACACAACTTACTTCCGAGCTCTATTTTCATTTTGTTGAAATAAAAAGACAAAACAAAAGAAAAGAAAACTGTAAAATATTCCAGAACAGAGTAACACAGTGTGGTGTTCAGTTGTGCACAGGGGGCTCGATTCATTAGCTGAGAGATCCTGTTAAGGCTCTGTAGGATCTTGGCATGGTGATCAAAGAAAAACACGGTTCGCTTATGGTATCATCCTTCATTGCTGAGACTCCCCCCTCCGTCCCGCCCCTGAAATACAGCGCTTCCTCCAGAACGAGGTTCAGAAGGAAGACCCTCTAGGAAGTCATCACGGCCTCTTTGATACACGATGTCCAAGTAAACTGTAGGAACCGTTTTGACCTAATATGAATGTCATGGGGTTAAAAGGACAGTGTTCTACATAGTAGGATGATTATAATGTTGGTGGTTTTTTTGGACGGCGTCCATCTCTTCCGAGTTGGGGCTTCTTAGAAGCCTGGTTTTCTGACAGGTGGGTCATCCGAAACTCAGTGTTAGAGAAATTATGTGTATTGAATTTCTCGGCTCTGAGACAAGTTCATGTCGACTGCTGAGTCTACGGTTGAGATAGAAGAGTGATGAGCTTTAAGGTTAAAGTTGATACCAGAAAAAGTATTCAAAGGTATTTAGGAACAGAATGCTTCAAGGCATTGAGTGATGATCTAAAAAGACAGATCCGTTAGTGAAACAGAGGACAC
Organism: Panthera pardus; assembly: GCF_024362965.1. NCBI lineage: Eukaryota > Metazoa > Chordata > Mammalia > Carnivora > Felidae > Panthera > Panthera pardus. The sequence continues at coordinate 145,546,583 of NW_026526765.1, forward strand.
AAGCCTGGAGAAGCAGGCATCCACCAGAGACGAGGGAGGCCATGTGTCAGGGAGAGAGGCTGTGAAGTTTGGAAAAGAGGGGAGTCCAGACAGAGCTCTGGAAAAGCTCTCAGGTCAAATGGGAGGATGGGAGAGGCCAGGGAGAGAGCTCTATCAAATGAGTTTGTAACTTCTCCCTCAAGCAGCAAGGTCTAATTTCACCCGATGCCATTTCACCGAGGCTGATGGTCTCACTGTGTCTGAATGGGAGGCAATGGGAGCCTTGCCCTTAAGAATCGAGCCCTGTGTGCTTTCCTGTATCACTAACTTAAAATGAGAGATTATGCACGATTAGAATCATCTAGCCAAACCCAGCCCATATAAATTTCCAATTGTATTTTTTTTTACAAAGTACCCCTCCCACCTCAAAGGAAATCTAACCCCAAGACTATATCATAAAAACAATTTAGAACATTTGAGCTGCTTGAAGCTCATCTACTTTAGAAGTTCATGTTGCTGACGAAGAAACAGACTGAGAAATGCCAAAGAAGCAGAAGAATTCATGAGGGGTTTCCTCTGTTACTCTATCCTGAAGCAGCATTGGGAAGACCCACATAAGCTGTACCTTGAAACTCTTAAAATCGGGTCAGGCCACCTTCCAGCAATCTAACAATTGCTTAGGGACAATGTGTCAACTTTGCTTCCCCAAATATTTTTTCCTAGCATACTATAAAAATTTTCAAACCTAGAGCAAACTTGAAAAAAAACTTACAGCACCCATCCCTAAGCTGTCTGTCCCCTGAGGTTTCAGCATGAATGCATTTCACAATAAAAATATAAATGTATAAATACCCACCATTCACATGTGGCTACAAAATTACTACAGGAACTACCAAAGCATTTTTTCCCAGTGTTTTTGTTAGATGTAAAAACTCACCAATGGCATCAAAGGCCAATTTCATTTCATTATCTATTTAATAGGTACATCATTCTGATAGAAAGGGTTATAAATACGATCCCAGAGGACATGGGGTATGTGGCTGCTTGACCCATAGACTGACTGCACCTGCCCACACCAACAAAGGTAAGTTTTCGTTTTAATATACTTGAGCGGTATAGGTTAGTGGCAAAACATTGAAAGTACAAAGAATGCTTTCCCAGTATATACACATTATACCGTGTATACTTCTTCTACGAATGTTAGGTTCCTATATGCTATGGTTGTGGGTGTGTAGGAATGCCCTCTGTGCCAGGAGGGCTATGTCTGGTGACCCCGGAGGGAGAGGCCTGTCCTCAGAAGTGAAGGCCCAGCATCCCTTAGGGGACTCACTCTCTGAGATCTAAACTTGAAGGAATAAAGATGTGGAGGCTCCACAGGGTGGGTATTTGGTTATAAAGGTGGCCATGAGCTTCAGCAAAGCAGCTCCCTATGCGAGCCAGATCTATGTGTTCCTCTGTGTTTCGCTTTTATAATTTCCCACACTTTGAAAGAGTGTTACCTTAAGATTCTAGCCTTTCCTTACAAGGGACAGAAAGCACAGTTGTGGGCCCAGTGTGAAGTCACAGAACTAAAGGTGAAATGATGTCACTTTGGTGCTGGTAGTGGCAAGATCATGACTGAATAGCTCTGAGTGCATGCAGAATCCATGCAGAATCTCCCTCTCTTGTAGATCTCAGGGTGCCTGGATTTGATTCTCATTAAGGCAGGCAGCAATTTCTAGACGCAGTCCACATTTCCAGCGATAGTGATTCAAAAAACATAGTCAGAGGGAGAGGTCAAAGGGTAGCATTTGAATGCTTAGTGATTTCCCATAGAATGTGAAGTGTGATACAGTACCTATGAACTACCTAAATATACAAAATAAAAACTCCAGCTTCAGAGCTTTTCCGGTCTGCTGTGCTAGGCAGCTCTGAGAAGACCCACCTTGCTGTGTAATCCAGACACCTAGTGTTTACCCACCTTTCTGTGATTGCCCTGGTAGGCTGCATGAGAAAAGCCACATTTCTGACCCATGCATGTGACTGAGCTGCTCTTCCCCATACAGAAATGCCACTGAGTTAAGAGCAAGGCTGCACAGCCTCGAGACTGATGCCCACATGAATGTACTTACGGTAAGGATGCTGCCAGCCTGGGGGAGAAAGAGCTGGTGGCTTTCAAGTCATTATTGATACTTACTACATAGACATTTGTCTTTTCAAAGTCTATGATAGTTATGTATAGCATAGAAACAAAATAACATGAAAGAACTTAAGCATATTGAATAATGGTGGCCTCCATAAGGTCAGACTCATTGTAAAAGGCACTATAAAATCTATAAGGAACATACAGCAAATAGAAAATCCCCTACGTCCTGAGTAAAGACTAGTTTAAAAATGCAAGTATGAAATCAAGTGTAGGTACTGCCTTCATAGAAAGATGCTGGCAGCCTGTTTAAAAAAAAACCCAGAGCGATCATAAAGTATTAAATGTTTTTCAAGATTTTGCAGTCAATACAAACGAAACATCTGAGGGCAAGCCATACGAATAAATAAGTTATATTAAGATATACAATTGCAACTGAAAATAAGGTTTCTAAAGAGAGAAACTGAGAAGACATTTTAATTAATATATTAAATGACTCTGCTCCCAATAACGGATGATTTTGAGTCCAAAAAAGAACTGACAATTTTCTCAGCATTTCATTTATGGAATTATTAAATTGCCAAATAATGTCTTCTGGGAACACACATGACAGTGTTTTCTTTTTTCCCCCTCTCACAAAAGAAGAATAACTAAGTATGGGAAATTAAGACCCAGAGTTACAAAAAGCAGGATGACAATGAATGAAAAATGGTACTTACTGATGAATAGCTTGCAAGAATTTTCGTTGATGTTTTCTTACTTTTGCATGATCTATCTTTTTTACTAGCTTTGTATTTTTGTAAATTAGCCATGTTTCCCTGAGTACATTGGCAGCTGCGTTTTTCACCTGTTAAGAAAACAAACAAAGCAGTTGATAAATTCCCAGAGCAGAATCCTTTTAAAACATGGCCAGGGGTCCTATTCTTTTTTTTTTTAATATTTTTTTTAAGTTTTTATTTATTTTTGAGACAGAGAGAGACAGAGCATGAGCAGGGGAGGGGCAGAGAGAGAGGGAGACACAGAATCTGAAGCAAGCTCCAGGCTCTGAGCTGTCAGCACAGAGCCTGATGCGGGGCTTGAACTCACAGACTGTGAGATCATGACCTGAGCTGAAGTCGGATGCTTAACCGACTGAGTCCCCCAGGCGCTCCCCAGGAGTCCTATTCTTAATCCCAAAGATCACGGTAAGTTCTAGCTCTGTTTACTATTTCTCAAAAGAGTATTTTTGTTGAATCTGTGCCTTTTAAAAAGTACCTCTATCTGTCTGGGCACAACATTTAGGTTGAAATATTAGGGAGGTACCGATCTCTTTCTGGGCTAACTTCTACCCATCAGGAACATTTTCATCTAACCAGTTCTTTTAAAAAGCAAGAGGTGGTTGTAACCTGTCTGGCAACATTGCAGGGCGGGGTCAGGGGGAGGTTGGAAGAGGTGCTGAATTCTGCACCTTGTATTCCATTTGTTTTCCCCATGTTCTTCATTTCCCTGGAGAGAGGCAAAATGCCAGAAGGCCAAGGTGAATCTTGTCTTTTGCAAGCTTGCTTGGCATTTTTGGCTGTGAACTACAGGAAGGGCATGTTTCCACTGCTCAGTGTCCAAGCAGACCTATTCTTCTGCCCTTTCCGAGTGACTCAGCAAACTGTTAGCATGCTTTAATGAGCTGACAGTCTATGTTGTCATGATTTTGTGGGTTAATTTGAGTACACTGCATTTCAAATGGATGGGACAAACCTAAATGATACAAGTGTTCTAATGACACGGCTGAGACCTACTGTGGTTGATGGAAGGTATGAATACTTCCTAGTAATATTCAAGCACTTGCTTTTGTGATTAGCTCTTCATCAATTTCTGGACATTGATAAAGGCCCAGCCACGGACAAGTTCGTCCTTCCTTGCTCACACTACAGGTTCTGATGACCCAGAGCTTCCCCTTAAGCTTGTTGTTAATAACTTACTCTAAGAAATTGATCCATTGAATTCTTTTGAGTGATGGATAAAGGCTGTTTCACAAAGAGCAGGCTGCTGGGGGGTTGGGTGGAGGAAGACCACTTTTTAAGAAAGGCACTGTGGTAGGGAAGAGAGAGCCACGAACTAGACTTGAGAAAGGGTTCTAAGTTCTTGACTTTGGACTAACCAAGTGAAGTCAAGGGGATGAGCTAACCCTTGCAGGACTTTAGTTTTCTCTTCCCTACATGAGAAGAGTAGAGAGAATTATCACTCAAGTCTGTTTCAGGCCTTAGATTTTCAATAAGGAAGAGTCTTAAAATTACATGACAACTATGATCCCAAGAAGGTATCTGTATTTTTTGACTTTGAGCACTGAAAGCATCAGGTTTGGTAGCTGACGGTGAATCTTTTTCACGCTGCTGAAAAGGTTTCTTTTTGAGGGAAATTGCTAGAACCCATTTGAAGAAAATGACGCTCTCCTAAAACTGCTTTTAACGCTGACTTTGGTCTATAATGCACTTTCTCTGGATATTCATCAGAGCCTGCACAGAGAGCATGCATTCTGAAACCAGTGGAAAAATGAAATGTCAGGTGCTGAGCACCAGCAGAGCATCTGAGAAACAGCACCACTATCCGCAGTGAAGTTCAAAGGTGTTCCAGTTAAATTCCTTGCTCTTCATTCTCACATAAACACATTTCTCTCTTTACAGGGGTAAGGAATGCTTTTCCATTTGGTCCTCATGTTCTTTTCAGAGGTAAGGATGCTATATAAGTGGCTAAGGGTTGAGGACATTGCTTTTATTTTTTATTTATTTTTCTAATGAAAGTTTGTTTGTTTGTTTGTTTGTTGAGAGAGAGAGAGAGAGACAGGGAATCCCAAGCAGGTTCTATACTGTCAGTACAGAGCCCAACACAGGGCTCATACTCACAAACCGTGAGATCATGACCTGAGCTGAAATCAAGATTGGAGCACTCAACTGACTTGAGCCCCCCAGGTACCCTGAGGACCTTGCTTTTAAAGGGAGAGGGGTGGGAAGTTACTGGCCAACACTGACTGGGGTTGGAATAGGGTCCTTCCACACTAGAAAGCAGAAGGGCCACTTAAGCGAGGTCTCAGCTCTCTGAACAGCTTTACCACCTGGAAGAAGGTAAGGGGGCTGGGTGGCCCCCCCTCCCTGATATTATCAGCTCAAGACACAGAGGAGGAAGCTAGAAAACTTGGTAAAAACAGGTGGGACCATAACACAGCAGTTGAACATAGTAATGTTTGCAAGAGAACAAAACAATTGATTTCACTTTGGATTCCCATCCACACACAGCAAACGCCAAATGACCCAAGTCCTTAAATCTTGAACAAGGCGATTCATTGCTTGTCATCGGTGTATTTTATATGATTGTTTTTCCTCTTTGGGATGGCAGGGGAATGGCTGAAGGGGAGTAGGGAACCTCATTCTGAATTCATGGGGGTGAGTGAAACCCCCAAGTTCTTTGTTGCAGGGTTCACATGCACAAAATGCTCATTGTAGTTGACAGGCTAAAAATGAACATGATTCCTCGTCTGAAAATGAAATCCCTACAGCTGCTTTTAAAAACTGTGAAACACAGGCATTTATGTTGAAACATTTCCCTTTCTAACTCTCTAATAGGTGGTGAAACCCAGGAAGAAAACTCTGGAAGCATCCCATCTGCTGCTTTTTCAAAGTAGCGGTCACAAGACATGTGTCCAAAAGTAGAAATATGTGCTCTCTGCTTACTGGTCACATGTGTCTGGAATATGTTTTTCTGGTCTGTCTTTGGGTTGGAAGGGACAGGGTGGAAAGCACTTCAGTGTTTCACAAGCTCAAACAATGGGGAACTGTTACATGACCATGACAGAAAACTTATAGGGGAAACTGGAGAAGAAAAGTTGACTTGGAGGGAAAGTTTCCTCTGCTTATGTACTTAAGAATGCTGCCGTGACATCTAACAGTGTAAACCTAGAGCTCTGTCCTGCCCTTCAAGGGCATTTATAGACTCTCAGAGGACAGGGGAATATCACTAACCTTTGTGTCTCCCTAGCTCAGGGCTTCGGACATAGGTGGCGCTAAGTATTTGGTACCATAGTGTATACATTGTATCATAAGAACTCCTTTTTTTTTTTAGTGTTTTTATTATTTATTTTTGAGAGAGAGAGAGAGAGTGCATGAGCAGGGGAGGGCAGAGGGAGACACAGAATCTGAAGCAGGCCCCATGCTCTGAGCTGTCAGCACAGAACCTGATGCAGAGTTTGAACCCATGTACCATGAGATCATAACCTGAGTTGAAGGCAATCACTCAACCGACTGAGCCACCCCAGGCACCCTGCATCATAAATTCTAATCATGAGCCACAGATACATATTTATTGACCACAGGACCTTCTTTTTAAAAAAAAATTTTTAATGTTTATTTATTTTTGAGAGACATCATGAGCAGGGGAGGGGCAGGGAGAGAGGGGGAGACACAGAATCTGAAATAGGCTCCAGGCTCTGAGCTGTCAGCACAGAGCCTGATGCAGGGCTTGAACTCACAGATCGTGAGATTATGACCTGAGCCAAAGTCAGACGCCCAATCGACTGAGCTACCCGTGTGCCCCGACCAAAGGACCCTCTTGATAAGAAGGGTATACAGGTTACAGAAGAGACGTAAGATGTAACTACGTCTTCCCTAATTTCCATTTACTAATTCAACAAATTTATGAAGTGTCTACCATATGCTAGAGCCCATGATGGTTGTTATGGGGGATCACAGATCTAGCCCTCAAAAATTAGTAGCTGTAGTGATTCTTGTGCCAGTTAATGAGCCAACAACTCTGTGCAATACTTTTCTAATGTCAAGAAACAAGGAGAGTGAGGGGAAGGTTCTTTCTTAGCAGGAAACTTCTCCCCTCCCATCATCCCTTCCTCCACAGCCAGGGAAAAAAAGGAAAACATGAACATTTGCTCTGCCTGACTCATGCTCCATTGCAATTAAAATCTTTCATCAGAAACATTTTGAAAGGCATAATAATAATCAGTTATGTTGAGAAAACAAAAGCCCTAAAAGCAATAATACTATTAAAGATAACAGTACTTACCCAGATGCCTTAAAACCACCTTTGCAGTTAAAAAAGTCATGAAATGTTCTATCGCTGACGTTTACAGGTAATGATGAAATATTAAAGCCAGAGGTCGTAAGGTAAAATATATTTTTAAGTGTAATAATACTTGATAAACCACAAAAGCACTTAAAAGCTGACTGACTTTTCACTGAAACTTTGCCTTGCTCAAACCTATACAGATACACATTAGAGCACTGTTTTAAAGAGTACTTTGTTTATAGTTTTCCTTTGCTTTTGACTCTCCTGATTGTTATTTAATTGATTTTTTTGTTTGTTTGTTTGGTCCAGTTTCCCCTTGCCTCTCCCTTCAGAGACTTATTTTGGTGCAATGCTTCCATTCTTATCAGATTAAGAGAAGGGACATAACCTCTGACTTAAAAAGCAAGAGTTTTCCACCTCTCGTTCTTGTAACTGTGGTAAAATGGGTAAAATGTTGCTTCACAGGCTGTGGGCGATGCCTCCAGGCTGCCGGGGACAAACACAGACAACACTTCTAAACCTGGACACTAGGACCACATGCTGCCCAGGCCCTCTTGAGAGCAGATACCTGGGGCTGGGTGAGTGCTATAGCTTTGGAACAGGGCAAGGTCAAGCGATCCAGTCACTTTGCTTTCTCACCCACGGGGCTGTGTCTCCAAGCACCATGTAAAAGCTCCAGAGACTCAATCCTCCAGAATTTCTGTTCGCTTGTTAAGAGATACGTAGGACAAAAAATTATATAACTGCATAATGGTGTTCTTATTATGGATCTTATTGAGAATTCTTAACAGGATTGGAAACACCCACAGTGGACATTAATATGTATAATTATCCTTTGTGGTACATCTAGCTACTTTAAAAATTACGTCTGGGCTCTCAGAATTGCTTGTTTTCAAGTTTCCTTCCAAAATGAAAGTGTGCAGAGGGCCAAACTCCAGGATTTCTTCTTGGTTCAGATGCAACTGAGGAGTAATAACATTTCCAAAAGATATAGCACAGTATCTATGCTATAGTATCTCTGGAAGGGTGATAAATTGCAAATCTATTAAGTTGCTGGTCCCATCTTACTAAAAGCCCAGTGACAGGTTATTGTCCTTAGGCTAATGATTTCATTTTGAAATCATTAGATTATTCTGGGTACGTGGCCACTTTTGAATTGTAGAGTGGCATGTTAAACTTTTGGAATTGCATAGAACAATCTCCCTTAATAGACTGTGCAAGGCATAATGTGCTGTACTTTCACACATGGTATTTCATGTGGCTGATGTTGTCCAACAGAGAAACGATTTCTATGTGAAATTGTTCCTCTGAAAACTTGTGCACAGTGAATAATTTTTCATGGAAACTGTTCAGTTCAGTTACGAAACACAATGGGAGGCTTGGAAAGTTACATTTCTTCTCAGAAGCATAATCAATCGTTTAACACTCACTGCTTTTTTTTTTTTTTTTTACAGTCATGTTCAGATTTCAGAATGTCTATCATCATTACCTCTGTTGACCATGAGAAAAAAAGGATTTCTTCTGCCGCACTGCTTCAGGGGATAGTGGTAGTTTTCTCCAGCGGTAAGGAGCACCCTTGACCTTGTATTTTTAAGCTTCGTCTTGGTAACTATGTATGGTGTTTAGGTGCTTGTTTACTCTATTCTCTCTTATGTCCCAGAATCATTCGTGAATGATCATTCAGATTTTAGAACTCTTTTGAAATTGTAGTTGACATACAACATGACGTTAGTTGCATGTGTACAACATAGTGACTTGACAGTTCTACCTGTTACAACATGCTCAGCCTAAGTACAGTTACATCTTTACATCACTGTACAAAGTTGTTCCAAGAATACGGAATCTACTCCTGATGCTGTACTGTTCCTCCCTGTGACTTGTTTATTTTATAACTGGAAGTTGGTATGTCTTAATCCCCTTCAACTGTTTTGCCCATCCCATACCCCACACCTCTCTGGCAACCATCAGTTGGTTCTGGGTATTTAAAAGCTTGGTTTTTTTAGTCTGTGTCTTTTTTTCTTTTTTTTTTTACTTTGTTTACTCATTTGTTTCTTAACTTCCACATATGAGTGAAATCATATGGAATATGTATTTGTCTGACTTATTTCACTTAGCATTATACTCTCTGGCTTCATCCATATCGTTGCAAACGGCAACATTTCACTCTTTTTATGGTTGAGTAATATTCCATTGTGTATATCTGTATTGCATCTTCTTTATCCATTCATCCATTGATTGAAACTTACATTGCTTCCATATCTTAACTATTTTAAATAATGCAATAAATATAAGGGTTTATATACCCTTTCTAATTAGTGTTTTACTCTTCAATACCCAGAGCTGGGTTGTATAGTATTTCTATTTTTAATTTTTTTTTTTTTTTAGGAATGACTATATTGTTTTTCATAGTGGCTGCACCAGTTTACATTCCCACCAACAGTGCACAAGGGTTCCCTTTTCTCCACATCTTTGCCAACACTTGTTATATATTGTCTTTCTGATACTGTTTTGATTTGGATTTCCCTAATGATGCAGAATGTTGAGCATCTTTTCAAGTGCCTGTTGGTTATCTGTATGTCTTCTTTGGAAAATTTCTGTTCAGGTTCTCGATCCATTTTTTTAAAAATGCTTATTTATTTTGAGAGAGAGAGAGAGCAGAGAGAGTGCATGTGCATGAGTAAGGGGGGGGGGCAGGGTGGGGGAGAGATTCCCAAGCAGACTCTGCACTATCAGTGCAGAGGCCAATGTGGGACTTGAACTCACAAACTGTGAGATCATGACCTAAGCCAAAATTAAGAGTCGGATGCTTAACTGACTGAGCCACCCAGACACCCCTCTCTATCCATTTTTTAATTGGGTTATTTGTTCTTTTTGATGTTGAGTTGTAGGAGTTCTTTAAATATCTTGAATATTAACCCGGTATTGATATATCTATCATTTGCAAATGTATTCTCCCATTCAGTAAGTAGATTGCCTTTTTATTTTGTTGGTGGATGATCCTTTTAATGTATTGTTGAATGTGGTTTGCTCATATTTTGCTGAGGATTTTTATATCTATGTTCATCAGGAATATTGGTCTGTAGTTTTCTATTTTTTGTAGTGTCTTTAGTTTTGGAATCAGGGTAGTGATGGCCTCGTAGAATGAATGTGGAAGCATTCTTTCATCTTCTAACTTTTTGGGATAGTGTGAGAAGGAGAAGTGTTAGCTCTTCTTTAAATGTTTGGTAGAATTCACCTGTGAAGCCATTTGGTCTTGGACATTTGTTGGCAGTTTATTATTAGTAGTAGTTGGCATGGGTTTGGTATGGGATGAGTTTTATTACTAGGAATTGGTGTGTTCAGATTTTCTACTTTCTGATTCAGTCTTGGAAGACGGTATGTTTCTAAGAATTTATCCATTTCTTCTAGATTGTCCAATTTGTTGGCATATAATTTTTTGTAGTAGTCTCTCATAATCCTTTTCATTTCTGTGGTGTTAATTATTTCTCCTCTTTCATTTCTGATTTTATATACTTGAGTCCTTGCTCTTTTTTATTTTCATGAAGACTCTGGCTAAAAGCTTATCAATTTTCTTTACCTTTTCAGTGAGTCAGCTCTTAGTTTCATTGATCCTTTCTATTCTTTTTTAGTCTCTATTTATTTTGGCTCTGATTTTTATTATTTCTTTCCCTCTACTAACTTTGGGCATAATTTATTCTTTTTTCTAGTTTATTTAAATGTAAGTTTCAATTATGTATTTATTATTTTTCTTGTTTCTTGAAGTAGACCTGTATTGTTATGAATTGCCCTCTAAGAAATGCTTTTGCTGCATCCCTAATGCTTTGGACTGTTGTATTTCCATTGTCATTTGTCTAAAGGTATTTTTTTTTTAATTTCCCCTTTGATTTCTTCATAGATCCACTGGTTATTTAGCAGCATGTTGTATAGCCTCCATGTATTTTTTCCAGCTTTTTTCTTGTAACTGATTTCTAGTTTCATAGTCTTGTGGCTGGAAAAGGTGCTTGATATGATTTCAATCTTCTTAAATTTATTGAGACTTGTTTTGTGGCCTAATATGTGATCTTTCCTGGAGAACGTTCCATACACACTTGAGAAGAACATGTATTCTTGCTGTTTTGGGATAGAATGTTCTGAATATACCTGTTAAGTCCATCTGGTCTAATGTGTGTTCAAAGCCACTGTTTCCTGGTTGATTCTGTTTGGAATGATCTATCCATTGATGTAAGTGAAGTGTTAAAGTCTCCTACTATTATTGTATTACAGTCAATTTTTCTTTTTTTGTCTGTTAATATTTGCTTATGTATTTAGGTTGGGTATATAGATATTTACAATTGTTATATCCTGACTGTTGGCCTGATCCCTTTATCATTATGTAGCACCTTTCTTGGTCTCTGGTTACAATCTTGGTTTAAAGTCTATTTTGCCTGAGAGAAGTATTGCTACTCCAGATTTTTTTCACCTTCCATTGGCGTAGAATATCTTTTTCTATTCCTTCACTCTCAGTTTGTATGTGTCCCTGTGTCTGAAGTGAGTCTCTTGTAGGCAGCACAGAGATGGGTCCTATTTTCCTATCTATTTAGTCACCTTGTATCTTTTGACTGGAGCATGTAGTCCACTTTCATTTGAAGTAATTGTTGACAGGTATGTACTTATTGCCATTTTGTTGTTTTCTGGTTGTTTCTGTAGTTTTTCTGTTTCTTTCTTCTCTTGATCTCTCCTGGTTTGATAACTTCCTGTAGTTTTGTGTTAGGATTCTGTTTCTTTTGTGTAAACTTATTACTTACTGGTGTCTGGCCTGTGGTTACAACAAAGTGCATATATAATATCCAATGTGTATAACAGTCTATATTAAGTTGAGGGTTGCTGAAGTTCGCAGACATTCTAAAAGCACTACCTTTCTATTTGCCACTCATGTCCTATGTGTATGACATCATATTTTACATCTTTTGTGTATCCCTTAACTAATTTTTGTATAATGTAACTGGTTTTACTACTTCTGCCTTTTCCCCTTCATACTAGCTTTGTGAGTGACTGATGCACTACCTTTACTTCATATATGCTTTTGCCAGTGAAATTTTTTCCTTTCATAATTTTGTTAAGACCCTTCTTTCCCACTTAAAGAAGTCCCTTTAACATTTCTTTTAAGGATGATTGAGTGATAATGAACTCCTTTAGCTTTTGTTTGTCTGGGAAACTCTTTATGTCTCCTTCAATTCTGAATAATACACTAGCTGTGTACAATTTTCTTGATTGTAGGTTTTTTTTTTCCCTTCAGCAATTTTAATAGATCACATGCCACTCCCTTCTCACCTGCAGAGTCTGCTAAAAACTCAGCTGATAGCTTTATGGAGTTTCCCTTGTACATAACTAGTTGCTTTTCTCTCATTACTTTTAAGATTCTCTGTTTAACTTTTGCCATTTTAATTATTTTGTGTTGCAGTATGGATGTCTTTGGATTCATCTTGTGTGGGGTTCTCTGTGCTTCCTGGACCTCTTTCTTTTGGAACATATTCCTCTGTGCCTTCATTTTGTCTCACTCTCCATGTTTGTTACAATTTATTAGGTAGATCAGCTAAGTCTCCCGGTCTTAGAAGTCAGGTATCCTGTGGGGCCCACTTGTGCAGTCCACCCTGGTCAGCAGAACCAGGTACTTCAGGGGTGTCTGCTGTGTGGGTTGCATGTGCCCTCCTGTTGTGCCTGGGCTGGACTGCTCTGGGCCTACTGGCAGGTGAGGCTGGTCCCCCTCCCTGGGGCAGTAGTTGGTTCAGGGGAATGCTCGCCAGGTGTGGTGGGGTGAACAGTGCTAGCAAGGAGGATGGAGAGTACCAAAATTGGCTCCTACAAAGTCTTGCCAACCCAGGTTGCAGGAGAGCAAAAAAAAAAAAAAAAAAAAAAAAAAAAAAATTGTATCCACCAGCACTTCCATTCCTGGACAAGTTCCTACCCATTCTTGCCTCTCCAGCACATACCCTAAAATTATTCAATAAATTTCCTTCATGTATAATCTAGGTGCTTTCCAGTCTGTTGTCTGTGCTGGGTCTTGGATTGAGAGGGACTGAGAGATACAGTGCACTGGCCCTTTAAGAGCAGAGTCTCAGAGGCCTGTAGGCCCCCATGTCTTTCAGAGGTAAGCCCTGTCAACTTTTGAATTATGAACATATGGGGACTCACCTTTCTGTTGAAGGTCCCCAGTAACAGGGGATGCCCCATTATGTGATGTTTGCTGCTTTTGTGCCTTAGGTAGGATCCCTGTACCTGTGACCTCCGTCCATCCTGTGGGTCGCCATGCAGGCAATTTGGTTCTCAGGTCCATCTTCGCTGCTTCTCCATGTACCTTTTTCTTTTAAGTCTTCAGTTGTGGAAGATCTGTTCTGTTAGTGTTCAGGTCGTTTTCAGAGTCGGTTGCATTATCTGTAGTTGTAGCCTTGGTATATCCATAGGAAGAGGTGAGCTCAGGACCCTACTATTCTGGTATTTTAGAATTTTTATTTAAAAACTTAAAATTAAAAGTAGGGTCATTTAGAAATTCCATAAATAACCAAATGGAATCAAGTTCCAAGTAAATGGTACTCATTAAGTTGAAGAGGACTATAAAAGGGCTATTATTTTCATATATTGTATTGACTATAATAATGAAATGGGTATCATAAATGAGAAATTGATGTTTGGTTCTAATGACGTTTTAACATTTGTACCTGCACTTAATGACATTTTGCCTATAAAAATCAAGCTGTCAGCAAGACTTCTTGGAGTGCCTTGGTCCGAAGTAATACTGCAAAGTAGCTAAATTTTTAAGGAGGCGTAATAAAATAAGAGAATTAATAAAGCATCATGGAGAATGTGAATTTTGAATTTACAATAATACTTCTTATGAAAAAGCTTTCTATAAACAGATTCCCTATAGATAATGAGTCAGGCTAAAGTATACAAGAACTTGTAACAGAAGAGCTGTAAGATCAGAAAACATGATCCACTTGGAGAAATGAGTCCCATTCATAAAAACGAATGGAAGTCATCTAGATCCATAGTCCTCCAAAAGGGGCCAAGAATGGGCTTGGGGGTGGGGGAGTGGGGTCATAAGCAACATAAGCAAGAACACAAGCCAATTTTTCTGCCCCAAGTACAGGAAACAAAAAAAACCAGTTCTTATATCTGATTTGCTGAAGGAAGAGTACCAGAAAAGCTTACAATTTCCTGAGTCCTGGAGTTTGGTATTTCAGTTCTATATCCTCAGCAGTTAACACAGAACTCCAACAATATTAGGCGAACTGCAACTCTAATAGGTATGCTATATATTTTGTTAAATAATTACATTTTATTCCCAGGAAGATTATGATAAATTCAGTATATATGAAGAATATCCACTATGAGGACTGTCCCAGGCTCCAAATCCTTGGGGAATAACAAACCAAAGCAGCAGTTCTCACTGTGGGCAATTTTGTCCCAGCCATGTCTAGAGACATTTTTTTGGTTGTCACAAATTAGAGAAAATGCTACTGGCATCTACCAAGGATGCCGCTAACCAGTCAACAATGCACAAGGACATCTGCACAACAGAGAACTATCCAGTCCCAAAGGTCAGTGGTGCTGAGGCTGAGTGATCTTGAGCTAAACTAATTAAATTATAAAACCAACCTGGAATGGCTCCCAACTGAACCTGGGAGACCTGTACAAATCTCACAGATTTTAACATCATAGTCTGTTCAGTAAGTAGGATATGGAATATTGATGTCCCAAAGTAAATCTAAAGAAATGGCATCTTACCTTCTTAAGATAAAACTAAGTACCTGCTTAGGAAATGCAAGGAAATCTGCCTCAATGTGCTAACTTGGTTCTTCTAATTTGTGATCCTGTCCCAGCTTTTGGTGTTGTTGCTGAAAAGATTTACATGCAGATGTATGGGCTATATGATGTTTTAATGGAATTTTCTACCTCAGTGTGGCATTCAGTTAATTCTTATGAAATTTATAAGGTATGATCTTCATGATAAAATTGTTTGGATTACACAGGGGACTTTTTGGGAAGAGTTCTTTTGATAAAGTAAAGTTCTTTTGACTCTCAATACGAACCGTACAGTATGAAATGCATCCAAAATCCACAAAACATCTGTTACGATTTTGGATTATATGTGGACTAATAGCTCTGAATTTATGGCTCTCCTTGTGCTTTTCTGTAACATTCGCCAATGTTCATGAGTTTGGAGAGCGAATTCCGGAGTTGAGAGAAAGCTGTGCAGAGTAGAAGACATTCTAAAGGGGCACCTCCAGGCCAAAAGCATGATATCTGCAATCAAGTGGCTGAGATCACCTAGACTATATGTGGACCTTCCAAATGCAATAAAGTCTCACAATGGTGTCTGGTGGTAAGACTTAGAAAATAGCAAGGCAACTGGAATCCATGCTTACATTTTGTAAATACTGTCCTTATATATAGGCACATTGAAATGACAGAGCTATTAGGAAGTATTTACCAACTGAACCATGATTACTTTTATGTATGCAACCAAAATCAAAAGTGAGTAAAAACAGGGGTGCCTGGGTGGCTCAGTCAGTTGAGCGTCCGACCTCAGCTCAGGTCATGATCTTGCTGCTCGTGGGTTCGAGTCCCACATCAGGCCCTGTGTTGACAACTCAGAACCTGGAGCCTGCTTCAGATTCTGTGTCTCCCTTTCTCTCTGCCCCTCCCCCCATCTCAAAAATAAATAAACATTAAAAAAAATTTTTTTTTAAGTGCGTAAAACCACTGAAAATTGGAACTCTCCTTGAACCAGCCATGGATTCTTTTATGGGTAAAGTTACCAAATGACAATGTGTTTTGTTATTTGGATGACAGCCCGATTGGATTCTCCGTTGAATTATGTTAGCAACATGACGCTGCTAAAAAAGGATTTTTAGCTTTATTTCTGACCTTGTATTTTGGTCTCTCAAGTGACTAGGAAGAGAGGCTAAACATTTGGCGGGAGTGGGAGAAGAAGATTTTTCCTCTTGGATATAGTGACGTTGAGCAAGCTACCTAACCTCTCTGTGTCTTGGCTTCCACATTTGTAAAATGGGCAGAATGCTAGTGCCTCTCTCAGAAAATTGTCTGCGTATGACACCAGTTTACACAGGTGACATACTGGGAGCCAAGCCTCGTACAGAGAGAGTGTCAACACCGTGATTCCCGTTGTCTGCCATATTTTCCCAGTGGGCTCTGCTGCCCTTCATCTCTTGCACAGCCTTTAAATCACAGAAAGGGCCTGTCTCTGCTCCTACCTTGGAGTCCTACAAGTCACTGGTGGTTTCTTATTGTCCCTGCACACCCAGTCTTTAGACCAGAGACTGGCTCACAGAAGCTCAGTAAAACATTGTTACATCACTCTAGATGACACTCTAAATTTCTAGATAACATTGACAGCCTGCCCCTTCCTATTCAATCTAATATCACTCCCTTCTTGTATCCTGCAAACTGAAATGTTAAGTATGCCTCTTTGTTTATACTGACGAGGTCTAGGTTTATCCTTGAGTAAATACCAAGGTTGTCCAATTATTTCCTAGCTGACATAAAGTTAGGACTGACCTATTCTCAAAATGTGGGGGAAAAAAAATGGAACAGATTCCAAGAAGGCCTTAACGTTAAACCAGGTTGTTTCAGCTTGAGAGGTCAAAACAGAAATCGATTGCCCACCCCTGCAATGGAAAACACACGAAAATCTTCCCTCTGAAGATCCATGGGGTGATAACTCACCCTTTTAGTCAGCTGAGTATCCATCATGAAATTGTGCACGTGTTTTTCTGCTTTGGTAAGTTCTAGCTTCCTTGCCACGACAGCTACCACCAGGGCTGTGCAACCAGCACCCTGAAAATCAGAAGAGAAGAGAACCCCAACGAGTTATGATTTTTGGTCTCAGCCACAGTAAAAAATGTTTTTCACCAAGTACATAAGAAGCTGGAGATTAAAAAAAAAAAAGTAACATTCAGTGGCTTTAATAATTATGACCAAAAATACATGGTCAACAAACACAAGTAGCATGCCCGGAGATTGGGATTCAAAACCTTAGTTCACGTATTTTAAGAGCTCAAGCATAATATGTGAATCAAACATATTTTAATACTAAGAAATAAATGGTAAAGGGGCAACTTGCTGAAATTGCAGACATTTGTTAAAAAACAGAGCAAGTCTGTCCGGAAATATAACAGGAACAAGTAATAGATGAGTAAATTAGCATAAATGCATGGAGTAGAAATAACAATTATTCTCTAAAAAAATAACACTGCATAATCTTCTCTCAAGATAAGACCAGAGGTCTTCCACCCAATTGATTGTGATGTACCAGGAATGAAAAGAGAGAGCTGCATTATCTCGGTGTATGCACAACTTCAAGATCATGGGAGGATCTCTGTGATTTGAACCTGGACAATGGAGACATAGAAAGTGTTGAAGATAAGGCATAGTCATCCTGTTCAGATGCTTACCAATACTAAGAAAGGCATGGGTTACCTTTGTTTTGCAAAAGATCAGCAGCGCTGTGTTTTGAATGATAGGCCCCTGTGCAGGTCTCTTGGGAAGAGATGTGAGACACTGTGTGGTACCCCAGGGATTAGAGTTTCCTGCTCCATGATCACGGGCACGAGGTGTGAGGACTTCTTGGTTGTAAGAGCAGTGATTACATACAGGGCCAGGAGGCAGGGCTGGGGCACCTCTTGGGGGGTGGGGGGCCGGAGGCGGTCTAGGCAAAGTCATGCTGTTGCTGCCACCTCATGGGTCCTGGGCACAACTGACTTACCAGGAGAGAAGGGGGAGCTACTGAGGAGCTGTCACAGCCTGAAGAGCTCCTGACAGGACTGTGAAAGGGAAGTCCAGCCCTCCAGAAGGAATCACTCCCCTGAGAGGGCCACAGGGCAGCAGATATTGCCCACCTGTCTCAGTGGACACAGAGCAATGAAGGCAGGGTCCACGCAGGAGCCCAGTGAAGAGGGACACCCAACAGCATGATGTTACAATTGTGGATCTTTCAACAGACTTGAATCCTCTTAAACTAGTTTTTTTAAGTGCATTTATTTATTTTGAGTGGGAGAGAGAATCTCAAGCAGGCTCCGCACTGCCAGCGCAGAGCCCGATATGGGGTTCCATCTCACCATGAGATCATGAACTGAGTTGAGATCAAGCGTCAGATGCCTAACCGACTGAGTCACCCCTGAACTAGTTTTTAATAGCATTGCCTTTATGTTCGCAAAAATGGTAACGTGCTCACTGGCTAGTTAGCCAGGAGAGTCTCAAGTTCCCATAAGGTAACGTGTCTTTCCTTATGACAAATAGGTCTGAAAATCACTCATTATGAAAGTAACTCTGCATCTTCCACATAAGGTAGTCTTCATCTTCAGGATCTAATATTGAGGAGTGGTAGTTGCTCCTAGCATGCCCGTGTCCGTAATATGTTATGGCTGTATTAAAATTTTATTTCTGCGATGCTTAAAGACAACGTAATATTTAAATAAGCAAGTCAGAAAATTATATGCCTAATTTGCTCCTAATTTTATTTTTTACAAAGGACCCACAGTTGGGAACAAATTTAAGGAGGCGAGCAACCTGTACTCTGAAAACTGTAAGACACTGATGAAAGAAACTGAAAAGGACACGAATCCATGGAAAGATATAACAGGCTCATGAATGGGAAGAATTAACAATCTACAGATTTATTGCAATCCCTATTAAAATTCCAATGGTATTTGTCACAGAACTAGAACAAATGAGCCCCAAATTTGTACAGAACCACAGAGAACACAGCTGGGGGTAGCATGCTCCCTGATCTCAATCTACACTAGAAAGCTATGGTTATCAAAACAGTACGGTACTAGCACAAAAACAGACACATACATCAATGGAACGGGATAGACAACCCAGAAATAAGCCCATGCTTATATGGTCAATTTACATCAAAGGGGACAAGAATAAAAAACTGGGGAAAAGACAGAAAGTCTTTTCAATAAATGGTGTTGGGAAAACTGGATCACTTTCTTATACCATACACAGAAATAAACTGCAAATGAATTAAAGATCTACCTGTTAGACCTGAAACCATAAAAGCCCTAGGAGAAAACATAGGCAGTAAACTCTTGGCCATCACGCTGAGGAGTAAATTTTAGATTTGTTTCTTCAGGCATGGGCAACAAAAGCAAAAAATAAAAGGACAATATCAAACTAAAAAGCTTTTGCACAGTGAAGGAAATCATCAACAAAACAAAAAGGCAACACACCTACCTAACAGAGAAGATATCTGCAAATGATAGGTATTCAGATAAGGGGTTAATATCCAAAATATATAAAGAACTCCTACAACTCACTCAATAGCCAGAAAAATCAAATAACTTGATCAAAAATGGGCAGAGAACCCAAACAGACATTTCTCCTAGGAAGACATCCAGATGGCCAATAGACACATGAAAAGATGTTCAACGTCACTAATCATGAGGGAAATACAAATCCAATCCATACCACCTCACACCTGTCATAATGGCTGATACCAAAAGGAAATAACAAGTGTTGGCAAAGATGTGGAGAAAAAGGACCCCTCGCCATGCACTGTTGGTGGGAATGCAAACTGGTACAGCCACTGAGGAAAACACCATGGCAGTTCCTCAAAAAATGTTCAAAATAGAACTGCCATATGATCCAGTAATTCCACTTCTGGGTGTTTACCTGAAGGAAATGAAAACCATAATTTGGAAAGATATATGCATCCCTATGTTTATTGCAGTATTATTTAAGATAGCCAAGGCACAGAAACAACCTAAGTGTCTATCAATAGATGAACTGGTAAAAATGTTGTGTATGTGTACACAATGGAATATTACTCAGCCATAAAGAATGTGATCTTGCCATTGGAAACAACATGAATGGAACTAGAAGGTTTTATGCTAAGTGAAAGAAGTCGGAGAAAGACACGTACTATATGGTTTTTCTTGTATGTGGAGTTTAAAAAAAAACGGACATCACAGAAAGAGACTAATAAATATAGAAAACAAACTTGCAATTATAAAATAAATCATAGGGATAGAAAATACATTCCAGGGAATATAGTAAATAATATTGTGGTAACTTTATATGGTGACAGAGGGTAGCTAGACCTACGGGGATCATTTTCTAATGTATAGAAATGTCAGGTCACTGCATTATACACTGAAACTTATATTGTATATCAACTATACTTGAAATTAAAAAAAAATGGCCTTTGGAAGCATACCCATCTATTCTGTTCACTTTCAAATGTTTGCCACAAAGTGTACACAGTTTTGGTGTACTGATAAGGGGCTAATCACAATCAGTGGATGGAATCTGTGGCCACTCAAGATGGCTGTCTATACCTACTCACTGGAGGGCAACACTTGCTCGAGAAATACAGGATCACCTGCAGGCTGTTCCCAGGTGCTTGTCAGTCAGTGAGTTACAAGAGATTCAAGAGCAGGGATGCTTTCTGAATAAGCAGAAAATGTAAAAATCTGAGGGGCTTCCACTGTTAGATATCTGAGAGCGGCAGTTGGCACTCAAAGTTGAGTATTGTTTTCCCCTGGCAGGTGGCCACTGCTGAGATCCTTCTGGAAAGAAATCAACATCCTAACAGGAGTGGAAAATCACTGGTATCAAGAGCCTTTGAAAGTCGATTTTTATTTGTGTTTATTCTTGGGCTCTCTTTTTTTCCTGCTACTGGCCCATTCCTTACTGAGTGTTCTCTAGATCCCCCAAAGTCTTGTGCACGAAAATGAGTATCGCTGTTGCAAACTGCAAAAGCAAGGGAGTGTGACAATTTGGGAATTACTGCAACTATTACCTGTGTATGTCACTCCATTATCCTAGCTGTACCCTTTGATGGTACCTCAAGAGCCACTTAAGAAACCTCTTTCTGTTCATATACAGTCACTCCTTTATTTATTTTTAGTTTATTTATTTTAAGAGAGAGACAAAGAGCATGATTGAGGGAGGGGCATAGAGAGAGAGGACAGAGAATCCTAAGCAGGCTTTTCAATGATGAGGGCCCTGAACTCACAAACCATGAGACATGACCTGGGCTGAAATAAAGAGTTGGACGCTTAACCAACTGAGCCACCCATGTGCCCCTCCTCTACTTTCATTTTAATTAGGGAAGCCATACACTTCTATGTCCCCAGGTCCTGAATAAACCAGACGAGGATGCCATGTGTATAGAATTGGGTTTCAAAACAGTAACTTTACAAAAATAAAATAAATGTGGAGATACGCAAAATTGCTGGTTCACCTCCGAAAGCTTTCTAGGTCCGAGGTAAATCCCTGTCAACATGAATGTCATTTAAGTCATTTAAGTCACGGTGTGACGCTGCTGTCCACTCAGTATCTATTTCCAGGAGCGTTCTGTTTCATCAAATGAATACAAATGAGAGTAAACATGCTTTTACAACATTTTCTCCAAAGTTGTCGTCATCACAATGGATGTGGAAACAGTTGGGATGAACATATGTTACTCTCTGAAATGAAGATCCCTGTATGTCTTTAACAAGATGAGTCATATTCCTTTCACCAGAGTCAGAAAGTGTATCCTGGTTACTTTTCTCCCATTTCGTTTATGTTACGATGGAAAAACTAAACAGATCATTGGCCTGTCCCTTCAAGATGCTCAGGAACCTAAAAACTAAATGAAGAGAACACAGTGTTTATGAAGCCAATATATTAAAAGCAAATCTTGAGGCTCTCCTTAGCTGGTGTATCTTCTTTCCTTCTAACAAATTAGATGTTGCAAGGGAGAGAGAGGAAGAGGAGGGAGAAAGGCCTTGTCCATAGAAGAGGTAATTATGAATGTTCATCTCCCTATGTCAGCTCAGTGTGAAGCACACAAATGACGACCAGAGTGCCTAAGTAGTAGTTGAATACCAACACCTGAAGAGTCTTAGCTGCTACCAAATTAAAATATAGGACTTTTTGGGGCACCTGGGTGGCTCAGTCAGTTGGGCGTCCGACTCTTGGTTTTGGCTCAGGTCATGATCTCATGGTTCGTGGGTTCGAGCCCCATGTCAGGCTCTGTGTTGCAGTGTGGAGCCTGCTTGGGATTCTGTCTCTCTGCCCTACCCCCTCAAAATAAATAAATACACTTTAAAAATAAAATACAATACTTTTCAGGGCACCTCGGTGGCTTGACCATTTAAGAGTGGGACTCTTGGTTTCAGCTCAGGTCATGATTTCACACTTTGTGAGTTCAAGCCCCACATCAGACTGTGCTGATGGCATGGAGCCTGCTTGGGATTCTCTCTCCCTTTCTCTCTCTGCCCCTCCCCTGCTGACTCTGTCTCTCAAAATAAATAAACTTTAAAAAATTTAAAATATGGTACTTTTCTCCACTCTATATTTCCTCATCAGAGCACAGAAATCGTAAGCCATGTGGGCCCCCAGGATGCCCAAAAGAGACGTTCATCTTCTCCCAGGTAATTTTATCACACAATGTTGGAAAAGTTCAAAGTACTCCCATAATTTTACTTCAGGTCACCTGGTTGTTCTCATCCTGCAAATACTTTCGAGAAGCTTTTTGATAAACCATTCTGGGAGCAAGCTTTTAACCATTTAAGGATGCAAGCCTGTACAGAAGGGAAATTCCTTTATTAGGATGTTTGGGTAAAGGTTTTGATTCTGATTTTAAAAAGGCAGCTGCCAAAGATTTAACACAAATACTGAAATGTGTAATTTTCTTTTAGAAGTCCCAGAATCCCCACCCTCACCAAGAAGGACTAATGAAAAAAATGCTAGTGTTCAAAATACTCCAGTGTTAAATTAATTATCTTCCTGCAGTTCTAATAATCACTCCTAAAAGCTCAAACTTCAGTGTGATAGCCAATTTCTTTGACCAACAGTAATTAAAATTTGTCAAAACATAGTTAATTTGAAAAAAAAATCATGCTTTTTCCTTAAGATACATCCAAATTAATAAAGCAGCTTTAAGCCTGATTAATATTTTTCATTTAAAAATATCAGCTTATCCTCCAAGAGGAAGGTAAAATGAGTGTTTGAAAATACTGCCCATGTTTCTGTCCCTGGGCTTGAGTGACTCAGTATATAGAACAATAAATAGATTTTAGTACCCTTGTCTGATATAAATATTTTTTCATGAAAGTTCTGGCAAATAGAATTTTCTAAAAGACTCAGCTTTGTTGTTACATCCTACTGGAATTCTGCAAGGTCTCCTTGGGTTGTGAAAATCGATGACAAGGTAATTTTGATGAGAAATGCCCCGAGTTTATCAAAGACGGGGTGGTACTTGCGGATAGGAGGGCAGAGGTCAGGTACGGTGTCCTCATCCAATGGAAGAGGGGAGGTGTGTGTGGTTTTTTGAGTTCAGGGATAAAACCGGTGCCTGGAAAACCCAGGTCTCCCTCAGAGTGAATTACTTGTTCAGCTCATTCTTGTACTTGGATGGTTGGAAAGTGGCACATAACTCTGGTCATCAACAATGACTCATCCCCGGGTTTAAATCTCCTTATTAGCAACGGCGCTAGTGTGAGTGCATGTACTTTAGAGACAGGAAGGCCAGCCTTGCCAACTAAAAATGCTGATAGTTTAGAAAACTTAGGTGGAACTGTGGCATCTACAAGTCAAAAGCTAGAAGGTCACAACACCTGCCGCCTCTATTTGCCTGTGTTTGAGAGAAACCAGCGGTCATCTTTCTTAAGGAAGTTTCTTGTGCAGAAATGAAGGTCGGCTTGGGGGCATTGGTGGGGAATTTAGCCTTAGGGCTGAATAGGCCCGTGGTACCCCTCCTGCTACCCTGCACAAAATAGGAACTATCCTAAGAATTTAAAGATAGGCTCTCCACACTGAGCCTTTATTTGATGAGATTCGGTGAATACACCAGAAAGACCCCCCAAAATAAATGAAAAGTAAATTAAAAACTTCTTCAAAGTTAGTATTTGATAGTAAACACCTGATGCCAAATTGTGTAAGACACATATAAAGGATCCTAGGTTTTTATTTTATTATTATTATTTTGCTTATTCATACATGCAGTACCAAGTTTCTTGGGATTTCCATACCCATTGGCAGGGGAAAGAAAAATCGCTTAATGGAAAGACAGAAAGTAGCAGGAATATAACCAGACCTTAGGTTTAGCCCTCTTGAATACCAGTCATTTTCCTTATAAGCTCTTGCTAATTTATGGCTATGTTTTGGAATACTCTCAGACTGAGTGGACAGTGTAGTGTGTAATCCTACCCTTCAGGATTAAAACTGCTGACCTCTGACAGTTGACTGAACCACCATGGGACCTTCAATTAAGGCTCCTCAACACTGGGGTAAATTGATGATGACAGGATTATTATCCGAAGTTCTCATCCTAAGATGGTATAAAAATTAATGACTATATTATTGTTGTTGTTCCCTAAGTAAAACTTGAAAGATTCACTGGTGCCATGATTTTTCAATTGTTATGAAATGCAGAAGTGTTTGAGCAAAACCTAAATCACACTTCTGAAAGGCACTCACTTGAGTTGAGGAATCCATGGGGGGACCCTGTGGAAGTCCAAGGGGACCATTTATCACACACCAACCTGTGTCCCTAGGATGGGGCAGATGATACTTCATGTTTAAAGGTAATTTTGCCCCCAAATCTGGTCATCCATATTCTACACAAAGGGCCCACAAGAGACGTCGTAATTCCACAGAAATGGAGAGGTGAAAATTGCAAATGAACGAAGGACCTTCATTCTCATATAAGACAGGAGATACTCTGTCACCAATGAGGTTGTATTCTCCTCTTGAAACAATCATCTGTATTCATAAGCAAGGGGAGATGAGAGCTTCCAGAATGTGTTTTGTCTAGATGTGCAGATATGAAAGGGCAGACAGGATAACCTTATAAATGCTAAGCAAAACAATTCCCTTCTCTGCATCCAGTTGGAGATCATGAGAAACCAGCTCGAGCTGACAATAGCGAAGACACAACAATCTCACAAGGTTGTCTGCCTGCCACCTTCAACCAAAAGAATAAAGCCATTGAGAGAATTCATGCCATTGGTTATGGTGACATCCACACTAATGAATCCTCAGGTCCTTGGTACAACCCCACAGAGGAAAGACAGATGAATAAGGAGAAAAAAGGAATTACAACCTTCATGGCTTTTCTCTGGAAGGGTGATGAGTGACTTATTATACGATCCTAGGATTTTATGGTTTTAAAATACTATCCAGGAGAGAGAATGAGATCTTTGTCTCCTCGGCTTTACTATCAGGTAGGTCTTGGTAAAAAGGAACTTTCTGCGTGATTTGTCTGACCTATCACAGTGTAATACCTCTTCACACATTTCAGTATCTGAGATCCCGTTATTCTAGGATTTCCATCATCATTTATGTAGAACATTGTAAACGAAGTTGTAAAAACTATGAGAAAAGCTTTGCCTGATTGGCTTGTATTCACAATTGATATTTCAAGTGAGGAGAGGTTATTTTTTGAAATGTTCACTTGTTACTCTCTTAGAAATATTCTGGAAAACTCTCTCTCCTAATTGTCTAACAATATATTTCTGCCCAGAGCACTTCAGATTAATCTTAATGTCCTTGGCTCCCAAAAATATCACTCATGACACAAATTAAGCTATTTAAAAATTTTAAATCACGGTTTAATTTTGGGTTTGTAACCAATGAAATGTGAACCTCTAAGACGATGCCACAAAATAATTCATTCGCTTCATTAGCTTTATCAAGAAATGCAGTGCTCATTTCTTTATTTGTACATTTTTGAAATGGGTAAGTGTTTTAGATGTTAGCATATGGATCGACTGTATCTTATGTCAAAGTAAAAAAAAACACATAAAGGTATAAATTCTATCAATTTTTAAAACACAAGAACCAGAAAATTCAAATATAAGAGAAAACAAAGAAATACAGTACTTTGGAGAAAATATACAAGATGATTCAGGGATGGCCCTGTCCTCTCTCAGAAGTATTGTAAGTCGTATTTCTTTTTCACAATTTAGTAGGGGCCAGATGGAGAGAGAGAGAGAGAGAGAGAGAGAGAGAGAGAGAGATGGCCCTGGGGAAATCTGACATTGTACAGTTTATCTAAACATGCATTGCAGAAAGCCCAAGGGGCAACAGGCAAATAAATCCCCCCCCCCCAACAAAAGGAAACCATATCTGGCTTAGATAATCCCCAGGTGACAAACTGGTATTTAAGTCTCTTGGAGGGGGGGAGTATCTGACAAAACATATTTCAGCTTAAGGAAACTAACCTTTTATATGAACTGTGAAAACAAGTGATCTTTTTCTAGGTATCTATACTGCCAGCCAAACACTGTACAGGCAAACACTGTACAAGTTTGTAGGAAACCTCCAGCCATACACTGCCGATCCCTGGGAAATTTACAAGGGATAGAATTAACTCCCCAAGCTCACCCCCAGGAGACTGCTCTGGGGCCCGACTCAACGGGAGGCTGCCTGGGCTAGGGACAGACACAATCCTATTCCTCCTAGCATTTCACATAGGCTCGTCCAAGATTACTGAATTTCTCTACATGCAAGTAAACCATTTTGGGTGGGGCCAGTTAAGAAAGAAATCTGTCCCGGGGTGCCTGGGTGGCTCAGTCGGTTGAGCATCCAACTTCGGCTCAGGTCATGATCTCATAGTTTGTGGGTTCGAGCCCCACGCTGGGCTCTGTGCTGACAGCTCAGAGCCTGAAGTCTGTTTCGGATGCTGTGTCTCCCTCTCTATTTGCCCCTCCCCTGCTCAGGCTCTGTCTCCCTCAGTCTCTCAAAAACAAATAAATGTTGAAAGAAAGGGAAGGGAAGGAAAAAGGAAAGGGAAGGGAAGGAAAAAGGGAAGGGAAGGAAAAAGGGAAGGGAAGGAAAAAGGGAAGGGAAGGAAAAAGGGAAGGGAAGGAAAAAGGGAAAGGAAGGAAAAAGGGAAGGGAAGGAAAAAGGAAAGGGAAGGGAAGGAAAAAGGGAAGGGAAGGGAAGGGAAGGGAAGGGAAGGGAAGGGAAGGGAAGGAAAGGAAAGGAAAGGAAAGGAAAGGAAAGGAAAGGAAAGGAAAGGAAAGGAAAGGAAAGGAAAGGAATCTGTCCCTTAGAAGGGAAATAGAGTGGAGCTTCTCAGGCTGAGAACAGAGGGCCTGTTTCACCATGAATCTAGACAGTGGCAATGAGGTCGCTATAAATTTCAGTGCACACAACACATTTGCGTCCATATAGATTATAAGTGGATTATAACTTCATTTCTTTTGTGAAGTAGGATCAGCAGTGACATCTAAGCAAAGGAGTGGTTCAAACAACTAAATAGAAGATTTGTGCTGTCTGATAAGGCTAGAAAGACAGGAAGGGCAAAGAAAAAAGCAAGGAAAGCTACAAGTACCACAGGATCCAGGCAAGGTTAATCTCCAATCTGGCTACGATCCACTGCATATTAGGCTATTTGCACAAGCCCTGAGTCATACCTGATTCAACAATAAAGGAGTGGGGTTGGGGGGGGCCATCTTGCCAGAAAGGAACACCAAGGAAATTGTTTCTAAGAAGCTTAAGGGGAAAGACTCTGTAATTACCAGTTCTGTGTGTATAAATAGCATCATTCATGTCCCTCGTGGGCTTGTTATGGCCCTCCAAAAATACACCCATGCACATTTCATTTCCCAAAGCATTATGCTATATGATAAAATGCTATCTCTTCTGAGGAAAAAGGAGGAAGTGATCCAACAGTGAGCAGAATGGGCGCTACCCGTTGTAATGAAAAAAACAAAAAACAAAAAAAAACAAAAAAGTTCATTAAAATGCACAAAACTATTTTTCTTATACAAGCAAACCATGTTAAATTATAACCCCAGATCATATTCTGTACAATTGGGACTTGAAATGGGCCTCTCGTTACCACTGATGACCTTAAAATTGGCCCAGATTTTATTTTCACATCTAGCTGTCTTAATCCCCGTTTGGTTACTACCAAGTGGGAGAAGAATGTTCCCACTCCATCTATGCCCTGGGCAGCTCAGTCCTTCCAGCCAGTTAGAACTCTTGGAACAATCTTCTGAGGCAGCTGCTAGCAGGGTGCGTGTTGCCCTGGCCACCATTCAGAGGCCCTCACATGGAGATCCTGTCCCTCTGCTGCCAGCATGGGGGTGGACACAGTGGGGGCATTGGGAGGGATGCCTAACATCAGAAATGCTGGGAATTTCCTGGCTTAGGAGCTCCTGGTACTCGTTCTCATAGCCCAACATGTAAGCAGAAGATCAAAGAAGCATCAAGATGATACTTTTTGCTGTCGCCAAACTACACAAAGCAGATGAGAAATGGACAGAACCCAGGTCACTGAACACAGTGCATCAATTAGAAGCTACGTCTGGCTTAAACACTGAAAAGTTCATACCACATTGTCATCAATTTGAGATAACCTGCTGGCCTCCGATGTGTATGCACCTAAAATACATGGAACCAATTAGTCCTGGTCAAATCGGGGTGGGTACGGGGTAGTGATCGCGTAGGAACTTGTGCTGTATCACAGAAGAACAGTGACATGTCGCTACAGGCAGCAGACTTTTCTCAAGGGTTCCGCAAGACCTGCCCACCCGTCCCAGCCTCATGCCATGGCACTGTCCCGCTTTTCACCCCTGGGCCAATGACCTTGCTCAAAGGTACCAAGCTCCCCCTTGACTCACTACCTTCAAATAAACCATTTCCTCCTCCTGGATGCCCTTCCTTCTTGCCACACTGCCTGGCTATCCACCCTTCACACCTGAGCTCAGAAGTCAACTTTCCCGGGATGGAGGAAAGAAAATATTATTAAGAAAACCATAAGGAAGGGGCATCTGGGTGGCTCAGTCGGTTAAGCGTCCCACTCTTGGTCTCAACTTAGGTCATGACATCATTATTCATGAGTTCGAGCCTTGCATCAGGCTCTGTGCTAGGATTCTCTCTCTCTCTTTCTCTCTCTGCCTCTCCCCTGCTCATGCTCTCTCACTCCCTCTCTCAAAATAAATAAATAAACCAGAAAGAAAGAAAGAAAGAAAGAAAGAAAGAAAGAAAGAAAGAAAGAAAGAAAGAAAGAAAGAAAGAAAGAAAGAAACTCATAAGGAAGAGAAAATACATTTACAGTACTACACTGTATTTATTGGAAAAAAAAATCTGCATATCCTTAGACTGTGCAGTCAAAACCCATGTTGCTTGAGGGTCAACTGTAATCTAATTCTGTGATTGAGAAAATGCAATTTTTCAGCCCTTCAGCACACTTCAGGATAGGTTGTTATGGTCCGCATTTTGCAGATAAGGAAAGCGCGTTTCAGAGAAGAGAAAGTGTACCTCGCTCTTATGACAATGAGAGGACCCATACTGAAATGAAGAACTTCCTGGCTGCAGCTTAGAGACCAGATTTGCTCCTCAAAACTAGTGCCTCTCCCCACAAAAAGCAATCCAACAGCCCCTGATGCTTCATGGAGCTGTATCACGCTAAGAATGAAGATCAAAACCAGCCATGTTCTCTCGCAACCTAGAACTGATTATTTATACTGGCTGCTGGCTGTTGGGAAACCTAGTAGCTTGCAATCAAATCACACTGTGCACCTTCATGCCTTCATGGTCTAGGAGGATAAGCAAAAGAAACAAAGTAAAAAGACACTTACCATAATTCCAGTAAGCAAACAGACTCCTTTCCCACAGTATGTGTTAGGTACCATGTCACCATAACCAATGGAGAGAAAAGTTATTGATATCAACCACATCGCTCCGAGGAAGTTGCTAGTAACATCCTGTTGATCATGGTACCTGCAAAACAGCAAACAGAGCCGGTCCTTTATAATTAATCTGCAGTATGGCTGCCAAGGGCAATTTGATCCAATCTAGCGAATTCACTAAGTAGCTTCCATAAACTGATCTACCAGAAAGTTTTCAAATCTCACTATTATGTGTCAATAAAATTGAGGTGTCCCTGAGCAATCTGACAGACATCAGGACGTTCCTCAACTTGAAAAACAGTCTGAAAGGGAAGCTATAAAACAGGACAAGTGCTTTTTTCACTGGTAGAAACTGACAAATGCACATTTCTTTCTGAATTCTGCCCATGCCTTTCTCGTGGTTCCTCATTCCTTGATGCCTGCTGACGTGCCCAACTTAATGGGACCCTATGTGGTACTACTGCATGCAATCTGTAATCTCTCCCCGCACCCTTCCAGTAGGAGGAGCCATGCTGTTCCCTTTGCTACCTTTATTTCTGTGATGAGCCAACTCCTAGTCATCCTTCAAATTAAATGCAGGTGGAGCCTTTTCTGTCTGCTCTTCTCCCAGCCCCTCCCCTGCATGCCCTCAGCATCCTCTGTATTCCTCCCCCACAGGACATTACTGAGACTGTCTACCTGAAGGTCCTGCTCTAGCTGGCTTCCTTGAAGACACAAATGTGCCACTGATTGCACAGTCCCTGCCCAGAACCGGAGCTTGATAGAAATCACTGCCTCACTAGTTACACACGAAAAGCTTGCAGTCAAAAAGAGAGGGAGGGATATAGTTTATCCTAATTAGTCTTTGAGGTATCAAGATTTTTGTGGTGTGGGAGAGGAGGAGGGTTTTTATATCAGAAATATATATCCTATGGGGGCACCTGGGTGGCTCAGTCGGTTGAGCATCCAACTTTGGCTCAGGTCATGATCTCTCGGTTTGTGAGTTCGAGCCCTGCATGAGGCTCGCTACTGTCAGCGTGGGGCCTGCCTCAGATCCTCTGTCCCCTTCTCCCTCTGCCCCTCCCCTGCTTGCACGTTCGCGCTCTCTCTCAAAAATAAACAAACCTTAAAAAAAGATATCCTATAGTGTTTATTTGAATTAGCAGCACTGAACAGTAATGCTGGCCCATCATGGAGACACTGCTATCCGCCATGCACACGACAGTGAGGCCAAGTGAGTTGTTGCCCCAGAAGAACTTGCCCTGGATGTGTGTGCTATGTAGTCATGGAGCAGAGTGCCCCTCCTCTAGTCTCCGCGGCAGTCAGACCCCAGACTCTGGTCACCACGGGTATTCTTGGCTCTTCACCCAACGTCTCCTAAGGATCACTTTCCTTCACAGCTCTCAGATACCACTGGGGAGGGTTTTCCTGGCCTCATTTCTTGGTCTCCAAAGCATGCTCATAATCTCCTAGCTTGCCCATGCTCAATCCTTGCCAAAGAGCATACCGTGAGTCTTGGGTGGTAGGAGGCTAGAAATCTCCATCATTCCACCCTAGTGAACTGCCACCAGGACCCAGCTGTAGAATCTCCTCTTCCCAGAATGGCCAGGTCGAGAGGCTGTCATTGCCAAAATAGAGGTCAAGTGCATTCCTAGCTTTCCAGGAAGACAGAGGAGTGCCTTCACCCTCATCTGTGATGCAATCGGTGCTATACTTCAGCTGCAACATGAGCTAATGGGCTCTGTGACCTACTCTGGGGGCATGCTGGGCCTGTGTAATAAGACCTCCATGGGCAAATGTGGTTTTTATTTTAAACAAGACGCTTAGGGGCGCCTGGGTGGCTCAGTCGGTTAAGCGTCCGACTTCAGCTCAGGTCACAATCTCATGGTTGGTAGCTTTGAGCCCCGCATCAGGCTCTGTGCTGACAGTTCAGAGCCTGGAGCCTGCTTTGGATTCTGTCTCTGTCTCTGTCTCTCTCTCTCTCTGCCCCTTCCTCACTCATGCTCTCTCTCTCTTTCAAAAATAAGCATTAAAACAATTTTTTTAAACAAGACCCTTTGAAATAAGCTTTAGATGATAACTCTTTCATGACATTGGGGCTCTCTGTATTCTTCATCAAGCACCTGCCTAAAATAGGGAACACATTACCCTGGTGTGGGTGTGTGCTGCACAAGAGAGGGGTGGCAGGGGCACTCATGTCCCATACAGCCTTTAGTTGTGAGACAAGGCCTCTTAACAAAGCACGATCGACATAAAGATCTGAGACACTGAAGAGGTGAAGACTCTAATTCCCTGATGCATCTGTAGTATTTGTGGAGCACCCGCTATGTGTTTAGCCCTTGGCTTGGATTTTCTCGTGTTACATCATTACTTTAAGACCAAGGCAACCTTTTTGGCCAAAACAGTGATAGTCCCCACCTCTATCAACCAGGTGTCTTCAATCACTTAGAAAATGCGATCGTGTGCCAGTGAAATCCTCAAGTTATTTCCACACCATGAATGGCCAGGACACATGTGCACCTACAAAGAGGCGTGTGAGATTTCAGACTATGAACAAAGGTCTCTAAGGGAAACCTTCATGGCTGGTGTCCACAAGGATATCTCAACTTCGTCATGGGTATGGAGAGCTTGCCCATCTGTTCTTTCCACAGCACTTTTGATTTGGTTTCCAAGGCTCGGAGAAGTAAACAGTTTTGAAAATTACCATAAAAAGCATTCACTGGAACGTTTAGGCAACCCGATTCCTCTTTAGTTGCTTACCTTAATAAATGCCCAGGTTTTAAATACACAAATTTGACTCTTTGCAAAGACTCTCAAGCATTACACCATTCTATCGTTCTGTCAATATTCATTATATACTACGCACATTATTTTGGGTCAGACACTGTAATCCTGTAGTGAAGGGCCTAATTAGAAATAAACTTTCTAGGAATTGATATTTTAGGGCTTGGGATTCAATGGTAAATTATTTTTTTTTCTGCTTATGAAATAATAAATATGCCTGAAACGTAGCTCACCAATATGGAAAAAGTAACATCTTGGACTAATGTTTATATTACATTCAGACATACTTACTTGTGAATAGTCAAGAGGGAAGCAATTAGGGAACCACATTAGGCACTATTTGAATAATCAAGATTTCTTTCCTGGCAACTAAAATATCAAACTTATCAGCAGGATGATATTATCCCTTAGAACACTGCCAGATTTGGAACTATGCCAGATTCACACCACTGTGAGTGATTAATCTGCACAATGTAAAGGGTAAAGAAAAAAATTTCAAGACACTGTTTACAGATGTTTATTTCACAAACTTAGACAATTCCAACCTTCTTCACAAGAACTATTCTATGAAAGACGTGAAGAAATGACTCAAAGTGGCAAATTTCAAATTCTGATCAGTATGAATCCTTGTTTAATTAAAAATACATCAAATAAGATTAAAATTAGAGCAAGGGAGGCCTGATGATCTCAAGCTTTTAAAATAAGAACTCTGGAGTTTGGACAGAAGACTTACTGCACTGTTTTAGAGCAGTGCACGTTTCATAGACATAATGGTTGTGAGATCGGCTTTAAGGTTTGGAAAAAAGGAAAAATATTCCTTTTCTTGGTTTCCATTCATTTTTTCACTGTTGCCATTTTCTCAAGTGGGTCTCCCACTTGTTCTTATATCACAAATATGACAGCTTTCTGTGATACTTGTTTAAATTTGCCAGGTTATCTTTCCCAGGGCATTACTGAATTCTTCCCTGAATGAGATAGCATCTGCCCTGCACCCCGGACTCTCTCTCAGCATCTTTCCAGAAGCAACAGGAGCTTTGGCCACACGAGTGGCTGGCACTATGCCATCCTCTTTCATGGCTTTGTTTACAGGTGCGATTCCTCCTCCACCCCCCCAGCCCTGATTTGTATTTTGAGAATCTACTCATTGGTCCCCTTTTCCAGACTCCACACAGCTTTTGGTCAACAGGGTACTTCAGGCGGTCCTCTGTAGAGATGTCTAGCACCATCAGCCAACGTTAACTTGGGTCATAAGACATGTAATATGTAATTTGCTCATCTAACATGCCCCTAGAATCTTAACTATAAAGAATTTAAGGACAAAGACTATGTCTTTATTGAATTAAGTAGCATGACAATGTGAAACATTTGTTATCAAACTGATGTGCCCCTAGCCACATTCTAGGCCTTCAGGATCACATATACAGAGATACAAAAAGGGGACAGGAATGAGTCTTGCTCATCAATTAACGCGAATCAGATTTGTCATGTTCTGTTCCAAGATCTGTGGGCAACTTCTAGGTATTTTTACACTGACAAAAAATAATTCAACAGTGGAGGTTAACAGCTGACAAACTACATTCATTAGTCTTCTTCTGTTAAACATACTGTTAATACTACAAATGGCAAAAAGACTTCATCTCAATTGTCAGCTCTGATCTCACATACCAGCCTTGGTTGTAGAGTAAAAAGTATTATGGAGATTTAAATGCATGTGATTGATCCACCACCCGTTGCCTCTTGTGAATCCACCTTTCTCTCCAAAGATACCACTAAAGGATAGTAAGGCAGTTGAAAAAAATGTCTAAACCCACAAGAACAAAAAGAAAGAAAGGAGAAATCAGAGCATGAAAAATAACACATTTTTATACAAACAAAAGTACACAAAAAATTATATTTCCAGACAAGAAGAAACAAGGGACTGGATTTACACTGCCTCCTGAAACAACTACAAAACCAGACCAAATATTTGAAACAATGGTTAACAAGACATAGATCATCTACTAATAAAGGACAGTGATCCCTGAGAGATGGTAAACAACCAAAGTGATCATACAATCGCCTCAGCTTAATATCTGAAGAGGATCTGCAGGATGTAGCTGAGGGAGAGAAACCAGGCACTGTCCAAAATTCTCCCTAAGTTCAGGGACAGAGTTGGAAATCCAGAGAGATCTGGAGTTCAAAGCGTCAAAATCCAGACAGAAGAAGTCTGCACTGAGGGAGACCCAGAGATCTGCACAGGAGTCTTCCTGATTATACAGCTGAGTAGTGATCAGCACATGCATATAAAACCCCAAGGCTGGAGAAGTGCAAGTACTATATGTAAAGTGGTTCAACATCACTTAAAGACAGGTTGTAGTAAGTGGTATCATTTCAAATGAAGATAAGACTGTGATAATTTAGTTACAGTATACCTATGTCTAGGTATGCTGTAACCCTAAAAGACCCACTAAAATAATACACCAAAGTGTACTAATAACACTTAAAGGATATAAGATGGAAAAATAAAAAATAAGTAATCCAAAAAGAAAGCAGAAATAGATAAAAGGGACAAAGAAAAGATGGGACAAATAGAAAACAAACAGCCAGAGGACAGATTTATCCAAGCATATTGGTAACCATATTAAATATAAATGGCCTAAATACCTCCAATTAAAAGGCACAAAGTGCCATAGAACCCATGGAAGGTTCACAACTTCAAGAAACCAGGTATCATGCAGAGGGTCAGGTGCCTGTCCCTGGTTGGTACTACCAGACAACTAACAGGAGACAGAGTTCATTCTCTGGGGACAGACTGGAGATTCTGACCCAGGGCCCAGCTAAGGCCAGGAAAGTTGTTTGGGGCCGAAAACATGGGGATGAAATTCAAGTTTCCAAACTGAATAACAGCTTCTCCAGTTTCCTTTCTTCACTCCCCATCCCTGACCCTATAATAGAATTCACTATTATAGACAAAGAATATTTTCCTTTGGAGAAACAGAACAGTTTCAGTGAAAAGGCATTCATGTACCAACATCAAGGATCCCCTCATGAAAAATGCAGCTGTCCACTTACCCACCCTACAGGAAGTTTCACCAGACAACAAGCTCCTCTCCCCATATAGAGCTCCCAATTCCCACTCCTGACATGAAAGAACCATAGATGGTCAGCGCACATTTGAAGTATATTCTCTATAGAAAAGATACAGACAAAAAAGGAAGAAAGCAAAGAAAGAATGGGAGGAGGGAAGAAACAGGAGAACCTGGACACAATGCAGGGTGATGGGGACAGGAGTCCTGAACTCTCTAATTTCTGTCAGGAAAGACCTAAGGGAAATGATGGCATCCATAAAACAGGAACAGGATACTAACAAAAATGTGCAAAGAATAAAAGAGGGGAACTTAAAAAAATATTATAGTGAAAAAAATAACATAAAATGATAAGAATATAAATTGGAAGAAACCTCCCAGAAAGTAGAAAAGACAAAAAGACAAGGGTAAAAGGAGAAGATAAAGGTTGGTTCTCAGAGAATCAACATAGATGGCCTTATAAATGAATTTCTAGAACACAGAAAGTGGAAGGAAAGAAATGAAAACATTCTTTTATTTCTTTGGTTTTTCCAGGAAAACTGGAAGGCAGGGATCTCAAAGATTCTAGTTGGTATCTGCATAGGGAATAAGAAAAGACCTAAGTCAATGGGGGTGGGGAGTGGTCACAGTAAATTTTATTTATTTTTTTCATTTTTATTATTTTTCTAATTATTCTGAGCTTCGGTTTTTATTTTATTAATTTTTAAGTCTTTTTTTTAAAGTAGGCTCCACACCCAACATGGAACTTGAACTCATGACCCCCAGATCAAGAGTCACATGCTCTACCGACTGAGCCAGCTAGGAGCCCCCACGGTCAATTTCAAAGTACTAGGAATAAGGAGATCTTAAAAAGTTCCAAAGAGTGATCTCATGGTCCATGAGTTCGAGCCCCGCGTCAGGCTCTGTGCTGACAGTTCAGAGCCTGGAGCCTGTTTCGGATTCTGTGTCTCCCTCTCTCTGACCCTCCCCTGTTCATGCTCTGTCTCTCCCTGTCTCAAAAATGAAAAAAAAAATTTCAAAGAGGGGGAAAAAGAGATCACAGCTAAAGATGAAAAATGGTTGTCTCTAACATTATTTAATCATTTAACCTGTGTATTGTGTATTGTGGTGGGAAAGGTGGAGGCAATCTATTACTCCTGGATTTGAAGAGGTAAGGGATGGAGAATCTGGGCAAAGGAACCAAACAGGCATAGCTCAGCCCCTCTCCCTGCTCTACTTACCCACAGAGCAGACCTATCTGGTTTTCTGTGCAATAAGCTTCCCCAAGGAGAGATGACTCCCCCTGGGTTATGAGGTGTACCTATAACTCCATCTATTTTAGTGGTGAATCATCAGAACACTGGGCAGCCCAATGGGCTGTAGTCAAAGGGATGGTTGTCCAGATCCGTTTTATGTCCATAATGAAGCTGATACTTTGATGTCTACCAGTTGAAGACCCAGAGAAGTGAAAGATCTACATGATCTTGCTCCAAACCCCAACTACGTGCTTGTAATTTTGATTTTAAGTAAAAGCAAATAAAATAAGCGATTCAATTAAGACATACAACCATAAAAAGAGCTCCAATGAAGGCATACACCTAGGGCCAACGGAGAAAAGTACTGAGTGTCAACCGCTCAGAAAGGAGGGGGGACATGTATCTCTTATTTGCCACTGGTCCAAATCAAAGGTGGCCACCTGTACCTGCATATTAGAATCACCTGGGAAGCATTAAAAACTAAATATGCAAGGGGCGCCTGGGTGGCTCAGTCTGTTGAGCGTCCTACTTCAGCTCAGGTCATGATATCACAGTTCGTGGGTTCGAGTCCCACATCAGGTTCTGTGCTGACAGCTCAGAGCCTGGATCCTGCTTTGGATTCTGTGTCTCCCTGTCTCTCTGCCCCTCACCCACTTGCGCTTTCTCAATAATAAACATTAAAAAATAATAATAACTATGCAAAAGCCTGGTATCCCATGACATGGATATACTTTTTTAAGCTTCCAGGTGATTTTAATGTGTTGTCAAGGCTGAGAACCATCTATTAGCTTTATTTCAGAAGTTCTTCATTCAATAACATGTGGAACATCTACACAGAAACGTGTATATGAGCAAAAAATAGTTAAGTGTTTATGAGAAGTTCAAAATATGGTAAGGGAGAAAAACTGATGGCAAAGAATACTAAGGTGACATGTAACTTGTACTAAGTGTGAATATGAAAGGTAAAGACAGATCGAGGAAAAAATATATAACAGATTGAAAGTAATGATATGAGTATGTAATAATGTTAACACTGACACCTAAAATTATCCTCTTAAATTCAAATAAAATGTAAAATCCAGTAGGTGCAAAGATTTTACTAAATACCTTTCTAAGGGAAGGCCCTCTAAAGTGAAGATATTAGTAATTTTATGTATAACATTACTCCGTAAATAATTTACACAAAGTTCCTTCAGGCCAGAGAACGTGAACAGCCCCAATCAATGTGACTTTCTTCTTATCCCTTCCTGTTTCCCTGCTTTTCTTTTTATCAGTGAGTTGTGAAAACATAAACACGTCTTTACGACCTTGGGGGTCCCAACATATTGACTTCCTTCACTACTGATAAGTAGATCCCAAGAAAAGCAGCAGAGATAGGTAGTAAAAGGCTATTTGTAAAGCCCAATTGTAATTTAGGCCAGAGCCAGTTCTGATTTTCATTAAATGCATAATTCTTTATTAACTCTAAAACACACCAAAGTCAGTTTTCTTTTCTTTTTTAAGTTTGTTTATTTATTTGGAGAGACAGAGAGACAGTGTGAGTAGGGGAGAGGCAGAGGGCGAATCCCAAGCAGGCTCCATGCTGTCAGTACAGAGTCTGATGCAGGGCTTGAACTCATCAACTGTGAGATCACGACCCGTGCCTAAATCAAGAGTTGGATGCTTAACTGACTGAGTCACCGGGATACCCCACCAAAGTGAGTTTTCTATTTTGATTTCACCCTGCTCTTGTATGCCTGCACGTTTGGAATGTTTTCCTCTCTTCTGGTAATTTGGAAAATCACAAAGCTAAATGCTTCTCTCTCTTCCTCTCTCCTTCCCCCATTTCTCTCTGCCTTTTGTTTCCTCCTCACCTGGTCTGTGCCTGTGTGTGTGTGTGTGTGTGTGTGTGTGTGTGTGTGTGTGTGTGTGTTGGAGGGAGAGTAGTTCTATAAATTGACCGATTTCTTTTCATGTGTTTAACTGTGGCTAATGAGAATTTCATCCACTGTGTGGATACAGAAGATTGATCTTTGGGTAACTGCCATCAGTGGATATGTTGTAAGAGCATAGGCTTCCTGTGAAATAAAGCTAAAAGTCTCTATAGGAAATAATGGGGATAATAGAATGGATTTTTAAACTTGAAGAATGACATTATGTTTCCCTGAGAAGACATTGTCTATTATTCATTTATGCATTTTCATTTCTGTGAGAATGAGGGAGTTCAGAAATGACTTGCCTGTTAATACGTTACCAGTCTTAGTTCCCCATAATTATTTTACAATGATCTAGGTTAAAAACCTACAGGAAGACAATGGTATCACATTAACATACCCTCGACATACTTGGAAGACTTAGCAGCATTCGGGGTCTCTTTGATAAAGAGTTTAGTGAAATATGACCCTCTCTGGAGAGAACTTTCAGGTCTGAGAGCCATGGTACCAAGTTGGTTCCTAAAAGTAAAGATGGAGAAAGCCCGAGGGTGTGTGTGCCCATCAGGAAAGATTTCCCTGAACAGAGACCTGCATTTAAGCAATAGTTCTCAATCCTAGGGGACCCAATCCCCCTTTTTAAGATCTTGAAATGGAACTCAAATAGTATACCTTATCTACATACATGATTTTTTAAAAGCTATTTTATTTTTGAGAGAGAGAGGGAAGGTGAGAGAGAGAGAGAGCACAAGCCATGTGAGGGGCAGAGAGAGACAGGGAGAGAGAGAATCCCAAGCAACTCCATGCCTTCAGCTCGGAGCCCAATGTGGGACTCAATCTCATGAATGGTGAGATCAGAGACCTGAGCTGAAATCAAGAGTCTGACACTCAATTGACTGAGCCACCCCGGAGCTCCTGTATACATGATTTATAAAACAAAAATCAATATAACACCTTAACTGAAATACAGAGAATTAAATTGGAGTAACAATTTAAAATATAGCATGTAGGGGCGCCTGGGTGGCTCAGTCGGTTAAGTGTCCAACTTCAGCTCAGGTCACGATCTCGCGATCTCGCAGTCTGTGAGTTCGAGCCCCGCATCAGGCTCTGGGCTGATGGCTCGGAGCCTGGAGCCTGCTTCCGATTCTGTGTCTCCCTCTCTCTCTGCTCCTCCCCCATTCATGCTCTGTCTCTCTGTCTCAAAAATAAATAAATGTTAAAAAAAATTTTTTTTAATAAAAAAAAATAAAATACAGCATGTATTTCAGTATCTAAACCCTTGGGCAATACTAACCTAGGGGGTGCCCAGGTGGCTCAGTGGGTTAGGCATCCGACTCTTGATCTGAGATCGAGCCCTGAGTCTGGATTTGTGCTGACAGCCAGAAGCCTGCTTGGATTCTCCCTCTCCCCTTCTCTTTTTGCCCCTCCCCTGCTCTCTCTCTCTCTCAAAAAATATAAATAAATAAAAATTTAAAAAAGGACTAACCTAGAAGACATAAAGAGCAGTTAGTTTGCACCTTTTATGTAAAAGCACTTGGATGCAATTTAGTCCAGCCAAAGTGAACTGTTCTGGCAATTTAAGAGCCACCGGGGCACGGCCATAGCTGATGTGATTTTCTGAAACGTGAAAAGCTTTTGGCCAAATCCCAAATACAACAAATGACGATATTCCCTCAATTTCTACATTATAAATGTGTTATAAATTATATGATTATAAATCACGTTATAAATAACAGCCTTATTTAAAAGTGTACATATTACAATTGAGCAAAAATATTTCATGTGGATATTTAAAATGGATTTAGGTCTAAACTATGAAAATTATGAACAGGTTTTTAGTACACAGAATGTCCAGCAGGTCAGTTCAAGGTCAAGTGGGACACAGATCCTCTGTTGGATGGGACTGTCCCAAGCACAACAGAACACAGAGCATCCCTGGTTCTCCCCCCCACACCTCCTCCCGCCCCAGTGACAAACAAAGAAAACTTTCTCCAAAAGGGCCCCTGGGGGCAGAACTACCCACCCCCCCTGCCCCTCCCCACCCCCCACCATGCCCTGTGAGAAACACTGGTCTATCACTTCAGCTGGGATTCTGTAACAGCCATCAGAAAATCTGGGGCTGGCTGTATTTCAACACATCTGGAGAGGAGGCAAACTGGAAAAGCTTAGAATTTGGCACAAAATTCTATCCTCGAGCCCCTGCTACTCCCCAGGCAATCAAAGATAGATCAAGTTCCCGAACTACGTCATAACCCAGGCCTGCATTTCTGACCGAGTTTCTCCTCGATTCTTTGTTAACTTCCCAACCCATAGTTATTTGAATTTTCTGGGGCACCCTGCATTCCTCCAGCTCCCGCTCTGTGCCAGGCACCTCGCACACACTGTAGGCTTCCCCAAGGGGCAGGTGGAGCCCCAGCAGACAGAGTTGGAGTCATGTGGGGTCAGGCCCAAAGATTCCCTTACCAGAAAGTCAGCGCTAGAAAACGCTTCACATAGCTCGTGTCTGACGCATGCAAGGCTCACCAATGGCAGACACAGCTAGTCTACACGGCCCATCAGGCCGTAGTTTTAGAAGTCCCCACCATGATCTTCTACACGCACGTGCAGCAGCCTGCAGACAGATTCACCTTCCTTCTGGGAGGCTGAGAAGAGTGGCAGGGAGGTCAGTCACTAGGTGGCACTGCCACACCAGTTTATCTCCAAGGCTGTTCCAGCTGAGGCTGGCCAGGACATGCTGGAGTCAGGGTTGTGAGGGGTCTTAGCTGCGAATGCCTCTCCATGAAAGCCTCTGAACTGGGCATCCTGCAAGCAGGGGCTGTTCCATGTGAGAAACAGCAGTGATGGGTGATACAGACAGTCCCAGGCCACTCCTACACCTGGAGAGCCTCAGGTGTTACCAAGAATCTCAGGGACCGGTGCCTGGGTGGCTCAGTCAGTTAAGTGTCCTACTCTTGATTTCTGCTCAGTTCATGATCTCATGATTCGTGGGTTCGAGC
This sequence comes from Panthera pardus, assembly GCF_024362965.1. Taxonomy (NCBI): domain Eukaryota; kingdom Metazoa; phylum Chordata; class Mammalia; order Carnivora; family Felidae; genus Panthera; species Panthera pardus. The sequence goes on from NW_026526765.1 coordinate 145,588,336, forward strand.
CCTGCATTGGGCTCCAGGCTGACAGCACAAAGCCTGTTTGGGATTCTCTTTCTCCTTTGTCTCTCTCTCTCTCTCTCTCTCTCTCTCTCTCTCTCTGCCCCTCTCCTGCTTGTGCTCTCTCTCTCTCTCTCTCTCTCTCTCTCAAAAATAAATGAACTTAAAAAAAAGAATCTTAGGGGCATCTCCTGAGGTGAGAGAGTGATTGAGTGGGGAGGGGAGAAAGAGAAAGAGAGAGAGAGAGAGAAAGAGAAAGAGAAAGAGAAAGAGAAAGAGAAAGAGAAAGAGAAAGAGAGTGATTGTCTGGACACAGACTCCATCCTAGATCCAATATAATACAGATCTAAGCCAACAGCCCGTCTTCACACATCACCCTCCGACCTGACATTCTCTATATCAAAGGCCAGACCTTATCTCCTAAATCTGTAAGAAAAAAAAAATGTGGATTTTTTTTCTAACTTGTCCATGTTGGAACTGAACATGCATTTGAGGATATGGTGGTCAGGGGCTTGTTGACTTACCCCGGGACTCGTCTGTGTTCAGAGCTGCTCTGTACCCTCCTGTTAGCTCCGTGTGGCCCACAGCAGTGAGTCTCCAGGCCCAGCTTCCTTTTGCTCTAACACAAGGATCACACCATCTACCTCCCGAGTGGCTTCTAGGACGAAGAAGTGCTATCCAAATGCCGCCTGATCTGTCCAGAAAGACCGGCTGGGTGTTCTACACTGAGAAGATTCTCCATTTGTGTACGAGGGGACACAAAGGAAAGTGTCTACATTTGCAAGTGCACCTGCCCGCACACAGGTGACGCGGTGGACATGAGGGCTTTCCTGCGCACAGGCAGCTCTGATTTTGCTCCCTGTGGCACAGTGACTAGTACCACTGAGACGGAACAGAGCAGGAAGAGGACTGGTGGAAGGAGGGGAGAGAGAGGAAGCCAAGTGAGGAGCTGTCTGGACACCGTGGCAGGAGAGGACATTGGTCCACAAAATAAGGAGAGTAGGGAGAAGGAGGTATGTTCTGCAACCGGAGGTCCAAGCAAGAAACAAAGCAGAAACAGCAAAAGCTGACAATCTTTCCATGCCATTCTGTTCTCCTGAGTCCTCAGCCAGCCACCCTCCCTCTCTCCAATACTAGCATTTCCACCGTCAGGGGCCAGGGGAGGAGGAAGGTCCATTTGTGGACCTACCATCTCTTAGGGACTCCTGAGAAATTTTGGACAGGGTTTCTGTTTAGGGCTTTCAGTCGACTGCAAAAGAAGAGGCCCCCATGATCCACATCAATCCACAGCCAAGCTGCCCCATTGACAGGAGGCGATGATCATGCACTGATTCGAAATCTCTCATTTTCCAAATACAAGCAAGTAAAAATTCTACTTAGAACAGGTGATGACTAGAAGCAGGAGCCTCCAGTCTGGCATAGTTCTGGGCTATGCTTTGAAGCAAATATTCCTCGATGTCATCTTTGTCCTCAGAGAGAGAGAGAGGGGAGGCAGAACACTGAGCCACCAACCGGAGAGGGCAGACACAGCTGAGCTGAAGGTGACTCAGGCATGGCCAAGAAGAAGAGGAGAAGGAACCGCAGATTTTTTCAGAAGGTCATGTGCTGCTTTTCCTGACGGGCGTACTTTCTTGCACCTTGCTTGCTTCAGCCTGGGCAGCTAAAATAGAGACTGCAGTGACCAAAAATCGTGAACTGAATTAAAAACACAGGTCTTGGTTTGTGCCAGAGGAGCATTTGTGAGGAGCACAGGGCTTCCTCAAACCCAACCCACTGGCCACCAAGGGCCGATCGATCCTCTCTTGGGTCAAGTCCTCAGAGGTCTGCCGTTGGGACAGTATGTTTCGTGAAACGCACATAAATATTTTTTACATAAGCAGAAAGTGAAAGAAGAGAAGGAGAGGAAGGCAAGGAAGAAAGAGGCCAAAAGTAACAATAGTGAGAAAGACTGCGGAAATGACTGTCAATAAAATTCTGGCAAAATGTACACAGGTGAGTGGAGGAAAACATCACTGCATAAACCACAATCACTGCACAGTCTTGGGACTCTGGCGGCCTACTTACCCACTGACAAAAATTAAAACATCAAGGCACCTGGGTGGCTCACTAGGTTAAGCATCCAGCTCTTGACTTCAGAGAGCTCCCTTTCTCTCAATATAAATAAATAAACTTAAAAAAAAGAATTTAAAAATCAACCTCATTTCTTCAAGCATTAAATAGATCACATACCTTTTACCAGTTCCTACAAAGGCTTCCAACTACTCCAAAGAAAGAAGAATGAGAAAAAGGCCAATCCAGCATTCTTCCAGTATTTTTCAATTTTTAGTGTTTGAAGTCTTTAAAATGGCAATCCGAAACAGCTACTGGCTGAGGGTACATCAACTTTAGAAGCCAAGCAGGGACAGGAGCCTGGGTGGCTCAGTGGGTTAAGTGTCCCTGGATTTCAGCGCAGGTCACGATTTCACAGTTTGTGAGTTCGAACCCCACATCAGGCTCTGTGCTGACAGTGTGAAGCCTGCTTGGGATCCTCCCTCTCTCCCTCTCTCTTCCCCTCCCCCACTTGCATGCATGCATTCTCTCTCTCTAAAAGACAAATAAACATGGGAGTGGGGGGAAGAAGCCAAGTGAGGAGAGGGCACACTCAGTAAAGCAGGCTACATTCTTAGCAAAGTACACTGGAAAAATGGGGGCTGACGCCAAGTGAGGCAGACATTTCCCCCCACAAAGAATCAAAATTTTAGTTTGCCAAATCAGTGAGATTCATTTTTTTTTTAACCTAGAGAATTCAGGAACCAATAAAAAGGAGTATCACGCGAGGAAGCTTGGGTGGAAAATGATCTCTGCATGGGGGCTGTTTGCTGGTAACCAAAAGTTGCATCAAGGAGCAGAATGACAACTGAACAGACCTGGGGGCTTAGGCTGGGCTGCGTAATGTGCATCCATCACCTCGTCAGTACAGCCACATGGCAATGACGTGCGTGATCTTCTTCAATTTTGTGCCTGTTCCCCTGTACTAACCAAATGTGAACCTACCAAGCCATTAACATTTCCTTCCATTCAAAAGGACAACATCAGGCTTCTGGCAGCCAAACCCTTTGCCCAAATGCAATAGCTGACATCTAAAAGCCCAGAGCCTTCCGTGTGGTGCACTTAGATGGTGAAGACCTAGCTATGCAGATAAACGTCGATGCAATCAATACTCGTTTTCTTCTCCCTCCTACCAAATCAGGTTACAAATTGCTACATGCGCAGCTTGGCAACCATCGGGTCGTGCCCCATGGGATAAAGTGTTTGCATGTGTTCTACATAGGCTTTGAGACAGCCTATAGGAAATATCTGATCTGCAAAAATTATGAAAAATCTCCCGTATCCATGCTATCCACTTCAATAGCCACTGGCCACCCCACATGCCTCCTGAGCCCTGGAACAGTGACTGGTACAAATGAGGAACTGAGATTTTAGTTTTATTTCATTTTAACCAATTTATTTTTTTTTAAGTTTATTTGAAAGAGAGAGAGAAAGTAGGGGAGGGGCAGAGAGAGAGAGGGAGAGAGAGAATCCTAAGCAGGCTCCATGCTGTCAAGCTTAGAGGCTGATGCAGACCTCGAACTCGCAAACCATGAGATCATGATCTGAGCCGAAATCAAGAGTTGGATGCTTAATTGACTGAGTTCCCCAGGCAGTCCATCATTTTAACCAATTTTAAATTAAAATTAGTCATAGGGGGTGAATGGCTGCCATATCAGATAGCGAGTACCAGAAGGTCAAGTTGGAGACAGGAGAACCAGAGAACACACATAATTATGCCTTAATAGCACAGCTAATTTTAATTCGGCCATAGTGTTCCCTCTGAACTTTCTTTCTGCCAAAGTGCAATGGGAAAAAGAAGTATTATAATACATTCCCTGACTTTCAAGACCTGAAACCATATATACGTTTGACACAATTTTCTATGCTCCATTGTCATTTGCTTGTGTATTTTTTGTGGTTATGCTTCTTAGCTAAAGAAAAGGAGTATTTTAAAGAAATAAATTGAGGAGTGCCTGGGTGGCTCGGTCAGTTAAGTATCTGACTCTTCTGATTTGGGCTCAGGTCATGATCCCAGAGTCATGGGATCAAGCCCCATATTGGGCTCCACACTGAATGCAGAGCCTGCTTAAGATTCTCTCTCTCCCCCTCTCTCTGCCCCTACCCCCCTAAAAAAACCAAATAAATTGAATTTTGATTAATCTGTGTATTAATTCATTCCAACATGCAATGCTCCCCTAGTTCATGGACAGACTGTATCTGAAGCTGGGAGGTGAAGCAGCCCCACCCAATGGTTCTGACATCCACGGTGAGTGAGGAATTACCTTTATCTCCACAGGCTGGAAAAGCACCTCTGTTCTTTGGGTCATCCTTACTTTTTTTACAAAATTTTTTTAAATGTTTTTGAGAGAGAGAGAGAAAGAGAAAGAGAGGGAGAGAACAAGCGAGCAGGGGAGGGGCAGAGAGAGAGGGAGACACAGAATCCGAAGCAGGCTCCAGACTCCAAGCTGTCAGCACAGAGCCTAATGCGGGGCTAGAACTCACAAACTGTGAGATCATGACCTGAGCCGAAGTCGGACGCTTAACCGACTGAGCCATCCAGGCACCCCTGGGTCATCCTTACTTTTGTCACTTTCCATGATCCCGTGCATATTGTGGAATACAGCTGATGCCCAGAAGGGACCCACAAAAAGAGTTAGCATAGGCCAGGTGCCTTTTGGGTAGACAGCTTTCCAAATCAAACAACCTGAACACCGGAGTCTGTCCCTCTATTTAAGCTCTGCTCACCTGGCATCTTCTTGAAACAATGACAGAAGCAGGGCTCCAACTTATGTACTTACCAGATCATTTTGTATACTGTTTAGTGATATGGACGTTGATAGCAAACTACAAGGAAAAAAAGTCATGGGGATGTGTGCATAGGTGGTGACCTTTTTTCACTCTGCGCCTTTTGATACGTCAAAATTATTTGAAAACCGATGCTTCCGTAGTGTGACTATTTTTCTTGTGCAGCTGCTTAGCTTACAGAGAAAGAGTTACAAAGCAGTGTGAAGGGGAACATAGCCCACAATGGCTTTCTTTTGCTCCATTTGATTTAACTGGTATGTTTGTTCCTTGTATATTTTACTTAAAAATAACCTTTTCATAGAGTCTATCGCTGATGTAAAAGCAGCTGAACACTTCAGGAAAAGTGTGGACTTTTAAAATGAAAGGAGTTCAGTATGGGGGCACCTGAGTGGCTCAGTCAGTTAAGCATCTGACTCGATTTTGCCTCAGGTTGTAATCTCACACATGGTTCGTGAGTTCGAGCCCCGGGTTGGGCTCTGCACTGAAAGTGTAGAGCTTGCTTGGGATTCTGTCTTTCTCTCTCTCTCCCTCTCTCTCTGCCCCTTCCCTGCTCACTCTCTCTCTCTCCAAATAAATAAATCAACTTAAAAAAATTTTAAGGAGTTTGGTAATAGCTGCCAGACATTTCTTCTTAGCAAATGACGGTAAGGTGGGTTGTAGGGCATTTTTATTTCTATTCTATACAGGATTTGATCCTCAGTTGATATGCACACACATATGTAATTAATACACATCGTGCTTATCTGTCTTTCACTTGGCATGTGTCATTTTATACGCAGTCCAGAGAATGCATACCTTTCAAACCCACAATGCATCATATATAACTATGTATGGTCTGTGACTATTGCATTCACAACTATGATCTCCTCCATCCTATACAACTCAGGAACCATCTGAGCTTTGTTTTCTGAGAATGACTAAAAGGACCCCCGGTGGCCTTGTTATGGTGGCATAGGAACGGAACACAGCACGTAGAAAATGAAGGCACACGCCATGCAAGCCAATGTCCTCAATGCAATCTGCGATGCTAGAAGGCAAACTATTTGGGGGCAATGTGGGGGTGGGCTGAGCAGAGCAGAGGGCTTCCACAGCTCGGTGTCCTAATTCTCTGACTCGATGGCAGACAAGTGCATTGCTCGCCCCCACAGCTGGGCTGCACATGGGCCTCTGGGGAGGCTCAGGTCAGTGCTGCACCCCTATGTACGGATGATACTATTTCTGATCAGTGTCCTTTATGCGGCACACAGCTCACCTCCTGCCATATTCCTCATCTCTGTGAAGGGTCCCTCCAGATAGCAGGCTGTGCTGCTTCAGACAAACTGGGATCACCTAACTTAGCTGGGCCTCATCCCTATAATCAAAGAGCTATGATGCTCCGGAGCATCCACCTTCAAACGATCCTAAACAGAGCCATTTCTTCGGGGCCTGGTCTCTGCCGGCCTCTCCAGTCTTAATTCTTGCTGGTCTCAAATGTGCCCTCTGGACTCCAGTGGAAGTACCTTCAATATATGGGGCATATGTTGTGCCCACCCCAACTCCTTGGGGCCTCTGTGCACATGCTGTCCCTTCTTCTATGACCTTCAGCCCCCTTATAAGTAGCCTGGCTTCAGTCCTTCACATCCCCCCTCCAAACATTTCTTAACACCTTCATCCTCCCTCCTCCTAAGGGTGGGTCATGTGTCCCCTTCTGTCTGGGCCCATGGCACCTGTAGCCAGTCCTGCCACACTTTTCCCATGAGTGCTCCTTAGGGGGTGCACCCTGTGCCCTGTTCAAAGCATGAGGCCAGTGCCACTTAGTACCGTTGACTGTTACATGGTAGATACTTAAAAAAAAAAGATTTTTTTTAAGTTTATTTATTTTGAGAAAGGGATTAAGTGTGAGCAGGGAAGGGGCAGACAGAGAGGAGAGCAGGAGAATCCCAAGCACATTCCACACTGCCAGCGAGAGCCCAACACGGAGCTGGAACTCACAAACCATGAGATCATGACCTGAGCGAAAATCAAGAGTTGGACACTTAACCGACTGAGCTGTCCAGGCAACCCTAAAAAAACCTGACTTTTAGTAAATGAATAAGAGAGAATCTCCCTTTCCAGCATCTTCTTCTAGGACTGGGATGACAGAGGTATAGTCAATGCCAACTTGACTTGTCTCCAGCCTGTCCCTCAGCACACTCCTCCTCAATGTTCCTTCAACTGTGTTTCTTAAATGTAAATCTAATGGTGCCATTTTGCCTCAAACCTTGGATGGCTTCCCTCTGTTAGGAAGCAAAGTCCCATCTCTTTAGCATGATATCCAAGGCCATTTGCAATTTGCTCCCTGCCCACCATTCCTGCCATTTTTTTTTCCTATCGCTGGCGACCAGCCAAACGCTGCCGCTTTTGCCCCTTTGCTTCTAACTGTCCTCATCTAAGTTCTCCATCATCTTCTTCTTTTTGTGTGTGTGTGTTTATTCATTTCTGGAGACAGAGAGACACAGAGCACTAGCAGGAGAGGGGCAGAGAGGGAGGGAGACACAGAATCCGAAGCAGACTCTGGGCTCTGAGCTGTCAGCACAGAGCCCAATGCGGGGCTCAAACTTGTGAACCACGAGATCATGACCTGAGCCAAAGTCGGACACTCAACTGGCTGAGTCACCCAGGTGCCCCATAAGTTCTCCATCTTCAATGCCCATCCCATCTGAGAAGTATTTCCTACGTCCCTTAGGCACAAGTCCAAATGGACATCACAGCATTTATGTTAAAATGTAATTTTATTTTGTTATTTACTTGTCTCTTCCACTGGTCACTGACAACCCAAGGGGGGACTGTCTCAGAAATCTCACGGACTGGCTCAATACTTGGTTCTCAGCAGGAGCCCAATAAATGTTTGTATAACAAATTACAGAAAGTCCAAATTGTACATGCCTAATCACTAGGGTTTTGATTTGGGAAGCTACTTGCCTTAAAAAGGAACGTAGAGGCCAGATATATAAAACGTAACACAGTGGTAATTTTGTTATATGGCCAGAGAGTAAAATCAGTGCATTACCTAGAATATTAATGCCTATGCTCTTACTTATAGGTTTTTATTGCTTCGTGTTGTGATGTGTTGTAATTTGTTGATTGCTCATGAGTTTCAACTTCTGACAAATTTCACAAAATTCAGTGAATTCAAAGAAAACCTGGATTTTATATCAGTTTTCCTTTCATGATTTGGACCCTATCAAATTAATTAAAAGTATTAAAACCCCTCTCCCCAAAATAAAAGGACAAATTCTTCAATGTGTAGGATACTACGTATTTTAGACATTGGCCAATTTGTGATTCTTGTGTTCTTCTTCCTTTTTTAATTCTTCTGCTTGATTTTGAGTCTGGAAGAAAGATATTCCTTATATAATCCTAATGAAACAGCACCTAATCATTCTAAAATTCTTTCCATATGTGAACAGCGAAGATTCTGTGCCAAAATGCTAGAAATAGCCTATGAGATTTACACACTGAAAGAGAAAACAAATTTTAAAATAAGTGTTATTAGTGTATTAAATGCCCCAAGTTATTGCCATATTATGTGTGTCACAGATAAACAGGAACATGCCTCAGTTCCAGAGGGTCTAATGATTGCGAAATCCATAAGACAAAGGGTAACACACGGCTCTGCAGAAAATGAAGTAACACAGTCGCCTGGTCTAAAATTTTTTTTTTAATGTATTTTTTTTTTTTTTGAGAGAGAGAGAGACAGAGTGCAAGCAGGGGAGGGGCAGAGAGGGAGGGAGACATAGAATCCAAAGCAGGCTCCAGGCTCTGAGCTATCAGCACAGAGCTCGATGGTGGAGCTTGAATGCAAGAACGGTGAGATCATGACCTGAGCCAAAATCGGACACTTAACCGAGCCACCCAGGCGCTGACCCCCCCTACACACACACAGTTGCCTGATTCTAATGGCAATCAACAAAGCAACTTACTAAATACAAGATGTACCCACAAGATGGAGAAATAGCTTGGACTAGAAACAACAACAACAACCCTTCTCTTGTCACTTACAGTTTAGAGAAAGAAAACTGAATACACTAGTGACTAAAACTTACATTTCTTCTCCCTGAAGTTTCCCCCCCTGTGTATTCACTAATTTCCCTGCATTTAGGAACTGATAAATGGCTCTTTGAAACCATCCAGTTCAACCTTCTCATTTAGCACCAAAAGAAACTGAAGCCCAGAAATGTGCATGGGCTGTCCAAGGTGACTGAACTAATCATTAGCAGACAAAAGCCAGCACCCAGGTCTCTTGGCTTGCAGCCACACACTGAGGCTTCCCCACCTTAGTACATCTGAGGGTCGCCAATGGGCATCCAGATTTCAAAACTTGCTACCCAGGGATCTGTTTCATGTGCCTTCACAGCTGATTTCTACTATAAAAGTTTTAAAAGCTTCTAAAATCGGTACCCTTCATTAAGCTGCTTTCCTGAGAGCCCTCGAGGGCAGAAAAATAATTTTAGTAAAATCCACTTATTCATAAGAAATTAAATATTTTATGCAATGGATAATTTGAGATCCTTGTGTTCTTGTTCTTTTTTAACTCTTCAATCCGATTTAGACTCAGGAAGCAAGACATTCCTTACATAATCCCAATGAAACAGCTCCTAATGATTCTCAAGTTCTTTCTACAGGAGAACAAAGAACATTATGGGACCACATGCTGAAAATAACCGACAAGACTTCCACTGAAGCAGAAAAAATTTCAATCAACTGTTAGTACTGTATTAAAGACCCCCATGTGCTCCAGCATTTAAATAATTAGTCATTCCTTGTAGAAAACACTTTCAACATCTCTTAGGCTGGCATTTAGCAGTTTCTTCTTTTTTTCCCCTATTTATTTATTTATATTGAAATTCAAGTTAGTTAACATATAGTGTAGCATTGGTTTCAGGAGTAGGATTTAGTGATTCATCTCTTACATATAACACCCGGTGGTCATCCCAACAAGTGGCCTCCTGAATGCCCATCACCCATTTAGCCCATCCCGCACTCACCTCCCTCCAGCAGCCCTCAGTTTGCTCTCTGTATTTAAGAGTCTCTTATGGTTTGCCTCCCTCTCTGTTTGTATTTTATTTTCTTTTTCCTTCCTTTCCCCTATGTTCACCTGTTTATATTTGTCTTTCTCTGACTGACTTATTTTGCTTAGCATAAGACACTCTAGTTGCATCCATGTTGTTGCAAATGGCAAGATTTCATTCTTTTTGATCGCTGAGTAATATTTTGGTTGCTGAGTATATATGCACACACGAGCACACATGAGTGTGCACATGCACACACACACACACACAATATCTTCTTTATCCATTCATCAGTCAATTTGCACACTTTCCATACTTTGGCTATTGTCGATAGCGCTGCTATAAACATGGGGGTGCATGTGCCCCTTCAAAACAGCACACCTCTATCCCTTGGATAAATACCTAGTAGCGCAATTGCTGGGTCGTAGGGTAGTTCTATTTTTAATTTTCTGAGGAAACTGCATACTGTTTTCCAGAATGGCTGCACCAGTTTGCATTCCCAACAACAGTTGTCATTTAGTGTTTTCTAAATGAGGATGAAATCCACCCTTTCGATCTTATCTTTACATGCCATATTCTCAAACAGAGGGTTCTCTCTTTAACTAGGTCCACAACTGTTTGATATTCTCAAGATCTTATTCAAAGGAAACTTGTTTCATACTACCTATAGATCCTCTGTCCCAGTCTTGGACATCTGCTCCTTTTCCAATTAGTGCTTATTGAGGCATATCTTCCAGCTATCCTGGACTGTAAACCCCAGAGACAGGTCCATGGTCCAAGCCTTCTTTAAATACCCCCAACCAGGGGCGCCTGGGTGGCTCAGTTGGTTGAGCGTCCGGCTTCGGCTCAGGTCATGATCTCACAGTCTGTGAGTTCGAGCCCCGCGTCGGGCTCTGGGCTGACAGCTCAGAGCCTGGAGCCTGCTTCTGATTCTGTGTCTCCCTCTCTCTCTGCCCCTCCCCTGCTCATGCTCTGTCTCTCTCTGTCTCAAAAATAAATAAAAAACATTTAAAAAAAATTAAAAAAAAAAATACCCCCAACCAGCTCTGACAATGTCTGGCATGGCCTATTAGAGACAGCAGGTACTCAAGGAGTGTTTGGTGAGTGAGGGCAGGAAAAAGACAACTGTAACCCATCAGAGAAACACAGGTGTAGCTGTGACACCCAGGGAGGTCCACAGTGGTGAAGGGGTCTTGCCAAAGTTTAGACAATATTGGGTAAATTTCCAATCATTGAATCCCGAACAACCAGGTAACTTTCTGCATCAAACCAACTTTATTGCTTAGGTTTTTTTGTTTTGTTTTGTTTTTTTTTTTTTTTTTCCAAAATTCGCTCCATAACCGTCCCTGTCCTCCTAATTTGACTACATTAGTTTTTACTTCAAGACCAAAATGGCCTCTTTTCTCTCTCTCTGACTCTAGATACGTGTTCTGCTGAAAGAGTGACACTGTGCTGGGGAAGGGACATTTGTCCTCATACAAAATCATGCTAGACTATGGTTTCTGATATAGTACCCTTTGCACGGTTTTGTTTATCCCATTCCCACACAGCTGGGTGGCCACTAACTTGTTATCCCCACTCCAGTGGCTTCCTTCTCTTTCCAAATTGTAGTTGTTGGAGAAATGGAATTCTGAGATGCACTAAAATCATGTCTAATGAAAGGCAAGAAGCTCTCCTCAGGACCGCCAATTATTTTTTTCTATGAATAAAGCCCATCACAGCTGTTAAGACCTGTATTTTTGGCTATTCACTGACAGTCCTGATTCTTTCTTAGTTGAATTCTGGAAGGACAGGATGTTGGATACTAGATTCACTGGGAGCAAAGTGGGGCAACCGAAGGTCATGTGCCTCTTGTATGAATCTTTTGGTTTAGATAGATGGTATTATCAGTAATCTATCATAGAAGGGCACCCATATGTGCTACCATGAAAACATAAATGTGATAACCTGAGTTAAATGGAAATACAGAATGATATAATCCTAAGAATGATCCTGTTTTTGCCTTGGAAAAAAATTCTATGTCGATGGACAGTTTGGAAGGATACAAACTCTATATTAACATGGAATTTTTGCTAGGGAAAACAGTTATTATTACCAGTGAGGAGGAGGTGTAAACGAGAATGATTTGGGGTTAGATTTAGGTACCTTTAGTTTTGATTTCGAACTCCTCTGAATTGTTGCCTAAGAACACACACTGTAGTATACATGGATGTTTATTCTGTCAAATCTCTTGGAGACATATTTCATGGATCATATGTAGTCAATTATTGAAAAAGTCCACAAATGCTAGAAAGGGACATATATTCACTAATTGCTGGCTACAGGGTTCAATGTGTGTATATTCGATCAAGCTTGTTAACTGGGTTATTTAAATACTGTGAGTCATATATACACACTAACCTTTTGTTTGTATGGCCCATTCAATGGCGAGTTGTATTAATTTCCCACTATGATGGTTCATGTGTAAATTTCTGGTCCTAATTTGCTAATTGTCTCATCTTACTTATTTTTGAAGCTATATAATTTGATACATAAAACAGGTTTAGAATTATTATACCTTTCTGGTGAATTGTACCTTTATATTATGTAATGGCCTTTTTTAGTCTTAACAAAGTTTCTCTTTAAAGACGACTTTGATCTGATCTTAACCAAGCCACAGCAACCTCCTTGATTATTATTTGCCTGCTGTGTATTTTCCCATTTTTAAATTTTCAACCCATTCATGTACTTTTCTGTTAGATATAGCACTTTTATTTTAGACTTTAGATAGGTAGAATTTAAAACACAATTAATAATCTCATTTATAGTGACTACTATGGTATCTGTGGGTTTCTCTCACACTATTTTGAAATTTCTAATTGCCCTATTTGTGAAATGCTTCCTCCATAACACACTCTTGTTCTGTTCTCCATTTGCTTAGGTATTATACGTTCTACCTTTATTATTTTACTGACTATCCTTGAAACGTTCAATGAGACTTATGTGACTAGATTTCAGGTCAATAGCCCACCTTCTACCTGAGCTGCACATGGCCCTTGGAAGGCTTCTTTTCTCGGGGACATCCTCTAGAAGGCCCTTTAGGGAGGATGTGTCAGTGGCAAACACCCTCACTTTTTGAATATCTATGAATACCTTTATTCTGACCTTGTTTTTTTTTAATGGTTATTTATTTTTGAGAGAGAGCAGGGGAGGAGCAGAGAGAGAGAGACTCCCAAGCAGGCTCTGTGGTGTCAGCACAGAGCCCCACCCAGGTCTTGAACCCACAAACTGTGAAATCATGACCTGAGCCAAAATCAAGAATCCGACGCTTAACTGACTGAGCCATCCAGGCACCCCTGACCTTGTTTTTTAATGAAATTCAGGTAGGTATAGAATTCTAGATCTACAGTTACCTTCTTCCAGCTCTTTGAAGATATACTACTGTATTCCAGCTTCTGTTTTTTTAAGTTGGGACGTGTACCTAGATAGGAAGACCATCAGTGTGACGTGTTTCTTTTCTCCTTCTGATTCCTTTTAAAATCTTTCCTTGATGTACTGTAATTTTACTGCATGTGGATTTCTTCTTCTTGACCCTGCTTGGGATTTGCTGGGCTTCCTGAATCTGAGGATTCACATCTCAGCAATTTAAAAAACTTACAAACCACATCTTCATTGGCACAACTTTCTTCTTCTAGAAGTCTAATTTGAAGTACTTACACCTCAAATACCCATGTGTCTCTCCATTTCATTCGTATCTTCCATGTACTTCCAGAGATAAAGAATATGCAACATTCAAAAATTGTTTCTTCAGGGGCGCCTGGCTCAGTCGGTTAAGCATCTATCTTCAGCTCAGGTCATGATCTCACAGTTCGTGGGTTCGAGCCCCACGTTGGGCTCTGTGCTGACAGCTCAGAGCCTGGAGCCTGCTTCAGATTCTGTGTCTCCCTCTCTCTCTGCCCTCTGCCTCTCTCTCTCTCTCTCAAAAATAAACATTAAATTTTTTTTTTCTTCAGCTCGATCTCCAGTTTACAAATTCTCTATGAATTAACTGTGTTTGGTCTGCTACTTAGCTTAACCGCTGAGATTTCTGTTTGGTTCTTTTAACGTTTTTCCTGGCCTTGTTCAGAGCATACTTCTGCATTCCTGCTTATTTCACCTTTCTTCCATCCATTCAGACATGTTTTATTTTTTTTTCTTTCCCCATTCTCCGTATTTAAAGTTCTGGGGTGGGGGCATGGTGTTCAATTGTTCTGTTGGCTATTTCTGCTTGTGTATCTCATGCATGTTGCAGCCCTGGTTGGTTGGTGGGGATGGGGGACGGCTTATGCCTTATGTCAGGAAAGACATCCAGACCTGAGTTGAGGTATGTCTTTCTGCAGAGACTGGTGTTTGCTTCTGCCAGGTGATGGAGGGTGCTTCTTACCAGGGATTGAAATGATGCATTCTTAACATGTAGTAGTGTAGATTCAAAAGCAAGTGTAAGCAGGCATGTGGTTTCATATTCTTCAGGGGAGACCACTCCCCATTCTCAATCCCACCACCCAGTCTGTGCTATGGGTATGATTTTTCTTGGATGGTTTCCTTCTGTGGAGATTTTATATTTAATCTACGCTTTCATTTAAGGTATATACCTCCTTAAAGTAGGTGGTTTTCAAACTGCTGTCAAGTACCATTAGTAGACAGTAAAATCAATTTAGTGTGGTGGTTCTCCACCTTGGCTATGCATTAGAATCACCCAGGGAGCTTTAAAACCCTGGATCCCAGGCCACAACCCAATACCAATTAAATCAGAATCAGAGAGGATGGGATCAGCAATGTATATTTTTATTGCTCCCAGGTGACCCAAATAATGAGCCAAAAGATTGAGAACCGCCGTCATAACCAACATTTGATAATAAAATAGAATGGAATACAACAGAACAGAAGGTACATTAACATTGATCCTCAGTAAGAACTGGGCATATTCGGGCAAAATCTGCTCAGTGGTATGTGTGTGATTATGTATCATGTCCTAATATAAATTATATTCTTTCCTGTGGTTGTCCCTTTTAAAAAGGTCTAAAAAAGTTAAGCCTCTTGGTTACCAAGATTAGATGTTGTCCTCAGAGTAGCTGACATTTGGGAAGCAGTTTATTCCCTGCATTTCTACTGCAAATGTGTGTGTGTGTGTGTGTGTGTGTGTGTGTGTGTAGGTTTCCTGGGCTTTTTTGGATGTTCGGTTATGCATTTCCATTTTTTCCCAGCTCCTCTGGGTGTTTTGTACAAGGCTACCAAGAAATCCAGTCTACCATATTGATGAACATGGGATTCCCGATTTCTTTATTCAATTCTGTTTTCTTGGAACTTCATGTCACAAGTATGTACTATAATATCTAAGTTGATTTTACACTTGCTGTGTAAACCACATGCTGTGATTATGCTCTGTTGATGTTAATCTATTCTACAAAGACTTAAGGATGGAGACGTTACCACTTCTCCCCATACACTGGGGCAGTAGAAGGCATCATCGAGACTGTGTTTGTTGTTGCTCTCGTTGCAAGGATGACCTAGCTACTGAGAACATCTGGGACATTCCTAAAGCTCTTCTGGATCCATTTTTTTTTTTCAAATGAGATGTGAGATTAGGGATTCTAGCTGTTAAGCCCTTTGTCTATCCTGTCCCCAACACATCAAAAGAGGCAACAGAAATATTTTTCTAATATTGCCACGTACCATCTCTGGAATTCAACACTTTCTCTTGAAACTTAATCCTCCTGAATGCCACTGACCCAGCCAAAATTCCATCCAACCACATGGAGTGATGGGAATTGGTTCAGAGTGCATTTTGGCCAAACCAGGCCGGTGCTAAGCGTCCCATTATCTAAAACTGTTGACTTCCCCACCTTTATGTTACTGTTGCGGGAGTTCCGACATTTTCGATGGTGAATATAGCATGTTCTGGAATCAGCTGTTCAGAACTGTCACACCCAGATCACATGCTGAAATCTGGCAGATTGCTGGCAATCTGTTTTCTCTCTCCAAGGAAGTAAACAGCTGCACAATTGCTCCCAGAAATACTAAGGCGATCAAGGTGAAATGAAATATACTAACAGATTGACTGAGGTAAGGTGCAGCTTTGGTTTTATTTTGATTCCATTTAACTGATCAAAACATTTAAATCTGTTACTAGGTGCACAGAACTGGATGATAATCCTCTGAGCTAGGGAAAAAGAAAAAGCAAGAAAAATGTAGGGTAAAACCTTGGACTGTGAGTAACCTGTGAGTGTTCCGCAAGACAAGCAAACATTTCTAGTAAATTTTAACTTGATAAACGAATGATGTCTTGCAATATGAGTCGTACGTGATGCCGAACGTCACATGATCACAACCGAGCCAATGGTTCTTCTCTCTCTCTCTCTCTCTCTCTCACTGCAGGATTGTGGGTGGTCATCTCCCATGCTCCATCTCAGGCCGCAGTGTTTGGCAGAAATCAGTGATTTTTCAGAACATTGGAAGGTGCCCAAACTGGCACTAGTGTATTTTTTGTCACTTCAAAGCACCTATGGACAGACAGTCCTTTGCTTTTCCATACAAGAGTAAGCTTAGGAATGCTTTGCTTCATTCTAGGTCATTGGACAGGTTCCTTGTTAAAGTTTCATGAAAAGAAAAAGATTCCACTGAACCCAGGAGAGAGCAATGGTTCTGTTAGTGATAGTGAACGACATCCTACATAATAACCCTCCTCTCTCTTGTCTCCCTCACCAACCATGAAGGTTTTCAAAGGCAAGTGCAGGTTAATTTATTTTTCTTTATATTTTGTATTTTCTTTATTATTTTGTATTATATTACCATAGTGTAATCATTTTTATAGGAATATTCTTGGGTTGTGGAATTAATCATCTGAGTTTCCATTATTTCTTATGGGGAGATTTGCTCTGATATACAAGTGCTTTCTATTACAAGCATGTTTCCAGAACGAATTATGCTCACAAACCAAGGTTTTACTGGAAGTAGAGAAAAAGACATGTTTAAGGAAAAAAAAAAAAGAGAGAGAGAGAGAGAGAGAGAGAGAGAGAGAAACAATGCTTAGCAATGAAAAAGAAAAAAAATTACTGCCTACCCAGACCCAACCTTTGTCCTCTGGCAGCACTGTCTGAACCCCCTGTCCCTCAGACTCACAATCTGCCACTGTCCCCGGAGGGCAGAGACTCTCTTACACCAGAGAGTTGGTTCTTTTTTCCTACTGTTCTAAGACAACAAATAGCTGGAAAAACCCTTGAGTTCATCAAAAGGATTTGAATTATGTAACACTTTGAGTAGTCAGTCCCCAAATTGGTAAGTTTAACACTTTTTTATTTGCTACTTTTAGCTTTTTCCAGCTTGAATCTGAAATTGAAGTTAACTGTTGTGAAGGAAGAATGTTTATTTAACTGTACCTCAAGTCTCTGCAACGAAAAGCAGCTAGGTCCAATGAGTGTTTTCCCGCCAGCTGTATTAGAGATCCAGTGCGGGGCCATCCCCTCAGTTACAATTTCCGAAATTTACATAACTCCTACCTTCATCTATATCCTCCTTTCCTCCCCGCCCCCTCCCCTTTCTCCCTCTTTCTAGCAGACACTGTTTTCAATTCCTAGATTGCTCTTCCATTGTTCTGGGAAGAGGTCCATTTAATTCTGTGTACCAAATTTATTATGCTTTAAATTATCTCTCGGGCAATTCTTACAGATGCTATATATAACCGGTTCTATAGTTTTTGTGCCAATTTTTCTTCTTGATAGCTTTCTTTGGATGAAAGAGTTGTACTTAGAGCCCAACTTCTTCTTACAACACATACACATATACACACACACACCCAACTTCATACACGCTAAAAAACCAGTCAACACACAAAAACCTAAATCTCCTCAGTCCAATTTAGGAGCCAGTAGCCAAAGTGTCTAATTAAATTAAATTTGGGGTGCGGGGGCACCTGGGGTGGCTAAGTCGATTAAGCGTCCAACTTCAGCTCAGGTCATGATCTCGTGATTTTTGAGTTCAAACCTCATGTTGGGCTCTGTGCTGAGGGCTCAGAGCCTGGAGCCTGCTTTGGATTCTGTGTCTCCCTCTCTCTGCCCCTCCCCTGTTGTGCTCTCTCTCTTGAAAATAAATAAATATTAAAAAATAATAATAAAATGGGTGTTGTATGGAAACGAATTTGACAATAAATTTCATATCAAAAATAATAAAAAATAAATGACAAATTAAAATTAAAAACATTAAAATCTGTTCCCGAATAATGCTCACATTTCAATACCCACATATAGCCAGTAGGTATCATACTGAATTGGTGTAAAAGAACAGGATCATCACTGTAGAAAGTTCAATTAGACAGTATTGTTTTACAAATATCTACAGAATTTGGAAATAACACTGGAAAGCAGAAATACATGATTCACTGGGGTTTTCCCCCCTTTCATGCCTTCATTTAACAAAGACACAATCTGTAAACACGTCTTTCGCTAAATGTCACCATTAGATATAGTCCAAAAGACGGAGAAACGCAGTATCATAAGGATACAAAACAAACAACCCTCAGGTGTGTGTCCAGGGAGAGTTTTAGAAGAAACATCAAGGTCATAAGTCAGGACTCCCAATGCTGACTTCATAGGGTTGATTTTCCAAAGCCATAGCCACCTAATCATTAACATCATATTCAAGTGAAAAACCAAGATGGTTCAATTTCAGACATTCTCTGTTCCAACTCTAGAATAGCTTAATGGTTCCTAAGGGTTAACAGGAGAATCGCCTGAACTGTTTATTATCACATCTATACACTGGAGTCCAAAACAGTATGTTATGGTCTACCTTGATAGAAAACCACTCTTAAATCTATTGCATGGATAAAACACCTAAGCCTAAGAAATACCAGAAAAACCGCTGTAAGTATTAAAACCACTTTGATATTTATAACCCATGGCTGGGAGAGCCTTTTCTTAAGGGAGATTCCTTATTTTTAAATTTGTGGATGATGCAGGGTATGATTTCATATTTCACCTACAATGAGATGACCTTGATTACTCCATTTGAGCAGAAAATGTGGAAGGCAGCTTTCCAGGGTACATGCAAGCAGATTAAAACAAACAAGCTCCAGAGCTAACCAGTTCCAGGTCTGCGGCGATATGAACCCACACCTGGGGGAAAACGGGGACAGGCAGAACTTAACAGCAATCCTTACTAAGAAGCTTAAGAACTAAAAAAAAATGAAAGTTCAAATTCTCATTAATTTATCTAGTTAATGAACCGTGCCTTCCTGAAAATATGCCACAATACGGAGAGTTTCCTTATATAAGGAATGACTAAACTTTGGCTTAATATTTGTGTACAAATTCGAAATAAAAAGATTTAAAAAGAATTCTCATCCAATGCTTCGTATTTATTCCTGACAGTGTGGAAGGGCAGGCTTGCGTGGGAAGAATCTAAAAAGCCGAAGTTAATAAATAAAATTACAAATATCTAAGTTAAGTGGATTCTTGGGGTCCCTAGGTGGCTCAGTCGGTTGCGCATCTGATGTTGGTTCAGGTCATGATCTCACAGTTCAGGAGGTTGAGCCCCCTATAGGGCTCTGTGCTCAGAGCTCAGACCCTGGAGCCTGCTTTGGACTCTGTGTCTCCCTCTCTCTGCCCCTCCCTCACTTGCACTCTGTCCCTCTCTCCAAAATAAATAAACATTAAAAAATATTTTAAAAATAAAAATTAATTAATTAAGTGGATTCTTGGAATAAAAAAATTATGGGATGTTTACACTTGGGTCTTTGATCAAGCTGAAATATTGTTGCTTCTTTCAAAAGAAAATGTTGTCAAGAGTCAGGTGTACATCCACACACTGGAGTACGAGGCAGGAATTAAAAGCAAGGCTTCTAGGGGTGCCTGGGTGGCTCAGTAGGTTAAGCGTCTGACTTCAGGTCAGGTGACGGTCTCTCAATTTGTGAGACAGAGCCCCACACCAGGCTCTGCTGACAGCGTGGAGCCTGCTTGGGATTCTTTCTCTCCCTCTTTCTGCCCCCCCCCCCAACTCATGTTCTTTCTCTGTCTCTCAAAATAAATAAAAAACATAGACCTCCGGGCTCTAGACTGACACGTAAGAAACTTGAGAAGTTGTCACTCTCATATTCACAAGAAAAAGGTGAACAAGTGAAAACCAGCAACTCTTCTTATCCAGCAGAGATTTGAGGTCAAAGGACAAACCACTTTCCTGAAAACTACAGGCACCAGCAGACAGAAAACTAGAGCTTACCTGCTACAGAAACTTGTGAGAAACCACCTCTGAAGCCAGTAAGTATCACATAAGAATACTTCAATGAAGAGTGACTGATAACTGGTGGAGGCTGAGCTTGAACTAGCCCCAGAGAGAAAGACTCCACAGTGGGGGTGGCATCACACTCCTGTGAATTTTGCCTCCAGGGGCCCCTCTAGGATGTTGGGGGACAGACCATAGAAAAGCCCCCTCCTGCTTCCAAAAGGGACAAGAGAAAAATAACCGTTTTATAGCAAGTCCAGGGCATTGGGTTCCCCTCAACAAAAGCTGCCTTCATAGGAAACTATTTCATCAGAGCCTAACCAACCAGGGAAATACCCAACTCCAGCCCCCAAGGAGTCTGATGTGGGGGAGGTGGGAAGGCAAAATGGTACAACCACTTTGGAAGGTAGTATGGTAGTCTTACAAAATCCAAACATACCCTTCTCTCACACAATGGCTCAATCATACTGCTAGGTATTTACCCAAATGAATTGAAAATTTAATGTCCACACAAACACCTGTGCACAAAATGGTGCTAGAAGCTTTACTTGTAATTGTCAAAACTGGGAAGCAACCAGACATCCCTTAATAGGTAAAGGAAAAAGCATACTGTGGAACAGTAGAATATTATGCACTGCTAAAAAGAAGTGAGCTATTGAGCCATAGAAAGGCATGCAGGGAGCTTAAATACATACTGCTAAGCAAAAGAAGCCAATCTTAAAAGGCTACATAATGTATGATTCCAGCTACACGACATTGTAGAAGAGGCAAAAACTATGTAGGCTGTTAAAAGATCAATGGTTGCCAAAGAGTTCGGTGAGAAGAAGGGAATGGATAAATTGGTGAAAAATGGGATTTTTTGGGCAGTGAAACTACTTTATATGATATTGTAATGATAGATACAGGTCATTACACATCTGTGAAAACCCACAGAACGTACAGCACCAAGACTGAACCCTAATGTAAACTATGGGCTTTGCTCAATAATGATATATCAGTGATGGTGCATCACCCATAACAAGTGAACTGATTCTGAATGTTTATGGTGAAGGAGGTTGTGCGTGGGGAAAGGGTTGTGGGAGGTTGTGGGAATCCTCTCTACTTCCTGCTCCATTTTGCTGTGAGCCTCAAGCTGGTCTAGAAAATACTCCAGGGGCACCTGAATGGCTCAGTCAGTTGAGTGCCCAACTTCGGCTCAGGTCATGATCTCATGGTTTGGGAGTTCAAGCCCATCATTGGGCTCACTGCTGTCAGTGCAGAACCCACTTTGGATCCTCTGTCCCCTGCTCTCTCTGCCCCTTCCATGCTCATTCTCTCTCTCTCTCTCTCAAAAATAAACATTAAAAAAATTAATAAACAAGGGTTCTTGGGTGGCTCAGTCATTTAAGCGTCTGACTCTTGATTTTGGGTCAGTCATGATCTCACAGTCTCACAAGTTTGAGCCCTGTATCAGGCTCTGCGCTGACAGTGCCGAGTCTGCTTGGGATTCTCTCTCTCCTTCTCTCTCTGCCTCTCCCTCGCTTGTGCTCTCTCTCCATCTCTCCTTCTCTCCCTCTCTCTCAAAATAAGTAAATAAACTTAAAAAAATACAGTCCATTAAATATAAAAATGCTTCTATATACAATCGATTATAATATTATACTGTGAAAAAGGCACAATTACATATCATATGACCCTAACTGAGGAGAAGGCATTATGTTCAGCAGCAAGTTAACAAGGATGCTCTGAGCTATGGAGATGCAGTCCCCATAGTGAAAGCTTGTAGTCTAGTGAGAGAGACAGTCATCAAAACAGAAGATCACACAAATAAACATGCAGTTGCCACCTACAACGAGTGTTGTCCAGAAATGTCCCAGGAGCCCACCACAGGGCCTAATTGAGACACAGAGTGTGAGTAGAGTGGTACTAAGAGTCAAACAATGTGACTTTGAGGAAGTGACACTAAGGCTGGGATTTAAATGAGGAGTAGGGAGGAACTTGTGAAGAGCTGGAAGAAAGACATGGCTGAGGATGTTTGTCCCAGCAGTGCTTGGGTGTCCATCACTGGGGGAAAAGATTAAGTACGGTAAGTGCACGCAATAGGCTGCATGACATCAGGAGGGCCAGGCTTAGGTTGCCAACAACAACCCAGATGGGTCTAAAACAGTGTTGAGCTGGAAAGAGAAATGGAACGAGAAATGGAATGACGTTTGTTGTACAATGCCATTCAACAAAATTAAACACACATGCACTCACAGAAAACACACTCTTTCAAAGACGGACATATCTTAAAACATATACTTAATAAAAGCAAAGGGGGGGGGATAATAAAACTAGTGAAAAACTAATCAAGGTGATAAGCATCGCAGAGTGTGACAAACTAAACTCTGCAAGTGAGGCACAGAAAAAGAAAGAAAGAAGACACTGGAAGGGGAATATTCTGGTAAGAGGAAACATGATACTCTGAGGCAGTGAGGCAAGAAAAGTCCTGGCTTTCTGAAGAGCCCAAACTAGCACTTGCGTGGTATCCGGAGCAGCGGAAGTTGGAGGGGAGAGGAAAGTGTGGCTAAATATGAAATTGGTGGGGGAAGGCGTAGGCCAGGCCAGTGCATCCCTAGGACCTCGCTGGGGGCTCAGAGTCTATCCTAGCCACAGAGTCTTGAGAAATTAAAAGCCAAGGAACAGAAATAATTTACTTTCTAATGCCTGTTTCTTTTTGAGACAAAGACAGAGCACGAGCAGGGGAGGGGCAGAGAGAGAGAGGGGCAGAGAGAGGGAGGTGCAGAGTGAGAGGGAGACACAGAATCAGAAGCAGGCTCCAGGGTCCAAGCTGTCAGCACAGAGCCTGATGTGGGGCTTGAGCTCACAAACCTCGAGATAATGACCTGAGCTGAAGTCGGGACACTCAACTGACTGAGCCACCCAGGCACTCCCAGAAATAATTTTTTTTTCCAAAAATTAAGGGACAGCTTGGGTGGCTCAGTCAGTTGAGCATTCCAAATGTTGACTTCTGCTCAGGTCATGATCTCGCAATTCGTGGGATGGAGCCCTGTGTCGGGTGTGGAGCCTGCCTGCGATTGGGATTCTCTCTCTCTCCCTTTCTCTCTGCCCACCCCCCACCACCTTCCTCTCTGTCTCTCAAATACAAATAAATAAACATTTAAAAAATTAGGAAAGACAGTAGTATTGACATTGAGTACAACTGGGTTAAATTATTTTAGGTGATCTTGTAAAACTTTCACTGGTGTTTAAAAAATACTTTTATAATAAATATGTGCTACTTCTATAGATGAAAAATGAACTTACATCAAAACATGTCTTTTTAAAGTGTTCAAAACTAGTATTTAATAGGTTCAAGGAATGCGATGGGAATTATACTTTAAAAGGTATCAACTATTCTCTGAGTATAACAACATATTGCAAATACGTCTGAAAGAACATATTTCCTCTTAATGGATGAAGTGGATTCATTTAAAGCTTGTCCCTATACAGCATTTATTACTCTTTGTATGTGTTATTAAAACACATACTTTCATTATTTGAATGAGAAAATCCTCATAAAACCGAGAGAGTAAAATGAAAAACCACAGTCTAACAAAATTACTTTGTAAAACGGAGATTGAATACAGATAAAAGAGCTACCATATTTTCATTGGATAAATATGAAAGATATAAAGAAACAGAGGAAGAGACAATCATCATTGACCAGCCCTTAAACAAACTGAAATGTATATGGTTTACTCCTAACCTGTGACAGAATTAGGCCTGTGGTATGACATTAGCCCTGCTTTATCTTCTAATGCACATTTTGTGCTTTCAAATATGGCCATACGCCCATTAGCATGCATTGCAATTTCACAAGTAATAGAGGCACATAAAATTTCAGTCTGAAATAGCACTGCTAAATTAATGCTACTAATTTATCTATGCATGTCTACGATGGATCCACTCTGTTGTGATGTAACGCTAAGGAGGCCTTAAGCCATCATTAAAAGATTAAATGGAATAAAACATGTAAGTGTCCAATGGCCTGTAGGTCATTTAGTTTATTCCCCACCTGATTAATAAGGCTATCCCTTGGCATTCCAAACCAACCTTCAAAGAATTTTCAAGGCAGAGACTTCCTTTATCTGGGAAGACCCCATTTACTGAAAACTAGAAGGAAACATTCCAGTAGAAATCAACACACAGAGGATTATTCTTCTACAGTACTTTTTATTACCAACTGGAGTGAAAGATTCAGAGGATAGATCCTATAAACACTGAGACCAACATGAACATTATTCGGACAAGACTAGGGTGGGTCTGATGGTAATTTAGAATCCAGGAAAGTACCTGAATAGCCACGTAGGCTATGTTGTCATCTGCAATCCACTACCCCACCCATTGGACAGTCCTCACATTGGCCAATACCACTTCCCCTCCACCTGGCCCTATTTCATATTACCTCCTTCTCTTCTTTCTCCCCTGCAGTCTGAGCATTTCCATTGCACCTACATGTCAATCTTGATGGTTCTCATTAATTGGAAAATATTCAAAGAAATGGCAAGATTCCTAAAGTACACGGTGAGACAAAAGAAAGCTTGGTAGGCTCGAATTCAGGGGACATTCCTGGCTAAGAGTGCTCTGGGAAGGTATAGAATGAGAAGGGAACAAGTCAGGAAAAGATGGTGTGTGCAGGGACAGGGCAGAGATGGCTTCAGGATGTGTAGGGTGACAGGCAATGGGTATGTCCCCACGTGGTTCATCTAGAAGCAATCATTGAAAGGTTTCCTGTTCCACAATAAGCAAATGTATCTTATAGTGCAGGAAATGTGAAACTTTTCTCTCCTCTGAGAGTCCTCTAGTGCTTTGACCAATGGAAAGATGCTGCATTTCCATTAGATAACCTGCCTAAAACCTGACAGAAAAGATTGGAAAGGTAAACCTATAACCTCCAAACACACCCTACTAGACATGATGTGATGTGAACAGCCAGGTTATTTTCCTCTCTCTGCCATACAAAATCATTCGATACACAAGTCTAAATATGTTTCCATCTGGGTGCTTTGCTTCATCCCACAATGGCAATAAAAAAAATGCTACCATATTTTAAAAACTTAGTTCAAATGAGTACAAATATTTCAGATATTCACATTCAGCATATAGTTTAAAAAAGAGCAAGATGGAACAGAAAGCCAGAAGAGAGGTCTAAAAAGACATCAATGAATTCTACTAAACATTTAAAGGGGAATTAATAACTAACTCTTCATAAATATGTCCCAAAACAATTAGGGGGAATACTTCCTAACTCATTCTATTATCTAGTGTTTACCTAATACCCCAACCAAAGATATCCTAAGGTTATGGACCAATATATATTATAAACATGGATGTAAAAATTCTAAAGAAAAAAATACACTAGCAACCCCAATCCAATAATACATAATAAGAATTATACAACATGATCAAGTGGGATTTATCGCAGGAACACAACGTTGGTTTAACATCAAAAAATCAATTAACGTAATACACCCTATTGACAGAATAAAAAACAAAATCACATGATCACCTCAATTAACGTAGAGAAAGTATTTACCAAAATCCAACACATTTTCATGATAAAAGTATTCCATAAACTAAGAAAGTAAGGAAAGTTCTTCAGCCTGAAGAAGGCCAAGCTAACATCATGCTTAATGATAAAAGACTGGACACTCTCCTTGTAAGATTAGGAACAAAACATGGGTGTCCACTCTCACTATTTCTATTCAACAATGTAGGAGATATTGTAGCATGGCAATTAGCCAAAACAAGAACTAAAAGGCATTCATTTTCGAAAGAAAGAAGTGAAACTACCTCTATTCACAGACAACATGATCTTGTATATATATAAATTCACTAAGAAATTCAATGCAAATAGAACTAATAAATTCAGCAAGGTGTCAGGATTATGTACAAATCAATATACACAAATCTATTGTATATTTGTAGCAAACAATCCAAAAATAAAATTAAAAACCAATTCCTCATTTAAAATAGTATAAAAAAGAATACTTAGGAATTCAAGAAAAGAAGTGCAAAACACATACTCTGAAAAGTATAAAACATTCTTGAAAGAAATCAAGGAAGACTCAAATAAATGGAAAGGCATACCATGTTCATGGATCAGAAAACTGCATATTGTTAAGACAGACTCCCAGATTGGTTACAGATTCAGTGCAATCCCTATCAGAATCCCACATGTTGTCTTTGTAGACATTGACAAGCTGATCCTAAAACTCATATGGGATTGGAAGGGAATAGCAGAAATAGCCAAAACAATTTTGAATAAGAGGAACAAAGCTGTGGATTCATATATACCAATTGTGAAACTTGCTACAATGCTATAGTAGTCAAGAAAAAATGGTACTGGAGTAAGAACAGACACAGAGATACATGGAATAGAAACTGGGAGTCCAGAAATCAACCTACAGATCTGTGGTCAACTTACTTTCAACAAGCATACCAAAAACATGCAATGGTGGAAAGAATAGTGTTTCAACAAATGATGCTGGGACAATTTGATAGCCATATATATAAGAATACATTCGGACTCTTATCTCACACTACATATAAAAATTAACTCAAAGTACATGAAAGATATAATATAATAATACAACTCTCAGAAGAAAACTTAGGGGTAGATCCACATTACATTGAGTTTAGCAATGGATTCTTAGATGTGACATCAAAAGCATGAGTGACAAAATAAAAAATACATAAATTGGGCTTTATTGAAAACTTCTGTGCTTCCAAGTACACTATCAAGAAAATGAAGAGACAAAACACATAATGAGAGAAAATATTTGCAAATCATACACCTGATAAGAGAACTGTATCTAGAATATATAAAGAACTCTGGCAACTCAACAATTGAAAAACAACCCCACTAAAATATGGGGCGGGGGGGCGGAATCTGAATAGACATTTCTCCAAAGAATATATACAAAAGGCCATTAAGCACATGAAAAACATGTACATAGTCATTGGTCTCTAGAGAAAGGCAAATAAGAACCACAATAAGATATCATATCACATTCAATATAATGGCTAGACTCAAAAAGTCAGACAGTAGTAAATGTTGGTGATGATGTGAAGAAATTTGAACACTTACACATTCCTGGTAGTAAAATGGTACAACCAGATTGGAAAACTATCTGAAAGCTCCTCAAATGATTAAACATAGTGTTACCACATGATCTAGCAATTCCGCTGCTAGAAATATACCCAAAAGAATGAAAATATATGTCCACACGAAAACCAGGACGTGAATGTTCACAGCAGCATTATTCATAATAGACAAAAGGGGGAAACATCCCATATGCCCATCAACTAATGGATATTCAAAATGTGATATATTCATACAATGGAATATTACTGGGCCATAAAAAGGAATGAAGTACTGATACATGTGAACTACATCTAATAAAGATATTTAAAAAATCAGTAACATGGGGCGCCTGGGTGACTCAGTCAGTTAAGCATCCGACTTCAGCTCAGGTCACGATCTCACAGTTCCTGGGTTTGAGCCCCGTGTCAGACTCTGTGCTGACACCTCAGAGCCTGGAGCCTACTTCTGATTCCATGTATCCCTCTCTCTCTCTGACCCTCTCCCATTTGTGCTCTGTCTCTCTCTCAAAAGTAAATATTAAATTTTTTTAAAAAATAAATAAAGCTGAAAGGCACACACAGTACAACAAATATAGACTGTCATTCACTGGCATGACTCAAGGGAATGAGCCAAAACAATGGGAAAGGATGCAGAATTCAATCGCATATTCAGGGAAATGGTTACAACCAAGTCTCAATGTGGGCAAAAGAAGTTGCTAAAGCATTAGGTGAGGGAGGAATGTGAAGGTGAGGCTGGGGGTGGGGGTGGGGTGTTGAGCATCAACTCCATCCAGGAAAGGTAGCCTGAGAACTCCTTTCCAGAGCAGCTGGAAGAAAAGTCCTGGCATATCCATCTGTAGCTTGAATAGAACCGCTGTTCACATTAGCACCTGTTCTATGTCTTGCGTCCAACCTTGATGATCAGCTGGGTCAGTCCTTCACAAAAACTCTCTTAAAGGCTGGCTAAATGTTTGAACACTACCTAGGCTTTTATTACTATTTTTAAAAATATTTATTTATTTATTTTGAGAGAGAGAGACATAGAGAACAAGTGGGGAGGGGCAGAGAGAGAGAGAGAGAGAGCGGGAAAGAGAGAGAATCCCAAGCAAGCTCCACACTGTCAGCACAGAGCCCGATGTGAGGCTTGAATTCACGAACCGTGAGATCATGACCTGAGCTGAAACCAAGAATCAGACACTAAACTGACTGAGCCACCCAGGCACCCATAGGCTTTTATTATTATTAATACAAACAATGCTATACATCAACCCTTTCATATGAGTTATTTTTTAGATTAAGTTTAAGAATAATGGGGCACCTGGGTGGCTCAGTCGGTTAAGCGTCCAACTTCGGCTCAGGTCATGATCTCACAGTTTGTGGGTTCAAGCCCCAAGTTGGGCTCTGTACTGACAGCTCGGAGCCTGAAGCCTGCTTCTCATTCTGTGTCTCCCTCTCTCTCTCTCTGCCCCTCCTCAGCTCGTGCCCTCTCTCTCTCTCTCAAAAAAAAATAAATAAATAAATAAATAAAATAAATAAATAAATAAATAAATAAATAAATAAATAAAATATTAAAAATTTAAGAATAATCTATCATTTCTACTAGAATTGTGACTTCATGCTAAAGAGATATAAAATAATTTGACTATGTTTGTAAAGCAGTATTAGAATGTTTAAGGGAATTTGATTTGCTGTAAGTTTAGTGGATTAGATTAATAAGAATAATTTAACTGTTGGAGGAGTTTGGCTTGTTTGTGTTGTAAATGCTTCTTGTCAGGCATTTGAAATGCTTAAAGAGAAAAATGAATACATTAAATTATTACAGAACTTAAAAGAGGGAAGGGAATTTCATTAGCCACGTTTGTAAATGAGAGCTACTGTTTAAGAATTTAGTCTGATCAACTTGAATTAATCAACCAGCAATAAGAGAAACAGTAAATCTGCTCGTTTTTTTTTTATTTTACTGTATTTATCAACAGTATATTAAGATTTGTAAAGTTGAGCTTAAATTCTTAAGGGAAACTAGGTTTTAAATATGTAATGTTAAATAGATTAAAAATTTACAACCAAAGTAACATATACTCTTCTAATGTGAAAAAGTCCCCATCCAGACTCAAGAAAATACTCATCTTTGCATAAATCTCTTTAAACAAGAGATTTAAAGAAAGAATTCATTTGTCCCATA
This sequence comes from Panthera pardus, assembly GCF_024362965.1. Classification (NCBI taxonomy): domain Eukaryota; kingdom Metazoa; phylum Chordata; class Mammalia; order Carnivora; family Felidae; genus Panthera; species Panthera pardus. The sequence goes on from NW_026526765.1 coordinate 145,617,757, forward strand.
AATGTTCTGGAGAGCCACACAAGGGTACAAGGTGCTGAGAATGCAGCAGTAACTAGAAAAAATCAAGACTCTGCCCGCACATAATTTACATTCTAGAAGGGAGAGACAGGCAGTAACAAACACATATGTAGTCGGGAATATTCCTAAAAATACATTTAAGTCACACAAAGAGTGGAGGGCAGAATAGTATAGTGGCCTAGGGCACAGATTCTGAAGCCAGACAGCTGAGCTCAAATTCCGGCCCTAATACATAAGCTAGGTGATCTCAAAAAGTGACTTACCCTTGTGGTGACTCAGTTTCTTCCTTTGTAGAATGGGGATAATAACAGAGCTACCCCATAGGGCTCCTGAGAAGATGAATCAATCAGTATTTGTAAAGCACTTAGAACATCACCCAGAACACAGAAAGTACTATGCATATTTTGTTACAGAACATGTCAGGTAGTAAGTGCCAAGAAAGAAGTAGGGCAGGGGTGCCTGGGCGGCTTAGTCGCTTAAGTGTCCAGCTCTTGATTTCAACTCAGATCATGAGCTCACAGTTTCATTAGCTTCAGCCCCGCATCGGCCTCTGAGCTGACAGCGTGGAGGCCTGCCTGGGATTCTTCCCCACCCCACCCCCTCTCTTCCCCTGCTCACATGCTGTCTTTCTCAAAATAAACAAATAAACTTTTTAAAAAGAAAAAGAAAAAGAAAAAGAAAAGAAAAGAAAAGAAAAGAAAAGAAAAGAAAAGAAAAGAAAATAGGGCAGAGTAAGGGAACAGACAGTGACAGACCTGGGAAAGGATAGGGAACAATTTTAAATTATGTTGTCAGGCAGGACCCGTTGCCCTAAAGAGGGGCTATCTGATCCAAGGGCTGAGTGCAGCAGAGAAGAGCCTGTTTGAAACCGGGAAAGACATTCTGGGCAGAGGGGTGTGCAAAGGCCCTGGGGAAGAGAAGGAGGTCCCTGCAGAGAAATACCCAGAAGGCAGATCCCAGAAAGGCCTTCGGATCTGTTCAAAGTGTAACGGAAGCCACTAGATGGTTCTAATCAGGAAAGTTCTATGATCCTGTTTATATTCCTCAAGGGTCTCTGGCTGTTGTGTGGGGGTCTGACCAAAGGGAGAAGGGTGGGTGGCCACGAGGAACCCATGTCATGTCCAAGGCAACCACAGGAGTAATTCTTTACAACCTGTTTTCCCTTGAGAGCGAGAAATAGGGGTGATGTGCACTAGGGTGGTGGCTGAGGAGGTGCTGGAAACAGATGGCCGCAGGATGCGGTTTTGAAGGGACAGCCAGCAGGATTTGCAGGAGGTGCTTCTGACAGCCAAGAGCCTTATTACTTGAAACATGGTCCTTGGACCAGCAGCCTCAGTATCACCTGGGAGCCTGTAAGACCAGCAGATTCTCAGACCCCCTGCCAGACCTACTGAATCTGGGCGGCAGTTTAATAATATCTCTGGGCAACTTCTCTGAATGATGAAGGTTGAGAAGCACTAGATTAGGGTGATGCCATAGGTGGGGGATGGAGGGGGAGAGAGGACAAGGTCAAGGAGCTCAAGGAGAGGGTGACAGATGTGCTACCTGTGTGGGTGCATCATCAGGAATGATGTGTTGCAGAAGTGTTGGGGTGTTTTTTTCCTAATGTTTATGTATTTATTTTGAGAGAGAGACAGAGAGCATGAGCAGGGGAGGGGCAGAGAGAGAGAGAAAGGGAGAGAGAGAATCCCAAACAGGCTCTGTGCTGTCAGCGCAGAGCCCCATGTGGGGCTCAAACTCATGAAACGAGAGATCATGACCTGAGCCAAAACTGAGAGTCAGACGCTTAACCAACTGAGCCACCCAGGTGCCCCCAGAAGTGCTGCGGTGTGTTAAGGAGTAGGGAGAGAGGAACACTGGTCTGAGAGCAGAAACTGGGAGCAAGGACCCCAGCAACATCTCCGGTTTCTATCAGGTGTGCAAGTGAAAACAGCCAGCACCTGAGAAAGCTTCCAGAAAAGCAGCGTCCTCAGAGGCAGCCCGTCTAGGTTACCGAATGTAACACTAACACACCATCCGACCCACAGCTGTCAAGATGCCAGACGCATCAAAAGGGGGCAGGTTTTGTTTCTTTGGGTTCTCCTGACAATTCAAGCATACTCTGCAAACACCTGAATCTCTCAACACGAAATCCTTGAAAAGCAAGCAAAAGTTCATTTAAATAATGTGCTTGGGGATGTGAGATAGCAAGGTACACACACAACTTCAAAGGCACTGGTAAGAATCTTTTTCAGCTGTTAAATAAAGATGACATAAAGCCTTCATGTATTAAGCCTTTAAAAGATTTTATTTTAATAAACCTTTGGGTGGCATATTAAATATTAACTTATTGGGTTAAGTGTTTGACTTCAGCTCAGGTGAGTTCGAGCCCAGCATTGGGATCTGTGCTGATGGCTCAGACCCTGGAGCCTACTTCGGACTCTGTCTCCCTCCCTCTCTGCCCCTCCCCCACTCATCCTCTGTCTCTCTCAAAAATAAACATTAAAAACTATTTTAAGTATTAACTTACTGAAGCCTCCTAACACCTTTAGACCTACAGATAGGTACTGTTTCACAGATGAGTAAAACAGAGGCACACAAAAGTTCAGGTAAGTTCCACAAGATCTCTCAGTGGGTAGAGAGCAGAATCAAGATTCAGGGTCTGTGCCGAAACCACGGTGCTGCTTCTCTTCAACTTAGTATATAAAAGTTGCTTTGAAAAAAAAAAAAATCAGAGACTCATGGAGCTAAGGCTATGTTTACACTAGGGGTTTTGTTCCAGGACCCCCAGGGGATGCCTGAAACCTGAGATAGTACTGAGCCCTACATGAACTACACGTTTTCCTATACATACATACCTGTGATAAAGTGTAATTTATAAATCAGGCACAGTAAGAGATCAACAAAAACTAATAACATAGAACAATTACGATAATATACCGTAATAAAAGTTATGTGAATGTGGTCTCCTCTCTTTCTCAAAATACCTTGCTTTGTGGGGCACCTGGGTGGCTCAGTTGGTTGAGTGTCTGACTCTTGGTTTCAGCTCAGGTCATGATCTCACAGGGTTCATCAGTTTGAGCCCCACATCGGGCTCTGTGCTGACGGTGTGGGGACTGCTTGGGATTCTCTCTCCCTCTTGCTCTCTGCCCCTCCCCCACTCATGCTGTTTCTGTCTCTCTCAAAACAAATAAATAAACCCTTAAAAAAAAAATCTTGCTTTGCTGTGCTCACTCTTCTTGGGAAGCTATGAGATGATAAAATGCCTGCGTGATGGGATGAAGTGAAGTCAATGAAGTGAAGTGAAGTCAATGACACAGGCGTGCCATGCCAGTCGTGAGGCTACTACTGCAGACTTTCAATGTGTCAGAGGGAGGATCATCTGCTTCTGGACCTCGGCTGACCATGGGTTACTGAAACCGTGGAAAATGAAACCACGGTAAGGGGGAACTACTTTACTCTACAGGTAGACTTATCCTAAGTCCATTCCAGACAGATAAGAAATCAATCTTCCATTGAAAGAGCCTTAGAGAAGGCCAGGGCATCACTTCCCTTGATAACTGATTCCAATGTCAGATGCCTCCAACTGCCAAGGTGTTCTTCCTTACACTTGACTTACTAACGTATGCTAACTTAACCTCAAGCATTCCAATTGCAATTTAAGCACGCTTTCCCTCTGCAAGTTTTCTGAAGACCAGCCTGCCGGGCTCTGAAATTTCAGATCCATTCCATTTTGGGGACACCTCCCACCCTCCTTGTTTTCCTTTCACATCCTAGAAACTTCCTGTGCTGAATCATTACATCATTAGACTAAGTCCAACTGTGATTCCCTTGCTAATCTTTGCTCAACTTGGAGCATTAGAAGTCAGGAACATCAAAGGGGTTGTGGCGGCATGTCCTTATGTGACTCGAGTGGAAAATACTTCAGTGCTGAGGCTCTGGGGACAACCATGTGTCACCAAGGAGATGTTCTGTTCTTGACTCTCACTCTCAGTAAACACGACCCAGAGATTCTGGCTAAATATACAGGGCGGGGGGCAATGGTGCTGCTGAACCTGCGATGCTCTTCTTACAAATCTCCATCTCCCCCACCTGAGTCATTAGCTAGCAACACTATCTGCAGTGATCACAGGAATTCAACGCTAAGAATTCAGTGTTTCAGGGCACTGAGCGCCTTGGGTGCCGAGAAATAATGAATCACTGGGAAGCAGCAGATGTGTGCAACGATCTGTCTACGTGGATTTCACCTATGCTAATAATGTAAGTCAGAAGTAAGTACAGGGATCTTCAATTGGCAATGTCATATCTTTAGAATCCCAGGAATTCCTTTTAAAATATACTTTGAAAAGATCCACCCTTGCTGTCATAAAAATAAGTAAAATGAATTTAGCACATGCACAACTACAAGACATTCATCTGTACAACTCAATGGTCTGCTTAGAAACATTTGGGGCTTGGGGCGCCTGGGTGGCTCAGTCGGTTGGGCGTCCGACTTCGGCTCAGGTCATGATCTCACAGCTCGTGAGTTCGAGCCCCGCATTGGGCTCTGTGCTGACAGCTCAGAGCCTGGAGCCTGCTTCGGATTCTGTGTCTCCCTCTCTCTCTGCCCCTCCTCCACTCATGCTCTGTCTCTCTCTGTCTCAAAAATAAATAAACATTAAAAAAAGAAAGAAAGAAAGAAACATTTGGGGCTTACCCCTCCCTGCTTCCCCAGTGCCTCCATCAACATTTGGCTAAGTATTACAAACATAATATATCCTGCATTGCTGCACCCTATAAACCAGCTAACAAGTTTGCAACGTATAGTGGTCTTCAAGGTCAGTCAGGGCAGGGCCAAGGGCCAGACAGGCCACTCGCCCACCAGATAACCAAAGTCAAGTTACCGTGACTTTCTCAGACTCCCCAGCTATAACTTTAAGGATAACTTCCATTTCTCGACTTTTGTTTTTCCATACCATGCCCCTAAGAAGCCTTTTTTTCTTTAGTCTAATCACCCCCACTATATTTTAATATCATAGGATACCACAGGACTTTGTCCTTTATGTATATTTAACTGTGATGCATAAAGAGTACAATTTGTTCACCTCTGAAGAGCCAATGTTTGCTCCCTTAAAGTGACATCTTCCCTACTGAGAATGGATGGGATAATGATTTCTGTTTCCCAGGGTATTTCAGCAGAGAGACAATGAACATGATTATGCACCAGGCATGGTGCATATTCTTCTCTCATGGGGCTGATATTTTAGTGGTTTCACTAAGGATATCAAGCCTCCCTGAGAACCTGGGAATGATTATTCTTTATCACAATGTATCACTATACTGCACAGTGCTAGACTGGGCTCAACAACATAAATGGATCAGCAAAACTTGGTCACGGGACTAAAGAGACATCTCTAGGGCATGTGCCAACAGCCTCCAAATCATCACAGAGGCAACGCCCGGGATCTGAGGTGGAAGGCAATGAACTGGTAAGTCCAACCCCTCCATTGTACAAATGAGTAAAGCAGATCCATTTTCGATGCGTAGTTTCTTTTTCACCTAAGTTCCCAAGAAGGAGTCCCTCCCAGAGCTACAAGCATATTTAGGTATGGATAGGCAGTATGTCTCGGCAAAATTCTCATGGAAATGTTTGCCCTCTTTTTAATTTGTGAAATTTTAATAAAGGAAAGGCAAAAACATAAGATTCAATGGTACTCTAACTTGAGAACATAATTGAAGGTATTTAAAAAAAAAAAAAACTCCTTTATGCTGTTTATTTAATACAAAAAAGACTGCTGGATATTTGGAAGGGTCTGTGAAACACACTTTATTCACTTCTCTGTTTCTCCTAATTTCTGAGCTTTTCAATAAAGTTTTGGAATCACAAAACCTAAGAAGACCATAGCTCACATATAGTCAGATACAATTATTTCTGGATGTAACCAAAGGGAATGTTACCCTCTTTTTCCCTGCCATCCAAAATTCTGGGTTTGGTCTTCTTGACTGAGGAGAATATGAACATCCTTGTTCTCCAGTTATTTTTAGGGGAAAAAAAACCCTATTTGCTCATTTCTGCACAGGCTAGACAAAGAACCCAAAGACTCAATCTCAAAGCACTGCAAGTCTTTTCCTTCCTATCTGAAATAAAGCAAAACTATGCCCCGAGGAGCCAACAGAGAGAATTTATCACTACTAGGACAGCAAAGAGCAAAGGTAACACACAGTAGGAAAGTGACCCCTAGGACAGGGTTGAAGCAGATGCAATCCAGCCCTGGAATGTGTTTCTCTGAGCTGCCCATGGAGAGTAAGGGGCAGAAAGACCATGACAGGTGCTCTTGGACTGTGACCGGTCACCTAGTGGTACCAGTTGTCCCCAACTTCCCACAGCATTAAAGCGGGGCAAGTTCAACCCTGCACGTATTCACACCTCTGCCATCCCCTCAAACATTTTTGAAAAGAGTGTGACATCAGCCGTGCTGGGAGTCGAGGCCACCTCCGGCAGAAATTGTGTGCTCATTGGGCAGAGAAAGAGCTCACTCTAGAAGGGCTGCTGAGTGTCAGAAGGAGGAAGCAGGGAGTGAGGCAGTCGCATGTGCTGCTTTCACCCCATGCCTTCTACCCACCTTCTCATCCCTGTGGCCCTCGGATGTCCCCGGGGCCAGGTACAGGCACATAGTTCTGTTTGTTGTTTGTCTGAATGCCTGTCAAAACCATCAACCCTACGAGGTTTGAGACCTGAGCTAGGGCTGTGGCATCTCATCTCATCTGTCCAACCAGCGGCAAAATAGTGTATCCTACTCTGACACACTCTCCGGCACATTCCACTGGTTTGTCAGCTATTTATGGAGCGGTTGCATGTGCTCAGCCCTGGGCGAGGCGCGCTGACTCATCCACAGAGGAGTCTGTAGAATGGAACCTGTCATCGTCCTCAGCGAGGACCCGGAGGGTACAGTGTGGTACAGGCAGTCGGCATGTGGTTGACGGATGGGTAAATAAAGCAATGCATGAGAGAGAAATGACTCTCTTGGAGAGCTTGCGGTCTGTGGTCTAACACACCGCCATCATAGTATAACATCCACCATGGTGGATAGTGAGGAGAGGTACTCAGGTAGATCTGAGATGAAAATCCTTTAGAAGCTCCGAAGAAAGAGACACAGGGCATCTCAAAATCTGTATTCAAATGGTCTTTCACTATAAATATTTAATTAAACAACTCTAAGCATCACCGAACAGAGGCAACCCCATATTTGTATCAGGTAAACTCTGGTGCCATTAACTGAGATGTAAGCATGATTCTCAACTTCTTGTTAGTACAGGAGAGGGCATCACCAAGAAACTCAGGTTTAGTCAGCCCATAAAGATACTAACATTTTTATTAGGCTCTGGAAGAATTTTAGTGTATTTAAAAATAGAACGAATTGGTCCAAGGACAGACTAGGCTTTTTCAGGAGTTGGTAAGGGCATCCTTTGAGGTTCCAAGTATGGTCCTTGGTGAATGACCCTTGGTGTGGTTGACAGGATCCAAGAATTAAATTACTAGTTGGAGAAGTAACCTTGAGAGTCCCTACCATCTTCCAAAATCCCGTGACTCTGACACAGAGATATGTGCATTTTAGGATGGCTGGTGTAGGTCATGTAGAATTAGGAACATGGGGCCCTTAAGACAGGCAAGAACCAGAGCACATTAACTTCTAGCTGAATCTCCGTGGTAGCTGTGTGTATCTGAGGTTGCGACATCTTAAGATTTTTGCGGAGTTCATATTTAAGCTGCTTACTCATGCCTTGGGTAAAACAGGTTATAGTATCTTACGTTACTGAATTCACTGTCATTTCTTCACCAGGTTTCCTTTCCATACATAGCTTTATCTCCCATTTGGTCTCCCGTGGAGACCAAAGGTCATGTGATGGGAATTCCCTTAATTTCACTTTTTTCCGGGCGCCTGGCTGACTCACTCATGGTAGACCATGCAACTCTCGGGGTTGAGAGTTCAAGCCCCACGATGGGTGGAGATTACTTAAAAATATTTTTTAAGGAATTTCCCTCTTTTGGGCCTTCACCCATTTCCCCTCTTCCCATCTCTTTAGATGAAGATGGTACCTGAGTTTCCCTTAATGACCTGATTGTCTTCTTTCAACATCTTTCTGGCATCTCCAAAATCAATCCCTCCACTGCCCCTCTCTTCAAGCCTCTCTTCTTGGGGTGCCTGGGTGGCTTGGTCAGTTAAACCTCTGCTTCGGCTCGGGTCATGATCTCATGGTTCGTGGGTTCAAGTTCCAAGCGGCTCAGCTGATTTGCCTGTTCCCAGCTGCTCTTTGCAACAGGGTTCTCCTTCTAAACCAAGGGCAATCTTTGTGTTACTCAGACACCTAAAGCCCTTCAGACCCTCACTGCCATCTCTAGGAGAATTTCCAAAAGTACAAGATGCAGGCAGTGGTCCAGGCTAAGGTTTTAGGGGGTATTTGAGATGAATGTCACTAGCACAGAGACACTGGATTAAAGAATACTATACACTTCGGTCAGTCATTTGTTTTCATTTTGATCCTTTTTGGGTCCTTCTGAGATGTCTAAGAAAAAGCATCTGTTTAGTGCTAGTAGGTCATGTTCGAGCCTTAGACACCTGCTGATCCCCCTTTATAACAAGCTGCTAGACTCAGCTCTGAGCAGCAGCGAAGGAACAGTGTCAAATTAGAATTTAGTAATGGTGTTGGATTGGTTGGAATTATTTACAGCAAGTAATCTAGGTTTATTATTTATGAAGTTCCTTTTCAAGTGAAAGTATTCCAGAAAAATAAGTATCAATTTAATGAAAATTCTAATAAAAAATAATACATGTGATGAGGCACCTGGGTGGCTCAGTCAGTTAAGCATCCGACTTCAGCTCAGGTCATGATCTCATGGCTGGTGGGTTCCAGCCCTGCATCAGGCTCTGTGCTGACAGTTCAGAGCCTGGAACCTGCTTCAGATTCTGTGTCTCCCTCTCTCTCTGCCCCTCCCCCACTCACACTCTGTCTCTCTCTGTCTCAAAATAAATAAACATTAAAAAAATTTTTTTTAATATTATAGGTGATGTAAACTTCATGAAGGAAGTACAGTAAAACCTTGGATTGCAAGTAACTTGTTCTGCAAATGTTCTGCAAATAGAGCAAACATTTGTAATAAATTTTAACCTGATAAACAAGTGATGTCTTGCAAGACGAGTAGTACGTGATGCTGAACGTCACATGATCACCACTGAGTCAGTGGTTCTTGAAATTTGCTTTGATACACAAGTGCTCTGGATTACAAGCATGGTTTCCAAAACAAATTATGCTCGCAAACCAAGGTTCTACTGTATTTGGGAAGACTTATTTGGGTCATTCCTATGGTACTAGCCTGCCTCACTTTGGGCCTTTTGAAATTCTATTTATTTGAAACAACAAATCAAATGTTTCCTTCCCTAGGAAGCCTTCCACTAAGTCTTGAAATTATGATTTAATCAACCATGTGTTTGTCCCTCAGCTTATTTTCTCTAGTATTAGAGTTTGTTTACAACTATACCCTACTACAGCTGACTCAAGCAACTCGGGATTTAGGGGTGCTGACCCTTCTCCCCCTCCAGAGTCAAAACTCCATGTCTGACTTTTGACTGCCCCCAAATTTAACTACTAAGAGTCACTGTTGACCAGAAGCCTTATTGCTAACAGTTGATGGACACATATTTTCTATGTGTATTTTATACTATATTCTTACAATAAAGCTAGGGAAAGGAATATACTATTAAGAAAACTATAGGCATGCCTGGGTGGCTCAGTTGCTTGAGCGTCCGACTCTTGGTTTCCACTCAGGTCATGATACCAGGGTCGTGGGATTGAGCCCCACATCAGGCTCTGTGCTGAGTATGGTGCTTGCTTGGGATTCTCTCTCTCTCTCTCTCTCTCTCTCTCCCCTGATTGTGCACTCTGTCTCTCTAAAATGAATGAAAGGAAGGAAGGAAGGAAGGAAGGAAGGAAGGAAGGAAAAATAATAAGAGAAAATGCATCTATAGTAGTATTTACTGAAACAAATCCATGTATAAGTAAACCTGTGCAGTTCAAACTGTGTTGTTCAAGTGTCAACTGTATATTATAAATTCTTGGACAGCAAAGACTATACCATTTTTATATTTATGCTCCCTACAACAAAGTAGGAATGCCCATGTATATATATATATATATATATATATATATATATATATATATATATACATACACACACACACAGAGATATATATTATTTATATATATTATTTATATATAATATATATATTTATAAATGAGATAATGGGTGGAAATTTTGTGTCTCATCTTGCTGCCTGACCTAGAAGCCATTTGTAGAATTTTTTTTCTCTTACTACATGAGCATCTTTAGAAATAGACCTTAATATAAATAAGGACAACTGTAAGTTACTGAGTGAAAAACAACTTACAACACACTTCCTAAGTCCCTGGAGAGGGGAGATTTTTATTAGTCTCCGTATTTAAATTCATATGATTCAGGTTGTTGTTGTGTGTTTTGTTTTGTTTCGTTTCGCTTTTTTGCCTGTTGGGGGGGGGGGGGATGAGTGAGTGGGGAACTGTGTTCTCATGTAATTAGCTCTGAGGATGGGAGGAACGGACCTTAAAAATTACCAAAACATCCAGAATGCACCACTCTTTCTCTTATCCAACAACTACAGATTGATTGCTGACTTTGCTCCAGGTTTTATGCTTGGTGTTATACACAGAGAAAACTGAAGCCACCAGCCTACTCAGCAGGGGTGAGGCTGTGAATTGGTTACATAGGGCTACGTGAAAACAGGGTTATGTCCTCCATTGCTCTGCTCCACGGAACTCCCAACTGGCGGTTAATAAACTTATGGCACTCCAGGGTTTGTTTTTGTTTTTTTTTTTTTTTTTTTTGCCAGCTCATGTGCTGGTTCTGGAAACTTGTGGACTTCTCTGTTTTAACTTCATTTGCCACAGTATTGATGATTGGTGACTTTCACCTCCTAAGACAGTATCTGTCCAACCCATAATGACCAGTCCCGAGGCTCAAAAACCTGTGGACGCTAATGGTTATAAAAGCTCCAAGCATTTGCCTGGCGAAATCCCAACTGACTTTACTAGAACTTGCTTTTCTGAGCAATTCCAGTCAGTTCGTGCCAGTGACCTTGGAGTCTCTGATGATGGTCTGCCCTACAGGCCCATATCTGCTCACAGAGAACAGCTTATGGCTGTCCCCGCAGTCAAGTGAAGGTTCAAACAGGTTAGACTCCCCAGCTTGGTCTCGTCTCCAAAGTGGCCATGATGACTGACCTCGCCCTAATTCAAAGGGTATTCACAAAGTAGCAATCAAATTTTATATATACATATACATATACACACATATATATGTATACACATATGTATACATAAATGTATGTATATATAGTTATAATATATTATAAATTATATAATAATATATATTAATTATATATTACATATTATGTATATTATTTATATTTAAAATATATGTAATAATGTAGTATATGTAATCTAATGTTAATTTATTAAATACATATAAGTATATTTATAGAAATACTAATTTATATTTATACAAATATGTATTATATATTATAACAGAAATTTATACAACTATAATTATTTATATAAATATATATAAATGTATACATAATTATTATGATATATAAACATAACTTTATGCATATTTTATATGCTATATGTATATTTAATTTTATAATACATAAATGTATATACATTTTTGATTACCCAGCCTTTCTAGTCCTGAAGAGACCTGTGCGCGCGCGCGCACACACACACACACACACACACACACACACACACACACAGCCTTTTTCTGTTTTTTGGAAGCCTAAGTCAGGCTCAACCATCTCCTTAAGATGGAGATGCCAGCTAGAGCAGCTCAAGCTCTCTTTCTGATGAAGTCAGATTTTCTCCTTGCCTGGCTGTCATTTTAGAAAAGACTGATGAATGCAAGAGGTTTAGTACAGTGTCAGTAACTAAAAACTGACAATGAAAGCCTGGGAAAACATAAGGGTGATTCTAAGGCTGTGCTTCCTTGCAAAATATACCAAAAAAAATGCATTTTAAACCTTTTTTTAATGTTTTATTTATTTTTGAAAGAGAGAGTGTGTGCGTGCATGCCTGAGCAGGGAGGGGCAGAGAGAGAGGGGACAAGATCCAAAGTGGGCTCTGTGCTGACAGCAGAGAGCTCCATGCAGGGCTCAAACTCATGACCGTGAGAGCATGACCTGAACTGAAGTCGGAAGTTCAATACACTGAGCCACCCAGGTGCCCAAAAATGCATTTTCATTTGAATGAAAGTGGGCAAATTGCAAACACATCCTTTTAAAATCTAATGTAACTTAACAAGGCTTAACCCACATGTTGGCTTTCTTTGTCTTCTTTTTTACAGTTTCACCTATATATGTTAGATCACTAGTTTAACCATAAGTCAGAATTTCTTCCTTTCCAGCAAAGACAATCTATAAAAAGGAAATGTAATATATGCTTAAATCAAGACCATCCAAGGCCATGTGCAAAATAGATGGGAAGGTGGTTAAGGCTGTCCTGGAAAGGTACAGAAATCTTTGGCATTCAAAAAATAAACTTGTTTTGGGAAAGAAGTGCATTGCAATTTTTAGTCACATCCCACCTGTCTTAAATATGAAAAATGTGTCCATCTAAAACAGTGGGGAAGGAAAGGGGAACATCATTTTTACCTAGCTTGAGAAGCGCAATGAAATGACAGTCCTCTGGGGCCAGAACAGGCTCAGCAGAAAGGAGATGAATCTATAGCCAGTCTGAAGGATAATGGAATGAGGAAGGGAGGAGGGGTGTGTGGTGATGTGACAATATGAAATTCTTATCAGGCAAAAATGCCACTGAAGTTCTGGATAGCCTATGAACCATGCTGTGTGGGATGCTTTCTTAATATAAAATGTTACCACAACCACGATATTGTCCCAGATACCTGGTATCTTTGCCAAATTATAGCTTCTGCTCTTGTGAAGAATGAGCATTATGTCGATGGAAAAGGCAGTAATGCTTAAGAGACATATAAAGCAAAGCTCATGAAAGGGCCGAGCAGAGATTCATATAAGAAAATCAAATGGGAATTATTTTAATGTCTCGCTGGCCAATTCCTCCCATGTTAACAACATAAACTGACTTGATAGAAACAGTACCGAATTTGGAAGCAGTGACCACGGGACCAAGACATTCGTGGTATTTTATGATGATACTCCATTATGTAACAGATATAAAGGCTGTTTCACCTTGAAAATGCCAACCATAAGCAGCATGGAGCCATTGCTTTACCCACAGTTCAGCCTCCATGTTGGGGACAATAACACTGCAAGAGGACTTTAGATTATTTTCCTAGTCAAAGGAAAGTCATTCTGCCAATGTTCGATGACAACATTTTGGGAGCTTCCATTTTAAATCCATCCCAAGATCTGCTCCCCCACAACCTCTATATTAGATTTCTTAATGACTTGGTGTTCCTACTGATGTTGCCCAAAGTCAGTGAGGTCAGAGCCCAGGATCGTCCAATAGATCAGAGCCCTTCTTTCATATCTTGCTGCATTCACTTTAGGTGGGCAGAGGAAGTAGTTCTTGTTTAGCATGTATAAAAAAAAATGAATTCTACTGGGTTCTAGCTAGAACTACTCAGTATGGCTTAGGGTAGTGAGTAACATCCCTATGACACTCATACCTATCACTTGAGCCAATGTCAATGTATCCTCCTTGGTCACCCAAGTCCTTTATATATTTAGCCTTTAAATATGTCACAATGGCTATTAAAAAAACCCATTTAAGCTGCAACAAATATACATTTACTGTCTGAACTTCAAAGTAAAATTAGAATTCTTTGTAATTTATACTATCACATTTTGCTTAAAACAAATCTGACAATAATGACACTTTTAAGATTGGGGTCAACAAACTTGTTCCAGAAAAGGCTGGATAGTAAATATTTTAGGCTTTGCAGACTGCATATGGTCTTGTCACATATTCTACCCTTCTGTGAAATTATTTAAAAAGGTAAAAACTGTTCTTAGCACATGGGATGTCCAAAAACAAGAAGTGGGTCAAATTTGGCTCATGGGCCATCCATAGTTTGTGAATCCTTGCTTTAAATAGCTTAGTACACTGGAAAGAATAATTTTGTTTCCTCAGTGCTTCCAGATATTTGTCCCTACAAAAAAAATGATCAAGAAAAAACACATAGTAAGACAAAGACCAAGCCAGATAAATTGTTTAATAAAAAGTAAAACTGGAGAAAATGCCATGAAAAACTTCTTATGTTATCTTTCAAAAGCCTGCTTGGATCGCTACAGTGCTGTGGTTACTTGAAGATATGACTGTATGGTGTGAAACCCATGTTGTTCTTTTTCGGAAGGCCATGTTCAGAACTCTCAGAAGTTCTTTGGACCATGATGTTACCCAAAGTCAGTGAGGTCAGAGCCCAGGATCATCCAATAGATCAGAGCCTTTCTTTCATATCTTGCTGCATTCACTTTAGGTGGACAGAGGAAGTAGTTCCTGTTTAGCATTAGTTCAAGTTTAGCACACTTGCTGTGTGCATTAAGGAGTGATGTTAAGTTGCACATTACTGTTAATGAGACTTTCGGGAAGCACCCATGACATTAAACACACTGTGGGACCCAAGCTGAGTGCCAGGGGGGACAACAGCAGTGATCTTTGAACAGTAGATTTTGAGAAAGAAAAGATGGAATGATGCTTTTGGGGGCACTCATATCATCTGCATGTTTCTCTGCACTGTGGAGCTCTATCCGAGTGTTGCCTCAGGATGGGGTTCCCTCTGCCTTCCCTTTGCAAATCCCAGTCAGTGGCTGTAACGACACAGATGCTGAAAGCCCATAAAGCAAGACAGATACTCCATCAGAAGTCTGTGTGCTCCAATGGAGTAAATGAAAACATTACCAGGCTGAACACTGAAAAGCATTTGAAGCAATGCTATACCATGTCTGTCAATTTCTGTGAGGCCTTCTGCCTGTCCGTCTACCACATTATGAAGGTTTCAAATTCCCAAGACCAATGTGCCTGCAGTCTTCAAAAATTGAGCAAGTAGTCAAAGCAGTAAAGCAAGAAAAGGAGATAAAAGGCATCTACATTGGAAAGGAAGAAGTGAAACTGCCACTACGTGCAGATGACAGGATATTATATACAGAAACCCTGAAGTCTCCATCAGAAAAATGTTAGAAGAAATGAATTCAGTAAAGTTGCAGGGCATAAAATCATTAAACAGAAATCTGTGGCATTTCTGTACACTAATATATATATGTTTATATGTATTTATATCTTTATAGTTTATATATGAACTATCAGAAAGTAAAAATTAAGAAAGCAATTCTATTTATAACTGAATCAAAGAGAATAAAATACCAGGAATGAATTTAAGCACAGAGGTGAAAGATTTGTACACTGAAAACTAAGACACTGATGAAAGAAATTGAAGACACAAATAATTGGAAAGCTATACCATGCTCATGAACTACAAGAATCAATATTGTTAAATGTTCATACTACCCAAAGCAATCTACAGAGCCAATGCAATCCATATTAAAATCCAATGACATTTTTCACAGAACTAAAACAATTCTAAAATTTAATGAAACCTCAAAAGATCCCAAATAGCCAAAGCAATCTTGAGAAAGGAGAATAAAGCCAGAGGTATTAACAAGTAATTTATGACAAAGGAGCCAAGAACATAAAATACAGAAGGGACAATCTCTTCAACAAATGGTTCTGGGAAAACCTTACAGCCACATGGAAAAGAATGAAACTGGACCACTACCTTACACCATACACAAAAATTAACTCAAAATGGTTAAAGACTTAAAGGTAAGACCCAATAACAATAAATTCCTAGAAGAAAACATAGGCAGTAAGCCGCTTGACATCTGTCTTTGTGATGTGTTTGTGGATCTAACTCCAAAACGAAGGAGACAAAAGTGATAATCAACAAATGGGACTACTTCAAACTAAAAAAGTATGTGTACAGTGAAGGAAACCATTATCAAAATGAAAAGTCAACCTACTGAATGAGAGAAGATACTTGCAAATCATACATCCAAGAAAAGGTTAATATATAAAATGTATAAGAAACTCATAAAACTCAATAATTTTAAAAAGAGATTAAAAAGGTGGGCACAGGGGTACCCATCTGGCTTAGTCGGTTAAGCCTCCAACTCTTGATTTTGGCTCAGGTGATGATTTCATGGTTTGTGAGATTGAGCTCTGCACTGATAAAGTGATGCCTGCTTGGGATTCTCTCTCTCCCTCTTGCTCCGCCCTTCCCCTACTCTCTCTCTCTCTCTCTCTCTCTCTCTCTCTCTCTCAAATTAAAGAAACTTTAAAAAACAAAAGTGGTCAGAGGATCTGAATAGACATTTTTCCAAATAAGACATAGAGATGCCCAACAGGGATATGAAAAGATGTTCAACCTCACTATTAGGGGAATGCAAATCAAAACCACAAGGAGATGTCACTTCCCACCTGTTAGAATGGCTAGGATCAAAAAGACAAGAAATAAGTATTGAGAGCATATGGAGAAAAGGGAACCCTCATACACTGTTTGTGGGAATTTCAACAGGTGCAGCCATTCTGGAAAACAATATGGAGGATCTTCAAAAAGTTAAGAACAGATCTACCATATGCTGCAGCTATCCCACTTCAGGGTAGTTATTTGAAGAATATTAAAGCACTAATTTGAAAAGATGTATGCACCCCTATATTCACTGCAGCATTATTTACAAAGTGTCCATGATCCGGAAAGTAAGTGTCCATCAACAGATGGAAGTGTCCATCAACAGATGAAAGGATAAAGAAGGTGGTATATGGAGTAGTCCACAGCCATAAACAAGAAGGAAATATTGACATTTGTAACAACATGGAGGGGCCTTAAGGATACTATGCTAAGTAAAATAAAACAGATGGAGAAAGACAAATACCATATAACTTCACTAATATGTGGAATCTAAAAAGGACCCAAAAAAATGAACAGACAAAACAATATAAAAACCAACTCATAAATACAGAGAACAGGTTGACGGTTACCAGAGGGGAAGGGGGATGTGGGGTGTATGAAATGGGTGAAGGGGGTCAATTGTATGGTAATGAATGCTAACTAGACTTTTCACGGTGATCACTTTGTAGTAGATACAATTGTCTAATTTTAATGTTGCATACCTAAAACTTATATGTTACATACCAATGTTAAAAAAAAAACAAAAAAACTCAACAAATGCTATTTTTGCCCCTGCTTCAAAGACTGACCCAGGTGGCTCAGTCAATTGAGCATCCAACTCTTGATTTCCGCTCCGGTCCTTATCCCAGGGTCATGGAATGAATAGAGCCCTGTGTTGGGCTCCACACTGAGCATGGAGCTTAAGATTCTCTCTGTCTCCCTCTGCCCCTCTCCCCTGCTCATGCTCTCTCTCTAAAAAAAAAATATTTTCTTAATTAACACAGAGCTCCTCATTAACTTTTGTTAACTTACTAAATAGTAAAACTCTAACTGCTTACAAATGAACCAGTTTCTAGAAGATAATAAAATAAAGACATAAGGTTTTTTTTTCTATATTTAACATACCTTATTCCTATTAGAAGTATTCTCTATGTTTCTTGGAGTTTTAAACTTACTACGTGAAGTCACTCATGGAGTGTTACTCATCAGCCCTCTATCGTTCTGACTGATGGGCACACATTTGTGCAGAAACATTTCCCTCACAAGTCCTCATGGAGTGATGATAGTTGTTGTTGGTCTTGATCTAGATAACTAGAGAACTAGAAAACTCATAAGGTCTTACAAGACCAAGGTGCTAAAGGGCTCTGCGCTCTTGGGATCAAGATGTTACTAGATATGGTTTTTATCCTTGAAGAGTTTGGTTCGAGTGGGACTTTTATACCTTCATTTACACAGGGTGGAAAATACCATAGATGCTCAAAGAATACCTTGACACTGGAGAGAGAACGCATCTCCTTACCTAACCAGCAACAGATGAAGGTTTTGAGCATATTATATTATATTAGTGACCAAAGACTTCAATAGTCTTTCTGGTTCTTCTCAAAGACCACATCAAACCTGCCTATGATGGTACCTTCATCCCCCTTACTATATCCATCATCACACCCCTACACAAAACACCTGTCACATCACTCTAAGTGCCAATGGCCTTGGTAGGGCTCAAAGAACAGGAATCAGGAAGATACAGTGGGTGAATGGTGGATGAGAAGAGAATCAAAAGCTATTGGTATTATAAAAAATGAAGAATCCTTAATCAGGAATGCAAAACCCGACAGAGTGGCCTCTCACTTTAAAGTGACACCCCTGAGCTTCGTAGAACCTATATAAAGATACAAAACAAAAACACCTTAGTAACCACTAGAAAGCACAGTAGGCAGATGAGAAAAATAACAGTAGGAAATCTAAGAATACTCACTCCTTTTCAGACACACAGTGAGCCAGAAATTCTAAGAGCTGGCCACCACTAAGCCAGATTAAAATTACTGACCAAAGCTGATTTTTCTGTATTAGATGCTTCATTTTATAATGCCTTCTGGGTGGGGCAGGGGCGCCTGGGTGGCTCAGTTGGTTGAGTGTCAGTCTTCGGCTCAGGTCATGATCTCACGGTTCGTGGGTTACAGCCCCATGTCCAGGGGCTCAGGGCCTGGAGCCTGCTTCAAATTCTGTGTGTCCCTCTCTCTCTGCCCCTCCCCCACTCATGCTCTGTCTCTCTCTGCTCTCAAAAATAAAGAAACATAATAAAAAAAAATTTTATAATGACTTCTGGGAAAAAAGCATACAATTACCCCAAAGTAATAATAAGTGGAGATCCAGGATGCTTCTCCATAGATGTCTAACACAGGTTTGGTTTTGTTCAAAACAGAGAGCTTATAACCACTAAAATGCCCACTCACATGAAATATTGGGAACCATTTACTTAAATCAGGAAAGTTATTATATTTAACTTTTCACTCTGACCACTGGCAAAAGATATTTTCTTCAATCCAGCTTGATCTGAATATGTCTTTAATATAAGGTGTTTTTTCTAATGTTTGTTTTTGAAAGGGAGAGTGTGAGCAGGAGAGGGGAAGAGAGAGGGGGACAGAGGATCCAAGGCAGGCTCCTCGCTTACAGCATGAGCCTGATACAGAGCATAAACTCACGAACCGTGGGATTATGACCTGAGCCAAAGTTGGAAGTCCAGGCAGCCCGATCTGAATACTTTTTGCCTCACTTTGTGGCTTTCACATTTACAGACCATGATCCTTACATGGACGTTGCATAAGTAGTTCTAAAGCCCCACACTAGATATCACAACGCCTGCAAAATTTTATTTATGTAAGTATTTTTTATTTATTTTGAGAGAGCAAATGGGGGAGGGGCAGAGGAGAGAAGGAGAGAAGGAGAGACAGAATCCCAAGCAGGGGGTTGCCATCAGTGCAGAGCCCAATGAAGGCTTGAACTCACGAACCTGAGCTG
This sequence comes from Panthera pardus, assembly GCF_024362965.1. Taxonomy (NCBI): domain Eukaryota; kingdom Metazoa; phylum Chordata; class Mammalia; order Carnivora; family Felidae; genus Panthera; species Panthera pardus. Next base: position 145,637,264 of record NW_026526765.1, read on the forward strand.
AGATCAAGACTCAGATGCTCAACCAACTGAGCCACCCAGGTGCCCCTGCAAAGAATTTATTTTAAAATGGCATCTTCTTCTGTTAGACTATTCAATGCAATTCAGTAAACTAAAACAGTCTTCCTTATGTAACACAGAAAGCTTTTAGAATATTAAATCTATGACAAGCAATAGATATTAGGAGTGGCTACTCAAAAATCCCTTGCCTCTGAGCCACTGTGGAATACTGAATGTCAGATACCAGGTGCACTTTCCTGTGAGTCGTACTACGATACCCTGTCACTGTGGTACCAAGCATACTATGCAGGATAATCAAGCAATGGGATCTGGCCAGGCAGCCCATGGCTAGAGCATCACTCTTCCAAAGCCATGACACTGGACTGTCATAAAGTCCAGTGAGGTCACACAAACTAGGGGAGGGGGGTTTGGTTTCTAACAATCTTTAGCTACATCCCTAAAACAGGGTCCCGCCTGTTACAACCGTTTACCCTTAGTCCCAAAGATACCTATAGATCGTTTAAAGCAAATTATTGCCTTAACTGGGACAAAAAAAAAGGAATTTTAAATATCCCCAATAGATGCAAGTCAGGAACATCTTCCCCTAAATATTAAAGGGACGGACACTCTCTAGACTTCCCCTTTCCTAGTTATTACAATCATCAAAGCAATGCAACAACAGGAAAGATATTTTTTTAACTTGGGTTAAATAAACAATCTCCCTTGCTCCTTCCTGGCTTTCTGTTACTAGAAAATAGTGGTTACTAGAAACGCAAGACTTCAGGGTAGCAAAAAGCAGCAAGAAGCAGCATACAAAGCAGAAAAACTTAACAAGGGAGTCAAGTCTCTTCAAAGAGTTCATCACAGCCCCCTGGGTACACGAAGCTGGCTTTTTTTGCAGTCTTTGGGAGGCCATGTGAGAGTTGTTTAGAGCAAGAAAAGACGGTCGCTGCAGAAAATATGGTGTTCAAAAAACACACGAATGAACAAGCCGAAGAAAATATGTGCAAATCACATATCTGAGAAAGGACTGGTAATCAGAATATAGAGAAAACAATCTTTAAAGATCTTTTACTATTTTTTTTTAATTTATTTTTGAGAGAGAGAAAAAGAGCATGAGTAGGGGAGGGGCAGAGAGAGGGATAGAGAGAATCCCAAGCAGGCTCTGTGCTGACGTGGGGCTCGATCTCACAAACCACGAGAATATGACATGAGCCAAAATCAAGAATCAAACGCTTAACTGACTGAGTCACCTAGGCGCCCTGGAATATAGCAAAAACTCTTATACCATAGTAAGATAAACGATCCAATGTGAAAATGGGCAAACAATTTAAAAAGACATTTCCCCAAGAAGATACATACATGTCTGATGATTATACGAAAGGTGTTCGTCATCATTGGTCAGTGGAGAACTGCCAATTACCACAGTAAGACACTACTTTGCACCTGCTAGAATGGTTATAAGATTATATAAATAGGGGCGCCTGGGTGGCTCAGTTGGTTGAGTGTCAGTCTTCTCCTCAGGTCACGATCTCGCGGTTCAAGAGTTTGAGCCCCGCGTCGGGCTCTGTGCTGACAGCTCAGAGCCTGGAGCCTGCTTTGGATTCTGTGTCTCCCTCTCTCTCTGCCCCTCCCCCATTAACCCCTCACAGATGGTTGATTTTTGGTGGGAAGGTAAGATGGTACAGGCCACTCCTAGATGCCTAGGAGTGCATCTAGTGCATCTTGCATCTAGTGCCTAGTGCATCTTGTTTTTCTTGGGACCAAGAAAAACAAAACCCATTTTGCACAGAGATCTCTGGGCAAAGAGTTCACAGCGATTCTATTTGCAACAGCCCCCAAACAGGAAGCCTTCTAATGTGTACCAACTGGTGAGTGGGTGAATGCAGTGTGACATGTCCTTACCACCAGAACACTATAGGTCAATAAAAAGGAACAAACTGTAATACATGCTACAGCGGGAAGGAACATCAAAAAACCTTTAAGTGAGGCAAAAGAAAAAACTATGCATTATCTGACTCTGTCTCGGTGAGAGGCTCAGCAAAGCCAATCTATGGAGACAATATTCTGGTGATGGTCTGGGTCTGAACAGAGCAGACACTTCAAGCAAATGGGAACAATGGATCTTTTGGGGGGTGAGGCAACTTTTCAGTTTTAAATTTTTTTTATGTCTTTATTTCTTATTCTGGGAGAGGGATAGAGTGCCAGCAGGGGAGGGGCAGAAAGAGGGAGAACAGAATCTGAAGCAGGCTCCAGGCTCTGAGCTGTCAGCACAGAGCCTGATGTGGGGCTCAAACTCACAGAGTGTGAGATCATGAACTGAGCTGAAGCAGGGAGTTTAACTGACTGAGCCACCCAGGTGCCCCCGGGGTGAGGAAACTTATAAAACTCAACAGAGGTGATGATTGCATAGCTCTCAACATTTACTAAAAGATGACTGAAATATACAGTTAAAATAGGTAGAGAAGCTATACCTCAATAACGTTGTAAAACAAACAAAAACCGGAAGAATGACCCAAATCCTCTTTTATTCTTACACGTTAGCCAAAAATTATGGTGAAACTCAGCATGAGGGTGTTTTGTTTTGTTTTGTTTTATTCCTTCATGTATTCACCAAGCATGTACTAAACGATGGCCATGTTCTCAAAACGGCTTTGACTTCACCACCAGGCCACATTAAGGCTTCTGAAGATTGGGCCTTTTCCAATATCCCTAGAAATTTGGCAGTGATCAGACTATTTATGAATCCATGGGCTTTTGAATCAGGGACAGGACAGGGCTGGATGTGGCATAGTGGGAGAGTTCGAGAACTGGCATTCCCCTTCGTGGGACCTCAGGAACCACTGCTAAGATTGCATACTGCTCTACCCAGCCGGTAAGCACCAGAGAAACAGCACATCCGGGACTTCCTGGGGTGTCCAGCCAAGCAGTCTTCTTGGGGGCTCTACACCCCCAAGACCAACTCTGGGATACACTTCTAAAACTCATCTCATTCCTTAAATGAATAACCATAACATTAAGCAAGTCCTTTAATATGTACTAAGGCTATGAAAGTTTGTTAGGATAGAAGGCAGATTTGTCCAAGCTCTGGAAATTCGCAAAATTTGTATATTTTATTACATGCAAAGGTGCTTTTCTTTTCTCCAATTTCTTTTGCTATTTTAAAGCTATTTTGTAATAAGATAACATTAAAAATAAAAATTATAAATTTATTTATTATTTAAAGAGAGAAAGAGAGAGAGCATGAGTAGGGAAGGAGCAGAGAGGGAGGGAGAAAGAGAATCTCAAGCAGACTCTGAGCCCAACGCAGGACTCGATCTCACGACTGTGAGATTATGACCTGAGCCGAAATCAAGAGTTGGATGTTTAACCGAATGAGCCACCTGGGCACCTCAGAGGATATTAAAAGAAAAAATAACATACATATTCCTTCAGGCAACTGGGGAAAAGTTGAGTTTTCTCCAATAGAGCCTCACTGTAATATCTAAGAAATATATTAATTTTCTTAAAGACAAAATAGCTTGAATGTTAGGGCATCTACATTTAGACTTTATGGTCTTTCTTTTTATCTGGCACAGTGGTTCTGAAGTTCAAGGGCATGAGAAAGCTGCACAGGACTGCATACATACACCCTAATACACTGTATGGATTTTCCAAAGTCAGATGACACTCAGGACCCATAGACCATTAAATGTGTACATCAGCATGAATGTCAGGATGGTGGGGGGAGGGACTATAATAAAATCATTATAAGATCAGTGAGTTTGGATTCCTGAGCTGTTTTTGGCTTCTTGTTTTTTGCTTGTTTCTTTTGTTTTTCTTGCTTGAATATAACCACTGCTGGTATTTTCAAACCATACTGTTCAAACCAGGATCTCCAAGCATCTTGTCAATAAATATTAATTTCTCATTGTTCTCTCAGAAGGCAGGTCAAAAACAAAAACAAACACAGACAAAAAGATGACAAAAAACAAAACAAAAGAAACCCAAAAAACAAAAACCCTATCTATGGAGGAATGAAAAAAATTGAACTTGACAAAGTATTGGCTTTTCTTTCCATAAGACTTTAATGACCAATTTATTTGGCAAACATTATACCGAGCACTGATGCTTTGCAAGTCACAGATGGATGATGAATGCTTTCAAACTGCTGACTTTTATAACTTGAAAAGGCCCGTTTTAAAGTTGTGACTCATTTATGAGTCTGAAAAGGCTATATCCGTATGTATGAATCAGACTCTGGAAGGCTAAGTTTACAAAGTATTACATTACCATCAACCACAAATTACAAATCCATTGATGAAATGCTTAGAGTTTACTTAGCAGCGGCCGAAGCTTTAAGTGGTAAGAAATAATCTAATTATCTAATACACTGTGATCAATCAAGATGCCCGTTGGATGCTTCCGCAGCACTGCAATGGATCTTTTATGATCACTTTGACAACTACTGAAGAAACCTGATCACAAGTAACATGCTTCAAAGTTAAGGAAATCAACAGGAAATGAGCCATCGCTGATGGTCAGGGCTTAGAAAAGAGTAGACCTTTCTGAGAATCTCCTAAAGAATATGAAATAAAATCACGGATGGCCCATCGAGCAAGTGAGCAAGTGTTCAAAGATGTAGCTCCTCATGTCACATTCTCTTGCATTGGATCCTAGGTAAATAATTAAAAATAGTAATAATAAATAGAACAAATGAGACTCTCAGATGCCATCAATCTCTTCCTTCTTGAAAATCTGGCTTATAGCATATAAAAAACAAAGCAAACTAAAAACTCTTTTGAAATGAGAAACTTGAAAATTAGAATCCAGACCATTTAAGCATTCTGAATAGTTCATCATCTATTGAAACCTGAAGCTGTTTTATTTAAAAAGCATGCTCTAGAGGGAGGAAGTTGGCAATGTATGATCTTAGAATAACAGATTCACACCTGGTCACAAAAAACTAACCACCACAAGGCTGATTAATTTCCTAGATGTAAACAGCTACCATGCAGGAATAAGGCTGTATCCGTTTTACCTCCCTATGTATAAAAATGACATGGAATTCAGGCAAACATTCAATGAAAGGGGAACCCCAGATCATAGATCCTCTATGAATTGCTGCTAAAAGTCTGGAAACCTGTGTAGTTACAAAATAAGATATTCTCATCATGCAAAGGGACTTTTCTTTTTTTTTTTTTTTTAATTTTTTTTTAACGTTTATTTATTTTTGAGACAGAGAGAGACAAAGCATGAACAGGGGAGGGTCAGAGAGAGGGAGACACAGAATCTGAAACAGGCTCCAGGCTCCGAGCTGTCAGCACAGAGCCCGACGCGGGGCTCGAACTCACGGACCGCGAGATCATGACCTGGGCCGAAGTCGGCCACTTAACCGACTGAGCCACCCAGGCGCAAAGGGACTTTTCTTATCAACTCCTTCATTGATGCTGATATCAGAAGACATAACCAATCCTTGTGTTCAAAGCAGCTATTTTATATGAAGTTTTATGTTGGATCAAGTTTTACTGTGGGACACAACTTGTCTGTAATATTCCCCAATATACTGTCATAATAAAAAGAGGTTTCAGCTGCATTTCAGAAATCATCTTCCAGGCAATTAGAAAAAATGCAATGTAGCAGACTATTAGTGACAGCTTTTTTTTTTTTTAAAGAGACAAGTCTAACTTGATTAATAAAAGAAATAAAACAAGCTTTTAAGATCCCGAATAATCGATTCTCAACACAACTGAAACTCCGCTCCTCAGGCTGTCTTTGATCATTTGAAAATTAAATGCCCAACCTGTTTTCACTTAACAGTTTTTAGTGGTGAAAGGAATGTCTTAATCCATCTAAAGTGCACTTTAGCTCACAAGAAGCTATACAAAACAAGTTCCCTTGTTTGCCCGTCCAATTTTCCCACTTTGAAAAAGAGCAAACCATTCTCAAGTCATTTTTAGAAAACTTTCCCTCTTAAGTAATGCATACTAGTTAATGCATTCTTGAACACTCCTGGAGACAGAGCAATCAGATCAATAGAAACAGTGTATTTATTGGGTCACTGGTGTCCTTCTTAACCGAACAAATCGTTTCCAGTGACAAACAGCACCTACCATCTCTACGTTATTACAGATTGTTCGTGTCTGCTTCTCTGCCTGGTAACACTGCCACCAGAGTTCTTAGCTCCACATTCTTTACCCTTCCTTTCTCTCTGTCCCAAACTCAACCCCCTCCCCCACATTTACAAAACCTGTAAAAAAAAAAAAAAAAAAGGACAAGAATATTGTGCGGAAAGTAAAAACCCCTTTCATTCTCTGACACTTCAGTTATTGACATGTCAACTCGGGCTCCCAGAAGATGTGGCCAAGCAAATGCCCCCTTTTCCCCCTGGACTGTCCTGGTGCACCTGTACATCTTATGCACTCTGAGAACTCTTGCAGGAAAAAAAGAAAACACAAAACAGGGGTGCCTGGGTGGCTCAGTCAGTTAGGTGTCTGACTACAGCTCAGGTCATCTTACCTGATTTTACCGCTTTGTGAGTTCAAGCCCCGTGTCAGGCTCTGTGCTGACAGCTCAGAGCCTGGAGCCTGCTTTAGATTCTGCATCTCCCTCTCTCTCTGCCCCTCCCCTACTCTCTCTCTCTCTCTCTCTCTCTCTCTCTCTCTCTCTCTCTCCCTCTCAAAAATAAATAATAAACAAAAAAATTAAAAACAAAACAAACAAGAAACACAGCAAGACACTTTCCTTTGTGTAATATAGCCCCGGTCCACAGTATCTGGTCTCACTCCTCAAAAACAGTGTCCAGTAAAGCACACTTTGGATTGAACACTCACCTATGCTCTTCATAAAAACAGTGAACCCTTAAAAAGTACATGACGGGATAATTCCCAGTTTCGGGGGCCCCAAGCGATGGGGTTTAGACTTCCTGTAAGACATAAATGTTCCTGAAGGTTCTCTTGATATATTTGATTAAATGCCTTAGCCTAAGTCTGCACGAACAAGAAATCACTTAACAGCACGAGGCCACACTTTCCAGGTTGTTTTAGCAGAAAGTGTTCTGGGGTTGGTTTTAGCTCAAGTGGTGACTTCGTGGTTGGTCATTAGAAGAAAAATGTTCTTTCCAGGTTTGATATCTGCCCCAACATAAGGGCAAAGCAAAAATGAGAGGAGAAAAGATACGGGTCTAGGGAAGCCTCCTCCTAACAAATGTGGACTACAGAAATGATGCCAAATGGTTGTCACTCGGTTTCTTCCTACCTTTCTGAAAAGAGGGGGGTAGGGAGAAGAAGAGTGAGAGGGAGGGAGGGTGGGAGATAAGTCAAAGAAAAAAGGAGTTTTTATTCCTTACAGGTAAATCAGAGGAACATGATCTGCCAGGATAAGTAATACCACCAGGAAGAGACGCCTCCTACAGGATGCCCTCATTAGTACAGAACATTTTCCAGAAATCTCTAGATGTGCTGTGCTCAGTGGCAGGAGAGGGATAGATCTGCAAAGCAAACTTCTCTAGAGAGCCATTTCTCTCTCTCTCTCTCTCTCTCTCTCTCTCTCTCCCTCTCTATCTATCTCAAAAGCTCTCTCCTTTTAAAAAAATATTCTTGGGGTGCCTGGGTGGCTCAGTCGGTTGAGCGCCTGACTTCAGCTTAGGTCATGATCTCACAGTCTATGAGTTCAAGCCCTGCGTCAGGCTCTGTGCTGACAGCTCAGAGGCTGGAGCCTGCTTTGGCTTCTGTGTCTCCCTCTCTCTCTGCCCCTCCCCTGCTCATGAGCTGTCTCTTTCGGTCTCAAAAATAAATTTAAAAAAAATTAAAAAAATTTTTTTTTAATATTCCTGGACTGGTTCAAATTAACTAAGAAGAGAATTTCTATTTGGTGTGAATCCTTCTTTAATATGGAGAGAATACTCAGGCCTGGTGGAGTTCATTCAAATCCAAATTTCAAACCAAGGATACTGGAGAGCTGTGTGTTGTATGAGGTATTGCAAACTTCACAAAAGGAGGGAGGGAAGGAGGGAGGGAGGAGGAAGGAAAAATTTAAGAAGTGTAAGATGTGGGTGACATTGTATCAAAATCAACTTTGTAAAAAAATAAGGCAAATTTCTTTTTTTTCCTCTGTAATCTTACCAGTCACAATCTGGAGATTTTTGTGCAGCAGAATGGGAAATCAAATGAAAAAAAAAGTGGGGAAAATCTACCATCACAAAGCTGGTTAATGATTTTCTTCTCCTTTGCATATTCACACAATTAGGAAATGTTATCTTGGGAAGAGGAAAGCTTATTGGGACTCCTGGGTGGCTTGGTCAGTGAAGCATGTGTGGTGAAGCATCCGATGTGGGCTCAGGTCATGATCTCACAGTTTGTGAGTTTGAGCCCCACATCGGGCTCTGTGCCGACAGCTTGGAGCCTGGAGCCTGCTTTGGATTCTCTGTCTCCCTCTCTCTCTGTCCCTCCCCCACTCATACTCTGTCTCTCTTTCTCTCTCTTTCTCAAAAATAAATAAATCTTAAAAAAAAATTTTTTTAAAGGAAGAGGAAAGCTTACCAATCCATTTTGTTTACAGAAAAGAAATGAAGACAGGAAGAAGTGAGCTGGTTGGTCTGAGGCCGCACCACCCCTCCATGGAACAACTGGAATGATATCCCAGCATCCCAGGTCGAGTCTGGTCTCTCTCCCTTCCCTGACATACTACTTTTGTGTCCTTTATGTAACTGCAGGCCACAGGCTCTCATTTTTTTTTTAATGTTTATTTATTTTTGAGAGACAGAGAGAGACAGAGCTTGAGTGGGGAGGGGCAGAGAGAGAGGGAGACACAGAATCCGAATCAGGCTCCAGGCTCTGAGCTCTCAGCACAGAGGCCAATGCGGGGCTCGAACTCACGAGTCGTAAGATCATGACCTGAGCCGAAGTCAGATGCTTAACCAACTGCACCAACCAGGTGTCCCAACAGACTCTCATTCTTGATAGGAAATGGGCAACTTTCACTTTCTAGTGATATGACCATAGGACTGGTCTGTCACCGAGTGACCTCAGCATGTTAAAAACCATGCACACTGTGGACTGCGAAGAAGATGTGACTCAGTTCGCATCAGGCCTTCTGAATTTAGTAAAGGAACAGCTAACAACAGTTAAGATGGACCACTTTTGAAAAGAACATGTATGGCACATGCACAATTTTGAGGCTATTTTATTTCACTGGCCCTTTGCAGAGTAGATGCACTGAACCACTCGTACAGATGTATATCCTGTTAAACTATGAAAAAAAAAAAGCTTTAAAAAAAAGGGGGTGCCTGGGTGGCTCAGTCAGTTAAGTTTCAGCTCAGGTCATGATCTCACAATTTGTCAGTTCGAGCCCCACATTGGGCTCTGCGCTGACAGCGTGGAGCTTGCTTGGTGTTCTCTCTCTCTCTCTCTCTCTCTCTCTCCCCCTCCCACCTTCTCTCTCTCTCTCCAAATAAATAAAACTTTAAAAAAGCTTTAAATTATGCTTTTACCCACATTATTATGCTGTTATGTGTCATTTCTAACTAAGGGCAATCTTCATAAACTAAATGGGTTTATCAGCCAATGTTTTCCATACTTATTCTTCAAACTTTACAGGCACATCTGCTCCAGAAAATATCACAAGCCTCTAAATACCTTGATTCTGAGCTAACAAAGCATTACCATAAAAGAGTCTACTTTTCTTTAAAAAGAAAACTTTAGGGGCACCTGGGTGGCTCAGTCGGTTAAGTGTCTGACTTTGGCTCAGGTCACGATCTCACCACTTGTGAGTTCAAGCCCGGCGTCAGGCTCCATATTGACAGCTCAGAGCCTGGAGTCCGATTTGGATTCTGTCCCTCTCTCTCTGCCCCTCCCCCACTTGCACTCTCTCTCTGTCTCTTTGAAAAATAAACATTAAAAATAAATGAATAAATAAATAACTTCAATCCTTCAAATGCCATCCTTAGGAAGACAAGTTCTAAAACAGATTCAGATACTTGATGTTAAAGCCTAGTCACTACAGAATTTCTCGTAAAAGCAGGTGGAGTCAACAAACGTGCTGGCCTAGGCTCTTTCCCTGGATCCCATTAAAACGACTGTAGATAATTTCAAGAGAAACAAACAAACAAAAAAGCTTAAACTCAGAAGGACAGCAAGGAGTGACAAGACAATATTAAGGGAGCTGAAAAGCCAACTGCCACATGAGAACTGACTACCTGACTTGAGGAAGGAGAACGCTAGACCAGGAGTGGTGAAACATGAAGCAGCAGCCATATTGGCTCTGAGAATCAACCACTCACCCCCACCCCAAATACTCAGGAATCCTTGGCACCAGTACCTCTGCAAGTGGAGATCAGGATGGAGTTTTAAATGCAAGGACAGGTTCAAATTCTGTGTAAACACGGGTAGACACCTACATTCCCTTCTCCAGTCTGTGCAACTGGTAGTGCCTTTTCGCCACCCTGGCGGAAGCTGGGAGGTTTACTATCAGGAGAGGTAAAGCACAAGATCTGTGGGCTGACTGCAGAGCATCAAGCACCATAGGGAGAAGGTTCACAGATGAACAGGTGAGCCCTCTTCTCTGCCCTGTCTTTCACTTCCCACGATGCTATCACCTAGGTTGGCACCTTCATGGTAGGATAGGAGAATTAACTTCCCATGAGCCTGTCAGATTGCTCAGGAAAGAGAAAATACATAAAGATACTGAAAATGGTGTTCTGTGCCCCACCCCACCCCCACCCAAACGTCCATGCAGTGAAGCCCACAGTCAAGAGTTCTGGATTTACACAAACACTTCCATCACTCAGATCCTGAGTGGCTCACTGGCAAGTACAAGCAACAGCTGAGGCTACCTAACTACTTAAGGAAACCTCCTAAAAAGAAGCCAAGGGGTGCCTGGGTGGCTCAGTCGGCTAAGAGTCGGCTTCAGCTCAGGTCATGATCTCACAGCTCATGAGTTCAAGCCCCACAATGGGCTCTGTGCTAACAGCTCAGAGACTGGAGCCTGCTTCAGATTCTGTGTCTCCCTCTCTCTCTGCCCTTTCCCCACTCATGCTCTGTCTCTCACTCAAAAATAAATAAACATTAAAAAAAAAAAAAACAGAAGCCAAAATCAACACAAAAGTGAATCTTTGGGGAAACAATGCATATACAAAGAGAAAAAATTTCAAAAGCTATCATTAACATCTCTGGACAAATAAAACAATGTCTCTAACAATAAAAGAATGATGCTAATTTTTTTTTAATGGGCAGTTAGGGATCAAAAATGAGACACTGGAAATCAATATATATTAAAAAGAAATTAATTTCCAATAGAAAGTTTGGAAGATAAAAATGAGGTTATCCACAAAACAAAACACAGGAACAAAAATCATGAAATAACTCAAGAAAATTTACAGGAACTGAAGGACACTAATTCCAAGAGTGAACAGGAATTAAATTCTCAGTACTCTAGCCCAAAATAGATTCACTCCAAGATATACTCTGATGCAATTGTAGAACAATGATCCTAAAAGCTTCCAGAAAAAAAAGGGGGGGGGGGCATGAAAAAGTGAGAATACTATCAGACTGTTGGATCCTGGATGCTACAAGAAAATAAAGACTTCAATATTCTGAGGAAAGTGATTTCCAATCTAGAGTTTCATACCCAGCCCAGTTATCAAAGAAGCACTAGACAAGATAGGCCATATATACACATGTAGGCTCTGGAAAAAATCTCCCTCTCCCCCACATTTTCTTAAAAGCTACTGGAGGAAGAATTCCACCAAAATGAAGGAATAAGTAAAGACAAAGGGAGAAATGAGGTTCCAGAAAAAGAGTAGGGGTGCCTGGGTGGCTCAGTTGGTTAAACGTCTGACTCTTGACTTCAGCTCAGGTCATGATCTCATAGTACGTGAGTTCGAGCATGGAGCCTACTTGGGATACTCACTCTCTCTCTCTCTCTCTCTCTCTCTCTCCCTCCCTCCCTCCCTCCCTCCCCCACCTCTTTCTGCCCCTCCCATGCTCTCTTTCTCTTAAAATAAGTAAAATAAACTTTAAGAAAAAGTTTATTTTGTGACTTACATATACAGCATATAAAGCATATGCCGCATATAAAGAAGCCAAAGGACATCCCTAACATGATGGACAAGGAAGTTAGAAGCAAGAATTGTTTTTCAAGCTGAAATTGATAGATTGCTCAATATACACGAATCTAGCAGAAGAGCATTTATATAACGGAGGTGATTTCTGGAAAATAAGAATCAAAATGCTAACAACATACTATACTGTTCAACTACAAATGCAGATCATATACTCAATAATGTTAGTGTGGAATGTAGATCATTGGCATTTACAGCATGTATAGGGAAGATGGGAATTACCCTTTTGGGGGTAGAGTCATGAAAGGGGTGTGCATGTGTGAAAAAACCCCTCAAACCCCAACTTTCATAAAAATCTAGATAAAAAAATCTAGTGGTAGCAAAATAAGCAATATCATTTAGAAATATGAAAAGCAGTTACCAAAAACCTGGCTCAATAAACTTTAAGTGATTGCTTCTGTAAAATCGAAATGGGGAAGGGGCATTATAGATTTGCTATTTAGGCAACAATTCTCACACAGATATTTTTCTTCTTTATCTATCTATCTATAATAATATATGTAATGTATAATATTATAATATATAATATAATATATATACTACAACTTAGACTTTCAAAAGCTAAATTAAAAAAAAATCTGGTTACTACAAAGAACATCCAAATATGTAACAGTTCTATAAACCATGAAATTGCTCCTGTCTATTGCTAATTTCAAGTTGGATTTTCCCAACCAAGATCACATGAGATCTCTCCCGTCATTATGATAGAGTTCCTTCTATTTATGTAACAAATCTATTTTTGTTTGTTTGTTATATGACAAGGTTAATATCACTGACACTATTTACTAATGAATTCAGTCAGCCTCACTGGGAAACTCCTGAATTCTGAGAATGTGTGTCTAGCTTTAAACCACCAGAGCACCTCATATAGTAAAACAAATACTTCCCCGTCTCACTAACTGTTGAGTTCAATAAAAACCAAATATTATATCTATAAGCTCCTTATCAACAATCCCATGAACACCATTATAAATAAGGACTACAACTGACAAACCACACTGAGATATTCCTTGAAGTTCAGACAGCTTGAATCCAATGTTTCCACTGGATTTCTGTCTCAAGAATAATCTATGCTATAACCAATATGGCACCAACATGATTCGGTATTACGATTGAACACACATTTCAGGCAGAAATCTCCTATAAGATTTGTAGGTTTCCAAATTTTGCCACAGGTTATAAAGACAGCCCTCTACTGAAAACTGATCAAATCAGAAAGAAAAATACATAATCATCAAGGCATTACTGTAAGCAAAACTGTTAAGCAACGTTTTGTCAGGCTCATTTAAAAGAAGCCCAGTGGAGAATCCAAAGTTTTCAAGAGTGAGTCTCTATGTGTGCCTCTGGTCTAAATAAAACATGTTCCTTCTCCCACTTCCAAGGACACCATATGGCAAATTACGTTCTCAGGAAAAGAAACAAACTTACCTTTCACAAGCTCGGACAGTCCATGCGGCAATTATCCATAAGGAGATACTAAAAACCAAGAGTACAGTTCCTGGACATATAGTCATTAAAGTCTTCATAACAAAACGTGTATTGAAGTTTATCTTATTAAGTGCTCCAATGCTTCTAGAGGAGGCATCAGTGAAAAGTTTGCTATGTAAAAGCATGACTCTGGCAATCAGATAGAGTCTTAAGAACATTGGTATAGATAAAATAATGTCCACATCAGCGGTGGTTGTGGATGGGGCATAGGAGAAGGCAAGCCGGGCCGTCCATGTGAACGTATAATTCCCAGGTATGGGATGAATAGCACACACCAGTATTTCCAAGCAGATGAAGAAAATACGCTCATAAGTCATGGCTATTCTCCAGTCATCTGCTCCATTGTCCACCATGAACAACTGAAAAAATAAAGTAGAAAATCAGCTTCAGTATGGCATGAACGGTCTACAACGTGTTAGTGCAGATTTTAAAAATACATAACAGGTGACTTTTTAGCAATCATGGCAAGGTAAAGATTCTAACTTTTAAATGCTAGCCAGGTACGCTATTTTTAGAAAATGGTATTGGCGCAAAAGGAGAAATTGGTTTTGCAAAAATTAAAATGAGAAACTTGCTACACAGGAGCTGAAGTTATTCCGGGGTCAGTGCTCCTGGACGATCGTGTAAGTCACATCATTTTAAAAGAAAGGGTTGTGCCTATCAGCAAGGCACCCCACCCCATCCTTGATGAAGCTGGAATGGACTTGCCTTAGGAACAGTCTGTTCTCCTCATCAAGAGTCTGGATCTAATCCCTTCCTCAATTCTAACCACGTTCTCAGTGAAATCTATTTACGGTGCCTCTGCGGTCGCTTATGGCCTATAACGCAACTGTACATGAGCGTCCTTATAGGAAATCTTAATTGGCTTTGGGGAGAAAACCACAAGGGACCACAGACAAGTGTGGCAGAAACATTCCTTCTGGCTTCTCCACCTACTGATCTACCTTCTCTTTTCTTCTGTTCTCCCTTAGCCTTTGCTTGGATTATTAATTTGTTCCCAATCTTTCCTTCTTCTTCTTTTTTTTTAATATTGTAAGGATTCTTTTTTTTTTAATGTTTATTTATTTTTGAGAGAAAGAGACAGTGTGAGTGGGGAAGAAGCAGATAGAGGGAGACACAGAATCCGAAGCAGGCTCCAGGCTCTGAGCTGTCAGCACAGAGCCCGATGTGGACTCGAACTTACGAATCATGAGATCATGACCTGAGCTGAAGTCGGACACTTAACTGACTGAACCACCCAGGCGCCCTTCCAATCTTTCTTTAGTAAAAGTTCTTTTAAAAAAGTGTCTGTCATTTCTGGGGCGCCTGGGTGGCTCAATAGGTTAGGCATCAGACTCTTGATTTTAGCACAGGTCATGATCTTGTGGTTTATGGGACTAAGCCCTGCATCTGGCTCTGCACCAATGGTACAGAGCTTGCTTGGGATTCTCTCTCTCCCTCTCTCTCTCCTCCTCCTCCTCTGCTCGTACTATCTCTCAAAATAAATAAACTCAAAGAAAAAAAATTAAAAAACAACTTCTGTCATTCCTCATGACACAATGAAAAAAAAAATAACAAAGAAAAAGGAGAGAGATAGATATGTAAGTAGATAGACACACATTCAGGCAGACAGTGGAAGAGACAGAAAAGAATGTTTCCTGCATCTTCCCTGGCTTCTCGGTAAATGACTCCACCAGGCTCTAGGAGTCTGTAAATCAGAGGCATCATCTGGAAATGTGCGGGGACATTTCTGACTGCACAGCGACTTGTGGGGGCTCCTGGCATTTAGAGCCAGGAAGCCAGGGGTGCCACACATGCTGTAATTCTGGGAGTCCCACGCGCAAGAAAGACCCGTCTGCCAGAATGCCAGTGGAGCTCCCCCACTAAGAGATGACATATTCTTTGCCTTTTGGTAAGTAGCCAACTTAAGCAGAAAGCATGAGAGGAATGCCACCCAAAATGAGAACAGTGCATTCTCAGGTAATTGACTCGCAATGGAGGCGGGCAGGGCTCGTCTGCGCTACAGTTGGAGCCCAGCTACTCTGCTCTTGTAGAGTCAGGAAAGCGATTTCCCCATGTTGGCTACAAACCCCCCTTCTAGTTTAATTATTCTGTAGGCATAGCTTTTCCCCATGTTATTATCCCAATAATGCTATCAGTGTTACTCTGCAAGGACCGGAGTCTGACAGCAAAATGTACCACACTTCTTTCTGGGACCTCGAGGAGATGGACAGCCAGCAGAATCTCTCATACACATACCAAATTTTAACAAATTAAGTTACATTTGGCAATATAACAGCTTGAGTGTTGCCTTTATCCTAAGTTTTCAGCTGGGGACTTTCAAAGTTTGAACAAATGCTAGTAGACAACGAAGACATTTTTTTCCAGTTTCCAGGAAAGAAACAGGTCGCAAATACAGAGCAGGACAAGTTACTACAGAAATATTCTTGTTCAGGGATGCCTCAGTGGTTCAGTCGGTTAAGCGTCTAACTCTTGGTTTCAGCTCAGGTCACGATCTCACGGTTATGCGATCAAGCCCTACATCAGGCTCTGTGCTGACAGCACTGAGCCTGCTTGGGATTCTCTCTCTCTGCCCCTCCCCCGCTGGTGAACGTGTTTGCGTTCTCTCTCTCTCTCTCTCAAAATAAATAATTTTTTTTAAAAAAGAAATATTTTTGTTGAGTCTCACCCCTTCCAATACCATATTAACATAAAGGATTTCAATCTAACAGATACAAAAAGATTATATGGATATAATGGTAGAAGCCTGCTCAACTTCGTATCAGTGAGTGTCGGAATCCCCAAATCTCTTGAGATGTTTACATCCAAAAGAATGCACCCTCAAACTAGTCACTCTGAGAAGCTATATACATTCCAAAGATGCTGTCACTGTCCTCTTTAGAAACTGCTGTCAGGGCGTGGCACAAGTCACATAAGAAAAATAATCCTATTATTTAAATCCACATTTCCATTTCTACTGAAAATGATATTACCCAGCTTGATTGTCTATTTTCTTCACCCAACTTAGCTCCGGATGACTTGGCAAAATGTCAAATCCATCCCCAAAAGGGCTCAGGGTCACCAAGCCTCCAGGTAGTCCTAAGCTGTGCCACAGATTCAGAGAGCAATTCCAAGACAGGCTTTCCACGCTCTGTTCTGGGCAACAGCGGCATAAATGCGGCACAGGTACCTTCCCAGGTAACTGGTGAAGAAATGCCAAGCTAGATGGGAGAATTCTGACATTGCTCCCAAAGAGCCTCCTATCTTTCCAGGACTGGCCCTCCCTCCATCACTCACAATGCACCTGCTCCTCAGACCTCCCAGCTACTCCCCTCCTGAACCAGGCTGGTTCCTGCCATTCGTGCCCATCACTTCAACTGTGACCTCACCACATTCACAGCTGCCCTCCCTGCTGTTACATGCAGGTGGGCCCACCCCGGTAACCTCCAAGCTTCGACCTGCTGTCCAGGGTGTTGCAGATGGACTGGGGCCACCTGCGCCTTCGGGCTCAGCTGAACCCGCAGCCTCACACAGGACTATTCCCCCATCCTCCCTAGCACCTACTCTGAATAATCACCTTTCCCCTTGAAGGCCATGCTTTCCCCCCAATATCAGAAATGCCCTCGACTTCCTACTTTGGCCACCATCACACCACATCTCACCCTTCTCCCCTTATTTTCCGATAAGGAAAAATCCAAAGCAATGCTATATCCCAAACCAGTTCTGCATGGAAAATCTGGTTTCTGTGCTTCCTCTCTCAGCTAGTGCAAATCTCGATGGTTCACTATAAACAAAGGAAAAGAAACAAAGAAGAACCCCTCCCGCAATCCCTCCTACCACCCCCACTCCCAGCTCTGTGTGCCACAGGTGATATTTTCTGTTCTCCTTCATCCCCCAGCGTGCCCACATGGCTTTTGCCACCATCAGCCCGCTAACAGGACTCTTGGGAAGGTCAGTAAACACACCTTAATTATGAAATCCAGTCCTTCCATCTTAATTCTTACTTGACCTGTCTGACATTAATCATTCCTTCCTTCCTAAAAAAGATCTCTTGGGGCACTTGGGTGGCTCGGTCTGTTGAGCGTCCAACTTTGGCTCAGGTCATGATCTCGCAGTTCATGAGTTTGAGCCCCACATAGGGCTCTGTGTTGATGGCTCAGAGCCTGGAGCCTGCTTCAGATTCTGTGTCTCCCTCTCTCTCTGCCTCTCCCCTACTTGTGCTCTGTCTCCCTTTCTCTCAAAAATAAATAAACATTAAAAAAAATTTTTTTTAAAAGATCTCTTGGCTTGTGTGACATACGGCTTCCCCCCAACCCCCATCTGCTGTCACTCCAAAGGACCCATCTCTCTTTCCTTAAATATCCACCTTCCTTTAAGTGTCCAACTCTTGATATTAGCTCAGGTCATGCGCTCATGGTTGTGAGACTGAGCCCCGCATTGGGCTCAGTACTGAGCAGAGAGCCTGCTTGGGATTTTCTTTCTCCCTCTTTCTCTGCTCCTCCCCCACTCATGCTCATGCTCTCTCTCTCTCTCTCTCTCTCTCTCTCTCTCTCTCTCTCAAAATAAATAAACAAACTTAAAAAAAAATCCACCTTTCTCCTCCCTCCCCAGCTAAGTGCCATTACTCTCCTGAGGACCATCTCTGACGCTTCTCTCACTCTGTACCTTCCTGGACGATCTCCTCTATGCCTTCTATCTCCACTACCAGAGCCTTCTACCAAAAACTATCCTCCACCTTTTAATAACCTTGGTAAGAATATCAATTATATCAGCCCCCTGCTGTCAAGATGGAAGCCATTCAAAGGCCCCCATTCTGCAATCTGGTTTTGCCTATCTCTTCAACTTCAGCGCCTATTCGAATCCCTTACCTTTATCTCCCTCTGGGTGCAGAAATTCCAGAACACAGTACCTTAACAGCGCCTCCGTGTGTTTGTGCATTCTGCTCCGTGGACTGCAAAGTCTTCCCACCTAGCAGATTCTTACTCCTTTAACACCAAGACTCCACGCTCACTTCTTTCTAGGACATCGTGCGTGCCCTAGCCAAATCTAAAAACTCCCTCCTTTATTCCATGATTTCTGTATATGCCTCTTATTGATACCACAGAGGAACAGTAAGGATTTCCTTGCAAGATTATCACCCTCACTTGTCTGTGAGGCTCCTTGAGGACAGGAGCCACGTCTACCTAGCAGAGAATAATAAAGCTATTACGATTCATTTAATACTGACTATCCTAATCACTGCATAGGTCCTAATGTTAATTAAATATGTTCATGGAAGTTGGGCATATAAAAGCGTAATACAAGTGAATTAAATCTATGCCATGTTTCAAATGTGTACAGAACACATCCTACTAAATGCCAAGGCATTACAGCAACATCATTTTGCATGTTGCAGAAGAAGAGAACATTCTTCTTTAGTAACTTCCCCAGAGAAACTTTCTATCACGTAGTTGCTTTTTACTACAAGTGGTTTCATCCACACCTCAAATGAGTTTTATTTTGGCTTCATTTGATCACGCTACATATTTCAAAGCCAGGGTTAAGGAAACAAACAAACAAACAAACAAACAAACATAATTTATTCTACTCTGCAGATAATCCCCAGCCTAACCTGCTGCTTATTCATCCATTTGCTAAATATCCAGGGTGCTCAACACTCAGTGTGCACCAAGCACTGTGCTACGTGCTAGCCGTACAACAGCATTTACAGCAGACAGAGGGTCTGCTCTGAGAAGCTAACTTTCACCAGGAAAGAAAGACAAAGTCAAGAGAGCAGACTTGAAGCAATTTGATAAAGTAATTATGTCTGTGGACACTGCTCTGAAAAACCAACAAGTGATGAAACAGGGAAGAATAAACTGGAGTTGACAGCAGATGTGGGCACCGGGGAAAACGTGTGCCTAAGTTCCTGAGAAGGGGGGCCAGTCCCATCAACAGCCAGGAGAAGAACCTTCTAGGCAGGGGAAATGGCACAGGGAAAGGGCATGAGCTTTATAAAGCTTAGCGTGCTTGGGGCGCCTGGGTGGCTTAGTCAGCTGAGTGTCCGACTTCAGCTCAGGTCATGATCTCATGGTTCGTGAGTTTGAGCCCTGCCTCGGGCTCTGTGCTGACAGCTCAGAGCCTGGAGCCTGCTTCGGATTCTGTGTCTCCCTCTCTCTCTGCCCCTCCCCTGCTCACGCTCTGTCTCTCCCTCTCTCTCACAAATCAATAAACGTTAAAAAAAAAAAAAATGTAAAGCTTAGTGTGCTTAAGGAAATAAAAGAATACCAGGGTGTTTGAAACTAAATGATCATGGGGCTGAGTGGAAGGAGATGAACCGAAAGAGACAAATAGGGATCAGACGTGCAGGACGTTGTTGGCTGCGGTATCCAGACTGGATTTCATTTCAGGCTCTGCAGGAATCCACTGAAGGGTATTAGGCAGAGGAATGGCATGATCTGGTTTACAGCTTGAAGGGTTCATCCTCACTTTAAGGGATACCAAGGACACAGGGGAGGAAGGACTACTGCATCTGATTGGCTGCAGTTAGTATCCCCATGACCTGGACTGGGGGGGTGGGGTTGCCATGGAAATGGAGATAGTGGGCGCGCTAGAGATATAGTTTGCAGATCTTGCTAGAACTTGCAGAGGGGCTGAATGTGGGAGTGATAAAAGAAAGAAAAGAATCCTAGGTGGCTGAGTTTCTACTCTGGAAAACACAGTGGCTGGCCATGCCATTTCCTGAGTACAGTGGGCTGGTGGGGGGAGGAGGGAAGCAAAGATTCTACGTTGGCCACTGTCATCTGAGCATAGACGCCATGCAGGTAGCAGTATATGCAAGTCACTGAGAGAAATCCAGACCGGGGGAATGAACTTGGAAGGTATCACTAGTTAGGTCGTTTTCTGAGATGAGTGGGAAAATTGGAGGAAGTGGAGAGAAAAGGACAGGACACAAGGCCAAGTCCTGAAGGACCCCTCAATGCAGAGGGCAGATGGAAGGTCGAGCCAATCTGTCAAGTAGGAAGACAGGAAAGTGCAGTAAGGAATCAAGGGTGAGGGCTGTCATTCCAAACTGCAAAATAATATTTCCATAGAGAAAATGGAAAACATTCTTAACATCCTAGCCATTCAACACCGGATTCCATGTCGTGTATTAAAATCCACCTGTAAAAATATTCCCATTATATTGCATATGATCAAAATATATGATGGGTTTCAAGCTCGCTTGTGGGAGAGTTAGAGTAATCAGAATGACGGATGCCAAGACATCTTTATACTCATTTTTCACGTTGATGCTAATGAGAAAGATTTTAGGGGCAACGCATGACGACGGTTCAATCTGCTTGCATTCTAGAGCTATGGTTAATGGTCTTTGCCAGAGGTTTCAAGTAACGTTACGTGCAGGCATAACACAGAATCTGTTCCCAGAAAATACCCTCCCCCACCACAAGCTTGAGCTTCCCAATGTAACTGTTTTCTTTCTGCTCTGATACCCAAAATATCCTATCCTTGAAGTCCACTCTCCAAGATGAACTTGGAGTGGAGGTCATTCGGAGGAAGAGGGTCTGGAGCTTAGTGACAGAGACCTTCCTCACAATCAAGTCACCTGCTGGCGTGGGGACCTCTGCTCACCCAGCCCTCCAGAGTGAGGGGCTCACACGCAGAAGCCCCAGCTGCCTTCTGTGTGTGCTTTTCCTCCTCAATGAGGTTCTGAGTTCTGCAGTCTGATCTGGGACAGCGTCTTACATATCCTGCATTTCCTTTCTAGTAAAGAATCCAGGGCAGTGCTCAGCACAAACATGGTGCTTAAAAAGTAGATACTGAATAAAAACCTACAGTCGTGGATTTGTTAAGAAAGCAAATAGAGGTAAAATAACAAAGGAAACTCCAAAAAGGAAGAATAATAAGGGAGAAGCAGCCCCGACATATTATCAAAGTAATAATTTTTTTAAAGCTTATTTTACTGATCTCGAGAGAGAGCATAGGAGGGGCACGGGGGAGGGGGGGGAGAGAGAGAGAGAGATCGAGAATATGAATGAATCCCAAGCAGGCTCCACACCATCAGCGCAGAGCCTGATGTGGGGCTTGAATCCACAAACAATGAGCGAAATCATGACCTGAGCAAAAATCAAGAGTCAGATGCTTAACGGATCACCTAGGTGGCTCAGTCGGTTAAGCATTCGACTTCGGCTCAGGTCATGATCTCACAGTGGGTTCGAACCCCGCATCGGGCTCTGTGCTGACAGCTCAGAGCCTGGAGCCTGCTTTGGATTCTGTGTCTCCCTCTCTCTCTGCCCCTCCCCCACTTGTGCTCTCTCTCTGCCCCTCAAAAATGAATAAATGTAAAACAAAACAAAACAAAACAAATACCACGTGGGGAAAATGTTCACAACTGTTATTGGAACTGAAAACGTTCACAACGAAGGACTTGTTTCCCTGGTATATAGGCTCCTACAAATCCTTAAGAAAGAGACAAGCAATCCACAGAAAAGTGGGGAAAGGACATAAAGAGCAGGTCATGGAAAAGCAACTAAAAATGTCTCATCAACCTATTGTTTTTTTCTTAAAAAGATGCTCAACTTTAATCATAGGAAGAAAATGAGATACCATTTTTTTTTTGACCTGTCCTGTTGCAAAAAGATCAAACAGCTTTGTAACACACTAGAAGAGTGGCGGGATGGGGATACAATTATGGTCATACATTGTAGGTGGAAGTGCACATCCACATGACCCTTGAGAAGGCGAATTACCGGGTTGGAAACACACATATTCTTTGACCAGGCCATTCCATTTGAAATTTGTCCTACTGAAATATTTGCACATGTGATCAGTGAAGATATAGGATCATTTAATATGGCATTGCCTGCATATTAGCAAAAGACTAGAAATGATCTAAATATCCACTAATAAGGGAGGGGGTAACCACATTAGGGACTTCCACAAGATGGAACAGTATGACATTAAAACAAGATGAGAGGGAGCCTGAGTGGCTTAGTCGGGTAAGCATCTGGCTTCTGCTCAGCTCATGATCTCATGGTTCATGGGTTTGAGTCCCACATCGGGCCCTCTGCTGTCAGCACAGAGCCTGCTTTGGATTCTCTGTCTCTTTTTCTCTCTGCCCCTCCCCGACTTGTGTGTGTCCTCTCTCAAAAATAAACATTAAAAAAAAACAAGATGAGGAAAATTTTTATATACTATTGAAGAAAATGATGGAGGCAGTAACTGAGTTAAAAAAATTTTTATTATTATGTTTATTTATTCTGAGCGAGACAGAGAGAGAGAGAGACACTGTGGGCCAGTGGGGGAGGGGCAGAGAGAGGGAGAGACACAGAATCCGAAGCAGGCTCCAGGCTCTGAGCTGTCAGCACAGAGCCCGATGTGGGGCTCGAACCCATGAATGTGCGATCATGACCTGAGTCAAAGTCGGACACTCACCCGACTGAGCCACCCAGGCGCCCCTAGAAGTAACTGAGTTTAAAAAATTATACAACTACATGCTACTACTTGTGTAGTTTTGTATGTGCACACAATATCTCTGAAAGAATATTCTAGAAAGAATGCTAAGTATGGCTTAGGGGAGGTAAACTGAGTAGCTGGGGATTAGAAATGTAAAAGAAACTTCTAATGGCACCATCATTTACTTAGCTATTTCAAAACCATGTGAATAAATAAATGTAAGTTAATTGATAAAAATAAAGGATAATGAGTGGTACATGAGAGGAAGGAAAAATGAGAACAAAGGTCATCAGACATTCGAAAACATCCTAACAAATCGTCTACATGTGAAAAAGTACAAAACTAGAAGGTAGCAACTGACAGTCACCACCACGACCTACAGAACCAAGCACACTGAATCCAATTTATATCTATTCTGCTCACACACACACACAAAATAATAAAATAAATAAAAATAAACAAAACACTCTGCTTGCTAAGGTGAAACCTTGAACCATTACATTACATAAGTGTTTTCAGCAGCGTGAACAAAAATAAGTCAGCTTTCTTGGTTAACCTTTAAACCAAATATTCAATAAAGCCAAGTTTTTTTTTTTCCTCATTCAGTTATTGAATGCTTCTATTTGTCAAACTCTGTGGATACAAAGACTAAAAACCCTCTTGGCGTTAGCTGAGGAAGAGAAATGCAACTGAATGGTTACAGTGCCTGTGGAAAGGGCCACAGAAGAGGAAGGGTCGGGAGAGGCTACATCATGGAACAGGACGTGGTACCTACCCCTCCCTTCCGCCGGGGGTCGCCTGGACACTTCGTAAAACTCAGGACTGTGACCTTCCAAGTTCAGCACTCGGGTATTTGCAGGATAATGGCCCCGAAGAAAATACACGGAAATGTCTTCATCCAAAAAAGAGGCCCCTTCCTTAGAAACCAGCTTTTGTATAAAGGCGGGTGAAAAAGCCACCAGAGACGCAAGCCAAATAATGAGGCTTTTTCTTCATCAAAGCATGGCCGAGAGAGACTCCATCAACACAGAAGTTAGACCGCAACCTCCTGTCCCAGACTAGGTCAAAGGACAAACAGGGGAAAAGAGACCAGTCTTTTCAACGGCCTCACTGAAATTTCCTACAAGACCCTCAGCCCAGAACCGGTGGGAGGCAGACACAGAAAAGCTATGTTCAGCATTCATGTCCAACGTCCAGTCCCGAGCAAAACTGGGAAGAAACAAGCAGCACTGGTGCTTGTCATTCCCTCACCCCAAGCCTGTAGCCTTTCCCTGGCTTTTGGAACCTCCTGCACAGAGAGATTTCTGCCTCCAGGGAGGAGGATTTCAGAACCAACGCAGCAAAGTCTTAATCACTGAACTGCTCACTCCTCCCTGGGCGAAGAGCGTAGAAGAGAAAGAACTTGCCTGGAATGCAGGAAACCCAGGCTCAGATTCCAGATACTCTAACTTGTCCTTTGACCTTGGCAAGTCATTCAAACCTCACAGACCTTATTTCCATCATGTGTCACACGGAGATAATGTTCTTTGCTGCCTCTGAAAATAGTTTGGAGGATAAAATGAACGTAGATCGTATGTTGCGGGCAACACTGTCGACTGGCTGACCCGGTGTCATTCCCGTCCCTCTCCTACCCTGCCAATCTCCATTACAGAAATACCCACATCCCCAGACTCTTTTGCAGGTATGTACAGCCATGTGAGGCAGCTCTCACCAGAAGTCAGAAGCCAAAGTTTGCTGGAAGACTCATTGGGTAGGCTTTGCTTTTCTGGATAGAAATAACATCTGGCTGGTGTTGCTCTCTTCCTTCCCTCCAAGCCTAAATAAGAACAGATGCCCTAGGTCTGCAGCAGCTATCTTGTGACCTTGAGGAAAAAGGCCAAAAGAATCAAAGTAATACTGGAGCACCTGGGTGGCTCAGTCGGTTGAGCATCTGACTTCGGGTCAGGTCATGATCTCACAGTTCATGAGTTTAAGCCCCGTGTTGGGCTCTGTGCTGCCAGCATGGAGCCTGGAGCCTGCTTTGGATCCTGTGTCTCCCTCTCTCTCTGCCCCTCCCCTGCTCATGCTCTCTCTCAAAAATAAACATTTAAAAAAAAAAAAAAAGAATCACAGTAATACCAGCCCCGACATCTTATGCCACTGAGCCAGCCATCGCTCACCCGGTTTGTGTAAGCCTCTGTTAGCTGGGTTTTCTCCCATTTGAACAGGCAAAAGTATGCCCACGTTTAATTTGCTCCACATTAAAGTGCTGTGTGAAGGTCTATAAAAGATAAAGAATGATCATTAACTGAAACACTTCGGGGAGAGTGCAGCTAAACAATTCAAAGGGGATGCATCTCAAGTATTGGAATTTAAGGCACAGTAACTCTTGAGTGGTGCAGTTACTTTCGGGTGGGTGGCTTTGGTTCATGCCTTTTAAATATCAACCAACGGCTCAGAATATCGCGTAGTGTGACTCATAGGAAATGCACACACAATTTGGAGTCAGAGAAGCTTGGATTTCATTTCTGGCTTGACCACTTACTAGCTACATGGTCCTGCACAAGATACATAATCTCTCCCAGCCTAGGTCTGTTCACTACAGAAATTTAAAATAACATCTACCTTGTATGGTTATTAATGAGGCAAGAGCCACTCGGCTCACCCTAGTAAAAGTGACCCTGTGAATAAGTAATAGTATTGCATGAGCCCTCAAGAGGGCAAAAGCGCATGAATTCAATGTCAACTTGTGATATAAAAATGGGAAAATTAATCAAGGAGGAGGAGGAAGGGACTTTGTAAGGAAGGATATTAAAGCAAAGTCAGTGTTGAAAAAGAGTTCCAAAAACTTCCAATCATACCTATTTTTGAAAGAATTCTTGCCATTTGCTCAAATTAGGTGTTTCTGACATTCTCCTCTTCTTAGACAATAGCTATCTACAGACTAAAATTCTAGAACTGAACACTGAGGTCCAGGGATGGTTATCCAACATCTATACCCTGCTGCTTTTAAAACTTCTTTAAAATCTTAACCCCCTTTCACCTGCCTTCTCTCAACCAGGCTCGCACCCTCTGCGGACCCACTTAGGCATTTTACGTATGTTGATGTATTGCCAGGAAACTGTTCTCACATGGCCTTGCAATTTATGTCAGTTGACTCTCAAAATTACTTGTGAACTTCTCCAGAAAGAGAGGAGAATTATTTTTTTTCCACCTCGGTTCTCTGCACAGTGATGTCACAGAAAGCACTGAGGTGAATGGCTGAGGAGCCTGGGCTCTAGGATCTAGATTCTGACAGATTTAAGTTCTGCTGGACTTTCCACCTGTGACTAGTTCTGTGACCTCAGGAAAATTATTTAAACTTTCTAAGCCTCAGTTTTATCATTTAAGGAGGGTCTAATCAGAGTATCTCTCTCTCTCTCTCAGTGTAAGACAGTGCTCAACAGATGTTAGTTTCTTAGATAATGATTAATTTCAGTTTCTGCGTCCACAGTTGGCCTCCAATGAATGAATGTCCTCTTTTATTTTTTTACATTTATTTATTTATTTGGGGGGGGGGTGCTGGAGGGGCAGAGACAGAGAAAGACAGGCAGACAGACAGAAAGAGAGAAAATCCCTAACAGGTTCCACACTGTCAGCACAGAGCCCCATGCAGGACTCCAAGCCACGAACTGCGAGATCATGACCTGAGCTGAAATCAAGAATCAGAGGTTCAACCGACTGAGCCACCCAGACTCCCCTGAGTGAATGCACGAAAGGTGAAGTGAGAAGAGATGGACAGACACACTGACATCACTGGTCGTAGCTACTGGAAAGGATAAAAATCCAGATGAGAGGAAATGAGAAACTGAAATAAAATTCTTCATTGGTCACTTCTTTACTAACTTCTCAACACGCTTACATGAACTGTCTATACATGCTGAAAAGCATCCTCAAATCATTTGGGAGGTTGATAGGGAATAAATCCTAAGCAAATAAAATAAACATGGCAAGTCCTAAAGCTGTGAAATAACTCAATACGAGTCAACCCAGTTAATTCAAAAAATTTAACCTGAACTGATAAAAACCGCATATTTTTATATGAAGCGTTATAGTAATTATTGCTACTGGCTATAATGTGTTATCATCTCCTTAGTTATTTTAAGTACTTAAAATGCTAGCTAAAAGCCAGTCGCTTTTATTATATCATTTGCCCTTATAACAGTCCAATTAAAGCAGAGACAATTGAAAGAACTTGGCCACAGTCACATCATGAATTACCAAGAAAACCTGTTAGCTCAAGTTCATGTCTCCCAGCACTCACATCATTTGATGGGGGCTGCCGGCTGAACTGAAAGGTTGGGTGCAAATCAAATATTTATAAACCAAATAAGCGCCTACCCACTAATTGACATTATGATTTCTAAAATGTCACATCTTCACTCTCTGACGATCCTGGACGACAGCAGCTGTTTGAACCTCCCGCTTCTCTGGCAGAAGCAAACACTTAAATAAACCTGCATGTTACATTCAGTGCCCTGTGGTAACAGAAATAGACTGCTTCCAAGTTTAGGCTTTCTCCAACTTACAGTCTTCAGCCAGGACACTTTCTTCTAACTTTGGTAGTACCCAGCCTCAAACTGTCCACAGTACTTGAGATGAAAACATGAAAGCTGTGTTAAAGTATGGTCAGCTCGCCATATGTAATAGGGCCAGGCACTGCTCTAACCTGTTACGTGTATTCATTCATTTAAAACACATGACCACCCAATGGGGTACCTGGGTGGCTGTTAGTTGAGCATCTCACTTCAGCTCAGGTCATGATCTCACTGTCCGTGGGTTCCAGACCTGTGTCAGGCTCTGTGCTAATAGCTCAGAGCCTGCAGGCTGCTTCAGATTCTGTGTCTCCCTCTCTGCCCCTCCCCTGCTCACGCTCTGTCTCTATCTCTGTCTCTGTCTCTCTCTCTTTCTCAAAAATAAACATTTAAAAATTAAAAAAAAATAATAAAACACATAACCACCCAAGAAGGTAGATGCTATTATCATCATCCCCATTTTAAGAATGGGTTAAGTGAGGCTCAGGAGTTAGAGAATGAGCCAGGGCTGTATGGTTTTAAAGTATGGGGCCAAGAGATGGGCCCAAGCAATCCATGTTCGAACCTGTGCCCACAGTAAGGACACTGTGGCTCATCACTTAGCCAGTCATAAAACAATTTTAAGGGGGCACCTGGGTGGCTTAGTCAGTTGAGCATCTGACTTCAGCTCAGGTCATGATCACACACTTTGAGTCTGAGCCCCACAAACGGCACTCTGTTGTCAGCACAGAGCCCGCTTCAGATCCCTCTCCTCCCTCTCTCTGTCCCTACCCCACTCATGGTCTCTTTCACTCTCTCTCAAAAATAAACATTAAAAAAAATAAACATTAAATTAAAAAATATTAATAACATAGATGGACAGGGTAGGGGGATTAGAAGGAAGGTTTCTAAGGGTTGTTACATTGAGTGCAAGAAGAAAGAGGAATTCTCACTAACTTCAGACATCATTAAATATACATATTTGCTAAAAATTATAAAATAACCACTAAAAGAGAGGAAACAAATTGTGTAACATCTAAGCTGTTAGAGGGGAAAAAAAAAAGAATTTTTAAAAAATCCTCACATCACCCAACATAAAGAAAGAAGAAAGAAGCAGTGAGAAAACATTATGAAGTCAAAATAAATGTCAGAAACAGGTACCAAAATATCCATTGCTATAATTAATGTAAGTAAACTAGCCTATACATCCAAAGTATAATGTTGAGTGAAAGAGGAAAGCCAGCTGCGAAATGATAGGCACAGCACAGCATCTCTGTGAAATGTACGGAATTACAAATACTATACACGGGTTATAAAGACATTAACATTTAGCAAACATAGAAAACCATGAGCTGGAAGGCTGCACGTACCATTCTGAATGGCAGGTGCCGCTACGGCCAGGCCAGGAGGAGGAAAATGTGACTTGGAACAAAAGTTCATCTTTGGCTGTGATGTGATTTTTCACCTACGAGAAATATAATCTGGAGGGGGAAACAAACAAACAAACAAACAAACAAACAAACAAACAAACAAAAAAACCTATGGCTGAGAGGCAAAGAGCAAGGGAGCCCTCTGGAAAGGAAAAGTTCTGAAATGTCAGGGAAGCTCATCTGAGACTCCTTCCTGGCAGTGGGGGGTGGGGGGGGTGGTAAGGGGAGAAGGGGGGCTCTGGCTTTTCTTCTTTCCCTTCTCCGGTACAACAAAAGGTTGTGCTGGAACTGAAGCCAGGGGAGATGTGAAGGAGGAAAGTCTCCAGAAAGATTCTTCAAGCTCAAGAGCTCGCAGTCTTGGCAACAGGGAACAAACATCCCAAAGGGGCACCTGGGTGGCCCAGTGGGTTAAGCATCGACTGGCTCAGGTCATAATCTTGCCGTCCAGTAAGTTCGAGCTCCACCTCAGGCTCTGTGCTGACAGTTCAGAGCCTGGAGCCTGCTTCGGATTCTGTGTCTCCCTCTCTCTCTGCCCCTCCCCCACTCACGCTCTGTTTCTCTCTCTCTCTCTCAAAAATAAACTTAAAAAAAAATCCCAGAAACTCATGAAACAAGAGCCCAAAGTCTAAGTACAAACCCCAGGGAACAATTTTTTTAGTGTTGTGCTTTTTTTTGTTTTTGTTTTTAAGTGTTTCTAAGCCAAGCCCTCAAAGTTAGTTCCAATGGAGCGTTACAAAGCACGTTAAACCCGGCCTGATGACAGTCAAGGTTAAGCACAAGTGCACTACACTGTAGCTTAGTGTTTAATTCCCTAAAACTTCCTTTTTTTAAAACATTCTACTTTACTATTCAGTGGCTGCCATGTGGTGTTATATTAATAGTTACTTTCCTGGTTTTAAGAACAAGGGACAAAATAAACATTAAGTGGCAAGTCTGTTACAACTAGCCATGCCTGTAATTAACTGTAATTAAGTCCAAATTGTGACTCCCAGCTCGGAACACCTGCACAGTTAAGACCAATCAGGCAGGGCTGATACTGGTGATTTTTAATACAGTGTATCAATTTGTATTCTCTGAATTTAAACCCGACAAATCATCTTTCTTAACTGCTTCGTTACAGAAGCAATCTCCCGGCCACGATGAAGTCTGGTTTTCTCCAGCGCCCGTGGGTGGTCCATTTTTCTGCCCTAACACGATGGGAAATGACATATACGTAGTCATGCTTGGATTTCAGGATCACCAACTGGCCTGACAGAGATGTGCTACATCCTAAAGATAGGATGGAGAAAATAAGGAAGGTATAAAGGAAAACTCCACGGACTACTTCTCAAGGAAGGTTCTCCATCAGAAAGAAGAACCACCAACCTTGCTGATAAATGAGTGGTTGTAATCTGACAGTGGAAGCTACCTGCGGCAAAATCATTCTGAGAGGGGTGCCTGGGTGGCTCAGTCAGTTGAGCATCCGACTCTTGAGTTCAGCTCAGGTCATGATCCCAGGGCCATAAAATTGAGCCGCATGTCAGGCTCCGTGCTGAGCATGGAGCCTGCTTAGGATTTTCTCTCTCCCTCTCTCTCTGCCCTTCTACCCCACCCACTTGCTCGCTTTCTCTAAAATAAAGAAAAAAAGTTCTGAGAGGCAGAAGGGATTTATTTGCTCTTTATCTTACATATGACACCACCTGTCCCTTAAATTCCTTAGGTGTTTATACTAAGGACACAGAGATTAAGAATGAGAGAAAGAGGGGCACCCTGGGTGGCTCAGTCGGTTAAGTGTCCAACTTCTGCTCAGGTCATGATCTCACTGCTCATGAGTTCAAGCCCCACATCAGGCTCTGCACTCGTGATGCAGAGCCTGCTTGGGATTCTCTCTTTCTCTCCCTCTCTCTCTCTCTCTCTCTCTCTCTCTCTCTGCCCCTTCCTCACTTGCACTCTCTCTCTCAGAATAAACTTTAAAAAAAAAAGAATGAGAGAAAGAAATTTCACTCATCTTTCAGATGGCATGAATTTTAAAGTTCCCTGTGTCTTTCGAACATGTTAAATTCAAAACGGAGTCTACTGCCAGAAAGTGATACTGATGATACGTGATCATTAATTACACTGGCAGAGGATACACAAAAATCTGAGGAAAAACAAAGAAAGAGAAAACCAGTTTACTGTATGTTCCTACATTCTAAAATTTGGAGAGGTAGGGGCACCTGGATGGCTCAGTTAAGCATCCGACTGCAGTACAGGTCATGATCTCACAGTTCATGGGTTCAAGCCCCATGTGGGGCTCTGTGCTGACAGCTCAGACCCTAGAGTCTGCTTCAGATTCTGTGTCTCCCTCTTTCTGCCCCTCCCCCGTTGATGCTCTGTTTCTGTCTCAAAAATAAATAAACATTACAAAATTTTCAAAAAAATAAAACCAAAACAAAAAACTTGGAGAGGTAAACAGAAAGACTGCTTAGCCTATTAGAAATAAGACTGCAGGGGCATCTGGGTAGCTCAGTGGGCTGGGTGTCCGACATTGGCTCAGGTCATGATCTCACAGTTTTTGGGTTCAAGTCCCACATCAGGCTCTGTGCTGACAGCTCGGAGCCTGGAGCCTGCTTCAGATTCTGTGTCTCTCTCTCTCTCTCTCACTCTGCCCCACCCCTCTTCATACTGTCTCTTTCTCCCAAAAAGAAATAAACATTAAAAAAGAAATAAGATTTAAAATTCAATGGGACAAACATTTTGAGCCTCTACCCCCTCTCCTGCAGTGGATACACAAAATCAACGAAATAAGTCCACAATGTCCAGGAGCTCACAATGCAGGAGAGCAAACTCTGCAAATCCACAGTTTAAACTGTGTTGAAAAGCCTCCACAACACTCAAGCAATTGTTCTCTTAGGCCAGTCACTTCTGCCTGCTTCAGTCTCCTCACTAAGATAATACTTCACTAAGTTATTACACGATTACAAGATATCCAAGGATGGCCCCTAGCACCGTCCTTGGCACACAGAAAGGGCTGAGCGAATATTACCCAGGGCATCATCATCATGACTTGTAACAGGACTGGATTAGTACTAGTATATTACCAGATGCTAATTACAAAGGAGAAGGACAACTAAGTCAGGAAAAGCTTCCCAGAGAGGGAAACCTGAACGGGGTCCAAAGGCAGACGGATGGAAGTAATATGTTTCAGATAAAAGGTGCAGCACATACAGAGACACAGAAAACTGAAAGAATGGCCAGGTTTTGGCTCTCCCAACAGTTTAGGGTGGTACCAATGGTGTGTGTGTGTGTGTGTGTGTGTGTGTTGGGTGTGTGTGGAAGTGAGTGTTGTGTGTCTGAGTGTGTGTGTATGTGAGTGTACAGGGCGAGGAGGGGGTGCTGCTAATAAATAATGAGACTCAAGGTGCGGTAAAAAAGAGATCACAAAGAACCTTCTAGGCCCCAAGAAGCAACTTGGCTCTGTTCCCCTAGCACTCACTATAGGCACTGAACGTGATCCTCATGATTTAATGGACAGTTAAATCAAGATAAATACATTTTTGTAAGTTTCAAATATGAAACAGTAGGGGCGCCTGGGTGGCTCAGTCGGTTCAGCGTCCAACTTCGGCTCAGGTCATGATCTCACAGTTCATGAGTTCTAGCCCCACGTCAGGCTCTGTACTGATGGCTCAGAGCCTGAAGCCCACTTTGGATTTTGTGTCTCCCTCTCTCTCTGCCCCTCCCTGGCTCACGCACTGACTCCCTCTCTCTCTGTTCCTCCCCTGTTCACACTCTGTCTCTCAAAAACAAATAAAGATTTTTTTTAATTTTAAAAAATAAAAAATCTGGAACAGTAAAAGAAAAAATTAAAGTTTTAGTGAGCAGGGTCTCACATGTATTTCATGTTGTATGGGAAGAGAGAAAGGCAGACAGAGGGGAAACAAGGGAGGGCAGAAAGGAAAGGAAGGAAAAAAGAAAGGGAAGAAGGAAAAGAAGGAAGGAGGCACATACAGACACACAGCCAGCCAGGCAGAAGAGATAAGGAAGACCAGTGGCCTCACAGTCTCTTACACCTTCAGACTTCTTGATTTTAACAACAGCAAATGGTCAACTGATCTGCAAACCTGTTAGGAGGTAGAGCATTTCACCACATCACATCCATTCCACACTCATCCAAGCAAACTTCGTAAAACGAAACAACATAATTAAGACAGTTTCCTTAATGATTATTTTGGAAATGGAGAAAATGCTTCATGCAAGGTTTCAGACTCCACTTGCACAGAGAAGGAAACATAAATGATATACTTAAGATGACAGAAATTTGGGTCACCCCGGCAGCCGCTCGCTTCCCTGTCCTATACTCATGTCAGATAGGAATAATCGGTCAAGGTCCCGACCAGTCCAGCCCTTCTGCGGGCTAAAGAACCATTCTCAGTGCCATGCTACAGATGGTGGCCACCAACTGATGGGAGTTGATGTGGGAGAAGAAACCTATTTACCACATCCAACTAGAATAACACAGGGCTCCTTCCCAAGAATGTTTCCTGGGACTAAACCATCAAAACCTTAGAGGAGAAAGCAGGAAAAGACCTCTCTGACCTCAGCCGTAGCAATCTCTTACTCGGCACATCCCCAAAGGCAAGGGAATTAAAAGCAAAAGTGAATTACTGGGACCTTATGAAGATAAAAAGCTTCTGCACAGCAAAGGAAACAACCAACAAAACTAAAAGGCAACCAACGGAATGGGAAAAGATATTTGCAAATGACACATCGGACAAAGGGCTAGTATCCAAAATCTATAAAGAGCTCATCAAACTCCACACCCGAAAAACAAATAACCCAGTGAAGAAATGGGCAGAAAACATGAATAGACACTTCTCTAAAGAAGACATCCAGATGGCCAACAGGCACATGAAAAGATGTTCAACGTCGCTCCTTATCAGGGAAATACAAATCAAAACCACACTCAGATACCACCTCACGCCAGTCAGAGTGGCCAAAATGAAGAAATCAGGAGACTATAGATGCTGGAGAGGATGTGGAGAAACAGGAACCCTCTTGCACTGTTGGTGGGAATGCAAATTGGTGCAGCCGCTCTGGAAAGCAGTGTGGAGGTTCCTCAGAAAATTAAAAATAGACCTACCCTATGACCCAGCAATAGCACTGCTAGGAATTTATCCAAGGGATACAGGAGTACTGATGCATAGGGGCACCTGTACCCCAATGTTTATAGCGGCACTCTCAACAATAGCCAAATTATGGAAAGAGCCTAAATGTCCATCAACTGATGAATGGATAAAGAAATTGTGGTTTATATACACAATGGAATACTACGTGGCAATGAGAAAAAATGAAATATGGCCTTTTGTAGCAACATGGATGGAACTGGAGAGTGTGATGCTAAGTGAAATAAGCCATACAGAGAAAGACAGATACCATATGGTTTCACTCTTATGTGGATCCTGAGAAACATAACAGAAACCCATGGGGGAGGGGAAGGAAAAAAAAAAAAAAAAAAAAAAGAGGTTAGAGTGGGAGAGAGCCAAAGCATTAGAGACTGTTAAAAACTGAGAACAAACTGAGGGTTGATGGGGGGTGGGAGGGAGGGCAGGGTGGGAGGGAGGGCAGGGTGGGTGATGGGTATTGAGGAGGGCACCTTTTGGGATGAGCACTGGGTGTTGTATGGAAACCAATTTGACAGTAAATTTCATATATTAAAAAATAAAAAAAAAAAAGAATGTTTCCTGGGACTTTCCACTATGCCATGAGGTTTGGTTGAGATGTGGCTCCACTAGGGAAATATGTGAAGAAGTCGTCCAGCCTGAATTAGGGGGTTAAGATGGGAATCCCAGAGAGCAGCACAGGCTCAGATACCATCCGGATTTTGTTACAGTCATCAGCGATTCTCTACCTCACCTTCATGGATAATTGAGTATTGGCTTCAATCCCATCTCTGTGGATCTTTCTAAACAACCATTGAGAGACAGATGAAAAAGACTAAATAAGACCTATTTTATGGAACAACTAATTATGCATCAAAATTACTCTACCACAGTCTCCTTGAATCGACTCTGGCGAACTGATAATGTAAAATTCAGAAGAAATGACCTCCCTCACTTATATTAAGGGAAGCCACAGGTTTGGACATCCTAAGTTTTCAAGCGCTTACTTTCTGTTATGGTGATAACTGACATGGGAAATGGTACTTTACCCATATATTCCAGGTGAAGCCATATCTGGCAGTAAAGGCTGTGTTGCAAAAGAAAAGAAAATTTGAAGTTATAGATCTGAATTTGAGTCTCAGTTTTGCTACTCACTAGCTGAATAAGAATTACGATCTTGGGGCACCTGGATGGCTCCGTCGGTTAAGTGTCTGACTTCGGCTCAGGTCATGATCTCACCATTTTGAGGGTTCGAGCCCTGCGTCGGGCTCGGTGCTGACAGCTCAGAGCCTGGAGCCTACTTCGGATTCTGTCTCCTTCTATGCCCCTCCCCCACTCACATTCTGTCTCTCTCTCTCTCAAAAATAAAAAGACATTAAAAAAAAAAAAGAATTACAATCTAGATGAAATGAGACAATGCATAGAGGTATACTCAGCACTAGTGTTCACAGGGAGTACATTACACACATTGCTTATTTTGATACATATTAGTTATTTTACCTTTCCAAAGAAGAGCCATAAAGCACATAGCTAACAAACCCCGACTTCTCTTTTACGCTGCTGAACAATTATGGCAGTGGTCTTCTGTCCCTATCCCCACCCACCCAAAAGCACTAATGGTCCTTATTAAGTCTTCTGTTAACCTCCCTTTGCCTCACCTTCCCTTCCAAGGCCACATTTATCCTCAGGCAGTCAAGCTTCAGCACATTCCCTTGGGAATATCACTTCATCTCATCATTTCCTTTGTTGCCACATCTAATTTTTGAGATAATCCCTAAACACTATATGAGATAATCACCAAACTGAGGGTTGACACATACAGACTTCACTGTAGCCCAGAGGCTCTAATTCAAGAACAGGACACTCTAACTGAGAAAATCTACCCAGGCCCTTCTGATAATTGTGCAAAACCCAAAGACACCAGTCTTCCACTGGCTGTCACAGATTGGCTACTGTAGTTTCACACCAGGGAAAACTGGAAAACACTCCGCTGAGACACTGATTCATTCCTCAGCTACGATACCTAAGAAGGCTCACGCGTGCACAGAAAAGTCACTCAAATAACTCATAAGCCAAGGGCGTGACCCTAAACACAAACAGCCCAGGCAGAAGGTCTGAACACGAGCAGCTGATTTCCAGAGATGCATGTGTGACCATTGTCCTGACAGCAAGTGCCATCCATCCACTTGTTTTATGGCAGAAAGCTGAAAAAGCGGACAGCTTGTTAGTTAGGCAAGAGAACTCCGGACTCCTGAGAGAGAGGGAGAGGAATGGTCTCCCAGGAGCCTTCTCACTGTTGGCTTTCTGTCTCTCACATGCAGAAAAAGAGGCATCCATGTCACGTGCCTGAAAGCAGTTATGTGGGTCCTGCCAGTGTGATCATATGAACCCACCGAATGCAAACACCAACTCGAGAATGAATGCGAGACCTTAGATCTATTAGTTTCCTCACAGGTGGCGATAATCTTATGTGGACACCTATGCGTTGGACAATTAGAACTGGAGTTCAGGCTGGCAAATATGCGCTACAGACAATCAACCTCATTTACTAACCCTCCCAAATGGCTGCCTCTCACAGAAAGGACCAGAGGGGACAGCCAACTTGGAAATACTATGGATGCCAGAGACAGTCACCTAGTGACTGAAAAGCTGGGAAAACCCATTTATAAAAGCCATGGGAAACAAGGACTTTACTGCAGGGTTTTGGGGTTTTTTTAATTTTTTTAGCGTTTATTTATTTTTGAGAGAGAGACAGAGACAGAGACAGAGAGAATGAGCTGGGAGAAAGGGAGACACAGAATCTGAAGCAGGCTCCAAGCTGTCAGCACAGAGCCTAGTTCGGGGCTTGAGCTCAGGAACCGTGAGATCATGACCTGAGCTGAAGTCCGATGCTCAACCGACTGAGCCACCCAGGCGCCCCTAGAGCAGGTTTTTAATAAAGGAAAACATACTCCATGGCCTTCCACGCCATTCCACTGTCCAAACCATTTCCAAAGCCTCATTCCAAATCATGATTAAAACATGGGAAAAGTTATATACACAAGAGAACATCAACTTCAGGGCTCACCTAGTAACAGGACGATAGTCCGTATTCTCTTGCGAGGACAATGCTCCAGATCCATGAATATTCTCATATTATTCCAGGTTAAAGAAGCATCTGTGCAATCAACAGATCGCTATCGATAAAAGAGATTTTCAGCTTTTCACATCTGTGGGCCCTGCTCCTGGGCTCCCAGGGAAAGCTGTACTTAAACATTTACCAAGGTCAAAAATGACTCAGCAATACCTCAAAGCATGGGCTCTGTTTCTGTCCCGAGCACACACTCACTGTACATCTGCTTCATTAAAATAATAACCAAAAAGGAGCGATCTGAACACAAAAGATAAGAAAAAGGAAGAAACTGCCCTTGTTTCCTTAAGATTAAAGTCATACACAGCCCTGCATACACTAGGGACTTAGGAGGTCTGCAACTTTCTGAAATGTCCTTTGTCTAACGATGTGTAACTTTTTATGTAAAAAAATGTATACAAGCCTACACCAAATGTTCCTTTGCCCCAACGCTCTCTTTCTTTATGAAGGTTGTGTATCCAGAGCACCTGTCTTAACTTGGGCTCCGAAAAGGTGTGTTCATTTTGTGTTGGCATTATCCCTACTTCCTCCCTTTGCCCAGCAGTGTCCTGGCACCGTCAGGAAGAAAACATGGACAGGACTAGGTCCTGCCTGGCTCATACCTTGGTTCCATTCCAGAAGAACAATAGAACATAGCATGCATACAACAGCACAGCCTGTGATAAAGCCTGGGGGCAAAACGATATGGAAATACCCTTGAGAGGCCCGGCACAGGCAGAGAAAACAACTCAAGGAGGCTTCGACACTCAATTATACAGACAAAATGACCGTAAATGCAAACATGACTCAGTAAAGGAAGAGACTAGAGTGTCTGAAATAACCAGAGGAGGCTTCCCAGAGAAGAGGGTGTTTGAGATGACCTGAAAAAGTCCCAGGGTATTTTGTGAGGATCAGGAAGGAAATGAGGACCATCGTAGTGGGAGCAGAGAGACTCGAAGAGAGGGGCTCTGCTGTCAAACACAAGTATTGGAAACTACCCTATCACCTATTAGAGGCTCCTGACTCCCAACCCACTCCTAAAATGCTCAGGGCTTCGTAAGCAGAGCACTGCCGTAAATTGATAGATTCATTTTCACACTCGTTCAGCCATATCTACAAAATGTGCCTCTTTTGATAGAGGTACAAAGAATAGAAACAAATGCACAGCTACATCTTCAACCAAGGGTGCTGTAACTGCACTGGGTCCTTGGACCCAACAACTGTAGAAATGAGGCGGCACCCAAAATTTAAAGACACAGGCAAAGAGTGATTAAGGCAACGGGTGCAGCTGAAGGGAGACATAGTCCAGATCAAGGTGTTAGACCGGCTCCCCAATGATGGCCAGGGAACATTCCAAAGGGGCTGAGGTGGAAACTGAATGATGGCTAAGTGTATGGGCATGGGGAATTGCAGGAAAGTGGGCAGCCCAAGGGCCTTCCTCCCTCCTAGGTTTCAGGACCATGTTAAGTCTCATCTCTGGACATTTTTTTTAGCATGAAAATGAGGGGGGAAAGCCAGTGGAAGGTCAGATCCTCCTAGACCAGTTTGAATGGGTCTAAGTTTACAGACTCTTCCTTGGGTCTGCCCTCCCCTCTGCAAGGAAAGTGACGCCAGCCAGCAGGGAGTTGTCCCCAGGCACACAGGGGCTTGTCCCCAAGGTCCCTGACTGGCTCAACAGATCTAATTATACTTTTACTCACTTTAACATCTAGTTTTTAAGTCACAGTCAAGCTGAATTACAAACAGTGAAAGCTAAATTATTTTAGTGGTATAGAAATGTTGACAGAAAAATACAACTGAGTAGAAACAGCTTATGCTAAGATAAGGCGTGTTTATTAAACTACTGTTAGGATTCAATGGTCCTACCATCCTCCAAGATGGTTTATTTTGCACACATGGTCAATTATCCTTCAGGGGACTCAGAAGCAGAAGTAGGTATGGCTGTCCCCACTTCAAAGATGAAGACACAGGGACTGGTTAGGTGACTACTCTGGTTTACTGTCATGGAGAACACGGTAAGGTGTATGAACAGTTACAAAGAAAACTTGGGCCCAAAATGGTATCACTTAGGGACACCTGGGTGGCTCAGTCGGTTAAGCGTCCGACTTCGGCTCAGGTCAGGATCTCATGGTTCATGAGTTCGAGCCCCACATTGGGATCTGTGCTGACAGCTCAGAGCCTGGAGCCTGCTTCGGATTCTGTGTCTCCCTCTCTCTTTGCCCCTCCCCCACTTGCGCTCGGTCTCTCTCTCCTTCAAAAATAAACATTAAAAACATTTTTTTTTTTTTAAATGGTATCACCTATGTTAAGGCCCATGTCAGCAAACCAAGACTTCCTACCTAACTGCAGTTTCAACACCCCCCTCCCACATGCTTCAACCAGCCAAACTGGAATTTCCTGGTTAACATTAAGAGATAATCCCTTGATAGACCCCTTCCAATCCCCTTAGGAGGGAGACCTTGCCTAAAGCAATGCATTCCTGGCTAATTAGTTCCTTCTTCCTTCCTTCCTCCCTTCCTTCCTTCCTCCCTCCCTTCCTTCTTCCTTCCTTCTTTCCTTCCTTCTTTCCTTCGTCCTTCCTTCCTCCTTCCTTCCACCTCCTCTCTACCTTTAAAAAACCTTCCATTTGGGGGGCACCTGGGTGGCTCACTTAGGTCATGAGTTCCTGAGATCCAGCCCTCCACCAGGCTCTGTGCTGACAGCACCTGCTTGGGATTCTCTCTCCCTCTTTCTCTGTCCCTCCCCCATTCTCTCTGTCTCTCTCTCAAAAATAAACATTTAAAAAATAATAATAATAAGGATGAAAACCAAGGTAGAAATTCCCAAAAGGGGCATTATGTGTTCCTCTGAGATGATTCTAGGCTTATATTGTCAGTCTACAGTTTTAATGTATTGTATATTAGAGCACATACGCAATATTATACTACAATCCGTAATTTCATGGATATTATTACTTAAGATGAAGGTAAAAGAAAGGAACTGATTTAAACTTTTTTAATGTTTGTTTATTTTTGAAAGAGAGACAGAGAGAGAGAATGAGCAGGGGCAGGGCAGAAAGAAAGTGGAACAGAAGATCTGAAGCAGGCTCTACAATGACAGCATAGAGCCCAAGGTGGGGCTCAAACTCATAAACTGTGAGATCATGACCTGAGCCAAAGTCGGACGCTCCACGGACTGAGCCACCCTGGTGCCCCAAAAAGGGAATTGATTTCAAGAAAAAAAACTGAATATAGTAGATGAATAAAATACTATAAACATTAAAACAGGAATAATGTAACATGATATAATGTATGATCTAACTTAATACTATTTATTATTTTAATATATTTTACAGAAATCATATTTATATAAATGTTCAAATATATTGTATATTATGCATAATTTATAATTATTGTATTATATTTTACTTAGAAGGTTAATAATATATATTGTACTATATACATTGTATGTTGTACTATATTGTGCTATTATATATACAATATATTATATCATTGCAGTGTAATATATATATATTTTATAAGCAAATACATGTTATATACATATATGTAATTATATATTATATGTTAACACA
Organism: Panthera pardus; assembly: GCF_024362965.1. Lineage (NCBI taxonomy): Eukaryota > Metazoa > Chordata > Mammalia > Carnivora > Felidae > Panthera > Panthera pardus. The sequence goes on from NW_026526765.1 coordinate 145,678,019, forward strand.
ATGCATGTTATAGTACCACAACATAATATAAAACATAGTATATAAATAATAAAATATAAAATAGTAATTAAATGTAGATATAGTAGAGATTGTAGGAGAACTGGGGAAAAGTTGAATTTCAGGAAACACAGAACTAAGGCATTTAAGAAAGTTATCAGACAGCAGAGGTGGTAATACAAAAGGCACTAAGCAGGAAACATCTTTAGGATCCTGGGATTCCAATGGATAGCGAAGAGGTGTGGGGGGTGTGAGAAGGGGTGGGGAGTAAAGAGCCAGGCCCGTCCCTGGAGCCCTAGGAGGCCAGGGGAGTCCTTTGCTGGGAAAGCACAGGGAGGGAGACAAGGAGGAGGAGGCCTGCGGGAATGGGAAAGGCCTGTAGGATTCCCAGGGGAGGGGTCCAGCATGCAGCTGAGGGGGGAGATTATCTACAGGAAATAGAACTTTAAGCATGGGGGAAGAGAAATAAGCAAATCAATCGATTCCACACTCCAGGCCTCAAGAAAATTCCCAGAAAGACAGACCTAAAGAGAAAAACCAACACTCTGTACTGCATCCCAACTTGCTGGGTGATTTTTTATGGTAAAATAGGGAGTTGGAGAACAGTCAGCCACAAAACACTTGATTCAAAAGAGCAAACCAATGAGCTTCCCTTCCTTGCCGGAGGCCAGCCACACCCGAGGAGTCAGGAGCCTGAAACCACCCCCAGCCCACCTGTCCGGAGACTCTGTTATGGGGCACCAGGGTGCAGACGGGAGCATCCCCTCCTTACTGGCCTTGTCCAGGAAAGACCCTGAAGGCCTTGCTTAGACTCCCAGCAGACGTCATTCGTTCCTACTGCAGACACTGTCCTCACATGGAGGATGGAATTCTAATTCCAATACACCATTTCACCTCAATCCCACTAGTGCACAATCCTACAGGGAGCCTGATGTCTTGAGTTACAGCAGAAGACCTTCCCCGGTGGCGAGCAGGTCTACCTGAACAATAAGCCTAAAATCAGAGCCAAACTTTGCTAAAAGCTTTGCTAAAAGCTAAAAAAGCTTGTGATGTAAAGGCAGAAGAAACGCTTCGGCACATACAGCCTCCTGCTTTGTGGACCATCCCGTTCTCCAACTCAAGGGTTGGCAAACTTTCTGTAAAAGACCAGAGTAACCGTTTTTTGACTTTGCAGGTCATACAGTCTCTGGTGCAACTACTCAACTCTGCTGGTTTCCCAAAAACCGCTGTATCCAATTTGTAAACAAATGGGCATGGCTGTGTTCCAATAAAACTTTGTTGATAAAAGCAGCCAGGCTGGAATTGCCCAGGAGGCCATCTTTGGCCCATGGGCTATTGTTTGTCAAGCCCTTGTCCTAATGAATCAAGTATTTGCCTTCTCTGCCCACATTCTCTCTTACCAGAACTAGGTTCGGCTGCCTTGAAATATATTATTGCCTTTCTCCATCTCCACTGTGAGATCCACCTAGACTCTAGGTCCTGCTCCCTGGCTATGGCTTTGTATTTTCCTTCTTTCTTTCTTTCATTCTTTCTTTTATTTGAGAAAGATTGCAAAAGCAGGGGAGAGGGGGAGAGGGGGAGAAAGAGAGAGAGAGAGAGAGAGAGAGAGAGAGAATCCCAAGTAGGCTCCATGCTGGAGCCTGAAACAGGGCTCAATCCCACAACTCTGGGTTCATGCCCTGAGCTGAAATCTAGAGTCAGACGCTCGACTGACTGAGCCATCGCCCAGGAACGTTCACCGAATGGCCATTTACAATGTGTTGGTGTCACACTTAGGTTCTTCATAAACACTGTCTTACTAAATTCTCAAAACAACCTAATGAGAGGGGTGTAATTATATGTTCATTTTACAGACACAGAAACTAAGGCTAAGAGGGGTCCCTTTTTCTTTTCATGGCCATGCAGGGCGAGGCCAAGTTCTGATTCCAATCTGTTTGGATGCAGAGGCAGGGTTCTTAAAGGCTCAGTGGGCTGCTTCCCAGCAGCACCTGTGGCTGTTTAGACAGGTGTCCGCCAACAGCTCTTCCTCTCCTATCCTCTGGGGGGCGCATCTTTGCGTCATCAACCGCACCCCGCTGGACAGTGATAGGCCCCACCAAATAGCATCTTCCCCTTCAGGCAACAGCTCTTCTACTTTTCACACCGTTTTCACAGGCAACGCAAATACAACTGCCAGAGAAGGTCCCATCCCACTATGACCAGAAAATGTTCATGTTTGTAAGCCTATATATTAAGGATGTCTCTATGTCATGCCTCCCACAGCAGTCAAGCCCCCAAGGGTATCAGAGATCAGCCTGTATCCGCAACTCTGTCCCTTAGGATCAGAGTTGGTTAGGGAATCCTGCTGTGCCTGGAAATCTCAAAACGCAGCGTGTGTTCCCCCAGAATATTCCCACACGGTAACAAGGCTAGGGGAGCTGAGAGGAATGGATAACGTAAACACATCCAGCTGGGGCCTCGGAGACTGCTGGGGAGGGAAGGCTGCTTCTCAGCAGAAAAGATCCAACAGGAAAAACTGAAACAAAGTCAATGAGATGATTTTAACACCCTGCTCTTCTTCCTGGGAAGGAGGAAGAGACTGTAGCCCTTCTGTGGAATGCCCTCCAGTGTGGTTAAGAAGAATAAAAACCGGTAAAAAGAGCATGAACTGCTCTGACCCCACTGACAATGTACACGTCATCACTACACCAAGAGCGGAGAAAGGATCTGAGAGCAAACGAACCAAAGTTCACATGCAGCCTGGGAATGCAGCGAGAGCAAGCATCACAGGGTGCCTGAGCTCAGCACCTCCACCCCACCAGCCTCCCCGATGACTCTCTTCCTTTGCAATTGTGGAATGTGTTCCCATGTGGCAATGCGTCCTAATTCAGGTCTTGAAAATAAGCCTTCAACCCACCCTCCATCACAGGGAGCATCTCCCTGTGGCCATGTGTGCTCCTGTCCGATGGTTGCCGAGAAGACCTTTTTGCAGCAGGATAAATGTTTGCCACTGACAGTGCTGTGCGGTCCCCACCTGGGATGTTCTGACACAGGCTTGAGGGACTCAGTCCTACACGCACATCTGCTTTCCCCCTGTGGCCAGGTACATAATGCTGCCATGAAAAGGACTTGGATACATCAGTTTAAAATAGCTGCCAGGGAAGCAATCTGTGTGTACAAGGTACCAGACTAAACAAGCCTGTGAACATGACAGCGAGCGGGCTGGATCCTCACCCCCCAACGCAAGGGACACCCAGGGGACACATCCGAGATGTGAAGCAGAACACGGCCAGAGCGCAACAACTGAAAAAATAGGTGTGGTTGTCACAGGAGATGAAAGAGATTGTGTAAAATAGATATGCTGAAGAAAACAAAAAATACAGAAGGTAGAATCTTTCTGAAGTGATATAAGAAATCTACTAGAGCCAATCAGTGAGTTCCAAATCAAGAAAATTTTTTTTAAGTTTTATTTATTTATTTTGAGAGAGACAGAGATAGCACAAGCTAGGGAGGGACAGAGGGAGAGGGAGAGAAGCAGAGAGAGAGAGAATCCCAAGCAGGCTCTGCATTGCCAGCTCAAAGCCAGATGTGGGGCCTGAACCCACGAACCCTGAGATGATGAAGTGAGCCGAAACCAACAGTTGGATGCTCAACTGACTGAGCCACCTACATGCCCCAAGAAAATTTTTTAAAAATAGTTTTCATCCCTAAATGCAAATGCTATGGCTTCCCCCAACCCCCCAAAAAAGCATATTAGAGATTTTGCTTTGTATCACTACTGCTTAATTTTTGGAAGTCTGGCCAAGGGCACTTTCATGAAGTATCCTTTTCGATATTGGTAAATGTGAACAAATAGTGAGGTTCTGGACTGAAATTCTAATGAGAAAGCAGTAGAGATTCTATTCAAAGTATTTTTCAACAGCATCAAAGTTTGCAACATCAGCCACAGGTTTAAGCAGTGAGCTAAAGCTTTCAACTAACAGCGTACTTAACTACGTAAATACATCTTAAGCCATTCTCACTTCAAGACAGCAATCCATGCTCTTTAACAACTTTTTTCCCGAGTATGGGAAGATTTACCAATATGAAAATTGACCAATGGCGAGTTTCTAAAAGCCAAAACTTATAGCCTTAAAATTTCATAGCTAAATCCACACAAAGTTTTCAGTCAAAAGCTTTGCTTGGGTATATGCCTAGAAGTACAAGATGTGCCTTTGAAAAGCATGAGGTGACTATTATAAACCCCATGGCCATCACTTCTATGTCACATTATATGCATGCAGCCTCAATAAACATTCAGCCTAATTATTATTTTTCAATATTTTAAATAACACATAATCTTAAGAATAAATCCAATACTAAGACACAATTTCCTTTAGCCACCTAGCAAAAAGTTCAGCACTGTAAGAATTAGTACCCACGTGTTTTTTTAAACACTCATGACAGTAGACTCTATTCTCAGAAAACCATGATCCAAGGTCAAAACCATGGTAAGTGTCTTTCACTTCCTCCCCAAAATTCAGCATGTTTGTGTCAAAACTAATATACAACTATTACATAGAATTTCCTTGGAAGCTTCCAGAAAGAAAGAAGACTACCTCAGTGACAATACAATAAAAGCTACATAACCAAATCTCAATAGTCAGATGACTTGGAAACAACTCCTTCTTAACACCTACTGAGTAAAACTACTATGGATAGGGTACTTGGGAGGCTCAGTCGGCTGAGCATCCGCCTCTTGGTTTCAGCTAGGGTCATGATCCCACAGTTTCATGAGTTCTAGACCCACATCTGGCTCTGTGCTGGCAGCACAGAACGTGCTTGGGATTCTCTCTCTCCCTCTCTGTCTGTCCCTTCCCTGCTCCTGCTGTCTCTGTCTCTCTCAAAACAAATAAAGAAACATAAAAAATTTAAAAATAAAAACCACTATGGCTAAATGCATTATTGGGCCAATATGCTCCAAATACTAAAGAAAGCAAAGGACAAATTAGTCCTGTAGATACCGACTGTTAAAACCTGTCTACGATAGTTCGGTTCAATGTTTATGATGTCTGAATCCTAACATGTTTTACAGATTCAAAAAGCAAAGTCCAAAAACTCACCCATCAACAACACATCATTCAAAAAGAGAGACTGGCATCAAACAGACTCAACTAATGATTATTTGACATGAAACGGAAGAGAAGACACAAGCTCCCTGAGAAAAAGTCAATCTAATCAGTGTACCAAGAATACTTTGAGAGATGTTACTTGTCATATTTACACACAAAAATTCTCCATTCCTTCAGACCACTGTTCTCCAAGCACTGTGACGTACTAAACAAAACTCTTGCCAGAGACAAATCCAGGGCAGGAAAGAAAAAGTGCTTTTGATTTACATATCCTGTAGCCCTACGATGAATGCCCACAGAAATGCTGTCAATTATGTCTTTTACACGTATGCCTTTGGCTGTTTACTACCCCTATCCTTTCAGTAGGGATTTAACACCAGAATTTTCCATTATCCAAATTATTCCCTTTGCTTACTTTTCAAAGCACCTCATTTAACTCTTTTAAGTCACCAGGGTCCTCATTAGTGATGAGGAGATGCCATCAGCTATGACCTGGATACACTTAGCTCACAAAGAGCCTTACTTCCAGCATGAAGCCACATGTATGGCAGGTTTTGGGGGCAGGGAGGGGTGGGGATGGCTATTTTGGTAAAAACTGTTGGCCATAACATTAGAGTACTTTCACACTCCTTTACAGACTTGAAACCTAACAGTGAAAATGAGCACTTACCTTCTCAGGTAGCCAACATGCCCAAAGGGAGAATGTGAAGTATCTCGGTTCAAAAAAAAAATACTGGCTGTCCTCAGTAGATATCAAAGCTTTTATTAAAAAAAAAAAAGAAAAAAAAAAAAAGAACAGACACACACACACTCTAGATTGTTAAACTAATGAACACTGTCCAAATGCCCACCTTTTTTTTTCTGCTCCCACTCATAAGACTTACGAAAGAAAGAAAAAGAAAGAGAGAGAGAGAGAGAAAGAAAGACGGAAAGAAAGAAAGAAAGAAAGAAAGAAAGAAAGAAAGAAAGAAAGAAAGAAAGAAAGAAAAATTCATCACTGTTTCCCAAAGCCCAGAGAAGCTGGGCTTCCAATTCCTTCATATATATATGTATATATATATGTATATACGTATGTATATATATATATATGTATATATAAATACGTATATACATATATACACATACATATATATGTGTGTGTGTGTGTATATATATATATATGTATATATATATTTTATATTAACTAAGTGCCATAATGTATATATAAACTCACGTAATCTTCATAACCACCCGATGAGAGACATACTCTGTATTTCTCTTTTTACAGACAGGGAAACTCAAGTACAGAGAAAGTAAGTAACTTGTCCAAGGTCACACAGCTAATTAGTGGCAGAGCTGGGTATGAGCCCAGACAGAATGGCTCCAGAGGCAATACACAAAGCCACGAGGCATGCTGCAGGAAAACAGTAAACAACCCAAAGGAGAGTCTGATTGCTCCGCTCAGCAGGAAAGTTTGCAGAGAAAAATTTCAGAAATTAGGATTTCTATAGCTTCCTACAATAAAAAAGACTGGGAACATTTGGGGACAAAGTTATCTTCCAATGCCGGCTCGCACACTATTTCTATATCAACTTTAATTGTTACACAGGGATACCCTTTTACAAACCTGGTTAGCTGATATTTAGAAGCCAAGACCATGGGCAAATAGGAAGACACAGCCAACTAGAGAAGCAAATTTCCAGACTCACGAAGTAGCACAGTACTGAAGATACTAACTGCTAAATGTGACGGAGACACTCCAGAAAACAACTTTATTGGTTACTTAACACAGTGGTTTGTAAGCACTTCAAAAATGAAAGGAAGGATATAAATTTGGGGGAGGACAATCTGAAAAACTGTCAATTGTCTTAAATGATATCCTTGACCTCAGGAACTTCTCTCTTGGCAATTTTTCCCCAAGAAATCATCAGGGATGTTCACCATTATAAAAATGATTTCAGGGGTGCCCAGCTGGCGTAGTCGACTCTTGATCTCAGGGTTGTGAGTTCAAGCCCCACGTTGGGTTTAGAGAAGACTTAAAAATAAAACCTTTAAAAAAATGATCTTATATAGGTTCTTTCTATTTTTTCAGTATCCAAAATAAGGAAAAGGATTAAACTGATTACAGCCATATGATGGGGGAAAAAATTGGATCTATTAAGAATGTTTAATGGCATGGGGAAATCAATAGAAAATTACATGAAAAGAAATCCAAGTTTCTTTATACGGATACAAAGCAAATACCGTATCCATCCACTTTGCATAAATACATTATAACACAAATAATCATTATCTCTAGGTGGTGAGACTACACAAACATTGTTTCTTATGGCTTCTGTTTTGCCAATTTTCTAATACGAAGAGTTATTAATTTTATAATCTGGAAAGGAAAGAGAAACTTTTAAGAGGAAAGGCATTTGGTCATGAAGCCTACATTATTACAAAGTTTAAAATAGTAAGTGCGTCAACTTAACTGTCACTAGACTTGGAGGTCATGAGACTGCAGTTCCCAAGGAATACGTGGATTCAGTGAGGGATCTGCTAGCCCTGGTGACATTCTTGTAGAGAAATGTGGGCTGGCTGATAGTCAGGGTTCACAGAGTTGCTATTACTTTTAAGGCTGTACCAAATATCACAAATGAGCAGATGTCTAACAACACAAAAGGTCCTATGTCCAAGCTCTGGCTGTGGCTGATGAACTCATGCCTCGAGCCCGGGTTCCCAGGGTACATTTTTCAAACTTCCGGCTAGCAAGAAGCCCGGAAGAAGAGTTAAATGTGTCAATGGCAGGTGTGCAAATCGGGGGCGGGGGGGGGACCACTAATATTGACCATGTTTCCGGAACAGAATTGAGCACACATTTGGGTCTCACCAACACAGCAGCTCTATAGCCAGCATTTTCTGAACCTAAATAAGTAAACACTGCAATTATGATTCACATGATTCTGACAGGCTGAAACACAGGTCTGAAACCAAGATGCTACAGAAGAGTGTCAATAAATATAGAGCCATACATTCAGTTCAAGAACAATTTTACAAGTGTTACTTGGCAAGGGTTGTGTGAAGCAATGACCATTTTAGACCAATAACAGTCGGTACCACGTGGCATCTTTGACAAAGGAGGTTAACAACCCCATCTGAAAGTGCTGAGTACATTTCTAACTTTCTTATTTGGAAAGGGAATTCAGCAACAGAGGGCAAGTACAGAAGAATATGATCAGGGACATTGTAAGTCTGATCAGGAACATTCAAAGAAACTGGGACTATTTAATGAGGAGGGCATTTAAGGGGAACTAACCAATGTTTGCTCTGTGATTCTACGAAGGGGGGGGGGGGCATCCATTTATTCTGCTAAACTGGAAACTGCAGTCTGTCGTCTTTTGTCTCTACCACTCCGCTGAAACTGAGCGCCAAGGTCAGCAATGACCTTCAAATTTGCCACATCCAAAAGGTACTTCTCTACCCCACTGTAACAGACTCCACAGCATTCGATACATAGCACCGCGCCCCTCCTTACAAGACTGCCATCTGCTCGTCTGGGACACTTCACCTCACCTCTTTTTTTCTGTTCCTCCTTCACACAACCTATAGATGTCAGATGCTGATCAACTCTTGACTTTCTCATCTTTATTCTTGCTCAATGACTTCACCAATCCCCGTGGCTTTAAAAAGTCTCTACACTGGGGTGTCAAGGGGGCTCAGTCAGTTGAGCGTCTGACTCTGGATTTCGGCTCAGGTCATTACCTCAGGTTTTGGGATTGAGCCCCGTGTTGGGCTCCACGCTCTCAGTGTAGAATTCTCTCTCTCCCTGTCTCTCTGTCCCTCTCCCCAGCTCACGCTCTTTCTCTCCCTCTTTCTCTAAAAAAAAAAGTCTCTACGCTGACCACACCCATTTAAAGTTCCACTACAGACTTTTCCTCAGAACCCTGTATAATCAGAAGCATTTCAAATGTTCTCTGCTAATACAAACTCCTGCCTCCTCATCTTTACCCTTCAATGTGTGTCTTCCCAAGGGCACCTGGGTGGCTCAGTCGGTTAAGCGTCCGACTTTGGCCCAGGTCACGATCTCGTGGTTCGTGAGTTCGAACTCTGCATAGGGCTCTGTGCTGATGGCTCAGAGCCTGGAGCCTGCTTCGGATTCTGTGCCTCCCTCTCTCTACCCCTCCCCTGCTCGACTCTGTCTATCTCTCTCTCAAAAATAAATAAGCATTTAAAAAAAATTTTTTTTTAAATGTGTGTCTTCCCCTCCTAGTACCATAGGCTCAGTTGCTCTGACCAGAAACCTTGGATCTGTCCCTGTGACATCCCTTGCCCTAACCTGCCACATCCAACACGGTGCTAGGAAGTCCACTCCACCTTCAACATGGGTCTCAAGTCAGACTACTCCTCAACATCTCTCACTATGACATGGCTTCCCAAGAACCTCCTGATCATCTCCAGACCAGTCTGCTCAGAACATCAGCAAAAGGTCTGTTTAGACATGTTGGGTCATGACTCTCCCGTGCTTTAAATGTTCTGTTTTTTTTTTTTTTTTCCTTAAAGCTTGGTCTGCCACCTCCTCTTCAAATATTTTTAAGTTTATTTATTTATTTATGTGCATGAGTGGGGAAGGGACAGAGAGAGAGAGGGAGAGAATCTCAACCGGGCTCTGCACCATCAGTGCAGAGCCCCACATGGGGTTCAAACTCACAAACCGTGAGATCATGAACTGAGCTGAGGTCTAGGGTCAGACGCGTAACCGACTGAGCCACCCAGGTGCCCCAACTCTTTAATGACTTCGAGGCCATGCACTTTGCAAAAAAAAAAAAAAAAAAAAAAAGGAAAGAAAAAAGAATCTCCAAATCATTATCAAGGCCTCAAGACCTTTCAATATCACAATCCTACATCCCTGTCACTCCACACCCGGTACCATTCTCCACCCTCTTGGGCCACACTGGTTTGCTCTCATTTTTTAAGTGCAGGAAACTCCTTCTGGTCACGAGGCCTTAGCACAAACTGTTCCCACACACTCTGCCAACTGCTGACGACTTCTTTTCTTTCATGCCTCAGTTTCAAAGTCAAATCCTTAGAGAATGCTCCCCTGATTACCCTGTCTGCTGTGTACCACCCCCCACACCTCCTATTATGTTCTACCTCGGCCCTTTCTATCCCCTTCCTGGCACTGATCATGACCTCCAAGGACTTTGTTTCTTAATATTTCCCTCTTTCCCGAGCCCTGTGTCCTTGGAATGTCCTTATTCTCCATACTATGTGCAAGGCTCAAAAACTTTTACAATGTGAAGCAAGAAAGGAATAAAACCAGACTTGACCTCGATGTAAAGAAAATCTTCCTAAAACTAACAGCCATCTGGAACAGCCAGCCTTGTGGGCACAAACTGCGATTCACAGGAAAAGGGTTCAAGCAGAAAGGTGGGTGACCACTTTCATCTATGATGACAGACAGGGATTTCCCATGCAGGGTGGGATACTGGGCCAGATAATCCCTTCCATGCAGATTCTGGTTTTACAAATAGAATTCGTAAGGAGTTTCAGGTTAAAAATACACTCCCAAAGTAGCAGACAGCCTATTATTTTTTCTGGAGCAGAAATTTTTCCTAAAGTGGCCCCGCAAAACCACTTGACATCCTGCCCAGCAGTGACTTCCTGAAGTGAAATCAGTGCGGGCTCCCTCTGCGCAGCCTGCCAGATGTGGTTGGGGACGAGGACAACCCACGGTGCCCTTCTTTCCAAGCTCTACAAACACGTGGCCCAGAAACAAGCTGGCAGATCAAGGAAACCCTCTTGCGGTAAACCTAAAGCTGCACTCTCCATTCATTTGTGACGCTGCTCTGTAAACACACCAGGATCGCTTTATTTAGCGTCACACCCATTAATAATGCAGCGATCTTTACAGAGGCAGGCAGAGAAAATTAGTCCTGAGTGATTTCGTTACTACAGCGTATACGCGAAGTCAAAGGGTCGGAAAGTCCCATTACAACTGATGTAGAAGCTACTGGCAATGCAGGTATCAGCCACGGAGCTGTCTGCCACAGGACAAAGCAATTCTGGCGAGTTCCCCACCTCTCTATCTTCTGGAGTCCTACCGCAATCCTCATCTACCTCGTTGACAAGAGCAGAGACCTCAGGACCCACGCACAAGCCCTCCTTCTTCTACTTTTTCAGCTTCCTTCATCTCTAAATGTTTTAAGTAAAAACATTAAAACATGTGACAAATAGTCAGTCGCCCCTGGTGGCAGCATCTTTACCTGTGATTATTTCTCAGCAGATCAGATAAGGTACCACCAGATATCACACAATGTTGCAAATAAGCTTTGGAGGCCATAAGCTTTGCCCTTAAATTTTTCTCAAAAAAAAAAAAAAAAATCTGTTCTCAGGCAAATGAACTTTTTGAACTTCAAACAGCCAAAGATATTTAAAATTCCTTTTTGTAATCTCCAGGGTTAATGACGCTGTGGAGGAATAATGTGTGGGGAAGAAGTGAATGTATAAACTCTTTTGGAAGGGCTGGTGGGTAATGCCTTTCCATTTAAAACACAAATGCCCTTGGGGCACCTGGGTGGCTCAGTGGGCTAAGCTAAGCGACCCAACCGACTCTTGAACAGAGTTTCCACTCAGGTCATGATCTCACAGTTTCGTGAGTTGAAGCCCCGCGTTGGGATCTGCACTGACAGTGTGGAGCCTGCTTAGGATTCGCCCTCTCCTTCTGTCCCTCCCCCGTCTCATGCTGTCCCTGTTTCTCTCAAAATAAATAAACTTAAAAAAAATTTACAACACAAAATCCCTTTGATTCAGCAATCGGACTCCTGGATATTTACCATATGCATATACTCTAATTAGTAGATTAAAGTCAGTATGCAAAAGAACATTCATTTGTGGTATTGCTTATAATAGCAAAAACCTAGAAAACTCAAAATGCCTATTAGTGAACCACGGTACAGCCATAAAATGGGATAATATTCCGGTGCTAAAAGAGAACGAGACAGGCCTCTATGTGTTGATGAGGAAAAACCTCCAAGAGATATTAAGGAATAAAAGCAAGGGTTGTCTGTACCTCAACACATCTAAAGAGTCATTTGTGAGAATTCTGGAAGAGTATATGAGAAACTTAAAAGTGGTCACCCCTCAAGAATAGGTCTGAGAGTATATGAAATGTGACTATCCCATTTATTTTAAATTCTCCTGTACTGTTTTATTACTACATGTATTATTATTTTATGAGTAAGAATGGTAACTCTATGCCATATTTTCTGCATGGTCTGGAAGCATCTACCTTCTCTTTGTAGGAGGGGGTAAGGGAGCATTCTCCCCAGGCTCCCCAAGGCAAGGCAGAGTCTGCTAAATGGGTGCTTGGCCACACCTCTCCAGCCACGGCCTTCAGACATGATCAAGGCTCCTGCCCTCACTCACTCCTTCCTCCTTTGGGTGGCCTAGATGCATAAGTAGAAAGAATGTTTAATTTCTGTTCTTCCAGTTTTAGGTCTAAGTCATCCATCACTGAAAAGTGAACTTGAAAGAGAAAGAGTTAGTTATCCCACTGCAAAAGATACCAAAAGAACTAAGAGTGTTTCCTCTAATGCTACTTATGTAATTATACTGTTACTGAGACAAGAATCAAATAAAAATGTTTTCAACTTTCAAGTATGTACCTGCGGTGCTTCCAAATTCCATGAGACCCAGAAAGAGGGAGGTCCACGGGGCTTTCTTTCCCAATTTAGAATCTTGTGTTTGTCTCTCTCAAAAATACTAAGCAACTATTTCATCTAAAATTGCTTCCACACAAGAAATTCAAGGATACTGAGGTTGCAAAGATGAAGTGGAATCTACATTCCAATTTTCCGATGTTGAAGATCTTAAAGCGTATTTGAACTTGACTGGGTACTTATTCCCTCAAAGACATGCCCCCAATCCCATGGAGAAGGAGAAGAGGCAAAAAGGAAAGTCACAAGACATCATACCTCTGTTCTTCCTATTACATGACCTGAGACTTAAGAAGGGCAACCTTTCCGAATCATATAAAAGCAGTCCCTACAGTGTTTTTCCTTTTTCAGAAGACTGTGGGGGCTCCTGGGTGGCTCAGTTGGTTAAGCATCCGACTCTTGATTTTAGCTCAGGTCATGATCTCATGGTCATGAGATCGAGCCCCACATTGGACTCTGTGCTGACAGCACAGAGCCCCATCTCAAAATAAATAAATTAACATTGGAAAAAAAAAAAGAAGACTGTGATACATAGGCATTTACTGAAGTTTGTTTATTTATTCATCATTCATTCTCAGGGTCAGGGTTTATTTTTGTTGTTGCTGCTTTGGCTTTACCAATGGATATATAGAAAGTAAAGCCAAATGTCTACTGGAAAAAAAAAGTCTAATATCTACTCAGCTGCAAAACTGCTCCCACTAAATCTGATTTTATGGAAGCATTCTGACACACACACACATACACACAGTGATTTCATTTTTGGTTGGGGAGGGGTATTCAAGTAATTAGTGGCAAGGACAAACTAAGGCCGGGTGCACTGAGCTGTCTGTGGTACTGAAAACGACACCAGAGCTGCAATGCACTGAGCTCTGTTCTTTCAAAGCCTCCTCATCACACTATTTTAATTCAGGCACTTCCGACCATGACTCACCTGAACCATCTTATTTTGCCAGAGTGTGTATAAACATTTTATAAAAGGTCACACTGACTTACTTTCCAAGGTTCTCCATGGAAATGTCAGGGCCTCCCCAAGCTTCGTTAAGCAATTCCGGTGGACAGAGAGCCAGAACTCTGGCTATCATGCTTTGCCTGAATGCAGTGAGAAATCATACCATGTACCAGAAACCCACACTAGCTAGCTCTCACCATCCAATCATCATGCTGGTATGCTAAATGGGAAAAGGAAAAACCTGTCTTTTAAGACCACATGCTACATCCAAAGACATGCTCTGATCAGCAACATAACCCCTGTGCTGAATTCTTTCACTCAGAGCAAGTCAGTATGTTTAGAACTGTTAACAGTAAACTGAAAAACTCCTACTTGCTTAAAACTTATGAAAAAAATACACCTATAGCAGTGACATCAATAAGTAGAAAGAAAGAAAGAAAGAAAGAAAGAAAGAAAGAAAGAAAGAAAGAACAATTCTTCATTTTCCATACATATATGCACAAACCTGTACACTTACTTAGTTCCACTGGGCTTCAGGGTGAACTACTTTGGTGATACCACTGACTCTATTATCTCAATAAATTGGTATGTGTTTTTCTGGCTCTTGACTTCCAGCTCAGGGTCCTCAAGTGTATTTAGTCTATTTAGTCCTTTCCCCAATTTATACATTTTTAAAAGCAACTCAGATGAGAATTTGCAGCTTCAGCATGAGGAAGAAACGCCCTCAGATAAAATGCTGAGTGTAAAAGCGACACCCAAAACAACCAAATGATATTACCCGAGCATCTATCTTTAAATTCTCTTCAGTGTGGCTGCTTTAACAGAAACTATATATCATATAAAATAAACCCAATTTAAAAAATCTAACATCCTGTGATATTTACGTCGCCTGAACAGTAGAGAAGTTCACTGTGCTTACAAGTTTTAGAGGAACAACTCATGTCCTCAATTTTGTCACCCATGCCATACATCTTCTAATCAATAGATCTGTGCATTTATGAAACGGAAATAGTCCTCAAAGTGAGCCAGTGAATGGAATTCCAAGCGTGAAAAATCTTTAAAAATATGATTCCTTGTATTTTTATTAGTTTCTAGAAGGCTCAAGAGTGCTAATACGGTATCAAAAAAAAAAAATTTAACAACACATAATTAACATGTGGCCACTCCTCGCAAAGTCCTTTAAGTTATTTACAAAAGCCTCCCGATGATTCTGAAAAAGTCAGTGTTTTCAGGCAGAAGATACTTTGCTCTTGATATCATCCAATGTCTCCCTAGAGAATGCTCATGTAGCTGTGTGCTTTTCAGAAGGAAAGCCCAATGGTGAGAAAGCCAATGCTTACTAAACACACCAGCAAGCTCTCTTTCCAGGACGAATGAAGTAAAACCACTCTAGTCTCCAAGTTTTGTTTTCAGTTACTTGATTTTTTAAAAAATACCTGAGAAGATTTTAATACATTGAACCTATGCATATTCCAAACTTTTAGATTTAGAGAGAAAACATGGACAAAGAAGCTATCTGGACTAGACGCTGGAGGTCTGATCACACTCTACCCTGTGTTGCTGGGCAATCTGGCAATCTACTCACCCCTTACGATTTCAGATTCCTCATCAGTAAACTGAGTCAAAGGACCATTCAGTCCTATTTTGTTCCTCCCAGCTCCAAGTGTCTATTCTTAAAGTCAAAACAAGAAGCTATGCTCATTATGTGTCAAGTCATATTTTAGTATCGCTAAAAAATGTTCTCGATACATTCGAGAGATACACTCGATACATCTCGATAATCGAGGGGCGCCTGGGTGGCTCTGTCCGTGAAGCGTCTGACTTCTCGATTTCAGCTCAGGTCGTGATCTCACTTTTCTTCAAAAAGAAAAATGTCCGAAAGAATCTCAGAAGCCCCCGATCACAAGCACTGAATTAAAACGGCCCTCTGCATATTATTAAAGTGTTCCAATGTGCGTTCGCCTTGTTCGGCCAGTACACTTTTATGACTTACCTTTGAATATTCTCACTCTTGATTCACTAACTTTATCCCTTCAAAGTGGCACTGTCCCAAGTTTCTGCAAATGTTAAAGTATGATGAAGGAATTCTCCAGGCTCCTTTAGGGCCAGGGGTGTCTTTATTCTGTTTGCATGATAGTTAAAATTGGTTTCTTCCATGTTTGGTATGTGCTTGCTAATTACTAACCTAAAACTGATTTAACTTATAATTAACGCTCAATCATTTAAATGGCAAGTTCCATATGATGTTTTAAATTTAAAGGCAACTACAAAGGAAAGTATCCTAAATGTGAGGATTTAATACTTCCAAAAAATACTCAACAACTGCTCCCCCAACAAAAAAAAAAAAAAAAAAAAAAAAAAAAATCAGAAAATACGTATCAGTGTAAATTCCAAACTGGAAAATCCTGCTTAATTTTTGAAAACTCTAGTTATTTTACTTCACAAACCTTCCTATTCCTCTGACAGAAGGCTACAGCCAAGTAAACAACGCAAAGATGACCCACGAATTTTATACGAGGATTGTGAAATTGTTAGTAATGGCCAAATCTAACAATAGAGTTCCTGGCTGCATTTAAACAGAACATTTCCTAACAAGGCTGCTCACAAGGGCAGTGGCCTTTGCCCTTAAATGATATTAAAAAAAAAAAAGAAGGCAATGTAATGATTGTAGCTAAAAATCGACCCAAGTACCACGTATACAGAATTTGTATGCTAACCTTAGAACAGATTTTTTTTCTTTAATGTTTGGGGATATGGAAAGAGTTTGAGTTTTTCTCATGTCTTATTTACATATATTAGCTAGGAATAACATGCGCTTATTTTCTTCTAAGAGATATTTCTTCTCTAATGTCTACGTTATAAAAAATACTGTACAGAGATGGACCCTGTCTTCTGTAATGACGCACCCACTGGGAGTGGGTGTACCAATCAAGAATACACATTTATTTACCCTACCGATTAAGGCTAGCACCTAACTGGCCTTAAGGAAAGCAAATGCAATGACTGATTTAGAGAACTGTATCTACCTGAAGAATAGAGGGGGAAATCTTAAAGGTTTAAAGGGTAGAACCCAGAAGCGACTGCATGTTAACATGCTGTGTTGTTTTGTTTTGAACTTCTTGAAAGAACAGGTCAGGTGCTAACACAAGACTACAGCGTATGTCTTCTGTAACCTCAAGCAAGGACACAAGGGCTTGGAAAAAGCTGCCTTGCTTGTCCAAGCAGGCAGCAGCGCTCTGGGTCATTCATAAATAGCAGAGCCCAAGTTACCTGTATTTCCCTGGCGTGGTACACGATGATCAGCCCGAGCAGGATGATTGTGGAGAGACTGATAAGGCATTTCAGAGCTAAGGAATACAGTGACGCCTGCAACACAGTCAGACAGAAGCACTTTTAAGAAACAAGTACTTTTGACCACCTTCCGGGGGTGGGGGTCAGTCAGTCCCCAGCAAGTGGAATCGAACTCCCAGGAGGAGGATGGGGATGAGGGGAGTACCTGTCTTGGCTCTGTGATCTGTTAGATCACTTGGCCTCAAAGGGAAGGGAGAGGAGAACAGGGCAGGCTGATGGCCAGGCAGCGCATCCGCGCCATCACAGACTCAAGCGCAGATCCTGGCTCTGGAAACCGAGAGCGAGTTATTGCTGAGTTTAAGTGCTTTGGGTTGAAAGGGGCCTCTGAAATCCCGAGCACACATAAAAGAATAGAGCAGGCTTTCCCCCACTGACTCCTGGAGCTACTTATTTAATGTGCCCAAATGAGCTGGGCACTCGCTGCCTCTAGAACTTTGGCTGCGCACAGAAAGGCTTCCTCTCCTAGAGTTGCCTGGAGGATCAGGGGTGCGTCCGAGCCGTGCTCACCGTCCCGGCGGGCACCTCCGACCGTCCAGAGGAGGCTCGGGACCCGCCGGCAGAGAGTTCCCACCAGTGCTTATCCCAACCACCCAGCGTCCGGCCCGCGGCCCCGGAAGGCTGGGGCGGGGGGGGGGGGGGTGGATTCCAGCGCCTACCTTGTCGTAGGCGCCCCACGACAGCTCGGTCTCGATGACCATGACCACGATGCCGAACATGCCGAAGATGAGCGCGTAGTCGCTGAGCCGCTTGCGCTTCTCGAACAGGGCGCGCCGGTGGCCCAGCTTGTAGCCGATATTCTGGTTCTTCTTTTTGCTGGATTTGGTGCCACTGCTGCTGCCATGCCCGCTGCCGCCGCCGCCGCCGCCACCGCCGCCTCCAGCGCTGCCGCTGCCACCGGCTCCGTAGAGCGCCAGGTTATTGGAGTTGTTGTGCTCCGGCTTAGACACCACAATCTCCGGGGCTGAGGACGAAGCGGCGGCGGCGGCGGCGGCGGCTGCAGACGGGGAGGACGCGCAGCCACCTCCTCCGACGGGCGCGGGGGGCTGTAAGGGCTGCGCCTCCGAGTCCATTTCGTGCAGGTTCCGGCGGGACGCGCTCAAGTTGCTGAGCGGCCGCATGACGCCCCCGTTGTACCTGCAGCTGCTCATGGCTATTTCGGTGAAGGGGTTGCTCTCGCGGCGCGCCTGGGGCTGGTGGTGCTGGTGGTGCGCCGGGTGCGGGTGGTGGTGGTGGTGCGAGAGCGGGGGCCCGGAGCCCAGGCTGCCGAGGCTGCCCGTAGGGCTGGCGGCGGGCTGCAGGCTGTGGCACTGGTGGTACTGGGAGGCGGACGCCGGCTGCTGCGTGTACTGCTGCCGGAGCGCACTGGCATGGCTGGACGGCGTCAGCTCGCTCACATTGAGCTGGCTGCCCCGGCGCGACGAGCAGCAGCAGCAGCACGACGAGCCCGACAGCGGCGAGGAGGTGCGGGTCCGGAAGGCGCCGCCGGGCGAGGAGGTGCGGAGCAGCAGGGACAGGTTATCCCCCGCCCCCGCCCCCGCCGCCGGGGCACCGGAGGAGGCGCAGCTGTTGCACCGGAGGCATGGGCTGCTGCCGCCGCTGCCCGGCTGCTGGTGCGCGAGGTGCGGGTGGTGCTGAGGGTGCGGGAGGGACGCGAAGGGCGGGCACGGCTTGTCCTGGCTCTGTTG
Source organism: Panthera pardus (assembly GCF_024362965.1). Taxonomy (NCBI): domain Eukaryota; kingdom Metazoa; phylum Chordata; class Mammalia; order Carnivora; family Felidae; genus Panthera; species Panthera pardus. The sequence goes on from NW_026526765.1 coordinate 145,696,767, forward strand.
CTGCTGCTGGCAATGCAGGTGTGAGGAGCGCGGCGGCGGCGGCGGCTGCTCTGAGAAGAAGCCGCGCTGGAACTGCAATGGGGTTTCCATGTCAGGGCTGTTAAAGCTGCAGGGAGACCAGGCGGTGGTGCACCCTGCGCAATGCGTTATGGTCGGGAGCGGGGACTCCTGCTGCTGGTGCGAGGAAGGGCCCATGCCGGCTCCGGTAGAATCCAGGCGGAGAGTCCGATTGGTCGGGCGCACCAAAACAATGGGCATGACATCACCTGCGGGGACCGATACTGAGTTTGCGGCGCGCGCGGCTTAGGGGAGCGCGTGTGTGAAAGAGAGATGGGGAGGAGGGAATCTGCAGGATGAGAACCCTGGGGTGCGCAGGCCAGGGCAGAGTGAGGGGGGGGGGGGGCACCTGCCGTTTGGGAGCGCCTGGGAACAGCCCCCGGCTGGGGAGCCCCAGGCAGTGCGGCCGGGCTGCAGGGAAAAGAGAGAAGAAAGGGGCGTCCCTGCCTCCCTCCTTCCTTCCCTCCCTCGCCGCCGCCCCCCCCCCCCCCCACCAGCTGGTGCCGGACGCGCAGTCTAGATCACCTGCGCCGGGCACTGCAGCACGTTGGGCCACCCCAGCAGTGGGTCAGGCGCGGGGACAGTGCGGAACCCCTGCCACTCGTCCGCCCGCGTGCACGCCTCGCTGGGCTGCAGAACAGCAGCCCCCTCGCCTCACGCCCACCTCTCCCCAGTCGTCCCGCGGAGAGTGGGCAGCGGGCTGCCCGCCAAATAACTGCGGGGGCACCCGCTTAGGAGAGAAAAAGTTTGGCGACTGGCTACGCCAGTGCAGCAGGGCTTAGGGAGAACCCCGGAGCCTGAGCCCAGGTTTGGCCGCTGCGAGTTCCGAGTGAGCCCCGCGCCGCGATCATTCCCCCGCCGCTCGGCTCCGGGGCCCGGGAGTCGGGATTGGCTGAGCGGCGCTCCGGCCCGAGTGAGCTGCGGCGCTGGGAGGGTTAACCGCCTTGGCACTCGGGGCCGGGGGAGGATGGGGGCGGGGCCGGAGGAGGGGATCCCCACCGTCCGCGGGAGGAGCCCGCGCGGGCTTCCCGGGTCCCCCTGGCGGGGGCGGAGGGCTTTCCCAGCTACCGCCCGCTCACATTTGCGCCTTCCGCGGAACATGAGGGGCTGGCGCCCCCGGCCGCCGGGTCCCCGGGCTCTGGCGCTCTGGCCCTCTGGCTTCCCCAACGGGTAGGTCCGTTGGCTTCTGCGGCGGTGGAGAGGCGGCTTGCTCGAGGGTACGGGGGCTGCTCAGCGGCCGCCGGCCGCCAGCGCCTCTTCTGTTCCTCTTCCTCCTCCCCACCTGCAAAGCACAGACAAAGCAAAGGCGGGTGTCACTGATGCGCACACACAGAGCATCTCCTTGGCGAGCATCTCCTTGGCGGAGCCCTGACTGCGGCGGCGGGTGGGAGAGGGGCCTGGAGCGGGCTGATTCGCACCGGTAGTTACAGCCTGGCTGGGAAATTATTAATAACGACAACTCCGGCTGAATGTCCACTCCGGGGACAGTCTGGAGTTTGGCTGGAGTCGGGTATAATTATTTACTTTCTAATAAATCCATGAAAATGGCATTTGTGTCTCACCAATTTCCTGCAATGTGCTCTTCTCTTAGGGGATATACCAACACAAAGCAGTAGGGGACCCTTTTCGAGGGCTGTGACTGTTCCATCTTAAGCCCTTCTAGTTCGTTTTTCTTTGTAAATTGAAATCCCCGTCTCCCCGAGGAAGGAAATGGCAGACACTAGCCAGCTGAATATTTGTTTCCGTTTTAAATCGTAATTTTAAAGCGTGATTTTTATGATCAATATTATAATGAATTAGACCAAGAAATTGGAGTGTAAGCAGATAACCCTCATTAGGTAATTGGAATTTTCAGCTGGATCCAATTTCTTGATATTCTACTCGGCATCTGCCCTGAAGTTGCTTACCAGGTACCTTGTCCTCACAGTGTGTGTGCGCGTTTTCAATGCCATGGAGTGAATAATTCATTTTAGGATATCCTTTGGACACGGGTTAAACAATTTTAATGTTTTGTACGTGCAAGTAAACAGATCCACAAGAAGAAAAGGACAGGGTTGCTTTTAGGCCCATAGACCTCGACTTCAGACACTGAGTACTGTCACAATGGACAGTTTTCAATAGCCTTGGTCAAGCATAGAATTTGAATAGCTAAAAAGTGGAGACACCATTTTGTTTTTATCATCTCCCATGATTTTTAGCAATTCAATAAAACATGTTTAGAATTCTGAAAGTCATCGAATCGCTGGGGTGGCTGAGTAGATAGTGCATGAATTTCATGGTGAGCATGACCATTGCAAACAATTCTAATGAGCTGAATTTCAAATGACAATGAAGCCTTCCAAATCAAAAGTGATTCACCTGCTGGGGTGAAACAAAATTCAACTCAAGCACAAAATCAATCATACATTCCTTTTCACTTTATAACCCATTCTATAGGCTTCTTCCAGTTGCTCTGTGTAGCTGAATCGAATGCAGGGGATGCCTGGGTGGCTCAGTCAGTTAAGCAGCAGACTCCATTTCAGCTCAGGTCATGATCTCAGGGTTGGTGAGATCAAGTCCCTCATTGGGCCCTACACTGACAGCACAGAGCCTGCTTGGGATTCTCTCTGACCCTCCCCCATGCGCATGCTCTCTTTCAAAATAAACATTTTAAAAAAGAGACAAGTTTGATTCTTCTTTACAAATTAAATTCTTCAAGGAAGGGTTGCCACAGTAAATCACTACTTTGCCTAACCTTTCATAAATTTAGAAAAAAGAGGACATAGTTGCCTCCCCAAATATCACAATTGTTGCCAGCCGCAAATTAGGTATAAGGTTGTAGAATTACTAAAACACCATAAGGAATGGCTGTGTTCTATCACACTGACTTTCTCAAATAGCAAGTTCAAAGCTTTAAAGAGAGGTTCCATACACAAAACAACAGGGACAAAATATCATGTCGTTTGCCATGTATATCTCTATGCCTTGGTTAGAGATTAGGTGCAGTACCATGAATCATAGAGAAACAAAGAGCGTTGACTAAGATTTATGGCAATGACGTACAGAGTTCCCATGGCTCACAAAGGGAGCTCAGGGGGAGGACAGAATGCATACAGTAAGAAAGAAATGGAGATCTGACCCACAGTGTAAGGAATCGCCAGAATACCAAAACTCAGATTGATAGTGCTTCCACCCAGCTGGTATTTTTTTTTTTTAAAGCTCATGAAATCATAACATGAAACTTGCCGTGACTGGGGAGAGAGAAGTCAATCAGAGGTATATCATCTTTCTGTTTTAAGGAATCACCTGCTCACACACACCCAAAAAAAAGTCACCTTGCTAATAAATGACCGTGTGTGGAGAGTACAAAAATCCTCTCTCAGTACGATGATGAAAAACCTCAAGATGCCCCCAACAGCCTCTTGTTTCATTTTTTTGGTCAGTGTCCTCATAACCTGCTGGTTTGGGGCATCTTACTCTATTGGTTTGTGACACATTTAAGAAGTTCCTGTTTCCATCATTGTTCTCTTCTTTATAAAATTAACAAATGAGTCTTAAATATAGCTGTAAACCTTTAAAAACTGTCTATCATAATTTTGCCTTTTTTTCCTATAAAGGATTATAGAGAAACATGAAATAAAGTCAAACAGAGCAACAAAGACAATGTCCTTCCACAGGGATGATGCTGTGCATGTAATAGATGCTCATTTATATTTCTAAGACCCAGGAGGGAAAGAGAGGGAAGCGATGAAGAAAGTTGGAAATAAAGGTCACAAAACAAGCCCCACAACCCCTGAAGGATAAGCTTTTGGAACATTACATTTGCTTCTCTTTCTGCCATGAAGATATAGAAGTGCTGGAATTTCTCTAGTTTAACACCAGAGGTCATACTCATCCACAAAATGCATTTCAAATCTAACCAATTAGATGCCTTCCTTGATTTCCAGTACCACTTTTTGAAAAATTACCTGTTTTTTTGGAATAGACTAGAACTGTGTTCCCGTATTTGTGAACATGCTTGTTCCCATATTTGTGAACATGTTCCCAAGCTTGTGAACATGCACAGACACATAACACCCCCCACACCCGCCCACACACACTTACTAGGTGTCTTAGAAGAAGGGTTTTCCCAGACCACGTTGCAGGGGGGGGGGGGGGGGTTGGAAAAAGTGGCAGGTTTGCATATGCCATTGCTGATAATTCTCTTTTTCACAGGAATTATTTGTGCCCTCCCCCTTCACTGTGCCTTCAAAAGCAAGACTCCCTGAATTTGGATACTTCTGGTCTATTTCCAAAGGCCATCAGAGCAGTTGAGGCAGGCACCCAGGGCATCTGGTACCCACAGTCTGAGGGAAACTTTGACCTACAAAATAAATGTTTTTCTGAGATTTTCTTTTTCCTTTGCCCACATGAGAAAATTATTTGGTTGGTGCCAAACAAAGAGGTTGCAAAAAGACACAGCCTGTCTGAACTTAGTCTGCTTAGTGGTAAATCTAAGTGGGGAATCACGGTAATACCAGAGTTATTTTCTTAGCACAATAACAAGTCCACATTTGCCAAAACAGAACAATTAAGAGGCCATAAGGACAGTTATTTTTATTTTTATATTAAAAAAAATTTTAACATTTATTTATTTTTGAGAGAGAGTGAGACAGAGCACAAGCCGGAGAGGGGCAGACAGAGAGAGAGGAAGACACAGAATCCGAAGCAGGTTCCAGGCTCTGAGCTGTCAGCACAGAGCCTGATGCAGTGCTCGAACCCACAAACTGTGAGATCACAACCTGAGCCGAAGTCAATGCTTTAATCGACTGAGCCATCCAGGCACCCCAAGAGCAGTCATTTTTAAACCACAGATTATCCTACCTCCTAAGAAATAAACCGCATTTGAAGAAAACATTAGAATAATCATTATAAGTATTCTTTATACTTCTGCATCATGATCAGAAAGTGTCTAGACCTGAATGAGCTTATTGGTGACAATCTTATTAATTTTTAGCCATAGTGCCATTATTCAGGGACTGATTACCATGTTGGGGACTATTCATTAACTTCATTAACTTTCCAAATTTTTTCTACTATCATCTCTGTCTTGCTAATTGGCCAATCTGCCAAAGTTTCAGGAGAGCCAGCCAAAGAAAAAAAAAAAAGAAGAAGAAGAAGAAGAAGAAGAAGAAGAAGAAGAAGAAGAAGATATACTAGTTTTGCTAGAAGTGAACCCTGTTACATAATTAAATAGGTGAACACCAGGCTAAAATTATTGACTAGGATAAGTCTTTTGAAGATAGCTTGCAATTTCATAAACAAATATCCCTTGGCAGCTAGAAAACACACATCCAAATCTAGAAAGTCATTAAAAACAAACCAAACAAACACTTCAAGGGCAGCAATCCTAGTTTAAATCCAGTTTAAATCATTCTAGTTTATATATATATATATATATATATATATATATATATATATACACACACACACACACACACACACACACACACACACATCCATACACATATATGTATATGTATATAAAATATTTATTTATTTATTTATTTATTTATTTATTTACAGAGAGAGAGAGAGAGAGAGCGAGCGAGAGTGAGGAAGCGCCAATGCACTGCCAGCACAGAGCCCGATGTGGGGCTCAAACCCACTAACCACAAGACCCTGACCCAAGCCAAAACCAAGAGTCAGATGCTCAACAGACTGAACCAGCCAGGTGTCCCAGCACATTCTAGTGCAGAAAGCAGTTGCTTCTATGTTATTTTACTTCTGTATCATGAGAACCCTTAGGGAAGGTAGGAAAGGGGAAAGGTTTCATTATCATTTCCATTTTATAGGCAAGGGTAATTCGGGTGATGCGGTGCCTGGGCTACCCCAAGTCACACAGCTAGTGAGTAGCCGAGGAGTGGCCAGACCTCAAACATAGCCTTGTGAGTCTGTCTGCTGAGTCTGTTTGACATTCTTCTAGCATTTTGTCCACAGTGGGGATGGCCTGCTGACTCTACCTACTCATACGGCCTTGTACTCTACTACTAGTCGTCCAGGAGTGGACAGTAGTGGCTTATCACTACCATTCGCCGCCTTTGGATGGCCTCACGGACATTTCCTCACTGCTGTGATTTAGATTCTGCGATTTTTGACTATTGTCCTCCTGTCGACTTCATCTGCTCAACAGGATAATTTCTGCGGATGTAACACACGTGTGGATAAAATGGCAGTGCTGTACGCAAGCAGGTCCAAGGTGCCTCATGAAAAACTGTAAAAAATATAGAGATTCTGGTCCAATCACACACAGTTTTCTGCCTAGTTTGATGGCAGGTCCACCATTCCTGACCCATAGTAGAAGCTGTAGGGCAATGAAAAGTACACCAAGCCCATTTTGCCTTTTTCTGTAATAAGGGAGGCTCAGGCTCCCTCCCTGGCTTGGAGGAACTTGTCTGTAGCCATTTGTCTTCTCACCGCTTCTTCCTTTATGCCAAAGAGTGGGGAGAGCCATGTCACCAGAAGAGTCTCAAAGAGCCTAGCAGAGAATTTGTCTAAAAGCTGTATTTTGGGGTGCCTGGGTGGCTCAGTCGTTTAAGTGCCTGACTTCAGTTCAGGTCATGATATCACAGTTCGTGAGTTCGAGCCCTGCATCAGGCTGTGTGCTGACAGCTGAGAGCCTGAAGCCTGCTTCAGATTCTGTGTCATCCTCTCTCTCTGCCCCTCCCCTGCTCATGCTCTCTCTCTGTCTCTCAAAAATTAAAAATAAATAAAATAAAATTTAAAGGCTATTTTTTTCTACTACCTTCTGTACAGGTGCTCCTACCCAGATGAGCTTGACACCAGATCACAAGAGACCACCAGAAACCAGATCAAACCAGACAGACCCAATATGACGGACAATGTGGACCAAATTCACATTATTCCTTCACTACACTACATTAACAAACTAAGGTCTCCTCCTTAGGGGCACCATGAGAGGAAACCCCTGACTGAATAAGACAGAGAAAGGGCCATGGCCTAAGTTCCTGGAAATCTCCACCCCTTTCTGGGAATCTGGCTGCCATCAAACATCCTGGCCCCCCACCAGCCCAACTTATGCCCCCTCTGCCTCTCTGTGCCCTTGGAGCATGAGCTCCCCTTCTCCCTTCTCCCATTGGGTAAATTACCTGCTTGCCTTTGATACTGTTTGCTTCTTTGACTATTTGGCCAAAGGTATTGAGTAGGGAAAGAACCTACCAGTTTGGTAACAACCAGAAAAAGGAAACCAAGCTGTGTGCCACAAGAAGAAAGAAACCAACGTGTCTCACGTTTGGGGTAAAGAGTCAGCAAAAATGGATCGAAGACATGGAAAACCATCCCTAAATACCGAGGTCAAAGCTCCCACTTGGTAATCCCAAAAATTCTATGGTTGCTTAATGCTAAAAAAATAATGAGGCTCAGGGCGCCTGGGTGGCTCAGTCAAGCATCCAACTCTTGATTTCCACTCAGGTCATGATCTCACGGCTGGGTTCTGGGATCAAGCCCCGCATCAGGCTCAGTGCTGACAGCATAATGCCTGCTTGGGATTCTCTTTCTCCCTCTCTCTCTTGCCCCTCCCTCCCTCCCTCTCTCTCTCAAAACAAATAAACATTTAAAAAAAAAGCCATAATGAGGCTACAAAAATTCTGGAAGGTTTATTTTCTCTCTGAAATCCAATGTATTTCCCCATCATTATATTCTCCTCTTTACCGGATTAGTGTATACAATGCATTAGTTCTTTTTTTCTCTTTTCCTGTTAATGCCATTCCCATGTACTCATCAAACACTCAATGTTTTCCTTTTGCTTTTCTGCCTTTTGCTAAACAGGCTCAGGAAATCTATGTATCTCCCTTTGCCGGTCTTTATACTGTTGTCTCCCTCTCTGGAACTGTTTGTAAATGCCCATTCCCCCAAGAAATTGTCTTAGGGCAAGGAGAGAGTTGGTGCCCACTCACAGGAAGGGAAAGAACAGTTGTTCTAAGTTGAATTAAGCATAACAAGGTCATTGGCAACCGAATACTGTACATGCCAAATCTTCAAGATCTGCATATTCATCAGCTAATATACCATGTTTTTCTTAAAAATGACTTGTGTTCAGTGTTGCTGTTGTATTTTATGGCTGTAGATTCAGTAGCACTTTTTCTCTCCTGTTTCAATTATTAGTGTATGAAAATTATCCATATGATCCAAAATGATACACATGAAGCAATGTATCAGGAAAAGCCACAACAGATATTTGTTAGACAAATACAATGACAAAACTCACTATGAGACAGTGTTTCTCTCTCGCTACTTAGGAGGACTCCTTCTCAAAAACGTTTTAATAGTGGGGTGCCTAGATGGCTCAGTCGGTTAAGCACCCAACTTTGGCTCAGGTCATGATCTCACAGTTCGCGAGTTCAAGCCCCACATCGGGCTCTCTGCTGTCAACACAGAGCCTGCTTCAGATCCTCTGTCTCCCTCTGTCTCTGCCCCTCCCCAGCTTGCATTATCTCTCTCCCTCTCTCAAAAATAAACAAACATTAAAAAAGTATTTTAATTACTTAAAACTACTGGATACTTTCATTCACCAGTCCTCTTAACAAGGGGTATTTCTAACCTTACATAACTGAACATGTCTTAACTAGGGAAGACTTTAATGCTTTTGATTCAGAGAGTAAGACATCGTCAGGGCTGGGACACCTGGGTGGCTCAGCTGGTTAGGCATTGGACTTTGGTTCAGGTCATGATCTCACAGTCCATGGGATAGAGACCCACATCAGGCTCTGTGCCGACAGTGCAGAGCCCCCACTTGGGATTCCTCCTCTCTCCCCATCTCTCTCTCAAAATAAATAAGTGAATAAAATCTTTAAAAAAAAAAAAAAAAGACTTCATCAGGGTTCCAGCAACTTTCCTCAGCTATTTCCTATCATTGACCTCCTTCATAGACACTGGCTTAATCCCCAGAATGTTTTACCATGAGGTGGGGAAAATAGCTGTGGCAGTTCTAGACTTCATACCCACACCCCCATCATTCAGAAGAAAGCAGATTATCTTCTGTCCCCCACCTGCCAAACACATCCATTGACACATCTCCTGACACATCTGTTGACCTGGTTTGGTTCATGCACCCAGCTCTAAACCACACCTAGAGAAAGGTTAAAGAGAAGCATGATGGGAATGACTCATCAAACAGAGAATACTGATATAGAGACAGAAATTACGAAAAAGAACTAAATGGAAATTCTGGAGTTGAAAAGTGTGATAACCAAAATAAAGAATTCACTATAGAGGCTCAGGAGTACACCTGAGTGGGCAGAAACCAAAAACCGCTGAATTTGAGGACATCACAAGAAAATGACAGACTGATATTATTTATGATTATAGATGCAAAAATCCTCAACAAAATATAATCAAATCGCATATGGCAATATATAAAAATTATTATATACTATGACCAACTGGGGTTTCCCCTAAAGATAAGGTCAGTTAACAAACCAATTAGTGTGATAAGGAGTGCACATGTTGTAATGAGCACTGGGTGTTGTAGGTGTCAAATCACTGTATTGTACACTTGAAACTAGTATTACAATGTATGTTAACTAACTGGAATTTAAATAAAAACTTTAAAAAGAATCAATTAGTGTAATACAACACGTCAACAGAATAAAGGGCAAAAACTATATAATCACCCTGACAGACACAGAAAAACATTTGACAAAATTCAAAACACTTTCATAATGAACACAGGCAACAAACTAGAAATAGAAGGATATTTTCTCAATGCAACAAAAGACATCAATGAAAAATTCACTGCTAATATCATATTTACTGTTGAAAGGCTAAGTGCTTCCTAAGATCAGAAATGAGACAATATCTGTTCTTTCTGCTTCTATTAATATTGTACTGGAAGTTCTGGCCAGTGCAATTAGGCAAGAAAAAGAAATAAAAGGCATCCAGATGGAAAGGAAGAAGTAAAATTATATTCACAGATGACATGATTTTTTACATAGGAAATCTTAAGGAATCCACTAAAATATTATCAGAACAAACAGGAGATTTTTGGATACTAGATTAACATAAAAAAATCACTTGTAGGGGTGCCTGAGTGGTTAAGCATCTGACTTCAGCTCAGGTCATGAGTCCTCACATGGTCTGTGAGTTCAAGACCCACGCCAGACTCTGTGCTGACAGCTCGGAGCCTGGAGCCTGCTTCAGATTCTGTGTCTCCCTCTCCTCTTCATGCTCTGTCTCATTCTCTCTCAAAAATAAATAAATGTCAAAAAAAATTAAGAAAAAAACTTGCCCATGAATGTTTATAGAAGCATTGTTCATAATAATAGCCTAGGACTAGAAAGAATTCAAATGCCCATCAACCCCTACGTGTGTAAATACAATGTGGTATACTCTTACAATGGAATATTATTTATTGGTAAAAAGAAATGAAGTTTTGACGCATGCTACAACGTGAAGGAACCTTGAAGACGTGTGAAGGAAAGCCAGTCACAAAAGACCACTTGTATGACTCCATCTATAGGAAATGTCCAGAATAGGATCAAGCTATCAACAAAAAGTTACACAGTGATTATCTTGGGCAGTAAATGGAGAGTGTGCACAGTGTTTATTTTTGGTGTGACAAAAATATTTAAACATTTGATTATGACGATGGTCACTTAACTCCATGAATACACGAAATATCATTGATTTGTACACTTTAAGGGGGTGAATTACACGGTATATGAATTGTATCTCAAGAAAGTTGAGATGATGAGAAAAGGGGCACCTGGGTGGCTCAGTTGGTTTAAGTGTCCAACTCTTGATTTCAGCTCAGGTCATGATCTTGAATCACGAATCTTGAGACTCACCCCACCTTGGGCTCTGTGCTGGGCCAAGAGCCTGCTTAAGATCTCTCTCTCTCTCTCTCTCTCTCTCTCTCTCTCTCTCTTCCCCCCTCCCTCTGCCCCTCACCCATTCATGCTCTCTCATAAAAAATATGACACATGAAATCCCCAAACAATACTGAATATGCAAGTAAAAGGAAATATATCACTGAAATGAAAAAATCAACTTAAAATGACTACTAGTGAACCAACAATTGACCTCTCAGATCAAAGAAGGGCAGGAGTCAGTTTTCCTAGGCAGCACAAGTGACTATTAACCTATGCATTTTAAGGCATTTGAGGATTCAAGGCTCTTTTCTTGGGAGACTCTACCTGGATAGTTATAAATCCTAAGAGACTCCTGGTCCAATGAATATCCTAAGAAGAATTTCAACAGAAGCAGGAGCTGTTGCACTTTTAATTATGGAAATGTAAATTTCTCGTATTGACATAAGTAACAGATCAGGTATATTTTGTATGAAAGCTACAATTAAAAAAAAAAAATCACTGTCCTCCAATGACCGTAACCAATGAAGGCAAGAGAATGAAAGCATTCTCTGAAGACGGCAGTCAGTGGTTACTTGGGGCCATTAATTAACATCCCCCGTGTGATATCTTCCCTGTCTCACCCTCCAACAGCTCCAACACACGCTTAAAATACGGTGAGACGGAAGCCTTTTTTAAGAGGCTGTCAGTGACAGTTGTGGAAGTCTTGAGGGCTGGCAGCCAAAGTGCACGCCACACGCAGCCTGCAGCATGGGGTTCGGCTGTTTGAAGCATACATCTTAAAGGACTCAGCAGTCAAGAAGACATGGCACGAGACAGGCACCGCAGAGTGGCAGGGGTCTCATTTGATATTGACAAGTGACTGGAGCACCAGGGACGAGACTTACTTCAGCGCTCACTTCAAAAGACAGACCAGGGGCTTTCTTATGAAAGCCGAGAGAACGGTGCAAAGCTGGCTCGAGACAACAGTGCAAAGCTGGCTCGTCAGGGCTGTCTGCGGAGGCTCGGGAGTGGGTATTACATCACAGGAATTAAAATTCCCCACCGCTTCCCTGTCTCCGGGAAAAACTAATTTGTTCATGGAGCTTCTTGTTCGTGTCTTTTTGGCCAAAATGAAAGCCAGGGTGTTGCGTCCATTGATTCAATACTTTGCTAGGAGGAAAAAACTTTTTTAGTGGTCCCAGAGACAACAGGAAAGAGATGTAGGAAACAGAACACTTGGTTCTCGAAGATAAATTACGTGAAATGGGCCAAACTGTTGAAATGCGATTAATCAAAAAGGTTTTTCGAGGTTATTAATAAGCAGAGTTCCAAGATAAAGGAGGCTTACATTTCCTGTTCTAGATTTTAGTATGTTGCTTATCCCAAGATCAGGGCTCTGGAGGACAAGAGAGAAAAAGGAGTCTTAAAATTAGGCTTACTTACAGGTGTTAGAATAATTGATGGAGTGCTACTTCATCAGAGGGCAGGGCAGTTATGTAAGACGGGGTAAGGAAGGGCTTTTCACCTTTGTTTCTAAAATATTTTTTAAGTTTATTATTTTTTTAGTAATCGCTACACCCAATGTGGGGCTCAAACTCACGACCCCGAGATTTAGAGTTGCATGCTCTTCCCACTGAGCCAGCCAGGTACCCCCCTTTCATTTCATTTTTGTCACTTTCTTTAACAAGCACCAGAGAAAATATCGTGTATTTATAGGTCTTGGGATTATGGTCCTTAGGAGGCCCTATGATCTCTTCTCTGCTTCTTTCTTTTCTTATTCCATTCTCTTTCTCCATTTTTGTTCCTAAGAGGAGTCTCTGGATTTTCCTAGGAAGCAACCTTCAGCCTCCCCTCCCGGGTTGAAGGAAGACCTTGGTTTCACAGTCCACAGGAGAGTTCAAGGGAAAAAGGGAAGGATGGAGACTTTCTGATGACTGGGCAGACCCCAATTATCAACAGACTAAAACATGAAATGGGCAAGAAGAGGAAGGCCTAGTTCACAACAAAGATAACAACACATGCAACACAGATTATGTCCCCGAGAAGCTCAAAGGACAAGGAACTTGTTTCTTTCTCATTCAACTTTTTTAAAACTAGGAGAGTTGCTTCAAAGGAATGTTTAGGAAGACTTTCTAAGCCTTCTTCATGTAGCTGGACTGACTAATCCTTAAAAAACACAACTCACTAAATGTAAGAAACAAAACTACAGAAATAGAGAAAAATATAAAGGAGATATGGTTTTATAATCTCAAGGTAAAGTTTCCCTAAGCAATTGACTAAACCCAGCAGCCATAAAGGAAAAGACAACTGATCTGACGTTATAGCATTAGCAAACATCCAAAGGGGCCGAAACCAAAAAGACAAGTATCATATTTAACACACGGAGGAGTAAAATCAAGAATATGTTTTTGTTTTAAAAAAGGTCTAAGAGGGACGGGGTGCCTTGGGTAGCTCAGTCGGTTAAGCGTCTGACTTTGGCTCAGGTCATGATCTCGTGGTTTGTGAGTTTGAGCCCCATGTCGGGCTCTGTGCTGACAGCTCAGAGCCTGGAGCCTGGTTCAGATTCTGTGTCTCCTTCTCTCTTTGTTCCTCCCCCATTCACACTCTGCCTCACGCTCTCTCTCTCAAAAATAAAGAATAAAAAAAAATTTTTTAAGGTCTAAGAAATTGGTAACAGAAAATGAGAAAAACAAACCGATGGAAAAATAATAAAAGGGTATGAACAAGCAACTCTGAGAAGATGAAATACAATTTTCAAAGAAAGAAAGAAAACCTCCTAAATAATCATAGAAATGCAAGAAACCAGTTTGCTCATACACCAACAGACAGGAGTACAAATTGGTAAAGCCTATTTGAAAACCTGTTTGCTAATACCGACCAAAATGTCAAATACACAACTGTCCACCAGCAGGTATCTACTTGAAAAACATTTGCATTGGGGCGTCTGGGTGGTTCAGTTGGTTAAGCGTCCAATTCTTGGTTTCAGCTCAGGTCATGGTCTCACGGTTCATGAGATTGAGCCCTGCGTCGAACCCCACCTTGGGCTCTGTGCTGTCAGTGCAAAGCCCATTTGGGATTCTCTCTCTCCCTCTCTCTGCCCCTCCCCCACTCGTGCTCTCTCTCTCAAAATAATGGATAGACTTTAAAAAATAAATAAGTAAATAAAAATAAGTGAATAAAAACATTGCACATATGTACAAAGATATATTTACAATGATGCTCCTTGTAGTGTGATATATTGGGGAAAATGCTCCCCCAAAGTACCCTCCCATGTTTTTTAAAAGAACGAAAAAGACTTCTGTCTAGAAAACTGGAGCGATCACCAACACTTAACTATTAAACAAAACCAAGTAACAAAACAATTGGTAAGTATGATCTCACATATAAAAAGTCATATGCTCCTGTTTATATAAATTCACAGGAAGGCGATCATCAGGATGGTTGTGGTCAGTGCTGTGAAGTGATGTGGCTGTAAGAAGAAAGGGTGGCTTTTAGGTTAAGTTGCCTAGTGGGTGAGGCTTACACAGTAAACACATTTTTGAAAATAGAGTAAAGAGGAAGAAACAGAACACAGGCATATGAGTGTACTTGAGCCCTCTCCTGATCTCTTACAGAGAGCGGACACCACTTCTGTACTTTCCAGCACTATAACCGGTGATTCCCCAACCCCACTAGACAAGCGCTTCTCTGTGGCCACAGCATCTGGCACATGGGAAGTGTCCCATCGGTGTTTGTTGAATTAATGTTGAATTAAATTCATAAATGAAAAGTTGCTGCTTTAGAAAAAAGAAACACCTAGAGGCTACATAAACATCCAAGATTCACAGTGTGTGTGTGTTTTGTTTTGTTTTTTACTTGTCAATGTATTAAATGAATAACTCGGGAGGGATATCAGAGGGATTGGACAGCTTCTCAATGTACCTTATATAGGAAGCAGGTGGGTACAGATACTCTACGTACCATAGTGATTCACTGGTATCTCCATGAGGGAGCCACTCCCCACCTCTCCCTGCTCCCTACACATACCACACATCTTTGCCCCCAAGTAGCCACGATAGTGTAGTCTTTGTCCTACGTCCCTCCACTGTGGAGAGATGAGCATTCTCCTTCCCACTCTGATTTCCTTGCTATGTTCCTCTTCCCCTTCCCCACTTGTCTTAGTCAGCTCAGGCTTCTTTAACCAGTGCCATAGACTGACTGGCTTCCGCAACAAAGACAGCATTTCTCTCTCACTCTTCTGGAGACTTGGGAAGGCTGAAATCAAGGCGCTGGCTGAAATGGTTCCTGGTGAGAGATAGCTACCTGGTTTGCACACACTATCGTGTGATATATTCACATGGCAAAGAGAGAAATCCTCTCATTGTTTTCCAATGAGTGCATGAATCATGAGGGCTCCACTCTCATTTTCTCTTTTTTCTCCAAATAGCCCCCACCTCTCCAAATACCATCCTATTGGGGATTAGGTCTTCAACATATGAATTTTGAGAGGATGCAAACATTCAGCCCATAGCACCAACTGACCCCAGTATAAAAGACCATGAAGCCCTATCTCTTCTATGGAAAATTCAAGGGTCTCAGATGCACCTGACATTTCCTCCAAATTCTACCTGTCTTATGGATCTGAGTCCCAGTTGAAAGATGTATTCACACCTCAAGCTTCTTTTTTATTCATTTCTCCTTATGCACATTTATGCTTTAGTATTTTTAGAACTGGGGCAGTATTAATTATTATATCCCAAAAACCAAATACACAGCAGAACTCAGTTATATAGCACCCTCTTAACCAAGCAATCCATCTTTCCAGAATTTAGCTAAAGACTAAGAACAAACCTCATCCCTCAAGGGCCAAAACTCAATGTCAAAAAGCCTGGGCTGGTTATTCATAAGCAAGCCTTCAGACTTCCAGGAATCCTGATTGTCTGATTTCCTGACCACCCCTCCCCCCCAAATGTCAAAAATCTCAAAATAAGAATAACAAAAGATTTATGGAGTCTGATCAATTGAAAACAGCAAGGAGGAAATGACAACTGATTGCTTGAAAAACTAACTAATGGTGAATTTATAAACAAAGCAACATACATTAAGACTTGTGGGGCGCCTGGGTGGCTCAGTCGGTTAAGCGTCCGACTTCAACTCAGGTCATGATCTCGCGGTCCGTTAGATCGAGCCCCGCGTCCGGCTCTGGGCTGATGGCTCAGAGCCTGGAGCCTGCTTCCGATTCTGTGTCTCCCTCTCTCTCTGCCCCTCCCCCGTTCATGCTCTGTATCTCTCTGTCTCAAAAATAAATAAACGTTAAAAAAAAATTAAAAAAAAAAGACTTGTGCAACATGAGAACTTAAAGAACACAGTATGTGGTAAGTAGTCTTTCATACTTGAATAATCCCTAGTGTCACCCCTGAATTCAAAATGATGCTAACATGTGTCTGGATGGTGTATTAGTTGGGGTTCTCCTGAGAAATAAAATAAATGAGACTATACATGCATACACATGTGCGCGCGCGCACACACACACACACACACACACACACACACACACACACTTCATTATAAGGAACTGGCTCAGTTCCTCCATAAATGGAGGCTGAGAAGTCCCAAGGTCATTAGTCAGCAAGCTGGAGACCCAGGAGGGCTGATGGTGTGACTTGTAGAGCCAGGAGGTTTGAGACCCAAGATGAGTTAGTATTTCAGTTTGCATCCAGAGGCAGGAAGAAACTGATGTACCAGTGCAAGGAAGTCTGGCAGAAGTTCACTCTAACTCAGCCTTTTTGTTATAGTCAGGCCTTCACCTGATTGGATGAGGCCCACCCACATTAGGGAGGACAGTCTGCTTTATTCAGACCACCAATTCAAATGTTAATTTCATCCACAAACACTCTGGCAGAATTATGTTTGGCCAACCATCCTGAAAACTGACACACAAAATCGATTGTCACAGATGATAAGCCTGAGTAATCAAGAAACCTTTAAATTATGTACATTATAATCTAGGTAATGAAACAAGAAAGCATGTAACTCATTTTACAAGAATTACCTCCAAAATTACTAGTGTAAAAATCTTACCGCTGTAACCTTATCTTAGAATGTCGGTTTTCCACAAATAATTCTAGCTTTCCAAGAACTCACTGTAGTTGAGAGTTTGTTAAGGCTCTACCATAGAGAACCGAGGTTTAGGTCCCATAGGTTGGTGTGAATACTAGCTCAGAAGGAATCTTTCTGGAAGGAATCTTTCATGTTGTACATGAATATGATGATTGCCACACCCACCTCCTTACATATACAGCATGACTTACATGATATTAGACACTTCTATAATTCTTTTTTATTCTTTTTGTTTATTTATTTATTTTTGCGAGAAGAGAGAGCAGGGGAGGGGACAGAGAGAGAGAGGAAGACAGAGGATCCGAAGCAGGCTCTGAGCTGACAGCACAGAGCCCGACATGGGGCTCAAACTCACAAACCGTGAGATCATGACCTGTGCTGAAGTCGGATGCTTAACCGACTGATCCAACCAGGCACCCTGACAATACAATTCTTAATATTCTGTACATCTCTATCAATTTACGAATGCCTTTAAAATGTAAGCTCTGAGGGAATCTATCTATTTAACTTGCTTTTTATGACCGTCCTCACAGCACCTTGCCTAAGGAGACATTTCAATATGCTGTTTCATGACATGATTAAAAGGACTGGAAAAGTACAATTCTGGGGATATATATTTCTTAACAGTATGAACTTTTCAGTTGTTGTTTGTGCCTTATTTTAACAAATAGTAGCAGATTTGTGTCATTATCAAATAAAATTGAAAATACTAAAAGTTCCTTAAAACTTCTACAATTTGGCAGTAAAACCAAACCTAACAGCAGAAAAGTCTATAAACCTTGGTCATTAGTTTTTTATGAGTAAAATCTCTGGCTAATGCTATATTTTTTATAGACATTTTATCATACTCAGGCTATTGATCATTTTAATGGGAGACACTTGCTTGGGAAAGAAACATCAACCAAGGGAAATGTGCATGTGTATGTATGATGTAGATAGTATATATTATCTAGATATTATATAAACATATCGGCATATATATATGCATACACACATATATGTGTGTGTACAATAAGTATATATGTGTGTGTGTGTGTGTGTGTGTGTGTGTGTGTGTGTGTATATATATATATATATATATATATCAGCAGTCTTCAGAATCCAATCATCTGGCATATAATCAATTGGCTACAAATAATGAAAATATTTGTACAATACATTATAATTTGGTTTGCAAGTGGGAAGTTAGAAAAACCTAAATAGAACACAATTAAGCAATGACAATCTGCTCAATCTTTGGGCAAGCCATCATTTGAATTTCTCTTAGGTGAAGTAGAGACAGAACCAAGAAAATCTCTTTTGGGGGAAAAATGTTAACTTCTGCTTTATTTCATAATGCTCACGTTCACTGTGTCATGGAAAATATTTGGATGTGGAGGTAGCAAGTCCTGAATTCAAATCCTGAGTCATGGATAGTCTCTGGATAGAGACACACATGCCATCTTCTCTAAGCAAAGCGTTTTCCATTGTACATGGCAGGATTAGTGACAAATTAACTTGTGTGCTGTTATCCCTCCTCCCTCAACCTTTTCAAGAGGAATCTAGGACTTTGGATCCCAAACTGGGACTTTCCTTACCCAGCAGGGGGAGGCTAGTAAACTGGGCTTTGTGGTTTGAAGGTCTGGGTAGAGGCTGTAACCTCAGATACCTACAGGAGCCCAGCCTTAAATACAGGGGTAAATCCCTTTGGGCAGGACAATAGGGCTGTCATTGGCAGGCAATAGGTAGGTGTGGTCACTGGGAAGCACATCTGCCCCACACAAAGGAAGCTGACCCAATTCGCTTCAAGCTAGCTATTGCCATCAAGGTCTACAGGACCAATATTCCCAGATTTACTGTCTTTTTTTGGTTTTTGTTTTTATTTATTTTTATTTGAGAGAGAGAGCGTGCATGAGACAGGGAGAGGGACAGAGGGAGAGAGAGACAGAATCTCAAGCAAGTTCCATGCTCAGCACAGAGCCTGATGCAGGGCTCCATCCCACAACCCTGGGATCATGACCTGAGCCGAAGTCGAGTCAGACGCTCAACCGACCGAGCCACCCAGGCATCCCCCTGCTTTTTTAAGATTAAGTATGAATCCAACATTTTATGTTAACCCTCCCAATTTTTAAATATTTGAAGCTTAAAAATATTTTTTTTAAATACAAAGTCCTGGGTGAGGCATGTCTACTGCTCAGAGTTCATCTGACACCACCAATTTGCAACTTGGGGGCAGGACCATGAGGAGCTGAAACTGCATGATATGACCAGGGGCCAACCAGAAATGACACCTGGGAAGGAAGCCCAAGTCACAGGTTTTCTGAGAGGGCAAGACCTCAGCAAGACTTCTGGGGGTGGCAGGACCTCTGCAAGTTCACTGTCTTGGTGGCCATGAGAAACCCACACTAAGTCTTGTCGCTTAGGGAAACTTTGTGATGATTCTCCTTCCCTGAGTTTGGCAGAAAAAAAGAAACACCACTGGGGTTGTCCCCCTCTGAATAGGTCAAGCAACACCAGGGGCTCCCACCAAGGACTGACCCTTAAGTCCTCGAGTTCCCGAATGGCCCAAGGCCAACAAGATCCTTCATGGGTCCTGGAACTCATGTTTTCTTCTTTTGGGGTTTTCTCCCCCATTTTTCTGGAATAAATTCTTTCTTTTTTTTAAATACTAGATTTAATTTTTTTTAACGTTTATTTATTTTTGAGACAGAGAGAGACAGAGCATGAACGGGGGAGGGTCAGAGAGAGGCAGACACAGAATCTGAAACAGGCTCCAGTCTCTGAGCTGTCAGCACAGAGCCTGACGTGGGGCTCGAACTCACTGACCGCGAGATCATGACCTCAGCTGAAGTCGGCCGCTTAACTGACTGAGCCACCCAGGCACCCCCTTTTTTTTTATTTTAACGTTTATTTGTTATTGAGAGACAGAGAGAGACAGAGCATGAGCATGGGAGGGGCAAAGAGAAAGGGAGACACAGAATCCAAAGCAGGCCCCAGGCTCTGAGCTGTCAGCACAGAGCCCGATGCAGGGCTCGAACTCACAAACCGCGAGATCATGACCTGAGCTGAAGTCAGATGCTTAACTGACTGAGCCACCCAGGCACCCCTGGAATAAATTCTTCAGTGACTTCTATGAAAGGGTACAACAGAAATCAACAGGTGCCTCTCATCATACTAGACACCTCCCCCCGCTTACCTTCAAATCCAGAGGGGGTGCTGTCTCAGGCTGCTGGGACCCCCAATAGGGGCTGGGGCCAGGAAACTTCCAGGAAATCCAAAACCCACAACAACTACTGGGTTTTTCCAAAACTCTAACTGTAGCCCCATTTTTCATTCTCCCCATGGTTATATCAAATTCTATGGGCTGGTTCAGGCACCTAACCTCATTATTACGGTGATGTGGAGAAGTAAAAAAAAAAAAAAAAAAGCTTTAGAGGAAGGAAGACGTGGATTTAAAATCCTGCTCCAACCATTTTCTTGGCAGATTACTTAATCCTTCACAAATTTCAATATTTTAATCTGTAAAGTGAGAGCAGTACCTACCATTTGGGAATGTCATGAGAATGGCCCATATTTAGTACTTAAGGTGTCAAAGGACCTTGAGAACACCAATTAGACATGACCTGAAATATTCAAACTCTTTTACATGTACAACAAGAATACTGTGTTTCCTTGTCCCTAGATAAATATTCATATTTAGAAGGGATCAGTGGCAGCTTGGATTCACTTTATCATCACCTCCCTGGGCTTATTACTAATTCATGGAAGTCCTTTTCGCTCCAACCAGTTGTTGGTATTATGGTTTCAGGTGGAAATAGCATTTGGATAATTTGTGTCCACCTATCAAATTGTGCATGAAAAATAAAAAGTAAAGAAAAAAATTAAAATACAGATGTGAAATGACTATGTTGGTTTAATGGACCTTAAAAAAAACCCCACTCATAAAAAGTGCTGCAAAAGATACTCAAAGTGCATATCTGGTTGATTTTGCTCAAGGAAATGACTTGAAAGCCTCTGAGACAGAGGAAAACATATCTAGTCTCGTTAGCTGGTACAAACTCAACACATCTAATCTTTTATTTCCCAGTGACTGGCTTTATCCAAGGTACAATTCAGACTTGGAGATGTCGTTAATTTTTCTGTCTAATGACTCAAGGCAAGCCAAATGTCAAAGAAACTTTTAATATGTAAGCTTATTTGTCCCATAAAGAAATCAAATTGGACTCAAGTTATGAATTCATGCTGGGCTCTGCATGTTAAAATTCAACACAAGCCAAAAGCAGTTTTTTTCTTTTTCCAGGATGAAAACCCTACTGACTATGGTCATTCTCCAAGAGCAACTCAGCTAGCCTTGTTATGGTGGTAAGGTGAGTTCTGGCTATCGTTCCAAACTTTGTATATTCCTACAAAGGAGACACCAGCTATACAGCCAAAGAGCATGCAAGATAAGAAATGTTTCCTGATCATTTCCAGGAAGTTCCAGAGTTAATCAACTCTGTGTAGTCTTGGTCCTTAAATAGACTATATTCAGTTTTTCAGATGTCAACATGTTTTTCCATAAGTAACTCCAAGTTCCGTGATTACTACCTGCAAGTGGTCTCTTCTCTAAATCACATATCTATTGTGATATCACAACTAGCAAGTGTTCTAGGCACCTCAAACCCAGCAGCTTCTAAGACTCAGTTACTCATCTCATATCCCTTATAGATTTTATCCACCTCTTAATTTCCTGTCTCTGTTTGTGGCACCCAGTTGCCCATGGTGTAAATCTCTTTCCCTCAACTCTCTCCTTCATGTCCAAATTTCAGCAGGTCCTGGAAATACTGTCTCCAAAACATATCTCTGATCTCTCCATCGTGGTTCTGGTGGTCATTTAGAACATCTCATTCATTAGCCTTCTCACTTCCACTCCTACCCTTCTCAGATCTCTTCATTATACAGAAGGCAAGGGGTTTTTACCAAACTCCAAAAAATCAGTTCATATCATTTTTAAAAAATGTTTTATTTATTTTTGAGACAGAGAGAGTGGGGGAAGGGTAGAAAAAGAGAAGGATCCAAAGCAGGCTCAGCGTTGATAGCAGAGAGCCTGACATGGGACTCGAACTCATGAACCACGAGATAGTGACCTGAGCCAAAGTCAGACACTTAACCTACTGAGCGACTCAGGCACCCCCAGTTCATATCATTTTTAAATGAATCAAAGATCTTTCTGAAGCAGTTATCTGCACTCCCTTCTCACACACTTTGTGCTTCTGTCCCTTATTTGGTTTCTCCACAACTAACAAATTATAAGTATTTTATTCCCATGTTTACTTTTTTCAAGATGTCCCCTTCAACAGGATGTAAGGAGTGATGGTATAATGTCTTGTTCAATGATTCATCCCTAGTACCTAGGATAGTGGATACACATAAATTTTGGGATGAATGAATTAATATCTAGAGCTGGTGACAAGATGACTAGTATTATTTGAGTACTCTTTATGTTACAGGAATTGGCGTTGGCATTTCAGATCCATTATTCAATTCCTTTATAGAGTAAGAATTCATAATATGGCCCTTAAAAGAACCTAGATATCATTTCACTTTTCTGCTTTCCTGGACAGATCATACATACATATACATACATACATTTATAATGATTACCTATGCTCTTCTCACAGATAACTACAGTCAGATATTCTAACAGCTCCCAAGATGTTCTTCTCTGTTTCATGGCTATTTCTTATATGTGAGTGCTTTAAACACATTTGCTTTCACTAAGCATTTGCAAAGTTTGGTGAATGGATCATTCTTATTCTTTTTTTTTTTCAACGTTTATTTATTTTTGGGACAGAGAGAGACAGAGCATGAACGGGGGAGGGACAGAGAGAGAGGGAGACACAGAATCGGAAACAGGCTCCAGGCTCTGAGCCATCAGCCCAGAGCCTGACGCGGGGCTCGAACTCACGGACCGTGAGATCGTGACCTGGCTGAAGTCGGACGCTTAACCGACTGCGCCACCCAGGCGCCCCGGATCATTCTTATTCTTAAAGGCAATTATCACCACCCTTCAGCCTTAAACAATATCAAACAGTTACTTTAGAATGTTTTCAAAGGCCAACTCTTAATCATTTTCATCATTTGAGGGTTTTTTTTTAATTTTTATGTTTTTTTAAAAAAATTCAAGTATAGTTAACAACAGTGTTATATTAGTTTCAGGTGTACAATGTAACGACTCAACACTGCCATACATCACACAGTGCTCATCACAACAAGTACCCTCCTTAATCTCCATCACCTATTTAACCCATCCCCCCCATCCTTCCCCTCTGGTAACCATCAGTGTGTTCTCTAGAGTTAAGAATCTGGTTTTTTTCCAGTTTGTCTCTTTTTCTTTGCTCATTTGTTTTGTTTCTCAAATTCCACATATGAATGAAATCATATGGTATTTGTCTTTGTATTTCACTTAGCATTATACTCTCTAGATCCATTCATGTTGTTGCAAATGGCAACAATGTACACACACACACACACACACCACGCTTTCTTCATCCATTCATCCACTGATGGACACTTAGGTTGTTTTCACATCTTGGCCATTGTAAATAATGCTATAATGAACATGCAGGTGCAGATATCTCTTCAAATTCGTGTTTTTGTTTCCTTTGGATAAATACCCTAAAGTGGAATTGCTGGATCATAGGGTAGTTCTATTTTTAATATTTGAACCTCCATATGTTTCCCGTAGTGGCTGCACCAATTTACATTGCCACCGACAGTGCACAAGAGTTCCCTATCCTCCACATCCTCACCAGCATTTGTTATGTCTTGTCGTTTTGATACTAGCCATTCTGCCAGGTGTGAGGTGGTATCTCATCATGGTTTTGATTTGCATTTCCCAGATGATGAGTGATGTTGAGCAACTGTCATGTGTCTGTTGCCCATCTCTAGAAAAAAATATCTATTCTAATCTGCTCATTTTTAAAGTGGATTCTTTGACTCTTTTGCTATTGTGTTGTATGAGTTGTCTATTTGGGATATTGGTCTCTTATCAGATATATGATTTGCAATTCTTTTCTCTCATTCAGGAGGTTGCCTTTTCAATTTGTTGGTGGTTTCCTCTGCTTTGCAGAAGCTTTTTAATTCAATGTAGTCCTACATATTTATTTTTGCTTTTTTACTTTCACCTTTGGTATCAGATTCAAAAATTCATCACCAAGAACTATGTCAAGGAGACCTAAGCTAACGTGATGCCTAGGTTTTCTTCTAGGAGTTTTTTATGGTTTCAGGTTTTATATTCAAGTGTTTAATTTGTTTTGAGTTAATTTTTGAGTATGGTGTAAGACACTGATCCAGTTTCATTGTGTTACATGTGGCTGCCCAGTTTTCCCAACACCATTTATTAAAGACCCTGTCCTATCCTCACTGTATACTCTTGGCTCCTTTGTTGTAAATGAATTGACCATATCTGTGTGGGTTTGACCATATCCTGGGGAGAGGCAGGAGAGAGAGAACACAGAGCCTGACTCCGGGCTTGACCCCACGAACTATGAGATCATGACCCAACCTGAAATCAAGAGCTGGATGCTTAACCAACTGTGCCATCCAGGTGCCCCTGTCTTTATTACAGTTTTAAGATTTATCCATGTAATTGCATGGAGGTGTAGTCTATTAATATTCACTGTTCAGTATTTATATACAGTTGCTTTTTGATATAGCTTTATAGTTTTTGCATATAGTCCCTTATATAATTTATATAAAACCTTTCTTCTTCTTTTGTACTACTTTCCTCTTTGTTTTTGTGTCAAGATACTGTAATGAGATATTTATATTTTGTTGTTTCTACTACAGAAATTAAGAAGCCTGTGTTCTAAGTCTAGTTTCCAAAGTTTAAGGTGTTTACGAATGGTTTCAATTAACAGAGCCAAAACCAGAGGCTGCAAAACACCCAGGGGATTATTCCTCCTACAGGCTCTTTGGAGAGTACAAGAAAATTGAAGGCAGCTTGTACTAAAGGGAACTCAAAGGAAAAACTGTTCCCACATTTGGAGAAGAGATTCTGTTTCCCTGAGCCTGGGGAAGCAGTGGTGCTGGGTGGGGTCTGATGGATGCATTCTACAAATAGAGACGAGTTTCTCACTTTTATGTTTGCAACTGAGATTAGTTGATGCAACACAATACTTATGGCACCCCAATGTGATGAACATTCACATCCACATGGCTTATGGAAGGGCAGGCACGAGACTGGTAAGTGAGAGCTTCTTAGGATGGTGAAAAGAAAAATAACTCTCATCATTGCTACAGCAGAAAGAACAAAACTCAAATGAGTAGATAAATAAATTATCCTGCTGGCTTTTGTCCCAAACTTAACTAGCTCCATCATAGTCAACCACCTCATAAAATTAAAATGGCACAACAGGGTCTCCTGGCTGTCTCAGTTGGTAGGGCACATGATTCTTGATCTCAGGGTTGTGAGCTCAAGCCCCATATTGGGTGTAGGGATTACTTAAAAATAAAATCTTAGGGGAGCTTGGGTGGCTCAGTCGGTTAAGTGTCCAACTCTTGATTCAGCTCAGGTCATGATCTCAAGATTCATGGGATTGAGTCCTGCATCAGGCTCTGCACTGACAGCACGGAGCCTGCCTGGGATTCTCTCTCCTTCTCTCTCTTCCCCTCACTTGCACTCACTCTCTCTCTTTCTCAAAATAAATACATAAACTTAAAAAAAAAAATAGGGGCACCTGAGTGGCACAGTCGATTAAGCCTCCAAATCTTGATGTTGTCTCAGGTCACGATCTCACAGTTTGTGGGTTCAAGCCCCTCACTGGGGTCTCCACTGACAGCACAGAGCCTGCTTGGGATTCTGTCTGTCCTTCTCTCTGCCCCTCCCCCACTATTGTCCATGCACTCTCTCTCTTTCTCAAAATAAAAACTTAATTAAGAAAATAAAAAGTAAAATAAAATCTTAAAAAATGAAATAAAATTTTAAAAAATGGCACAAAAAATTCTCTAGACTCCAAGCTTCAGGACAGTGTATAAAGGAAGGGCTTGCCTTTATACATACCCACATTACCCAGCACCTGGTGGGCACTAAAGGACTATAACAATAAATACATCTAATACATGGCTGTATGGCTCCACAATTCCTAGGCACAATAAATCCACAAAACTATAGCACATCTGTAAAATGGAGGTGTCTCAAAGGCAGCTGACAATCTCTCCAAAAGGTTTTCTGTTACTGAAACCTCCGAACAAAAATAATAAATGTCATCTACAGAAATACAGTTGATGACTCTGTTTACCAAGTCACTTGCCTGGAAAATGTAGGAAGCCAGCACCTATGACACTCAGCCCCCACGACACCCAGCACAAATCCAATAGACTTTGCTCAAACAGAATGGACTGCCCAAGAGAGGAAAGAACCTCTGTGTTGTCAACTTCGAGAAGAGACATTATTCTGAAAAAGAAGGATTGGTTGACAACCCTCAGTATAAATAATGAGAGAAAGCAGGCAGGAATAAAATGCAGAACATAGGGCGTAAGCAGGTAGAAGGGTAAAGAAACTTCTGCAGTGTTCCACACGTCCATTTTTTCACCCCTTTTAGCTTTGTCACTTGTTCCATCCATCTTCCAATTTGCATTTGGTGAATGGTTTGCTAAGTGTCCCCACCATGCTTTTTCCTCACAGCCCATCCCCATTCCTTCTCCTCACTCTATTTAAAATAGATGGTTGCTCCCCTTCTTCATCAGGGTTTCTCTCTGTATCCTCATGCATGAAAAGAAGCGTTTCTTCTTTCTGACAGGGCACGATTGCCATGTGTTGCCAAATAAACATGAGTGTTTATGGGTAAGAGCACCCACTAAGGTTAACAAGGCGAATACTATCATTAGGTGAGGTCAAGGGGCATATAAATGTGGGCAAGGAGAAATGGATTCCCCCCTCCCCGCCGCCAGAGGCATTAAGTGACTCTGACGTTAAGAATGTTCCCCTCTCATTGGGTGCCTGGGTGGCTCAGTCAGTTAAGCATCCGACTTTGGCTCAGGTCATGATCTCGTGATTCACAAGTTTGAGCCCTGCCTCAAGCTCTGTGCTGACAACTCAGAGCCTGGAGTCTGCTTCAGATTCTGTGTCTCACTCTCTCTCTGCCTCTCCCCAGCTTGTGTTCTCTCTCTCTCCCTCTCTCGCTCTCTCTGAAAAATAAAAACATTTTTAAAAAATTTAAAAAAAAAGAGTGCTCCCCTCCCAGTCCACATTTATACACCCGTGAAAGCAGGCCAAAAGGAGGAATATCTGGACAAGCTGAGGGAAACACAGAAAACAATGGTTCTTGGGATTCTGTGAATGTTTACTTCAATCTGTGAAAGCAGGTGAGAAGCTAAGAGGTTCCCCTCCGTGGTTTTCAACAAATGCCCCTACCGCTAACGCCAACGGCAGGTGTGTGGGTGGTTACTTCAGCAAGTGTGGTAATAAATGTGCTCATGGCTTGCTGGGTACAGACAGTTCTGTTACTATGGGGCAGCTGGGCAGGAGCCTAGGTCCACCTCAGATCTTATCCTCCTCAGATCTGGTGGAGTGACAAGCCAAAACCAAGGGCACACTCCTCATCACGACAATTAAGCCATGTCAGGATCTCTCTCCAGTTTTGTCGAATCCCGCACAGTTCTACTCATTTCCCTACCATTTAGCCTTACCAAGGACTATTTTTTTCTGAAATCTTCTATGGTATTTCCTTTCACTTGGCTCTTGGTCCTTGCAGGGGCTGGGGAGAGTGGAGGAGGCTTTTTTTCTCCTTTTTTTTTTTTAATGTTTATTTAGTTTGAGAGAGAGACAGAGACAGAGACAGAGCGGGGGTGGGCAGAGAGAGAGAGAGAGAGAGAGAGAGAGAGAATCCAAAGCAGGCTCAACGCTCTGAGTTGTCAGCACAGGGCCCGATGTGGGGCTTGAACTCACCAGCTGAGGGATCATGACCTGAGCTGAAGTCGGACACTCAACTGACTGAGCCCCCAGGTGCCCCTCTCCTCTGTCAATTAAACTCCTATCTATCTATCTCGCTGCTGAGGAGATGGGGACACCTAGTTAAGACAGATCATCCTCTTCTGCACTAAGTATAATTAGTATATCTCTGTCACATATTTTGTATCTTCTACTCAACCCTGCTCCAGGATCCAGAATAGCTTCTTGAGGATCCAGAATAGCTTATACTTCTTTTTTTATTTTAGAGAGAGAAAGTGCAGGCACAAGTGGAAGAGAAGGGCAGAGGGAGGCAGGGAGAGAGAGAGAGAGAGAGAGAGAGAGAGAGAGAGAGAGAGAATCCTAAGCAGGCTTCACACTCAGCACAGAGCCCAATGTGGGGCTTGATCCCATGACCCTGGGATAACCCGAGCCTAAATCAAGAGTCAGAGGCACAACGGACTGAGCCATCCAGGTGCCCCCCAGAATAGCCTATACTTTCAATCAGCATGGTCCCTGAAATTCAAAACCCTAGAATTACAAGAATAAGCAAATGAAATGAAATGAAATAAAAAAGAAATCTTTGCCCCCTGTAAACTCCCAAAGAGCTCATACATACCTCTCCCTGGTGGAACTTTTTAGGTTTTCAGCTTTTGTCATGTAGATATTTTTGCATACATTAAAACTCCCAACTATATTCTCAGCAACCTGTGTATAGATCTGAATTTGGTTCTCTTACCGCCCCAGCTGACAGAACAAGACCTTGAATCCAGAGAACACCAATACGTGTTCTCTGAGTAGAAGACCATTCTACGTTTATAGAAAATTTTGAATACCTTTCAAGGAATGCAGTCCTGTTACAGACACATTTATCATTTAAAATACATGAACCAACTGTAGTCTGATAGATGTTTATAGAGAACATACTTGCTCACTGTTGAAGAAGAGAATTAATCATTGTTTTTATGTAATCAGTGCCTCTAAAGTCCTTGAGGGTACTCAAGAGCAGTTGATTTTCTTAAGTAGATTAATTATTTATACCATAAATTTGCATAGTCAATTCTGTGTAGAGCATAAAGCTACATTTTACCACAGCCCCTTAAAATGCCACAAATTCTACATTAGTGGGATTCAAATTAATGAGGCTTCTTTGTTTTCTAATGTCTTGTTAATATTAATAAAATACCAAAAAGTCTTCGTGGCCTTCAAGTGGCTGATTCACTGCTAGAGAGCCTCTCCCCATGTCACACTACCTGGCTCGGGCTGAGAGGGCAGAACAGAATTTTGTAGACCAGTTCAGCTTCCATCACCCAACAATCATCCTGTGCCCCTCCGCCCCATTTTCCATTTCCAGCCCATTCACTATTCTCTCTTTCTGTGTCTCCAAACTGTGAGCTCTTCTAGATCTTTTTTCCCCTCCCTAATGCTCCTTTTTTCTTTTTTCATTTCCATTGTCTTCCTCCCAAGCTCCTCCCACCTGTTGACTTTGCAGCTCTTTAAGCAGTAATAGAAAGAGAGCCAACAATCCACTAGAGAAGGAGAATACTCCATGGAAAGTTAATTCACAAGGATAAGGTGGGTCTGCTTTGTAAATGCAGATGTGGGTATCGTGTTGTTCTTTCACGCTCCACCCTCATTTAATAAACACTGGGTACCTGCTACTTTTCTCTGCCCTCCACTGAGATATAAAATTCGGTAAGTCAAGATCATCCCATCAGGCATGAAAGGACGGTCCGGTGTGGGAGAACGATCCCGCTCACAGGTAATGAACAGCACAAATAGCAAGTCCTCCAGTGTGGGCGAGCGCCCACAAGAGGCACCGGAAAAAGCAACCACAGTCATCAAAGAACACTTCACGGAGAAGTGAGTTTTGAACTGCACCTCTATGACTGAGTGAGCATTTGTCAAACAGACAGATTGAGGACAGTCTGCTCCAAGAAAGGGGACTGACTTTGTAGAGGCTGGGCGTTGTTAAGAATCATATTCTGCTGAGAAAGTTACCCATGAGATTGTTATCTAGAGGGCAGGTGCTTCAGGGTGGGAGGAAATGAAGCAGAAAAAAAAAGAGAGAGAGAGAAAGAGCTTTGCACAGGATCACTGGGGCCACTCTGAGAACTCTGTCATGTTGTATATAATTGAGAGTCTTTGAAGAATGAAGGTCGTGCAAGCCAACTTTCCGAAATGTAGTAAATACCTAAGTTAAGCCTGGGCATTGCTGGGAGTTCAAAACTAGTCTGGGGACATATATGGAAAGTGTGTGGAGTGTTTCCATTAGAAGTGTGTGTGCATGTGTGCATGTTTACGATGGGGAGTGGGGTGCAGGGTTAGTAAAGAGCACGTTGGGACAGAGCTCATCCCATGAAGTGCCTTCTCTGGGCACAGTAAGACTGACACATGGCCGCTCCTTAGGTGAGAAAATGGAAGAATCTGAAACTCAGACTCAGCACCATAGCTCATACTAGAACTCCCTTCTATCGCAGGCAGCTAGATAAAGGTCAAGTTCCAAATAGGAGAATGAGCTGTACATAGTAACTGAACGGGCTGTTCCGACATACTTGGTAACACATTGGGCTCCCTGTGAGAGAACAGGGTCTATGGGAGACAGAGCCAGTCTTCCCTTTTCTGTTACAAACCACTGCAGATGGTGGTGCTCACAAGGGGGCTCAGGGGTGCTGCATGCAGAGAGAGACTATGCCCAGCAGAGGGGGAGGAGAAAAGAGGACAGAGCAGCATCAGGGCGCCACCATGCCCAGCAGAGAAGTGGCAGTAGGCAGGTGCCAAGGGCACAGACCTTCAGAAGATTCAAGAGTCCTTGGGGAGCTAGACTGGGCAGGGGGCTGGGCATTCTGCATTAGGAGATGGCTATGGTGTGCCTAAGACATTCGGGGCTGGATACTATTAGCATCCAGAGAGGAGGATCCTAAGAGAAGTGTAGGCTACAGAAAGAACATTTAGCTGGTAATACAGGAAAGGAAACACAGGCACAAAGATTGGTTGTGAGACTACCAGAAGGTTCTAAGTAAGGAATGAGGAGGACAGGCATGAATTCGGGGTAGGGCTAAGGGAATATCATCAAGGATAGTATGAGGCAGAAAGTTACCTTTCGGCCACCTAAAGAAACTAATGATGAATGTCTTGTGGTATTTGCCATCCAAGGCTGGCAGTGAGAGAAGCAATGATCAGAAGTGTCTAAAAGGGAGCCCTGGTCCCCATGTGACCTTGCTTATGATGACTTAGCTAGGATGAGTTGGGGGTAGGAGGGTCCTCCCTATAGGAAGTGCTCTTCCAAAGTTCCATCTCTTAGAGGGACTGTGACTTCTTTACTGAAAAGGGGGAATAGAGCTTCCTTTGGGCCCTCCTTTGGGCCTTCCTTGGAAAGGGAGAACCCTTCCCTTCTGCAGGCACCAGGCGGCTGGCTCCCTAGACCACACCTGTAAACTGCTCCCATTCACACAGACCACTTGGCATCACCCACTGCCAAAGTCACATTCACATGCACCAAAATGAGAGAATAAACACTGGGAAGGCCAGGAACATGAATGATCTCAGCAAAGCATCCTGGGAAGATGGGAAGATGGCAGAGAACTGGCAGGGGTTGGAGGGTAGGGAAAGGGCGAAGGTTCTTTTTCTCTTGCTACTTCATGGCTCCGTCAGGTTCTCTTATCCTCAGTCAAGTCTATTTATTAACCCATGGTATTGTGGCTGCTGGAGAATTAGTGTCAGACTCTGGAATATGCCAAGTGATAACAGGTCTGTTAAGGAATCCACCTAGCATGATCCAGGATAGGGTCTTATGAATGATTCAACCAGAGCTGGCACATCCTGCAGTTATACACTATAATAAGAGCATACCACATGATTGAGACTGTGGTTAGAGATGCCCCTAAAACAAACCAAGACAAAGAAAAACAGAAGCTATTCACAAGTTGACTGATATTACATTGATGGTGACATAGAATAAAATGATCTAAGTGCTCTGCCAGGAACCAGGATAAGCCTCGAAGTACATGACACTCATGTATGCGCCCAGAGTCTTCAGACCCACATCTACATAAAAGGCTATTTGTTTGCCTCTTTAGTTAGTGATATCCATAGGTTTTCTGGTAGAAGTAAAATCAGATGTCATTTTAAAGGATTGGCTGATTCAGGGGTGCCTGGGTGGCTCAGTCGGTTAAGCGTCTGACTTCAGCTGAAGTCATGATCCCAGAGTTGGTGAGTTCGAGCCTCGCATAGGGCTCTGGGCTGACAGCTCAGAGCCTGGAGCCTGCTTCGGATTCTGTGTCTCTCTCTCTCTCTGCCCCTCCCCTACTCATGCTGTCTCTCTCTCTCTCTCTCTCTCTCTCTCTCTCTCTCAAGAATAAATAAACATTAAAAAATTTTAAAAAAAAGGATTGGCTGATTGAGGTAGTAGTTTTAGAAGGAAATTAAAATTAGAAGGGTACCAACAACTTACCACTTATTGTATTTTCATATACCTCTTTGATTTATAAAATTAGACAAGCTGAACTCTTCTTTTGGGACTGAATAATAAACATGACTTTGTGACTGCCAAGTTCTGCCTCATCTTTGGTCCAAAAGAAGGCATAGCACAGAAAGAGCACAGATTGAGACACTTTCTAAAGTTTACTTGATTATTTTGAGAGAGCGTGAGCACAAGCAGGAGAGGAACAGAGAAAGAGGGAGAGAGAGAAAGAATCCCAAGCAGGCTCTGTACTGTCAGCACAGAGCCTGATGCGAGGCTCCAACTCATGAACCGTGAGCTGAAATTAAGAGTCAGGCGCTCAACCGACTGAGCCACCCAGGCGCCCAAGATGTTTTCAATGATAATGATGGCCAACCCACTGCCACTATCAGAAGATTGCCCCTTTGATTCCACAAATTTAGTTTGATACAGTTTTCAGTCATTTACATAATTCTAAGCTTCTCTACCCTCCTCTATTTTGTTTGTTCACTTATTTATTTTCGCAAGTTCTGCTTCAACTCTTACAATGTAGTTGAAATCAACTCAGAGAGAATTAATTGCTTTTTTCAGGAAAGCCTTGTGATTTCGGTCTGTGCTTTGAAGTGATATAATTATGGCAACTGTGTTAACAGATCAAAAAGCACTGCACCAAAATATTTACTGGAATCCCACTGTGTAGCGAAGGACATTCCAGAAGGACAGCTTGGTTCTGGGTGCTGTGGGATTCTGCTCCCAAATATACCAGTCTGAAATAAGACTACCTTGCAAATATCTATTTCAAGGGAGGCAGATGAGAAACTTAACCAATGACGCTTTAATACCCACTAAGACTTTGTTTCAATTGACAATTCACAATTTGTCTTAGAGGGCAGAGTGCTGGCATTGCATATCTACTTTGCACAGTATCAGAACCAGTATTTATTTTCATTTGGGCTCCAGGAATATGTGACTTGTTATTGACAGGGAACACATTGTTTTCAATTCTTTCCTGCTTTGATCCCACTCCATCTCCTGTGTGTGTGTGTGTGTGTGTGTGTGTACACACGGGCACTGTGATTTGCTCTTGGCCCCTTTAATCTGGCTGCTTCTTGAACAATAGTCAGTAGGAGACACTAGGTGGAGGAGGGAGAACCCTTCCCTTCTGCAGAATGTTCTTTAGCTTATAAACAGCATCTTTTCTCATCTTCCAAGTCAGAGTCCATTGCTGCTAACAAAACAGAATCTGGTATGTCCCAGAAAGAAATGGCTGCTATAGCCATGGGGCAACTTGCCAAACAGAAATGCAAGAACAGGACCCATAACTTGGAATACACAATAGATTGAAAACCCAGAATTTTAAAATAGGACCTCCTTCATAGAATCCTTTCTTGGGATGCCTAGCATGGCCACAAGGCTGTGAAAGCAACCAGACATAGGGAGTAAACTGAACAGTGACCAGAGGGCAGAAAGGGAATTCTAACCACGTTGTGGCAAGGCTTGGCTTTTAGAGAAATTGTGGAGAAGCACAGTTTTCTAGACGCACCCACCCTTTAACATGGCCACAGGTGGAACTGGCCATGAAATGCCCTGTTGAGAAGATCCCATTGGTACAGAATAAAGTCCATGCTCTCATGACTGTGAGATCATGACCTGAGGTGAATCCAAGAGCTGGATGCTCAACCGATTGAGCCACCCAGGTGCCCCTGTTCTTCGGTTTCCAGTCACAGCTCTCATTTCCTTCTAAGCTCTCACCTGTGATGCCTCTGACACCTATATTTCTACAGAACAGTGTTCACAAAGATTTAGGTATTCTTTAAGACAATTCGTGGTTTTTCTACCATGTTTCTGACTTATTTCAGAGCCTCCACTAGGTGAGTCATCAATACCCATTTTCCTACAAACAGCCTGTTCCAGACAATCTCGTATTTTTTTTATCATGCTTCTCCAAATTCTTCCAGCTTCTGCCCACTGCCCAATTCCAAAGCCACCTCCACATTTCACGTGTCCCACAGCTGCATCCCATGTCCTGGTACCAAAATCTGTATTAGCTCTTATTGCAGCTATAACATATGGAGACCGATTTAGCAGTTTAGAACAAAGCTATTATCTTATAGTTTTGTTCCATAGGTGAGAAGTCCAACATGGATTTAAACAGGCTAAAAACTAAGGCTATGTTCCTTTCTAGAAGCTTCAGGAGAAAAGCAATTTCCTTGCCTTTTCCAGCTCCTAGGGGCCACCAATATTCCTTGACTCTGGCCCTCTTCCTCCAGTTTTCTTCATTCATCGGCACTACACCTTCTACCTTTCTTACATGGTAACGTCTGCTTTGAACCTGACTCTGACAAGGCTCTTTATTCTGTTAAGTACTTAGTTGATGAGGTTAGGTCCACCTGGGCAATCCCAGAAAACCTCTACATCTCAAGGTTCTTGACCTTACTCAAATCTGCAAAGACCCTTTTTCCACATCATGTAACATAGTCCCATGTTCCAAGGATTAGGGCATGGACAACTGGGGGACATTATTTTGGGGTATGTTAATGCCTACTGCATTATCACTTACTTTGAATTTTATAGGATTTGGTACACAGCGTGTGAAGAATGGGTCATAACAAAAGTTATTTTTTAGTGGAGATGACAAAAAGATGGTCAAATTAATGATCATTTTCACGCACTGTGTTTTCATTTCTACTCCGTATCTACTTTTTAACATGTTAATATGGATTCTAGCAAGATTAGGCATAGGACAATGATGTCAATACTTTAGATTTTATAGGGCTTTATAGAAGCCACTGTGCTTTCAGATCTCAATGATGACATAATTACATCTTTTGAGATGTTTACATTGTGATATGTATTTCCTACGTTCAACGTGTTTTCTGTCCTGCTATCCAGACAAGAAGAATACGGCATACAGTGAATGTGAAATTGTTTACTAAATTAATCCAATTTATGCTGTAAGTAAAAAAAAAGTTTTGTTTACAAGTTAACTTCGGTTACTGTTATTAAGGATTTAACCTTAAAGCGCTTGACCTTTAAATACCAACTCAATGCAGATGCACTATTTGTAACTTATGATGGCAGCAAAATGAGATGACTACTTCTATTATTTTTAATTTAAAGGTAAGAAAAACTCTGCCACATAGACTTCAGGTAACTCTGTCAAAGTTTTGCAACTGGTTAGTAACAAATCCAGGTTTAAACTCAGAAAGTGGGGGTGCCTGGTTGGCTCAGTTGGTTAAGCGTCGGACTTTGGCTCAGGTCATGATCTCACGATTTGTGAGTTTAAGCCCTGCGTCAGACTCTGTACTGACAGCTCAGAGCCTGGAGCCTGCTTCTGATTCTGTGTCTCCCTTTCTCTCTGTCCCTCTCTTGCTTGCATTTTTTTCTCTCTCTCTCAAAAACGAATAAACATTAAAAACAAACAAACAAACCCAGAAAGTGTGACTCCAGAGTCTATGCTCTTGACCATGATGCTTTGCAGATTCCTAATGAGATGATATACTGTTGACTGTAGCTGTATAATTAGGTAA
Organism: Panthera pardus; assembly: GCF_024362965.1. Lineage (NCBI taxonomy): Eukaryota > Metazoa > Chordata > Mammalia > Carnivora > Felidae > Panthera > Panthera pardus. The sequence goes on from NW_026526765.1 coordinate 145,732,629, forward strand.
CCCTAATGTAAGCTGGGCTCCTCATTGTCCAGACTGAGCAGAGGCTCATTTTTAAAAAAAGCATAGTAATTTTGTTGTGTCCAAACACACTGCCATCAAAATGTCAAGTATAGTTAATATATCAAAGACATAACAAAGGAAGGCTTGCAAGACATCACAAAGGTTCTCTTAAAACCAATCTCTCAAACTCTCTTACATGCTTAACTGAGGCCTCCAACATCTATAAAAATATTCTGCTCCTTTCCTGCTCTGTAACCAAATTTGTGTGTGTGTGTGTGTGTGTGTGTGTCTATGTGTGTGTGTGCACAAACACACACATGCAATAAATCCCCAAGTTCAATGAAGAAAGCAAAGAGAATCAAAATGCTTGGTTCATAACCCTTGAGCTGTAATTAGCATTTTTACTTTTAAAATAAATGGATTATGTCTACATGGGAGTTAAGTCTCCATCAAGTTCTGAAAATTCAGATTCCAAGTAGAATTTAGAGATTACATTAAGAAAAAAATTTCAGGTTTTAGTTGAAAGATCATTAAAAACTCTTCTAAGATTTGGGGCACTTCAGTGGTTCAGTCACTTAAGCATCTGGAGTTGGGCTCAGGTCATGATCTCATGGTTCATGAGTTCGATCCCATGTCGGGCTCTGCACTGACAGCTCAGAGCCTGGATCCTTCTTCAGATTCTGTGTCTCCCCCTCTCTCTGCTCATCCCCTACTCATGCTCTGTCTCTGTCTCTCAAAAAATAAATAAATGTGAAAATTAAAAAAAAAACTCTTCTAAGACTTAAAAAAATTATTAACCTATTAACACATTATCTGTCTCCAATTAAGCTACTGAACACCTCTGGATTTCAGTTATATGGACTGAGGAGTGAAAGGATTGGACCAGAAAAATCTTAAGGTCCCTTCACACATGAACATTGTGCCATTTTTTGGTTAAATAACTCTTACTACAGTGGGTTCTACAAATTCATTTTGAAATACAGCCAAGAAATGGGAAATTCTAACTATTAAGTTTTCATGTTATTTGCAACTTAATTGTAAGTTTTATTGCAACAGGATACAGAATGGGATTTTGAGTTCTCTTAGAATTTCATTTAAAACTTCTAACTGAGGAAACTGGAAAATCATTTCTACCATATTCTGAAAAAAAATTAGATACAGGTCTACAAACTCCTGTAAAATGTCCAGTGCCCCTCACACCTACAAGCTGATGCAAGAGAAGGCAAGAGATCCATGACAGAGAGGAAACTTCCTGAAGGATCTTTCATAGTTGAGAAGAACATTGTGGCATTTACCTTTCTTCCCTGGGTTTCCAATTCTCTGCCACCAGATCAAATGAGGAAGGCCAAGAAAGCTACTGGTTAAAAAACAAACAAACAAACAAACAAACAAACAAACAAACAAAACAGGGTTGTCTTCCAGAAGAGGAGACTTCTAGCTCATCATCAGCACCCTGCCCCATAATTCCTGAGCTGTAGAAACAGGTAGGCCTGCCCCATGCTGCTACCAGAGAAGAAAGAGCATAACATAGTTCTTGGCAGAGCTCAGGGGTCTTGAAGTTTGAAAGCATATATGGACACAAGACTCCTCTTCTGTAGAAGACGAAGGTGGGAACATGTTTGGAACTACCCTCAATATAAAATGAGGAGAGAGGACAACAATTGGGGCAAATTGTACTTCTAGAGTTTGGAAAAGCAGAGTTTCCCATAAATCAGCTCAATGCTCAAGAAGGCAACTGGGCTCAAAGCCTTTTGAAAGGACCTCTCTGCACAGATGTGGGGAACACAGAGACACACTAACTGGGGCAGGAGCTGGGAAGGATCCTAAAATGTTCAACTAGAGACTATCTCACCCCATCAGGGATGTGTTGTACAATGTGGGGGACCCTGTGGAGAAGGTGTCTACTCTAGTGAACCTCATGAAAAAGCTAGCATTTCAATGCTCGCCATGATACAGAATATTTGACAGGTAATAGATGTGAAAGAGCATCAGGGAAGGAAGGAAGGAAGGAAGGAAGGAAGGAAGGAAGGAAGGAAGGAAGGAAGGAAGGAAAGAAGGGAGGAAAGAAGGGAGGAAAGAAGGGAGGAAAGAAGGGAGGGAGGGAGGGAGGGAGGGAGGAGGGAGGAAGGAAGGGAAGGAGGGAGGGAGGGAAGGAGGGAGGAAGGGAGAGAAGAAGGAAGGAAGGAAAGAAGGGAGGAAGGAAAGAAGGGAGGAAGGGAGGAAGGAAAAGAGAGAGGCAGAAGAAAGACAAGACAACCTCTACTCCTTTACCTGTCACTATCCCCCACCTTATGCTTTTTCTTGAATGATTAAGGAAAGAGATGCATCAAGCATTGAGAGGAACAGATCATCCCCTCCCCCATCCCACTCCCTGCCCTGGCTATGGCATCACCAGCTGGGCCAGATCTGGTGAGGAAGAAGTTAGGAATTGGATGAATGCTTTATAAGTTCCTACTTAAATTGGACTGAGGTGTTTTATTTTGTTTTAACCTTCACTGATCTAATACTCTCAAGTACCCAGAAAAGATCTGAGGGCTGCCTGAGATAATTACTCAGATTAAAGAAGGACAGAGAGTATTTAAAAGAAGTGATCTGAACATAAAGCTTGTACCTAATCTCACCCAAGGGAGTCCGCCCATTCAATACATTAGTTGATTACCCTTGAATCTTTTCCTCTTTAATGATTATTCATTCATATTAGGGGAGGGGTGGAGAAAATGGGGATCAGCTTTTACTTTTGTTAAAACTTCCATTTAAGAAGACAAGGAGGTATCACTATTGAATATTTTCTCCACAGCTGCTTTAAGGAGAGACCCGAGCTAGATGGAAAATGAGTGAAGTCTTTCCTGGAGCTCTGTGTCAAAGGCTACATTTGATTCTTTCCTTGGACTAATAACCAGGACAAAGACAGAGAATTTCTACAAGCTCATTATATGTGCCATGGTTAGCACATAAAAAACACAGAATGAGACAGAAGACGGGATGGCGCAAAGTCTCTTTGGTTTAAACTTCTTTAAAAAAAATGAAAAAAAAGGCGGTATTTTAGTATGATAATGGAACACTAGTAAAAACACTATAAAATATTTTATACAGTTTAATGTAGGAGCAATAAATAATTGTGTTCTACTACATTTTGCTTAACCTGGATGCAATGTAAGTCAGACTTTTTCCTCAATGCATAAAGATTTATTTATCATGAACAAGGAATATAATAAAATCATGGCAAAAGAGTGGATATTTTCATATAAAACAATGACTTCCTACCCAGCCACTCACCTCAGCTTTAAATATATTTATGGGTATTAAAGGACCCCCTTTTATCTCTCTGAACTTCAGGCTGTATTCTACGTTGCTATATATGAGAGCATTCATTTCCACTATGAATTTCCACTCTGTTCATACAAATAGCCAAATGATGATAGAAAGGCTGGGTTTGAACTTCTAGTAGGTGCATTTGAATAGCATCTGCTTTCTTTCCCTTTGCAGGGCTCTTCAGGGAAATGCCTTGCCCCTGTAGGAAACCTCCCTGCAAGGGAGCTCAGGGTGGATGCCCCAATGGAGATGGGCTGGAAGCCCCATCCTACAGAGGATAACATGGTAGGAGACTGACCACAGAAGAGGCCAGCAGACTTCTCTCCATTCCCACCTAGAACATAGCCTTGCTTATGAAGGACACCCTTGAGAGACTTTATTTTCCCCATTCTTGGCAAGTTGCCCATTGCGACGCAATAAGCATTTCTGAATACGTCCCCAGGGTTTCAGTATTTTGCACTGAGGTCTGGATATGGTGGGGGACATCAGAAAGAACCCTAGAGTGATCAAAGTGTAGGACGGCATGCCTGATGCCTCACTTAGTATCTTTGAGCCTCAGTTTACCCACAGGGAAATCATGGTTCTCCAAGGTCTCTTTCAGCTCCACCACTTAAATTGTTGAGTGAAAATGGTGGAAAGGAACACAACCAAAACAATGAAATAACACACATTCACAGGAAATGAACCTTCCCAAGGAGCAGACAGCAGGGAGTATGGAGGAGGGGTTAGGAAGGAAGAGAATTTCAATGCAGCTATAATTTATACCCACAGCATAGAAATTTAGTCAGTGAATCCTGAGCAAATTTAAGATTACAGAAATAATGTAATTCAAGTGCCTGTCAACTAGTGAACAGTAATGTGGAATAGCAATTTATATATAATAATTTATACATATGAATTATCATATATAATTATATGCTCTCATACAATAGAGCATTATAATTGTTATAAGTATATAATTACATATAATGGCATGATAATATAGGATACATACTACAGCTACAGTTTATATATTATTTGAAGTCTCAATTCTTTTAGATCTGGAATTATAAATCCATACATTAAACAAAATACTCTTATATTACCTATGTGAGCAGCCATCCTTCAGATTTTACTAGCAAAGAAAGATACTACAAGACACCATCAAAGAAAAAAATAATGGGTGCTAATAAGAATTTGGCAAGAGACTTCAAATATTCCAGAATGAGTTATAGACCATAGATCGGGCACTTCAAGTGCCTGTCTTTAAACTCCATTGACTTTTCCTCAAAACACAGCTTTATCCTGCCTAGTCAAGAAAGAAACTAAACTAATAAGCACTGCTAGAAAGCAGAAATGTAGTCCAACTAAGGGCAGACAGGTAACAAGCAGGACATTATCAGGTGCACAGTAGACCTCGGGGTTGCGTTGTTTGGTTGCCTGAGGCAGCCATGCAGCAGTGGAACTAAAAGCATAGGGGGTACACACCTGTTTAGAGTACTGACACACTACAGCCAAGAGCCAGTTGTACTGTTGGTCAGCGGCTTCCTCTGCCCATTAGCTCTGCTCCTTCTGGTGCCTTTCCTCTTGTCCCTCAGTGCCTCTCAGCCCATTTCATGGTCACATTTGAGCCACTGCGCAGACCAGTAGGCACACCACCCATCATGGGCAGTTCCCTGGCAACCCATCAAGTCCATCTTGCTCAATATGGCATTATTATGGAATTGCAAGTAACAGCTAATGTGTAAGCCACTTTCATTTCTATTGGCATTCCCTGACTCCCCGACATAGAATCTGCTTCCTGCTGCTTCCCTTTAACCCTGTACCGACTGATACCACCAATAGCCTCCTGACTCTGTATGGCGCTTTATCTCCCAGAGCCACTAGTTCTTTTCTGCAGCCTGGAATTAACCATTAGATCGATCTCCAAAATTCCTGCTCCCTCTAAGACTAGCTGTAGCACCTATCTCACAGAGGGGCAGGACTCTTCGGAGCCAGCAACACTACCACAGTACCCCTAAAGCCAAAACTGGGGAGGGGATGGTGTCAGACATGAAAGTAAGATCTGAAAAAGAAGCAAATTCAGAAGCAGGTTAATCTCAGGCCAACACAGGTTCGAGTCCAACAATCACCATCTAAGGGAAGATGGATGTGTTTTGCTATTGTTGCAAGCTCAGGTTAAACCACGCTTAATAGAACTGTCCTGAGCCATTTGGGGGTCTTTTGATTAAGGAGCTGGGGTTTCCAAAGTCAAAATCACCTTGGAAGAGGGTTGCTTAATGGAGAGTCAATGGAGAAATGATTCCCAGAGGGAGTCTGAAGGCCAGGTGATGTAAGCTTTGCAAAAAGTGTATTCCTCTGAGCTGGGTTTGAGACATTACACAGCTGGCTTCCCAGAAAAAAAAAAAATGAGATCAATAACCTTCTAAATGTCTGCAGTCCAGACAAGCCTCTATTTTCTTTCTATGTCTACAAGATCTCAATGAATGGGCTATGTCTCAAAGGCAGAAAGTTATGGTGGCAGCAAAGGGTCAGCTAGGGTTCACTAGGAAGACAGATGAAGGCATGAAGCAAGGGCCAGAAAGAAAACAAAACAAAACCCAAAACCGTCTGGGAAGACGTTGCAGGGATGCAGCCCTTCTGAAAAGCCCCTTCTGGAAGGCATTTGCTGCTCTCAGAGGGCTTTAGCCTAAGCCCAGAATCTGGAATTTATTCCATAAACATTTACAAAGTAACTGCAGTGATTCAAAGAGCACCTCAAACCATTCCTTTCCTCACCTTCCTTTCGTGCATGTGTGTATCGCATCTCAGATACGACCATGATCCTCACGTGTGAATATATACATATTTGTAAATTGCATACATGAGACTTAATACTATAACAACTTTATGGGAGCATGTTTTAAGTGGCTGGGCTAGAAAGCCTGTATTAAATATTTACACACATGTTTTTGTTTTTAATTTAAGTTAGTTTATTTTTTTTAATTTTTTAATGTTTATTTTTGAGAGAGAGAGAGAGACAGAGTGTGAGTGGGGGAGGGGCAGAGAGCGAGGGAGACACAAAATACGAAGCAGGCTCTGGGCCTAAATACAGGACCTGAACTCACGAACTGCAAGATCATGACCCAAGCAGAAGTCAGACGCTTAACCGACTGAGCCACCCAGGTGCCCCATTTTATTTATTTGTTTATTTAGAGCACGCATGAACAGGGAAGGGGCAGAGAGAGAGGGGGGGAGAGAGAATCCCAAGCAGGCTCCTAGTTGGCAGCACAGAGACAGATATGGGGCTTAAACTCATGAATTACGAGACCATGACCCAAGCCGAAATCAAGAGTCAGCAGCTTAACCGACTGAGCCACCCAGGTGCTTCCCCCCACCCCCGACACCCACCCCCAGAGGTATCTTAGATGCCAGGACAGGGCTGAGGTGACCTCTCACTCCAAAAAGCAGTTCTGGTTCTGTCTTCTAGGTTGGGACTCTGCACAGATGTCACAGGCTAAAAAGAAACTTATTGCTAAAAAAGGATTTATAATAATACAGATCTGAAAGTTCTATAAGGTACCATACTGTACCTCCTATAAATCAAAAACTCCCCTGGCTGCTTCCATCTGGGGGGCTCCTGATAGATGAAGAAATGCTAAAATTGGTTACAAAAATGATAAATTATAGAAGATGTGTGAATATCCCTTACTGCTATCAATGTTTCTCAATGTTGCATGCATAAACTTATGGGAGACAGTCTCTTAATTGGAGATCCCTGGTTAATATAAAACCTAGGCTGGATGGTTTTCTGGTCTCCCTTCAAATCTCACCCTCAGGATAATACCTGGTCTCTGCCAGCTTCCCTACTCTATGTATCTATGCATCTTGGATAACCTTTGCTTCCACGAATGGAATATTCCAGTATAATCATTCCACAGAAAAGCTCCTCTGTTCAAGGACCCAGAGACTTCTTAAGGGTTCTTTACATGTTTCTGTTACATCTTTCTAGATATAACCTTACAAAGGGCATTAACAGGGTTGCTTTATTTCGAGAAACATCCTTTCGACAATCAAAATATTTAATTAACCCAAATCCAATAAAATAAAGAAATATGAATAGTCTGAATTTGCAGTAATGGGAGCTGACAACTGTTGCAGTCTGTTTTTAATCAACGCTGCTTATTTCATGAAAGATGAAAATATAGTAAAGTATTTCATTTTTAAACCATCTAAGCACTGAAAAGAGCAATGAAATAGTATGAATCCTAAATACTGAAAACAGTCCCTTTTTTTTAAGACAGAGTGAAAGATGTAAAATAGAAGTGAGATGTGAAAGAAAGAAAGAAAGAAAGAAAGAAAGAAAGAAAGAAAGAGAGAAAGAGAGTCTGCCTCAGCTAGGTTGTATAGCATAAAGCTGTTTATTTTTGAGAGAGACAGAGCTTGAGTGGGGGAGGGGCAGAGAGAGGGAGACACAGAATCCCAAGCAGACTCCAAGCAGTAAGCACAGAGCCTGACACGGGGCTCGAACTCAGCAACCGTGAGATCATGACCTGAGCTAAAATCAAATGCTTAACCAACTGAGCCATCCAGGCACCCCTTAAACTGTTTAATTATGTTCCAAGGCACACAGTAAACTTGCCATTTTTTTTCAATGTTTATATATTTTTGAGAGAGAGAGCAGGAGTGCAAGCAGGGGAGGGGCAGAGAGAGGAGGAGACAGAGGATCCAAAGCAGGCTCTGCACTGACAGCCCAAAACCCAGCACGGGGGTTCAAACCCACGAACCGTGAGATCATGACTTAAGCTGAAGTAGGATGTTTAACCCACTGAGCCACCCAGGCTCCCCGGTAAACTTGCCTTTTAATAGCTTTGTAAAAAAAGTGTTGGCACCCCATTTGACCAGATACCCAAAGCGCTGGAATTATTTTATTAGGTGCGTGCAACCAGTGAGTGTTGTTTGAATTAATTGGCATCACCAGTTATAACAAACCATTTACGGGAATGTGACCCACAACAAGGAGAGGAGACCAGGTGTTCAGGTGTTCATGTCTTCATGGGGTAGAGACATTTGGAAGCCATGAAGCATGGATAAGAGGACTCTGATTCTTGTTGGCTCCCATTCTAGGATTCCTACACTGGGGTCACTTATACCTTCTAATTCCAGTGATTTCATGGTTTATGAATCAAGCTAGGCTGTGGGTACGCAGGGCAGCAATCAAACCCATGGGGTCTTGCTAGAGAACCTCAGGGACGTGCTCAAGCCTGCTAGGAAATTCCGTCAAGTGCAATCCTCTCTAGTTAGAGCAGATTTTTCCATTTTAGATCTTCCTGGATCATTAGGGCTTAACCCCTAGAGGAATGGATCTTTGGCACGTGGGGACCTAACCCTCATGGTTTGGAGGGCTCTCTAGAGTACCCAAAGACCCAAGCCACGTAGCAACTTACCATTTTGCTACATTTGACTCTTAGGCTCCAAAGCTCCATATGCAAGAGGGAGTCATTTAGCAAGGGAGCGGGCCTTTTCCTACCTATACCGCTGGCTGGCTATTTTTGTCCTACACTTCTGCTACCTCGGCAGTAACGTTTGGGTGGTACCATTCATATTCTTGTTGAAAAGAAAATCTTCTACTGGTTCAGCGAGGAAATGAACAGAAAATAATCCAAGTCCAAAGCATAGTTCTTGGCCAGAATTTTTTTTAAAACAAGTTTTGAAGAGGGAACAGCTATATTAGAAAAGGCAACCTGGTGTATACAGGTGGTAAGAAATTCAGGGGTTGCCAGGAGCTGCCAGGAGAGAGGGAGGCGGAAGGGAGAGGAATGAGTAGGGGGAGCCCAAGGCATTTTTCCAGCAATGAACATAGTCTCTATGATACTGTAATGGAGAGTACATGCCAGTAAGTATTTGGCAAAAGCCATAGAACTGGACAACCCAAAAGTTGACCCTAGTGTAAACTATGGGCTGCAGTTAATAATAATAATGTATCAATACTGGCTCATCAATGGTCACAAATATACCACTCCAAAGCACGGAATTAATAGGAAAGCTATGTGTAGGGGGAGGGGCAAACATAGGAACTCTGCGCTTTCGGCTCAATTTTCCTATGAATGTAAAACTACCCTAACAATAAAGAATATTCATATTTTTTAAAGTTAGTTGGTTTATTTATTTATTTATTTACTTACTTACAGCGTGAACATTGTGGGGGAGGGGCAGAGAGAGAAGGAGAAAGAGACAATCCCAAGCAGGCTCCGAGCTGTCAGCGCAGAGCTGGACATGGGGCTCGATCCCACAAACCACGAGATCATGAGCTGAGCCGAAATACAGAGGTAGAGGCTGAACCAATTGAGCCACCCAGGTGCCCCTAAAGAATATTCATTTTAAAAATTGCATCAGAAGGTGGCTCTGATCTACACACCAGGGCCAACTACATAAATACTGTAGAAACAGAAAAATGATCCAGGAAACCATTTTAGCAAGTGCTTACACCCTGTGCAAAAGCAGTTTATCAAATTAGAAAATGTTCATCAAAATTAAACATGTAGTTATGAAAAAAAAAATAAACAAACCCTTTCACTGAACAGCCATACTGGCAGATGGCCCAAACAAATATTTCTATGAAGCAATGAGTAAAACGCCTGGAATGACCATTTCCATGTGTAAATTTTAGGAAGCGTTTTCGTAAATGTTCCATGGTGTGAAATTAACAGGGGAAGGGCCACTTAACTTCGAAAACCTATCTCCAGAGTTGAACACAGGAAATGCACATATATTAAAGGAAGATGCCTTTTGCAAATGTGCATATCCAAAGGGAAGAAGCTGTGAGTCTAAACAAATCTGAGGGTAGGTCATCTTCTCTGATACCTGACAGCTACACCCTAGAACTTTGGGTCACCTTCACGAGCTGCCGTGATATGCTTTAAACTGCCATGCAATATATTTCTTCTTCACTTTCATCTTTGTCCACACATCTGAATATCTTATCACAGTAACAGCTTTTGCTAATTTAGGTTCCTAGCAAAAGATGATCGGGTAGTAAAGGGTTGGGCTTATTTTAGTAGCTGTCATTAATAGCTACAGGCAGACAAAAGACGTAAGCTTATATATCTAGATCTGTTAAGGGTCTGAAAAGTAACATTAAGAATCTTCTAGTGGGGCGCCTGGGTGTCTCAGTCAGTTAACATCTGACTTCGGCTTGGGTCATGATCTCAAGGTCTGTGGGTTCGAGCCCCACATCGGGCTCTGTGCTGACAGCTCAGAGCCTGGAGCCTGCTTCAGATTCTGTCTCCCTCCCTCTCTGCTCCTACCCTACTAGTGCTCTCGCTCTCTCTCTCTCTCTCTCTCTCTCTCTCTCAAAGATAAATAAACATTAAAAAAAGTTTTTTAAAAACAATCTTCTACTTCTGGGGCGCCAGGATGGTACAGTTGGATAAGTATTCAACTCTTGATTTCGGGTCAGATCATGATGTCACAGTTTGTGAGATTGAGTCCCGTGTCAGGCTCTGTGCTGACAGCACAGACACAGAGAGGCTGCTTGGGATTCTCTCTTTCCCTTGCTCTCTGCCCCTCCCCGACTCTCGAGCACACACTCTCTCAAAAACAAATAAATAAACATTTAAAAAAATTCTTCTGTTGTTCCATGGAGAGGGGAAACCAAATGTACCTTGAAATCAATCAATTGAGGGTTCTTGAAGACCTTGGGAAGATCCTCTTGTGAATGCGAAGGTTCACTTGAATTTGAAGGCATCGACAACAGTCGGTGTCCCAGCAGAAGGAAACTGAAAATTCCCTTCTATTTCAGAATAAATGTTCAAATAACGAAGCTAACAGGTTCAGGAGCAATGTAAGTGGAAGCCAACTGAACAAAAACCAAGAAAATGTGTAATAGCAACTCATACTAATATCTTCTTTTTTACAGAGATCAAAATAAAATTTCCGAGTAGCAGGGGAGCTTATAAATACAATAGCAGTACAGCAGATCCGAAAAAGCATGTTTCCAGCTCAAAATGTAATTAACCAGGTACTTTGCAATTACTGACAATTGGGGTTTTTCAGCCTTTACCATAGATCTTCCTTGAGCTCCATAGGTTACTGAGAAAATGAGCCATGTTACATAGCAATAACAAAGGCATCACTGCAAAAAGCACCACATAAACATTGCCTTGAAAACTGGGAGGTTGCTAGGAAATTCTGTCAAGTGCAACCCTCTCCAGTTAGAGCTGATTTTTCCATTTTAGATCTTCCTCAATCATTAGGGCTTAACCCCTACAGGAATTTACAGGAGGACAGCTTACATACCTCCGCCAATATAAATTCTCCAGGGGTTCCATTCGATCCTTAGAAGGCCTCAGGCATTAGTGCTAAGAATTTTGGGCAGGGTCAGCTGTTCTGGGAAAGGGCAACACTTGTGTTCTTGACCATATGGGGGTTTGTACTTGAACAGAAGATGGAACTAGGCTGGGTCCATGAGGACATTCACATTTCCCTCTTCTATTTCTACAGAATGGATCGAGGGGGGAAAGGCTTAGTGGCAAGCCAAATCAAATGATTTGAATTATTTTAAGAAGAAGCAATTCACGGCACTGGTTGCCAAATTTAAAATGCCTGGACAGCCTGTTCAAAGAGCCAGCAGCAGGAAGAGAAGGGATCATGCCAGAAATTCATGCCAAGAAGCAGAGAGAAAGAGCTGGGGCAGCTCCCGGTCCTATAAATTAGCATCTCAATGGTCCCACACACCAGGGGGCTGAGAAAGCCCTGCTGCTTCTATTTCCAATGTGGAAAGATCTTTCTTTGCATAGGAGTAGATAATACAAGGAAATAATCCATTGTGAGGTTTGGATTCTTTTTCCTCTCAATACCAAGAGCTACCGTGTGTGACGCACCTGACAGAAACCAAAACACTTTTGCATTCACTGTCTTATGAAACCTCACTACACCTTGTGAGATAGTATGACTTCCCCCATTTACAGATGAAGAAGTGGCACTCAGGGAAAGTGTCACTGGCCCAATGTATCAACATAATAAGTAGCAGAGAGGGGCGTCTGGGTGGCTCTGTCAATTGACCTGTTGAGCATCCTACTTCGGTTCAGGTCATGATCTCAGGGTCTGTGGGTTCCAGTCCCGCATCACACTCTGTGCTGACAGCTTGGAGACTGGAGCCTGCTTGGGATTCTGCATCTCCCTCTCTCTCTCTGCCCCTCCCCCACTTGCACTCTGTCTCACACTCTCAAAAATAAACAAACAGTAAAAAAAAAAAAACTTAAAAAAAGTAAGTAGCAGGGCAAGAACTTGGAAATGTAAATCAAGCATATTGGAAATGAAACCGAACATTCATCCCTAATCCATGTGCAAACACCTTATTAGTTATGACAGTAATAAAGTGAGCACCTAGTAAATATCTGGCCCGGTGCTAGGTATTTAGCACACTTGACTGAGTCTTGATAAAACTAAGCAAAGCAGAGGGGAAGAAATGTTTATATCAATGTAAGACACAAAGTGGACAGAGGTGACATGATAATGATTTTCCAGGAGAGAGGGAGCCTGCCAAAGACAGTGAAAATAAACATTTTTTTTTTAATTTTGTGAGAGAAAGTGTGCAAGCAGGGGAGAGGGGTGGAGGGTGGGGGGAAAGAGAGAGAGAGCAAGGGAGGGGACAGAGAGAGAGAAAGAGAATGCCAAGCAAGCTCCACACTCAGTGTGGAGCCCGATGCGGGTCTCGATCCCACAACCCTGGAATCATGATCTGAACTGAAATCAAGAACTGAACGCTCAACCTACTGAGCCACCCAGGCATCCCGAAAACAAACTTTCTAAAAGCAAAATTTTAAATTTCATCCAACTAAAAACAAAGAAGTCTCTGCCAAAGTGTGCTGGCCCCAAAGCAGCCTGTCCAGTGAGAGTCATGGTTATTACACTGTTGAGATTCTTATTTTATAAATCAGTCATTGCTAAATAGAGTGACTTTAATTCCCGGAATCCAAAGAGCGTCTTCATCAACCACAAATGAGACAGTAAATGAAACGCTATTTTATTTACATTTTTACCTCTTACTTCAATAACCACAAACATGCCTGGGTTCAATCATTTTGAAATCAGTGTCCTTATCTTTTTAGGAGGAAATGTGTCAATGCCTAATGTTAAGAAAAAAAAAAATAGGCAATCAATGCAAAGACACAAAATCACTTAAAAAGTTCGCACAGACTTAATGTTAATATGATTTTCTTTCAGCCAGCCATCACCCACATTTATAGAAAAGTAGAGTCTTCAGCCAGAAACTTTGCTTGTTTCCAGACTTGTGTGAGACAGGAAACTGTCAAGTGGCTGCAAAAGCAGATAGACTTTGATTGATGGGCAAGTCCAACATGAAGATACATTGGACCGTAGATCATGATGTACCTCATTTCCTGGCACATACGCGCCTTCAGGAAAAGGGAAATGAGTTTTGCTTTAAAAAGAGTATTTTGCTAGACGCAGTCCACAGTTGATGAACATAGACGTCTGTTTCACATACACCACTTCCTCTACTTCCAACTGCGCTTTATGGGAAAGGGAACTATGATTTTTATCTGCCCATTTGCATACATAGCGCCAACCCTTCAAGAGCTTATAATTTATGAAACATCCGCATCTTGATACAGTCACAGTTGCTATGTCCTATCTCTCTAATTTGCAACTTTCCTGTTTTCTCCGAATACATTTTTGTCAACGGTCCCTTGAAAAAATTTAACCTTTAAAAATGGAACCTTATTTTAGCACGGATCCTGTACCCCGGAAACAGAGTCTCTAAGAAAATGACATATTCTACAAATGTTGAACAGTCCCATGTCTATGAGTAGAGTGATACTCTTTCTTTTAAAAATTTTTGTAATGTTTATTTTTGAGAGAGAGAGACAGAGAGACAGAAAGGGAGTGGGGGAGGGGCAGAGAGAGGGAGACACAGAATCTGAAGCAGGCTCCAGGCTCTGAGCTGTCAGCACAGAGCCCCACGCAAGGTTCAAACTCACAAACTGTGAGATCATGACTTGAGCTGAAGTCCAGTGCTTAACTGATTAAACCACCCAGGCGCCCCTAAGTGATATTTTTTCATTTGTAATGTGTTTTAAAACTTTTAATGTGCTTTAGAGGTTTTTGTTTTGTTTTGTTTTTAATGGAGAAAAGAAAACTCGACTGATCCTTTCTGCGCTGCTAAACTGTTCTTCCACAAAGACGTTCCTGAGAGGCAGTCCTGTGTTCGCACAGGGTCTTTCATTCATTGTGTGGAGTGCGGTCACTGGAGCACTATGGTTTCTGTGCATGGCAGTGAATCCTCTCTCTCCCACTCCCTCCCCCTCCCTGCCTGCCTACCACCTTCCCTTTCTCTCTTGTGTTAGTGTGTACACACAGGAGGGTCCATTGCCAAAGGGTGGAAAAGAGGACTTAAAATCTCACTAAGGGAACAGACTAAGAATTCTCAAATAAGACCAGGACACGATGTGCTGGCTCTATAGCTGTCTGCCTTTCTCATTCATGCACTGATGTTACTGGGCACTTCCTCTGACTGAAGGACTCGACGGGATACCTGCCCTCCATGACAGAGTCTGACTCGAATCCCGCCTTCAAGCTGTCTTCCTCTCGGTAAGGGCACTGGGACATGCATGCAATTGTCCAGACCTAACGCTGCCAATGCTAGAGAAGGGGCCACCAAAAGCTTGAAGAGAGGGTGGTTCCTGCAACTTGAAAGTCACAAGGAAGGACTTTGAGAAAGGAGTCATATCGGGTTGAGCCTTCAGGACAGCAGAGATGTTCTCCCCACCTGGTGTGCCTTTCCATCTCTATGTCACCTTTCAAAATCCAGCCTGTCTCTTCAAGGTTCAGCTTGGACTCTATTTGTAAAGCCATTCCTGATGCCACATCAGAAACTGTTCACATATTCTTTCCATGTTTTTGTTCTAATTTTTAGAGACAGAAAGAACAATCAGGAGAAGGGCAGAGAGAGAGAGAGACAGAGACAGAGACAGAGAGAGAATCTTAGGCAGACTCCATGCTCAGCACAGAGTTCCGACGTGGGGCTTGATCCCACAACCCTGGGATCTTGACCTGAACTGAAATCAAGAGTCAGACGCTCAAGTGACTGAGCCAGGTGCCCCTCCATGTTTTTGAGACAGGAGTCATTCTGCACCTTCTCTCCTGTAGCATCTATCACATTCTTTCTTGTGTTATACTTGCCTGGCACTTAATGGTTGGCTCTGCTGGACAGCTAGCTCTCCCCAGCCCTCCACATTCCTTTTGGCATCTAGTCTGGCAGGGTATCATAGTTCCCTAGGGGATCTTTCTGACAAACCTATGAATGGCTTCATTTGCCCTACTCTTCATTATGTCCACTGGTCCATAATCACACCTTCTTGCCCTTTCTACAAAGGAATAATCCATGCTGTTGTTGCTTTCTCCTTCTGAATATTGGGGCAAAGTACATTAAGAAGCTTCAATTTATACCCAGTGAAACCCGGACTCATAGCATAAGGCTGTACTCTGCATGTGGCTTTCTTACAGGACTGCACATAACTCCAGAGGAAAATCCAGTCCATAAACCCTCATGCCACATTAGTATACCTCTTTCTACAAGTGATCAAGGAGAAAGTTGGACTTGACTTTGATAATTGAGTCTAGTTATGTTATGTTATGGATGCTGATTTTATCCTTAAATTGCTATTTCCTCTAAAATATACTGTTTCAATTTTGTCTGCCTCAAGGAAAACTGTTGGCCCATATGAAGCATTTTAAAGGTAATATGCAGGCTCTCAGATGAATGTAAGTAAATGAGTGTAATTGCTGACATGCCCTAAATTAAATGTATTGGCAGACAGTTCACTAATGGTAAGAAAATAGATCAGACGGGGAGATTAATTTCATTTCCAGCTCCTTCAGGCCTAAACGGAATATTGAAATTAAAGATTCTAGTTTCTTTAATCTGGAGTTCTATCATAAAGATAGCTCTACCATGACCAAATCCTTGGATATACAGTTATTAGAATATGAAAACAACTTTTCCATAAATTATTATTATTAGCAAAATTTCATTTTTCCCATTTAGAAAGGGAATAATTTAGCATCAGATTTTGGTGTTGGAAATCATCCATCCATCCATCCATCCATCCATCCATCCATGCTGGTGTGAGCCATTGCTGTGTGCTCCCTTAGTGATTTGGATAACTATTACACAACATTTAACATCCTTCCAGCCCCAACTTACTAGAGCCATTATCATTACCCCCTGTTCCATACTGGCTTTGACAGAATTCACATACACTACGCCAACGCCTCAACTTGAACAGTGTGCTCTTGCTTCCTGTTCCGGGGGATCTCTGACACTGGCATGGGGGACATTTGTGGGCACACACTGGACACTCACACATATATAACCCAGAATTTCAGGGGATTTCACGACCACGAGTCTGTTCTTGACAGACACAGGTTCAAGCATCAGGCATCTGCAACGTGGCCAACTTGATAGTTACAGCTCTTACACCCTTTCCTTCTCAGTTTCCCCTCCCAGACCCCCCACTCCCTTTCTCTAGGATCACTTCCCCCATAAACTACCTGTATACAAGTCTTCAGCTCAAGCAGAGCCCTCAGGGAGACTAAGGATAAAACAGTCGGTACCAAAACTGTCTGTGGAAAGATGTTATGATGGGATTTGGAGCTGGATCACTTACTGGCCAAACAGCAATAAGGACCCATTGGTGGTGGTGCAGTGGTGGTAATCCCCAGCATGTCATGGCATCAGAATTATTCTCAGATGTGATGGATTGGGATGGGGTAGGAGAATGCCACAGCAAAACCTGCTACGGGAGTGCAGTTCCTTCTCTGGGAGGAAATACTTTTCCACGATGAAGGAATCAGTTAATAGGCACCAGGAGAAATGGCTGAGCTGCATGTAGGGATGGATTGTGAAGATCTTGGGAGTGTGTGTGTGAGGAGGCATAAAGTTGAATAGGGGTTTATGAGGAGGAATAGGCTGATGGCCAATGTCCTGGCAGGCACCCATGGAGCCAGTCCTAATACGCTGCTTGAAAGGCTCCTTGAAGCGAGGGCCTATGGTAAATGACTTGGAGATGCTGAAACTATCTTAGTAGAGTACTGAGCTTAGATGCTTGAGCGGGTACAGGGTCAGAAGAGACTAACTATATACAATCAGAGAACTTAGGCCCTGACTATTTTCCCAGAAGAGCCCAGAGAATGGTCCCTTCATTAAGGCAATTAAAAAAAAATGCACTGGTGGGGACCCAGGTGGCTCAGACGAGTAAGCATCCAACTCTTGATTTCAGCTCGAGTCATGATTTCAGTGTTCATAAGATCGAGCCCCACATCAGGCTCTGTGCTGACAGTGCAGAGCCTGCTTGGGATTCTGTCTCTCCCTCTCTCTCTGCCTCTCTCTCTCTCTCTCAAAATAAATAAATATTTTTTTAAAAAGAAAAAGGGGGAGCCTGGGTGGCTCAGCTGGTTGAGCATCTGGCTTTGGCTCAGGTCATGATCTCACGGTTTGTGAGTTTGAGCCCCACATTGGGCTCTGTGCTGACAGCTCAGAGCCTGGAGCCTGTTTCAGATTCTGTGTCTCCTTCTCTCTCTGCTCCTCCCCTGCTCGTGCTCTGTCTCTCTCTCTCTCAGAATTAAATAAATAAATATTAAAAGAATTTTTTTAAAGAAAAAGAATATGCACTGGTAAGAGCACACTGACATCTGTGAAAACCACATAGTGTGGTGGCTGTCCCCTCTAGGTCAGAATTTACAATAAAAGATTCTACCATGCTACCATAGCATCAATGAAGATGGCAGGATTCCAGAATGGGAGAAGGAAGGTGGGTGGCATTTAACCATCAGAGGAGAGGCTGATGTAATTACCACAATGAACAACAAGTTGACAGTGCTAATCAGACCCATAGGGGTTAGAATTAAGAGCAATATATATATAGTCACTAGTGTGTTACTTAAAAAAATATCAGGAACTGGCAAGCAGAACTCTGGGGTCAGTGTTGTAATGGAAGAAATCATGATTCATCAGCCTGTCTCCAGATCTGAGTTGGTCAACAGAACCAGAACCCAGTGACTGATGAGATAATCCAGCAATGCCAACATTAATGTGTAGAAGAAATATTCCAGTAGCCCTCCTTCAAAGGTATCTACAGCCATTTATCAATAACTCTGCACCTGGGGAAAAGTTATCCATACTTTCAAGGATCACCGGACAGAGACTTTAACACTGACACAAGGGGTACCAAAGCATCCTCACAGCCCCATTATTAAGTGGGAACTGACGGAAGGCTGGCAATGAATGTATTTCTGGCCCAAGTATATCCCTATTGGGTCCCCAGAAATGTCCTGTGGCTCTTTTCCTGGGCCCTAAGTACACAAATTAGTGTGTGTGTATGTGTGTGTGTGTGTGTGTATACACACATACACACTATATATTACATAATATATACTACATAGTATTATATAATATATACTATACCACATATACAATAAATAGTATAAATACTATATAATATATACTATATATAATATATACTATAATATTAGCATTATGTAATACTAATATATAATATTAGTATTAAGTATGACCAGAGAAACATGAATCATTTTTGTAGACACAGTCAAGTGTAACCCTTAGAAACTGCCTGCCCCCCATTAAAATACTAAGTTAGAAATAATGACATACTCCAGGAAGAATTGCAGAGATTAGTACCACTTTCAAAAACAAAGGATGAAAATGCTCCCCATTGTATTCAACATATCTGTTGGGTCTCTACAAAATCAGTTAAGAGTTATGATGCATGATAATGCACACCCAAGGAGCCAACCAACCTCCAGCTTTAACCACAGCTGCAGGGCTGAATGAGGTATCCTACTGGAGAAACGGATGCAGACTCTGGCAAGTGGCATGCAGCCACGGGTCTGGTGAAGGCTGTGGCACTGGTGAGCCCAGCTTTCTCAATCCCCACTGGTATGGAAATCAAAAGCAGTTTGGTTTTTATGGGGTAAAGATACCGATTCACATTCACCGTCTAGCTCCAGGACCATGACAGCTCATTGTCACAGTATATCTATAGGGACCTCGTTCAACTCAACATATCACAGAATACCATGCTGTTTCACTATATTGATGGCATCATGTTATCAGGCCTGATGATCAGGAAGCAACAATTATCCTAATAGAAACATGCATGCTGCAGCATGGGGACTGAATCCCTGTGCCAGTTTCAAAATTAACACCTCGGCTCCAAATCCACGCTATGTCAACCACTTCTGTGGCAACCTACGGGAACTTGAGAACATTTAAGCATCTCTCCTTTGCAGGGAGTATAATATTCAATTGGCCAATAGAGGGCACTGGAGGGACACTGCAAAGGAAAGGGGTTTCTCTTCTTGGTTAAGGTATGCTGCCGTCTTGCTGGTTCTCACCGCAGCTCTGCAGTTAGCAGAAACGTATGTGTGGGGACATCCAGAGACACCCTGCCAAGGCTGCAAGCCCAGGGCACACGATCCATTGGTGAGCTTGCAGCTGCAGCTTTGGCCCCATGACCACCTCGCTGAGCCCTCTGGATAGAAACACAAGCTCTCTGGGCCTTATGCTCCCCTGCTGGTGAGCAAGCTCCTAATGTCCTGACTCTTCCTGTCTGCCCACCCACCAGCCTACATCCATCTGCATCCTGGAGCCTTGTTTCCCCCGCCCTCCAGATATTGAATAGGCTCCTGAGGCTGATGCCTTCTGTGATGCCACCCACCAGCCCTACTTGTGTCCAGAGAGGTATTTCCTGTTTGCCTACCAATTGTGGGCCATCTATGGCCTGAACAAACCGGTGAATTCTCTGCTATGTAATGGGCAGCAACTGCATTTATTCCACAAATTTGAATCTCAGCCTTGGGAAGGGAAGCTCTTGGCAAATTAGCTCCTTTCTTCCATATTCTCATCAACCCTAGGGTATTCTTCAGTTTTCTTTAAACCATTTTAGTTATTCTCCTGTTACAGTTAATAGTTCCTGATACGACACTTTCCTCGTTCTAATTATCGTGTTTCTGTGCCATGATTATACTCCGACTGGTACAATCTCAAAAAATTCAGGATCTGCTACTTAGGCTAATACTTTAAGAGTCCAATGGTCTGTGGCATGTTGGGACATGCCCCCAGCCGCCCGTGCCCCTCCCCACCCCCCCCCCACCCCCCCAGCTAAGGCAAAAGACAAAGTGTAACATCTCAAAACTGTCATACCAAATAACAGGCATAGCACTTGATGGGTCTCATTCGATTCTGAAGGCACCATATACAGCTTCAGGCATGCTATATGGCCCAGTTTAGATGAAGAACTTGACTATGAGCCACCAAGTGACTGTGTGCCCAGAGTTCCCATCATGAGCTGGTATGAAAAATTCACCGTAATCATTAAGTGTGGGCAGACTCAATAGCCAGGTACTGTATGTTGGAAATGGTATATTCAAAGTTGAGTCTCAATGGGTCCCAAAAGCCAAAAAACACTGCATGATAAGGTGGTCCAGACTCCCCTGGCACCTGCTTGTGTGGCACCAATTCCTTTCCACCAATTCAGACCTATGGCCTCAGGAGAAGTTCCCTATAACTAACTGATGGAAGAGAAGATCCTCAAGCCTGCTTCAGAGATGGGTTGGCTCAATATGGTAGCACTAGCTGAAAATAGACAGCTGTCGCCTATAGGCCCTCTCTGCAGTAGCTCTTAAGGACAGTGACGAAGAGAAATTCTTCCAGTAGGTAGAACTTTGATCAGTATGCTTGGTTATTCATTTTGTATGGGGAAAACGTGGCTTGGGTATAGGTATGTATGGTCTCCAAAACAATGCTGTATGGCTTGGCTGGTGGTTCAGGGGCCAGAAATGGATATTATTAGAGAAGTGGAGACAAATTCTGGAGAAGTACATAGATGGACCCATAGCAGTGGAAATAAAGAATGGATTTTGGGGGGCACCTGGGTGGCTCAGTCAGTTTTAAGCATCCAACTTGGGCTTAGGTCATGATCTCATGGTTCGTGAGTTTGAGCCCCACGTCAGGCTCTGTGCTGACAGCTCGGAGCCTGGAGCCTGCTTCAGATTCTGGTCTCCCACTTTCTCTCTGTCCCTCCCCCTTTTGCACTCTGTCTCTCTCTTTCTCTTTGTCTCTCTCTCAAAAATAAACATTAAAAAAAAGAATAGATTTTTGGTTCCATCCTAATGTCCACCAGAGAGCATTCCTTGTAGATGTCAACCAGCATCTTTCCTCAGATATTCCAGTGGTGTTCCAATGGACTCATGAATGAAATACCCATGATAGTAAAAAACAACAACAACAACAACAACAACAACAACAACAACAACAACAAAAAACTTGAGGCTATCCATGGGTCACTTCCTCTCACCAATATATGGGTCACCAAGCTGCCTCTCACATTAGCTGTTGCTCTAGATTTCTGGCTCTCTCTTTTATTTTCCTTTGCAACCAACTTTCTGGAAAGATAAGTTTACTTTGGTTGACCCTCCTTCCTTACAGCTAATCACCTACTCGCTCCATAACCTCTGGCTGCTTAGCTTTCCTGGCCCTCATTCTATATCCTCTCATTTTTTAAATGTCACCAATGACCTCTTCACTAAAATATGAAATGGTGTTCAGTCTTACCCTCCTTGAGTTCTCTGATATTGGTTCTATTTTTTTCCCATGGTCCTTTCTTCCCACCATTCTCTGAAAATCAGTGCTCTTTTCTGTTTCTCCTCCTTCACTGACCAACCCTTCTACCTCGGGGAGCCTCTTCATTGACTGAATGTACTCAGAGGCTTAGTCCTCAGCCTGACTTTATCTTCTGACTCTACTTTCCTTCCTAAGTAATTTCATTCGGACAGTGTTTGGCACTGTTTCTCCTTACTTTCTTTTTATGCAAACGACTCCTAAATCATATCTCAGCCAAAACTTTATCCAAGGGCAAGTCACAAGTTTTCCTCTACCAAAAGGATTTCTCTGTTTGTGTATACAATTGATAGGTCAAATACACAACGCCAAAAATATAGCATGTGGTCTTTCCTCCTGAATCTGCTTTTTATAGTGGCCCCTCAATGATAATACTTTTGTCATAATCTTTTCTCTTTTTCTAGTGCCCTATATCCAATCAATTCCCAATTTCTCTTGATTTGCCATTCCACCTGTCTTAAACTTGTTTCATCCTACCAATTTTCATTGTGACCCTAGCTAGGTTCTTATTTCTTACAGAACCTCTTGCAATGGGTTCTTAAATGGTCTCTTGGATACTGTGCACAGTCACCATAAGATTAATTTTCTCAAAGCACAAATAAGGAAATGTCACTCTCTTCCAATGAATCAGTGGTTTCCACTCCTCAAGTTTAAGATCTTTGGCTTAGTACTCAAGCTCTGGCCTCAACCTGCCCATATAAACCTATTTCCACCAACTTCCCTTTGTAACCTCTACTTCAACACAAAGTTGGGCTGCATTTTGAAGCAAAAACTACAGCGTATTAAAACCAAAAAAAAAAAAAAAAAATCTGTGTTCAAATCCTAGCTCTCTAACTAAGAGACTGAGAGATCTTGAGCCAAACCTTTACCCCTCTATATTCTATAAACAATGATGTTCAGCTTTTCTCATCTGAAAAACAGTATAATTAATACCTACCATAAAGCCTTGCTGGAACCATGAAATATGATGATATATACAAAGCACTGAGTCCCAGCATCTAATACCTAGCAGGAGAGCAATCAATACTGTTTTGTTCAACTCTTCTCCCTTTTTATGTATGTCCCAAGATTTCCGGATGCAAGCCAATTCACCAAAAGTCAACTTGCCCCATGTCCAGTATGCCAAATTGAAGTGACTTTTTGGCAAACTGGTTCCAGTCCATTGACATATATCCAAGTTTACTGCCTCTTGTGCTTTGCTTAAAATGGTTCTACCTGTCTGCGTGTTGCTGTGTATGGGGCCTCTCGCAGCCCTTTCCAAGGACAAGTCTTCTATCTTACATCTGAACCTTCCACAGAGGCTTGTCTCTGGTTCTCACCTTCTGAGTCTAACTAACATGGCCCTTGAAGTGCAGAGTAACAGATGTTTGGGTAACTTTTTTATCCTTCTGACGGCAGTTGTGTGGCTGACCTGCCTCAGGCACCTTGTCCGAAACCCACACTTCCTGTAAATTGTCCTCAGGGACCTCATGGCAGAATGGACAGACCCTCCAGAGTACTTAGTGTCCATCTAATGCTCAGAACTCTCCTATGCAATGGTGGAATCACAAGGCCTGGAGAAACAACCTCTCATGGTCCTTTCTCTCAGGGGAATTCAATGTAAAATAAATAAAATAAAATTATATATGCCTCCTGCTGCTGATTTTGTCTTCCTTTCTTGGGCCAACCGTCCATTTTCATTGTTTCTGATTACTTCCCAAAGTTAATATCTATCCTCTTCTTCTATTGTTATTCCAATCGCTAGAGTTCTACTACTAGATGAGGAATCTCTTAATGATTATGGATCTCATGTCTATATATTTTGTGGCCAGCAGCCATCTATCAGACACAGTGCTTTGAATGAAGCAGGTCCAAAATAACTATATGTGGAATGAACAAAAAAATGTTTATGGTACTGTGGTCAATATGGCAGGATACATAAAGAAATATAGACAATGGGGCACCTGGGTGGCTCAGTTGGTTAAGCATCAAACTTCAACTCAGGTCATGATCTCGCGGTCCGTGAGTTCAAGCCCCATGCTGGGCTCTGCACTGACCGCTCAGAGCCTGGAGCCTGTTTCAGATTCTGTGTCTCCCTCTCTCTCTGACCCTCCCCTGTTAATTTTCTGTCTTTCTCTGTCTCAAAAATAAATAAACATTAAAAAAAAAGAAATATAGACAAAAATCTCAGTCCGCTAGGAATGTACATTTTAGGGGGAGACTTAAGTTACAAAATGAAGAACTACTAATAACTATGCAAGGTCAAGCATGATTCAAGTTCAATAATACAAAAAGTTCAATCAAGCTGAACTGATTCAAGTTCAACAACACAAAAACAAGGCACTGTGGGGGACATCGGTCCCCAGCCAAGAGCACGGTCAGCAGTCTGTCCCCCATCTAAAGCAATTCCAATGGACATGCTCCAATTCTTGGGCAGGTGGAAAGAGACTTCTTTGAAGCCTGACAGATGTTGATTGTAATATTTTGGAGTGCTACTTAATGCTGAGTATCAGTATATTCAAACCTAAAATAGTCATTCATAACTCACGAGGATTTTTTGAAGGGAACATTAGAGATAACATAGGTAAAGTGCTTTGCTTTTACTAGTGACTTAACAAACCTGAGCTGTTACATATCTTCAGTCAAATAAATTTGGTTTCGCTCCAGCAGAAAAACTTTGTCAGACTGTTACCCTGTGGGCTCAATTCTGTCCCATGCTGAGTGGATCAGTTCTTACCCCTTCTGTAGGTTTCTATGGAATAACTTCTCAGCTAAGAAGTTAAGGCGACTCAGCTTCCTGTCAGCTGAGGAGTGCTCACAACAGCCAATGTCATGTTGTGTCAGCTTGGCTCCCACACTAGCCTTCTGGGAGCTCAGTGCTCCTGGGAGTTCCTGGGAGCTCAATGCAGGGAGGTAACAGTAAAGAAAGCATGGCACGTGAGGCACTGGAAACACCACCACTCCTGATAACACCAGGAAGACCAGGAGAAGGGGAGTAAGTCCGTGTCCCCAAAGAATGTTTCATCCTTCAGAAACAGATTATAAGAGATTATAAGAGAGTATTTTACCCTAACACCCTTCTGCAATTATAAGAGAGCTTGTAATTACAACACCCCCAAGAAATACACCCTCAAGAGGAGAGCCCGGGTGGCTCACTCGGTTGAACATTCATCTCTTTATTTTGGCTCAGGTCATACTCTCATGGGTTGTGAGATCAAGCCCTGTGGGATTCATGGGATTCTCTCTCTCTTCTCTCTGCCCCTCCCCTGCTCACTCAAGCTCTCTCTCTCTCTCTCTCTCAAAATAAATAAACATTAAAAAATAATAATAATAAAAGAAGCACTCCCTCAGCACACATAGGATAAGGGAAATGACAATGCAGAAATTTCTTTTGTGTCATCAAATAATTCCAACCATAATGAAAGCAGTGACCAGGCTTTACACAGTTTTCTCAGTTAATCCTTTCAAGAAACAGTCATGAGGTTCATCATTCCCATTTCACAGAAGAGGACACAGAGAGATTAAATAAATGTCCAGGGACCTGGAGCTAACCAAGAGTAAAGTTGCAATTTCAAAGGTAGGAACCAGTAAGAGCAGTTCCTGGTAAAGATACTCATTAGAGAACTTACATAGGACTGGAAGGACCCTCAAGAACAGTCCACACATCCCAAACTGAAAACAAAGTAAATATGTAAAAACAAGCCAAGACACCAAGACACTAAAATTTAACTTTTTGAGAAAGCTTTTCCAATGTGAATCATCACTAAAGATAGGACGTTTACTTCTCAGTTGTTGTTATTGTTGTTTTACATTATCATCAAAAGGAAAATGGAAAGAAGATCTCTGCAAGTCATCCACCCCCCAACCCCCCAACCCCCCTCCACTTTGAGAGGCACAGGAGCAGTCCAATGCAATCATGAAAACAGGACTGGGCAAAAAAAGGAAGCGTGGAATTCGAGAGAGCTAACTGAGCTTAGAAAGCAAATATGTACTTTTTAAATACTTGCTGAAGGCAATGAGAATTCTTAGATTGAATTTTTGTGTCCCTCCAAAACTTCTGTGTTGAAACCTAACCCTCAGTGGGATGGCATTTGGATGTGGGGACTCTGGGAAGTGGTTAGGTCATGAAGGTGGATCCTCATGAAGGGGATTAGTGCCCTTATAAAAGAGACCCCAGAGAGCTCCCTCACCCATCCAGCCATGTAAGGACACAGAGCAAAGCCAGCCCTCTACAAACTAAGACATGGCTCTCACCAGACACCAAATCTGCTGGCATCTTAATTTTGGACTTCTCAACCTCTAGCACTGTGAGAAGTCAATTTCTCTCATTTGTAAGTTACCCAGCCTATTATATTTTTATATTTTATTATAGCAGCCCAAATGGACTAAATCAAGGACCCTCTTGAGGGAAATGGTATTTGTGAACAATAATTACACCTACAAATATATGGATCAACTCCTGCCCGAGCTCTGCTCAAGGAGAGGCTCACCACAGAGAATATTGGCCTATATAACCCATTATAACAAAGGCAAGCCACCAAAGATAACTCCATTTCTCTTCACCTTTTCTTTGTCTTACCAAACTTGTACTTATTCTTGAAGAATTAGCTCAAGTCCCACTACTTGCAGGAGTAATATCTGATTTCCCTTGCTAGAACGAAATTTCTCTTTTCTTTGAACACCTACAGCATTTCATATCTGCATGATTCTTGGCATTTATTATGGCAGCAAGACAATGTTTTGAAATATTTCTTAATGTAATTGCTTTAAAGCCTGTATTTTACCCTAACGCCCTTCTGCAATTAAATCTGCACTTAAAGACTGAGGCCAATTGTCCCTGGGAAGAAAAGACAGAAAAGAACTCAGTGAGAACCAAGAGTTGATTTCTAGGCTTTTAAACTCCAAATGCAACTTTTAAAAACCTATAGTAAGTAAAGACAATGGTCCTGAGAGTCATTTTTAAATGCAAGAAGCCTGGAAAGACAGTGAACAAGGTTGGAAAATTTTCAAAACTTTTCTTGGAAAACCAAGAGCCAAAGCCTGAAGGAAGAGGCCCTAAGGTCTGTCCAAAAATAAAACACTGGACAAAGAATTGATGGTCATGTAAGAAAGGCAGGAAATGTTGACTATGAGGAAGGTAGGAGGGCTAAGTAATAGAAACAGGGTGGCCAACAAAACCCCATGTTTGTATGAATCACCAGCAGGCTCTCAGGGAACAGCCCAAGAAACTGGAAGCCCTCTAGCACAGATCCCTTTCCAACATGGCCCTGTGTATAGGGTAATGATGGAGGGGTGGGAGATGACAGAGCAGGTCTGGACACAGCCTCACCAAGCCTGGGGTTAAGCTTCTCACCATTTTAAAAAAAAAGTGTTCAACATTTGAAATGGGGGTCTTGTCAGATAAGCAAATTTGGACCATACTCTGAACCAGTCAAGATAATCCTATTTTTTTTGGCTCAGAATTGATTCAGGAAGGAGCATGAAATGTATGCCTGAGCCAATCAGTTTGTGGTATTCTCTCAGCTGACAACAGGTACAGAGGAGGCAGTCTTAGGATAAAATCAACCTTACAGAAAAAGAGATATCAGGAAAGAGCAAGAAAACAGGACCAAAAATTATGAGAAAATGAGAAAGAAGGAAGGATCCTTGGTGGCATTATTATGCCATGAAATTAACCTTTACTCTCTGGATGAATTACTAATAAATTCCTTCTATTTGTTATTCAGGTTTGATCAGCTGTTTCTGATACTTTCAACTGATCAAATGTGGCTTAGCTACAACTTGCCAACTTATTACAGAAATTCCTCATGAAAAACACTGTACACTTGAAGTGAGTCCACAGAAGAGGTATCACACACAACACAAGAAATCTTTACTACAGTCAGTCCTGTTAGTTTATATATGGTACATTAAAATTACAGAATTCTGGAAAACCAAAAATTTGAAAAAGGACAAAAGAAGTCACCCAAAATAAGTCTTAACCACCTAAGAACAACTTTTGGGTACAAATGGTTTCTTGAATTTGATTCTTGGTTTTGATCAGAATAAATTTTTTCTAGCATATTTGTGATGATATTTTTTTTAATTTTTTAATGTCTATTTATTTTTGAGAGAAAGAGATACAGAGAGAGAAAGAGAAAGTAAGACTGGGGCAGGGGCAGAGAGAGGGAGACACAGAATCCAAAGCAGGCTCCAGGCTCTGAGCCGTCAGCACAGAGCCTGACGTGGGGCTCAAACCCACCAAACGTGAGATCATGACCTGAGCCAAAGTCCAAACAGTTAACCGATTGAGCTACCCACATGCCCCTTGATGATATTTTCTATCATAATTTTTCATCCTGGTTTATTCACTTAATCTGTAATTGCAGGAATAAGCTTCATGACCCTAAAGCCTGGAGCTGCTGGCGGTGGAAGATATACTTGGAAAACTGACCCAGATTCAACTTTTGATCTCCTGGTGATCAGTTGGGAGTGCTGGGATTGCTATTCTGCTTTGTAGCTGGTGAGCTGATGGGCATTGGCCTTTGTGAAATCAAATGGCAAGGGAAGCCCAGCCCCATGAATGGGAATACTTCTGTACCTCTTGTCCACCAGAGCCATCTCTATGCAGTAAGTGGGAACATTTAAACACATTAAAGAACTTGTGTTCTTTGCTGGGGCCCACTGGCTTCTTTCCCTGAGTCTAGTGGGACAAGCCTACAGTGATTATGAGAATAATAGCACGTGGCATGTGTGGAACACTTACTCTCTGCCAGCTATTATTTAAGCAACTGACACACACTAAGTAGGTCCTAATCTTCATGGTCATTATACAAAGGTGTTACATCATTTTACAGCTTTGTCATTGCCATTTTACATATCAGACACAGAAACTGAGACACAGGTTAAGCATCTTGCCCAAGTGCATAGCCAAGGACTTATGCTTCTATCACTGTGCTAACACACCTCACTTGTTAGATAGCGCACAGTTTCCCTGTTATTACAAATGCTTAACACAGATTATTTTTAGTGACGAAACAAATGTTACATCCTCCCTATAACCCAAACTCTCTTATGCAATATTTAGATGGTTTCAGTTTTTAATTTCATAAATAATGCTCTGGTGAATATATTTGCACAGAAATAATTTTTCTGCATGTATGCCTTCTCATAAATGCACAGGATGCATTCTCAGAAGCAGAATTATGCAGACTAATAGAACTGTTTTAAGGCTCTTGAGATAGATACATTGCAAATTTCTCACCCAAAGTGCCATATCAAGTTACTTCCCCCGTAGTAAAGTAGTAAAATAGTAAAGTAGGAGAATCAAGTAAAGAGGAGAGGGCCGTCTTTCACCAAATCTTACTATCGTCATGTCTTACTCTTGTCGATCTATTACGAATAGTACAGAATAATATCTCATCATTCTTTTTTTCATTTTTTTGTAAGTCAATAATATGTGTCATAATTAAAATGTAGGCAAAAGATATGATCTTACTATTAAAGTTAACATCTTACAATTTAATCCCGTGTTTACTAGGCTATTGTGCATCATTGAATCATGAATTAGTTATGCTTAAAAAGAAACCAAGTACTGCACAACTACACCCGTACTAACTCTTCCATCAATATAACACCAAGGGAGTAGCTAAGGAGGAAATAGGCTCTTCGCAGAGAGCCCTGAAATCAAATGACCTGCCAAGACCTCATCTTTCAGTTAAAGAAATAACAAAGGTTGTATACAGGGAGGAAAAGAAAGAAAAACAGTGTCATCACAGGTTGATGTTCAAGGATGAAAATGTTTCTGTAAAATAAAAAAAAAAGCAGCACTAATTCTTCCTATTGAGTATCTTGATGCTTCCTTTAACTTTTAAATGCCCTTTCCAGTCGATGACATAAACTAGAGCCTTGGGAAGCTATAAATAGCTCCATCCATGCTCCCCCTCCACCCTTT
Organism: Panthera pardus; assembly: GCF_024362965.1. Taxonomy (NCBI): domain Eukaryota; kingdom Metazoa; phylum Chordata; class Mammalia; order Carnivora; family Felidae; genus Panthera; species Panthera pardus. Next base: position 145,762,532 of record NW_026526765.1, read on the forward strand.
CAGTGCCTGATGGCGTCTCTTAGGAATGTGCTTGGGCCAGATGGCCTTCAGCCCAACTTCCTGTAAATATTCATTTTTAATGATAATAATTAAAAGCACTAATTTGCTCTTGCCCAGGGCCATTTCTATAGAGACCTCTTGGTACTGGACTATCACTAATGAAGCTTTAGAAATGAGACTTTCTTTGCTAGTCTTACTAAATACCTGAAGGTTTGTCCCCAGAGCTATTTTCCAAGTGTAAGTGGTGACATCAGACAGAGTTTCAGCCTCTTCCTTTCATCATGGCACTATGATGGACTTGCATTATTTAAATTCCAGTTTGGGCCCAACATGGGCTTTTTGAGCTTGTCCACTCTCCTTTTAATCTCAGAAAACAACATCTACTCAATGGCTTAGAGCAGTGTTTTTCAAACTGACAGACAACCCCATTAAACAAGGGCTTCACCTATGGTCCTTAGGCCTCCAGAGGGCCTAGATAGAATTCTGTGGGTCTGTGAACTTGAGTGGAAGAAAAAAAAATGGCATCTTTATTTTCACTAACATTTAATGGAAACATTATTTCCTTCAATTACAAACCTATGATTTTGTCACCAACAGAAGGGACAGATATTTTTATATCACAGTAGGCTATACAGTTATATTGAAATATTGTTTACATACATTGCTACTTTGAGATTCTGACAGTTTATTTAGGATTTTAATTTAAAATCCCACATATTCCCATAACACACATTTGAAGAGATTTTAATACCTGTACTCTCAGCTTTCCTTTATAATCCAATGTACCTTATTTTATGAACAGAAACATGGTTATAGCAGAAGGCACATTATTCTCAAGGATATTCTCCAGAGAGATCATTTGTTAGGCCATGAAATAAATTTCAATAAATTTAAATTTTTTTTTCAACGTTTTTTTTTTAATTTATTTTTGGGACAGAGAGAGACAGAGCATGAACGGGGGAGGGGCAGAGAGAGAGGGAGACACAGAATCGGAAACAGGCTCCAGGCTCCAAGCCATCAGCCCAGAGCCTGATGCGGGGCTCGAACTCACGGACCGCGAGATCGTGACCTGGCTGAAGTCGGACACTTAACGGACTGCGCCACCCAGGTGCCCCAAAATTTCAATAAGTTTAAAAGGATTTTAATCATGCAAAGTATTTACCTAAGAGCAATGAAATGAAGCTAGAAAACAGTAACAGAAGGAAAACTAGTAAATTTACAAATATGTAGAAATTAAACAACACACTCTTTTGAGAGAGAGAGGGCATGAGTGAGGAAGAGGGGAGAGAGGCAGAAGAAAAGAGAGAGAATCTTAAGTAGGCTCCATGCTCAGCATGGATCCTACATGGGGCTTGATCCCATGACCTTGGGATCGTGACCTGCACCAAAATCAAGAGTCGGACACTCAACCAACTGAGACACGCAGGTGCTCTGACAACACACATTTAAGTAATCAGTAGGTCAAAGAATAAATTACAAAGGGAACTAGTAAATAGAAACAAATGAAAACAAAAATGCAATATTACCAAAACTTATGCAATATAGCAAAAGCAGCGTTCTGAGGGAAATTCATAGCTATACATGCCTACATATACAAAGAGAAATATCTCAAATCAATCACCTAACTTTATGCAGAAAAGCAAACTGAAGCCAAGGCTGACATAAAGAAGGAAATGGTAAAGTTAAGAATGGAGATAAATGAACTAGAGTACAGCAAACTAACAGAATCAATGAAACCCAAAGTTGATTTTTTAAAAAGATCAACAAAATTGATATACTTTTAACTACAGCGACTACAAAACAGGGAAGAGAGATGCACAGAACTAAAATCAGAAATGAAAATGGAGATATGATTACTGACCTTACAGAAATAAAAAGCATTATAACAAATAAAAAGCATTATAAGCAGTATAGAGAATTATTATTGTGTAAATAATTGTACACAAAATAGGCAACACAGATGAATAGGAATTCCTAGAAATATACTAATTTTTAAAACTGATCTGGAAAGGAACAGAAAATGTGAAAACACCTATAACAAGTCAAGAGATAGTAATCAACCTGCTAGCTAAAAAAAGTCTGTAACCAGTCTTCACTGGTGATTTCTACCAAACATATGAAAAAGAATACCTTTCTCAAACTATTCCAAAATAATAGAACAGGAGGGACCACTTGATAACTCATTCTATGAGGCTAGTATTAGCCTGATACCAAAGTCAGACAAAGGTACCATGAGATAAGAAAACTATAGGTCAATGTCCCTTATGAATAATAAACAAGTGTAGTAAGTGGCAGAGTATAAGATCACAGCATCAGTTATGTCTTATATACTAGCAATGAATAATCAAAAAGTAAATTAAGAAAATAATTATATTTTCAATAGTGCCCTAAAGGATAAAATACCTAGGAATAAATTTAACCAAAGAAGTGAAAGACTAATACACTAAAAACTACAAGATACTGGGGAAGGAAATTTTAAAAGATCTAAATCAACGGAAAGATAGTCTACAGTTATGGATTGAATAACCTAATATTGTTAAGATAGCAGAATCATCCAAAGTGATCTACAGATTTAAAGGAATCCTATCAAAATCCCATCAGCCATTTTCCCAAAAATAGAAAAGCTAATTCTTAAATTCATATAGGAATTGTAAGCCAAACAATCTTGAAACTGGTCAGTCATAACAATCTTGAAAAAGAAGAACAAAGTTGGAGGACTCCCTCCAGTTTCAAAACTTACTACAAATCTACAGTAATCAAAACAGTGTGGCTGCCATAAGGATAGACATATAGGCCAATGAAAGAGAATTGAGAGTCTAGAAATAAACCCATGCTTCTATGCCAAACTGATTTTTTAACAGGAGCGCTAAAACTATTTAATAGGGAAAGATTTGTCTTTTCAACAAATGGCACTGGGACAAATGTATATCCACATGCAAAAGAATGAAGCTGGACCCCTACCTCACACCATATATGAAATTAAACATGTATCAATGGCTAAAATAAAGAGCTAAAACCATAGAACTCTTAGGGAAAAATATAAGAATAAATCTTCATGACCTTGGCTTGGCAACAGATTCCTAGTTATAATACCAAAAGCACCTGTAACAACAACAACAACAAAAATTGATAAATTGGATTTCAATTTAAAATTTTTGTGTATCAAAGGACATTATAAAGAATGTGAAAAGACAACCTACAGATTGGATAAAAATATTCATAAATCACCACCTCACAAAAGTTTAATCTCCAGGATACAAAAACATGTATAACTCAATTAAAAATAACAAAACTGAATTAAAGAAATTAATAAAGGACTTGAATAGAGATTTTTCGAAGAAGAAACACAAATGGCTAACAAGCACATGAAAATATGCCAGCATTGTTAGTCATTAGGGAAATGCAAATCAAAACCACAATTAGCACAATTAGATACCACTTTATACTCACGAGAGTGGCTATCAAAAAAAAGAAGAAATAGAGGAGCCTGGGTGACTCATTCAGTTGAGTGTCCAACTTCTGCTCAGGTCATGATCTCATGGTTAGTAAGTTCAAGCCCCACATTGGGCTCACTGCCTTCAGCGCAGAGCCCACTTCGGATCCTCTGTCTCCCTCTCTCTCTGCCCCTCCCCCACTCGTGCTCGCTCGCTCTCTCAAAAATAAATAGACATAAAAAATAAATAAACAGATATAAGAAGTGTTGGCAAGGATGTGAAGAAATTATAACCCTTATATATTACTGGTAGAGATGTAAAGTGGTTCACTGTATGTGGCAAACAGTTTGGTGAATACTCAAAATGTTAAATGTAGAATTACCACACTAACTATCCTTCTCCTAGGTATACCCAAAATACCTGAACACAGGTATTTTAAAGTGTGTGTGTGTGTGTGTGTGTGTGTGTCACCATTTGTAATAGCTAAAAGGTGGAAACAACCCAAATGTCCACTCATGTATGAATAAAGAAACACACTGTGGTATATACACAGAATAGAATATTATTCAGCCATAAAAAGTAATGAAGTACTGATAATGTGATATACCTTGGATACACCATGAAAACATTACGCTAAGAAACCAGACTCAGATGGTCACATACTGTATAATATCACTTGCATGAAATATCCAGAATAGACATATCCAGAGACACACAAAGCAAACTGGTAGTTGCCAAGGAGTGAGGGAAGAGGAAGAACAGAGAGTAACTCCTTTTAGGCTGGCTTTTCATTCCTTAATTTCTTGGCCCTTGGTCTTCCCCAGGATTCCGTCTGTGGGCACCTTCTGAATATTCTTCCAGGAACTGTCCCCACTCTTAAGGCTTAGAATACCACTAAATGCTTGATGATCCTGAGCTCACCATCTGTAAGAGCACCGGTTACCATGCAACACGAGACAAGCAACAGAACATGTTGGAACTTTTTTTTTCCTTGATGTGTCAGTACAAAGACAAAGATAATATCTAGCTCCAAATCAGAAATTGCCAACTGGCTAACTGGATGTATTGCCAACTGCTAATCGACATTTCTTTTTGTTTAATTTTATTTAAATCCAAGTTAGTTAACATATAGTGTAATCATTTCTATCATGATATTCTCGAGGCACTTCAAAGTAATCATTTTTCACGAAGTCTGTTCTTCTGGCTTCTGATATTAGTAAGCGAAAATTTCATCTACTCAACTTGCCCAAGCACTGGAAACTCATTATCACCTTTATTTCACTCCCTCCCTCGTCAAACTGTCCTACTCATTTCTTGGTCAACTCAAAGCTCTGAAACAATACCCCATCCCCACCCCCCGGATTTCCTAACAAAAGCCTGAAGGCTTTTGTTACTTAGAACACTGAACTGAAATGGTAACTATTCTGGCATTGAATCTCTACCTGCCCTAAAAATGTTAGTCTTCCTCAGAATTTCATGCTCTCCTTTTCCTCCTTTATCAGTCTTCATACCTCCTATGGATGATCTAATTATTTTTCTTAGTTTCAACTTCTAATTGATTCTCTGAGGACTCCTAAATTAATATATATATGCTTGAAAGTCAGATTTCACAAACTTAAGACTGGTCTGCTAAGGACCCTTGCAAACATCTGTAACTACTTCTCTGCTGTCTACATGGGGATGTCCAAAGCTGAACCCACTATCTTGTCCCTATGAATTCCACCTGTGTGGGTGGCACATGATCTACCCTGAGATTCAAATATAAAATCCATTGTGGCAGGCGGATTAATCACAAAGCTCAATTGGGTGAGGCCTAGCAAATTTGTATAAATTTGAATTATTTGGGGTCTCCCAAACTGTTTATGTTTTAGGCCACCACAGATCAGGATCCATCTCTGTCTGCAAGGAATCCCTTACAATTTCTTATTAAATTTCACCTAGGAGGACACCAAGTTATTGTTTCACCTACACAAGAATATTTAGACCTATTTCAGGCCTTTCCATCTCTATCTGCAATGGAGTTTCAGAATTGACCCTTTATTACCTGGAAGACTAAAACAGCTCCCTAATCATCTCCTCACCCCCAATTTATGTCCACAACAGATTCATCATCCACACAACCTGCAATTGTTGACTTAAAATAGTTATGGAAGAAAAAACACCCCACAAACATCACTAGTGAATTCACTACTTAATGCTCATCTACTTTTTAGGACAAACTCCAGGTTCCTTAGTAAAGCAATTGACAACCTCCATGAAATGGGCTCATGTATTTAACATTATTTTTTATATTCTTCCTTAATTATCACAGTCCTGTTTTTATGTTCTTGAAATACTAATCCACTTGAATATACCCTCCTGGACCACCGTTATTCTTTCCTTCATGGGTTTGTTCCAATCCACCCTTCCTCCACCAACTGGAAATATCTGTATGTTCTACCAACTGTATGAGACAGCTCAGGCTGCTGTAACAGCAAAAGCCCAAATGGGCTAAGCAATAGAAATGTATTTCCTCATGGTTCTGGAGGCTAGAAGTCCCAGATCAAGGTGCTGGCTGCTTCAGGTTCTGGGGAGGGCTCTCTTCCTGGCTTGTAGACAGCTGCCCTTCTTACTATGTCCTCACATGGCCTCTCCTTGGTGCATATGCATGGAAATAAGGGAAGAGTGAGCTTCCCAGGGTCTCTCATAAAGACACTAATCCCACTGGATCAGGGACCATACACTTATGACCTCCTTTATCCTTAATTACATCTTTCCATAATTTCTAGCATTTCCATTTGATTATTTCTTACTTACAACTTCCAGCTCTGCTGATATTACTCATCTAATCATGGATGTTGTCTACCTTTTCAACTAGAACTTTTTTTGATATTTTTACCTTTACCCTGGATGAGATATTTACATCTTTTTTTAAAAAATGTTTATTCATTTTTGAGAGAGAGAATGAGAGAAAGTGACATGGAAGAGGTAGAGAGTGGGGGGACAGAGTATCTGAAGTGGGTTCTGTGCTGACAGCAGAGACCAACGCAGGCTGGAACCCACAAACCATGAGATTATGACCTGAGCTGAAGTCAGATGCTTAACTGACTGAGCTACCCAGACACCCCCATCTTTACATCCAAATTAGTTAGCATATAGTGAAACAATGATTTCAGAAGTAGATTCCTTAATGCCCCTTACCATTTAGCCCATCCCCTTCCCACATCCCCTCCAATAACCCTCAGTTTATTCTCCATATTTATGAGTCTCTTTTGTTTTGTCCCCTTCCCTGTTTTTATATTATTTTTGTTTCCCTTCTCTTATGTTCATCTCTTTTGTCTCTTAAAGTCCTCATATGAGTGAAGTCAGGTGATTTTTGTCTTTCTCTGACTAATTTCACTTAGCATAATACCCTCCACTTCCATCCATGTAGTTGCAAACGGCAAGATTTCATTCTTTTTGATTGCCGAGTAATACTCCATTGTATGTATCTGTATGTATGTATGTATATATACACATACACACACACACACACACACATATATATATACATATACACACACACACACACCACATCTTCTTTATCCATTCATTCATCAATGGACATTTGGGCTCTTTCCATACTTTGGCTATTGTTGATAGTGCTGCTATAAACATGGGGGTGCACGTGTCCCTTCAAAACAGCACACCTCTATCCCGTAGATAAAAGCCTAGTAGTGCAGTTGCTGGGTCATAGGGTAGTTCTATTTTTATTTTTTTGAGGAAACTCCATACTATTTTCCAGAGTGGCTGCACCAGCTTGCATTCCCATATATCTTTTTTTTTTTTTTTAAGTTTATTTTACTTTTTAGTAATCTCTATACCCAGCATAGGGCCCAAACACAATCCTGAGATCAAGAGTCACATGGTCTACCAATTGAGCTAGCTAGGTGCCCCTCAACTAGAACTTTTAACTTTTTAAACTTACTTATAAATGAATTGGTTATTTAAAATTTCCCCAGGCTTCAACATTCTCAAAATCAGAGGATGAGAATAACCCTACTTAATACAAATTATAGCCCTTTAAGATGCCAAAATGAGATCACTTCCACTGAATAAAAAATTTCCAAGTGCGAATTAGTTATCTAATTGATTGAACATAACTTTATTAACAAAAGTCAATAAAGAAATTCGAAGAGAATATTTTAGAGTATAGTAATTTGACATGAAAAGAATAAATACTAATACTTTTTTTCATGGTATGTAGAAAGATCTAGAATCATGGTGCTCAGTTTACTCTAACACCCTGAGGAAGTGAGAAAATTTTGTTCTTGGGTTTTGACATTGATAAAGGAGCTTAGATATATGTGTTAAAAGCTTACATATGGACAAAATAATAACATTTATTGAGCATTTATTACCATAAATGCCATGTACTGTTCTAGTTGTTTTATATATATTAATTCACTTACTCTTCATAATTACTCAATTAGGTAGGTATTATTATTATCCCCGCTGAAGACATTAGGAATTTGAAATACAGAGAGAATAAATTACTTGGCTCAGATTACATAATTACTAAGTACGGAACAGAGATCTGAATTCAGATATGTGGCTTCAGAGCCCACACTCTTTTTTAACAGTCTTTGAAGCCTGTGGAAACCATAGACATGAAAGGTATATACAGGGGAACACCAACTCATCTCTTGTACTGCCAATTAGTGCCAAACATGGGAAATGTCCATCCTTTTGCCCACTGCGGGTATAACTGTCCAGAGCTTGGGAGTGAAGTTCATCCATAAATTCTTGTAGTGAATACACTCATGCTGGGACATACCTATTTTCATCCAATACACCCAGGAAGATTTCAAACCATACTGGGATGAAGGCCAATAGGACAGCAAATGGAGACCTCATCAGTGACCAATACTCAACTAGCTAGATCACTTTTCAATGAGTGGCCAACAAAAAACCATCACACCTATGATGAAAACTCACAATTTAAAAGGATAGCAAATCTGCATAACCAGAAAAATCATAGCCTGTACTGAAATAGAACAGGTGCTGGAAATGAGTTATTAAAAGAAGTCTAATTATTATACACACACACACACACAAGCATACACATAGGCTTCCACTTTTGGTAATGGCAGACTAGGTAACTTGCACTAGGTAAAGTGCACTAGGACCACTAAAATGGCTGGTAAAGAGCCGGAAAAGATCTTAATATCAAAGACCCAACATATCAGGAAATTTTCTTGCTGAGAGGATAAAGCAAAAGGAGATGCACTAGAGCCCTTCTTTTCATGGGTATTTGCCCAGGTAGGTGATGCACCTGAGAGCATGAATTCTTTAAAAAAAAAATTAACATTTATTCACTTCTGAGAGAGAGAGAGACAGAGCACAAGTGGGGAGAGGCAGAGAGAGGGAGACACAGAATCTCAAGGAGGCTCTAGGCTCTGGACTGTCAGCACAGAGTCCAACGCGGAGCTCGAACTCCTGAACCATGAGACTGTGACTTGAGCCAAAGTTGGACACTTAACCGACCGAGCCACCCAGGTGTCCTGAGCATGAGTTTTTTAAATTGAAAAGGAGGGAAGTGCTAATAACACCAGGAGTCGATACCCTGAATAATATTCGTTCTTCCCTACATGTCACTTTTACAGCAGTTTGTCTATTCCTGGGGAAAGGGCTTAAAGGCAAGCAGATCTTTCATGGAAATTTCAGGAGCTGGAAAGTCAAGTCTGAATTTATTGCCCACCAAATGCAGAAACCTGAAGTAACTCACACTCTACTTGTGATAGAGACATAAGGGTTGCACTCTTAAGTTACGGTACTTTGGCAGGTCAATGAGGTAGTTCAGAAAATCCTCAACCTTTGATCCCACACTGCTTTCATTCTTAGGTACCTGTCATGAAAAAACAAAACTCCCCTCTGGTAGAAGATATACTCTAAATACCACAGTGTATCTCAAAAATAATTTTTCAAATAAAATTTTCAGCTACCAATAACAGGCTGTATGAAAACAAAAGTCAAAATCATTACAAACTGTAGACCAGTGAAATAAAACCCATATGTATGCATTCTCAGATGTAGAAAGTAATGCAGTTATAGTTGCTGTGATCAATGAGAGATAAGCTGAATTTAAGTATTATGATAAGGCATAGGAAAAAATAAAATTTGATACTAAAGATCTGAAAATTAACTACAAGTTATAGAACCAGAAAATACAGTCATGAAATTAAGAACTCAATAGATAGGTTCAACACCACCAAGGAGAAAATTAATAAACTAGAAGATACATCAGAAGAAACCAGCTGGAAGGAAGTGTGGAGACAGAAAAATATGGGACACTGGACAGGATAGGACACATTAAATAATACAGTCTAATATACATTACCTTGAGCTCCAGAAGAACAAGAAAGACAAGAGCCAGAAACAGTATTTGAAAAGAACTGATATTTGAATTCAGAGTCTTCATAACGCCAATGTAAGTGTGACTTTCTGTGAGGGGCATTCAGCAAGTATTGTAGCCATTAATTTATTCATCCTAAAATAGTACATATTGAGTACCTGACATGTCCTGGGTACTGTCATAATTATGGAGGATAAAGCAACAAGCAAAATAAAGACTCTTGAAGAGCTTATATCCTGATAGTAGAGACAACAATAAATATATAACATCTAGTATTTTCTTTTAGTGTCAAGTAATTTTGATTATCAGGAAGATGATTAAAACCTTAGTAAAAGGACAAAAAGCAATGAATGGGGTGCTACTATAGACAAGATGGTTAGAAAGTACTTCTCTAAGGAGGTATATGAGCACTGATCTATATAAAGTGGGAAGGAGACACAGGAAGATCTGGGTGTAAAACATTCCATGAGGAGGGAAACATCAAGTATAAGAGACTGGAGGCATAAGGATGCTTGGTGTGTGTGAGGAACAACAAGAAGACCAGTTTGGCAAGATTGAGAACAAGAATGAGGACAGAGGGACTCCTGGGTGGCTCAGTCTGTTAAGCATCTGATTCCGGCTCAGGTCATGATTTCACAGTTCATGGGTTAGAGCCCTGTATTGGGCTCTGTGCTGACAGCTCAGATCCTGGAGCCTGCTTCAGAATCTGTCTCCCTCTCTCTGCCCCTCCTTCACTTGTGCTGTCTCTGTCTCTCTCTCTCTCTCTCTCTCTCTCTCTCAAAAATAAACATTAAAAAAGAAGAAGGAGGAGGAGGAGGGTGGGAGGAGGGCGGGGGGAGGAAGAGGAGAAGGAGGAGGAGGAGGGCGGGGGGGGGGAGGAGGAGGAGGAGGACGATGATAACGACAACAACGACAATGACAGAGGGACTCCTGGGTGGCTCAGTTGGTTAAGCATCCAACTCTGATCTCAGCTCAGGTCTTGATCTCAGGGTTGAGAATTCAAGCCCTACACTGGGCTCCACACTAAGTGTGAAGCCTATTTAAAAACAAAATGAGGACAGAATTTCAGGAAATAAGGCTGGAGAGGTGGTCAGAGGTCAGATGGTGCAGAACCTTGAAGACTTTGGATTTGATTCTAAATGTCATTACTACCCCTGGAAAGTCTGAACCACAAGAATGATAAGATATGCTTTACATTTCAAAAGGATCACTCTGTTGAAGGACAATATATTGTAAGGAAGAAAGGGTAGATGCAGACAGAGCCCTTACCAGGCCACTGCAATGCCAGGCAAGAAAATGTGGTGGCTTTATCTAAGGAATGGTAGTAGAGATACCACAAAGTAACCAGAAGTCAGTATGCATTTTGAGTGTATTTCCAGTTGGTTTTGGAGATAGACTGAAGGTGAATTATGAAAGAAAGAGATAAATCAAATATGACTCCAAGGTTTTAGCACACAAACTTAGCACTTGAATGAATGGAGCATTCCTATTAAAGTCAAGAACATAATAAGGAAGATAGCATTTATAATTTTCAACACTGTAATGGAGATTTTGGTTAATGTAGTAAGTACAAAATGCAAACTACAAATACCGGAAAGGATGAGACATCATTATAATTTTTACACTTAATATGATATCTACCTAAAAAATCCAGAGAATAAATTGAACAAAACTAAGAAAACAAATAGGAAAATCCAGGAAGGGAACTGCACAACACACACACACAAATAATTAACAGATTTCCTATACAGCAGCAATAAAATTTTAAAATATATATGAATAAACTGCAGGAAAAAATGTGCAAAACCTTATGAAGACAATGATGTATTACCTCATATTGCCGTGGAAAACATTTACCAAGTGAAAAAACTCATGAATTCATGGAACAGAACATTGAGTGTGATTCCTTTAAAAACCACCAATACAAATTATGTGGATTTGTACATATACATGTGTATACGTATATGTACATAATTGTAGTTATAGCAAAAATTTAACATTGTGAACTGTTGGTGGTAGAAAAGTGGATGGAAGGAAGCTATTACTTAGGGGAAGGTATTGTCTTTTCCCAATCTGTACAGGTAAGTACTGTTTATAATAAGCATTATAGAACTTATGACAAAAAAAACAAGGAAAAATTACATTTTTTATTCAAAAGCATAATCAAAATGCCCATGAATAGCTGGCGTAAAAGTTAATATTTATTAAATACCAGATAATGCACTAAGAAGTATGAATTTATTAGTTCGTGCATTCCCCGTTAGGATGATTGTTCAGCCTTATGACATTGGTATAAGAATTTTCCCCATTTAACAGGTGATAAATTTCAGACAAAGAGGAAATCGCTCAAGCTCACACAGCATAAAAGAGGTAGGGCCAAGCTGGGAATGGAAACAGATTCAGAAGCCCGTGCTCCTATCCTCTAGACTGACTTCAAATAAAAATAGTCTTACACATCAGACATACACTACATACATACACACACGACAAACAGTATTCCATATGAAAATACTATCCATCCCATTAAAAGGGAAGATCGTGTTGGAATGAAAGGAACAAAGCAGAAGCTGACAGGACAGATGACTCGAGAATAAAAATTCCTGCCCTCACGATAGAGGCTAAACTTCACTATGGAGAGAAATCACTCTCATTATACATCCTCCCTGGCGATAGAAGTACTGCTCCTTTACATTTTCTTCTTTGTGTTTATCTGTATTTTTAAGCTTTTCCACTGTCTATGCAACTTCCTTAATAGTCTAACTGTTACAAACTGTTCTGGGTATAGGTTTATCAGGCATATCAAACATAAATGACCAACAGTCAAATACTGAGAGTAAAACGTGACATAACACAACATCCATGATACAACTGAATCCTTAATGATTCCCACTGTGTTTCAGCTTTAGATACATCAACTGTTTGTATTTGTGATTTCAAATGCATTAGTAAGTACCAAAAATCCTGAAAAGATGCCACATAGATAAGCTTTTATTATATGCTATCACTTTCGTGCCTTGAAGACTAAAATTTGATGTAAATGTCGTGGTTACTATCCATATTTTCGACATGTTCTATCGCTAAACTGCTCTATACAAGCTGATATGCTTGAAGTTTATTACAATAAACACACCTCATGACTGGAATAAAAGCTGATATGATTATTATGACCCTTCATATAACCAACAATTACAATCAAATTCTTTCTGACTCAATAGAAATAAAACGTAGGTTGTAGGATCAAACCGTCTGGATCAGATGCTTTTTAAAAAATAGCAGAATGAATAAACATAAAAACATTTTTAAAAAATGGGGCCCCTGGGTGGCTCAGTTGGTTGAATGTCCGACTTCGGTTCAAGTCATGATCTCACGGTTTGTGAGTTCGAGCCCTGCATTGGGCTATGGTGCTGACAGCTCGGAGACTGGAGCCTGCTTCAGATTCTGTGTCCCCCCTCTCTCTCCACCCCACCCCTGCTTGTTCTCTGTCTCTCTCTGTCTTTCAAAAATGAATAAACATAAAAAAAAATTAAAAAATACAAAAATAGCAGAAACTCAGGGCGCCTGGGTAGCTCAGTCAGTTAAGCATCTGGCTCTTGGTTTCAGCTCAGATCATCATCTCAAGGTTTGTGAGTTTGAGCCCTGAATTGGGCTCCAGGCTGACAGTGCAGAGCCTGCTTGGGATTCTCTCTCTCTCTCTCTCTCTCTCTCTCTCTGCCCCTCCCCTGCTTGTGCTTCCTCTCTCTTCTGTCTCTCTCTCTCTGCCTCTCCCCTGCTCATGCTCTCTCTCTCTCTCTCTCTCTCTCTCTCTCTCTGTGTCTCTCTCTCTGCCCCCTTTCCTGTTCATGCTCTCTCCTTCCTTCTCTCTACCTCTCACAAAATAAATAAACTTTATTTAAAAAATTGCAGAAACTCTTGCCATATTAAAGCCCCATTGAATGCCTAGCAGATAAGCACATTCTTACGAACAGCCTACAGTTACCCAGAAAAAAAAGTGAACCAAAATTAAGCAGGAAATGAACTTTTGCCTATGCTATCCTGGATAGTCTGCGGAATGCTTGATTGTGTTTTGTTTTGCTTAAACAAATAGGCAGACATTCCTCCAAATTCGGAATCTCAACTGATCAAAAAGTAAGAATGATTACTTTCACTATTACTAAAAGAAAACCTGAAGAGTCAAATTATTTTCCACTATGAATTCTGCCGCCCTGCCCTTGGAAAGAGCCCTTCTGTCCTGCATTCACACACTCGAGTTGAATTCCTCACCTTGAGCTCGAAGAGAGTAAAAGTCACATAAAGTTGTCCAGCTTGGTAGCACCATCACCAAAAACCACTTCATAGGGACTAGACCAAATGGTTCTATCTGGAGAGAAATGACCCTTGAGACCTGGCCGCAGAATGCCAGGCTGGAGTATAGAAGGTTTCAGGTCTTCTAAGTCCCTGGGACCCAGGAGGCACCTCTCTGTTCGTGACCCACTTTGTCTGTTCTTTTGGTTATCAGGTATCACCTACACAAGTACTGACACGTCCCAAGGAAAAGCGAAAGGGGCTGGATTGGTCTTTGCACAAAGGAGGTTCATATTAACCCATGCAGGTGCAAACCACAGAAATAAAAGGCTAATGAGGCAGAAGGTGAGAGATGGATCACAGTTAGTTCTATGGCCCTGCAGGCTGTTTTCCTTGCTTGTATATAAAATATTGGATAATCTTGGGATCAGAAAATTGAAATCCAATGTAGAAATTCTACATAGAAAGGATAATAAGCATAAAGATGCATGTTAATAATAAGAGTTGTGACGGAACTCAGGAAAATGAGGGTAGAAAAGCAAGTGAATGCGTGATGAATGAATTGGTGCACTGTACCGGGCGCTTCCCTCCGTTCATCAGCTCTTGGTGTTTTCTTCTCATTTGGCTTAGATGGTTTGCCAAAATGCATGAGCTTGGGTGTTAGTGCACATTGTGTGCAATTCAGGGAGCAAACCAGGTGATTCAGGGGGCACCAAGAAGGAAGTGTTGAGGGTGGGATCAGAAGGGGGTGGCATTTCAGGTGTTCCGGCACAGCTGGAGAGGGAGCTCCTTGTGAAGGGCATAACATTCTCCCAGAAAGAAGCAACGGTCCTAAAATCTTCTGAAGACAGAAAAAGAAACACTGGTTTTCCCACATAAAGAAACAATAAATTAACTACACGTTGACTCAAAACGTCTGCATCTAGGGGCTCTTGAGTAGCTCAGTCGGTTGAGCATCCAAGTCTTGATTTTGGTTCAGGTTATGATCTCAGGGTTATGGGATTGAGCCCCACATTGGACTCCACGTTCAATGCAGAGTCTGCTTGGGATTCTCTCTCACCCTCCCTTTGCCCCTCTCCCTGCTCATGCTCCATCAAAATAAATAAATAAACATAAAAGAAAATTCTGGGGCACTTGGGTGGCTCAATCAGTTAAGCTCTTAGTTTCAGCTCAAGTCATGATCTCATGGTTTGTGGGTTCAAGCCCCGTGTCAGGCTCTGCACTGACAGGGCAGAGACTACTTGAGTTTCTCTCTCTCTCTCTACTCCTCCCCAATTCTTTCTCTCAAAATAAATAAAATAAAACCTTAAAAAAATTAAAAATTAAAAAATTAATTAAAAAAGCTTCTGCATCTAGACCCGAGTGCCTGAATTAGCCACAATTTATATAATGAAATCTGACTTTAATGTAAATATTAACAGGATATGAAATCCTTTTTCCTCCTCAAGAGAAAAACCTTTTAATCACTATCCAAAGAATATTGTTTCCTCAGGGAAATAAAATAATTTTCATCTAAGAGGACAAAGGGAATGTAAAAAAAAAATCAGTCTGTGCTTCATTAAGAAAAATTATGTTTTAAGAAGAACACCATCATGGAACAGTAAAGATTGAATTCTCAGAGCATTCTATCTCAAAATTCAGGGTGAAACACTATTTTTGGGGGGCCCTGATCCCTTGGGAGTGGAGATGATTTTTTCCCCTTGATATATAATATCAGTGACATTGTCTACCTTCCCATAAATACTCAAAAAAAACAAAAAACAAAAAACACATCATCACCAAGGGCAGTTCCACAAGCTAGAGAAGACTCAGTCCATGGTCAATGCGGGTGAGTGGCAAATGGGCCCAGATATGTCTTCAAAGGAAAGTCTACCTACAAAAACCTCATTAAGAAAGAAAGAGGGCACCTGGGTGGCTCAGTCAGTTGAGCATCTGACTCTCGACTTCGGCTCAGGTCATGATCTCACGGTTGGTGGGATCGAACACTGCAACAGGCTCTGTGCTAACAGTGCACAGCCTGCTTGGGATTCTCTCTCTCTCCCTCTCTCTGCCCCTCCACTGCTTGCTCTTTCTCTCAAAATAAGTACATAAACTTTTTTTAAAAAAGAGAGAAAGAAGGAGGGAAAATATTCATGTAGCATCTTAATACGAATTTCCCAAAGGGGACAAGGAAGCAAAGATGGGTGGAAAAAGAATTCTCACATTGCCTTAAAAGTATGGTGTAGGGATATGTGAAAGTTATCCTCAAGGGAAACTACAGAACTTTATCTAGAAGGCGGCTGTCAGCAGGAGCTGTGAGAAGAACACATTTTACGCACGTGTGATGGGCACCAGTCAGCAAAGCCTTGTGATACTAGATACTGTGATATTCTCACCCTTGACCGTTTTGCAATGCAAGACACCTGTGTGACGTGTGATGTGGCATTCTTCTGTGCATCAGTCTGCACCCTTGTGTGGCATGGAACAGGAAACATGACCTTGGAGGGAAGTCATGTGAGTAACGCAGAGCAAGAAGGAAGAGCTGGGAGCAGGGTGGCCCAAGAACAGAGCCTGCTCTGGTCTAGAATAAAACAGATAAGCTTGTAACAATGGAGCTCTGGCAGTTTGTAGATGAGGAGGAAGTGCCAGCGATCCAGCCTGATTTTCCCAGGCAACTTGTCCTGAAAAAGATCATTTAGACCTCCCTCATATTATATCAAACCCTCCGAACAGACACCCTCTACCCCAAAACTCTCAACAATTTGGTCCGAACGACACAATGAGATAAGATACAGAAGACAGAGCATTCACAGCAGACACAGTGGGTGCACCCTAGTTACATGTGGTGATGGAGCCTGTGAATCGTGGCTCAACGGTGAGGTGCTATAGCTGCAAAAAACAAAACAAAACAAAAAAACAAAAACAAAAAAAAACCACACCACACTTTTGGAAGACGTCAAACAAAATAATAATGTAAAACATCTTCGTGATTTTTAGGCTGATAATACATTATAAAAATAACGTTTTGGAATGCTGGGTAAAATAAAATGCATTATTAAAACTTGCCCTTTTCTCTGAGCTGACAGTGTGGAGCCTGCTTGGGATCCTCTCTTCTCCCTCTCTCTCTGTCCCTCCCCCACTTGCACACATTCTCTCTGTCTCTCAAAATAAATAATAAACAATTTTTTGTAAAAAAAAAAAAAAAAAGGAGAGCTCAGAAGTGACAGGATTATGGATCATGAAAGGATGAAAATATAAAGCACACAGGAGACTTCTCCAGTTTACACACAGGAGAAGTCACCAGATGCATATTGTTAATGATCCTGTCTCAGGTATGAAGAAACTTCACAGAGTCATGGAAATGAGGAGGAGGATGGTAGACTTCAAGGTCTTGGGGAATAGATGAGCTACGGCCAACTATACAGACGGAGGTGGTCGTTAAGGCATATTGAGCTGGGAGCCCAAAATATCATTTAATTGGAAGGGTGTTTTCTAGTTGGTAAATCAGGTTCACAGACATTTCCTCATTAAGCTGCTCTACACAACTTGGGAGTAGGGAAGGTGCTCACTGGGCCTGGGAGACAGCAGCTCAGAGAGCCCTGCCTGCCTGTGCGGCAAGCCCAGGACGGATGAAGGGATGTGAGGGGCACTGTTCAGACAACTGCTCTGCTCAGGAGGATTCCCCCCCGCCCTCTTGAAGTTTCCAACTCCTCTGCGAGAGAACGGGGCCCACGCATCATCTACAGGGTGCTCGTCGAGTTGGCCATTTTATTCTTCCATCTCTTAACATGTTAGTAAATAGAGTGGCTTTTCAGAAAAGGGAGGATGTCTCATGTGAACTAACACCTGAAGACTGAATTCTCTGTATTTTATCAACAAAGACTTGAAGGATCAAACACAGAGTTGTCTTGGTGGGACAGGGCGATGCCTGGTTTTAGGTGGCACTGGCCACTGAGGAGGAGCTGGGTTGGAGAAGCTTGAAAAACTCCAGTGGAAGAGGGTAACCCAATCCAGAGGCTGGAGAACAGAGACCATCATACAGGAACAAGTCTCCAGTGTCTAACACGTGCTACAGATTTTTCTCCTTTTTTTGAGAGAGAGCGTGAGCAGGGGCAGAGGGAGAGAGAGAGACAGAGACAGAGACAGAGACAGAGAGAGAGAATCCCAAGCAGACTCCATGCCCAGCACAGAGCCCGACACAGGGCTGGATGTCAGGAACCGTGAGTTCATGACCTGAGCTGAAGTCAGATACTTAACTGACTGCACCACCCAGGTGCCCAGGGGTCCAATTGTTCTGACTCCAAGTCCAAAGAAATTTAAATACAATCTCTCCTTTCCATTGACTTTTATTAGTTTCTTACATCTTTTTTAGACTCTCTTTGGAAGTATTTTCTGTAAACTCCAGAGTGGGGATGATATTACAAAATCCTAACATTTTGAGCATCACAGGGTAACTTGGAGATTATCTGGGCCAATCGCTCTCATAAATAGGAGGACTGATGCCCAGAGAGGTCAAATCATTGTTTCAAGGCTTCCTGACTTTTGAAGTTATGCTTTAAAAGGACTTTGAAAATATTCAACATTGATAATAATTTTTTTAAGTGCAGGTTTTAGCCAGTATTCTAAGCACTTCTCAGCTCTGATAGAATTTAATTTTAAATCAACCCCGTGAGGAAGTTACTATTATTTTTGCAATTTTACCCATAGGGAAACTGTAGCACAGTGAAGGAAATTTCCCAGGACTGTTCAGCTGGTGAGTATCAGAGCCAGGATTCACTCCCAGGCAGTCTGGCTCTGAAGCCCGTACTTTTTTTATCCACTCTGCTAAATTGACTCTCTTGAAAAATGTCACTAAGGCTTCTAGAAACTTTGGAAGTCATCTGACATTTTTTTTTTTGTATTTTAACTGCAGTTTGCTTTAATGAATCAAAACATTAATTTGCTAAGTGGCTGGTCTTGAGATATCATTCACCCTTTCCAGAGTCTGATGCTATTGCACATTTCTACTTTTTCGGGATCAGCTGCAAAGAAAACTAGTGAACCCCTTAGTACACGGAGGTTTCCATGCTGACGCTAAGAAATTATAAAATGAAACAGGAATTTCTTTAGCTGTGGCCTGGATAGTGGGATATATTTCACAGTCCCATACTGAGATGTCTCTTAACAAAAGCTATGTCACGATAAGATTTTAGACGTACAACGAAGTGGAAAGCTCCCCTCTACTTGATAGATGGGATGCTATTCAGTTCATGAATCACTTAGTAAAGCCAGTTAGATCTTTAAAAACAGAAGTGTGGGGCCCCTGGGTGGCTCAGTCGGTGGAGGGTCCGACTTCAGCTAAGGTCACGATCTCATGGTTGGTGACTTCGAGCCCCGCGTGATGGTTCACTGCTGTCAGCACAGAACCTTCTTGGCATCCTCTGTCCCCTGCTCTCTCTGCACCCCCCATTTTTGCTATCTCAAACATAAATAAAACATTTAAAAAATAATATAAATAAATAAATGTATGTATGTGCATAGGTACGTCACCAAGTGGTACACTCTGTGTTTTGAATGAGCCTCCCCTAGGTTGCCAGGCAAGGTTTCCAGATGTGTAGTTCATTAGTGGCCAATTACAGCAATCACTACCATGCACCCAGCACTCTCTACGCCCTCTCTTGAATGGCATCTGCCTGCCCGGGGTGGGGGCCTGATAGAAAGCACACTCACGGGCCGTGGACCGCTGCTGTGTGGGTGATGCCGGCAAGCTGAGCCACGTCCCAAGGATCAGGCTCTTCAGTAAACGCATGCAGCCTCTGGCCAGTGCATAGGTGGCGTTATCTGTTGGCTTCCCTTCCGAGCTCATGATGAGTCATACGCTGCTGTGGGAATGATGATCAGAGAAAATCCTACTGCGAGTACACACAGGTCTTAGCAGGCAGGTGCAAAAACGTCAAACATCCTGCTCCCGTGAATGCGGTGATGTTCCCGTTCTCTGCCTTTGGGGCCCTGTGATGAGCACGTTGGATGCAAGCTTCACCATGAGGCCAGCACACAGTGTTCTGATGGTGACACCAGCCCGCCTTCTTACCTAATTGCATGCCCAGGGCCTGCATTAAGGGACGAGTGGGTGGTAGGACCAGAACAGCCTGGCGTCCACACATGCTGGGCTCCCGATGCTTTGCTCATGGAAGGGCAGATACTTATTCCAGGCCCTTGTTCTCATCAGGAAAGGGTAGAGGTGCCTGTGTAATCTTCAGAGCCAAGTGAATACCTTGAACACAACTTAACTTCTGTAATGAAAAGGCATTTCTATCATCTCTGGCTTTTTAATTAAGTTTATTTATTTATCTAGAGAGAGACAGAGACAGCATGAGTGGGGGAGGGACAGAGAGAGAGGGAGAGAGAGAGAGAATCCCAAGCAGGCTCAGCCCCACCAGCACAGAGCCCAACGCAGGGCTCGAACCCATCAAACTGTGATGAGATCACAACCTGAGCCAAAACCAAGAGTCAGAGGCTTAACCTACTGAGCCATCCAGGCATCCCTATCATTTCTGTTGTTAATCAGTGAATCTTCAGATATGCTTTTAAATCATCACCTGGAGATCATTTTCCTAGAGATCCTGAGAGAGTGAATTCCCCAGTGGGGTACTTCAGATGCTAAGAAAAACACCCAACAGTCTATTCTTACTAACGTATGCACCGTATGTTTATCACCTGCTTATCCTGAATTGCTTAAAAATAAACCACAGATAACATGACTCCCTGGGGAAGCTAAATGGTCCAGGAGCCTGTAGTGGTCACAGACTTATGGCACATGGTCTTTGAGGAAAACAATTTCCTCCTTCCTTTTTTTCCCCTTCCTCCGGTTCTCCAGTCGCACCTGCTAAGGCTTAGAACAGATCTGGGGCTGCCTTACTCCATGCAAACACTGTAAACACAGGAAGGTGGGAGGGTGGCCAGTTTTCCATATTCAAACAAAAGTCACCTGCATCTCCTAGAACACTCAGTTGTGAGGGAAGACTTCAGGCCAGAAGAGGAGGCAAACCAGACAAAGGAGGGAAGTAGACTCCCGGAAATTGCTCTCAGAAAAAAGAGAGCCAAAGCTACCAAGGCAGAGCTGTTTTCTTTTATTTTGTTTACTCATTCATTTTATGTTATTTTTTATCTTTTAGAGAGGCAGAGCAGGGGAGAGGGGCAGAGGAAGAGAGAGAATCTTAAGCATGCTCTGCTCGGCACAGAGCCTGACATGGGGCTCAATCTCACAACAGCGAGAACATGACCTGAGCCAAGATCAAGAGTCCAACACTTAACCAACTGAGCCAGGTGCCCCTACTCATTCATTTAAAAAAATATTTATTCACATTCGACTTTGTCACAGGCACTGTGTGCAGACACAGCAGAGGACAAGATTTTCAGGATTCTTCCTCTTCCAGATCTCACCCCTCCAATGAGGAAACATAATTAATATCTGTGCATATAAACGTATACACACAAGAAAATAATTACAGATACTCATTGAAGAGCATGATTTAAGTTGAGAGCTGAAAGACAAGATGGGGTAAAACCATGAAAAATCTGGAAGAAAGACTTCAGAGAAGGGAACGGGATAAAACCAAGGGGTTGAGTTGTAAAGGAATTTCAAGACTGGCTTTAAGAGGTAAGCAGAGACTCTGTATTCTTTTTGTCCCCCAAGAAGGGATTTTCACCTTCTCGAAGGTGATATCACCCCCGTTGGAGAATGCATGATCTAAATTTAGCAGAATGAAAAGGAAACACAACCTATATCTAACCTTCATGTAGCTGATTACATGTACTTTGCATGGTTCCATTGTATTTTCCACAATTTTTTTCCCATGAGCCATTAGGAGAAAGACTCCACATTTTTTTAAAGACTTACTTAAATTCCACTTAGTTCACATGCAGTCTACATATAATCTAATATTAGTTTCATGCATACAATTTAGTGATTCAACACTCACATATATGACACTCGACTTGATTTACTTTTCAGAAAGATCACCAGCTGCTGTGTGGAGGGGAAGGAGCAGAAGAAGATAGTAAGGGGCTACTGCAAAGTCTGAACAAAAGATGTCGGCATCTCAGAGTAGGGCAGTGGAAGCAGAGATCACAGAAAGGGGACACATTTAGGATAAGTTTTGAGGGAGAACTGGTAAGACCTGCTGAAGAACTGGATGTGGGCTGGGAGGGAAGGAGAGGAAATAAAGATGATGTCCAGAGTTTTTTCTTCCCCTTCTAAAACTCTGAACAACTGTGGAATCATAGAGTTGGAGACCAAAGGAAACCCTGGTCTAACTACCTGCGAAATGTCTACGTGTCCCCATGGCCTCCGAATGCTCCAGTTTATGCCTTTACCATCTCTAATCTGTTAAAATAACTGCAATCTCAGCCTCATGCAACCACTTTCTGGCTGTTATGTTAATCTTTCCGGACTGAAGATGTCATCCTTGAACAAAGGCTCTTCTCTGCCAACAAAGAGAAACTCCAAATTCCTTACAGAAACATAAAGGCCCTTCCTCATCTGGCTCCTACCTGGCTCTTGCCTCCCTACCTCTCTCCCTCCTTTTGTCTGTCTGTCTGTCTCTGTCTCTCTCTCCCCCACTCCCTCCCCTTTTCTGTGTGTGTGTGTGTGTGTGTGTGTGTGTGCATGTGTGTGTGTGTCTCACTTCCACCCTTACATATCTAGGCCCTTACACTTCAGAGAACACACCAAGCCCTCTTCATGTTGCTGTCTTCCTTCAAAAGCCCTCCTCAACACCTAATCCGTCTGGAATACTCCTCATTTTCTTTCAAGAGTCTAATGAGTTTCCCTATACATTGTCTCTGTCAAATTTTAGTTGGCACTGTACCTTGTGTAGGTAGTTCTAATACAACATTGCATTGTACTTGTGAGGTCTTGCTCACACATCTTCCTCCTCTTTGCATGGTAAACTCCTTGAGGGCAGGCACCCAAGGTTTTCCTTCTTCTCTCCCTATGTGCCTTTTACAGTGACTGATAGCTACCGAATGATCAGTAAATATTGATGGAAGAATGAAATGAAAAACATCTACTTTATCTCCATCAAGCAACCACCCAGCCTTTGCGTAAATACTTTTATTGACTCTGAGCTCAACA
The DNA here is from genome assembly GCF_024362965.1 of Panthera pardus. Classification (NCBI taxonomy): domain Eukaryota; kingdom Metazoa; phylum Chordata; class Mammalia; order Carnivora; family Felidae; genus Panthera; species Panthera pardus. Next base: position 145,785,714 of record NW_026526765.1, read on the forward strand.
TGCCTCTTCTTTGTCCATCCCTTTTTATCCACTCGTCCTGGACTTCCTGGCTTTTTAAGTTTTTCATGAATTTATGAAATGCCAGCGTTAAAGGAGTCAAGCAACCAGATACGATCTGTTTTCATGATACCATATTCTAGTATGGAGGAGGGACAGAGTAACGGTAGATACACATGCAAATTAAGTGTGTTAAGTTCTAAACAGAAAATTCCACAAGTTGAATTGAGAAAACAACAGAGGTAGTTAAACTGGGGGATCAGGGAGTACCTCTCAAAAAAGGTGACATCTAAAATGACATCTGAGGGGTGCCTAGGTGGCTTGGTCGGTTAAGCATCTGACCTCAGCCCAGGTCATGGTCTCAAGGTTCCTGGGTTCAAGCCCTGAGTCTGCTTCAAGAAGGAGCCTGCTTCTGATTCTGTGTCTCCCTCTCTCTCTCTCTGCTCCTGCCCCACTCACACACACTCTCTCTCTCTCAAAAATAAACAAATAAACAAACATTAAAAAAATTTTAATGACATTTGAATGATTAAAAAAAAAAAAAAGGACCCAGTCTTGGAAAGACTGGGACAAGAGGATTGCAGACAGAAGGGAAGCTACTTCAAGGCTTCTAAAAATTTTCGAGGAACGGAGGCACTCTGTGGTTAGAGGCTCACAAGCTGTAGGGAGAGTGGCCAAGGCAGGCCTGGCAGGTGGATCATGGAGCATGCTGAAGGCATGGAATAGAGTTTGGATTTTATTTGAAACACGATGGAATGCAATTGGAGGATGGTAATCAGGGCAGTGGCATGACCTGAATGACATGTTTCGAAGGGCACTGTGGCTGCTTTGAAGAGACCGTATTCATAAAGAGTCACAGTCAAGCAGACAGAAGTGAAGGAAGGCCGGTATCTCCTGTGCCTAGAGCCAACATTAACAGACATCATATACAGTAAAACCTTGGATTGCGAGGAACTTGTTCTGCGAGTGTTCTGCAAGACAAGCAAACATTTCTAATAAATTTTAACTTGATCAACGAGCGATGTCTTGCAATATGAGTAGTACGTGATGTCAAATGTCCCATGATCACAACTGAGTCAATGGTTCTTCTCTCTCTCTCTTTCTCTCTGTGGGATTGTGGGTGATGGTCTCCCATGCTCGGATGCTTGGTCTCAGGCCGTGGTGTTTGGCAGAAATGAGTGATTTTTCATAACATTGGAAGGTGCCCACAACTGGCCCTAGTGTATTTTTTGTCACTTCAAAGCACCTATGGACAGTCCTTTGCTTTTCCACACAAGAGTAAGCTTAGGAATGCTTTCCTTCATTCTAGGTCAAGTGGCCAGTTACATTAAAAACAGCATAGGATAAGAGTTTATTAATACTGTACTGTAGTCAACATCCGTTAGTGATAGTGAAAGTCACCCTACACAGTAACCCTCCCCTCGTCTCCCTCACACCAACCATAAAGGTTTTCAAAGGGAAGTGCAGGTTTATTTTTCTTTATGTTTTGTACTTTATTATTTTGTATTATATTACAGTATTGTAATCATTTTTACAGGAATATTTTGGGATTGTGAAACGAATCATCTGAGTCTCCATTATTTCTTATGGGGAAATCTGCTTTGAGTTACAAGCATGTTTCCGGAACAAATTATGCTCCCCAAACAAGGTTTTACTGTACTTGAATCAGCTTGTTGCCAAGACAAACTCCCAGCTCTTGTTTATGGATACAGTGTGATCCCCTGCTGGTCCTGGCAGCCTTCTTCACCCAGGGGATCCTGGACGCCACAGCACAATTCAGGGAATGTCTGCATTGGAAAACTATTCCCTCCCTAAGACAAAGTTCTTCTGTTATGCAGCCAGGGTCACATTAGCCCTAAGAATTTCTACTGACCTCTGAGTCAACGCAGAGAATATCCTTTACTAATGTCATTGATTTGTGGAAGCCGAGAGCAGGACTTCATTTCTACCTGCAACAAATTCTTCTCATTAGATTCACCCCATTAGCCAGGAGCTCTTTACACCGACCCCCCCCCCCCCCCCCCCCCCCCCCCCCCCGCCCCAAATTCTCCTCCTTACTTTCCTCTTCCGGTCCTCCCACACCTCCCCAGGAGCCTCTATGTTTGAATTAACCATTGAATTCGTTAAACAGCAGGAGGTCCAGAAGGGTCAGGGATAGTTCAATCTAAGGACTAAGTATTCTTTGGAGAGAAAAAGGGGACTATTTAGATTTTTAATTTAAAACCAGAAATTGCTTTGATCTTGCTATTGATGAATTAAAGTACTTGTGCATTTTATAAGCCATTTGAATATCAAAGTCTCCTCTTTGAACTGGAGAGTCAAGCTAAGGAAATAGTGGATGTGCTAATGTGAGACCTAATTAGTCTAGGAAATGAGGGTGTGTGGGGGGGGGGTATGAAAAGCAGGATTTGGAATTTGTTGAAGATACTTCCCAATTTTGATCATTTGGCTTTGGTTTTTAATGAGAGCAGGTACTCATGGAAGTGATTCTTAGAATAACATAGGTCTGTGAAATAGCCCAGAGTGAAGACGGTCAGACCTTCCCATCACTGCTTGAGACCTTCAGCATCCTCTCATAGACCTGGGTTTTCTTCCTCCTTTCCAGAACGTGTCTACGGAGGAAGGTCTTTAAACACGACGCTTCTCTGAAGTGCCTCTTTACTTCTCCCTTCAAATTTTATCACCACACCTGCCCCCACCCCCCAACACCAAATAAAAAGAACCAGACATTTAAAACAAAAGGTTTCCTACATTAAGCTTTGTCATTTGGCAAGCACAGTCCTACAAACAAACCGCTCTTTAAATGTGGCAACCAATGCATCCTTATTGATTGACCAGAACGAGTAAATCCAACCTCATAAATACATCAGATTACTTAAGGTTTATTTGGGGTAAAGCCAAGCTTATGGGTAGCCACTGAACAGGATAGTGAAATCAGAACGTTCAGCATAATTGTGCATGGATTTTCTGGGGTTTTGAAAACCTCGCTGATCATTTTCCCCCCCAAGTAAATGAACACATTTCACTTAAATAGGTTTTTTTTTTAAGTTACAGTTTCAGGAGATTAAGGGATATAAGGATAAGCTGGCAATGTAGGGCAGACAACAACTACTTTAAGGCACAGATATGACAAAGAAAAGGCTTAATCCAAGTACTCTATTAAAATACAGAAAAAACACACTGTAAGCTAAAAGGACCTAATACCTATTAATGGATTACTTATTTTTTTCTGAAATATTTACTGCGATAACTTCTATGTAAGCTCCATTCTGCAGATAGTGGGGGCCACTTCAGCTCGACCACCTTGCTCTATAAATGAGTTTTTAAAGAAGGGCCATCCGCAGAAATTAAATGACCTATAGGAGGATGGATTTTCGAGATCTCTGCCTAAATATCAGTTTTAAAGAAATGAAAACTATTTGTCATTTCACAGAAGCTGATACCTGCTCCCCACAATCTCAAAATCAGTAAAATAAAGCTTCCTAATACACGCATATACAGGATTCCGACACTCACTGCATTTTGGGAGATTTTTCTTTTTCTTTGAGGTAGAAATATTTTAAGGTCTTTCATAAAACATCTGCTTATTTCAAAAAATAAAGAGTCCAGGGAAATACTGACTTTTTGTGTTACTTTTCTATACAATGGAGCCTCTCCTAAATAATCTATAGCAAAATACTGCTATGCACTTCCGGTTTTCTTTTTTTCCCCCCAAAAAAACTTTCATTAGATAAAAATATTTTTTGCCAGTGAACCCCAGAATAAAAGATCTATAAACTTTATCATTAATTTAGAACAATGTGTGCTGTCAGGGTTCTTTTGCCCTCATCCTCAGACCTCCCTCAGTGGCCATGTTAATGAAGCCCCCTTACAGGCATTTGCTTATGATGTAAGATAAAAGTCCTTCAAGCAGACTGCCAAGACTCTCAGATCAATTGCGTCATAAGGCCTCAGTAAAGATTTAACAAGCATCCAACCATCTAACACAGCCATGAAAGTCTTCCTGAAAGATAACTCTAAAAGATTCACCATCTGTGAAAAACCCATTGTGCAAATAGGGTAGAGTCTGAATAGTTATAAGAAGAAAGAAGAAGGCAAATAGAGAGAAATCTTCCTCCTCCTCCTCTTCAAATATCCTTCCCCAGAGCTTTTCAAAAAATGAGAAAAACCACACTGTTGGGGTTTTGTGGCTATGAGTTTTAGGTGAGCAGTCCAGATAAACGATCTTTCATTTACCTGTTGCCTCTCTTGCCACTGCTTCTGCTCGGCACGGGTTGGAAACTAGTTCCAGCCTCCATGTGTGCTTTCACCATGACCTGCATTCCCACAAGGCAGCCTTGTGTCCCCTCTGATGATTCATTCTGGACCTTACTTTTTTTTCTAGGGGTTGAAGGCACCAGGAAAAATATCTAGGTTCACTGCCCCAGCATCCCAGACAGAATGCAAGGCAGCCTTTGGGCTTTGCTGGGGAAGAAAACAAAGGGGAATAAAAACAAAAACAAAAACACCCTGCTGTTTTCTTCTATGACCAAATATTGAAAAGGATCTTATTGGCCACTTGGGGTGCACAGAAAGTCTACTGAAGAAGTGCTACCCCGCAGACAGAAGCAGAGCTCTTTTGGATGAAAGCAGTCTTCAACAAACCAGGAAAGACCCTGTCTATAGAAGAGAAACAGCTGCTGGCCAAGGTGCTTGCAGACACAGCAGTGGGTCAAGGACAGGTCAGCAAGGCTCACAGCCCCACCTGCTCTTTTTTCTTTCTAGTCCCTGCCTTCGTCTCGGGTGGCCATGCACGCTTGTCATCAAAGCATCTCCTCATCCAGCTAGTCCTTCTGTCCCCCCCTCCCCACACACAGTAGTACAAGGAGGCATTCCTAGGACGCTTACCTGCCATAAACTGACTTTTATTGCTTAGTGCTACTCCTCTCTGTTAGCTAAGTAGGAAAGAAAGCCTTGAATGGGATCAAACCAACGATCTCACAGTGCGTTTCCCCTCCACTGTGGGGTCCGTCTTGTACAGTAACCTTCACTGCTGTAAAAGCAAGCAAGGAAGGAGTATATCTGTGCAGAGAGCCACCTGTCCTAGGATCCGGAACATGGTGGGGATTCCCTCCCCTGTTCAAGTTCCCTTTTGGTCTCAGCTGGGAGAAAGGGCAGAAAGAACTTTTGTCATTTCAAGCTTCTCTCCTTATCTGTCTATTTCTCTCCATTCTTTTTTTCCTGTCTTGATTTTTGCTGTCTTGATTTTTCTTGCATGTGTCTCTGTATTTTTCCTGTCTTGATTTTTGTCACACGTGTTTGATAACCCAACTGGGGAGTGTAAAGAAATACATGTGAAATAGACAAATGCTATCTGTGGTGTCTGGGTGGCTCAATTAATTGAGCATCTGACTTCAGCTAAGGTCATGATCTCACAGTTGGTGCGTTTGAGCCCCACATCAGACTCTCACTGTCAGCACAAAGCCTGCTTCAGGACTTCTTTCTCCTTCTCTGTCTGCCTTTTCTCTCCTGGCCCCCACCCTCCCCCCAATAAATAAATAAATAAATAAATAAATAAATAAATAAATAAAACAGATGCTTTTTTTTTTTAATGTTTATTTATTCTTGAGACAGAGACAGAGTGTGGACAGGGGAGGGGCAGAGAGAGAGAGGGAGACACAGAATCTGTAACAGGCTCCAGGCTCTGAGCTGTCAGCATAGAGCCTGACGCAGGGTTCGAACCCATGAACTGTGAGATCATGACCTGAGCTGAAGTCAGACGCTTAACCGACTGAGCCACCCAGGCACCCCTAGACAAATGCTTTTAAAGCATTATAAGAAAGAGAAAAATTGTCCCAACCATGAATAAATTATAGGACTGTATTATTCTATTTCTCCAGTTAAATGTAAGAACATACACTCAGATCAGACTCAAGGAGAAGTAGAAGAATCTATGTTTTCTGAGCGGGAACAAAAAACCCAAATAACCAAGGAGAACAATATAATTGTGAGAAGATATAAAATATAACTGACAGCTGGGATGCACATGTTATGGTATCTAATGCATACTTTTCAATTACAAGGTTTTTTTTTTTTAATGTTGCCAAAGAAAAGATTTAATGAAATAATTTTTTCTTTTTATTTGAGAGAGAGAGAGAGAGAGAGAGAGAGAGAGTGAGCTCGTGTGAGTGGGGGAGGAGCATGGGAAGAGAGAGAAAGAGAGAGAGAGAGAATCTTAAGCAGGCTCCACACTCAGCATGGAGCCCAACATGAGGCTGGATCCCGCCACCCTGGGATCGTGACCTGAGATGAAATCAAGAGCTGGATTCTCAACTGACTGAGCCACCAGGTGTCCCGATAATTTGTTGTTTTAAACAGCAATATAGAAAGAACCAGCAAATCATAATAACATCAACAGTAGCCAAAATAACGCCTACCTTTTATTTAGTTGTTTTGTGCAGATGTTATACCACGTATTTTCTTTTTTATGATTTTCTTTAAAAAATGTGTTTTTACTATCCGTTTTCTTGAATCCATATTAAAATAAACTTTACAAGGCAAGCATCCATTCTCTCATTTTACACATACGTAAACAGGCTCAGAGAAGTCATTTGTTCAATGTTACACATTAATAAATCTCACAGAAAGAATCAAATCCAGATCTCTCTGTTTCAGGGGTGCCTGGGTGGTTCAGCAGGTTGAGCATTCAACTCTTGGTTTCTGCTCAGGTCATGATCTCAAGGTTCATGAGTTCGAGCCTCACATTGGCCTCTGTGCTGACATCACGGAGCCTGCTTGGGATTCTCTTTCCCTCTCTCTCCCTGCCCCATCCCTGCTCACACACTCTCTCTCAAAATAAATAAATAAACTTAAAAAAAAAAAAAGATCTGCTTATAAGCCTCTGAACCTTCCGTTAAGTCATGGTGACTTCCCACCCATCTAGATCAAAGTTACAAATCAAATGTTTATAAAGGTTAAGGGGCAATAAAAGTGGGACAAGCAGGCAGTTTGTAAGGACGGCACCATAATTCAGTGTTGAGAAAAGGCCTGGGGCAAGTAGAAGAGCACTTGCTCCCTCCTACAAGCAGTCCATCTGATTGCTACCAGGACACATGTGGAACCAGTATTCCAGGAGCTTTTAATTATTCAGAAAATGTGTAAGTCTATATATTTTTCTGTGAAGTCACTCTATTTTTTTAAAAAAATGTTTTATTTATTTTTGGAGGGAGAGAGTACAAGCCTGGGAGGGGCAGAGAGAGAGAGGGACAGAGGATCTGAAGCTGGCTCTACACTGACAGGCTGACAGCAGCGAGCCCACTGCAGGGCTGGAAATCACGAACTGCGAGATCATGACCTGAGCCAAAGTCGGATATTCAACTGACCAAGCCAACCAGGTGCCTGAAGTCACTCAATTTTTAAACATTGGTGCTAATGTGGCTCACTCATCAAACCCTATCAACCTTCTGCACACCGTTTGGCCTGGATATGTCCTTAAAACCTTAAAGCCAGAGTAACCTGCTTATTTCCTGTGGTCGGGGAGTCACAAACTCCTCAGCACTGCAGGTGAGCAACGAATGCTCTCTGGACAGCTGGAGAGAAGTATTCAGCATCTTTCAATTAGTACCAGACTGAGACTCACAGTGGGAACAACTCGGTCACACCAACATGGTTCTAAGTGTGGCCCAAAATAGACCACGTTGCCACTTACTCTGAATCCTGCTTGCACATTTCACAGACTCTTGCCTGCATTCCTTCAGGGGCCTTGGACTTCATTATATCAGTTATAGGGTCCAATTACTCGCCATCTCCTGGATGCCATTTCCATCAGACTCCCTGAGATGTGCCCTGTGTGCTCTACCTTTTCATAGTCTCAGCTGACATTTCCATCCAAGTACTGAAAATGTCTCTAATTTTGTTCCGACACATCAAAGCAGATATAGCTGCCTTTCATTTCTAAACCTCTGGTCTCGGAGAAACTTTGAAGAGGAGCTCAACACTAAGTGGGCTGGCTCTCTGCTTCCAGTTCTCCTGAGACCCTATGTGGCTGAGCTTAGAACCCCAAGATTCCAGCCATGAAGAAGCAACTCCATCAAGGTCCCAATTCTAAATCCAAAGAGAGATAGGCTGACAGATCACCGAAAACTGTGCTGTCTTTGGGGAGAGGCATCAATTAAAACAATGAAGCTTGTTTATAATATAATATTCCTTTTACTAAAGGGTTTACCCAAATGCTCACACTAGACTTGGTATTTCCAGTCTCTGTACAGGACCGTACAAAATAAAGACAGAGAATCACACTGGCATTGAAAGATTTCTCCAAATTTTCCTAGACTCTTAGCAGGATTTTACTAGAAATGTACATGCTGAACTTTGTATGGCACAACAAAAGCCACAAGGAGCCAAGGAATCTAGGCAAGACTGCCTGAGTTATCAGGAAAGGTCACATAAGGAGAATATTACATGAATCAGAAGTCACGGAGATCCTAAGTCACTCCTGTGACCTGGAACCCAGGATGATAAATTTCAGCATTGCTAATTTGACCTGAAAATCTTCTCCTCATTGTTAGACCCACTGCATTTTTTTTTTGCAAGAAATCAGCATACCTCTTGCTAAACAACAAAATAAATGCTTCCCATTCATTTTCTCTCTCTCTCTCTCTCTCTCTCTCTCTCTCTCTCTCTCTCTGGAAGCTAGGAATTGTTTTGTTTGTTAATTCTTAACTGTTCAAGCTCTTATTCAGCCTAACTCCAACTTATGCCTGTTTTAATCACTGGGTTGATTTTTTCCAAATTTGAATTTATTATAATACTGTCAGAGAAAAATTCTTTTTGGACATCTCCAGAGAGCATTTAGGGTAACATGTCTGTATCCTCTATAAATTTCGTCCATGATACTTCAAATTCATGACCTTAAAAAAAACAAAATACGAAAAACAAACAAAAAAAAAGGTGTAGCCTTCATTGCCTAAAAATCATCAGCAGAGCTTCTATAATGCCCTGCTTTTTTACTCTGCTTACACTTTCCTCACACTTCGTGTTATGCAAAAACCTTGTCTCCATAGTACTTTACTCCTGAAAATTTCCTACCAACATTAGTCTGAAATGGATACGGCATGGACCACCTGTGCTGGGTGACCATTCACGCCAGTGTTCACCAGGAGATTCGGGCCTTTCCGCCTGCTGTTCTGACATAATTACCAACAGGGGCCCTTTACCTCCTGAAGGGTTCCAGTGCGAATGATTCATCAAATGGTCACGATACGCCACGACTCCGTTCAGAGTTCTCTCTGTAACTTACCAGCTCATGGGAACAACTTCAATGAATTTCATAATATATTCGTTATGACGGGAGCAAGCCGGTAAAATTACTTGGAAATGCTTGCTTTAGATAATGTATTGGATCTCTCTCCAAGATCAGAAACCCAACGTGATAAGTAGTTGCTTGAGTTTAACTTCAAAGACTGTGTTTCCTCTTCTGCAAATACATTTGATGTCATTCTCTAGCTGGTAAATAAGACTACAAAACCACGTCCACTTATTTTTTGCTTTAGCTGCCAGGAAATAAAGCCTCACCTACTGCACAAGCAAGGCAATCTTTCACAAAAGTGCCTAGAAACATCTATGCCCTCCATTTCTTTCAGACAGACTCTGAGCTCTTTGACCTGTAAATACCTCACTATTATTATCACCCACCTCATATGTGGGGTTTCTTTGGAAGTTGGTCAAGTATACACTTTATACTAGGTGACATATTCCAAAATTAACTATACTTCTCGTTAGCCTTTCCAGTTCTAAGTGAAATAAATTATAATAGGTGCTACAGACACCATTTAATGGTGGAAATATCTTTGGGCATTGTTCTACCGAGCATGGTGGGGAGCCTTCCTTTTTTTTATTTTTATTTTTAAGTTTATTTATTTATTTTGAGAGAGAGAGAGAGAGTGGGTGTGTGTGAACAGGGAGGGGCAGAGAGAGAAGGAGAGAGAGAGAGAATCCCAAGCAGGCTCCATGCTGTCAGTATAGAGTCTGACTTGGGGCCCAATCACACAAACCATGAGATCATGGCCTGAACCAAAACTAAGATGCTTAACTGACTGAGCCAACGAGACACCCCAAGGGGAGTGTTCTTAATATCATTATGTGCATAATACCTACTCAGAAGCTGAAATCTTCTCAATTACCTTGAGACCCTAATATTCCCTTTTCTTGTCCATGTAAGAATCTGGATGAAACAAGGAGTATAATTTTACAAGAAGGTCTGGGACTAAGAGCCTTAAGTGAAACACCTATGACCCAACCCAACTAATAATGAAGGAAGCATGGAGAACCTTCCAGAGCAGTCATTCTCCTGGTGAAAAGCCTAAGGTCTTGCTCTAAATCAAGAGGAAAGTTCAAGAGTCTCAAGTGCAAAACATAAAGACAATAATGAATTCTGAAAACAATTGTGTTTAGAGACACACAAGGAGGGTTTCCAATTAAACTCAGAGGAGGTAAATATCAAATCCAAAGATCCACCTGAAATATCATCCCTCTCCCAGAAAAAAGAAAAAAGTACACACACAGAACTAAATCAATAATAGCTACCCTTCTGAATGCTTGCTAATGAGTTAGATACTGTTGTTAGCAATTTCCATAGATTAAATAATTTACCACCTTTGATTAAATCTAGGCTTGTGCTGATTATAAGAAGCATCATTATGTTGTGCACCACTAGAAAAGAAAAAAAAAATGCCTCGTATTATAACATAGCACTGATTGTCTATGGGCTCTGATTTCAGAGATGGTAAAAGCTTTTTAAACATCCGCTTTTAAAAAATTTTTTTTTTTTACATTTATTTATTTTTGAGAAACAGAGTGAGACAAAGCGTGAGCGGGGGAGGGGCAGAGAGAGAAGGAGATACAGGATCCGAAGCAGGCTCCAGGCTCTGAGCAAGCGATCAGCACAGAGCCCGATGCGGGGCTCGAACCCACAAACTGTGAGATCATGATCTGAGCCGAAGTCGGAAGCTCATCTGACTGAGCCACCCAGGTGCCCCAAACGTGTGCTTTTTTTAATCGTAAGTTTGAGATACAGTCATTTTACAAGTACATCACGGAAATAGGCACAATTTCTTATCTCTGACTTTCAGATAAGGAAACTGAATCAGTGTCACTCACCCAAGGTTAAAGAGCTAGTTAAGTGGAAAAGCTAATAATCAATCCTAGGCAGACTGGCGCCCAAGACCGTGCTCTTAACCACCAGGCTATAGTCCCAGCCATGTTCCACAGTAAAATCGGCTTCCAAGGCAGCCCCTACATTCTAGTTTTGGATAACTCTTTTAGAGTTGTAATTAATAACAACAATAGCAGCAGCAAAAGCACTGACAGCTATGATTTCCATACTGGGTAGGAGGCCAGCTGCTTTACAACCAAAAATCTGGCCAAGCAACTCATGCTGGGCCAAATACACATTAGCCTCACCCATTATCTGTTAAAATAGAGTCTCCAGGGGCCTCACCATGAGCTTCTGATTCTGCAGGGCTAGGGTAGGACCCAGAAGTCAGATATTTTTATTTATTTACATATTTATTTTGAGACAGAGAGAGAGAGAGAGAGAATGAGTGGAAGGAGGGGCACAGGGAGAGGGAGAGACAGAGGGAGAGACAGAATCTTGGGCACACTCTGCCATCAGCACAGAGACGAAATGGGGCTCGATCCCACGACTCTGGGATCACGACCTGAGCCAGAAACCTAGAGTTGGACACTCAACCGAGCCTCCCAGGGGCCCCAGAAGTCAGAAATTTTTTACGGGGGCTTATACAAAACATCACTTTATCATTTCAATACCCCATAAAGTAAGAAGAATTGGATCTACTTTGTAGTCACATCTCCCCCTGCTAAATCACAGTCTCCCCTATGTGGGTAGGCTTACAAAACACTTGTGTTTTGGGGTACCTGGGGGGCTTAGTCGGTTAACCACATGACTTTGGCTCAGGTCATGATCTTAGGGTTCTTGAGTTCATGTCTCAAGTGATCTTGAGCCCCACTTTGGGTAAGCCTCACTTCTCTCTCTCTCTCTCTCTGCCCATCACTCACAGGTGCCCTGTCGACCCCCTCCAAAAAATAAAACCACTTGCTGTGTTTTCTAAAACATGCAAATTAGCATCGTGAGGCTAGTAGGAAGCTTACAGCCGTCCTAGCATCAAACCTGAGACAAAGATCACTCTTCCAGGCTCCCGACTGAATCCTTTTCCTGCTGTGGGGGTGGGAGACAAGGCAGGGAGCACGGCCCCTCAGCAGCCACACTGTTCCGTTCACACTGGAAGGATGAACCATCACTGCCCCGCTATGGAGTCTGGAACTGAAGAAGCTTAGAACGCACCAGCACCAAACACCCCTCTTTGGCATATTATTCCGGGCGGAAGGCACTTGAGAAACTGCAGATGCAGGAAGGGGTCCGTGACCTCCCATTCCACCTCACAGCAGGTCACACAATTTCCCATGAGAAAGGTGCCCTCCCCGACCCAGGAGGAAAAGAATACTCATCACCAGAGACTGAGAGTCAATGGCAAAATGGGACCTACTAAAACAACCCTTAGCTTTCATTAATTTCTCCCCTATATTTCCTAACCGCTGCCCCACAGTAAGGAAATTGTGCCCCCCGCCCAAATCCCTACCTTGTCACACGTCCCCACAGCTCATCAGTCTTTGTGTAAAAAGATATACAAGCTTATGGGGGTGGCTGGCTGGCTCAGTCGAGTGAGTGTCCAACTCTTGATTCTGGCTCCAGCCATGATCCCAAGGTTGTGAGACTGAGCACCATATCGGGCTTCATGCTGGATATGGAGCCTGCTTTGGATTCTCTCTTTCTCCCTCTGCCCCTCCCCCTGCTCACTCTTTCTCTAAAAAAAAAAAAAATTAATTTGGGGCACCTGGGTGGCTCAGTGGGTTAGGTGTCTGACTCTTGGTTTCAGCTCAGGTCATGATCTCACAGATCGTGAGTTCGAAACCCACTTCGGGCTCTGCGCTGATAGTGCAGAGCATTCTTGGGGTTCTCTCTCTTTCCCTCTCCTGCTCTCTCTCAAAATAAATAAACTTTTAAAATATTTAAAAATTAACCAATTTTTAAAAAGGTATATAAGCTTATGGACCTAACAGCTTGTTTGAGTCTACACCTGCCTCTAAAGACTCGTAGATGTTAGGGGCGTCTGGGTGGCTCATTCCGTTGGGTGTCCAACTTCAGCTCAGGTCATGATCTCGCAGTCTGTGGGTTGGAACCCCACATCAGGCTCTGTGCTGACAGCTCGGAGCCTGAAGCCTGCTTCAGATTCCGTGTCTCCCTCTCTCTGCCCCTCCCCTGCTCATGCTCTGTCTCTCGGTCTCTGTCTCTCTCTCAAAAATAAATTAACATTAAAAATTTTTTTCAAAAAAAATCAAGACTCCCAGGTGCAAGTACAAGTATTACATAAATTCATGTGTTTTTCTCTGTTCGTTTGTCTTATGCCAGCTTCATTTGTAGGCCCAACTGCAGAATCTAAGAGGATAGAATTCTTTCCTCCCCTACCGAACCACAGCTTGGCCTGGGGGTTGGACGGAGAGGAGAGTGAAGTGATCGTGCTGAAATACTTTGCCTTGGTGACTCTGGGTGTGTGTCTGGGCTGGAATTTTCCAATCCTGAGATGAGTGACTGCCACACGGTGATGGGTGATGATGCAACGAAACTCCCCATCCGAAGCCGTACTGGGAATGGCTCACCCAAAAGCACTGAACAAGCCACTGTGGCTCCTGGCACCAGCACCTTGTTCTGTTTCACATCCTGGCATATTGAACCCGACGCAGGAGTCTGCTTAAGTCACCGGTCACCATTTCATTGGCCTCATCTGGCAACCATTCCCAGATTCCCCAGCCCCTGCTGATTGAGAGGGAAGGGACAGAGCCTAGCATGTTACCTTTGGCCCACTCTAGCATAACATGGTGGCAGTCCAACCCACCCAGCGCCAGTTCTTGGTTGAGGGGGAAAAAAAATCCATCTGGGACAGACATTTATAAAGGTTAGCACTGGCACAGGTTTAGGAAATGCAGCTCAGAACCCCAGAAAGTTCACTAGAGCTGCAAAAGCTCTTATTTAGGGGGTGAAGTGGTAACCGATGTATCATTTCAAAACCAAAGTACCTGCTCCCCTCCCCCACCTCTTGGATAGCCGCGAAACTTCTATTCACTTCTCATGATCCAATTCATTCGGAAGGCAAAACTGCCTTAATGGTGAGTGTCCACAGAAACAGATAATCTAGCAGTTGCTGCATATAGGGCTTATGAGATTTTACACAAAACTGTCATTACTTGTGAATATTACAGGTGATGAATACTTTACTGACTGGGTGAAGATTCAAAAGTTATTCCTTGTGTTTACCTAACCTTAATCCCTCTGGGAGGATAATGAATAGAAACATGGCTCTCTAGACACAGCTAAGAGGTAGTTTTTCAACACATTTTTGCAGAGGGTTCCCAACACATCCTTGCTACGTTTTCTAGGATTGTCTAGACTGGCACTTGATAGCTTAGCAGGTCACTAAAATTTTTATTTTACAGTTGAAAAATATAATTTAGAGTAAAAGGGCCCTTGGGGTACTCCAAAGGCACCCTCCAAGATGTTCCAGGTACCTTCTTTTGAGACAAGACTTTATCTGTGGCTCTTAAGTCAGCACTCCCAGAGCAAGAGATTAAGAATTCTGTTTCTCAGTCCACACCCACAAAGGTGCAAATTTGGGTCCTTATAGGGCAAACCAGTTTTCTCTGGCTCTACCTCCAGGTGTCACTGAAGGATCTTGCTTTTATTTTTATTTACTTATTTTAATTTTTCTTTACTTTAAAAGTATTATTTTTAATGTTCAGTTTGAGACAGAGAGAGAGAGAGAGAGAGAGAGAAAGCATGAGTGGGGGAGGGACAGAGAGAGAGGTAGACAGAGAGAATCCCAAGTAGGCTCCACACTGTCAGCACAGAGCCCCATGCAGGGGTCAAACTCACCAACTGTGAGATCATGACCTGAGCATAAGTCGGACGCTTAACCAACTGAGCCACCCAGGCGCCCCAGGATCTTGCCTTTAGATTCACCTTCACAAGAAACCTCCACACACTTATCATTCGAGGATATTCCCAGGAATCATCTACTCTCCCAGGTGACTCCAGACTGCTACCTTCTGCACATCCTCTCTAACTTCCCTTGGGGACACATACCCACAGACATCCCACGATGGAAATGATGTCCTCTCCAGCTTTTTCTGCAGGACAGATATGGGCAGGTCTGTCTGCTACTCAAAAAGTCATTTCCCTAAGGGGCTCCAGAGTGTCCTGATGTGCTCTCTGCTACGAATATTATCCTTTGCTGCACTGGGTCATTCTTAATCCCAGTGTGTTATAAACATTAGAGTATAATGCAAGCAGTCTGAGTTTGGCATGGTTCAGATACACATGGATTTCTGTTGCCATGGTTTGGTTAAAAACCACCAGCCCCCTCGACCACACAGCTACCACAGTGTATAAACCATAAGAAAGTGTACAATGTACCCTTGAACATTTTGCTGCTACCTCTACCGATCACAGAGACACTTGGCCCAAAGCCTGTCATTGGTTGGTCACTGTTCATGTGGTATTCAGTTCACACACAGACAGCAAAGCAGGTAGTTTTCCCCCAGGGAAAAACCCATGTGACATTTTACAAAAATGATAATGGACAGAGGGGACGATCGACCAAGATGAAACTACAGCAAAGAAACAAAAAATAATATAACACTGGACACAGAGAGACAGAGCATGAGCATGAGCATGAGCATGAGCATGAGCAGCGGAGGGGCAGACAGAGAGGGAGACACAGAATCTGAAGCAGGCTCCAGGCTCTGAGCTGTCAGCACAGAGCCGGATGCAGGGCTTCATCCCACGACCCTGGGATCATGACCTGAGCTGCAATCAAGAGTCAGACGCTCAACCAAGTGAGCCACTCAGGTGCCCCAAGTTGTGCTATTTTTTTAATTTCTCTAAGGATTTCTATTCAACAGTAAGAGAGTTTTTGATGTTTTGACCAAAATTTTGAACGATCGTGGGACCATCTTAATTTTTCCCATCAATTATTAAGATCTCTATGTACATTTTTGGCTTGTACACTCATTATTATTATGGTCCTACTCTACTGTGCAAAGTGCATACCACCTACACAGTTTGCTGTTTTAGTTGACAGCCTCTTTTGTCTTAGACTAGGGGAGATCTACATGACAAACACTATACCTGGTCCTCTCATTTCTTTTCTTTCTTTGGCTTCTCTTTTGTCTTTTCCAAACTCAAGACATAATATTCTCATTAATTGTACATGACCAGTTTCTTAAGAAAATTGGAGTGAACAGGGGCTCCTAGGGTGGCTCAGTCGGTTAAGCATCCAACTTCGGCTCCGGTCATGATCTCACAGTTCGTGGGTTCGAGCTCTGCATGGGGCTCCACAATGACAGCATGGAGCCTGCTTGGGATTTTCTCTCTCTACCCCTGTCTCACTTGCATGGTCTCTCCCAAAATAAACAAACTTTAAAAAGATTTAAAAAAAAAAAAAAAAGAAATTTGGAGTGAACACAGCTCACAAATAAGCGAAGATGTTCTACACCTCGGCCACGCCCACCGACTCCTTGTCTTTTCCTTACATGCTGCACAGCTGCAGACATCACACCAGACACTCCTGCTGGAGCAGAGCGGGAACTGAATCTACCCTTACATAAGGACTCAAGAATGTCGGATAAACTCCATCAGAGAAAGGATTGTGCAGGCATGTCTTTAGCAACTTCAGGCTACTAAAAACATTAGGTGATTGATTTAACGATTTTTTGCAGCTGATCTAACTACTGGATAGACAACTTTAACTAGAAAGTGGACCCTAAATCTGTCTTCACTCCTGGTCCTCTCATTAAAAATGTCTTTAGGGGGCCTGGGTGGCTCGGTCAGTTAAGTGTCTGACTCTTGATTTTAGCTCAGGTTATGATCTCACGAGTTCGCAAGATCGAGTCCTGCGTAGGGCTCTGCACTGACAGCACGCAGCCTGCTTATGATTCTCGCCCCCTGCTCCTCCCCCACTCGTGCTCGCTCGCTCTCTCTTTCTCAAAATAAATAAATAAACTTAAAAAATAAAAATGAAAATGGCTTCAGAAGTTACTCAAGAGGGCAGAAGTTATTCACTTTGGCCGACATTTCCAGCACTTTGCTAGCTTTTTGGTGCCTGCCAATAGTACAGCCAGAGTTCAAAATCTAAATAATCCAATGTTATAGTGCCCTTTTAATCCAAATGGATTTTGGGGGGGTGCTTATTGGCATAGGGTGACAGATTCATTCTTCAAGTAACAGCAGGGGGAAGCAAACAGGTGTAGGAAGTTGTCCATGACAGGCCAGGTCAGCAAAGATACTTCCTCATTCATTTGGTTCCCATCAATCATTGATCCTACTCATTAGCCAATGATAGTGTCTTAACCATTTCCAGGTAACATACATTTTGCTCAACTACGGCCCTTGGAATGATTTTGCAAATCAGAGAAAGTCTATTCCAACAAAAGTGTTCATTTTATTCTTTATCGATTGGGAACATTCCAGTAATTCATTGACTTAGGTTTTAGAAATTACTATTATGTCAGATGACAAAAAGCATTACTTATTGAGGCTTCTAAATGGAGTTAAAGTAATTCATTTGAAAGTTAAAAACCAATCGGCTTTGGAAATCTCCATGGGATTATGACGATCACAAATGTTTTTCTGTTTAATCAGCCTTAAAATAATGTACAGTCAAACTCAGGAGGATACAAAATATTAGATTTTTTTAGTTTTACATGATGATCATGTTGACTTCACTTGGCATAATTATTGATTGTTGCCTAGCCTTTCTGGGTTCTCAATGATTTATTCTACTCTGGAAACAATTCAGTTCAGAGGCCAAAATACATCATTATAATAGGCAGAAATTCGGACATGAAAAATGTCCTTGACATTATGTTTCTTTCCTAAATTTCAAAAACACCATTTATCTCTACCTAAAAGTTTAGACTGCCCTCAATGCCAAATGGAATCACAAAATAATTTTACCAAACAGGATATATAATCACCTCAAATTACATTTGTTAGGTATTTTTATGGGCATAAACAAAATGACTGTATAGCCTGGTCTTTTTAATATGGGATACATTTGCGCTCCAAGAAATACTTGAGTACTTAGCAAGGCAGTTGTTTTTACTGTTTGTTTATTTTTGAGAGAGCAAGCATGGTGGGGGAGGGGCAGAGAGAAGGAAACAGAGGATCTGAAGTGGGCTCTGTGCTGACAGCAGCAAGCCCAATGCGGGGCTTGAACCCACGAACTGTGAGATCATGACCTGAGCCAAAGTCAGACATTCCACGGACTGAGCCACCTGGACACCCCAGTAAGGCAGTTTTACAGAGAGAGCTACTTTTGGAAGAAGCGTGGAGACAGCTTTACAGACAGAATTAGAGAGACGGCTTGGCACTCGTGAAGGTACGAATTAAAATGAGGGACAACTCAACCAACAAATTGGAGAAAACCAGAAATCAAAATCATGATGTTGTATTAAAGCCTAAAGATCACCCTGATGCCGTAAGAAATCATTTCTAGCCTACCAAATCTGTTTGTAGGTTTTAATATCCCTGAGGGATTGGAGGCCACACCAAGTCAACCGAACTGACCTTCAAGAGTGAATTCCCTGGGAGTTTTAGCAGAGATGGCGTGGGCAAATGGGGTGACAAGGTGATGAGCGGCAGTCCAGGAGAACGGAAAGATCATTTCCTGCCTGGGTGTGTACAGTATGTCAATTCATTCTAGACTCTTCTCCAACATGCTAAATGCACCTTGGCAGAGTTGGTTAACCATCCTGGACCTTGCTTTCCTCATGTATAAACTGAATGACTTGGAACTGGATCATCTCAGGCAGCTCTATGGGTTTTTGGGGTCCCCCCCTTTTTTTGGGAAAGAATACTGAAATTCGTCAAGAAAATTGCTTATATTGTTATTTTTCCGGCGGATAAATCGTTCTGGAAGAAAAACAACTCGTCAGAGCTGCTTTAAACAAAAACACAGGTGTCCTGTGGGTGAACCTAGGCCATGCGGGGAAAATTAGCAAATCTACTTTTGATACAGTTTCCATGTAAACTTGGGCAATTCATCTTACTCTCCGAACCTCTTGTTAGTAACAACAGTCTCGAGAAGATTAAGTGTAATAATATATGTGAAAGGCTTTGGCTGAAGTATAAAATGCTACACAATTGCAAGGTGTTTTATTACTTGCCTAGAGAGAGAGCACATCCATCAATAATCCTGCTACCATTCAGGCCATTATAAGTCTGACCAGACACCCAAACTCCTCTCCCCCTCCTTCACCTGCATATCAAACGCCACGACGGTGACAGCAGGACCAGCGTTTTTGATTAAGGAAGAAACTTATCCTGGTTTTACCCCAGAATGTTTATTTTCATCAACTTTGACACCTTAATCTTCCTTTATTATTTTAAGGGCTTAAATATTTTATCAGCACCTGCTTTTGTCTGATGAATTTGTTTGCAACTGGCTGAGCCCATTAATTGACAATTCTTTTTAAACAGCATATACATTGTAGACCCATTATTTTTTGGCTTTTATGCCGAGTAATTTGACAGCAATTAACTTTTTTTTTTGCTTTATTTTATTTAAGGGTTTCATTTTCCGAGTTATTTTTGAGTTACAGAATAACCCAGCAGTTACAGGAGCTCCAAAATGAAGCCACCATTTTAAAGAAGCCAACCCAATAAGAAAATGAATTGGAATTTATGACTTTAGAGACCCACAACCTGCTATATTAACCTAAGTACAGCTTCAGGCAGCACAGTTTGTGGAAAACATAAATACAACACCAGGAAGCTGTGCTACCATCTCAAACTTTAGCAAGGAGACATGTCTGGACTAGTGTCTGAGGAAGTCCACATACTTCCTTTTCTTTCTCTTTCCCTCTCTTTCTCTCCCTCTCTTGTTTTGTTTTTTTAAATGTTTTTTAACATTTATTCATTTTTGAGAGAGTGTGAGTGGGGGAGGGGCAGAGAGCGAGGGAGACACAGAATCTGAAGCAGGCTCCAGGCTCTGAGCTGTCAGCACAGAGCCCCATGTGGGGCTCGAACCCATGAACCGTAAGATCATGACCTGAGCTGAAGTTGGGCGCTTAGCCGACTGAGCCACCCAGGCGTGCCCCTCTCTCTCTCTCTCTCTCTCTCTCTCTCTCTCTCTCTCTCTCTTGTTTTAAAGAAACAAGCAATAGGTCTTTCTAGCTATTATGTCCAAAAATTCCACTGATGGTCCTATCTGGTCTGGACTCTGTTGGCCACCTGCTCAAAAAGGAAAATGGTACAGTCACTTTTAACTACCCCTGAGAGGGAGACAGAAAATCCCAAGCAGGCTCCACACTGTTAGCACAGAGCCCATCTCCAGGTTCGAACTCACCAACTGTGAGATCATGACCTAAGCCGAAATCAGGAGTTGGACACTTAACTGACTGAGCCACCCAGGCGCCCCTGTCTTTCTCTTTCTAACAGTTACTTTGAGTGCCTTTCTTCCACTTACCATAACACAGATTTCACTCCAGTTCAATACAAATAGAGCTAACATTGGTCTAAGGACTGAATAGAGAAATAATTAAATTGATGTAACCATTCTTCTTTTGATGGACATTCAGGTTGTATTTCAATTCCTGTCACTGTGAACAACGTTTATGTAAATATCCTTGTGAACAGATATTTACATAGAACTGAATTTCCATCTGTCACATATAATTACCAAAATGGAATTTCTGGGTCAAAACTATGCATATTAAATTTATATATATACATATTAATATAATATATATAATATATATTAAGAATATATAATGCATATTAAATATGTATAATTTAATATGCATTATATATTCTTTCTGTGTGTGTGTGTATATATACATATATATATGTGTGTGTGTGTGTATATATATATATACGTATATATATATATATATATATATATATGTGTGTGTATATATATATACGTATGTATATATATACGTATATATATATATATAGTATAGATAGTACTCCACACTGGAGCAAAAGGTACACATGCTCATTGTCCATTATAAAGAACTCAGGGTGTCTAAGTTCAGGGTACCTCTCCTGTACCCCACAGTGCTTACAGATGTTACTTGACATTCTCCACTTTCCTAAGTGGGAATTAGGTCTCTGGAAGTAGGTAAAAGAAAATGTCAATATTCTGGCTACTGCTGTTCCTTTGGGTAATGAAGTCCTTTGTCTCTGAAGCAGGAAACATACCTTCTGTGAGCATCCGTAAAATGGTGACAGGCTAGCACGTTAGCTTGCAAGTTGGTAAAGTCTCAGATACTTCATGGTTTTAAATACCTACACACAGGTTAAAAAATTGATAGTGCAATATGTATATATTTAAGCTTTCTGGGTATCCTGTCTCATTTTTAAAAAAATTTTTAATGTTTATTTACTTATTTTTGAGAAACAGAGAGAGAGCATGAGTCGGGGAGGGACAGAGAGAGAAAGAGAGCGGGGTTGGGGGGGAAGACACAGAATATGAAGCAGGCTTAATGCTCTGAGCAGTTAGCACAGAGCCTGATGCAGGGCTCGAACCCACGGACCATGAGATCATGGCCTGAGCCGAAGTCAGACACTTAATCGACTGAGCCACCCAGGCGCCCTGTGTCATGTCTCATTTTGATGGTCTTCACACTCTCAGCTGATATAAATACTGTCATAAATTTTCTTCTAATATTTTTTACATTTGAACATTCAAAACAGATTACATTTTTGTTCCTGTGGAAGAGCCTTAGCATTTTTCTTCCACAGGACAAGAATCTTTATTAAATAAATCATCCTTTACACACTGAATGAAAAGTTTATCCTTATTGTACACTAACTTCCCATGTATACTCGAATGCATTTGGGAATATCTTAGGTTCCACCCAGCCACTTATTTATATTCTTGTGGAAACAGAACACTGTTTTTATTACAGCAGCTCTGTGTACATTTTAACTTCTGTTAAGTCATGACTATTTTTGCTATTTTTATTTAAGATTTTTTGTATCCTTTGGGGCACCTGGGTGGCTCAGTCAGTTAAGCATCTGACTCTAGGTTTCAGCTCAGGTCATGATCTCCTGGCTCATGAAACTGAGCCCCACATGAGGTTCTGCGTTGACAGTGATGAACCTGCTTGGGACTCTCTCTCCCTCTCTCTGCCCCTTCCCACTCACTTGCTCTCTCTCAACATAAACTTAAAAAAAATGTTTTCGTACTCTTAAGCATTTATCCTACTGTGAGAATTGTTTAATATAATTTTTACTTATTTAAAAATAAATCCATTGAAACACTGAGTGGAAGTATGTTGATTTATGTACTACGTAATGTAATAGTAATGGCTGCTATTTTGTGACATTAGATATTTTTATCTAGACATTACAATTTGTTTGGGTCTTATTAAGTACTTTGAAAATATTTCATACTCTATATAATTAAGGGTTTTTTTCTGTGTTTTATGCTTTTTGTTTTTCTTTGGATCAGGATACATACAGACACATACACAAATTATTCTCTCCCAAAAATAATCTGTACTAACTAGATACTAGTTTGCACAAAAGCCTTTAATTTTTATTTACATATATATGGTGTTTTATATATATATATATATATATATATATATATATATACACACACACACACACACATATATATATATGGTGTTTGTTTTACATATATATGGTGTTTTACATATATATATGGTGTTTGTTTTACATATATATGGTGTTTTTACATATATATATATATATATATATATATATATATATATATATATATATGGTGTTTTACCAATCCCCCAAATATCTAAGTATTCTCAATAAACCTCTTGAGATCTTAAGTATAATTACATTATCAGTAAATTCAATTTTTAAATTCTTTTCACTATACGTTTTTCAAGGATTTAAAAAACATTTTGCCTAAAAATATATTTTGCCTGATTAAACACAATTGTCAAAGTAGTACTGAATAACAGTAGTGATAAGTATATATCTCTGTATTAGTCATAATTTTATTGAAAATGTTTTTTTAAATACAATAATAAGAGTATGTATTTATATAAATAATTTCACCATGTTAAGTAATTGCCTTCTTTTCTATAAGTTTTTATGAGGAATGACTGATGAATCATATCAGTACCTCTAATGTTATATAATATATAAATATAACATTTATCAGTGGCACATTATGATGCAATTACATAATTGTAATTAAACATTTTTTAATATAGTGTATTTGCCTTACTAATGTTGAACTATGCTTGCATTCCTGAATTAAATTTCACTTACTCAGAGATTTTTATTCTAATATTCTATTAAACCTGGCTGGATTGGATAAGCTAACATTTTATTTAAATTTTCACATCAATATTCATAAGTGAAAATGATCTTGAGTTTTCTTGGGGGAGGTATCATTTCCCTTAAGTTTTGGCATTAAAGTTTTACTGATCTCTTAAAATCAAGAAGTGTCCTTTTTTTTTAAATATCCCGTAGATTATTTAAGGAAAACAGGAATTACATTTTTAAAATGTTTAGTTAGAATTCAACCATAAAATTATTTCAGTCTACTGCTTCAAAAAGTTGAGATTTCTAATTATCTTTCTCATATCTCCCATGGCTCTGGTTTGTTTGGTGTTTGCAGCTGATGACTCAAAGGCTTTAACACCTGTGGCATCAAATAAAGCTCTCAGCAGGTTTCTTCAAGAAAACTGGTAAAATAAATGACTGGGAAGAGCAAAGTCCCACCAGAAAACCACTGGAGAGTTACTTCACTAACACTGCAAAAGACCATCTTTGGGGACGCCTGGGTGGCTCAGTGGGTTCAGCGTCCAACTCTTGGTTTCAGCTCAGATCATGGTCTCACAGTCATGGGATCAAGCCCACATGGGGCTTTGCATTTTCAACACTTGGGATTCTCTCTCGCCCTATGATCTTACGGTTCATGAGTTCCAGCCCCACGTCAGGCTCTGTGTTAACAGCTTAGAGCCTGGAGCCTGCTTCAGATTCTGTGTCTCCCCCTCTCTCTCTGCCCTTCCCCCACTTACGCTCCGTCTCTCTCCCCATCTCCCTCTCACTCTCTCGCTCTCAAAAATAAACACTAAAAAAAATTTTTTAGTGAAAATAAATAAATAATAAACAAATAAAGGTCAGAAAACAAATTTATCATTTCCTCCACAGAAGTCAGTTTTTAAGGTCCTAAAGATATTTCTCTCCATATTTTAATAAGCACCTCCTTTCTAGTCTTTATTCTTCACACCATACAACTTTCCCTCTCTTCCTTCTCAAAGTCTCTCCAGTGGTTTTTTAATCAGGCCACTAAGCCATGCACCCTAATGTCAGTCATTTCCTGCATCACTAGGTTCGTCATTGTATCTTGGGTTCCCTAGCTGGACACCCACACCAGGCACAGGCTTCTGTCCATTCAGCTCTTATTTGCTTTGACTCATCAGAATCACCCCCCCCGCCCCCCCCCCCCAGAAGAGCACACTCTCTCACAGCAGGGGTCCCTTCCCGGAAATGATCTAATTGCCTCTGATGCAAGCTTTGAACCCCTCCTTGTCGTCAACAAAGTCAAAATTGAACCTGTTGTTGGAGACAGTGAACCACACACGCAGCATGCTGTACCAACCAAAGAGGGGACACAGACCTAAAGGTAAAGACAATATCATCAAGCTTAAAAAACACAGTTAAGTCACATAAAAAATGGCCAGAAAGACTGTTTGTACTCAGCTCTCCTTCATCTCAGCCCAACAGAGAGGAAAACAGGGACACATACTTTAGGAGGAAAGGACTTGACATTTTAATCTGTGTAAAAGGAAATAGATTGCTCAGGCTGGTAAGAGGTGGGTTAGTGGAATTACATTTCAAATTAACTTCAATTGCTGTACCTGCTCCTCATGGTAGAACCTTAGAATTTTTTTCAAATTGAAGTTTAGTGCAATAGAAACCAATAACCCAATTTTGAAAAAAGAAATCTTTCAACACTAAAAGCAAGAACAATATGGGTCCTTCTGGGAATACTGCCTATTTCCCAAGAGACAAAAGAAAATGAAGGATTGTATTGCAAATCTTTAAAAAAAAAATAATAACTGAGGGGCGCCTGGGTGGCTCAGTCAGTTGAAAGTCTGACTTCGGCTCAGGTCATGATCTCACGGTTCATGAGTTCGAGCCCCGCATCGGGCTCTGTGCTGACAGCTCAGAGCCTGGACACAGATTCTGTTTCTCCCTCTCTCTCTCTCTCTGCCCCTCCGCTGCTCATGCTCTATATCTCTGTCTCTCTCTTCCTTTCAAATATAAAAATACATTAAAAACAATTTTTAAATAATAACTTGTATGAGGATAAGGACAAAAGTTGCCTTTCCTGAGGAAATTTCTGGGCTTCAACTGTACTTCATCTTTACTCCGATGATTCTGCCCTTTTGCATCTGATACATGCTTCTCTCACTTGGAACATGTGCTAGAGTTACTGTATACCAAATATTCATTGTCTTGCCCAGCATGTCCTAGCCTCCTTTGTGGTGATGCTGGGGTCATGTGACTTGGTTTAATCAATGGGCTGTGAGCTGAAGAATCACCTGTGAACTGAGTCACTTAAAGGTGGATGGGCTTCCTCCATTCCTCTCTTCCTCCCTATGTGGCTGCAACCTAAGAGGCCACAGGGTGAGAGTACAGCATGATAGGATTGAGACATCACTTGATGGAGGAGAGCCTCTGCCAACCCATAGCCATGTGAGAGTTAAAAATAAACCTGTATAGGGGCGCCTGGGTGGCTCAGTTAGTTGGGCGTCTGACTTTGGCTCAGGTCATGATCTCGTGGTCCATGGGTTCGAGCCCCGCATCAGGCTCTGTGCTGACAGCTCAGAGCCTGGAGCCTGTTTCAGATTCCGTGTCTCCCTCTCTCTGACCCTCCCCCGTTCATGCTCTGTCTCTCTCTGTCTCAAAAATAAATAAACATTTTTTAAAAATGAAAAAAAAATAAATCTGTATAGGCTAAACCACTGAGATCTGGGGCTTTATCTGTTGTAGCAGCTAGCATTAATTACCCTAAATCATACAATACATTATCACAGAGTATTAGGGCAGAAGTGGACTTAAGAGATTACCTGTTCCAGTGTGTTTCACACTTTTGATTATGCTTATCAATATGAAATATAAACTACTTAGTGATAAGAACAAAACTGCTTTGTTCATGGTGTTGAAGGATCTCCTGGGACCCCAGTCTTGTCTCTTCATCCCCTCCCTCTTTCCCATACCTTCACTCTCAGCTACAAATAGTCTCCAACATGCACACCTCTGCAGACACACAGAGCAAGGACACCACAGGACAGAGTTTGAGTCTACTCTAGCTCCTTCCATTTGCAGAAGCTCTAGGAACTTCTATGTCTTGCCCAGATCCTTTCTTACACATAGAGGCAGAACCAGGACTATTTTTCTGTGTGTGTGTGTGTGTGTGTGTGTGTGTGTGTGTGTGTGTGAGAGAGAGAGAGAGAGAGAGAGAGAGAATTGTTTCAACCCACACCATGAAATGAAGGTTTGACTCAAGAACATGGTGAAGTATTTTTTTTTTAAGTTTATTTTTGAGAGAGAGGGTGTAAGCAGGGGAGGGGCAGAGAGAGAGACAGAGAGAATCCAAAGCAGGCTCCACACTATGAGCACAGAGCCCAATGTGGGGCTCGATCTCACAAACCATGAAATCATGAAGTGAGCTGAAATCAAGAGTCAGACACTTTACCAACTTGACTGAGCAACCCAGGAGCCCTGCAGATGGTGAAGTTTTTGAGGAGAGGGGTTCTGACAATGATTCATCGGTTTGCCTCTAGGGCAAAGCCCAGCCCACTGCCTATGTATCAATACTCACTGAATAATTGTTCTGGATATTTATCAGAGGATGTATCAATGTTTGCATATATCCAAGGGACCACTAAACAATTTAAAGGGTCAATGAGAAATGCTTCAGTCATACTGGAAATCAGTTTGACATTATCTCCTATAGATAAACAACCATATAATTCCTGTGGCCCAGAAATGTCAATCTTATGAATATATTCCCAAGAGAAACAATATGCACATGTGTGACAGAATTCCCATTCAAGAATATTTGTAGCAGGGGCGCCTGGGTGGCACAGTCGGTTAAGCGTCCGACTTCAGCCAGGTCACGATCTCACGGTCCGTGAGTTCGAGCCCCGCGTCAGGCTCTGGGCTGATGGCTCGGAGCCTGGAGCCTGTTTCCGATTCTGTGTCTCCCTCTCTCTCTGCCCCTCCCCCGTTCATGCTCTGTCTCTCTCTGTCCCAAAAATAAATAAAAAACGTTGAAAAAAAATTAAAAAAAAAAAAAAAAAAAAAAAAAGAATATTTGTAGCAGCAGGGCACCTACGTGGCTCAGTCACTTAAGCATCTGACTCTTGATCTCAGTTCAGGTCATGATCTCACAGTTCATGGGTTCAAGCCCTGCGTCAGGCTCTGCACTGACAGAGTGGAGCCTGCTTGAGATTCTCTCTCTCCCTCTCTCTCTTCCTCTCCCCCACTCATGCTCTTGCTCTTTCTCTCAAAATAAATAAATAAACTTAAAAAAGAGAGAGAGTATTTGTACCAGCATTGTTCACTACAGAAAGAACCTACAGTGAATAGTGATCTTCCATTGGAGAGCTGATGACTATAATATAGTTCATTTGAGAGAAGTTGAAACAACCTGACTATAGTGACCCGAAAAATACAGATGGATCTTGGCAATGGAATATTATTTAAAAAATTATTTCCCAAGAAATTACATATAGCATGATATTCCTTTTTACAACATGTATGTGTAATCCACATGGAAGTGATAGCTATGTATTTCACATACAAAGAGGAAGGCAGGTTAATGATAAACACATAACTCAAGATAATAATTAGGTTGGATTAAGGGAGGCAAAGGGATTGAGGACATTTGGTTAGGGGCCAGTCACTCTCTCTGAGGTCTTAGCTTTTCCTTTAGGTTCTGGGTTCAAGATGCTCACTGATTTTAGATAGATAGTTACGGACCAAAAATGGACATGTGATTTGAACCCTTACTACTGTGATTAATCCAGGTCTGCGCCTTTGGTCTAAAGGAAAAATAACATTAAGGAAGCTCAATGGATTTTCAGACCAAAACAATGGAGGCAAAACTTGTTTCTCTATCCCTCCAGAGGTACACCAAATACACACTTGGGTACTCTAGGTTTAAATATCAAAGGGGAAATTAGCTATTCTCTGCTAATGTTGGTAGCTTTGGGAAAGATAAATAAAGAACTATTCTAGGTGGCCCAAAGAATACAACTGGTAAACCATACCCAATTGAAGGAAAACAATGGATTTTCACACCCAAACAGGAGAAAATTATCTATGATCCATTGGAGGGCTGTTTACATACCTACAAACACATACCGGCCACCTAGAGAGGGCAAGTTTGAACAGAACAGTTCAAATCAAGCAGGTCTTAAATGCAACTCCACTTCTCATTTTACATCCCCGACACCAGCATGGTGACCTTATACTCGGACTAGTTTTCTTCTCTGACCATGTTGGTAACTTGAGCTTATCACCCAAAGTTTTTATACCCTAGTTTCTCCATCAACTTTTGCAAGCCTTAGGAAATAAATGAAAATACCAGTACGGTGTCTGATACCTGATAGTTTTCCAAGAGATGTTGACTGGATTTAATCTCAAAGTAGACAAAAAAGCAAACATTATTGAGATGCACATTCAGTGATGTTTCAGGCAAGCTGCAAGGTGATGATACAGATCTAATTCCTTAACAAACGAATAGCTAAGTCTCCCCCGTCCCCCTTTCCCTAAGTCTGTGCATCTGGAACCACAGAAAAAGAACTATGGATAGACATTGGCAATCCATATGTGTAGTTTAGAGGCTATCTATTAAGTAATCGAAGTTTGCGTATAGAAGATCTGGAGTTTCAGAGTAATTATTTTGTTCTATTTGGCACTGTTATAATGAAGGTAATGAATTTCATCTTCATTTTTGTGCTAGAGTTCCATTAAAACATTTACTAAAATTAGGGAATTTTTAAGCCATGGAAATTTAATTGCATTAATTATCCTTGCTCACCCTCAAATGTTTTATAATGAAACTAAATAATGGATGCAATAATGAAGCAAAGGACAAGTTAGATTTGCATATTTTATAAACATGCTCAGGAGAGTAGCTGTGCTATTTTACTGGGAATGGTAGTTAGGTTAATCATGTGTTGATGAAAGAGAGAGCCAATTTACTTGGGGGCAGGAGGGGCACAGAGGGGTGACTTTGAAATGATGTCCTGGGTATCTTCCTTTGCTCTTAAGAGACAGAAGAGGAGAAAACACAGCTCTCAGAGTAACATTCACATTTGCAGAGAATTGTGAAACTTTGAGCAGTGTCTTCATTGTCCCCCAGGTGGGTCGTAAATATGTTTAATTCACTGAGTGCAAATCTAGACAGATTAAAAAACTCCTTTCCAAGCTTTAGCTCATAAAAGCTTGCTTTTTGATATGAACTTGCTTTATGATATGAAAACCATCTTTAAAAAGAATGGAAGAGACCAGGGCAGTGGACCAGTGTTTGTTCCTCAGTCCATCCCAAGGAGGCAAACATCTCCCTAGGTTGGCATCCTGCTAGGACCCCTAGATACTATGCTTTAGGGTAAACAGAATGTTGTCATTGCCCACTGTTCCCACCCCTCTTTCCTCCATGATCCCCAGCCCCTCAACACACACAAACCGAGACAGCAGATCCCTGATCACTGTGAAGTTAGTAGCACAGTGCATTTTGGCTGGATCCAAACCCCACCTCACTGGGTGAGGGAACTGTGAATAAAGAAATCCCCTCATTCTTCCATACTGTTTTTTCTTTGATACAATCAAATAACAAGGCCCTGGGAAAGAAAGAAAATGGTGTTTGAGCACAAAAGAATATGCTATATGAAATACATGACTGAATCTTAGAATTTAAGTAGAAACTACCTATCTGCCCTCCAGCCCAATCTGTTTGTTGGAGAAGGGAAACTTTCCATCACACATGTGGACAAAGGGCAAGGTCAAGGTCAGCCCTCTCTGTTCACTGGAAATTCTGATTGTGCATACTTTGAGAGCGAGAGAAAACAAATGCATGTAACCTATGAAAAATATTGCCAAATAAAGTAAAGATTCAGGAGGTAAAAGACACTTCAGAAAATAATTTAGAGTAGGACTCAAAAAAAAAACTTCAGGAACTGTTGACATCTTCAATAATGTTCAAGCTACACGGTCACTATGAAGTAAAAGGCTACTGTTATAAATAACGACTGAGGCAAAATGTAAAAGGTCAAATGGATGGGATCAAGATGGATTGCCTGGGTGGCTGAGTCAGTTGAGCATACGACTTTGCCTCAGGTCATGATCTCATGGTTCGTGGGTTCGAGCCCGCATCAGGCTCTGTGCTGACAGCTCAGAGCCTGGAGCCTGCTTGGGATTCTGTGTCTCCTTCTCTCTTTGTTCCTCCCCTGCTCATGCTCTGTCTCTCTCTCTGTCTCAAAAATAAATAAAGATTAAAAACAATTTTTAAAAAAGATGGACTGCTTACAAAAACAATAATGCTATAGCCAAGTTAAAGTTCATCTTGGAGACTGTAACAAGAAGTAGACATTCTAAGGAGATGTACATCAGTGAAGTGTCTGAAAAACTCAAGAGGCTTCTCAGAACTCAGCAGCATGAGACACAATTAGAATAATGCAAGGGGATGGGGCACCTGGGTGGCTCAGTCAGTTAAGCCTCTGACTTTGGCTCAGGTCATGGTCTCATGGTTCCTGGGTTCAAGCCCTGCATCGGGCTCTGTGCTGACAGCTTGGAGCCTGCTTCAGATTCTGTCTCCCTCTCTCTCTGCCCCTCCCCTGCTCTCTCCTTGTCTCTCAAAAATAAATAAACACTAAAAAAAATTTTTTTTTCCAAAGGAAAGCAATATGCTAATGTGAAAAGATTCCTGATGGTTACCATTGACTACTTAGTTATGTTTTCAAATGAAATCTTTATAATTTATAAAGGAAGAGAAAGGACTACTGCATGATTTAAGGTGGACCATTAGTTTTTAAGGATTTTATAATGCTAATTTAGAATTAAATTTAACGTAATAACTCAGGACCAATAGGATTGACAATATACCCTGTTCCTATTTCCAGCTGAGACTAGACCATTAATTCTCTATTCAGGGCAGCCTCTTAGCTTAATGGTTCACTTTGATATGCCCTGTTCCACTTTAACTCAAAACACAGATTCTCAGTGAAATTAAAAATACTGGGATTCCCACAAGTTTTGTACTATTATTTATCTTTGGGATATCAGTACAAGATTAAAAGTATTTAAAAAGTGAAATCAGTGGATTAAAATTGTATTTTTCACGAATTCAATACTTGGAACTCAATTAACTTAAATATATTTTTGCCAACTCAGATGCTAATGGCCTCAAGTCCTCAATCCTTTCCTACAGATCTACTTGTAACAGCCTAATGCCAAGTACATGGTATTAACAGAAAAGCAAGGCATTTCATGGGATGGTAGAAATTGGAAAAGAGGACTATGAAGGGATTAAGTCATCCACTTATGGACATGGCCCTGGAGTATTCACCTTTCCTAATGGCACAAAATTCAACAAAGCAACCTAGCCTAAATTTTCTGTTAATTGGCGGTCACAGCTTTTAAACCATAACTGGTAAACTTAATTCACACTGGGTGAGAAAAATATTAGAAGCGAAAGCCTAATAAATGTGACCATGGTGGTCACTGTCAGCATATCTGATCACAGTGTCATCTACCATCAGTGGCACACATGGAAAATCAAAGCACAGACCCATTTCCCCAGGAAACTTTAAAAAAAGGCATCCCTATTCTTTGGGTTTATTGTGTCCATATCTCTCGGAAATGAAGAATCCGACCCTAGCTCTAAACTTACCCTTCAAAACTCTGTTTCAGAACTACATTCAAAGGAGAAAACTAACTGCCAATCCAGCTCAAAAGAATTCAACCTCTTAGTTGTATTTTTTGTTTAAGTTTATTTATTTTTTGAGAGAGAGAGAGAGAGAGAGAGAGAGAGAACCAGCAGGGGAGGGGCAGAGAGAGAGGGGGACAGAGGATCTGAAGCAGGCTCCGCACTGACACCAGAGAGCCTGATGTGGGGCTCAAACTCACTAACCTTGAGATCATGACCTGAGCTGAAGTTGCAACTTTAACTGACTGAGCCACCCAGGTGCCCCGGTTCCATCTTTTTTTCAACCTCTACCCTTGTTTCTGGCTCTAAATGGGTCTTCTTTCCCTGTTCCCTCTGCCTCAGATGGCCCCATGTTTCAAGGGTCCAACTGCTTCTTTTCCACTAGTACCATAATAGTAATTAGACTTCTTCTGCTAACTAAATCTGAACAAAACAAGGTTATTTTGCTTTGCTTAAAAAAAATTTATATATTTAACTGATGCCTCCACATCCCCATTCACTACATCAATTAACAGCCAATAGAATTAAGGAAAAGCCTTTTCTAAATTCAAAAGACTTGAAACAACTCTAAGAACTTGCAGGTGAAACACAAGAGTGTAGGAGGTGGTAAAGATAAAGATGTACAGCAGGGACTTATAGGGAAAGGGGGGAGGTAACTATGCCAGCAGAAATGTACCTGCAGTGTTTGAATACTAAGTCACGAGCTCCTAAATAACAAAATCAAAAGAAGAAAATGGAAAAGGTTATTGCAGAAATCTTAAGAGGTGGTAAAGAAAACAAGCTAGTGGTTCACATTTTCCAGGAATCAAAATTCTACAAAGAAGCCATCACCATCGTGTGAATTCTATGAAAATGAGCACTGAGTAACACAATGGAAAATATTTTCATCTCAAGTTCTAAGAAAGGATCAGTAAATCTGTTTTCATTTCTAGAGCAATCATCTATTTAAAAAAATATTTTTTTATGTTTTTATTTTTGAGAGACAGAGTATGAACATGGGAGGGGAGGAGAGAGAGGGAGACACAGAATCTGAATTAGGCTCCAGGCACTGAGCTGTCAGCACAGAGCCCGACGTGGGGCTCAAACCCATGGACTATGAGATTGTGACCTGAGCTGAAGTTGGTCACCCAACCAACTGACCTGCCCAGGCTCCCCAATCATTTATTTTTAAAGCTTGACTTTTTTATTATTTAATTAACTAATTCAATACTCAATGCAGTGATTTAAATAATCAAGAAAATCAAATTATTTTCTCTTTGAACTATTATATTTTATTGTTATTTTCAGAAAATGTATTCTAGGGGTACCTGGGTAGCTCAGCAGGTTAAGCCTTCCACTCTTAGTTTTAGCTCAGGTCGTGATCTCACAGTTCGTGGTTCCAGCCCCACATTGGGCTCTGTGCTGTGCAGAGCCTGCTTGGGATTCTCTCTCTCTCCCTCTCTCTGCCCCTCTCCTGATTGTTCTCTCTCTCTCTTTTTAACATTATTAAAAAATATATATATATATTTTAATTTTTTAATATGTAAATATTAGGTTAACATGCCATGACACCGATAATTTATTGCTGTTACTGTCTTTTGTGTTTGACAGTAAAAAATCCTAACATTTGTAAAGAGATCCCTAAGTGACAAATTTTATGTGTAAAAAAATGAAAGCTATAATATGAATTTTACATCAATCATATAAACCCAAAAGTCATTTTTTTTCCTTGTGTATGACTGACAACATTCTGCACTTTCTGAACCCCAAATAAAATAATGAAGAAAGTACAGGGTGGAAAATCATGAATGTGTAATTTCCAAGTAAGAAGTTGAGTAAGAAAGCTCCACTGACATACAGAAATGGAGTAACATAAAGGAAATTATCTAAATATAAATTCCAGGCATTATACTGCTATTTGATCTGTGTTTTGATTTAAAAAAATAATAATAAAATAAACTTTTTCTAATTGTTGACAGTTACCAGGACTTCTGCCAGAAGTAGAATAATACAATATCAGGATTTTATTTCAAAGAATGAGATAGGGTTACATGTTATACATTTTGAGCTGACTGCCTTTTAAGTTTCTTTGCTTGAGAACATTTTTAAAAGTTGAAATGCTGTCACTAAACTTACTTTTATTATTTTGGTAAATGCAATATTCAAGATTTTCTCTCATACTCCAATGCTAATAAACTATATAGAAGTATAGTTTCCATCACCCAACAGAACCTGAAAAGTAATTCCTTATTTTGTTCCTTATTCTGACATGTTCCTTATTTTGACACTTATAAGGAGAAGGGGCTCTGTGTTTATTCATTTTTCAGTGAAACAGAACTTGATTTTAAAGAAGCTTCTGAAAGGACATCTCAAGACTGGAACTCTATTGTTCCAACACAGTGTATATCTGAACTTCAAACCTCTTAATTACTTAAATAAAAATGTATTTTTGGGGCACCTGGGTGGCTCAGTCAAACATCCAACTTTGGCTCAGGTCATCATCTCACTGCTCACAGGTTCGAGCCCCAAGTCAGGTTCTGTGCTGACAGCTCAGAGCCTGGAGCCTGCTTTGGATTCTGTGTCTCCCTCTCTCTCCTCCCCTCCTCAGCTCATGCTCTGTCTCTTTCTCTCAAAAATTAATAAATGTTAAAAAAAAATTTTAATGTATTTCCTTGTTTTTTATCCTTCCCCACATTACAAGCATGTATCAATGGGAATTCTACAAAGGCTTGTGACCTCTTCCTCTTCCCCCTCCCCTTCCTCCCTTCCTCCCTCCCTTCCTCTTCCTCCATTACTTCCTCCTCTTCCTCCATCATCATCATCATCATCATCATCATCATCACCATCATCATCCTCCTCCTCAGTGTCTGGCACACTGTATCCACTCAAATGTCTACTGAATGAATGAATGAATCACCAAATGCCCATCTACTATGTTTCAAGAACTAGGCTTCATACATAGTTTTCACAGGTACCTCACCTGCACATGTTTTTTTTTGTTTGCTTGCTTTAAATGTTTATTTATGTATTTTGAGAGAAAGAGAGAGAGAAAGCCCTAGCAGGGGAGAGGCAGAGAGAGAGAGAGAGAGAGAGAGAGAGAGAGAGAGAGGGAAAATATCCCGAGCTGACAGTGCAGAGCCCAAGGCAGGGCTAGATCCCACGGTGAGATCATGATCTGAGCCAAGATTAAGAGTCAGAC
Organism: Panthera pardus; assembly: GCF_024362965.1. Taxonomy (NCBI): domain Eukaryota; kingdom Metazoa; phylum Chordata; class Mammalia; order Carnivora; family Felidae; genus Panthera; species Panthera pardus. The sequence continues at coordinate 145,820,940 of NW_026526765.1, forward strand.
ACTTAACCGACTGAGCCATCCAGGCGCCCTTCACTTGTACATGTTTTATGTTTAAGAGCCACTGCAACCTTGCAGGTTAGGAATTCTAATCCTCATTTACACAAGAGGAGAAAGGTATGTGGAAGTTCATTCAAAAACACTATCATACAGCCCAGAGTGGAAAGAACTAGGTTTCATAGGTTTGTGTAGGTTTTTTCCCCGGGTTCTGAGACAGATAAGGATTCTGAGGGGCCTGCCTAGAAATGCTTATCTTGGCATGAGGTTGCCCTAGGCCCTCATCTTAAAAATTCAAACTATTTCAAAAGGAAAGCTCCTTGAATATCTGCCTGCCCGCCTGTAGTTTTCTTTTCTGAGGCACTTCTTTGACAGAATAGAAATTTGAAGAAAACATCAGGCCCCCTCCGATAACCCATTTCTCTAGCCCACCTGGCAGGTGCTTCACACAACCAGGGAGCCAGAAGCCACAAGACTGAAACAAGCTTCAGAGCCCAGTTTATAACCAGCCTTGTTCCTGCAAAGACCAGTCCAGACCAGTCAGAGCCACAGTGAACCCCATGTCTGACCTATCACTAACTTCCCCTCTCATTGTAATGCTAACAACCACACCCAGGGGTGGACACTTAACTTGCAAATGAAACACAAGGTAGGAAGCAGCAGGCTCTGTCAAATGCACCTGTGCACCCACTTTCTTAGAAGTTACGTCTTCCCAGCCTCAGACTCTTTGAGACGTTCACTGGCTACAGCTCAAGCAGCAACTGGGTATCCCTCTTCCTAAGGCTGTCTCCCCCATGCCCAGGCTTGCAATAAACACTACCCGCCTTGTGTTTGTTTCTACACGGACAAAGAACCCTGAGGTCCTTAAGGGTTCCAAATTTCTCTTTTTTTCTACTAAGCCTGCTACTGAAAGTATGAAGGTACATAGGGTAAATTTTCTAATTCAATGAAAAACTCTGTCAAGTGCAAGGCACAATGATCTGTGTGTTCTGGAGGACAAAAAGAGGAATGGCCATGGGCTCTCCCCTCAAGGAGTCTGCAGTCTACTGGGAACACAGCTGGGTGGACAACTCATGATGTTGTTATGGTGGAAGCCGGAAGGAGGTACCAGCAGAGGACTGTAGTACAGAGCCCCCTGGAGGCAGGAGGGAATGAGAACATTGTCTCTGACAGGAAGAGGGTGCAGGAATGCTTCATGGATTAGGAGTAAATGGGTCTTGAAGGTTACACACAGTTTGAGAGGGAACAACATTTTTAGCAGAGGGAACAGCAGAAACAAAACCAAGGAGGTAGGAAGATACTGTACGTTTCTCATTCACACTTGCATGCATGCATATATTCATTCAGTAACTTAGTAAATGCATGTATTTTTTTATTTATTTTGAGAGAGAGAGAGAGACAGCTGAGGAGAGGCAGAGAGAGAGGCAGAGATAAAGGCAAAGAGAAAGAATCCCAAGCAGGCTCCATGCTGTCCATGCAAAGCCCGAGGTGGGAGTAGATCCTTCAACCTTGGGATCATGACCTAAGCCAAAACCAAGAGTCAGATGCTTAACTGACTGAGCCACCCAGGCAACCCTCATTCAAAAACTTATTGACTGCTATAACCGTTGGGCATATCGCAAGCTGGACAAAGTCTCTGCCTAAACAGCCCTGCGTTCGAGAGGTAAATTGAGTAAAATACCAGGGAAACAAAACAATAAAACAAAACTGTCAAAGAGCAATAAGAAATGTTTTGGATTGAGTGATCAGGGAAACGAACAGGTTAAAGGGAAAGAAATTCAGTAGTGTCTGCAGCAACTAGATACCCACCTGTGATTTGACTTGGCTTCTTCCTTTACACAAGAAGAGTTGTTCAAGAATGTCTATTATTAACAGTAGCAACAACAAAATAGGCATCATCTTAGTAAGTACCAGCCACCATGAAAGATTATACAGCTGTTTAAAAAAAAAATTTTTTAATAGGGGCGCCTGGGTGGCTCAGTTGGTTGAGAGTTCGACTTCGGCTCAGGTCATGATCTCACACTCCGTGAGTTCAAGCCCCGCATCGGACTCGGTGCTGACAGCTCAGAGCCTGGAGACCGCTTTGGATTCTGTGTCTCCCCCTCTCTGTCCCTCCCCTGCTCATGCTCTGTCTCTCTCTGCCTCAAAAATAAATAAAAACATTAAAAATTTTAAAAAATTTTAATGTTTTTATTTATTTTTGAAGGAGAGAGAGACAGAGAGTGAGTGGGGTAAGAGCAGAGACAGCGGGGGGACACAGAGTCCAAAGCAGGCTCCAGGCTCTGAGCTGTCAGCACAAAGCCTGACACGGGACTCAAACTCACAAACCGTGAGATCGTGACCTGAGCCGAAGTCAGATGTTCAACCGACTGAGTCACCCAGGCACCCCAAAACATTATACAGCTGTTTAAAAGAATGAGTTAGATCTCTGGTTTTGGATTATAAGCCCTGGCATTCATCACCCTACCCTAAGGGATTAAATATCTTAGTTCAAATACAGACTCCCTGTGACAGCTCACTCTCAACAAAAAGCCACATCACTAGTTTCAGAATCACAAACTCCAGATGAAGCAGTAACACAACATGCACAAGACTGGGACTTCTTGATAAGGGACTTGGCAGGAAGTAACAAATAAACACCTATTTTGAGACCAGAACTACCCGCTTTACAAAAAGTCTGGCTTTGAAAAATGTCTCACTCGGACTCAGCAGCCATGAGAAATGGACCTGAGTCATGCCTCTCTAAGGTACAATAGCTCCCTTTTATCCACGGTTTTGCTTTCTGTGGTTTCTGTTACCCATAGTCAACCACGATCTGCAAATATTAAATGAAAATTTCCAGAAAGAGAAAAGTTGTAAATTTCACATCAGAGCCATTCTGAGTAGTGCAATAAAATCTTACACCAGCCTGCTCTGTCCTGCCCTAGATGTGAATCATCCCTTTGTCCGGTATATCCATGCTGGAGACGCTATCGATCCCTTAGTCGTGATTAGCTAACATCTCGGCTATCAGATCGACTGTCGCAGTATGCAGTGCTGGTGTTTAATTAATCCTCATTTTACTTAATAATCGGCCCAGAGTACAAGAGTAGTCATATTAGCAATTTGATATGCCAAAGAAAAGCCATAAAGTGCTTCCTTTAAGGGAAAAGGGGAAAGTTCTGAACTTAAGAAAAAAATATCACATGTTGCAGTTAAGAGTGAATCTTCTCTCCATGGAATGGCGAGGGAAAAAGAAATTTGTGCTAGTTTTCTTCTTCATGTCTCCCTATGCCTAATTTATGAATTAATCTTTATCATAGGTATGTATATATAGGAAAAACATTGTATATGTAGGGTTTGGTGCTGTCTGCTGTTTCTGGCACCCACTGGGGGTCTTGTAACATACCCCTGCAGATAAGGGGGGGGATGACCGTAATCAGAAAATTAAACCAAGGACCTTGACTATTACTGCCAGTGCCTTAAATGTACCCAACTGTGCTGGCAAGCTAGGTGGGGGGCAGAAGTGTAAGAGAATTACCCTTAGTTTGCCAATGTGAGGATTTTACCACCAGGATGGCGCTGGCAAGCAATGTTTGAGATTGCCCTAAATAAATAATAGGGCGGTGAGTGCAGTCTGGACTCAGAAATTGCTTCTAGACTGAGCAAGGGAAGGTGAGAAGCTTGTGTCTATCTGCTACATATAAAAATAACCAGGTGACATACCCAGAAAGAGTAGTACCTCCTTAAGAACTTTATCTTCAAAGACATGTTTCTCCTTTTCAACCAAGAACCATTTTTGTTATACTCCAGATAAAACCAGAAAGTATTTTGTAACTTAATATCAATGTATTCAAGGACCAAAAAGGGAATCCCACAGAAGACCATCTCCCCAAAAAGTATTCATTGACGCTTGCCATTAAGTTCTTTAAAAGGTTGACATTGAAATTTGTTTTTAATTATAGATTCATCTTTATCACAGTGTTCTGGTCAAAACAAACCAAGGATGTAATTCTCTGTGCTGATACTTAATCCCACACCAAAGTGCCACCTTTCAAAGGAAACTATCCGTAACGTTAAAATAAAAACATATTTATTCACTCAAGAAATATTTTTGAGCACCTTCTTCACAGTAGCAACTTTTCAAAGCACTGAATGAGCTTTCTCAGGGGTTACAAAGATAAATGAAAAGTTACTTTCTCGGGTTTTTTTCCTCAAGTTATCAATATTCCAACTGTTTATCTTTTCTTAGCATAGTGGCAGTCAGCTAGTGACAGGAATGAGCAGCTAATGGTTGAAAAAGCTAATGGTTGAAAAAGCTAATGGTTGAAAATGTTGAAGCCACAGGCAAAGGGGAGAGTCCAATTGAAGTAAATGTAGCTGACCTAATTTTTAACATTTTTTTCAATCAAATCACCATGTTTTATGTTCGGAAAAAAACCACATATTTTACTATAATTTTTACTCACCGCTATTGCTTATATCCCACTCCATTCCTTGGATTCACTTTTCCTCTTGCTGGAGCCCATGCTTTTGTAATTCTCTCAGCAAGAATCTGTAAGAAGTAAATTCTATTAGATTTTGCCCCCGACTTTCTTTCATCCTTACTCTACTATGATAATTTCATGCTGCACAGAGCCTCATTTAGCATGAGTACTTTCTCCTCAGTATTTAAAGATTTTATTCCATTGCTTTCTAGCATGCATTATCACTTAAAAAGACAGGGAAAAAATCTACAGTCAGCATACTTGTTGCTACATTGCAGAAAATCTATAGAACAATTACTATTTAGATTCTCTCATTTTTCACCATGTAGAGTTCTGACATTACTGCTGTATACAAAGGAATATGGCTAACAGAAGAAGTGGAGGCTGAAAATTAGGCCATGGGCCCCTCAACCCAAGTCCTGAAACTGAAGGACAGTGTCCGCCAGAGGGCTCCATGTTCTGTGTTACACAGAAGTGTCATATAGGGTATGCATCCATTGCCTTCTAGCATGCATTATCAGTATCACCATATTGTATAAAGGACTGAATTTTTATTTCTTATATTCACCACTTGGGTCATTGTCCATCTGAGGATCTATGTCTTTCTTCAATTTGGAAGATACTCTCTCATTATAGCTCTTATTTTTAGAATATGTATTAGGTATATGTTGGAACAAAATGCTCTATCTTCTCATCTGGGTCTTTAATGTCACTGAAAAAAACAAGTCTCAGTGTTTTGTTTCAGGTCTTCCAATACATTAATTATCTCTTTAGTTATATACACTTGTTAATTTTTTTTAATGTTTATTTATTTTAGAGAGAGACAGAGTGTGAGCAGGGGAGGGGCAGAGAGAGAAGGAGGCACAGAATCCAAATCAGGCTCCAGGCTCCGAGCTGTCAGCACAGAGCCTGGCACAGGGCTCAAACTCATGAGCCATGAGGTCATGACCTGTGCTGCAGTCCAATGCTTAACCACCTGAGCCACCCAGATGTCCCTTCCCTTGCTACTGTAAAAATGACCATAATTTTGGGGGTGCCTGGGTGGCTCAGTTGGTTAAGCATCTGGCTCTTGATTTCAGCTCAGGTCATGATTTCAGGGTTTGTGGGATTAAGCCCTGTATCAGTCTCTGCACTAACAGCAAGGCACATACTTGGGATTCTTTCTCTTCCCATCCCCTCTCCTTCCCCCATGCAAAATAAATAAATAATTTTTTTAAATGACCATAATTTTCAATCCTCGGATTCCTAATTGGTTTTTTTTATGTTTTCCCTGTTCTTGAGACACATCCTGTCTTTGTATCTCACAATTTCTTTTTCTTCTCTTACGAATATTACTTATTCCTGTATCTTTTTAGAATTTCAAAACGACTTATTTCAAAAATTCATTTTGGAAGACTGCCTTAGTATTTGTATTTCTTTGAATGACAATTCACATGCTTACGGAGTTTACTGGCCACTTTTCATGAAGTTTTATTTCCCTCTTCTTGGGTGAGATTTTTCATTACTTCTGCGCACCTCCATAAGTGATATAGCATCTATATACTTTAAATACATATTTTAAAACATTTTGACCAGCATTGCTACAACCAGGCGTGTTGAGGGAGATGGTCAGTGCATCAATTAACAATAGGGTTTTAATCAGATTGAAATATACCTTTCTAATGCATTATTTGCTAAACCAGGTGCTGTGCGAAAATATTTTATAGGTTTGATTTGTGAGGTTAACATTCAGAACTTTTTTTTGCAAGATCAATGTTTCTAATTACACAGTCCAGAGATCAGCAAACTATAACTCATGGGTCTAATCTTACTGGCTACCTGTTTTTTTTTTCAGGTCCGTCAGCTAAAAATTATTTTCACATTTTTAAAGAAGTGTACAACAGAAACCATACGAGGCCCATAAAGCCTAAAATATTTATAATTTGGCCCTTTACAGAAGAAAGTTTCCTGATCCCTGATATGATCTATCATCAGATACCATCCAGGCTTTTTTCCCCCTTGATTTTTAAAAATAGATTTTATTTTCAAGAGCCATTTTAGGTTCACAGCAAAACTGAATGGAAGACAGAGATTTCCCATGTACCACCTGCCCCCACACATCCATAGCCTCCCCCAATCTCAACATCCCCCACAAAACTTTTATTACCACTTGATGAATCTACATAGACACATCACTATTTCCCAAAGACCATAGTTTACTCATGGTAACATAGAGTTCATTCTTTTTTTTTTTTTTTAATGTTTATTTATTTTTGAGAGAGAGAGAGAGAGAGAGAGAGAGAGACACCAAGCATAGGTGGGGGAGGGGCAGAGAGAGAGGGAGACACAGAATCCAAAGCAGGCTCCAGGCTCTGAGCTGTCAGCATAGAGCCTGACACGGGGCTAAAATTCACGAGCTGTGAGATCATGACCTGAGCTGAAGTTGGACGCTTAACTGACTGAGCCACCCAGGTGCCCCAAGTTCACTCTTTTTCTTTTTTTAATTTTTTACTGTTTATTTTTGAGAGACAGAGAGAGAGAATGAGTGGGATAGGGACAGAGAGAGAGGGAGACACAGAATCCAAAGGAGGTTCCAGGCTCCGAGCTGTCATCATAGAGCCCAACACAGGGCTCGAACCCAAGAACCATGAGATTATGACCTGAGCTGAAGTCACGCACTTAACCAACTGAGCCACCCAGGCGCCCCACATAGAGTTCACTCTCACTGTTGTACATTCTATGGGTTAAGACAAATGTATAATGACATGTGTCCACCATTATGTAATCATACAGAGTAGTTACACTGTCCTGAAAATCCCTTGTACTCTGCCTATTTATCCTGTAGCCCCTGGCAACCAGTAATGTTTTTACTATCACCATTGTTTTATCTTTTTTAAACAATGTGATACAGTTAGAATCAAACAGCACGTAGCCTTCTCAGACCGGCTTCTTTCACTTAGTAATATGCATGTAAATTTCCTCCACATCTTTCCATGGCTTGCTAGCTCAGGTTTTTTTTTCAGTGCCAAATAATATTCCATTGTATATACCACAGTCTATTCACTTGGATTTCATCAGTTTTGTAGTCTTGTTCATATTTCTTATGTATATATTTTGTTAAATTTATATCTAAGTATTCAATCAGGGGAGTGCTAATGTATATGGTATTGTGTTTTAAATGCAATTCTTTCAGATTTTCTACTTAACAATCACATCATCTGTGAACAAAGGCAGTTTTATTTCTTCCTCACCAGCCTGTATACTTTCATGTTCTTTTCGTATTGCGTTAACTTAGACTTTAAGTATGATGGTGAAAAGCAGTAGTGACAGAGGACATCCTAGCCTTGTTCTTGATCTTAATGGGAAAAATTCTAGTTTCTCACCATGAGGTAGGATGCTGGCTGTAGATTTTTGTAGATATAATTTATCAAGTTGACAGTTTCCCTCTATTCCTAGTTTACTGAAAGCTTTATTGTGTTAGATTTTGTCAAATGCTTTCTCTACATCTTGATACCATCCCAGTGTTGTTGTTGTTGTTTTTAAGATTTTATTTATGTTTTAAGGAAACTCTACATCCAACATGGGGCTTGAACTCATCACCCCAAGATCAAGAGTTGTATGCTCTACGGACTGAGCCAGCCAGACACCCCTACCATCCCAGTGATTTTATTTTTTAAAAATCTGTAGTGAAGCTCAGAAAGTAATCTTTTACATAAAAACTCACAAGATTCAGATTCACATGGCCCTAAGACCACACTTTGAGATACCCTGTCCTAAGAAGTCCATAGACATTGGCTGTAGAGACATGGAGATCCACCAGCCCAAGTTTTCCCCAAGTGTTCATAATGGAATACAATCATTTGAATATTTTTAATTGTCACTGATTATAGAGGCCTATGCTAGTGATCAATTATCTTCTTTGTTAGCCTGACCCAAAAACCGTATATATAAGGGCAGCCTCCTTCCTTAGATCAAACCTAAGTAAACCCAAACAAATTACTTTCTCTTTTTCATTTTTTTCTCATATTGCTGCAATTTCAAAGTACTTTTCTTTTCTTGGTATAGTAATGGCAGGCTGAAGAGAGAAATAAGAAGTTACTGGTTGAAAGAAAGTGAGTCACTGAATCAAGGATATTTGAAAACCACAGATAGGAGAATCCCAGTGAAAGTAAATGCATCAAACCAAATAATGTGCTTTTCAACACAATGACTGAGTTCTACATTAGAATTTCATTATGTTTTACACCTGGAAGTATTACAAGCTATATATCAGTTATACCCCAATAAAAAAAAAAAGAATGAAATGCTACATGTGTCCCTGAGTATCATTTGGGTAGCAGGTTAATTCATAAAAATCCTCCCAATTCTAGGTGGTGAAGCCCCACAACTTACTTGTTTCTTGATCTTATTCTGGGTGCTAAAAACTGCTGAAAAGTTTGGGCCCAGACAGAAATGTTCCAGGGAAAATTTATATCTACTTCTTTAAAAAAATTTTTTAATGTTTATTTATTTTTGAGAGAGAGATACAGAGTGCAAGCAGGGGGTGGGGGAGACAGAGAGAGAGGGAGACACAGAATCTGAAGCAGGCTCCAGGCTCCGAGCTGTCAGCACAGAGTCTGACGTGGGGCTTGAACTCACGGACTATGAGATCATGACCTGAGACAAAGTTGGACGCTTAACTGACTGAACCAGCCAGGTCCCCCAATTTATATCCACTTCTTAAGATAAAAGTGCAAAAGAGCTAAAATTATTTGCAGAGCTGTTTGCCAACAATGTGAAGGCTACAGCTGACTTTTAGTTGGAGATAAAATAGCAATCCATTGTTGTCTTCCCATCTCCTCCCAGATAGTGGGTCGGGGAACTAACGGGTACAGAAACCCATGGTGAAACTTGTGACATGCAGAGAACATGGCTCAAGGAAAGAATGCAAAGGGAAAGGTCTGGCTTGTCACACTTTTGTGTCTTGGGTCCTAATCTGATTTATGGATTTAACTCCAGTGACTGCACTTGACTATTTTTCAAATCCTGGAGACAGTGTGGTCCCTTCCCAGCCAGAGTCTCAGCCCATAATCATGCTGAAAGGGTTTTATGTTACTGAGCCTAAGGACTATGTGTCACAGTGAAGAAAAGTAACTCTCCTTTGCTCTTCTCTATCTAGCTACTGGTTTCTTTCTCCCAGCTGAATATAAAGTACATCTTCCCCTTTAAAATCACCCTTTAGAAATTTTGTTCTTATTCACTGTGGCAGAGAGGATAAAAAGTGATTAGAGTTTCCATCCTGAGCCTTGGATCCTGGTTACAGCTGACAAGCCTATACTCTAGCAGGAATAAAATCTTAAATGATTGCTATCACGCTGGCTTCCTATACAATACAAAGACAAACTGTGAACCGAACCCTTTTGAAAAATGGAAATATTTCATTAAGTCTATCCAAGTTACACTCTTGGCAAAGCAAAATCTTTCTGTCACCAAACCAGCACATTTCTACTCTTTCCTAAGCCCTTGGCTATGTGGAGGTGATAAGTAAACCTTTCCTCTGATCTTGGTTCCAAATGAATAATATGAGAGATAGCATCTCATTATTCACTTGGAACTGATGATACCATCTGTTTCTTGTTACCAAAACCATGAGGCTGTAACATAAAAGTTAGGCATTGACGACTTCACTGATTTTACTCCTTTTGAATGACACGGAGGTTGCTTTCAAATTTTTCCCTCAGAGAAAGGTTTTCTTTTATTTCTTTTATTTCTTTATTTATTTTTTAGGTGTTAGAAGACTCAAAGTTCTCAAGCCAAGGCTCTACCTGGTCCAAATTACAACTGATGATTTGGGTGCCATTAATCCTTCTTAATTATACATTCTTCGAAAGAGAGTGTCTGACTCCCAAATGGGGAGCTTTCTATGGCTCAACTTTCACACCTGTGAACTGGGGAGAGAAATAGTAACTCTCTCATGGGGTTCTTTTGAAGATGAAATCAGATCATGTTATTTGAAGCATTTAGCACAGGGTCTGGGGAAGCACTCAGTAAATGTTTGTATTGTAGGGGCCAGAGGTCTTGTTGGAAGCTATCAGTTTGAACTACTTCTTGGAAATCAGTTTGTATGAAGGACAAGAGCTTCAAACCCAGGCTCACTCTGTATGGTAGAAATTCTTACTTATACTGTCTTAAGCAACTTACCGTACCTTTATTTCTTAGCTAGATAATGGGAATAAAGAAAGCTACCTCGGATGGTGGCCATACCAGTGAGCTACCAAGGAAGGGGGGAGACTAAATGCATCTCCCCTTCCAAGTCTCTTAATGCTGAACTGAGAAGATGGTAACCAAGTAAAAATCCCAAGTTCTGCAAAATCAAAGAATGCTGGTGAAGAACTGAAGCACATAAGAAATGAAATAAGAAATGCTAATCGATATTTACAAGTCAGGAAGCAGATCACTAAGTATAAATGATTAGAGAATGCTGAAAGCTAAATGTGGACAATGAGGAAGATAAAAAGCAAGTCAAGCCCCAATTCCAAACAATGAAAAGGCTAAAAAATGAGAGGAAAAAATATTCTCAGGAAATAGATGAGCATCTGTAAAAGAAACTCTTACGGATAGCCCCATCAAGATGGCAGGTGATTCTGAGCTCACCTCTTCCCACGGACACACCAAAGCTACCACTGCATACAGAGTGCCTCTCTGACAATGACCCGAACACTGGCACGACAGCTCTTCCACAGCTAAAGACATAAAGAGAACCCCACATGAAGAAGGGTAGCAGGAGCACAGATGAGGTCTGATTAGAACCCATACCCCTGGGCTGATGACACATGAGTAGGAGGGATATTGCAGGCATGGAGGTCTTCCCTGAGAAGCAAGGGCTTTAAGCTCCACACCAGGGAGACCCACCACCACCACCACCACCACCACAGGGGCCTGCACGGGGAAGACAAGACTTCATAATGCCTGGCTTTGAAAATCAGCAGGGCTAATTCCAGGGGCTTATGAAAATCAATGAGGCTTAAGTCCAGGAGAGCCAGAGTCTTCTAGGAAGCCAGGATTCTGCTCTTAAAGGGCCTGCATACAAGCTCACTCACTCCAGGACCCAGCAGAGAGGCAGCCATTTGAAAAGTACCTGAGCCATATGTGAAGGAAATTTATGGACCACTTTTAGTGTATGTGCCAGAGGAGCAGGGATTTGTAGGAAATTTCTCCAGGAAAGAAGTACAGGTGGTCACCAGTTCTGACACTCCATCCATCTTGTCAGCACCATCATATCATCCTGGCTTCCTCATGGACCCACCCCCGCAGCTACCCTTCCAAGGTGGCATCCCCCCTCCCCTCTCCAAAACCAGCAGGCAGCCTCAGCCAAGACTGGCACCCCTTCCAAGGCAGCTCCCACCACACCACAACACACCCAGCCAGTGGCTGGGACAAAACACCTCCAGCTTCTATCCCACTACACCTGGCAGCAATCTCAGACCAAACTGGCATGTGTCACACCCCCACTCTACCAAAGTGGCTCCCAATGTCTCACACCCAGTGGGTGGCCTCAGTCAGGACTGGAAGCCCCTCCCCCAAAGTGGCTCCTGTCCTGGGGGTGGAGGCAAGCAGTACCACCCCAGCAGTCACAGCAAGACCTTGTAACTAGTCACACTAGGGCTGAGCCTTGCTCACCAGTGAGTCAGCAGGCATGGATAAAAAGTACATTTATATGGCAGCTGCTCATACCAGCCAGCCAGGCCAGGGGCCAGCCACACCCAGCAGTGCACCTTCAGCAGTTATGGCCCAGTTACAACAGAAGGGCATAGGCAACCCACACAGGGACCCCCCCCCCCCGAAGCACCTAGTTCTGGTGACCAGGGTGAGTTGTTCCTCTGAGCCCCATAGGCACTTTCTACTTAAGTCCACTCCTTCAAGACCAGGAGACATAGCTGACCTACCTAACACATAGAAACAAATGCAGAATCAGGCAACATGAGGAGATGGAAGAATATGTTCCAAAAGAAAAAAGAAGACAAACAGAAAAAGAACAAAACAAAACAGAGATAAGCAATCTACCTGATAAAGAGTTCAAAGTAATAAAAATTCTCACTGAACTCAGGAGAATGAGTGGACACAGTGACAACTTCATCAAAGACATAGAAAATAAAGAAAATAACCAATCAGAGCTGAAGAATACAATAACGAATGAAAAATACACTAGAAATACTCAACAGCAGATTAAAGGATGCAGAAGGATAGATCAGTGATCTGGAAGACAAAATAGTGGAAATCAGCCAGGATGAACAGCAAAAAGATAAAAAGAATTTTTAAAAATGAGGATAGTTTAAGGGATCCCTGGAATAACAATTGTACTAACATTCACATTATAGGGTTCCCAGAAGAAGAAGGAAGAGGTGAAAGCAAAAAATTCTTTGAAGAAACAATAGCTGAAAACTTGTCCTACCTGAAGAAGGAAATAGACATCCAGGTCCAGGGAGAACAGAGAGCTTCAAACAAGATAAACATAAGGAGGTCTAAACCAAGATACATAATAATTAAAATGGTAAAAATTAATGATAGAGAATTTTATTATTTTTTTAATGTTTATTTATTTTTGAGAGCAAGAGAGACAGAATGTGAGCAGGGGAGGGGCAGAGAGAGAGGGAGACACAGAATCCAAAGCAGGCTCCAGGCTCTGAGCTGTCAGCACAGAGTCCGATTTGGGGCTCAAACTCACGAACCACAAGATCATGACCTGAGCCAAAGTTGGATGTTTAACTGACTGAGCCACCCAGGTGCCCCAATTATAGAGAATTTTAAAAGCAGCAAGGGAAAAGAAAACAGTTACGTACAATGAAAACCCCATGAAGCCATCAGCTTATTTTTCAGCAGAAACTTTACAGGCCAGAAGAGAGTCGCATGATATATTCAAAGTCCTGAAAGGAAAAAATCTACAACCAAGAATACTCTATTAGGCAGGGTTATCATTCAATATTGAAGAAAAGATAAAAAGTTTTTCAGACAAACAAAAGTAAAAGGAGTTCATCACCACTAAATGGCCTTACAAGATATGTTAAAGGGACTTCTTTAAGCAGGAAAAAAAGGCCTTAACTAGAAGAAAATTACGTAAAAAAAAAAATCTCACTGGTAAAAGCAAACATACTGTAAAAGTAGTGGATTAACTACTTATAAAACTACTATACAGTTTAAAAGACAAGAGTAGTAAAATCAACTGTTTCTACAAGTAGTTAAGGAATATACAAAATAAAAATATGTACAGTTTGAGGTCAAAAAACATAAAACCCTGGAGGGGGGGTTAAAATGTAGTGCTTTTAGAATGTGCTCAAACTTAAGTGACCATTGACTTAAAACAGACTGCTACATACATAGAGTGTTATATATGAACAGCATTGGTAACCACAAACTGAAAACCTATATAAAATGCACAAAAAATAAAAAGAAAGGAATCCAAACATAACACTAAAAAAGTCATCATTCACAAGGAAAGAGAGTAAGAGAAGCACAGAGAAGAACTACAAAAACAACCAGGAAATAATTAACAAAATGGCAATATGTATATATCTATCAATAATTACTTTAAAATGCAAAATGACTGGGGCACCTGGGTGGCTCAGTTGGTTGAGCATCTGACTCTTGATTTTGGCTCAGGTCATGATCTCAGGGTTTGTGGGATCAAGTCCCACATCGGGCTCTATGCTGACAGTGTGGAGCCTGCATGGGATTCTCTCTCTCTCTCCCTCTCTCTCTGCCCTTCCCCTGCTTACATTCTCTCAAATAAATAAGTAAACATTTTTTAAAAATGCAAATTGACTAACTGCTCTAATAAAAAAAAAACATAGGGGTGACTGAATGCATAAAACAAGAGCCATCTATATGCTACCTATAAGACATGCACTTCAGACCAATAGACATATACAAATTCAAAGGGAGGGAGACACAAAGATATTCCATGTGAATTGAAATAAAAAAATAGCTTGGTAATAATACTTATATCAGAAAAAGTGGACTTTAGAAGAAAGACCATAATAAAAGACAGAGAAGGGCATTTCATCATGATAAAGAGATCAGTCCAAGAAGATTTAACAATTATGAATACCTATGCACCCAACTTTGGTGCATCTAAATAAATAAAGCAAATATTAACAGACACAAAGTAAGAAATTGACAGTAATATCATGATACAGGGATGTTTAAAAATCACATTTACATCAATGGAGAGATCATCCACATAGAAAATCCTTAAGGAAACAGTGACTTTGAATGGCATATTAGATCAGGTATATACAGAATATTCCATCCAGCAGAATACAAATTCTTTTCAAAGACAAATGGAACACTTGCAGTATACATCACATATTAGGCCACAAAACAAGTCTCAATAAATTAAACAACACTGAAATCATGTCAAGCAATTTTTTCCAACCACAACAGTATGAAACTAGAAATTAATTACAAGGAAAAAAACCCTAGAAAAATGCCAACATGTGGATGCTAAACAAAACACTCTGAATAATCAATAAGTCAACAAAGAAATCAAGGAGGAAATTTTTTTTAAAAGATGGAGAAAATGAAAATGGAAACACAACAGTTCAAAATCTTTGGGATATAGCAAAAGCACTATTAAGAGGGAATTATATAATGATGCAGGCCTTCCTCAAGAAATAAGAAAAATATCAAATAAACATTTTCACTTTATACCTAAAGGAATAAGAAAAAAGAATAACAAACAGAACCCAAAGTTAGTGGAAGGGAAATAATAATAAAGATCATAATGGAAATAAATAAAATAGGGACTCAAATAAATAGAAAAGATCAATGGAACCAAGAGCCAGTTCTTTGAAAAGAAACAAAATTGATATCATTTAGCCATACTCATCAAGAAAAACAAAGAAGACTCATATAAATCGATCCGAAATGAAAGAGAAATTCCTGACACCACACAAAAACAAAGAATTATAAGAGATTAACATGAGTCATTATATACCAACACACTGGACAAACTAGAAGTAATGGATAAATTCCTGGAAACACACAGTCTTCCAAAACTGATTCAGAAAGAAACAGAGAATCTAAATAAATAATCAGGGGTGCCTGCATGGCTCAGTGGGTTGAGTGTCTCACTTCGGCTCAGGTCATGATCTCACAGTTCATGAGTTTGAGCCCCGTGTCAGGCTCTGTGCTGACAGCTCAGAGTCTGGAGCCTGCTTCAGATTCTGTGTCTCCCTCTGTCTCTACTCCTCCCCTGCTCATACGCTGTCTCCCTCTCTCTCAAAAATAAAGATTAAAAAAAATTAGAAAAATAAATAAATAAATAAATAATCAATAGCAATTAAACTGATAATCAAAAATCTCCCAACAAACATAGGTCCAGGACCAAATGGCCTCACAAGTGGATTCTACCAAACATTTAAAGAAGAGTTAAAACCTATACTTAAACTATTCCAAAAAACTGAGAGGAAAAAATGCCTCCAAAGTTATTTTCAGAGAAAAGAATTACCCTGATACCAAAAACAGCCACTCCAAAAAAAAAAAAAAAAAAAATTACAGGCCAATCTCCCTGATAAACACAGATGCAAAACTCACCAACAGAATATTAGCAAACTGAATTCAACAATACACTTAAGGAATCATATACCATGATTAAGCAGGATTTATTTGAGGGGATGCAAGGATGGTTCAACATCCACAAATCAATTAACATGATATGTATCACATTAGCAAAATGCAGAAAAAGCATATTACAAAGTTCAACATCCATTTATGATAAAAACTCTCAATAAAGTTGGTATAGAGGCAATATATCTCAACATAACAAAGTCCATGTATGACAAACCCACAGCTAACATCATATGCAATGTGCTAAGCTGAAAACTTTCCCTCTAAGATCAGGAGGACAAGGATGCCCACTCTTGCCAATTTTATACAACACAGTACTAGAAGTCCTAACCACAGTAATCAGACAAGAAAAAGAAATAAAAAGCAACCAAACTGGTAAGGAAGAAATAAAACTTCCATATTTGTAGATAATATGATACTATACATAGAAAAGCCTAAAGATTTCATTACAAATCTATTAGAGCTAATAAATAAATTAATTAAAGTTGAGGATACAAAAGTAACATACAGAAATCTGTTGTTTCTGTATACTAATAACCAACTGTCAGAAAGAGAAATTAAGAAAATAATCCCATTTATAACAACATCAAAAACAATATAATACCTAGGAACAAATTTAACCAAGGGAGTAAAAGACCTGAGCTCTGAAAACTCTAACACACTGATGAAAGAAATTAAAGATGACAAAATAAATGAAAATATACACCATGCTCATGAATTAAAAGAATTAATATTGTTCAAATATCCATGCTACTCAAAACAATCTAAAGATTCAATGCAATTCCTATCAAAAATACCAATAGCATTTTCACAGAACTAGAACAAATAATCCTCAAATTTATATGGAACAACAAGAAATGCTCCCAGATTTCAAACAATTCCACCAAGCTACAGTAACCAAAACACTATAGTACTGACATGAAAATAGATACATAGATCAATAGGACAGAACAGAGATCCCAGAAATAAATCCATGCTTTTATGCCAATTTTATGGTCATGCTTTTGTGGTCAATTAATCCACAGCAAAGGAGGTAAGAACATACTATGGGTGAAGGACAGTCTTTTCAACACATGGTGTTGGGAAAATTGGACAGCTACATGGAAAAGAACGAAACAGACCACCTTCTTGCAGCATGCACAAAAATAAATTTGAAATGGAACAAAGACCAAAATTTAAGAATTGAGGCCATAAACTTCCTAGGAGGAAACATAGATAGTTAACTCTTGGACATCAGTCTTTGTAATATTTTCTTGGATCCACCTCCTTAGACAAAGGCAACAAAAGCTAAAATAAACACTTGGGACCACAAGAAACTAAAAAAACTTTTGGACAGTGAAGGCAACCATCAACAAAATGAAAAGGAAACCTAGTGTATGGGAAAAGATATTTGCAAACGATTATCTAATAAGGGGTTAATGTCCAAATATATAAAGAACTCCTACAACTGAACACCAAAAATCAATCAATCCAATTAAAAAATGGGGAGAAGACATGGATATACATTTTTTCAAAGAAGACATCCAGATATGCAACAGACATGACAAGATGCTCAACATCACTCATCATCAGGGAAATGCAATTCAAAACCACACTAAGGTGTCACCTCACACCTGTCAGAATAACTAAAATCAAAAACACAAAAATCAACACGTGTTGGCAAGGATGTAGAGAAAATGGAACCCTCCACACTAATGGTGGGAATGCAAACTGGTGCAGCAGCCACTGTGGAAAACAGCATGGAAGTTTCTCAAAAAATCAAAAATAGAAACAAAATATAATCCAGTAATTCTACTACTGGGTATTTACTCAAGAAATATGAGAACACTAATTTGAAGAGACATATGCACCCCTATGTTTATTTCAGCATTACTTACAATAGCCAAATTTTGGGAGCAGCCCAAGGGTCCATCAATAGATGAATGGATAAAGAAGGTGTGTGTGTGTGTGTGTGTGTGTGTGTGTGTGTGTGTGTGTGTAATGGAATATTACTCAGCCATAAAAAAGAATGAAATCTTGCCATTTGCAAGGACATGGATGGAGCTTGAGAGTATAATGCTAAGTAAAATAAGTAAGTCAGAGAAAGACAAATACCTATGATTTCAGTCATACTTGGAATTTAAAAAATAAAACAAATGAAGGAAATGAATTTTTAACCAGAATGCCCTCCTTAGCCAAACTAGCTAAAGGTCTTTGTAAAATAAAGATATATCAGGACTTCAAATTATAAAACAAAACAAAACCACCCACAAGCTCTTTCTTGGTTATTTGCTGTAGAGTGTGCTGAATAAGAAAAAAAAATAATAACCAAGAAAGAGGGAGATGTGGTTTCTGGAGGCAATCTGGAAGCAGGTACAGGGTTGCAGTGCAGATTTTAAATCTCCCTGAATTACCCCTAAAGAAAGAGTAAATAGGATAAATTAAGCAAAAACTAACAGAAATCCCCTACAACAAAACGTGGTGACAATGTATCCCCTACATCATGAAGTAAGAGTGGGTGGGAGGGATGCCTGGTGGCTCAGTCGGTTAGGCATGTGATTCTTAATTTCAGCTCAGATCACAATTTCATGGTTCATGAGTTCCAGCCCCATGTCGGGCTCTGCACTGATAGCGTGGAGCCTACTTGGGATTCTCTCTCTCATTCTCTTTCTCTGTACCTCCCCTGCTCGTGCTCTGTGTGTCTCTCTCTCAAAATAAATAAACTTTAAAAAAAAAGTGGGTGGGAAAGAACTACTGAAACAGCAAGATCTGAATTTGATCAACAACGATGTGGGGTGAAATGTATGGCACAGGGCAGGGAAGACAAAGGACTTCTGATGGCCTTGAGAGGTAGAAGACCTAAACGTTTATAAATTTTATATTAGATCCCTGGTCTAAAATTAGTTAACAACTTCCTCTACCACAGCATCTGATTTAAAGGAATATCCTTTTACTTCCAGGAACACATCAAAGGTAATTATTAGGTTCATCTTACTTTTTGTGAACTCACTCAGCGGAAGTTTCCCCCCATCACTAACGTTATATCAGGACTGTTAACAACATGTTGCCTTTACACATGCTAATACCTCCCATAATTTGAGGAAATTCATATAATTTACTAAGTCAGAAAGGTTTTGAGAGTTAAGGGACTATTTCACCAGGTCAGGGAAAGAAATATAAACTGGACTCTACTGGCAAAGTACCTATATGATCATCCCATTTATGACAACCATTTAGTTTTACTACTACAAGGTAATGTCTATTTCATGTGTATCACCCAACCTTACATTGGTATCTCTCCACTCTCATCTTCTAAAACCCATTGTCTAGTAAGTACTGCGGGAAGAGCTCATAATGGCAATATACCTTGAGTCTCTGCACACTCACGGAGGTTCTATCAAACCTTTATACTTGAAGTTCAGGTAGAATGAAGATAAAATGTGATTCATATTTCCTTTCATTAATATAATTTTATAGCAGCTTTATTGAGATAATTCATAAACAGTACAATTCATCCATTAAAAGTTTATAGTTCAGTGCTTTTTAGTACATTCACAAGACGGTTCACTCATCACTCCAATTTTAGAACATTTCGTCCCCCAGAAACCCTGTCCCCATCATCCATCACTGCCCATTACCCTCATTTTTTCCACCCTCATTTTAGGCAACCACTCTTTTCTGTCTCTATAGATTTATCTGTGATGGGCATTTCATATCAATGGAATCATGCAGTAATTCTGCTAATGGCTGGTTTCTTTTACTTACCACATTGTTTTCAAGCTTCAGCAATGTTACAGCGTGTTATCAGCACTTCATTCCTTTTTAAGGCTGAATACTATTCTATTGTCTATGTAGAATAAAATAAGCAAATTTATATTTGTTTTTTTTTTATTTTTTAATATATGAAATTTACTGTCAAATTGGTTTCCATACAACACCCAGTGCTCATCCCAAAAGGTGCCCTCCTCAATACCCATCACCCACCCTACCCGCCCTCCCACCCCCCATCAACCCTCAGTTTGTTCTCAGTTTTTTTGTTTTTTTTTTTTTCAACATTTTTTATTTATTTTTGGGACAGAGAGAGACAGAGCATGAACGGGGGAGGGGCAGAGAGAGAGGGAGACACAGAATCGGAAACAGGCTCCAGGCTCCGAGCCATCAGCCCAGAGCCTGACGCGGGGCTCGAGCTTACGGACCGCGAGATCGTGACCTGGCTGAAGTCGGACGCTTACCCGACTGCGCCACCCAGGCGCCCCTGTTCTCAGTTTTTAACAGTCTCTTATGCTTTGGCTCTCTCCCACTCTAACCTCTTTTTTTTTTTTTTTCCTTCCCCTCCCCCATGGGTTTCTGTTACGTTTCTCAGGATCCACATAAGAGTGAAACCATATGGTATCTGTCTTTCTCTGTATGGCTTATTTCACTTAGCATCACACTCTCCAGTTCCATCCATGTTGCTACAAAAGGCCATATTTCATTTTTTCTCATTGCCACGTAGTATTCCATTGTATATATAAACCACAATTTCTTTATCCATTCATCAGTTGATGGACATTTAGGCTCTTTCCATAATTTGGCTATTGTTGAGAGTGCTGCTATAAACATTGGGGTACAAGTGCCCCTATGCACCAGTACTCCTATATCCCTTGGATAAATTCCTAGCAGTGCTATTGCTGGGTCATAGGGTAGGTCTATTTTTAATTTTCTGAGGAACCTCCACACTGCTTTCCAGAGCGGCTGCACCAATTTGCATTCCCACCAACAGTGCAAGAGGGTTCCTGTTTCTCCACATCCTCTCCAGCATCTATAGTCTCCTGATTTCTTCATTTTGGCCACTCTGACTGGCGTGAGGTGGTATCTGAGTGTGGTTTTGATTTGTATTTCCCTGATAAGGAGCGACGTTGAACATCTTTTCATGTGCCTGTTGGCCATCCGGATGTCTTCTTTAGAGAAGTGTCTATTCATGTTTTCTGCCCATTTCTTCACTGGGTTATTTGTTTTTCGGGTGTGGAGTTTGATGAGCTCTTTATAGATTTTGGATACTAGCCCTTTGTCCGATGTGTCATTTGCAAATATCTTTTCCCATTCCGTTGGTTGCCTTTTTGTTGTGTTGGTTGTTTCCTTTGCTGTGCAGAAGCTTTTTATCTTCATAAGGTCCCAGTAGTTCACTTTTGCTTTTAATTCCCTTGCCTTTGGGGATGTGCCGAGTAAGAGATTGCTACGGCTGAGGTCAGAGAGGTCTTTTCCTGCTTTCTCCTCTAAGGTTTTGATGGTTTCCTGTCTCACATTCAGGTTCTTTAACCATTTTGAGTTTATTTTTGTGAATGGTGTGAGAAAGTGGTCTAGTTTCAACCTTCTGCATGTTGCTGTCCAGTTCTCCCAGCACCATTTGTTAAAGAGACTGTCTTTTTTCCATTGGATGTTCTTTCCTGCTTTGTCAAAGATGAGTTGGCCATACGTTTGTGGGTCTAGTTCTGGGGTTTCTATTCTATTCCATTGGTCTATGTGTCTGTTTTTATGCCAATACCATGCTGTCTTGATGATTACAGCTTTGTAGTAGAGGCTAAAGTCTGGGATTGTGATGCCTCCTGCTTTGGTCTTCTTCTTCAAAATTACTTTGGCTATTCGGGGCCTTTTGTGGTTCCATATGAATTTTAGGATTAGCAAATTTATATTTGAATGGAAATAAGAGCTGGCCAAAATTTTTAAGAAATGGTTTGAATGAATTTTTTCTCTAGAAGCTTTCGCCTTGATATGGTTATCATATTAAGAATAGAAACATCATATATTTAACGTTTAATGTGTATTTAACAAATATATAACATATTTAATGCAATAAAATACATTTAATATTTTAATAAGAAGTATCTTACACTTTACTTAATATAAAATTCTTTAATACTTATTTTAATCGAAATTCAACACTTAATTGAATTCAAATGTTGGGTAGTTTATGAAACCAACTCAGTTGGTTAAGTGCCCCTCCCCTTCTCATGCTCTGTCTCTCTCTCAAAAATAAATAAGCATTAAAAAAAATGTTTTTGTTACGTCTTGATACATTGAGTTTCACCCTCAGAGACTCCAACTTCATTGGCCAAAGGTAGAGCCTGAGAATTAGTTTTGCAAAAACAGGCCAGCTCATTCCAATGTACAGCTAGGGTTGAGATCCATTGTTCCAGAGGGATCTAGCACTAGAGGGATCTAGAACTGTTCTAGAGGGACAGGCTGATCAACACACTTTGAAGCCATGGAGTAGATCTGACCCTTGGACACATCTTCATGCATTTCAACAGCAGCAAAAGAAGCCAGCATGGGATGGACGAGAATGTGGGAGTTAAGGCCCTTTATTCTCTCCAGGAAGTTAGAGATAAAATCTTCCACTGAGAGTGAGGAACAGAAGGAAAGGGCAAGGGTCTGGACTGGTTTACCCCAAAGCTTGGGAGGGAAAGATGACACACAGGAAGATCTGCGGACCCAGACAAAGAAAGAAACCTTGAATTTGTAGCAGCCTGATTTGCACCTAGGCTGGATTTTCTCTCCTGGATGGACAGAAAAATGTATGTCTTACCTCACCAACAAAATGTGAGTCATTCTCATTGTTCTTTTAATCACTCAGCCCATGGTGGGATGTTGGCAATATTATGAGCATAGACTCAATAAGTAGCATTTAAAGGCCCAGAATCCAGGGCTACTTCCAGACCTAATGAATTCCCACTGCAGATTCTTGTTCTCATACACACTGCCTATACACCAGCCTCTTCTGGGCTTTACATATATAAAAATCACTTGCGACTCAGATGGGGCTTCTCGCTTAATGACTGAATCTGCTATCACTTTGAATCTTTGTGATGAGACATCGCCATTCCTTTCTAGCAAATAAATGGTGAGGCTGGGTAACTTTAGAGTACTGAGTAACACTGGAGACATGAATACCATTTAAGCAAACAGTCTCATGTTTTCTTTCCTAAAACTGCCCTCAAGAGGTAAACACAAACAGACTTAATGTTCCTGAAAGACATTCTGAGACAGTGTATTGGGAATTTTTCTGTTTGCCTTTCTTTCAAGAACAAGAAAAAAACTCCTATAAGGAATTAGGAGAAGGGAGCGGACAATAATGTTCCCAATCACGATCTATAAGAAAGATACGTAAGATGCTAAAAATCAAGCAACACACATTTGCTGAGAATTTACTAGTCTTTCTGCCAAGATCATGCAATCTAATAGGTAAGGATATGGAAAATTGGCCAACACCGCATGGCCACTGAAAACACTCGTGCAATGACCAGAATCATGGGATTGTCTCAGCGATGAATGGTTTTCAGTTCTTCCTTTCACATATGAGGAGACTGACTCATAAGAAAGCTAAGACCTTGTTCAAGGCACAGTCAGTTCACTCATCAACAAAAAAAGGCACCAGGTATCCATGTCATCTATGCATGTTGTGAGGTAGTGAGAACATGAACATCATGAGGCTCTCCGTATGTTCAGAGAGCAGTTACTATGGGAAGTCTCCTAGAAAACTCCGGGTTGTTGTGCTACATACAAAGCAGGAGCTTCTCAGACAATGGAGCCAGGCACAAAGACTCTTCCCTCAGCTCCCACCAAGACCAGTTTCAGAGACAGAACCCACTGTACATGCCCACTAAATACGTACTGAGTACAGGAAAGTCTACAAAAATAAAGAGGGGTGTGGTAAATAGGCATGAAGATGGATCTGAGTGGACACGGCAAAGGAAATTCGTAGTGAGAAATATGGCAGAAATGGCTTAAAATCCGAAAGAGCAACTATGACCTTGCTGACTGGTCAAAAGATGGGCTTGGCTAGAATGGAGAGATTTGATCAAGGAGGAACAGAACATGACAGAAAAAAACAAGGATGGGGAATAGACCTGTGTGAACCCTTGAGTCTGAGGCTGGGACCTTTATACTCTAGTCCATGGGTCAAAGAGAAGCCATAGGGTGTTATCAACAGCTGAAAATCTTGATGAAGAGGTACTTGAGGAGGGCTGCTGGGGTCTTTGGAGGATGGACTGCAGTCAGGAGAGGGAGGCAAGGGGACCAGTCAAGGAGCCCCTACCCCAGTGCTGGTGAGCTATGGTGAGGGATGGGACAGGTGGGTGGTGCTAGGAACAGAAAGCACGAGCTATTTGAGAGAAACTCAAAGGGAAGAAGAATTACCTGGATCTGGTGGTGAAGAGATCTGGGCGGAAGGTAAATGGAGGAAGGGAGGAGGGAAGGTGAGTGGGAGAATCCAAGCTTGGGGCAGGGAGGAAGATGCAGTCAGTGAGAGACATAATGGGTTTGGGAGCTGTGACTGGAGGAAGGAGGCAAATCTGGTTTTAGACACACTGAATTTAGGTGTATCTTAACATCCAAATGGAAATAAGCACAGAGGGGTTGAATATTAGAACAAATCTTGGAAGAAGTTGGGGGAAGTCTTGAGAGCTCCAGATGTGGCAGTTCATGTAGTTGGGGCTGAGAGTCAAAGTTACAGAAACAGGTGTCTCGGTTAGGTAAGTTAGCAAACAAATTAAAATTATTCTTGTTTCGGGGTTCCTGGGTGGCTCAGTCGGTTAAGCGTCCAGCTTTGGCTCAGGTCACAATCTCACGGTTCGTGGGTTTGAGCCCCACGTCGGTCTTTGTACTGACAGCTCAGAGCCTGGAGCCTGCTTCAGATTCTGTGTCTCCCTCTCGCTCTGCCCCTCCCCTGCTCATGCTCTGTCTCTCTCTGTCTCCCAAAGATAAATAAACATTAAAAAAAAGAAAGAAAAAAAAATATTCTTGTTTCAGGGGCTCTTGGGTGGCTCATTTGGATGAGCGTCCAATTCCTGACTTCAGCTCAGGTCATGATCTCATGGCTTGTGAGGACCAGCCCCACATCAGGCTCTGTGGTAAAAGCATGAAGCCTGCTTGGGATTCTCTCTCCCTGCTCCTCTCCTTCTTGTGCTGTCTCCCCCTCTCTGTGCCCCCTCCCCCTCCCCCAGCTCATTCTCTCTCTCTCTCTCAAAATAAATAAACTTAAAAAAATATTCTTGTTTCAGATCGAATTTAACTACTATTCCAGACTTGTCTACTTTGTACAAATAAAAACAAAACAAACAAAAAACACAATCAAAGGCAACAGAGAAAAACCCAACTAACTAGCATTTATGAGAACTACACCAATTTTCTAAACGTTGATCTTCAAATATTTCCTTTAATTGAACTGTAAAGAACAGCTACAGTGGGAAATTACTAGTCAGTACTATTTAGTACATTAACAACCTTACTTTTGAAAAATAACGGGATGTATCTGTCCTTTTCACACTGCCCCCCATGTGATCATCTCTAAGAGGCAGACGCCTTTGAAAAGGAATGACTTACATAATTTTTTTTAAACCTGTAAGTATTATCACTTACAGTTTTTTAATATACTGTTCAGAGCAGTGAGAATCTAGACATTTTAAGTTAGATGTAAAATACTGAGAAAGAAGTATTGTTTTGCGGTGCCTGGGTGGCTCAGTCAGTTGAGTGTCTAACTCTTGATTTCAGCTCAGGTCCTAATGTCACACAGTTCATGAGTTCAAGCCCTACCTCAGGCTCTACACTGGCACCATGGAGCCTGCGTGGGATTCTCTCTCTGTGTCTCTCTCTGCTCATGCTCACTCTCTCTCTCTCTAAAAATAAACAAACATTTTTTAAAAAGTATTATTTGTAAAATAGAAGGCATCCTTAAGTGAGTTGTATTTAACTCTTCATTCAGATTTAAATAAATCCCCATTGGTGCATTTTGGGGAGTTTCTTTCCAAAAAAGGAATCTTCTCAATGGTCTTTATTCTGGTGGTATGTTCTGCTGGAGATTCCATTTACATTTGTGATAATTCTATTGTTTGGTCTCCTATACCACCTCCAGTAACCAAGACTCACTCCTTTTAATTCACGCTTTGGTTCCTTTTTTTTTTTTTTCTATAGGTTATTAATACCACATAATAGGGCAATTAAGTCACAACCCACTGCACACTAAGCATTGTGGGAATGATCCAAAGAACACAAAATGAAGTTAATGTAACATAAAAATGACTGTGCAGCATATAAAGAAATCATATTACTGGTAAACACTTTGGTGTCATTAGAATCCACTGTAAAGCAGCTAAGCAAACTTAATATCTTTAGTGTCTTCCATACGGGGTGATTTTAGCCAGACTATTCTCAAATATGTTTTAAAATATTATTTCATTTATTTACTTTTTACAAAGACAGAACCTCAAGTGTAAGCGCACTTCCTACTAGTTTTCTGTGTTGCGCAACAACCAAAATTTAGTCCGTGTCACCTCTATGCAAGGATGGACAGTGTTTTACCAGAACATAGAAATGGTCTGCTGAATTAGAAGAAAAAACTTGAAGGATCCTGTCAGGCTTTCGGCTCCATGTGAGCTGGCTCTTTCCTGCTATTCCTCAGCCAGATGAATAATGTGGTGTCTTTCTTAGTGCTCGTTACCAAAGAATTCCACATACGATTTTCAATGTGAATCTTTAATGCAACAATGGCATGAAGTGATCTCTTCTCCTACAGTGCTTTGGAAATTATATGAAGAAGGTGATGCCAAGGTACCATACTGACACTGCAATCTCAGTGGATTAACACAACAGACTTTATGACTTTCTCACTCTGCATGTCCAAAACCAGCAAGCCCAGAGCTGTGCTCTGCAAACTCACCTAGGCTTTGGGGGCTCCACTGTAATGTGTCCCTGCCATTTCAGAAAAATAAATCAAGTGGCTGCAGGGTTTGCTGGGGCCAGGAAGGTGGGCCATGAAGAACTCTTACCCCCACCCCCCCAGATTCTACTCCTACTTTCTGGGCAGGTGAGTCTAGGAAACCCAGGAATAGGAAAGGAAGTGTTGAACCATAAGAACTGTCTTTACATCCCAGGAAGTTACTGCTCCTGTAAGGTAGCTCCATGAGCTCAAATGATCACTAGACTTGAAAGCAAGAGACATGATTTTCAACAAATCACTTGGCTTTTCCAGGTCTTAACTTGCAAACCAAGAACATGGGAAGAGGAACCATTAAGATGTTAGAATCTTGGGGCGCCTGGGTGGCTCAGTCAGTTTCACAAATAGGGCTGATCTAAACACTTGTGTGGCAGTCTTTTTGTGAACATTTGTTTTCACTTAAGTAAAGGCTTAGGGGGATGCCTGTGTGGCTCAGTCAGTTGGGTGCCTGACTTCGGCTCAGGTCATGATCTTATGGTTCTTGAGTTCGAGACCTGCGTCGGGCTCTGTGCTGGCAGCTCAGAGCCTGGAGCCTGCTTTGGATTCTGTGTCGTCCCCTCTCTCTGTCTCTCTCTGTCTCTCTCAAAAATAAAACGTTAAAATTTTTTTTAAAAAAATGTTAGAATCTTGTCCTTTCACACAAGGCTCAAGGAGTTTAGACGCTGGGTTTTAATACGTCGTAAGAATTAACTAATAACCCAAAATGGTGCGATGCTAAAACATAATTAGATGTTAAATCCAAAGGAGCCAAGAAACTTGAAGCTTTCCTCGTCCCTCCTTCATTTACTGCTCACAAATATCTTCCACCCAGCAAAAAAGCCTTGAATAGCAGGGCAAACACTATAATGGCTTTCCTTTCCTGTTAAGTTGGAACTGCTTTGTTAAACCATTGTTAAACAAGGATGCTTCCAGAGTTTGGATCCAATTAGGGTCCTCAGAAAATTAAATAGGATTGATGAATGTCTCCTCCTTGTGTGATGTACAATATCTGACACCTAAGAATTTTTTTAATACCAAACAAGAAGATCTATAATATCTAATAAAACCAGGATTCTTCAATGTTTTAGGTGGAAATGGTGTATCATAAAACACCAGGAACTCACAACAAGATGATTCTTTAGAACTCTCAGAATAATAAAGAAAGGGGGCTTCATGATGTTACTTCTCTTGGTAAGTTCTCCACTTGCCACCACCATGCTTGTTGCCATTATGTGGATTTGGGTAAAAAGTGCTGTATTAGAAAATGACCAGAACTGATAGGAAAGACCTAGAAAATTGCTCTAATTTGGGGGTTTATACAATGTTTGAGCATACTTCCTTCTCTAAGGCATAAATAGCCTCGTCTTTGGTTGACTCTCATAATATTGGGAAAGCCCTGTGTCCATTGAAATTAATTCTGTCATGCAAATGATTTCTGCCTTCATTTTGATCACAGGGACCATGGCTAATAGAGGGAAATATAATTAGTATGTTATTACAACTATAAAACTGTATACTGTGTCTGGATTGGGGATTACACCTTAGCTCCAGTATTAAATCCAGGTAAAAATCAGAGGCCATTATCAGGTTTGGCCTGAAATTTAATGCCATGTAACAAGACACTGTTCAAACAAACAGAAGGTATGATGGTTTGCCTGAATAAGGTTCCAAGATACTGTCCCCAAAGTGCTGTCTGAAGAAGCCCACAGACAGTAGTACATCAGTGTTATAGAGAAACAAGAGCAGATTCAGTGTAATGTTACCTACAACTTTTATCAGACTCAACCTCCACATAAATCTCAATGAAGCCATCTGTGTTCATGAAATAGCTAAGAAATGACAGACAGCGATCTGACAGAGAAGAAACTATTTCTAGAATATACTTCTATAATTATATTTCATGTTATTAACACTGAAACAATCTCCTTATAAAAATAAATCACCAAACCAAAAGCAAGAGAGGAAATAGGAAGAAGCAAAAAATCGTGGTATTTCAGAATCTTCGAAAACAAAGGAAGGAGGAGGGAGCTGGGAAGACTTTCTCCTGAGAAAAAGAACAACTTAACGGGTGCATATTATTAAAAAACAATCATTAATCATTCATATTCTCTGGAAACTGCCCTAAATGCAAACAGCCAAGGGAGAGTCATTCACCCAACAAAATCTACTACCTGTCAGTAAAAAGAGAATCTGTGGCATTTGAGCCATGACTCAGTCTATGAAACCCATCCCCCAGCTCGTGCGAAGCTCGACCACAGGCATTTGTGGCCAAGAAGACAGGTGCTCCCCTCTCCTCAATGGCTCCCAGTTTGAAGCTATGGATTCAACCAGAGATGAAGTCAGCTTTTGGCACTCCTTGTCTCCCCCCTTCCACAAGCTGCATGTTCCGGAAGCTATGTTCCAGGCAGATGAGGTCAACAGGACTGAGTCTGTATTCCTCCACCCAGATGTCACCTGGAGGGTAGACGTTCTACCCCAGGCACTGTAGGCAGAGAATACTGGGGCCCTGATCCCCCTCCCCAACTCGTCATAGGCTGGAAGTTCCGCAGTGAGCAAGGCAAGGCAAGAGGAAGCAAATCTGATAGAACTGAAAGGAAAAGTAGGCAACTGAGTGATGATGGTTGGAAACTTTATTACCTCACTTCCAATAATGGGTAGAACAACTTGGCATAAAATCAACAAGGAAAGATAAGACTTGATGAATTCTATACACAAACTAGAACTAACAGCTCTCTCTAGAACAGTCTGACCGCGCTATAGAATACACGTTCTTCTCAGAC
Source organism: Panthera pardus (assembly GCF_024362965.1). Taxonomy (NCBI): domain Eukaryota; kingdom Metazoa; phylum Chordata; class Mammalia; order Carnivora; family Felidae; genus Panthera; species Panthera pardus. The sequence goes on from NW_026526765.1 coordinate 145,850,471, forward strand.
ACAAGTAGCACATCCTCCAGAGCAGACAATATGCTGAACTATAAAACAAATCTCGATATATTGAAAATAGGTGAAATAATAGAAAGTATGTTTCCTGATCACATAGGAATTAAATCAGAAATCAATAACTGAAGGAAATTTGGGAAACTGACAAATATCTGGAAACAAAATGCACTAATAGCCAAGTGGCCAAAGAAGAAATCACAAGGGATATTAGAAAATATTTTGAGATGAATGAAAATGAAAACACAACATAACACAACTTGTGGGCTGCGACTGAATCAGCATTCAGAGAAAAACTTAGAGCAGTGAATATCTATGTTAACAAAGAAGAAGGATCTCAATGAATAACATCATGTTCCATCTTAAGGAACTACAAAAATAAGAACAAATCAAATACAAAGCAAGCAGAAGGGAGCTAATAAAGATTATAGCAGAAACAAATGACATTAAGAATAAAAATATAAGAGAGAACATCAATAAAAACAGAAATTGGTTCTTTGAAAAGATCAACAGAATTGACAAGTCTTTTACTAGATTATAAACCAAAAAGAAGGTAAATACAAAATACCAAAGTCAGGAACAAAATCAGACCTTAGAGAAACAGAAAGAGAATACTATGAATAACTGTATGCCAACAAATGACATAACTTCGATGAAATGGACAAATTCCTATGATGGCCAATTATCAAAACGAACTCAAGAATAAATGGAAAAATCTTTGTAGGCCAATCATCAACAAAAAGATAGAATTAATTATTTTAAAACTTCCCACAAAGAAAAGCCCAGGCCCAGCTGGCTCCACTGATGAATTAATTCTATCAAGTATTCAAAAAAGAATGAATACCAATCCTTTACAAACTCTTTCCCCAAAAAAGAAGAGGGAGGAACACTTTTCAACTTATCCTGTAATGCTAGTATTACCCTGATACAAAGACATCACAGGAAATGAAAACTACAGATTAATATCCCTTATGAATACAGAAGCAAAAATTTCTAAACAAAATACCAACGGAGTGAATCCCACAACATGCTCAAAGTAGTATATACCAAGGCCAAGTGGGAAGTAGATCAGGAACATGAGATTGGCTTAACATCTGAAAATCAATTATAATGACTATATTAATAGCACCAAGAACAAAAATCACACAATCATCACAATGGAGGCCAAAAAAAAGTATTTGACAAAATCCAATACTCACTCATGATAAAAGCATTCAGCTAACTAGGAGTAGAAAGAAACTCAGCCTGATATTTTAAAAATCTTCAGCTTACATCATATTTAATGGTATAAAAAAAAAAAAAAAAGCTTTTGCTCCACTCAAGTTCAGGAACAAAGTAAGAAAGTCTGTTTTCACCATTTCTATTCAACATTGTACTGGAGGTTCTAGTCATAGTAATTAGAAATCAAAAAGAAAGAAGGGGCATCTAGATTGGAAAGGAGGAAGTGAGACTATCTTTATTCACAGATAATATGATCCTGGATATAGAAAATCCTAAGAATTCCACTAAACATTATTAGAACATAAGTTCGGCTAAATTCCAGGGTAAATGATAAATTACAAAAACCTATTAAATTTCTATCCACCAGCAATAAAAAAATATCCAGAAATGAAATTGAGAATACAATTCCTTTTACAATAGCACAAAAAAGAAAAAAAATACTTAAATATACAGTCTGCAAAAGAAATATAAAGCACACCCTTAAAACTATGAAAATGGTTAAAAGAAATTAAAGATCTAAATAAATGGAAAGACATCTCATATTCATAGATCAGAAAACAAGTCACTGTTACGTTGCCCATATGTCTCGAATCGATTTATAGTTTCAGTGAAAGCCATATTAAAATTCTAGCTGGCTTTTTAAAAACAGTAATGCACAAATTGAGCTTAAAATTCATACGTAAAGGCAAGAAACCTAGAAGAACTAAAACAATTTTAAGAACAAACTTAGAAGACTCACATTTCTTTCTTTATTTTTAAAAAAAATTTTTTTAATGTTTATTTTTGACAGAGAGAGACAGAGCCTGAGTGGGGAGGCACAGAGAGAGAGGGAGACACAGAATCTGAAGCAGGCTCCAGGCTCCGAGCTGTCAGCACAGAGCCCGACGAGGGGCTTGAACTCACAGATCATAAGATCATGACCTGAGCCAAAGTCAGACACTCAACCAACTGAGCCACTCCGGCGCCCCAGACTCACACTTCTTTAATTTAAAACTTAACTACAAAGCTGCAGTACTTCATACAGTGGGTCACTGCCATAAAGACAGACATATAGATCAATGAAGGAGAACTGAGACTCCAAAAATAAACCCTTCCAATATGGTCAACTCATTTTGCACAGGGTGTCAAGGTAACTGGATGGGGAAAGAGTAGTCTTCTCAACAAATGGTGCTGTGTGAACTGGGAAGTTGTGCAAAATAATGAAATTGGGCTTGTTCCACACACCATACACAAAATTTAAAGATCAGAGAACTAAAATTATAAAACTCTTAGAAGAAAACAAGAAGTTATGTTGGGCTAGGTAATGGTTTCTTAGAAATGCCACCAAATACTCAAGGGGCAAAAGGAAAAAAAAAAATGGGTAAATCAGATTGTGTTAAAATTTAAAATTTCATGCTGCAAATAATAACATAAAGTAAAATTACAACCCATCAAATAAGAGAAAACATATTCCTGATATATTAGGAAAAAGAATATCTCTCATGAAGAATTTGTATACAGAATATATAAAGAAACCTTATAGCTCGCTAATAAAAAGACAACCCAATTTAAAAATGGGCAAAGGATCTGAACAGACATTTCTCCAAAAAAGATATACAAATAACCAATATATACATGAAATGTTGTCGTTGTTTTACATTTCCATTAGGGAAATGTAAATCAAAACTACAATGAGATATTACTTCACTACATGAGGATGACTATAATAAAAAAAAAAAGAGAGAGAGAGAGACCACATTAAGGGTTGGGAAAAATGTGGAGAAACTGAAATCCTCATATGCCAGTAGGAATGTAAAAATGATGTAGGCATTTTGGTAAACAGTTCAGCAGTTCCTCAAATGGTTAAACATAGCATTACCCTAAGACCCAGATGTTCCACGCCTAAGTATCAACCCAAGAGAAATGAAAAGGTGTGTTCACACAAAAACTTGTACATGAATATTCATAGCAGTGTCATTCATACAAACCAAAAAGTGACCAACAGATGAATGGATAAATAAAATAGGCTATATATATTCATACAATGAAATATTATTCAGCCGTAAAAGGAATGAAATACTGGTATGTGCTACAACATGGATAAAGCCTGAAAACATGCTTAAGAAAGAAGCCAGTTACAAAGGACCACATATTATGTGATTTCATTTATATGAAATTTCCAGAACAGACAAATCTAAAGAGACTAAGAATAAATTAGTGGTCGTTTAGAGCAGAGGAAGTTGGAGAAGGGGAGGTATGGGAAGTGACTATTGAGGGATATGGGCTTCTTTTAGGGGGGGATGAAAATGTTCCAAAATTATATTGTAGTGACGGAGGCACAAACATGGGGACATTCTAAAAAAACAGTAAATTTTACACTTAAAGGGTGAACTGAGATGTGAATTACATCTCAGTACAATTGTTTACATTCTGAAAAGAAAGAAAAGTGTAGAATCTCAGAAAATGCGATTAGTCATGGAGGGGAAGCATCTGAAGAGCTGGATGCGGGGGAAGAAGCCACAGTAGGGTTGCCAAAAAGAGACAGGACGTCTGTGTGGCTCAGTCAGTTAAGCATCCGACTTTGGCTGAGGTCATGATCTCATGGATTTTGAGTTCAAGCCCTGCATCAGGCTCTTTGGAAATGGCAGCACAGAACCTGCTTCAGATCCTCTGTCCCCTATTCTCTCCACACGCCCCTCTCTCTCTCTTTCTCTCTGTCTCAAAATAAATAAACAACCATTAAAAAAATACAGGACACCTGGTTAAATGTACATTTTAGATAAATAACAAACTTCTTTTTTAGTATATGTATACCTCAGATGCTGTGTGGGACCCTTTTTAACAGCAATTATGTTTTATCTATACACGTTTACAGGTACTTTTTAAAGAACTTTTTTTTTTTGGATAGTCAACACATAATGTTACATTATTTTCAGGTGTACAACATAGTGACTCAACAGGTCTATATGTTATACTATGCTCACCACAAGTGCAACTACCATCTGCCACCATAGGGTGCTATCACAATACCATTGACTATACTCCCTATGTTGTACCTTGTATTCCCGTGACTCATTCATCCTATAACTGTAAGCCTGTATCTCCCACTGTCCCTCACCCATTTTGTCTGAACAAAGATGTGGTAAATATATACTGTGGAATATTACTCAACCATAAAAAAGGATAAGCTCTTGGGGCACCTGGGCGGCTCAGTTGGTTGAGCATCTGACTTCAGCTCAGGTCATGATCTCACAGTTTGTGAGTTTGAGTCCCACATCAGGCTCTCTGCTGTCAGCATGGAACCCACTTCAGATCCTCTGTCCTCCTCTCTCTCTCAAAAATAAAATAAACATTAGGAAAAAAAGAAGATCTTGGATTTGCAACAATACGGATGGACCTAGACAATAATCTGCTAAGTGGAGTAAGTCAGACAAAGAAACAATACCGTAAAATTTCACTTATATGTGGAATCTAAAAAACAAAACAAATAGATAAACAAAAAGCAAAATCAAACCTATAAATATAGAGAACATGGGGCATATTTTTATGCTAAATTTGTGCCTTTCTTTGCATTTATGTTTGCTAACTATGGCAACACCAACCCAGTGGACAAAGCTAGCTAATGAAATATCTAGACAATCAGCTGGTGGTTTGTAAAGGCTAGGAAGTTGGGAAAAGCTCTAAGAGATGGAGACCAGGACAGAAGGAGAGGACTTGGGGCAAAGGCTGGACAAGCCTACAGCAACAGTTGTTTAGAGGATGCCGTAACTCCGTTTTAAAGCATCACGTAAAGAAATTCCTAAAGATACACATCCACTATGGGTGGAACATAGGATGGTTTGAGTTCTTGGCTGCACATTTCATGATACAAACAGTCAAGAACCTCCCTAAACAATATGAAGATGATTTCCTAACATATGACCATGGGTAATAGTTACAAGAACCTGCCTGATGCTTTTCTATGGAACCTCTACAAAGCATAAGGTCCTATATTCTTATCCCTGATGACCCTGAGACATTGCTAAGGCAGCTACCATGAGAAATCTTCTTCAAAGGAAGAGAAGAGAAATAGCACTCTCACTGCTAGCTGAAATCCTCAGAAACAACAGAATGAAAAAGGAAAAGCTGCTGAAGTCCACGAGTGAGTAGTCCCCAAGAACTTGGAAATAAGGGTGGATGCCCTCAGAATTAAACTAGCAAAATCTACCCTGAGTCACTGTGATTTACCACTTGGGGGAGTGAACCAAGAGATGGCTTGGAATGTGTCACTGAAACATTAGAGGACAATCAAAAAGTTCAATCAAAGGGATATCAGGGTGACCTCCAGGAGGTAGACATGGGAGAGTCATTTAGAATGAAGTATAGGGGCGCCTGGGTGGCTCAGTCTGTTAAGTGGCCAACTCTTGGTTTTGGCTCAGGTCATGATCTCAGGTTCATGGGTTTGAGCCCTGTGTCGGGCTCTGCACTGACAGCATGGAGCCTGCTTATGGTTCTCTCCCTCCCTCCCTCTCTGCCCCTTCCCTGCTCAGGCTCTCTTTCTCTCTCAAAATAAATAAATAAACTTAAAAAATTTTTAAGAAGAATGCAAGTATAATGGAATTTGTCAAACACAGAAGCCTAAATAAATACAAAAAGAAAAGCTGGCAGTGTCTGTTAAAGCAATGTCCTAAAAGGTACACATCTTGGTTAAGCATACAGAAGTATTATGATTGATTTGGTGGGTCAGCTCTCCAGGAGCTTTGCTAAAGAGACGAAAATGTACTGGTCAGGCTCACCTAAGTACTCAGATCACTGTAAATTAATAGCCTACCTTGTGGCTTGTGTACATCAACCTCTGAGCTTGGTTCAATGTGACTCCATCCCGGAAAGGCAGATCCACGGTTACCACTTTACTAAACCAATCTGGCTAGTGATTCACAAGTAGGGTTTCACAGTCTGCAACACTTAAGGCCATCTTCCAGGCTGTGATGAATGGCCCAAGGAAAGCCTTCGGTGTCCCATCCAGTTAGCCAGCCAACCTTCCTAGGGCAATGCCTTGATGCCCACCTCCTTCAAACAAAAATTCAGAGTTCCTAGGCCAAAGGACATTCCCTAAATGATTTTAGAGGCTACAGTTTCCTACTTATTGCAAGCCAACACCCCAAGGTTTGGGGATGCTTTGGATGGAAAAGCAAATGCCTCAGATACCAGATCACCACTGGCAAGGCGGTAATAGATCTCAAACAATAGTTCCTAAGCTCTTCCCAGTCTTGATTTTCAGCCTTCACCCAACCTCCAAAGACTCTCAGAAGCGTACGCCATGTATACACTCTGAAAGATAAAGTTTAAATTTATGAATAACTCAGTTCGTACAAGAACAACAAGCAGCACTGAGCATTTGTAGAGCGGCAGATACTCTGCTCTGTCCTTTACATTTAGGTCTTGACCTGTTCTTACTGAAAGAATCAAAGACTTTCCCATGGGTGTGTTTGGAGCGCTTCAGCTCCAGTCTGCGCTATCCAAAAAGACTGTGTTGCTAGCTTCATGATTTCATCCTACAGTGTTCCAATTGTCTACTTGAGAGTCAGCAACCTTGGGTTCCATGAGTATAGAAGGAGGCTGTGGACATTAATAGCTCACACCCTCTCTGACTCTCTTCCTGCTCTCATCAATATCTAAACAAAATCGCTACACACATATGAAAAGACCATGACTACCCCCTTACAGTTTTCCTCTCTTAATTTATTTCAATTATTATTGAATATTTCATAACTACACGAGTAAAGATGGTGATTTTTTAATGTTTTTTTTTTTGAGAGAGAGAGAGAGACAGAGTGCAAGTGGGAGAGGGGAAGAGAGAGAGAGGGAGACCCAGAATCCAAAGCAGGCTCCAGGCTTTGAGCTGTCAGCACAGAGCCCAAAGTGGGGCTCAAACTCACAGACCCCGAGATCATGATGAGCTGAAGTCGGACGCTTAACTGACTAAGCCACCCAGGCACCCCAAGATGGTGATATTTTTAAAGATTTATATACTTATCACTCAGAATCAATGAAAGTTAACACTGGATATTTACTCTTATTTTACAAAAATATACTAAAGATACAGTGGAAGCTCACTATATATTATTTCAAGTTTTCTTATATTTCTACATTTTATTTTTATTATTATTTTTTTAATGTTTGTTTATTTTTGAGACAGACAGAGCATGAGCAGGGGAGGGGCAGAGGGGGGGGGGGGGCAGACACAGAATCCAAAGCAGGCTCCAGGCTCTGAGCTGTCAGCACAGAGCCAGACACGGGGCTTGAACTCATGGACCACGAGATCATGACCTGAGCCGAAGTCGGACATGTAACGCACTGAACCACCCAGGCGCCTCTTATATTTCCACATTTTAAAATTTCCATATTAATAAACAACATACAAAATATTGTTTGTGTTTGTAAAAGTAGACAAATGATCTAATACGATCCATATGCTTCACAACTTGCTCTTTATCACTCAACATTTTTTGAACTGTACCAACACTGAGTCATATAGCTTATTACTCTTAAAAACTTCAATTATATGAACATTCAGCTTATTACTCTTAAAAACTTCAATTATATGAACATGCCACCACTTATTTATCTATTCATCAATTTGATTCCTGAGGGTATGGTGAGGGTGCTTTCAATCTTGGTGATTGCAACAGAGCGGCCACGGAGAGACATAAAATTCTCTTGTATCTTCACTGGAAGCAGGATTGCTACATCATAAGGAATGTAATTCTTCAGTCTGTTTTGTGAGGATTGATTTAGTTAATATATGAAAGTGATTAGCAGTGCATGTCAGGGAACAAGCTACTGGTTGAGGCGCAGTGGCTACAGACATCTTACATTTTGATGTAGGCTATCGATCTTGGTCTTTTTTTTTTTTTTTTTTTTTTTTTGTATCTTGTCTTAGAGAATTCCCTCCCTACTGTGATGTTAGATATTCTTCTACGCATTTTGGTTAAGTTTCTGAACTCTTGTTTTTCACTTTGAGATCTCTAGTTCATCTGAAACTTATTTTGGTGTGTGCTCTGAGCTAAAATAGTGGCTTTTTATTAAAGATAAGCAATCATCACAATAACACCTTATCCCAGTGGATTCGCAGTGCTTGTCTTTATCATATTCCAAGGTTCCGTGTATGTGTGGCTGTTTCCTGGCTCTCCAATTCACACCACTGGGATAAACATTCAAGTTCCTAACCTCAGGGAGCCCTAGTTTCATTGATAAAGAGGAGATAATATCATACCTATTTCATCAGTTACTGTGAAAATTAAGTAAATTAACATATGCAGAGTGCTTAGAATAGTGTCTGGTATGGAATGAGTAAAATACATGAGTTAGCTACTGTAATGGTTAACTTTATGTCTCAGTTTCACTGGACCATGGGGTACTCAGATAACTGGTCAAACATTATTCCAGATGAGTCTGTGATAGCGTTACTGGCCAAGATGAACATGTGAATCTGGACCTGTGTGAAGCAGAAGCCCTTTCTAACATGCATGGTTCTGACCTAATCAGGTGAAGACTTGAATAGAACAAAAAGGCTGAATAAGAAGGAACTTCTTATAAGAAGGGCTGTTGAGCTGGGACATTGGTTTTCTGCACTCAGGCTGGAATTCATATCATCTGCTCTCTTAGTTCTTAGGCCTTTGGAAGCAAAATGGAGCCATCCCACTGACTTTCCTGGGTCTCCAGCTTGCTGACTGCAGATTGTGGCACATCTCAGCCTCCATTATCATGGGAGCGAATTCATTATGTTCAATCTCAATCAATCAAAATCTCTCCCATCCTCCCTCTCCTCCTTCCCCTACCAGTTCCATTTCCCTGGAGAACCTTACGTGTATATTACTTTCTGATTTTTGATACTGCAAGTTTTCTTCATCTTTTCAAAGTTTTTCTTCACTTCCTCAGACCTTCCCTCTTTCATGTGACTTTTGGAATCAGCTTTACAAATTCCTCAAAGGTACCCTGGGGGATTTCAATCAGAAATGCACTCAGATCACAGATTTAGGAGAATAGAAATTTTAATAATACTGGATCTGACTTCCATGATTAGCTTCTATCCCCCCTCTTTGAGTTTTCTTTTATTTTTCCAATTAAATATTCTAATTTTCCACATGAGGAACTTAATACAGGTTTCTATTAGATCTATTCCTAGTTACCAGTTTTTTTCACTATTACGGATGAAATTGTATTTTACAAATTCATTTTTAATTTGTTACTGCACAGGATCCTGTCAGGTCTTGTATATGGATCTTGCATTCAACATGCTTGCTTGAATTTTTTATTGTTGTTAATAACTTATTTGAGTAGTACCCTGAATGTTCTGTGTACCGGCTGTTTAGACTGCAGTATATACCAGGACTGTTGCTCTGTTTTCCTACCCTTATACATTTTTACTATTCTTATCTTTTTGCATTAAGACTTGTAACAACACATGCAGAGAAGGGGAACTCTTTTGCACTGCTGGTGGGAATGCAAACTGTTGCAGCCACTCTGGAAAACAGGATGGAGGTTCCTCAAAAAACTAAAAATAGAACTACCCTATAACCCAGCAGTTGCACTACTAGATATTTATCCAAGGGATACAGGGATGCTGTTTCGAAGGGGCACATGCACCCCAACGTTTATAGCAGCACTATCCATAATAGCCAAAGTATGGAAAGAGCCCAAATGTCCATCGATGGATGAATGGATAAAGAAGTTGTGGTATATATATACAATAGAGTATAACTCAGCAATCAAAAAGAATGAAATCTTGCCATTTACAACAACGTGGATAAAACTAGAGGGTATTATGCTAAGTGAAATTAGGCAGAGAAAGACAACTATCATATGATTTCACTCATATGTGGAATTTAAGACACAAAACAGATGAACATAGGGGAAGGGAAGCAAAAATAATATAAAAACAGGGAGGGGGACAAAACAGAAGAGACTCTTAAATACAGAGAATGAACTATGGGTTGCTTGAGGGTTGTGGGTGGGGGGTGGGCTACATGGGTAAGGGGCATTAAGGAGGACACTTGTTGGGATGTTATATGTAGCCCTGGGTGTTATATGTAGGGGATGAATCACTGGATTCTACTTCTGAAATCATTATTGCACTATATGCTAACTTGAATATAAATTTTTAAAAAATAAATCAATAAAAAGACTTCTAATAAGACTTTAATACTGGCCTATTATCAATGTCCTATCCTTCTGAGACACATGAAGAATGTATATGATGTAAAGATAATGTTTGCCTTCAGTGCCCCTAGAAACATGCTCTAAGAAATAGGTCTGCAGCCATTTGTCTAGTTCATTGCTGTGATCTGAAAGAATTAAGAGGGCCAAGTGATTATAGCCTGGACTGAGTCCCTAAGTTAAGCCCCATTATACCAGGAAGACGGGGCCTCTATCACCCTATTTACATTTCAAATGGTATGAATGCCAGACCTTGAGCACACATATTTCTAGGTCTTAAAAGCAAGAAACACCAGCCATTTCTACTACCCCTGGAAAGACGTATTTGCATTTCAAAGGTAAGACTGAGAATCCAGGATTCTTTCTATCCCCTTCAAATGAGTAAAAAAATGTATTTCTTTTCTCGCTTGAGGGGAGGAGAGTGGCCACCTCTCTCCTATATATAAATAAAATAAACCCATTGTTCTCCATCCCTCACCTATCAAGTATCCAGGCTATTTGTGGAAAAGGTTCCTCCACCTGGTTTTTACTGTGTTACCCAAGGGGTGAAAAGGAAAGGAGAAGTGTGCCCTTATCATTTACTACAAGGTGATAAAAAATAAATCTGTCTCTCATCTAGAATATCTCATAGGTCATTCAAGATACAATTAATAAACATAAATGTTAAAAATCTATAACATTAGGGGTGCCTGGGTGGCTTAGTCAGTTAAGCATCCGACTTTGGCTCAGGTCATGATCTCATGGTCCGTGAATTCGGGCCCTGTTTTGGGCTCTGTGCTGACAGCTCGGAGCCTGGAGCTTGGTTCGGAGTCTGTGTCTCTCCCCTTTTTCTCTCTGCTCCTCCCCTGCTGCTCTGTCTTGCTCTCTCAAAAATAAATGCTAATTTTTTTTTTAATTTATAACATTAATAGATTTTTCTAATGTTAAATCACTTCTGCCTTCCTGACCCAAACCCTAATTGATGATGATATATGTTCAATTTTAAACATGTTTTAAATTTATTTAAGTAATCTCTACACCCAATATGGGGCTCAAACTCATGACCTTGAGATCAAGAATCCCATGCTCTTCTGACTGAGCCAGCCAGGGACCCCAATTTTAAACATTTTTAGTTTGACTCAGGTCATGATCTCAGGGGTCAAGGGGCTCAAGCCCAGCACTGGGCTCTGCACTGGGCATGGAATCTACTGAAAATTCTCTCTCTCTCCCTCTGCCCCTGTCCTCTGCTCATGCTCTCTCAAATAAACAAACAAACATTTTTAGTTTGGATGAAGCAAATTTTTTTTTTTTGAGAGAGAGAACACAACAGGGGAGAAGGGCAGAGAGAGAGAGAGAGAGAGAGAGAGAGAGAGAGAGAGAGACTCTTAAGCAGGTTCCACACTTGGCATGGAACCCCATGCAGGCTTGATCTCACAATCATGAGATCATGACCTGAGCCAAAATCAAGAGTCAGACACTTAACCAATTGAGCCGCCCAGGTGCCTCTGAAGTAACACCTTACTTAGAACTTCTACCTCAACGTTAACATGGAGACTGTCTTGTGATTTTATTTCCTTATCTTATCAAGTTTGGTATTAAGGTTGTACTGGCTTTATAAATGGTTATTAATGGTAGTTTCAGCTTCTTTCTCTCTGACACTTTGCACAAAATAAAAACCACCTGTCCACTGAAGGACTGTTTTACTATATTCTGTAACACCACCTGCACCCGGTGTCTTGATGAGGGGGGAGAGAAAAGGGCAACGGATTCACAAATCTTTAGTGCTTGTAGTTTAAGTCAATTTTTATCATGCGTAGTTTCCCAATAAATTGTCCATTTCATTTGTGCTTTCAAAATTACTATCATAAACTTTTACCGTAGATTCTAAGACCAGTATAATTATACTTGTGAACTTCCTGTGCACACAGGCATCTTCCTGGCTTTGCATCAACTTTTGTTTCTGGGATCTTTCTTTTCTGGCTTTTGAATTCATATTGATTGATTGATTGATTGATTGATTGACTGACTGACTTGCTGTTATATTGTATCCAGCCTCTGATGTGTCTGGAACAGGAGTGACATTTCTGGTTTCAGCTCACTCTTTCATATTGACCAGAAAACCTGACTTTATTTTTCTCTCAGGGACTGTTTTTAGCCCCTTTTCTCAACTTTTTATTCCAATTTCTAATGAGCTAATATGTGCAAAATATATTTTCTACTATCAAGTACTGTCAACTACAATCCAGAAGTTTTTCATCCAAATTTTCTCAGATTACCATACTGTAGCCAAATGACCAGGATTATCTAATGATACCAAATTCCTAGGCAACAGAAACACACACACACACACACACACACACACACATTTATAAACATGTACTTATTTAGTACAGTTGGTCACAAAACTAAACCATAATTTTCCAATAAGAGATGACATTTAAGAAAGCAGAAATCACACAATTCTTCAATCAAATGAAAGAGGAAAGAAACTGAATAATTACTTAACAACATGAAAAGTACACAGAAGGGAATAGTATCAATTAGGTTATGCTCATTCTGCCCTAAAAATGTAGGCCGCAGCTACCAAGTTCATCTGAACTATCACCTGCCAATCAAAATTTTCAACTGTTGTTGTAATGAAGTCATCATTCTGTTTGAGCCTGTTCTCAGGTCTTCTACCAGGTCAAACCGAAAAGTTTTACCCAAATCAGCTGATAAGCACCTGGTTCACATTGGCCCCTTCTTGCTCTTGGTGAAATTCCTTGAACTCAGAGCAATCGTCTAAGTTTTGTTGATGGATAAAACCCAAGTCTCATCTCCTCACTGAATCAATCATGATCTTATTTTTCAAGATGAGCATAATCTTGGTCTATAATAATATCCACATATAAGGATGAATAGAATCTCAGATTTGGGAATTGTGGTTAGCTTTAACTTGTTTTGGAAGACTCAATTTAGGCCAAAAAGAGTTAAATAACTTGCATGGGGGCACATCCATGTAGGTAATGACAGAGCAACCTTGGACTTATTTCTACTTACTCCTGGTCCTGTGCTTTTCCCCTTGTTTCAAATCCGCCCCACCCCTTTTCCTTTTTCCCTTTTTAAAAAAATGTTTATTTATTTTGAGAGTGTGAGTGGGGGAGGGGCAGAGAAAGAGGAAGAGAGAGAATCCCAAGCAAGCTCTGCACTGAGATCAAGAGTCGGACGCTTCACTGACTGAGCCACCCAGGCAGCCTTCCTTATTCCCTTTTTCTTTTTTCTTTCTTTCTTTCTTTCTTTCTTTCTTTCTTTCTTTCTTTCTTCCTTTATTTCTTTCTTTTTTAATGTTTATTTATTTTTGAAAGAGAGAGAAAGAGCATGTGGGGGGGGGAGGGGCAGAGAGAGAGGGAGACACAGAATTCCAAGCAGGATCCAGGCTCCAAGCTCAGCACAAAGCCCGACGTGGGGCTCCAGCCCACAAACTATAAGATCACAACCTGAGCCAAGATAAGAGTCAGACACTTAACCTACTGACCCACCCAGGTGCCCTCCTTTTTCCCTTTTAAACTTCAGCGATCTGAATCACCTAGAAAATAGTATGAGATGCTGGGGCACCTGAGTGGCTCAGTTGGTTAGGCATCCGACTTCGGTTCAGGTCCTGATCTCACGGTTTGTGAGTTTGAGCCCCACATCGGGCTCTGGGGTGACAGCTCAGAGCCTGGAGCCCACTTCAGATTCTGTGTCTCCCTCTGTCTTCCCCTCCACTGCTTGCACTCTGTCTCTTGCATTGTCTCAAAAATAAATAAACATTAAAAAAATTTTAAAAAAAAGAAAATAGTATGAGATGCTCATGAGAATTAACAGCCATGCTTATTTGCCAACAATCAACCATCTTTCTAAAAACTGAAATAAAGGCTTATGTTGCAGCACTTAAAAGCTGAAAACAGCTTTACTAGATGCAAGAAGATTTATGGTTCCTTTTAATTAAAAATTTTTTATAAACAAGACGTTAAAATGATTGCTAACTAATGCACAGACAGGTGACCAAGAAAAATTACACACAATGAATATTATACCTGTTACAAATCAAATCCAAAAGGAATCACTTTAGGGATAATATGAAATCTCAGAAGTTTTGGTTAATCTGGTAAGGAGAAAAGGGGTAAGTAACTAACATTATTTGAATGTTTATCTTATGCCAAGAGAGTGGTGAGCATCTTGGGTCATTGAGCTCAGTTCATCCTAAAACAAAAGGGAATACTAGCACTTCAGTAGCAAGTTATTATGACCTAATTTTCAAAATATCAGTATATATCCTTAAATATAAGCAAGCATTCTTAACAAATGTCACCACAGAGAACCATACTATACTAAAGTATAACTCATATCGGGCATGACAAACTTTTTTCAAAAATTCTGAAAAAAATGGAATATAGTTTGTTTAAATTGTAGAATTTGCAATCAAAACGTCTTTCAGGGACTCCTGGGTAGCTCAGTCGGTCAAGCATCTGACTTCGGCTCAGGTCACCCACGGTTCGTGGGTTCAAGCCCAGCCCTGTGCTGACAGCTCAGAGCCTGGACACAGATTCTGTGTTTCCCTCTTGCTCTCTGTCCCTCCCCCTCCCGCACTCGCTCACTCTCTCACTCTCTCTTAAAAATAAATAAACTTTTTTTAATTTAAAAATTAAAAAAAAAAACATCTTTCAGTTCCAAACATTTTTTTTTTCTTTTTGTCTATCTTCTTATAATGTTTTGATCTGCCTGAGTTGCTTTATTTGCCTGGCATTGCCAAGAATTTATCAACACTGTTACCAATCTGATAACATTTTTGGATTTTACCAATTACAAAATCACTTTTGAATTCCTCACCAATCAAAGCATTGCCAAAGGCTCCGGGCAGTCCCAGTGGTCTATAGTATTTATGTATCAGCTAAGCGAAGTCTTGAAAACACAATGGTACTCTGAGCCCTTTGAGTAAAGATGAGCTCTTCAGCTTTCACAATCCTTAGGAGCAAAGTGAAACATCTAAGTAACTTAGAAGGCTGCAGCTGTAAGGACAGGGAAGGGGAAGTGAGCTGAAATCCAGTGGAAGGAACACTAGACTGAAGGCATTTACTTACTTACTTATTTATTTATTTAATGTTTGTTTATTTTTGAAGAAGAGAGAGAGAGAGCACACATGTGCATGCGTGAGAGGGGGAGGGGCAGAGAGAGAGGGAGACACAGAATCCAAAGCAGCTTCCAGGCTGAACTTTCACCACAGAGCCTGACATGGGGCTCTAACTCATGAGCTGTGAGATCATGACCTGAGCCTAAGTTAGATGCTTAACTAACTGAACCACCCAGGTGCCCCTAGACTGAAAGTTTTTAGACCATGGCTGAGACCTAATTCCATCATTACCAAGGGGTATATCCTCTGGCATGTTATCATACTTTTACAGTACTTAATTCTTACATTAGAAAAGAAAAAAAAAGTTTAAAATCAATAACCTATTTTTTTCACCTTCAAAATCTCTAAGAAGAGCAAAGCAAACTCAAAATAGAAGGAAGAAAGTAGTACAGAGCAGATTTTCAAAAAAAAAAAAAAAATCAATGACATGGAAAATAAGGAAACAACAGAAAAAGTTTAAAAACCTAACAGTTAGTTTTCTGAAAGATCAACAAAATATAAAACCACCTAGCTAGTCTAGGGGCACCTAGGTGGCTCAGCCGGTTAAGCGTCTGACTTCGGCTCAGGTCATGATCTCACAGTCCATGAGTTCAAGCCCCATGTCATGCTTTGTGCTGACAGCTCAGAGCCTGGAGCCTGCTTCAGATTCTGTGTCTCCCTCTCTCCTTGTCCCTTCCCTGCTTGCACTCTCTCTCTCTCTCTCACTCCCTCTCTCTCTCTCAAAAATAAATAAACATGAAATAAAATTTTTAAAAAAAGAAAGAAAAGAAACCATTGTGATTCATTCTATTAATATAATCAATGAGAAAAATGTTATGAACATTCCAACGGATGCAGAAAAAAATATTTCACTAAATTCAACATAGTTAATAATACAATAGTCTCAACGAACCAAGAAAAAAAAGAGAGGTTCGCATTCTGATTAAGAGAATCTACAAAAAAACCCACAGCTGACATTATGTTTTGTTACAAAGTATTAATGCTTTCCCCCTAAGTTATGGAACAAGAAAATAATACCCCATCTCAAAACTTCTATTCGACATTGCACTGAAAGTTGTAACCATTGGAATAAGTTAAGAAAAATGAATAAAAGTCATAACCATCACTTGTGTTACCACGTGCAAATGTCATAACTGTTTATGTAGGCAATCCTACAGAATTGAAAAAAACTACTAGAAACTAATCAGTGAATTTAGCAAGGTTGGGAGATACAAGGCTAATATAAAAAAAATCACTTATATGTTAATAGCTAGCAGTCAGAAATGAGGTTCGAAAAATAATTTTTTACAATTGTGCAAAAAAACATAAAATATTTAGGAATAAATTTTAAAAAGAGCATGAAAATCCTCTACACTCAAAACAATAAAATATTCCTCTAAGAAATTAAGGAAAACCAAAAGAAATAAAAATTATGTAATTTTTTTAATGTTTATTTTTTATTTGCGAGAGAGAGAGAGTGCATGCAAGCGGGGGAGAGGCAGAGACGGAGCGGGGGGACAGAGGATCCGAAGAGGACTCTGTGCTGACAGCAGTGAGCCCAATGAGGGGCTCAAACTCACAAACCACAAGATCATGACCTGAGCTGAAATCAAGAGCAGCCAACTGAGCCACCAAGGTACCCCAAGAAATATGTAATTTTTAAAGTCTCAATATTGTAAAGACATAACTCGTTCTCTACAGAATCACTGGAGTTTCATCATAATGCAGTGATTTTTGTGAAATTAAAGAGATCATTCTGATTTTATACAGAAATATAAAGAACCATGAATCCATAGTAATATAGTTACAAAAGAGTGATGTTGAAGAAGTTACACCACCTGATTACTATAAAACAAAGATCAACAGACACATTTAGAAAGTAGACCAATGAAACAAAATAAAGAACTCCTAGGTAGACCCATACCTCTAAGGCCATTTGATCTTTAACAATGATGCCAAAGTACGTCAAAGGGGGGAAAGATTATCTTCAATCAAGGGTCCTATAATAAATGGATACGCATACTTTTAAAAAAAGAACAGAAGCCCTGACCCCACACCACACACACACACACACACACACACACACACACACAAATTAATTTGAGGTGGATCATAGATCTGAACATAAAAGCCATAGAGATTTTGGAAGAAAACACAGAAGGTCTTTGAAATTTAAAGGTAAGCAAAGATTTCATAAACAGGAAACAGAAAGCAAGAAAACATTGATAAATTGGACTTTATCAAAATTAAGAAATTTTGGCTCAACAAAGGATATCACTAGCAAAATGCATACACACTCTGCACAAAGGTAAATAAATGCACAAAGGACAGCTATCCAGAACATAAAAGAACTACAACTCAATAATAAAAAAATAAGCACTCTAACAAAAAAAAAAAAAAAAGGCAAATTATTTGTGAAGACTTCACAAAGTAAGAAAACAAGTAGCTGACAAACACATTTAAAAGCACTCAGTATCTGGGGCGCCTGGGTGGCTCAGTCAGTTGAGCATCTGACTTCAGCTCAGGTCATGATCTCATGGTCCATGAGTTCAAAACCCAGCATCAGGTTCACTGCTTTCAGTATAGAGCTTGCTTTGGATCCTCTGTCCCTGTCTCTCTCTGCCCCTCCTCCACTCTCATCCTCTCCCTCAAAAATAAATTAAAAAAAAAAAAAAGCACTCAGTATCTAAAGTACAGCATAAGAAAGTGGATAGTATTGGAATAACATTGTATAGTGACAGATGTCAGCTACCCCTGTGATGAGTGCAACTTCAGTACTAAGTATTTACCCAAGAGAAAAGAAAAACATACGTCCACAAAAAGACTTGCATGAAAGCATGCATAGCAATTTTATTCACAGGATCAAAAACTGGAAATGGCCAGTGTCCATTAACAAGAAAATGGATACATTGATATATTCACACCAAGGAATACTACCCAACAAAAAGGAACCAAGTATTGATACGAGTTGCATGGTTATAGATCTCAAAAACATTTTACTGAGTGAAAGAAGTGTTAAAAAAGTACATACTATACGATTCCATTGATAGGATGTTCTAGAATTGGCAAATTGAACAGGACAAATTCAGATCAGTGGCTGTCTCTGAGGGGTTTGTGGCTGAGTAATGGGTCGAGGGAACTTTTTGCAGTGATGGCAATATTCTGTATCTTATTAGGGGTTTAGGTTGAAGAGATACATGCATTGTTGGAACTTATCTAATGGTACATTCAAGTATTGTGCATTTGGTATCCTTAAGGTTTGTCCATTTAACTGTATATAAGATTAATCTAAAAAAAAAAAAAAAAAGAACCATGGCCCTTGGGTGGCTCAGTAGGTTAAGCATCCAATTTCGACTCAGGCCATGATCTCACGGTTTGTCAGTTCGAGCCCCACATCAGAGCCTGCTTCAGATCCTCTGTCTCCCTCTCTCTCTGCCCCTCTCCCATTCATGTGGTGTGCATGCTCTCTCTCTCAGAAATAAACATATAAGTAAATAATAAATAACTAAATTATAATATTGTTAAATTAAAAAAAGAACCATAAAAAATATGAATAGGCATACTAAAGTATGGTGGTGGGGAGCTTTAGTGATGTCTTCAATTTACTTTAAAATGAAATAAAAAATACAGTAAATTGATGGATATAAAGAAATAAGCATGGTGGGTACTTATGGGATAAGGCTAATATAATGATAACTTTATAATTAATGGGTTAATTCTCACTGAAAAACTCTTTCATCCTTTCTATATGTTTGACAAATTTTAAATATTGGAAATATGGTTAAGACCTACTTTATTTGGAAGGTATAATAATCATGAATTTGATACATTTTCAGGAACCCTGCCACCCCCTAGTATTTTTTCTTCAAATTACTTAGAGTGACATTAATCATTAAAAGATGTTAGCTTTCAGAATACACAATATTAACTCCAATTTCTTATTCCTGTTCACATAATTTTATTTTCTCCATTTAAATCTGTGATCCATTTGTTTTCTATAAATTCTATCGATAATGTTGCAGAGTATAAAACACAGAATGATAACCTAATGGCCTTCTCAGAGGACAAAAATCTTAATATTTAAGGAATACTTTGGTCAAAGAGATGAGAGTGGTTCAGAAACCAATTTCAACAGACAAAATGAAATCATGATCTCTTGAGATCCTTCCTATCAAAGTTAAGTCTTACAATTTCTATATTAAAAGAGGGACTAATTCTATTGAGAAGAAGTTAATTAGTTTTGGTGAAATATTTAAGTGGTAGCAGCAACATTAGAAATTATAGATCAAATATTTATTTTGGATGGCATTCTGCTTGACAATGTAGTCAGCAGCTAGAATGAAATTAAATCAAAATTAAATTAAATCTGGGTACCTTATTAAAAAATGATTATAATAATGGTAAAGAAGAGATCCCACCCCAATAATTATGACATGCAATGTTTAATATGAATTGTGGATAGAACTTCCCAGAATTTTTTTTTCAATTTTTTTTAACGTTTATTTATTTTTGAGACAGAGAGAGACAGAGCATGAACAGGGGAGGGTCAGAGAGAGGGAGACACAGAATCCGAAACAGGCTCCAGGCTCTGAGCTGTCAGCACAGAGCCCGAGGAGGGGCCCGAACTCACGGACCGCGAGATTGTGACCTGAGCCGAAGTCGACCGCTTAACCGACTGAGCCACCCAGGCGCCCGGAACTTCCCAGAATTATAGCCACCTCTAGCTGATTTAAAATCAATGAGGGGTGCCTATGTGGTTCAGTCCTTTAAGTAGCCAGCTTCGGCTCTGGTCATGATCTCCAGGTTCACAAGTTCGAGCCCCACGTCAGGCTCTGTGCTGACAGCTCAGAGCTTGGAGCCTGCTTCAGATTCTGTATCTTCCTCTCTCTGCCCCTCCCCTGCTCATGCTCTGTCTCTCCCTCTCTCAAAAATAAATTAAAACAAAAATTTTAAAATAAATAAATAAATACAATAAAATCAATGAATATAAGAGCTTATTAACACCACATAACTCCTTTTTTTGGATCCTAATTCTAACAAACAAATTTTAAAATGACATTTCTGATATTATTGGGGAAATTTCAATGGCGTAAGTCTCAGGAGACATTAAGGAATTAGTGCTAATTCTTTTATATGTGATAATGGCATCTGGTAATCTTAAAAAAAAATCTCTGGGGTGCGTGGTACCTCAGTCAGTTAAGCATCCAACTCTTGGTTTCAGCTCAAGTCATGACTCATGGTTTCATGAGTTTGAGCCCTAAGTGGGCTCTGTGGTGAGAGTGATGAGCCTGCTTGGGATTTTCTCTCTCCCTCTCTCTATGCCCCTCCCCAACTCTCAATGTCTCTGTCTCTCTAAAAATAAATAAATAACCTCTAAAAAAATTCTGCTGTCAAAATAGTATAAAGTGTCTGATAGTTATTTCCCTAGTCCACTCTACTTGTGGAGATCCTACAAGCACAACTGGGTAGTTTTGATTTGTGTAGAGGATGCTGAGATACACTAGCTTTAGGACTAAGCCTCTCATTTCCCCAGCTGCGGGAAGGCTGCCTGCTGACAACCCACAGTTGAGTCCCTTCATGGAAACTGACACCCCACTGAAAGCCCTGCCTAGTCTAAGGTTACACACAACTCTGTTGAGGAAGCTAACATTCAATGACTGATTGAAAACAAAACCCATCACCTTGCTTTCATTAGGGACAATTCCAAAAGTCCATCTCAGGTTAGTGCTCCCTCCAGGACTGGCTTGGCCTCTGTTACAACCCCATCTAAGCTCAGCTTCTTCCTTTGCCCAGTTCTGTTTCGCTCACTTTATTAAGAGTGTTGCTCCCAAGAGCAGTCCCCAACTCATGCATACAAATCTTCATCTCAGAGTCTGTTTCAGAGTTCCTTTCTAAGGTAGCCAGAGACAGGGTACCAAAAAGTAGCACAATTCTTCCTCTACAAAAGAGGAAGAGAGCAAAAATAATACTCTCTTCTCCACTTGGCTCTGAGGGCTCTTCCCTTGCCAACCATCAGTCCTAATCAGCCACTAGAGCCTTCACTGAAGCAATCCCAGTTGCCAAAAGTAACTCCAGTACCTCTTCAAGGTCACGCACAAGCATCTAGAATGTTTCCCTGATCCCACGTCTGTGCAAAAACTGCTTCAGGACATCACACCACATCACATCACATCACACCACACTGAGATGTCCTGAATTCCAAGATCCTAGGGACAGATAATCAACTTGGTTGGAGCAGAGAAATTTTATAGTTCATGTCAAGCCTGAGCAAACCTCTGATCTCCATTTCTTTCAGTATTAAAGATATACTCTGCCAACCACTTTAGGCCAAGTATACTTCTCCATCCTCTGCTCTAAAAATCTTACATTGTGAAATCAAGAATTGAGCTTGGATAAAGGCCTGAAGGTAGAAACCTTCAACCTCATTGGTTGATGACAACTCTAGCATTTTACAATAACACTACCTGTGATTTCTTTCTTTAAATGTCTTACAGTGTGACTGCTTTCCAAAAGCATGCTTCATACAGTCTTTTCTGTTTCTTCATCATAATATTACAGTTTTATCATATCTACATAAAAATTGGATAAATTAAATTGTTTTTCTTTTCATACAACATGATCACATATGTACATAATCCTAAGAAATCTACAAAAACATTTAACTAAGGAGGAAATGTGGGAAGGTCACAGGATATAAGGTCAATGTACAAAAAATCAGTATTTTTTACATGCTAGTGAGAGACAATTAGAAAATGAAATTAAAAATCCATTTCACTTACAATACCATAAGAATCTATAAAATTTAGAAATAAAGTGATGCATACCTCTCATACTGCTAGAAAAATTAAAGAAGACAAATAAATGGATAAATTTATCATATTCATGGCTTAGTAGATCCAATGCTATTCAGATGTCACTCTTCCCAATTAATATTCCAGCAGACATTTTTTATAGAATAAAAGTAATAAGCTGACTCGGAATACATATAGAAATGCAAAGATTATAAAAAATTAAAACTAATCTTGTAAAGAAAACAGCAGAGGAGTTTTACAACCTGAATTCAAGAGTTTTGAAAAAGCATCACTAATAAAAAGTCAGGTATTCATATAATAAGTGACAAATAAAGTAGGAGAATGCAGAGATGGGTATAGATTACACTTAAACTGACTTTCAGTAAAAGTGCCAAAGCAAAGCCCTTTCCACCAACAATGTAAACACAACTGGATATACATACAGAAACAAAGAAGATGAATCCTGATCCCTACCTCACACCATACAAAAATATGAACTCGGGGTGGCAAACAGATTCAAATGAGAAAGCAAAAACTATAAAGCCTTTGTTGTTTTTTTTTTTTTTAAAGGAGAGTATCATCTTGAACCAGGGGCAGGCAAATATCCCTTCAGACACACAGAGGAGTAATCACAGAAAAAAAAAAAGCATAAATTATATCTCATCAAATTAAAAACTTCTCATCTAGAGATGCCATTAAGAAAATGAATACAGTGAGTTCATTTATCACAACTGTGCAGCTAGGATTTATGGATTACAATGCTAGTAAATTTTACCTACATAAGAAATAACTATTTAATAAAATAAATATAAGAGCTTAAATAATTGAAAGGTGTCGTTCTAGCAGAACTTCTCAGAGAGAGGTTCCTAGCTAGCCTTTCCTATCTTCAGCTGGAGTTTTCAAGCTCAACCTGAAAATTCAATTGAGATAACAAGAGGACTTTCAGTGTGTGTCTGTCTGTGTATATAAAATCTTCCTTATCCAACATTCTTCAAATTTCTCATTTCTCTACCTCAATTTATATGAGTCAGAAGCTCATATATAATGGTGGTGACTGAACCACTCAGGTGCCCCTAAAATTCTTTTAAAGAAAATTTATGCTTTCCTTCATTGATACAAAAAAATAATCCTTTAAAAACTATTTTCAGTTCTCATTAAAAGGATGAAAATATTTTTATCTTTTTTTTTCATATCTCTACAAGATGATGGTTGTTAACTACACTTACTGTGGTCATCATTACACAATATATGTAAGTCCAAACATGGTGCTGTACATCTGAAACATACCATGTTGTATATCAACTATATCTCAATAAAGCTGAAAAAAAACCCTAATATTTTCTGTTATCTTCTAATCATTCCATGTCATAATTAAAAAACAGGATCTGGAGGCGTATCTGGATAGCTCAGTTGGTTGAGCCTCTCAGTCTTGATTTTGGCTTAGATTATGATGCCACAGTCGTGGGACCGAGCCCTTTTGTCAGGCTCTTTGCTGAGCGTAGAGCCTGTATGGGGTGTTCTCCCCACCCCCACCCCCCCCTGCCCCTCCTCCACACTTTCTCTTCCTCTCTCTGTCTCTCAAAACAACAACAACAACAACAACAACAACAAAACCCAGTGTCTGGATAACCAGGTTATTGAGGTAAAATACTGCTATGCTCATCAGGTAGTTTAACTAAAGAGGGGAAAAACATTACATATCATGTTTAGCCTCTTTAATAAAATTCAAGTATGTAAAGCTAATTTTCAAACTAGAAAGAATACTTGCTTGTTCCTCTCTCATTATGTAGCAGCTATAATATTTCAATATTACAGAAATATAAAGAACTATAGTTAATGCAAAGGTTTTCATCATCGATGAAAAGCAAAAGGCAAATGAAAACAAAACGGCAGCCTGCCGAAATGAAGAAGATACTTGCAAATGATGAATATGAGAAGGGGTTAATATCCCAAATATATCAAGAATTTATACAACTTAACACCAAAGAAATCTGATTAAAAAAGAGAGGACCTAATCAGACGTTTTTCCAAAGAAGACAGTCAGATGGCCAACAGACACATGAAAAGATGCTCAACATCACTCATCATCAGGAAAACAGAAATCAGAACCCGAATGAGATAGCACCTCACACTTGTCAGAATGGCTAAAATCAAAGACACAAGAAATAAAAGTGTTGGCGAGGATGTGTATAAAAGGGAATCCTCATATGTTGTTGGTGAGAATGTAAATTTGTGCAGCTACCATGGAAAAGAGTATGGAAGTTCCCAAAAAATTAAAACCAGAAATATCCTATGATCCAGCAGTTCCACTTCTGGGTGTGTATCCACCAAAAAACCCCAAAACACTAGTTCAAAAGGTTATATGCATTCCTATGCTTATGTCAGCATTATTTTTAACAGCCAAAATATTATAGCCAAGCAATCTAAGTGTCCATCAAAAGATGAATGAATAAAGGTGTGCTGTTCACACACACACACAGCAATATCACTCAGTCATAAGAAAAAACAAGAACGAATCTTCTGTTTGTGACAACGGGGTTGGACCTAGAGGATATTATGTTAAATGAATCAAGTCAAACAGAAAAAGATAAATACAATAAGATTTCACTTATATGTAGAATCTAAAACAAAACAAATGAACAAACAAACAAACAAAACAGAAACAGACTCATAAATACAGAGAACAAACTGGTGGTTGCCAGAGGGGAGGGGAGTGAGGGGAAGGGGGTAAGTGATTAAGAGGTAAAAACTTCTGCTTATAAAATAAATAAGCCACGAGATATAAGTACAGCATAGAGTATATAGTCAATGATATTGTAACAACTTTGTATGATAACAGACAGCAACTAGACTTACCTCAGTGAGCGTTTTATAATGTATATAAATGCCCAATCACTGTGTCCTAACACCTGAAACTAACATAATACTGTATGTCAACTATACTTCAATTTTAAGTTAAAAACAAACACTGGTAATTAGAATATACTATGAATTACCTTTTGACCAGAGTAAAATGATAGCTCTCATGTCTATTTTCTTTGTACTAATCTTAGTCTTCTAATGATCATATTTATTACTATTTAATGAGTCACAAGTTTCCCTCATAATGAGGGAATACATTCCCACTATTACTTTTTTTTCCCATGAAGATGCTAGTATATGTTCGGAACATAAAGTCAAGTCTTTGAAACCTCTTTACCATTAACTGAGAAATTATCCTTCTTGGTAGCAACTTTGTTTTAAATTCTGTTTGGCAACCCCTTCCAAGGATTTTTATCAAATGTATGAATTAGATTAAAAGTCCTGACATTAACAGCAGGGGTAAGAACAATAATTTAACAATTTCTGATTTGATACAAAATGCTAACCAAATGGAACAAAGACAACTCAATTCAAGAGATTTTTTTTTTCTTACTGCTTTCTTACACCCCCATTTGGACAGAGACAAAAACTCTGCTTTAGCAAAAGTTACCCAGAAAATATCTCACTGGCTTTCCCCACATTCAGACCATTCCTACTGTCACCCACTTAGGCTTTTAAGAGTACAAAGCTTTAAATGGTTTATTTAATTTCATGTTTATAAATAATTGATGTCAATTTCCTACTATCACATGCTGTTTAATGAGTTCTACAGATTTTTATAAAGAGAAGTGAATAAAATGTATTCTATGTGACAAGTTAACTCATTTTGCTGACCATTCATGCTTGGTGTATGCACAGTGGGCACAGAAAACCACCAAAAGAGAGCCATTTCAAATCTACGATGAGGCACTGACCTAAGAGGTGTGGAAACAGTGCAAATGACAGACAACTTTCCTATGAAGACTCTCCAAAGCAACATCACTTCAAACCTGGTCCTTCTCCTAGTCCAAAACTCCAATAAGCTATTCCTCAGTAATGGTTATTAGAAAAGATAGGGGCACCTGGGTGGCTCAGTTGGTTGGGCACCTGACTTCGGCTCAGGTCATCATCTCACAGTCTGAGTTTAAGCCCTGCATCAGGCTCTGTACTGACAGCTCAGAGCCTGGAGACTGCTTCAGATTCTGGGTCTCCCTCTCTTTGCCTGCCTGCCCCCCCCCCACAAAGTAAATTAACATTAAAAAAAATAGATTCACAGGTAAGTACTTGGTTTTCTTCATAGATTTGTCCCTTCAAACTTTGATGGAGCCTTTAGATGTGCATACAAATAGTGCCAAACTATCCTTTGATATTAACACAATAGGGGCTTACAAACAGTATTTTTACATGGAACTTTGCTTTTATTTAAAAATAAAGCTAGAATAGGAAGGCTGATATTCCTCTTTTAAAATTATTATTAAAATAGGGGCACCTGGGTGGCTCAGTCAGTTGAGCGGCCAACTTTGGCTCAGGTCATGATCTTGCGGCCCGTGGTTTTGAGCCCTGCGTCGGGCTCTGTGCTGACAGCTGGGAGCCTGTAACCTGCTTCAGGTTCTGTGTCTCCCTCTCTCTCTGCCCCTCCCCTGCTCACGCTCTGTCTCTGTCTCTCAAAAATAAATGTTAAAAAGTTTTAATTATTATTAAAATAATACATGCACTTGTTTAACTATAAAGCCCCCCCAAATCCCTGTGTATACGGTCAGCCATAACGATAAAAGCAAGGGATTTAAGGAGAAACAGACTTAGTAGGATTACAAATATTGTCTGAAATATATTGCCAGCTGTAATGGTGATAATAAAGGAATCGATTAAATATTAAATACAACAAAGTTTCAGTTTCTGGACAAAATGAGACTTGTTAGCAGTGACTGAGTCAAGTTCTGGATGTTGACCATGAGCTCTAGTTGAGACTCAGAGGGGGAAAATATCCATATGGATTTGGGAGATGGGAAGAACAGTACAGCTGCGGTGAATGGGTCAACTCAAACCATTTTGCCATTTCTTAATCCATGTCTATCTTGCATGCCATTTTGTTTTATTATATTTGCCCACAGAGTGTAACCATCCTGGCATTTGAGGCAAAATCCTTATGGGTGATATGCTTTGACCTACAGAAGTCATCTTCAACTTTTTTTTTAACGTTTTTATTTATTTTTGATAGAAAGAGAGAGAGAGAGAGAGACGGAACACAAGCAGGAGGGGGCAGAGAAAGAGGGAGACACAGAATCAGAAGCAGGCTCCAGGCTCTAAGCTGTCAGCACAGGGCCCGATGCAGGGCTCGAACTCATGAACTACAAGATCATGACCTAAGCCAGAGTAAGACACTTAACCAACTGAGCCACCCAGGCGCCCCAACTTTCTTAAAAATATATTTAAAAGTCTGAAGAAAATGGGGGAACCTTGGATTAATAAAATAAACAAATACAAATGTTCAGAGCTATTTCTTGTGTGTGGTTTTACTTAAATATTTTGAGTTCCTTGAAGGTAAAATCCCTATTTCTATATCTTTGCATAGTATCTATCATGGCAGGAGAACACAGCATTGGACTTGTTTTCAAGTGTTGTGCAAAATTCTAAAAGTTCACTCAAGACATTTAAGATGGAGCCTCATTTTAATGTTGTAAATGCTCTACATGAGGAAATGTATGGCCAGAACTGCTATAGAGGTAGTGATTGTGTGTAGGGGGTGTAGAAATGAGCCAAGGACAGCTTTAGGGGAAGATGTTTGGAATTCTCTTTTAGAAGTGTCAACAGGGTCTCAAAGCAGACAAGGCAGACTCCCAAGTAAGGAAAGCACAGGATAGTGCATAGCATTTGAGCACTTCACCTACTGCCTGGCTCTGTGATGTCAGGCTAGTTGTTCATCTTCTTTGCTTTGAGCCTCGTTTTCTTTTTCTTTTTTTAATTTTTTAAATGTTTATTTTTGAGAGACAGAGCACAGGCTGGGGAGGACCCGAGAGAGAGGCAGACACAGAATCCTAAGCAGGCTCCAAGCTCCAAGCTGTCAGCACAGAGCCCAACACAGGGCTCGAACCCATGAACCCTGAGATCATGAGCTGAGCCAAAGTCAGATGCTTAACCAACTGAGCCACCCAGGCTCCCCTGAACCTCTATTTTCTAAATGGAGATAATAACCTCTGCTTGAAAGTGTCACAAGGAAGAAGGGAGGAGGTCAATTCAGTAAACCACTCTGTAGGCATTGGATAAGTGAAAGCTAGAGTATTTTTGGTACCAGGTCTAATAGTCCTTGTGTAGTCCCCCCACCCCTGCACAGTACAAATAATAGTCCATGTGACCAGTATCATATGGCAGGTATGATGGTGCATCACTTCCTACAGGTTATCAAGACTGAGGCTTCTGTCTAAAGCATTGTCTTATTCTCTCCTCCTTCTCTCTTGTATCACTCTAGGACATGCAAGTTCCCAAGCTGTGATCAGCCCTGTGCAGAAAAGCACATGGAAAAGAACCCAAGCCTCCAGCCAACAGCCAGCAAGGAACGGAGGCATTCCAACCTCCACAGGACTGAGCTTACAGATGCTTCCAGCTGAGTCTTGAGAACTGTATCCCGAGCAACCACTTCACTAAAACCTGGTGAGAGAACCCAAGTGAGAACCACTGAGTAAACCCACATCCAAATTTCTGATCCTCAATTACTGAGAGGTAATACATGATTATTGTTTTAAACTGCTAGGTTTGGGGGCCATTTGTTACACAGCAATGGATAGCTAATACAGTTCCTTAAAGCCTCTGTTCTATTAGATGAATTCTGTCTTGGGAAAATCTCAACAAGGCTACACACCCTAATGTCTCTGCATTCAGTCTTCAAGGACTAAGCCACTACCAAACTCTTCTCAAACTATGACCAGAATTAGAAAAGATGGGAGGTCACAGGCAAGAAACAGGAAAGATCATTCACTTGCCAAGTATTTCTGGTCATAATTCAGGAGATACATCAAGCCAGAACACCAAAATACAACCTAAATTCAATACAGCCACAGGATGTGACCTTAGCAAAATGACAAATGGAACCTTAACTCCATGACTAACCTGAATTCCAGAGTGAGAGAAAATGCAATGCGGAAAATTAACCGCTATATTCTTGGAACCGTTAAGAGGAAGCACTTAAAAATATCAAGAGAATAGTGTTACATAAAACCAAGAGAAGCCCACTTAAAGACTAAATGAATTGAAGTGGGAAGGTCATGCATTAAAGTCGCTCCTATCACAAGGGAAATAAACAGAGAAGGCTTTGGAGGAAGAAGAGAGATGACTGTATCTTCAATCTGTCATCTCCAGCTTCTGATAATCTTCTAAAAGCTTTGAAAATTGCTTTACTTCCATAGAAACTGTCATTAACAAGTTTGATCACATACAGCTTCTCCTGAAATGTAACATGATTATGAAGCCATGCTGTGTGTGAATTCACTTATCTTCCGACGGACACATTCAACCACCCGATGAAGCAAATCAGACCAAAGTGGAAAGCAACTGCCAGACAGCAAATAGTTTAGGGAGCTGTTGTCTGCCTTCCCTCCATCTGTTTATCCTGTTAAGTTATGAGCAAAGTTGAGCCTCTGTAGAAGTCTGAAGACACATACATCAAAAAGTCTCTGTATTTCCTACTTAAATGCTGACAAAAGTGTAAAACTCATTTTACTAGTTTATTTTCGCGTGGATTTTGATCCTCATTTTCTTCCTCAGTGGAGGGAAATCAGCAGTGATGATAAAGCACCCAAAAGGAGTCACGCTGGGGTGCTCGGCTGGCTCAGTCAGTAGAGCATGCAACTCTTGATCTCAGGGTCATGAGTTCAAGCTCCATGTTGGATGTGGAGCCTACTTAAAATAGAACTTTAAAAACTCTATATAAAAAAAAAAAATAAGTTGGATGGTCTAAAAAACAAAAACAAAAGGAGTCACATTTAAGGTCAGTGTTACTGTCTTCCACGACTGAATGAAAAACACTATCATGCATTGCAACTGCAAAGGCAATCTACATGTGATGGGCTTCTCTAAAATGGACAGATTTCTGCACTTGTGTCATAACATATACTGTTTTGCAAAGACCTCAAATGCATTTTTATTATTATTTTAAAAAATTGTTTTAATGTTTATTTTGGAGAGAGAGAGAGAGAGAGACAATGTGAGCAGGGGAGGGGCAGAGAGAGGGAGACACAGAATCCGAAGCAGGCTCCAGGCTCCAAGCTGTCAGCACAGAGCCGAATGTGGGGCTCAAACCCACCAACAGCAAGATCGTGACCTGAGCTGAAGTTGGATGCTTAACCGACTGAGCCACCCAGGCGCCCCTGAAATGCATTTTTTTTTTAAGGCCTTTATTTAAATCCAGTGCCTAACTGGTCAGAATTATTCCTTTCCCTCTCTCATCTTTCCTCTTTTCCTTTCTTTGAGAAAAGAGTATTTTCAATAAAACAAAAAAACCAGAATAATAGGATAAGTTAAGTCTTGATTAATTACCTCATTTTAACTTTGGAAGTAATTCTAGGTTTCCACTGAGTTAGCACAATTTTAATTAAAGCACTCCAGGAGAAAGCTCTAATTATGACTGTTAATAGCTTAGACTTATTAATGGTCTATTTTTCAGGACCTATTTTAACAGTTTGTATCATGGGGTGCCTGGATGGCTCAGTTGGTTAAGCCTCTGACTTTGGCTCAGGTTGTGATCTCACAGTTCATGGGTTCGAGCCCCACATGAGGCTCTGTGCTCACAGATCAGAGCCTGGGGCCTGCTTTGTGGATTCTGTCTTCCTCTCTCTCTTCCCCTCCCCTGCTTATACTCTGTCTCTCTCTTTCTCAAAAATAAATAAAACATTAAAAAAAATTTTTTTAAAAACCCACCTTGTACATGTACTCCATAGAAAGCAGTTAATGTACCAAATTTTACCTTAGGTCCCCAACAAGAGTATGCCATGACTTCATGTATTAGTAATCCATATTAATTTTCTTGTCTGACATGTGACATGTTAGCATGACAGCCGCATTATGACCCTACATTTGATATCTAGGATTCAATAATCCCAAGATACTAGATGCCTGATTTTAGGGTGTGGAATACAGATGTAGTAATGGTGGACCATTTATTCAGTGATTATTTCAGAGGTGGGTAGAGAGGTACATTTGAAAAAAATTCGTTTCCCCTTGAAGGGAGAAAAAGAATGGATAAGAGGCTGCTCCTTGGAGAGAGGGATGTTCTGGAGGTGGAGGCATTTACCTTAGAAAAGAGAAATATTTCTGCCTATGAACAAGGAAAAGTTTCAACACTATTAAGAATATTGATTAAAGGTCTGAGACTTAGTGAAGTTCCATGTCTACTTGTAGACTTTTATAGAAATGCCAATCATTTCTGTGTGGTGGAAAATAAATCCCCAAAAGTTCTTATGTAATGCCCTCAGAAAATACTAGCCTGCAAAATTCCTTTACTAAATTGCCTACAAATATGTAGCCCCTCAAATGCTCTTCAGACCAGTTTGACAGTGTACTGGTTGCCTTATTAATTTATGTGCTGAATAAAAAACGTCTGACACGAGCTGATTTTATATTTAAACAAGAGTCATGACTAACAGCGTGTAGCAGTAATAATAATAATGATAGCACTACCTTATTATAAACCCATCACCAAAAACAATTCCATCCTTCTCAGTCATTTGTGTGATGTTTTCTTCATGATATTTAGAATGTAAAGCATTGAGGAGCTCTGGTCCATGAGTAAAATGTTTGATAAATGACATTTAAATATTCAACCATACAAAGCTCAAAGTCTTCTAAGCCCTGGGAAAAGCAGGCTCCATGATTCTTTTATAATTTTCTTTGACATAAATGAATGGCCAATCATTTCAAAATCAACAAGGAGTTCATAGACAGGATAACAAAACATTACAATCAGACATGGTGTTAATGATCTGTCTGCAGTGGTTCTGAACTGGGGCGATTTTACCCCCAGAGGGCACTTGGCAACATCTGAGGTCATGATTGGCGGCCATAACCAGGCAGAAGGTGCCAGGAGCATTGCATGTTGGGTAGAGACGAGGTTCGCTGCTAACGACCCTACATTGCCTAGGATGGCTTAAAATGTTAGTAGTGCTTATGCTAACAGCTCAGAGCCTGGAGCCTGTTTTAGATTCTGTGTCTCCCTCTCTCTCTGCCCCTCCCCTGCTCACACTCTGTCTCTCTGTCTCTGAAAAATGAATAAACCTTAAAAAAAAACTTAAAAAAATTTTAGTAGTGCTAACGTTGAGAAAGACAAGTCTACAGTATCAAGGTAAAGTGAATAGAGAAATTAGCAGGCAAAAAATAAGGGGGAAGACAATCACAAATGAAGTGTAATTCCTTCCAATAAAACTCTGTATAAGAATATTATATTAGCCTAAGAAATAGGATGGCAATTACCTTTGAAGTGCACTCTCTGTTTTCAGGTAATATAACTTGTGATTCATTTCAGAATTGATGTCGAACGTTAAGAATAGCAAATTATTTTCATTTTTCACAATAACTTTGGCAAAATGGCAAATTATATGGCAGTTCAACTCAAGTACAATTGCCACCTTGTTTTATGGGCTGTGTTAACTCTCCAAAGGAGTGAAGTATTTCATAGATTTTAATTTCACTTTTGGTAATTTCCTACATGAATTTTGAGGCAAAGTATCCACTTTTCCCTTGGAAAACAGGTGTCCTTGACCAAACCTATACATTATGTCTCCTTTCATCATTCGACATTGGAATTGAGATATTATTTCATCTGGGGTACTATAAGTACTTCTTACCAGGGTTTTTATGTTAAAAAGAACCCTACCAGGCCTTTCTCTTGGGGGCACAAAGAGAACCAACAGATTTCACACCTTTCAGAAGCTATGAACATGCCACCATATTCAACTATAAATCTTACTCACCTTTGTACATATATTTGGTTTTTTAAGAAACTGTTCCAAGTTTCATGAGCACATTATTTTCAAGAGGAAACAGAAGTCTTTATGTCCATAAGAGCACAACTTAATGTTGCAGAGACCCAAAATCTACAGAAGTATTTATAAACAGAAACAAACCTCCAACCCTCAAGAAGAAACCTTGTGGTACGTGTAAGTGGCAGGATGTAACAATTTTCCATATGTGTTAGAAGAATATTAAAGTAAGAATTCCCAAAAATCCTCACCTAGAGAGAAAATGATGAATAACATGATAATAGGAATCATTCTAGTCTTTTTTTAAAAAGCATGCCTAGGGGCACCTGGGTGGCTCAGTTAAGCGTCTGACTTTGGCTCAGGTCATGATCTCGGGGTTTGTGAGTTTAAGCCCCGCATTGGGCTCTGTGCTGACAATTCAGAGCCTGGAGCCTGCTTTGGATTCTGTGTCTCCTCCTTTCTCTGCCCCTCCCATGCTCATGCTCTGTTTCTCTCTGTCTCTCAATAATAAATTAAACGTTAAAAAAAATTTTTTTTAAAGAAAAAGCACGCTTAAACCATAGTCTGTAACTACCTCTCTCCAAATATGCCCAGGATGATATTACATGCTGACAAAATAAATTCCTCACCAATAAATAGTATTAGATGTTAAAAGTGAAGTGGTATTTGAGGGAACTAAGGATTTTAATTATTTCCTGATGGAGCATACAGCAAAACTCACAAAGCCCACTGAGAAGTCTTTGATTTCATATCCTGAGAGCCCAAATGATCACTTCCCATTCCCTGCCCCACCTTGCACAGGGAATCCAGTTCAATTCATTCAGCTGATGTCTGGCAGTTTTTAGGGCAACCCAAATCATCCCAGGGATGGAATACATATTAATCCATGACCAGAGGAAACAGGCCCTTTCGATCTAATCAGGAATTAGATTTCAGGAGATGCTACTTTATTGTGAAGGAAAATGGACACATTCAACTGTCAGGGCATGCCAGATAGAGAGGTTTTCCTTTGCATCTGACCAAACGCAACACACCAGACTGTAACTGAACTCTTTGAAATATATATCAAAGCCCATGCAATACAGAATAAATTATCCCTGTGTTGTGGGATAGGGGATCTACCATTTCAGGCAGAAGTCAGCTCAGAAGAGAAGCATGCAATACTAGAAACCTTCAACATTACAAAGTTAAAAGTCAGACACTGCACAGGTCAATTCCTATAATCCACTCTGAGTGTTCTTGTCTAGAATATTCTCAACTCTGTAGGGCAGCCGTTATACATCTGTTGTGGGTCTGTTTGTGTTACTTCTTGGCTAGAAAGCACACTTATTGCAGAAGGCAATTCTCTAGAAATGTTTTACACATCGTTTTCTAAAGTAGCACACAAGTTTCCAGCAGAGCTCACATATCTTGGAAGCCATGACAACCATGCATAGGTTACAGTGGGGCATAAAATTTGCCAACTGTCCCTGGGTTTTCTAAATCCATCTTCTCTATAGCACTTTGGTTTCAACTATCCTTAATTTTGAGCCACTGGACGAGATTAAGAATCATATTTACGTTGTAAGAAACATGTCTTTAAAAAGGCAATTTTGGGAGGAGAGCCTGGGTGGCTCATTTGGTTAAGTGGCCAACTTCAGCCCAGGTCATGATCTCACGGTTCTTGAGTTCAGCCCTGCATCGGGCTCTGTGCTGACAGCTCAGAGCCTGGAGCCTGCTTCAGATTCTGTGTCTCCCTCTCTCTGCCCCTCCCTGCTCATACTCTGTCCTTCCCTCTCTCTCTCTCAAAAATAAACATTAAAAAAAAATTTTTTTAATAAAAAGGCAATATGGGGGAAATGTATCCATTTAGAACTTGCTTGTGAAAACCAGATTCAGAAAAGCTCTTTCCTTATAGTACTTTGTCATAGAGACATTTGAGAAGAGCTAAAATAAATGATATTATTTCATAACTACATTCTTATTGAATTCACCATCCCATTGCCAGGAACACTGACAATTTTCTCAGACATTTTTTTGATTTGGTACTTTTAGGTAAGGTCACTGATGGAAAACAAAGAATAATTTAATTAAAATACTGTATAGCATTTTGGACACCATCAGTCCCCAGAAGGTGAAGCATTGATATTTGAAGATCACACAAAGAAAACAAATTGAAAGTCTCTCTTCTGGGAAAGAGACTTTGCTTCCATTGGAATTCTTTGAAGTTCCTCTTTTGATTGCTGGCATATTAAATACAAATTCATAAAACTGCTGTGATTTCAGAGATCAGGCAGTGCAAATTCTAAAGAACATCATATAAATTAGGGTCTCCAAAGAGAGGCCTCAGTTTTCTGATTCTACCTATAGGCACTAGAGATGCTCTTTTTTTTTTTAAGTTTATTTATTTTGAGAGAGAGAGAGCATGATCAGGGGAGAGGCAGAGAGAGAGAATCCGAAGCAGGCTCTATGCTATCAGCGGAGAACCCAATGCAGGGCTTGTGTGACCTCACGAACTGTGAGATCATGAGCTGAGCCAAAACCAAGAGTCAGATGCTTAACCGACTGAGCCACCCAGTCAGTTACCCAGACACCCTGAGATGCTCTTGAATGTGTTCACTAAGAATGTCTAAGTTATTAGGTGCAGCACTATTTGCAATAGGAAAAATTGGAAGTATTTTCAATATAATTAATAAGAGAATGTTTATAAACTGGGAGAGTCATTGAAACAATCACCTAAAAGACTAAATTCACAGGGCACCTGGGTGGCTCAGTTGGTTAAGCATCTGATTTCAGCCAGGTCATGATCTCACAGTTTGTGAGT
Source organism: Panthera pardus (assembly GCF_024362965.1). Taxonomy (NCBI): domain Eukaryota; kingdom Metazoa; phylum Chordata; class Mammalia; order Carnivora; family Felidae; genus Panthera; species Panthera pardus. The sequence continues at coordinate 145,886,381 of NW_026526765.1, forward strand.
TCGAGCCCTGAGTCGGGCTCTGTGCTGACAGCTCAGAGCCTGAAGCCTGCTTCAGACTCTGTCTCTCTCTCTCTCTCTGTCTCTCTCTCTTTCTCTCTCTCTCTCTCTCTCTCTCTCTGCCCCTCCCCCACTCATGCTGTTTCTCTCTCCCAAAAATGAATAAACACTTTAAAAAAAATTTTTTTAAAAGACTAAATTCAAATTGAATGTACCAACATGGAAACATCTTTTATTTTTTAACTTTATTTGTTTATTTTGAGAGACACAGAGACAGCGTGAGCAGGGGAGGGGAAGAAAGAGAGAATGCCAAGCGGTCTCTGCACTATCAGCTCAGAGCCCAACACGGGGCTAGAACCCATGAAACCATGAGATCATGACCTGAGCCAAAACCAAGATTTGGGAGCTTAACCAAATGAGCCACCCAGGCGCCCCAGAAACATCTTAATATATACTAAAGTGAAGTGGAAAATTTTTATGCACAAATGCAGATATACTCTATATATAATATGTAATATGTATATGAAGCTATGTATGATCCATTCCTCTATATTTTTCCATTTTTCTATAAGTTTCTCTATAAGTTCTATATGTTTCCATTATGGAGTATGACATTCCCACACACTGTATTTCTCCTCATCTAGAAGGTCAGGGTCACTCTCTAATTGTTAAGAACCTGTGAATACCCCAATGGCAGATAAAAGAAAGGTGAGGGAGGACAAGCCCATTCTTCCAGCTCTACAAAACCTATGCAACCTACAACTTTCAATGCATGGATATTTATTCATGGGAGAATTCAAAATTAAAATAACATAGTGGGTATTAAGAAGGCTGGAATGGTTGAAGACTTTGGCTTCATAGTTAATGTTGTCAGTCGTAGAATTTCAAAAATTAGATAAGAACATTGTGAACAGAGGCACTCTTCTACCCCCTTGGTTAATATTTATTAAGTGCCTTTGCATGATGCCTTGCCCATAATAGATACTAAATAAACATTTGTTGAAGTAATAAATGGTGCTGGTAGTTCAGTTTAAGGTGCACATTGTTAGGTTGGGATAAAAGTGAGGGTTGTACAGAGTTGAGAAATGAGCCATTACAGTCATCTCCAAGGGCTTGTCTACAAAGTCTTTGTAAAAAGTTCCCTTCCCTTGCTCAGGCTTGGCATGGGATGACCTCATAAAATCAATACAACTTCCTAATCCCTAAGACCCAGAGCAGATCCCACATTTTTCATCTTTACTGTTTTACCACAACTAGAGGTCCCAATATGATACACCCTGCAAATGGCAATCATTGTAGTAATAAGCTTTTTTTCCCCATGCACAATGCAGCTTCGTTTCAGGCTACATGAATTCAAAGAAGTCATAAGGACGTCAGCCATAAAATGATCATCCACAGGTGAAAGAGTACACTTATGATCACTGTGCAAAGCCAGTAGTCCCCAAGGTATTTATCATCAGGGTTAGGCATCAGGAAACAAATATGGAGGTGAAGGGAGCATGGCTCCCAAAAGAAGCATTTACAGAGAGCAAAGCTTTGGAATTCCAGAATTTGAGCTAAGTTTTAAATCTAGAGGGGGAAGTCTGTAAGGAGGTAGAAACATATCCCCATGTGTGCAGCAAGATGAGTAATAAGGATGTAAATATATACAGAGGGGTTGTCCTCTGCCCCCCTAAGGAGAAGAGGAAAAGGGGAAACTGTATGATGCTTTTGAAAAACATTCACTGAATAATCTGTAAATCTCATTGAACTCCCCCAGTGATCTTCTAAAATGTTTTAGTCAAAGAAACAATAATGGCATTTGAAAGGCAACGGGAAACACTGAAGTGTCAACATTTTTCCCACTCAGAAGGCATTTCCCTTGTGGGGCATGTGTCATAGCAGGGAAATGTGAAAGGTTTTTGTTGTTGTTGTTGATGTCATTTTCTAACATCTGGCATGATGTGGCTTCCCAGCTGAGGACAAAAGTCCTGGAATGCCTACCTCTTTGTAAAAATGGCTTTTGCTGCGGTACTTTTAGACATGGTGCATGTAAGAACATTAGCCCCCCCCCAAAAAAAAGAAAAGAAAAGAAAAATTAGGGACCAGTGGAATATCAAAATAAAAAAGTAAAGATGAGTGCTTGAAAGCCAGACCACAAGGTCTTACTCAATTGTTAAAACTGGGAAACAAATATGACTTTGAGCCTCCTTGTAGGCCAAAGCAAAAAAGCATACATATAATAAATACAAAATGATTTGCAAGAAAAGAGGATCTTGAGATCGTGGAGACATTTTTTTGTGGATTTTCATAGGAACGACACAGTTATAGTTCAAAAAACCTGGTTTTTAAAGGCCTGACGGACCTTAAGAATACGATTAAGGATATCAAAAGAAATTTACACAATTATGGGTTTGGAAAAATTGGAGATCGTTTTGAGATTGTATTCTCTGATAAGATATTAGGTACATAAAGACATGCCCAGACTGAAACTGAGAGGATGGAGAAAAATATTTCATGCAAATGGAAAGAAAAGGGAAGTTGGAGTAGCAATACTCCTACCAGACCAGACTGACTTTAAAACAAAGACTGTAACAGAAGACGAAGAAGAGCATTACATAATGATAAAGGGATCATTCCAAGAAGAAGGCAAGACATTCATAAATATTTATGCACCCAACACAAGAACACCTAAATATATAAAGCCAATGCTAACAAACATAAAGGCAGAAATTGACCAGAATCCAATAATAGGAAGGGACCCAAATACCTGATTTACATCAATGAAAGATCAACCAGACAGAAAATCAATAAAGAAACACTGGTCTTAAGTGACACATTAGACCAGATGGACTTAACAGTTATAAACTGAACATGTTATCCAAAACCTGCAGAGTACACATTGTTTGCAAGTGAACACAGAACATTCTCCAGGAGTGAACACATGTTAGGCCACAAAAGAAGTCTCAAAAAATTTAGAAGAATGAAATCATACCAAGCACCTTTTCCATCCACAATAGCGTGAACCTAGAAATCAATTACAAGAAGAAATTTGGAATAAACACAAACATGTGGAGGTAAATCAACATGCTACTAAACAGTCAATAGGTCAACAAATCAAAGAAGAGATTTAAAAAATACCTTGAGACATATGAAAATTGAAACACAATTTTCCAAAATCTATGGGACACAGCAAAAGCAGTTCTAAGAGAGAAGTTTACAGCAATACAGGCTTATCCCAATAAACAAGAAAAATTCCAAATAAACTAACTTTACACACAAAGGAACTAAGAAAAGAACAAAGCCCAAAATTAGTAGAAAAAAAGGAAATAAAGATCATAACAGAAATAAATGAAACGGAGACTGAAAAAGTAGAAAAGATCAATGAAACTAAAAGCAGGTTCACTGAAAAGACAAAATAAAAAACCAGACTCATCAAGAAAAAAAAGCAAGAGCCCAAATAAACAAAATCAGAAATGACACTACAGACATACAAAGGATAATAAGAGACTACTATAATTATGCATCAACAAATTGGAAAACCTAGAAGAAATTGATAAGGGGAAATACACAACCTTCCAAAACTGAATCACGAAGAAACATAAAATCTGAATAAGACCACAAAAAATCAAATTGAACCCATATTTTAAAAAACTCTCAATAAACAAAAGTCCAGGACCACATGGCTTCACAAGTGAATTCTACCAAACATTTAAAGAATTAGTACCTATCTTTCTCCAATTATTCCAAAAAAGTTGAAGGGGAAGTAATTCTTCCAAATTCATTCTGTGAGGCCAGCATTATGTTGCTATGAAAACCAAAGATACCACACACACACACACACACACACACACACACACACACACATTACAGGCCAATATTCCTGATGAATGTAGATTAAAAAATACCCAATAAAATATCAGCAAACCAAATTCAACAATGTATTAAAAGGATTATATACTACAATCAAGTGGGATCTATTCCAGAGATACAAGAATGGCTCAATAATCCACAAATCAATGTGACACACCACATTAACAAAATGAAGGAGAAAAGCCATATAATTATCTCAAAAGAAGCAGAGAAAGCATTTCACAAAGTTCTACAACCATTTATAAGGAAAAATCTCAACAAAGTGAGTATAGAGGCAACATACCTCAATATAATAAAGTCCATATATGACAAATCCACAGCTAATATCACACTAAATTGTGAAAAGCCAAAAGCTTTTCCTCTAAGATCAGGAACAAGAAAAGGATGCCCACTTTTACTCAACATACGTTGCCAGTCCTAGCCATAACAATTAGGCAAGAAAAAGAATTTAAAAGGATCCAAATTGGAAAGGAAGAAGTAAGACTGCCATGATTTGTAGATGATATAACACTATATATAGGAAACTCTAAAGACACGGCCAAAAATCTATTAGAACTAGTAAATGAATTCAGTAAAGTTGCAGGATATAAAATTAACACACAAGAATCTGTCAGATTTCTATACACTACTTAACAAGCTATCAAAAAGAGAAATTAAGAAACAATCCCAGGGAGCCTGGGTGGCTCAGTTGGTTAAGCGTCCAACTCGTGGTTTCAGCTCAAGTCACAATCTCACGGTTTGTGAGTTCAAATCCCACATCGGGCTCTACAGTGGTAGTACAGAGCATACCTGGGATTCTCTCTCTCCCTCTCTCTCTGTCCCTCCCCTGCTTGTGCTCTCTCACTCTGACAATAAATAAATAAATAAACTACAAAAAGAGAAACAATCTCATTTATAATTGCATTAAAAACAATAAAATACCTAGAAATAAATTAAACCAGACATTAAAGGCTTGCACTCCGAAAATTCTAAGACATTGATGAAAGAAACTGAACACAAATAAATGTAAAGATATTCTGCGCTCATGGATGGGAAGAATCAATACTGTTAAAATGTGAATACTACCCAAAGCAATCTACAGACTCAATGCAAACCCTATCAAAATACCAACAGAATTTTTCACACAACCACAACAAAAATCCTAAAACATGTATGGAACTACAAAAGGCCCCAAGTAGCCAAGGAAATCCTTGAAGAAGGGCACAAATGGTAGTATCATGCTCTGTGATTTCAACCTAGACTACAAAGTATGGTACTGGCATAAGAACAGACACTTGGATGGATGGGGCAGAAAAAAGAGCCCAGAAATAGACCCATTCTTATATGGTCAACTAATCTATGACAAGGAAGGCAAAAACAGATAATGAGGAAAAGAGTCTCTTTAATATATGTTGCTGGGAAAACTGGACAGCTACATGCAAAGAATGAAACTGGACCACTGTCTTACACCACACCACAAAAATGAATTGAAAATGGATTAAAGAGCTGAACAGAAGACTGAAACCATGACACTCATAAAAGAAAACATAGGCAGTAAATTCTTAGACATCAGTCTTAGTAGTACTTCTTTGGGCCAATCTCCTCAGACAAGGGCAACAAAAGCTAAAATAAACAAATGAAATTGCATCAAACTAAGAATCTTCTGCATAGTGAAGGAAACCATCAACAAAACAAAAGGGCAACCTACTGAATGGGAGAAGATATTTGCACATCATACATCTGGTAAAGCACTAAAAATCAAAATATAGAGAGAATTTCTACAGCTTAATATTTTTTAAAAACCCAATTTTAAAAAGAATAGAGGATACAAATAGACATTAAGAAGGCATCCAGATGGCCAATAGATACACGTAAAGATATTCAAGATCACTCATCAGGGAATGCACATCAAAACCACAAGGAGATGTCCCCTGATACCTGTGACAATGGCTATTATCAAAAAGACAAAAACTGACAACTACTGGCAAGGATTTATAGCAAAGGGAACCTTTGTACATTCTTGGTGGGAATGCAAAATGGTGCAGCCACCCTGGACAATAATATGCAGTTTCCTCAAAAAATTAAAAACAGCAATACCACATGATCTAGCAATTCCACTTCTGGGTATTTACCCTAAGAAAAAGAAAACACTAATTCAAAAAGATGTATGTACCTCTATGTTCATAGTAGCATCACTTACAATAGTCAAGTGTAAAGAAACTATGTGTCCATCAATAGATAAATGAATAAAGAAGATGTGGCATACAAATGCAATGGAATATTACTCAGCCATAAAAAATAATGAAATCTTGCCATCCATAACAACAAAGAAGGACCAAGAGGGTATTAGGCTAAGTGAAATCAGTCCAACAGACAAAGACAAATATATCATGATTTCATGATTTTATGTGTAATGTATAAAACAGAACAAATGAACAAACAAAACAGAAACACACTCATAGACTTATTGATACAGGAAACTAATTGTTAGTTATCAGAGGGGGGAAGGGCTGTCTATCTATACACACACACATACACACACTTCTCCCTTGAGAGAATCTTACCTGGAGTGAGAAAAGGCGGTTGTGATATAAAGCCAGAATTCTTGGGTATACTGGCCATACGTCATGGATACTATTAAAGTCTATTCTAATTATTAACAATTGGCATAATTTTAGCAAGTGTGAGAACAACTACTGCTCTTTATTACACACACCAGAATGACCACAACACATCACTATGCCATCCATTGAAGCGAAGACAGACATCTTAGTCCTAAAATGTTCCCACCCACAGAATACAAAGAAATTACAAATAAAAACTGGAACTATTTAGGTTGTTCTCAACAAAGCTTGCTGAAAGGGACTCTAACAGTAGCAAGCTGAAATGACCAATGCCTCTTCCTCATGAAGAGTATTAGCCTGAGAAACTGAGGCTTATGATTTGCCTCATGATTTGCCTCCACTAAGGATGGAGCTGCCTTAGTAATTAAAAGAAATGCTCAAATAACTTGCCATTTGCATTTTAAGAGACTAAAGAAGCATCTTTTAGACAAAAAATAACCCACACCATTTTGAAGTAGATGATTAAGGGCAAGGGTCTTTCCCTATTATAAGACTCTATATTAAAGTAAAGCATGGCACTGACACACAGAAAGAAAAATAGGCTATTGAAACTGAATATAGAACTTATAATCAGACTCATGGATATATGGAAACTCTGGGTGTGTGTGTGTGCACGTGCACACATACCACACACGTGCAGATTTGGCATTTATAACACTGACTAAATTATGTATATATCTAAAAACTAGAAACAACCCAAAAGGTCATTCAACAAATGACTATAAGTCAAGGAATAGCTATATAGTCATAATATTCAGCAATAAAATTTACAAACAACTCGGGTGCCTGGGTGGCTCAGTTGGTTAAGCACCTGACCTTGGCTCAGGTCATGATCTCACGGTTTGTGAGTTTGAGCACCACATCAGGCTCTGTGCTGACAGCTCAGAGCCTGGAGCCTGCCCCAGATTCTGTGTCTCCCTGTCTCTGCCCCACCCCCACTTGCATTCTGTCTCTGTCTCTCAAAAATGAATAAACATTAAAAATTTTTAAATAAAAAAAATTACAAACAACTAATACTTGCAAAAGCATGAATCAATCTCAAAAAATTGGGGCACCTGGATGGCTCCATCAGTTAAGCATCCAACTCTTGGTTTTGGCTCAGGTCATGATCTCAAAGTTCATGAGTTCAAGCCCTGCGTTGGGCTCTGAACTGACAGCTTGGATCCTCCTTGATATTCTCTCTCTCCCTCTCTCTCTGCCCCTCCTTCATTTGCTCACACATGCTCTCTCTCTCCCAAAATAAATTAACGTTTAAAAATCTTAAAAATTGCTATACTAAGTTGAAAGGACCCAAGCAAGAGAGTACAAACTATATGATTCCATTTATATAAAATTCTATCGCATGCACATTAATCTATAGTGACAGAAAGAAGGTTGGCTGTTGCTTGGTGGGATGGACTGCTATCAGCAGGAGGAAATTTTTAGGGTTAAATGTTAATTATCTTCATTGTGGTGGTGGTTTCTCAGATGAATACATAACTTAAAACTAGTCAATGTGTACATTTTCACATTGTGTACTCCAATTATACCTCAATATTGTTTTTAAGTGAGAAAGGCTTGGTTCAAAGAGAAGAGGTTCAAAATACAATAGAAGATATAATAATTATTAGTTGGTTCATTGGCAAACTGGCATGGGTCATAAAGAACAAGTAGGAGTTATTGGACTGAAGTAAAAGGAACCCTTCTACAGTAACGGGAGAGAAGAAGAGAATGTGTGTATATACAGGTAGATTTGCTGGAAGTAAGGCAGCTTTCTCACCTCCACCACTAATGGATCTGAAACTGGCAAGGTTACCTGCTCAGAGTGAGGGGTGGGGGGCAGAGAAGAGGACTTTAAAAAAACAATAGGGAAAGCATTTCAGTTACTATTGCTGTAGAATAAACTAAACTGAGTGGCATAAAATAGCAACCATTTGTTATGCTCGAGAATTCTGTGTGTCGAGCATATGGAGAGGGCACAGCAGAAATAGCTTATTTCTACTCCAAAATGTCTAGGACTTGAGCAGTTCTCCTGAGAGTGGGATGTAACTCAATGACCGGGGCCTGAAATCATCTGAAGTTTCACCCTCTCACATGTCTGAAGACAGATACTGGCTATGGGTCAGGAACTCAGCTGGGGCTACTGGCTGGAACATCTTCATGTGTCCTGAAGTCTTTCCAGAAGGCTGTTTGGGCTTCCTCACAACATACTGTCTGGTTCTAGAAGAGAAGAAATTCTCCCAGAAGAACCAGGTGGGAACTATACTACTTTTATGACCTACTTGAAAGCTGCTCCTTTAATAACATGCCTGCCTAAATTTGAAAAGAGGTCACATGGACCCCACCTCTCTGATGGAAGGAACAGCAAAGTCCCATTGTTATACCAGCCAGTAGGATATTGTTACGGCCATCTTTGGAAGAATCCACTTGGCAACAGCAAGTTTGGAAAAGCCATTCTATGTGGGAGAGTGAGTAGGAGTGAGTTATACACTGCCAGGCAGCGTGTAAGACCCACCTGAGGTTAGTGATTTCTAAATATAGTAGAACCATCTGCTCTACTCTGGGACTTTCTCCGGCAGTTCTCAGTTGCTATGGAATAAACACCAAGAAAGCCAAAAGCAGAGCTCATCAGGAAGAAGGGTTTGCCAGATGTGAAACACAAGAGGGGAAAGAGAATTTAGGAATGCTGGCAAGAGGGGATGAATCATAGAATTAAGATGGGCAAGAAGAAACTGTTTTAAAAATTGAGGATTCACAGATAATGAGACAATACACGGTTGCTTATTCTTATCAGCTGGCAAACTTAGTAACAACAACAACAACAACAAAAACGCAATGCAAAGAATAAGAGCAAGTATAGCACTGGGGGTGACAAGCAGAAAGCCGAAAGCCAGTCTACCTGGGTCTGTACTCAACCCTTACCACTTACTTGCTTTGTAACTTTAAGCATGGTAAACTTTCTCTACCTCAATTTTCTCATCTGTAAAATGGCATAATCGTGCCTTCCTCATGGAATCATTAGGAGTATCAAGTTTCTTATTATATGCAAAGCACTTAAAACAGTGCCTAGCATATAACCAACAATAAGTACATTATTAGTATTAAAAAGTGCCAACAAAATTCTTAGTATGTAATGGCTTCATCATATGCCTTCTGTAATTACACTTTTAAAACTGAATTTAGAGCTTATGCTTAATAAAAGGGAAGGCTGAATGATTCCACTATTTATAGGATCCTTGCACTGCTAAGTTTAAATATGTACATCTCAAACGTGCACCACCAACTTAGGAACTCAATTCCAATCGCAGAATTCCAGTTTTTATGGACACATGCTGGCCCTTTCTTAGGATTTGTTGTGCTTGATTTTTCTTACAGGCAGTGTTATGCCTGTCAGATAACCTGAATTTGGTAAATTTCCAAGACTGCCACTTCTTAAATCCATTCCAGTCACATGTCACCTCCCGACTGTGCAAAGTAAGTTTAGTATCCAACAGTCCTGGCTGTCCGTATCTGCATCCAGATGGAAAGAATGTCATCAGTTCAGCTTAACATTAGTTGTTTAACGTGAATAACTCTAGCACTTAATTTTGATGTTAAAATGGCAAGATAAATCTAAATGGTTTATGATTAAGGTAACAGATCATCTTAATCCAGTTAGAGATTCCATTAGTTCTTAATACTGCATGATACAAGTACTTCTGAGGCTAATTTTTGGCTCAAATGAGTCCAAATGATGCACGTTAAAAACAGATTTCCTGCCTGATTCCATTTGGGGGCCACAAATTTGTTCTAAATATTTCCTATTTTTAAGTTAGATTTATTATGCTACATCTCTCAAGAAAGTAATGCCCAGGTATCCTTTTTGTTTGTTTATTCATTTATTTTGAGAGAGAGGGAGCACGAGCAGGGGAGGGGCAGAGAGAGGGAGAGAGAGGGAATCCCAAGAAGGCTCCTCACTGTCAGTGCAGAGTCTGATTCTAGGCTCGATCCCACAAACTGTGAGATCATGGACTGAGCCGAAATCAGTTGCTTAACCGACTGAGCCACCCAGGCGCCCCTGTCCAGGTATCCTTTTGAACATTTCTGTAATCCTTCCTGTAAGATACAGTACCGTTCACCGGAAATTGGCAATTCATTTATCCTGAGAAACCATGTTCATTCCGTGAGTTTCAAAAGACAACAGACACCACCCCGCTCCCCCAACCTTGAATAATGAAACACCCGTTTCTCCCAACATTCTCTACCCATGAATGAAGTAAAGCATACTAAAAATGAGGCACAGAAAACTTGCTAATTTCTAGTTACTATCCCAGCAGCAAAATCATACCAGTCTTCTAACAATTTCTTTCATTACAAGAATTTATTGACCACTTAAGTATTTTATAAAGCACTGCAAATGCTTCTTTCCCAATGACCTTCACATAGGGATCCCTTAACCATGCTAAACAGTGTGTGTAAGAGGACACACAGCCTGTCTCCCCCATGTTACCAGGGAGGGCAAGAAGAAACAGACTCCCCAATGCCCTGGTTGAAGGGGAGAAGACCATGAAAGCCATAGGTAGTCAAGTCCACACAAAACAGACATGACAGCAACATGCAAAAACCTGCCCTAAGGCAAAACATTCTATTTCCAGATATAGGAAAAATAGGAATATAGCTACAATCTGATCAATCATCATCATGTATCCAAAGAAATTCTATGACATCCAGGAGACATAGTGCAGAGAAATCATGCTTACATGAGAACCAAACAAGTAGAGAGGATCATCCACTCACAGGAGCCTGGTTTAGGAAATATCTCGGGTAGGAAGCAGCCCAAAAAAGCAACTTTTAGTGACCTAGAAAAATGCTTACAAATAGACGGTGCTGATTTACATATACCACCTGTATGACAGGAATAGCTCTCTCTCCCTGAAAATAAGTAAATTGGCATTTCCAGCATTGCTGGAAACAGGTATTTGCAGTGTGCTTGCAGAATCAGATTTCTGAGCCTGCAGCATGGGTAACAAAATCAGTCCAGAGGTCTGTCTTCCATCCTGCTGTCCTGTGGTTCCACCCATACCATGCACACCTTCCCATCTTGCCAGAGCCTGAAAATAGCTTCCATGTCAAACCTCCCAAGAGGAAGGCTGTATTACAAAACCCAAAAGCTGGGTTCTTGTGGTTACTAACATCTCCTGTGGACTCCCATTTCCCCAAACATGCCATAAGAGTGGTATTTCTCAGGGTCTTCTCTTGCTTTTTTTAATTCTGATGCTTCACACATCTCACTCAATCTCATAATGTAATGATCTTGGTGTCATCCAGGTTCCCAACAGGAAACAGAGGGCACACTCCAAGGGGGGCAAATTGTGTAGGGTGTATCTAAAAAGAAGCTATTTACAAAGAAACAGAGAAGATATGAGGGACCATCATGTGATAGTGCAGTAACTTAGGGCAGGCCAAAGGAGGAAACACCACTGACCCCAAACCTAAAGGGACTAAGAGCATGATGAGTGCAATTTTGTAGAGGGTCACCTTGAGAGAAGAAGTGACCTTCTATTGAGGGACACAAACAGACTGAAGCAATCTACGAAGGAGGGAAACAAATAAATAAAATTGACCTCACTCTCCCATATTCTCCCACTGACCTCCTTCTGGGGATCTTTGGGAGAAATTCCTTTTGGTCATTCACATTTCTACACATCTTGAGAACAGAGGCACTGACTGCCTTTGTTACAGACTACCTTTCCAAGGATGTCGGTATAGCACACAATCTTGAAGATAAACATTGTGCCTCCCTCCAGAGTCAAGGGCAGGCATTGCTCACTGCCCATTATAAAAGATGCAGACTCTCCAAGTTCACGGGTCTCCTGTGTAGGTGCTGCTGGCCTTCTTCACATTTTCTTGTGAATATATTAGGGGCTGGGGAACAGACACAATAAAATTCTGATACACTAGCTACCACTATTGCTATAAAAGGATATACTGTGTTTTTTTTTTCTTTGTTTTGATTTCAAGTTTTTATTTAAATTCTACTTAGTTCCCATATATAGTAAAATTGGTTTCAGGAGTAGGATTCAGTGATTCATCACTTACATCTAACACCCAGTGCTCATCCCAGCAAGTGCCTTCCTTAATGCCCATCACCCATCTAGCCCATCCCCCCACCCACTTCCCCTCCAGCAACCCTCAGTTTTTTCTCCATAGTTCAGAGTCTCATATGGTTTGCTTCTGTCTCTTTTTTACTCCCTTTCCCTATGTTCATCGGTTTTGGTTTTTAAATTCTACGGATGAGTGAAATAATATGGTATTTGTCTTTTTCTGACTGACTTATATCACTTGCAAATGGCAAGATTTCATTTTTTTTTTGATGACCGAGTAATATTACACTACACACACACACACACACACACACACACACACACTACCATATCTTCTTTTGAAAGTTTATTAATTTATTTTGAGAAAGAGGGAGAGAAGGGGGAGGGGCAGAGAGAGGGAGAGAATCCCAAGCAAGCTCTGCACTGTAAGCACGGAGCCTGATGTGGGGATCAACCTCACAAATCATGAGATCATGACCTGAGGCAAAATCAAGAGTCAGACACTTAACTGACTGAGCCACCTAGGCGCCCCTATACCACATCCTCTCTATCCATTTATCTCTATCCATAGACATTTGGGATTTTTCCATAAAATGTTGCTATAAACATTGAGGTTCATGTGCCCCTTCAAATCAGTATTTTTATAATAAGTGATATAGTTATTTTTCAACTGACCAGGAGTCCTGTGTCTTCTTTGCTTCTGTAGCGAACTGACTCATTTGCTCCTAAGTAAGGTAAAACCTCAAGCCCTTCATAGTTCTTAACAGACATCCCAATGGGCAGAACCTAACCTGAAGTCAGAGGGCAGAGCTATCATCTGACTGATTCACAGAGGTCAGCCTTCTGGAGCGAGAACAGGGAGAGGAGTGCATCTGAAGGGGCAAGGGGAATGTATCTGCCACATGATCTGAATGCTACTAACTGTCCAGTCTGTATCTCCGGGCTTGACAGCAAATATCCTGAGCTCCTGACTCATACATCTAATTGTTCACCGGCCATGCCATGGGCACCCAACTCCCAAGGTTTTCAATTTCAGGGAATGACACCATCATCCATCTGTCTAGCTGCCTATTCTTTGTTTTATTCTTGACTCATCTTTCTCCCTCCCAAACCTCACCTTGTCAATCCAAATTCACCTCTAGCTTGTTCCTTGCTCTTCATCTCTATGACCACCAGCCTATCAGGCCAACGCCATCTCCCTGTTGGAAGACATATCAACTTAGCCTTTTTGCTTCATCATGACTAGCTCCCCTTGAGTTCTCTCAATACTTTAGCCACCATGATAGTCTTCCAGTTCCTCCTAGTAGTCCTGTGACATCCCTTGACACATCTTTTATACACACTGACTTCTCTTTTGGGAACGTGTTTTCCTCCCCTCTTTTTGTGGGTAACTCCTGTACATCCTTCTGATCTCTGATCAAGTGTTTCTTCCTTAGAGACGCTCCCCCAACCCCTCAGCTAGGCCCGGTCTTTCTTTCAGACTAAGAACCAGACTAAGTTCTCTATGAAGGCAGGAACCAATTTGTTCTTGTCCTCCATGATAATGGCAGCTCCAAGCACAATGCCTCCACAGAGCAGGCTCCGGTATATATATGTCACATGAATGAGTGCAATGAAACACAGTGGCTCAGATCCCAGTCAAATAAGGCACCCCTCAAATATGCCTATTATGTCAGGGCTGACTAGATCAATAAAACATTTCTATATGCGAGTAACTCACCTAACATCACGATAATGTTGGATCAGAGGATCTCTTTTTGAGCTGCTTGGGAATTTTTAGCCAAGTGGGCAGTTACCAAAGAAATAACTTTCAAGACATATGAAATATAGAGCACATAACTTTTAAGGGTTCATTGTGCTGGAATGAAAATTTGCTACCCAAATATTTTTCGTGATTTTCCTGACATTTCTTGAAAACTAAAGCATCACTTTAAAACAACATAGGTGACATCTCCCCTAGAGCAATCTGAACATAAATTAATGTAGCAGAAACAGAAATGGTAATTACAACTATCACTGAGACATTTTCATTCCTATTCCAAAGCATTTATTCTCATCCACAACATCCAAGCTTTGACTTTCTGGTTTTAATAGCATTTTTTATATTTAAAAAGAAATGTATAAAATGAAAACCAGGGCCTCGCTCCACATGAGTAAGAACACAATATAATTTATCTGTCACTATCTTACTGCTCCGAGAACAAGAACACTTTCATTTCCTCACTTTTATCTACAGAGGTACAGTGTTAACATTGCATGAAGACAAACATTGGTATTTTCACTCCCTATTTAATCGAGAAATGTGATACAGAGTCTATTTCCCTTAGTGCCATACAGAGGCTTTATTTTTCTAGACAGTCCCACCCATTCCAAAGGCAAACACCTGAATAAGGCATCAGAAACACATCTTTCCACCTTTTTTCAAATTTTCAGTTCTGGGTCAGCAGCAGCTGGGATGGCAACCCCACCCAGGTCAGCTCTGCCACTAGCCAGGAAGTAAAAAAAAAAAAAAAAAAAAAAATTCCATGAAGCTTTTTAATTTGGGGAGAGGGCCTTCATAATTCTTCATATGCTTAGTTTGATTGGGCTGTTCTTTGACCAATTTGTTTATTTGTTTGTTTTTTAGGATGTCTTTTCTATGTTATTCTTTGTTGCAACTGAAGCTATTATGGATAGTGACAGCAAACCTACAACTGATTTTCCTGATGCTTCCTTTACAACCCTTTTTCTGCCCCAATAGTGGGGGCAGGGGCTCTGGAATGACAAAACAGTATAATAAAGACACAATGGAATAAAGGAGAGAAGTGGGGGGGGGGGGGGGGTGGGATACCTAAGTTTTTGCCCCTCACCTGTTACCATATAATCTTTAACTCAGTTTCCAAAATTAAAAAAAAAAATTTGTGACAAGGTTAACTCTAAGGTCCTTTAAGCTCTGCGATTTCTTTTAAGATTTTTTAAAGTCCATTTATTTATTTTTGAGAGAGAGAGTGTGTGTGCACGTATGTACGTGCAAGCAGGGGAGGGGCAGAGAGAGAGTGAGACACAGAATCCGAAGCTCTGAGCTGTCAGCACAGAGCCCAACGCAGGGCTCAAACTCACAAGCCATGAGATCATGACCTGAGCCAAAGTCGGACGCTTAACTAACTGAGCCCACACGTGCCCCTAAGCTCTGTGATTTCTATTGTCATAAAGAGATAGTAAAAAAAAAAAAAATCACTTCCTTCTCAAGTGGAACTTAGAACTGTTTTTATGCCTGAAAGTTTCTCATGATATTTGGTTTTAAAAAATGAGGATGAGGTTGATATTTGCAACAGACTAATCTGTAGGAATCCATAAAAAACACTTTGGTTTTATTTCTTTATAGCCATTGATAAGTACACAGAAAAATAAAAGCAAATTCTAAAATGCTCATAAGCGAACATCAATCTACAGCATGAGGTATTTGTGTAATGGTTTGCTTGCTCAAGTCAATTTGCTTGCCATCAAACTAGAAATTCACATTGTAATCAAAGTAGGAATTCCTAGCTAAAACTTAGGTGGTAAAATACAAAGTGCACTTACACAAACATTAACAAATATTGGAATCAAATTACTCATAGCATCTTTCAGGGACTAATTGTTCCATGTCTAGACATTACTTTCACACAAAGTATCTTTCTGGGGTTAACAGTTTAGAAAGAACACATGCGTACAGGGTATGGAGAGCAATACCCCAAGACCCCTAACTCTGTAGGATCCACAGAGGGTATCAGGCAAGCTCAGGGCACTAAGCTAATGACTAGAAGTTGGCCATAGAGACACAGATATTCCAGATCTAGCCCCAAACAAAAGGTTTCACTGAGTGGCTATCTAGCTACTTGATATAAACCTCATTCCGTATGTCAACAAATCTCCAAATTTTACTCTCAGGATCTCTTTACAATTGTAGAAATTAGTGGGGAGCCCAGGAAAGCCTCTGTCTCTATGGGCTATATCTGTTAATATTTACCACATAGGAAACTAAAACCAAGAAATCTCTTAAAGATGTATTTATGA
The DNA here is from genome assembly GCF_024362965.1 of Panthera pardus. NCBI lineage: Eukaryota > Metazoa > Chordata > Mammalia > Carnivora > Felidae > Panthera > Panthera pardus. Next base: position 145,902,930 of record NW_026526765.1, read on the forward strand.
ATTAATTTTAAAATGGTAAGAAACTATATTGGAAGACAGATAACATATTTATATGAAAAATAATTTTGTAAAACAAAAAATATGATACAAGTGGCACTGTTTCACACAGTTTTGCCCACAGTTTTGCCACAGTTTATGTCTGGCTTAACGAGAAACAATTTCCCACATGTTTCTGCATTTGATCCATTGCAATATGTTGCTTAGGTTGAAGCATATGAAAAAAATAATTTGGTCTGGTCCATATATGTAGTTGGAAAGCAAGAGATTTTGACTTTTCATTCCGTTGTAGGTATTCTACGTAAACTCGATGAACAAATCTAAAACAAGTTTATGATAATTCGTTAGATTTTAAAAAGCAACTTGTTGATCAATATGTAGAGCAACTTCTTCTTCTTCTTCTCCTTCCCCTTCCTCTTCTCCTTCCCCTTCCTCTTCTCCTTCTTCTAAGTAGGCTTCACACCCCACTGTGGAGCGCAATACAGGGTTTGAATGCATAACCCTGAGATCATGACCTGAGCTGAGATCAAAAGTCAGACGCTTAACCGACTGAGCCACCCAGGTACCCCTGTAGAGCAACTTCTGATTTTTGAAAAAGAAATATTCTGGGATGTGCTTCTCCTCCCCCTCCTCTTCTTCCTCCCTTACAAATCCCAAAGTCCCATCCCAGAAAATCTGCTTCACCACAGAGTGGAACTTGGGTATCTGTATTTATTAAAGTTCCTCATTCAAGATTGAGAGAATGGTGATAACTCTAAATGGAGGTTACTTTGAATGAAAGGTCAAGTTAATAATAATGTTATTGGCTACTGATGTAAAAATATACATCCACCTTCCAGCTCCAAGGAGAAACAGATTTGGATTCTCCGTGTAGTCAGCAAACCTACAATCTCCTGTCAACTGGAAGAGCAGCACACAGAACTTTAAGGAAATTTTATTTTCTGACTCTTGATAAAAACAGTATAGAATCATATAACTCATTCATCTACTCAAAAATACTTATTGAACACCTCTAGGTCCCAAGCACTGTGCTGGATGGTGGAGATATGATGGTGAATAAAATAGGCACACACTAGAATTAATCCTTCTAAACTTGGTCATCCTGAAACGAAGACTCTTTGTTGTAGTTTGTCACAGATAAAATATTAACAGACTCAAGACAACAAACATACTTATAGAATATTCTCTTGAGGTACAGAGCACACTAACACATTTCCTTGCACAAATAGAACAGAACATTCACTGGATTCACTGTCCATCTGTTTTCTGACCCAAAAAAACCTCAGAATTTCAACAGTTGGTCTGAAATTTTCTCCATATGTTTGAAAAATATTAATGTTTTTATCTATAAATTTAAATATTAACGTGATAAAGATATTAATCTAAATAGAGATTACTGCAAAATTTTGACCACCTGGTCAACATCTAAGATAGAAGCAGTGATTTAAGATATTTTCCTAAAATTCTGTTCTTTGGAAGGTTACATTTAACTTAGTTCCATTGAAAATATTTTTTAATGTTTCCTTATGCTCTTTATAGCAATTGATTTAAAAACAACAAACTTCAGGGGTGCCTGGGTGGCTCAGTCATTTAAGCGTTTGACTCGATTTTGGCTCAGGTCATGATTTCACGGTTCATGGGTTCAAGCCCCGAGTTGGACTCTGTGCTGACAGTGCTGGGCCCGCTTGACTCTCTTTCTCCTCTCTCTATGCCCCTCCCTCCTTCTCTCTCCCAAAATAAATAAAACAACTAACTTCAGTGTGATGTTACTGTAATTGCTCACCGTATAGTTTCCTTCAATGTTTCCATTTTCCAGATATGCAATATCACTACATTTATTTATCACTATGCAGTGGAGTCCATGCCTCCCAGAACATGCCTCTTTGGCATAAGGATTATTTTGAGCTGAAGGAAGATAATCAAGACCCAGCAGACTGAACAGAACCTTTTTACCTCCCCCTTAAATGCCTAAAAGAAAGGGGACCTGTCTCAGAACGAGAGCTATTACCAGAGATAATTCTTGTCACTTAAGAGACTTATCTGCATGTCAGGGCAGTTATATGATGACCAAAGCATTTTATCACCTTCTCTCATCTTCCTGTGAACTGCCTCCCCCCTTTGAAGCCCCAGTACCCTATACTTTTCCTTAGTTCAGGATGGTATATAAGCCTCAATTGCCTGGCTGCTTTGGAGTCTCCTATCTTTGTGGAGCTAGGGTAAAAGTATAATTATTTTTCCTCCCCTCTACCTATTTACCCAAGCAATTCTTGTTTAATTCATTTCATCTTCTCTCATAAATCATTTTGTCAGCTCCTTATAATTCTTGTTGCTTTTTTCTGATTCCTCCTTGATTTCTGGAACTAATAATGTAGTTGGTACTTAGCTTGGCAGGCTACGTTTCTTTAAGACATAGGTAAGAGGTACGACCACGCGGTCCTATGTCATGTTATTTCTGTCTCCAAGACAAACTATCATATTTAAGTTTCATGATGCTAGGTTTTCATTTTTTAATTTACTCTTGGGTCTTTTTTGGCAGCTTTCTCACACAGGATAATATCTATGTGATTGGTTTGCTTCAAGTCAACACACATTAAAATGATGTATCCAGTGTCTAGTTCTAGTTCTCTGATGTGCGTATGAAGGACACACATGTACTTAGAGAAGGAACAGGGAAATAAAGGGCAAACATTATGGATCCCTTACTAAAAAAGAAGTGCCACAGTGTTTTAAGAAATATTTCTGGCAGGGGGTGGGGAAAAAAAAAGAAATATTTCTGGCATATGTTTAAAAGCTTGGGTTGGGCTATTAAGTATTTTTTTAATAGTGTAGTACACTACACATTGACTATATTCTTCTATTACATTAACTAAAGTGGGTGAACATCACAGCCTGTGCATATAAAGAACCAATGATTCAACTGCAGGGGAAAAACTATTGAACTCGCAGCCTAATATTGGTTCTACTATTAATTAATTGCCTATCATGAATCTGGTGCTATACTAGATATATGAATAAAGATGAAAAAATTGTTTCTATCAACAAGGAAATGCAGGAAAGAGAAGGCGGTATAAGCACAGAACCCAGACTCTGAGTCAAATGTGGCTTTTATGCTTTTTAGCTGTTTGACTTGTACGCGTTCCTGAACCTTGCTAACCCCAAGTTTCCCACTCAGAGGCTTAGAAAATATACAAAGCTAAATCGAATGCCTCCCATTTACTACAACTTACTCAAGGTTAGCGCTATCATTAAGCGATTTACATAAATTATCTCATTTAGTTGTGATGTTTTCCCGTGAAGCTAGAAAGTCTCAGAGACTGTCAGTCACACAGTAAGAAAACAACAGACTTGGGATTGGAACACAGTTTTTTCTCCAATCTTAGACTGTTTCCTTCTGTTTTGAATTAAGTTTGTTTGAATCAATGATACACCGACACAGGGTTTTACATGTTAAGTTGTTCTAAAGGGCTTCTGATGAAAACCATTGGTCTTTATAGGTCTATCTTCCACCATTCTCAACCCCAGAGTTAACATCTTAGAAGTCTTTGAGATGTCTCAACCTTGGCATTTACCTCTGCATCAGTAAATAATCACATTTATGGTGCACTACTTGATTGAGGTGGACAGGAAGGGGCAGGCAAGAGGGACAGAGATTAACTGTTGTTTTTCACAATGAAAGATGAGACTCCTTCACCATTTCTATACCTTCCAACTCTTCCACACCATAGCCATTGTTCCCTCCCCTATCATCCTCCCCAGAGAGTAACACACTCTATTCAGTGTTTACATTATCATGACCATTTAATATTTGTGCAATAGTATATGTTGATTGTATTTTTCTTGCACAACATTGTTTTCTTCAGATTTAATGACTATTCTACAGTTCTGTGTGCTTAGCATTAATCTATTTCCACTTCTCTCTGATCCTCTAAATCTTTCAGTACCCAAATATGCCAAGTTTTCTTTTTTGTCACTTTCCTCTACTAGAGACATCTCTCTCAGAGCTTTCTGAACTGTTCCACTCAAGATAGTGGCCCTCTGTACTACCAGTCTTCATCCTGTGTACTCACTTCATCTCTTCCTTGAGTTGGATTTCTTATTCCCCAAACCCCATTAATTGCTCTTTCTTCACGTACTCTCTTATTTTAATGGAGCAACTTCCCCTGTGGCTTCCCAAGAAAGAGTTCTTAGGAGTTAAAATGTTTTGTTTTTTTAAGTGTAGTTACTTATTTTTGAGAGAAACAGAGAGAGTGAGCAAGGGAGGGGCAGAGACAGAAGCAGAGAGAGAATCCCAAGCAGGGTTTGGACTTAAACTCACAAACCGCAACATCATGACCTGAGCCAAAATCAAGAATTGGATGCTTCACCAACTTAGCCACCCAGGCACCCCAGGAGTTTTAAGGCTTTGCATGTCTGAAAATATCCTGGTCTTCCCACACTCAATTGATAGTTTCGCTGGGTATACAATTGTCGGTTGGATATTGTATATCCTGAAAATTTTGAAGGCATTACTCCACTGTTTTCCAGCTTCCATTTGCTGTGAGGGGCTCTGAAGCTCTTCTGCTTTCTAATCTTTTATATAATACCATCATCACCCCCCTCCTTCATGGTGCTTCTAGGACCTTCTGTTTGTCTCCAGGGTTCTGTTTCATGCTATGCCTTGGTATGAGTCTGCTTTCATCTGCTGTTCCAGGAAATTCAATTATTTGGTTCTGGAAATTTTTCTTGAATTCATTTTTAATGTTTTTCTCCTTTCCATCTTCTCTGTTTTTCAGATATGGTATCTCCACTACTGAATATCTCAACTGACTTTTCTTTCCAATTTCCCATATGTATATATTAATTTCCATGAGTTTTTCCTGAATATTCCTTCAAAAACTGTATCTTGTTCTTCCTGCACAGATCCAGTATTTTGTCTTATGCCTGACAATAGTAATGATCAATTTCTGTAAGCTTTCATTTTCCTGATTAGCTTCTTGCAGGTTTTACAGTCATTGTATGAGTTTTGTTTCAAAATCTTTCATCTTAGTCACTCCCTCACATGTCTGTTCATTATTGCCTATCTGCTCATATGTTAAAAACTGCCTGGAGGGGTACCTGGGTGGCTCAGTCGGTTAAGCGTCCGACTTCAGCTCTGGTCATGATCTCGCAGTTTGTGAGTTCAAGCCCCACGTCGGGCTCTGACAGTTCAGAGCCTGGAGCCTGTTTCAGATCCTGTGTCTCCCTTGCTCTCTGCCCCTCCCCTGCTTGCACTCTCTCATGCGCACTCTCTCTCTCAAAGATAAATAAACGTTAAAAAATTTAAAAAAAAACTGCCTGAAAATTCTGTGGGATGCTCAACCATGACCTTTATACAAGGTCATGGCTCTTCTTTTATTAGAGAAACCCCAGTATTAGTATCTTTAAGTATTTGCTCCTAGACTTCTCAGAAATCCCAGAAAATAATCTTCCAATCACTCAAGTTTTGTAAGCCCAGTGGAAAAAGAGGTCTGCAGGAGAAGGGGATCTCAATATTCATATACAACATTTCATTTAATATCTATGTTTCAGTTTGGTTCTCTGCCCTGATGTGTGCCCAGTTCACCAACACCTGACTTCTTACCTACAGAGAAAAATTAATTAATGGTTGGCTTGGAGTAGGCAGTGTTCAATGGGAGGGGAGAAACTGCTCCATTAAGAGCCTTTCAGTCAGCCCTCTTGGTATCTGGGGCTACCATATTTAGGGCACATTTCAGATGTGCTGTGCAAGAGTGCTTCCTCTATTTCTCTGACATTGGCATAAGATTCAGCAATCTCAGATCAACTAAGTCTTTTCCTTATTTCTAAAATATTCCTGACATTGCAGCCTTCCCTTTCCACCTCTATTTTATGCCTTTCTAGATTTGTTTTAGTGGAGTTTTAGAAAATGATTCGGGAAGCATATGCATCTGTGCTAGATACATGTGGTTCATGCCCTACCTTTAACCAGAAACCCTCAGAATCCCACGTGTCCATCACTATTCTAGCACTAGAGAAACATCACATGATGGACATCACTTCTTTGCATTTCCCTGTTTTTGGCTTTCCCTCCATTCAATGAGAGATAGTCTTTGCCTTGAGGAAAATTAGATGTTTTATAGCTGGAATGCCAAGGAAAAGTACTGCAAAATAGGCTCTTTCTTGAAAAATTAAAGAAAATCCAAACTTTCAATTATAAGAGATGCATCATTAAGAGAGAGAAAGTATTTTCTAAATTCAAAAAATCCCCCAATAAGTATCAAGACTCAAAGCTATGAGGAGTAAGCATATTGTTTTTACCATAAAGTAAAAAGTACTATGGAGTAGGAAATTTCTGCTCTACAGATGGTAATAGAAATTCCTTGCTGGGGCGCCTGGGTGGCTCAGTCGGTTAAGCATCCGACTTCAGCTCAGGTCACGATCTCATGATCCGTGAGTTCGAGCCCCGCGTCGGGCTCTGGGCTGATGGCTCAGAGCCTGGAGCCTGCTTCTGATTCTGTGTCTCCCTCTCTCTCTCTGCCCCTCCCCCATTCATGCTCTCTCTCTGTCTCAAAAATAAATAAACATTAAAAAAAAAAAAAAAAGAAATTCCTTGCTAAGGTAGAGTAACTAGCCTGGAGAGAGAGGAGGGGAGAAAGAAGACTTACCCCTGAGCCTCTCCCAGGAGTGGGTGGAAGAGAAGCTGGTAAAAAAGCATCTCAAGATGAATTAGGAATCTCTGTGCAGGGTACATGAGAATCACTTGCCACATGGAAATCTGAGCAGAGTTCTCCTATAGATTATAGATATTCAGCCAATAGGGTTCAGGACTAATAAAGCTGCAGGATTAGACAGATGACATCTTTAAATGGGGTCAAAACAAGCAAACTGGAGAACTGGCCTCTGTATAGTAACAAGGTAGATATAAATTGGCTACCTCCTTGTAACAGAAGAAAAAAATCACAATCTAGATAGATTTTTTTAAATTTTTTTATGTTTAATTTTGAAGAGAGAGAGCGTGAGCAGGGGAGGGGCAGAGAGAGAGAGACACACAGAATCCAAAGCAGGCTCCAGGCTCTAAGCTGTCAGCACAGAGCCCACAAACCCCCACAAACTGTGAGACCGTGACTTGAGCCAAATTCGGATGCTTAACCATCTGAGCCACCCAGGAGCTCCAATATATTTTTTTAACCATAGGTAAAATACCAACAGGCTCCTCACATGGTAAAGATGCCTACAAGGCTGGTAGGCATTGACAGCCTATAGAAATGTGGTCTTAGTGTTACACATCTGTTTTTATTTAACTGTTGAGATCTTCACTTATTTACAATTAGATTCCCCATATGAAGATCTGAGTTTCTTTTTGTTGTTGTTGTTGTTGTTGTTGTTGTTGTTTATTTATTTTGAGAGAGAGAGAGGGAATCTAAAACAGGCATTGTGCTGTCAGCACAGAGCCCAACTCAGGGCTCAATCCCACAAACCATGATATCATGACGTAAGCCAAAACCAAGAGTCAGACACTTAACCAAATGAGCCACCCAGGAGCCCTGGATGTGAGTTTCTTTTAAATAAACCCACAGCAGCTTTCATAGACCACAAAGAGACACCAGAGATGTCACCACGAGGACGAAACTTTTAAGGCCCCAATAGGGCTCTGGTGTCTCGATAACCAAGGGTCACGGAGAAGTGGGCAGTATACCACTTGCTTCCCTGGATTTCTCTAATTACAAGAGTGGTTAAGAGGCCAGACAACACATAGAGTTGAGCTTCCCTACTTTTCCGTTCCCTAAACAAGTGATTTTAAAGAACATCAATAATCACAACCAAAACAGCAAATCAAAACCAGTCAGTGCCTACACCAAGTAGAAGGCCTATTACATTTGACCCTTGAACAGCATGGGTTTGAACTGCATAGGCCCACTTAAAGGCAGATTTTTTCAATAAGTATATTGGAAAACTTTTTGGAGATTTCTATCAATTTGAAAAAACTCACATATGAACTACATAGCCTAGAAATGTCAGAAAAAAATAAGAAGTTAGGCATGTCATAAATGCATAGATACTAGTCTATTTTATCATTTATTACCATTTTATCATATGCACAAATCTATTAGAACATAAAATTTGTCAAAAATTAGGCATACTAACACCGTACATGGCACCATTCACAGTCGAGAGAAATGTAAACAAATGTAAAGATGCAGTATTAAATCACAACTGTATAAAATTAACTGTAGTACATACTGTCCTACTGTAATAATTTTGTAGTCACTTCCTGCTATTACAGTGAGCTCAAGTGTTGTATTTACTTAAAATGCCACGTGATGCTAATTATCTCCGCGTGAGCAGTTCATCTCTCCAGTAAATTGTGTGTTACAGTAAAAAGTGATCTCTCGCGGTTCTCCTGTGTATTTCATCATGTTCAGAGCAATACCATAAACCTTGACGAACACCATGGGACCCATAAGAAGTGCCACTAGTGATGCTAGAAGTGCTCCCAAGAAGCAGAGAAAAATCACAACATTACAAGAAAAAGCTGAACTGCTTGATATCTACTATAGCTTGAGAGCTGCATTTGCGTCCCATTTCAAGATAAAGGAATCCAGTGTAAGGACTGTTAAAAAAAAAAAATGGGAGGGGGGTGGATTTGTGAAGCCATCACTGCAGATACACCAGCAGGTGTGAAAATCTTGCACTCTTTTCAAAAGACTTTTTAATCTCGGGCGCCTGGGTGGCGCAGTCGGTTAAGCGTCCGACTTCAGCCAGGTCACGATCTCGCGCTCCGTGAGTTCGAGCCCCGCGTCAGGCTCTGGGCTGATGGCTCGGAGCCTGGAGCCTGTTTCCGATTCTGTGTCTCCCTCTCTCTCTGCCCCTCCCCCGTTCATGCTCTGTCTCTCTCTGTCCCAAAAATAAATAAAAAAAAACGTTGAGAAAAAAAATTTAAAAAAAAAAAAAAAAAGACTTTTTAATCTCATAGTGAAAATGCAGCTTTTTAATTGTATTTATATGGGAGAGCTCATGAGCTGGGGACAGGGGCAGAGGGACAGAGAGATTCCAAAGCAGGCTCCACGCTCAATGTGGGGCTCCATCCCGCAACTCTGGGATCATGACTTGAGCTTAAATCAAGAGTTGGACACTCAACTGACTGCGCCACCCAGGTGCCCTGAAAATGCAGCTTTTATATGGGTGCAGGATTGCTATCAGAAAGGCACACCTATAGATTCTAACATGATTTAAGAAAAAGCTAAGTCATTATATGACAACTTAAAGCAAAAGGAAGGTGAATCAATGTTTGATGCCTCCTAAAGCAAGGAAAACAAAGGCAAAAATAAACTATTGGGGTTACATCAAATTAAAAGCTTTTGCACAGCAAAGGAAACTGTCAACAAAACAAAAAGGCACACTACTGAATGGGAGAAGATATTTGCAAATGATATCACCCAATAAGGGATTAATGCCCAAAATAAATAAAGAACTTATACAACTCAACACACACACACACACACACACACACACACACACACACACACACACACACACAAATGGGCAGAGGATCTGAACAGACATTTTTCCTAAGAAGTAATATAGATGGCCAACAGACACATGAAAAAATGCTAAACATCACTAATCATGAGGGAAATTGCAAATCAAAACCACAATGAGATTGCGCTTTACACCTGTCAGAATGGCTAAAATCAAAAAACACAAGAAATAATAAGTGTCGGCGAGGATCTAGAGAAGGAACGTTCATGCACTGTTGGCAGGAAAATTCAAACTGGTGCAGACACTGTGGAAAACAGTATGGAGGTTCCTCAAAAAATTAAAAATTGAACAACAATATGATCCAGTAATTCCACTTCTGGGTATTTACACAAAGGCACAAACACCAATTCAAAAAAATATATGCATCCCTATATTAATTGCAGCATTATTCATAAGAGCCAAAATATGGAAACAACCATCAATAGATTAGTGGTCCATCAGTAGATTAGTGGATAAAGAAGATATGATACACACATACACATACACACACACACACACAGAAATACTACACAGCCATAAAAAAAGGAGGAGATCTCAGGGTGCCTGGGTGGCTCAGTTGGTTAGGTGTCCAACTTCAGCTCAGGTCATAATCTCACAGCTCGTGAGTTTAATCCCTGAGTTGTTCTCTGCACTAACAGCATGGAGCCCGCTTTGGATTCTCCATCCCCCTCTCTCTCCCTTCCCCTCCCCTGCTCATGCTCTCTTTCTCTCAAAAATAAATAAATAAATATTTTTTTAAAAGGATGAAATCTTGCCATTTATTACAACATGGGTGGCCCTACAGAGTATTATGCTATGTGAAATAAGTCAGAGAGAGAAAGACAAATATGCTTTCCCCCAAAACAAAACAAAACAAATGAATAAACAAAAAGCAGAATCGGACCTATAAACACAGAGAACAGGCTGAGGGTTGCTAGAGGGGAGGGAGTTGGGGGAGATGGGCAAAATGGATGAAGGAGAGTTAGAGATACAGGCTTCCAGTTATGGGACAAATAAGTCATGGGGATAAAAGGCACAGTGTAAGGAATAGAGCTAATGATACTGTAAAGGTACTGCCTGGGGACAGATGGTATCGATACTTCTGGTGAGCAGAGCATAATGTATAGAGATGTTGAATCACTATGTTGTACACCTGAAACTTGTGTTTATATTGTGCGTCACCATCACTCAAAAAATTTTTTAATATGTAACTATAAAAAAAAGGAAGGACCTAAAGCTGGTGAATTTATCACCAGCAAAGGATGGTTTGATAATATTAGAAAGAGGTTTGGCCTAAAAAATATAAAGATAAGAGGAGAAGCAGCTTCAGCTGACTGAGAGACAGAAGATGAGTTCCCAGACACAATTAAGAAAATCACTGAGTAGAAAGCAGTTCCTGAATAGGTTTTTAATGCAGACAAAAGTGCCCTGTTCTGAAAAAAAATGCTACAAAAGACATGCATTAGTAAGGAAGAGAAGCAAGCACCAGGATTTAAGGCAGGAAGGGAAAGGCTAACTCTACTGTTAGGTGCAAATGCAGTTGGTTTTATCAACAGGACTGACCTCATCTATGATGTTGCTGACTTCTGAGCCTTGAAGGGAATCTACAAACACTAGTTGCCAGTCTTTTGGTTGTACGAGATGGTTGGGACATTGACAACACTTTTTCTGGATTAGTTCCATCAATGCTTTGTTCCTGAACTCAGAAAGTACCTTGCCAGGAAGGGATGCCCTTTTAAAATTCTTTTGATCTCAGACAATACCCCTGGCCACCCAGGACCCCAGGAGTTCAACACCAAAGGTGTCCAAGTGGTCGACTTGCAGTCAAACACAACGTTTTTAATTCTGCCTCTAGATCAGGGGTCCATAGCTTCTGGTCCACAGTAGACTATTAGAAGTTTTAGGAGAGTCATAAGTTATATATGGATTTTCCATTATTCAAGGGGTTGTCACCCCTTGCCCCTGTACTGTTCAAGGGTCAACATTGCTATTGTAATTTTCAAGAAGGTACTTTTGTTCTGAGCAGACCACATGCCTTATTAAGTAGATCTAGAACAGCACGTTCGATCATATGTGGGGAACAGTTAGCTTCTGTGAAAGGCCTCTACCCCTTAAGAAAACCCTTTGTGAAGTCAAGAAGATACTTTTTTTTAATGTTTTAATGTTTTTTTTATTCTTTGAGAGACAGAGAGAGACAAAGCATGAGCAGGGGAGGGACTGAGAGAGAGACACAGAATTCGAAGCAGGCTCCAGGCTCCAAGTTATCAGCACAGAGCCTGACTCAGAGCTTAAATTCACAAACCATGAAATCATGACCTGAGCCGAAGTTTTGGATGCTTAACTGACTGAGCCACCCAGGTGTCCCAAGTCAAGAAGATATTTTTAAAGGAAAACGGCAGATAAACCTTATGGCACAAAAAGAATCAGGGAAATAAAATTCCCTGGTCTGTATTAGTCTGTTCTCTAGGGCATGTTATTCTATCAGTGGCTTCAGAATAACGGAGGAACAATGTATTTCAGAAGTTATAAATAAGTCTAATTGGAATCAGAAACTATTGTAAATAACAGATTCATATATCAGCTCCAAGTAAAATGCCTTCATGAGACAGAAATCCATTGATTATGTTTCTTAAATTTAGGCAAAGGCAAGAAAACCACAAAAAAAATGTACTTTGGTTTTCCTGGTTTTGAAAGAATCCTTATCAGTACTAGGCACTAAGGGAAGGAGTACAGGAATCTTGGCTTCTTTCTTGTTCTCTCTTCCCAGTTAGATCAGGGTGTGTAAAGGGTTCCTTTCAATGGAGCATCAGTGTTCGCTTATCTCTTAGAATAATCACAAGTGAAGTAAACACGACTTTCTACAGCTATGGTCATTTTGTACGCTTGTTCGTGACACAAAATGCACTGTTGTTAATTTCCTTAGCAAGCCATTGCTCCTATCTATATTGTTATACCAAAGACCTAAAACAAGACCTTGCCAGAGACTCATTTCTGTGGCACTTAACTGATGCTTTGTACTTTATCATTATGCTGTATGTCTTCTAGTCATTCCATTCTATGTGCCAGGCTCCATCAAGGTGATTGGAAATAATGAGATATCTAAAACCAAGGAATCACACATTTCACACATAAAGAATGACAGAGATAAAAACAAACAAAAAAACATACAGCAGCATTATCTACACTAGCCAAATTAATGAAACAGTCCAAGTGTCCATCAGTGGATGAATGGATACAGAAGATGTGGTATATATATATACAATGGAATATGACTCAGCCATCAAAAAAAATGAAATCTTGGGGTGTCTGGGTGGCTCAGTCAGTTAAGCAACTGACTTTGGCTCAGGTCATGATCTCATAGTTCAGGAGTTCAAGCCACACGTTGGGCTCTGTGCTAACAGCTCAGAGCCTGGAGTCTGCTTCAGATTCTGTGTCTCCCTCTCTTTTTGCCCTTCCCCCTCTCATGCTTGCTCTCGCTCATGCGCGCGCGCTCTCTCTCTCTCTCTCTCTCATAAACATTAAAAAAATTTTTTAGAAAAGAATGAAATCTTGCCATTGGCAACAGTGTGAATGGAACCAGAGACTATTATTCTAAGTGAAATAAGTCAGTCAGAGAAAGACAAATACCATAGGATCTCACTTATAAGAGCAAAGGGGGAAAAAGAGAGAGAGAAGCAAACCAAGAAAGATTCTTAACTCTGGAGAACAAACTGATGGTCACCAGAGGGGAGGTGGGTGGGGTGATGGGTGAAATGGGTGATGGGTAGCAAGGAGGGCACTTATTGTGATGAGCACTGGGTGTCATATGAAAGTGTTGAATCATTATATTTGTACACCTGAAACTAATATTACATTGTATGTTAACTGTAATTTACATAAAAACTTTAAAAGAACAAAAAACAGAAATATACTTGTAAATACAGAGAACAAGCTGGTGGTTTCTGGGGGAGTGGGGGAGAGTTGGGAGGATGGACAAAATAGAGGAAGGGGATTACGAGGAACAAACTACCAGTTATAAAAACCAATAAGACCCAGGGATGAGAAGTACGGTATCAAGAACATAGTCCATAATATTGTAATGACATATGGTGACAGATGGTGACTGCACTTATGCTGGTGAACAATGAGTGATGTATAGAATCGCCGAATTACTATGTTGTATACCTGAAACAAGTGTAATACTACACGTCAACTCTACTTCAATTAAAAAGAGAAGTTAGGGGGGTGCCTGAGTGGCTCAGTCAGTTAAGCATCCGACTTCGGCTCAGGTCATGATCTCACAGTTCGTGGGTTCAAGCCCCGCGTTGGGTTCTGTGCTGATAGCTCGGAACCTGAAGCCTGCTTCTGATTCTGTGTCTCCCTCTCTCTCTGTCCCTCCCCTACTCATGCTCTGTCTCTGTCTCTCAAAAATAAATAAATGTAAAAAAAATTAATAAAAGAAAATTTAGGGGTGCCAAGGTGCCTTAGTCCATTAAGCGTCTGACTTTTGATTTTGGCTCAGCTCATGATCTCAGTCATGAGATCGAGCCCCATGTCAGGCTCTGCACTGGGCATGGAAACTGCTGGAGATATTCTCTCTCTCAAGGGAGGGAGGGAGGGAGGGAGGGAGGGAGGGAGGGAGGGAGGAAGGAAGGAAGGAAGGAAGGAAGGAAGGAAGGAAGGAAGGAAGGAAGAAAAAGAAAAGAAAAATAGAAAAGAAGTACAAGCCCAACACCAAGAAGAGGTGTACAAATATAAGACTGAGCAGATGGGGTGGGATCAGGTTGGGTAGTATCACTAAGCATCTCCCTCTCTGCCAATGTCTGGAGCCACCCTTCAAAACTTCATGGCACACCCAGATTTTTGTTAAGATTGACTAGGTTATTCATACCAATCCTTCCTCTGAAAACAACTTTGATAAACCTGGATAAAACTTAAATACCCTCTTTAAACAATGGAAAACCTGAAAAGGGAGTAAGGAATACCTGGCCACAGTAACAAGAAAGAAAATGGAGACAGAGAAGTAAGGCCTGGGGTTCCCTTTTGTCTTAAGAATATTTCCCAAACCAGAAAACTGTTTTGATAACCTTTTTAGGACAGCAGGAGCACAACAGTCAAGACATACCTAATGTGGGGCTAATGTGGGGGGGGAAATACCTTTACAGATGTATCTTCACCCACATGTGATAAAGAAAAAAGTATATTGAATAGGATTGGAACGTGTCACTTTAAGAATCCTGTCTAGGAAACCCTACAGGTTTTCCATTTACTTCCAGATGCTCACAATGTTATTTTTGACCCAGAAAATTAAGGTCACTCATTTGCCATAGTTTGAAGCTTGTCCCAGATGGAGGCCAAATTCTCTGAGCTGTTGGGTATAGGGAGAGTAATCAGATAAAATCACTGTTTTGTTTGTTTGTTTATTTGTTTTGACTGACTACTGTATGTGGACTTACAGGGACAGCCATGCCCGTATAGACATACTCATCATTCCATACATGCATGAAATTGAGGTTCTCTGAATTTTACCCATGGTGAGATGCCTGCACGGATTGTATTAGCACCAGGCTGTAAGAGACAAACACTGCAAAGCATTTAAGCTTCTTTACCCAGTGAGTAGAGATGAAGAGAAGCAAAGCTGGATAAGGAGAGCCAGATGGACCCCCGGGCACAGAAACAGACTCCATCCACCCCCCCAGCTCTGCAAGTCAGAGCTGGCAGTGAATCTACAAAGCTGAGATGGCAAAATGGCTTGGCACAGAGCCAAAGAAGCAGAATTACAGGATGTTAATCCACCAGAGCTTGGAGAAGACCCAAATTTTGGTAGGCAAGAAAAGGAAAGCCAGATCCTGTTTGAGCAGCTCCAACAGGAAGATCCAAGGCACCTATTCCCTCCCATGATCCTCACCTTCCTGAATGAAGACAATGATGGTGTGAGCCCACATTTCCCCATCCTGCTTAAGTTCTACTAGTGCCTAAGGAACCAGGAAAGAAAGCTAAGGAAAATATACCCCTTTATTCTTAGAGAGACTACAGGCTTGAGTAGATTTATACCCAATCAAGGATGAACAAACAGAAAAGAGGAGAGGGGGAGAAAACTATTCACAGAACTGTAAGACAGAAAAAAAAAATGTATGTCTCTCATGCTAACCACATTTAAAGAATGCATTTATTCAACTTTATATCCAAAAAATAACAAACTTTAAATAGCAACTTCTTGGGGCGCCTGGGTGGATCAGTCAGTTAAGCATCCAATTTTGGCTCAGGTCATGATCTCATGGTTAGTGGGTTCAAGCCCTGCATCAGGCTCTGTGCTGACAGCTCAGAGCCTGGAGCCTGCTTCAGATTCCATGTCTCCCCCTCTCTCTGCCCCTCCCCCACAAGCACTCTTTCAAAAATTAATAAACATTTAAAAAATTTTTAATAAATAAATAGCAACTTTTTTATGTTCTTAAATGATGGGAGGAGCCAATAGTAGAGAACAAAGTCAGGGTGATAGGTCACAAAATGAGGTTTATGTCTTAACAGTTAATATTTAGTGTTGTCCCCTCCACTGCCAGAATGAATGGGGCCAGTAGGAGTGACTGCTCTCCCAAACACATCTAATAACCCCCTTGAAGAACTTTGGGCTTGATGTGCTAGGAGGTCCTACGGTCCACAGAAAGAATGATTCCACCAGAAAACAGAACTGTAGGGAACAGAATGCCCCCAGATCATTTTGGGCTCCTCGTGCCAACAAGCCAATAGTCTCAGAAGCAGGTCTCCCTACTGGCCAAGACTATGGGCACTGAGCAGGAGGAAAGTGGGTTGCTGCCCATAATGGGGGGCTACATGTGAAACCAAGAGCCCCTCCAGAGTCCCTCCCTGCCGAGCAGTAACGATCAATGGTAAACTCCGGATATCTAACAAAAATAAGACATCCAAAAACTAAGATCCTGCAGGAATGAAAGTCTGGGTCACTAGCTCAATAAAGAACACCATTCAGCTAAGGTTGCAGCAGAGGTGAGGGGAACACAGGATGGGTGTTGGAAGACTGGTACAATGGGGAACAAGAAGGCACGTGACCGGCTACAGAATCAGGGACCTTAGCAGCTCTATTCTATGTCAGCTGAATTTTTCTCTCTTACCCTTTTCCCTCTCACTACCTTAGACAAAAGGACATCACTGGCAGTTAATGTTTTAGGTGGGGGTATGACATATGGCATTTGTTTCTAATGCAGCTGATGGGGCATATTACATCTCCTTTGTTGGGTTTCAACCAGAAGGAAAAAGAGTGGGTAGTGAACAGCAAAACGGACTTCTACTGGTTATCTTCCAATCACTTTCCAAAATACAGTAAAAACCTTGGATGGAGAGTAACTTGTTCTGTGAGCATTCCGCAAGACCAGCAAACATTTCTAATACATTTTAACTTGATCAACGAGCGATGTCTTGCAATATGAGTCCTACGTGATGCCGAACGTCACATGATCACAACTGAGCCAACGGTTCTTGAAATTCACTTTGATACACGAGTGCTTTGGATGACAAGCATGTTTCTGGAACGAATTACCCTCTCAAACCAAGGTTTTTGTACTTCCTATCTTGCAAACTGACATGCATGCATTTTATCAAAGGGCTCTGTTTCACTCTGGATCCCAGCTGGGTTTGGCTAATGGAGAACTACAGCAGGAGTTAGCACAGAACAGAGTAAGGTTCTGTGTAAGAAAGTAAGGTTCTGTGTAAGGAGAGTAAGGTTCAGATATCTGTTCTCCTTGTGCCCTCCTGGGTCTCACAGTCCTACTCTTTATACATAGTCTGTGTGCTCAGTGGAAGTCTGATTTATTCATTCAACAAGTATTTACTGAAGGCCTACTAGGTCTCATCTAGTGCTGGGTACACAGCAGTGACCTGAACAGAAAAAATCCTCACCCTCCCTCCTTCAATGTGGCGATGGGGAAAGATAAACGACGTAGAGAGGTAAACTACAGGCATACCTCATTTTATTGAACTTCACTTTATTGCCTTTTTTTATATGTATATAAATTGAAGGTTCACAGAAACCCTGCATTGAACAAGTCTACTGGTACCATCTTTCCCACAGTATTTGCCCACTTCATGCCCCTGTGTCACATTTTGGAAACCCTCACAATATTTCAACCTTTTTCATTATTATTATATTGGTTATGGTGGTCCATGATCAGTGGGGTGACTGGCTGGAAGCTAGGATGCTGGTGGGTGCTTTTTTTAATCAATCAAGAATTCTTGAAGGATATGCTTTTTTTAGACATAATGTTATTGCACACATAACAGACAACAATGCACTGTACACATAACTTGTATACTCACTGGGAAACCAAAATAACCATCTGCCTTGCTTTGTTGCGGTAGTCTGGAACCGAACCCTCAAAGTCTCTGAGGCAGGCCTGTATTTACACTGACAGATGGGATAATGCTGACAAGAAAAATAAAGCAGAGAAGAAACACAGAAAGTGCGTGTGTGTGAGTGCACGCGCAGGTGTCGGTGTTGAAGGTGTGGGCCCATGTTATATCATGGGGCCAGGGAAGAAACGCCACGTGGAGCTGGAGAGATTGGGTATAAAACTGAAACAAAATCAGAAGACAAGCTATGCAGGTTTCCGAAAAAGAAAAAAGGCATTCAGAATAGAAGAACCAGTGATCACATCTTCCTAAAGCAAGCATGTTTCTGGAAGACCGGGTAAGAGGTCACTGTGGCTGCAGCAGACAGCCTGGTAGAGAGTGGTAGGAGGTGAGGCCAGACAGGTGGCTGTGACTAGGGCAGGGCAGTTACTTGAGGTTACCGTTTCCACCTATAAGAATTTCTCTTCTCCAAAGGCAGACACAACACACGCCTTACATCCCCATCCACAGTAAATCTGCAGGGGGGTACATGTTATCGAGGCCATGGTTTCTACGTGCAATAATTTAGGTCCTCCAAAGGCACAGCATCCCTTCCCTCACTGCCCACAGTGAATTCCAGCTTTGCAAATCACATAGTTTGTTCTGTAATTTGGTTTTCCTGGGTCCCTGAAGAAAAGTTAATATTCAAGAATTATATGTGATAATAGGGGAGAAGTTGTTTTATGAAGTCATTTGAAAGAGTCTTTTTTGTTTTGCTGTTTTCTTTTTCTTTTATGTGAATGTCCAATAAGTTTCTGACGTTATCCCTCTGGTCATTTCTATCTACTTATCATTCCTGCCTCAATATTGTCTTTTTTATGGTGAGCCTTTTAGTTGATCAAACTGACAGAAAATGAGGGAAGTAAATGAAATATGTACCTTTTAGATTTTAAACGCTGTAACAATCACAAAATATTTGTGACACCTTGATTACTGAGATATTGACTTTGCAGCCTAAGACTATGTCTATTGCAAAATCTTGAGAAGGAGAGAGGTGGGTAAGGATCAGTTGGGTTGAACCAGAAGCTGTGTTACTGACAAGACCTGGTGTTGCAAAAATGCCCATTACGAAGAACAAGAACAAAACATCAAGAAACCAGAGGAGCTGGCTACTCAGGTAGTTCTTGACAGGGGGGAGGGGGCAGTACTTTACAGGCATTTATTTTAAAGTGGAACCAGAAGCATACAATCTAGCAGAAATACAACAGAAGAGCATGAATCTTAAAGTGTCCTGAAGATCAAAGAACCATCTGGGGCTTAAGAAAAAGGCTGAAGACAACCTGACAAAAAGCATTACGAAAATGTGCCTCACTGAGTGATTAAAGGAACTGTCAATAATTAGCTGGAAAATTACAGGGGATTAGAGATGTAATAGATCTCTGGACAAACAAATGATCTGATTTAAAAATGGACAGGATATCTGAATAGTTATTTTCCCAAAGAAGATATCCAGATGGCCAACAGACACATGAAAAGATGCTCAA
Organism: Panthera pardus; assembly: GCF_024362965.1. Classification (NCBI taxonomy): domain Eukaryota; kingdom Metazoa; phylum Chordata; class Mammalia; order Carnivora; family Felidae; genus Panthera; species Panthera pardus. The sequence continues at coordinate 145,922,285 of NW_026526765.1, forward strand.
CATCTCTAATTACCAGGGAAATGCACATCAAAACCACAATGAGCTATCATCTCACACCTGTCAGAATGGCTAGACTCAGAAAGACATGTAACAAGGTGAGGATGTGAAGAATGGGGAACCCTCTTGCACTGTTGGCAGGAATGCAAACTGGTGCAGCCACTGTGGAAAACAGTACGGGAGTTCCTCAAAAAGTCAAAAATAGAACTACCATATGATCCAGTAATTCTACTACTAGATATTTATCCCCAAAATATGAAAACACAAATTCAAAAAGATATAAGCACCCTTATGTTGACTGCAGCATTATTACAAAAGTTAAGACATAGAAGCCACCTGAGTGTCCATCGATAGAAGAATGGGTCAAGAAGATATGGTATACATACACAAAATGGAATATTACTCAACCACTAAAAAAGAATGAGACCTTGGGGCACCTGGGTGGCTGAGTTGGTTAAGTGTCTGACTCTTGATTTGGGCTCAGGTCATGTTCTCACAGTTTGTGAGTCTGACCCTTGCATCAGCTCCACACTAACCATGGAGGCTGCTTGGGATTCTCTGTCTCTCTGCCCTCTGCCCTCCCCCCCCTTCTCTCTTTTTCTCTCTCTTTAAATAAATAAATAAATACACGACTTAAAAGAAAAAAAAAAAGAATGAGATCTTTCTGTTTATCACAACATAGATGGACCTAGAAGGTATTATGCTAAGTGAAATAAGTCAGAGAAAGACAAATATCAATCAAATGATTTCATTTATGTGTGGAGCCTAAAAAAAAAAAAAAAAAAAAAAAAAACAGACAACAGAAACAGACCCATAAATACAGAGAACAAACTGGTGGTTGGGCAGAGACAACTGGGAGATACAGGCTTCCAGCTATGGAAGGAATAAGTCATGGGTATAAAGGCCCAGTACAAGGAACATGGTCAACAGCATTGTAAGAGTGCTGTATGGTTAAAGATGGCAGCTACACTCATAGTGAGCACAGCATAACATATGCAGTTGTTGAATCGCTATGTTGTACACCTAAAAGTAATGTAATATTGTCTTTTAACTATACGTCAATTAAAAAAAAGCCACACATGGCCTCAAGAAGAGTGCTGCTTGGTTCACTCATAATCTGGATTTATCTTTGAGTTGCACTGTCCATTTTACGCCATCCCTAAACCACGTCTCTAACACTGTTCTCTGTCACATGTACGATGGATGGACATATCCTTCTCCACAAGTTCCTAATGACCAGTTGCAGAAAATGTTGACTCTCTGTGTCCCCAAACACATACAGCACATATTTCAAAAGACAGGGTGTTCATCTTTTACCTAAGAGTCAGCTTCCCTCCAACACGCTTAACTAAGTATCTTCTTATGCCAGTAACTTCTCACCCCAGGACAGTTTCTCTTTCTGTGTCTGGGCAGCCCAGCTTCTCCCTCCCACCTTTTCTCTCCCCTCTTTTGTTGTCCCTCTATGCCGAGAAATAGGGTGCTTCACATCCCTGTCCTTTTCATTGAAGAGAATTAATTCCAGCTTTGAGTCTAAGCTCAATAGAAATCCTCTGATAGTACAGAGCTCACCTTATTTCTGAGTACCAGTAATAAATACCCTTTCTAATGGGGCCATCCTCAGGGTATGAGGGGTCCTTGGCAAATAATTTTGTGCAACACTTGTCTACTATTAGCAGTTTGATTTTTTTTAAGCTTATTTATTTTTTGAGAGAGAGAAAGAGAATCATCGGGGGAGGGGCAGAGAGAGAGAGGGAAAGAGAGAATTCCAAGCAGGCTCTGCACTGACAGAACAGAACCCAACATGGGGGTTGATCTATGAATCATGAAATCATGACCTGAACCGAAATCGAGTGGGATGCTTAACCAACTGAGCCATCCAGGCACTCCTTGATTTTTTAAATGTACAGAATTCAAGGTGTGATGTAAGGCATGGCAGTTTGTGGATGAAGAGATAGAATAATAGAGTGGACATACAAAATGGTTTATTTTCCAGTCAGTGCATGTGAAGTTTCTTCTTAGTATCTAGGTACCATCCCTTACTGTCCGCACCCAGGTATCATCAATTTATGTTCTCTACTGCCATACGCATCATTCCTGGCTAATTTCCTATCACCCCCTGTGAGAAAAAGGTAGCAGTGGCATTATTACTCATGATGCCATCGAAAAAAACGTAGGACTGCAGTTCCCTAATTCCATTTATTTAACACTGGTTACACCATTACTCCTGACACTATATCATCTGTCATGCTGCCCAAAAACACTGGCTTCCAATGACTCTCACAAAAGTTTTTAGAGTGTTTCACTGACAATGTCCACAAGTGCAGTTCGTACATAGAGGATGAAAGTTTTATATTCATGCTAAATTTACTTTTCAGAATTGTATTAGTGTTCTACAACACATCCTCCAACCCCATGTCTTCTTTGACCCCTTTAAGACATAATCACAGCATTCTTTCCTTTTTAATGTTTATTTATTTTCTTTTTAATGTTTATTTATTTGGGGGGAGGGGCAGAGAGGGAGGGAGACAGAGGATCCAAAGCGGGCTTTGCACTGACAGTGGACAGCTTAACATGGGGCTCGAACTCACAAACCATGAGATCATGACCTGAGCTATAGTCATAAGCTTAAATGACTGAGCCACCCAGGTGCCCCCATAATCATGGCATTGTTAGAATGGGATCCTTCTTGGTATTGACCTCTTCCTTGCCTTCCACACACTACCACCAGTGGGGAGGATTAAAGGAGTGAGAAGCATTCTCATTAGGGCAAGGAAGTTTGCTTGCTCAGCAACGTGGGAGAGCAGGAAATCACCATCTAGATCAAGGCAAGAGAGGACATAACCTGAAAGGGTCCACTGGCACTGCAAAGTAACAGTCTTGAAATACTTGAGGGGAGATATAGACAGCCACCCCTAAGCACAGCTCAACACATGGCATGGAGCCTACAGAGGAGATAGGGCAACTGCTCTGGGTCCCAACAGCAAGGGATCATGAGCAAAAGAACCCTGCCTCCAGTCCTGCTGCCCTCAGGTGTTGCAGACTGGAGGTAACCCTGCATTCACAACACGGGTCCATATAAATGGCTCAAGTCCAAGGGAAGACAGTGGACCGCAGGCATTGCAGGGTCCAAAACGCATTCTGCGTCCAACATTTGGGGATCATTACCCCAAATGATCACGTCAGCATCATTCCAACAGCCCAATCTTGTGGGAGCTGACAAATACAGCACCGCCCATAGGAGTTCTTGGCTCACCAGGCTACCCTACAGAACCAGGAGCAAGCCAGAGAGTCCTGGGAGGATCCCACAGGCCTCAGGATGTCTGGCCAACCTGTCACGTGGGGTGGAGAGCTGCAGATATTCCAAGGAAGAAAAAAAGACTGGGGCCTACTCATGTCCCAATTGAGGCCCAGGCCACCCTGACTAGTTAACACTAAAAGCACCCAGCACAGTTGTAGGCATCAGAAGGGGATTCAGAAAATTTCAAGAAAGTCATAGTTTAAGGCACAGACCACCTCAAGGCATGGTGCCTAGGGCAGGAGCCCACTTGTCCCAGTCTAGAGGTGGCACTGATTCAGCCACAGCAGCTCATACTTTTAACTCTGCCATGGCAGAACCATGTAGTGTACAAATACATATACCTCCCAGTTTACATTAAACTACACTTAATTAAATACATATTTCTTGATACTTCACAAAATGGCAAGGTGTTCCATCATCTGAACAAATCTGGAAAATAGCTGTCATTTAGTCTAATTTACAACAGACTAATGTAGTCTGTTTACTTTCTTTTTAATTTTTTTTTAGTATTTATTTTTGAGAGGGAGAGAGAGAGAGAGCCAGAGCAGAGGAGGCGGGGAGAGAGAGGGAGACACAGAATCTGAAGCAGGCTCCAGGCTCCGAGCTGTCAGCACAGAGCCCTACACGGGGCTTGAACCCCCATACCACAAGATCATGACCTGAGCCAAAGTTCGACGCTCAACCGAGGGAGCCACCCAGGCGCCCCATCTTTACTTTCTTTTTGACGACACTGAAGCCAAATAAGATCAGTCACTTGGCATTTCACTCCCACCTCCGCACCATACTGCTCACTGTCTGGCACTAATCAGGTTCCCAAAGCATAAAGTGGCCTGCCTCACCACATCCAGCGCAGAGGTCTGGATACCCTCTACACAGAAGCTATGGCTCACCGCCAGTACTCACTCAACACCTTCCAGACAAATGACCCAAACTCCCATAACATGGATGGTCTTGAGAGTTCGCTTAGCTCTGTTCCGCATCTGATACGGTGATGATACAGAAGTTTATTACATGATGAACATGACCGACTAGGTTTCAAAACCCAGAAAATCCTGAAATCAGAGCCTCCGCACTGACCTCGGTGGTGGGATAAACAAACAGGCAGCTGTGATCACTCCAATGTAATCCTATTAATCACCCCAGCCCCAGAATAAAATAGGAGACAACCAAGACTCCTGCACCAGCACTAAATTAACTTCCTCCACCGCTGCCACACAGAGGAAACGATTCATCATATTCAGGCCTGAAGCTCATTTTCCACATGAAAAATGAACTTAAGTATAATTTAATGAACCGCAGAAAACAGGTACATTTCCATAATGTTTGGGGATTTATATGTATTAAAAAAAAAAGCAAGAGCTTCTTGGCTGAATAATGATCAAAGCCTACAGTCCTGCCCAAACTGAGGTTCATTTTTTTTTTTTTTGAAGTTCACTTTTAAAGAGTTGACCTTTCCTGGCACAGATTCCTCCTATGCTCTTTACTGAGTAAATAAACAATTGCACCTCTGTGAGGGCCTGTGTTTCTTTTTGTTCTTGGTGACTTTCCATCTCCTAATGGTATAATGATGGCAATCTCCAGCATCTTAACTGTCCTCGAAACCTAAACCAGACACCGAGACTTAGTTAACCTGCTTCAGTCTTTCTTGCTCAGGATGGTCCTCTAAATAGAGTGTTAAGACTACATTTGGCCAAGCGATGAAGGGTTTTTGGAGCTCCACCAATTTCAAGGACATTTTAGGCTCTTCTCAAAGACCACAGACAAGGAGACAGGAGAAGGGAGCTATCAGCATGGACTGGGGTCCACAATGAGAGCTTCCTAGGACCTGCAAATCTTAAATTGGGTCTTAAAGAGAACAGAGGATGTGACCAGACACAGAGGTGGAAGAAGGGTGTGCCAAGAGGTGGGATTAGAATACTCAAGACATAAAGTAAGATCTTCATAGAAATTAGAGGGGATCTGAGGAATGAGCAGCTTATCTACACTGGTTGGTACATAAAATAAAGGTGGTTAAAAATAACATTTGCTAGACATGAGGAAGAGAGTAAAAACCAGTATGCATAAATTCTGTTTTTAAGCTGAAAACATTAAAGCATAGAGAAGGCCTTTAATCAAAAATAGCCAATGGGGGTTGGGGAGCTTAGGAAGATGGCAGAGTAGGAGGACCCCGCGCTCACCCTGTCCCACGTTTGCAACTAGAGACCATCCACATCCAAGTCAATAAACCAGAGAGTGATCTGAAGACTGGCAGAGCAAACTCCATAAATCAATATAGAGAAGAAGCCGCAGCTCCAAGGTTAGGAAGGTCAGAAGAGTGGAGGGAGGCTGCCCACAGGAGGGAGGGAACTGCCTGTGGAGAAGGCAGAGAAATGCGCCAGGAGCTCACACGGGAAGACTAATCCCTGTAATATTTGGCTTTAAAAACCAGAAGGGCTGGAATCCCTGAGTTTGTAAAACCAGTGGGACTTTGGAGCCTGGAGCACAGAGGTCAGTTGACTCAGCACATAGGGAACAGGCAGGGTGAGGGACAGCTGGGTCGCTGCCCTTAAAGAGAGAACAGCCTGCACGAACAGGCAACGTAAAAACAGCAGTTTACACAATACCAGGGGCAAATGGGAGACACATCTGTTTATACTGATTTCAGAGTGTGTTTGGGGACTTCCCCATAAACAAGGGAGCTGGCAGGAGCCATTTTCCTCCCCCACTCACCAGCATAAACACAGGGCCATCTAAGGGAGGTGGGGCTGTACAGACACTTGCTACCTAACCTCCTAGCAGTGAGCTATGCCCACGAGTTCTCCTGAGGACTCAACCACTCCAGCCTGGGCAAATTTTGTTAAAGCCTCCCATGAGCCCTGTACAGCCATTGGCTGCACAGCTGCCCTCACACCCTGGCACATCCACCTCAATGTGCCCAGCCATGCACCCCCAGCCACCGTTGTGTACCACACCCAGCTGCTTGTCCCCAGCCACCATCACACAAGGCCCAGCTGCGCCCAGCCATTGTTGCCTGCCATGACCAACCTGGCACCTCTAGCTGCCCCAGCACACAGCCTCTAGCCCCCACAGTGCTTGGGGGATCCAGCATAGGACTATTGGCCCAGCACAAATTTTGCTAACACTGCCTCCCCACTCCCAAGTTCTCCAGTGGGCACTCCCCCTCAGAGCTGGCCTGGCTGCATCCCACCAACACCACAGAGAGCAAGCACAGCCCACAACAGGCAGAGGGTCAGTGCAGCTGACTGCATTGAAAGGAAGAAGTGACTGAGACACAACAGCAGGGCATATTCAACACATGCAGGATATTCTCCTGAAGTGCCAGGTTCTGGTGAACAGCGGACACAGCACTGGACACAGCACTCCAGGGCACTCCAGCACCTTTTCTTCATAAAGTCATTTCTTTCAAGAGCAGAAGACACATATGACTTTCTTAACACAGAAAAACAGACAGAGAGAGGCAGACAAAATGAGGAGATAGAGAGAAATTTATCCCAAATGAAAGAACAAGGCCCCAAATATCTAAGCAAAACAGATATACATAACATGACTGATAGAAAATTTAAAGCAGTGATCATAAGGACACTCACTGGACTTGAGTAAAGAATGGAAGACATGACTGAGACTCTTAGAAGACAGATAAGGAATGATATAGCAGGGATAAAGGGAACAATGAACAAAATGAGAAACACAGTTGATAGAATGAACAGCAGGATGGAAAAAACAGAGGAATGAATTAATGACCTAGAAGACAGAGTTACAGAAAGTAATCAAGCTGAACAAAAGAGAGAAAAAAGAATCATGCAAAATGAGAATAGACCTAAGGAACTCAATGACTCCATCAGACCTAATAACATTCATATTATAGGAGTCCAAGAAGAAGAAGAGACAGAAAGGGAGCAGAAAATTTATTTGAAGAAATAACAGCTGAATACTTTCCTAATCTGGGGAAGGAAACAGACATCCAGATCCAGGAGGCACAGAGAATTCCCATCAAAATCAACAAAAGCAGACTCATACCAAGACATATTACAATTAAACTGAAACAGTATGGTGGTAAACAAACAAAACAAACAAACAAATAAAACCCTTAAATCAGCAAGACAAAAGAAAACACTAACTTACAAGGGAAAAGCCATAAGGCTAGCAGAAGATTTTTCAACAGAAATTTTCCAAGCCAAAAGGGAATGGCATGATATATTCAAAGTGTTAAATGGGAAAAATCTGTAGTTGAGAATATTCCATCCAGCAAGGTAGTCATTCAGAATAGAAAAAGAGATAAAGAGTTTCCCAGACAAATCAAAACTAAAGGAGTTTGTGACCATTATACCAGCCCTGCAAGAAATATTACAGGGGACTCTTTGAGTACAAAGGAGAGATCAAATGACACAGTATAAACGTAGGAAACACAAAAGCAGTAAAAATAAATATTTCTGTGAAAAGTCCAGGAAATGACAAAATAAAAGGATATAAAATATAATAACACATACCTAAAACGTCAGGAGGAAGGAAAAATGAATGGGTTCAAACTTAAATAATCATCAACATAACACAGATGGCTATATGAAAAAGAGGTAACCATGTATCAAAAACTGCTGAAAAACATGTAAATAATAAAGAAAAAGGAATCCAAATATATCACTACAGAAAGCCAGCAAAACATGAAAGAAAGAGAAGAAAGGATCAGAGAAAATCTTCAGAAAAAAAACACAAAACAAGTAAATTTAGGCAATAAATACATATCTATCAATAATTGCTTTGAATATAAATGGACTAAATGCTCCAATAAAAACACACAGGGTGACAGAATGGATAAAAAGAACAAGATCCTTCTATATTCTGCCTGCAAGAGACTCATTTTAGACCTGGGACACCTACAGATTGAAACTGAGGGGACTGAGAAAACTGTATCATGCAAATGGATGTCAAAAAGAAAACCAGAGTAGCAAAACTTATAAAAGACAAACTAGACTTTAAAACAACTGTAGAAACACCTGGGTGGCTCAGTCAGTTAAGTGTCCAACTCTTGACTTTGGCTCAGGTCATGAGCTACATGTTCTCATTCATTCGTTCTCTCCCCCCCGCCCCCCGCAAAATAAACATTTTTTAAAAATAAAACAAACACTCTACAAGAGACAAAGAAGGACACTATATAATAATAAAGGGGGCAATCCAACAAAAAGATATAACAATTATAAATATTTATGTACCCAATATGAAAGCACCCAAATATATAAAACAATAACAAACCTAAAGGAACTAAGTGACAATAATACAATAATAGAAGGAGACTTTAACACCCCACTTACATCAATGGACAAATCATCTAAACAGAAAATCAAAAGCAAACAGTGGCTTTGAATGACATACTGGAATACATATATTTAACAGGTATATTCAGAAGATTCCATCCTAAAACAAAATGCACACTCTTTTCAAGTGCACGTGGAATATCCTCCAGAATTGATCACATATTTTTTTAAATGTTTATCTATTTTTAAGAGAGAGAGAGAGAATTTGAGTAGAGGAAGGGCAGAGAGAGAGGGAGACACAGAATCTGAAGCAGGCTTCAGGCTCGATGCTGTCAGCACAGAGCCAGATGCAGGGCTCAAACTCACAAACCATGAGATCATGACCTGAGCCAAAGTCAGATGCTTAACTGACTGAGTCACCCAGGTGCCCCCAGAATTGATTACATATTAACCCTCAAAACAAGCCTCAACAAATTCAAGAAGATCAAAGTCATACAATGCATCTTTCTGGCCACAATGCTCTGAAACTTGAAGTCAACCATTAAAAAAAAAAAAAACTGTAAAGACCACAAATACCTGGAGATTAAATAGCATGCTACTAAATAATAAATGGGTCAACCAGGAAATAAAAGAAGAAATTTTAAAAAGAACATGGAAACAAATGAAAATAAAAACACAGTGGTTCAAAAACTCTGGGATGCAGCAAAAGGTGTTCTCAGATGGAAGATTATTGCAATATAGACCTACATCAAGAAGCAAGAAAAATCTCACATAAGCAACCTAACCTTATACCTAAAGGAGCTAGAAAAATAAATAAAGCCTAAAGCCAGCAGAAGGAATGAAATAATAAAGATTAGAGCAAAAATAAATGATATAAAAACTAAAAAAACAATAGAACAGACCAATGAAACCAGGAGCTGAGTCTTTGAAAAAAATCAAAAAAAATTGGGTGCCTGGGTGGCTCAGTTGGTGAAGCGTCTGACTTCAGCTCAGGTCACGATCTCACAGTGCATCAGTTCGAGCCCCATGTCAGGCTCTGTGGTAACACATCAGAGCCTGGAGCTTGCTTCAGATTCTGTGTCTCCCTCTCTCTCTGCCCCTCCCCAACTCATGCTTGCTTTCTCTCTCTCTCAAATATAAACATTAAAAAAAATAATAATAATAAATCAATAAAATTGATAAACCTCTAGCCAGACTTATCAAAAAAAGAGAAAAGACAACAACCAACACTACAGAAATACAAACAATTATAGGAGAATGTTATGGAAAATTATATGTCAACAAACTGGACAAACTAGAAGAAATCAATAAATTCCTAGAAATTCCTAGAAATATATAAACTGCCAAAAGTGAAACAGGAAGAAATAAAAAATTTGAACAAACTGATAACGAGCAAAGAAATTGAATCAGTAATCAAAAAACTCCCAACAAATCAAACTCCAGGACTAGAGGGCTTCAGAAGCAAATTCTACCAAACATTTAAAGAAGAGAGAATATATATTCTTCTCAAATTCTTCCAAAAAATAGAAAAGGAAGGAAAACTTCCATTCTATGAAGCCAGAATTACCCTGATACCAAAACCAGATAAAATACCACTAAAAAAGAGAATACAAGTCAGTATCTCTGATGAACACAGATGCAAAAATCGTCAACAAAATACTAACAAACCAAATACAGCAATATATTAAAAACATCATTCACCATGATCCAATGGGATTTATTCCAGGCTTGCAAGGGTGGTTCAACATCCACAAATCAATCAACCTGATACATCACATCAATAAGAAAAAGGATAAGAACCATAAAATCATTTCAAGAGATGCAGAAAACACATTTGACTACATCTATGGGAGTACAACATCCATTCATGATAAAAACCCTCAACAAAGTAGGCTTAAAGGGAACAATCCAAGGGGCGCCTGGGTGGCTCAGTCAGTCAGTTGGGCATCCGACTTCAGCTCGGGTCATGATCTCACAGTTGATGAGTTTGAGCCCCGTGTCAGGCTCTGTGCTGACAGCTCAGAGCCTGGAGCCTGCTTTGGATTCTATGCCTCCCTCTCTCTCTGCTCCTCCCCCACTCGTGCTCTGTCTCTCTCTGTCTCACAAATAAATATAACCATTAAAAAAAATCTTTTTAAAGGGAACAATCCACAACACAATAAAGATCTTATGTGAAAAACCCACAGTTAACATCATCTTTAACAGGGAAAAACTAAGGGCTTTTCCCCTAAGGTCAAGAATAAGACAAGGATGTCCACTCTTATCACTTTTATTCAACACAGTACTGGAAGTCCCAGCCTCAGCTATCAGACAGAAAAAGAAATAAAAGGCATCCAAACTGGTAAGGAAGAAGTAAAACTTTTACTATTTGAAAATGACATGATACTATATATAGAAAATCTTAAAGGCTCCACCAAAACACGGCTAGAACTAATAAATTCAGTAAAATCGCAAGATACAAAATCAATGTACAGAAATCTATTGCATTTTCATACACCAATAATGAAGCAGCAGAAACAGAAATTAAGAAAACAATCCATTTACAATTACACCAAAAATAATAGAATACCTAGGAATGAACCTAACCAAAGAGGTAAAGACCTATACTCTGAAAACTAGAAAACACTGATGAAAGATATTAAAGATAACACAAAGTAACGGACAGACATTCCATGCTCATAGATTGGAAGAACAAATATTGTTAAAATGTCTATACTACCCATAGCAATCTACACATTTAATGCAATCCCTATCAAAATACCAATAGCCTTTTTCACAAAACTAGAAGAAACAATTCTAAATTTTGTATGGAACCACAAAAGACCCCAAATAGCCAAAGCAATACTGAAAAAGAAAAGCAAAGCTGGAGGCATCCCAATTCTGGACTTCAAGCTATATTACCAAGCTGGTAGTCATCAAGACAGTATGTTACTGGCACAAAAACAGACATATAGATTAATGGAACAGAATAGAAAACCCAGAAATGGACCTATAACTGTATTGTCAATTAATCTTCAACAAAGCAGGAAAGAACACCCAATGAGAAAAGGACAGTCTCTTCAACAAATGGCGCTGTGAAAACTGGACAGCTACATGTAAAAGAAAGAAACTGGACCACTTTCTTACACCATACACAAAAAGAAATTCAAAATGGAGTAAAGACCTAAATGTGATACCTGAAACCATAAAAATCCTTTTTAAGAGAACACAGGTAGTAACCTCTTTGACATCAGCCATAGCAACTTTTTTTCTAGTTATGCCTCCTGAGGCAAGGGAAACAAAAGCACAAGTAAACTATTGGGACTTCATCAAAATAAAAGGTTACTACCCAGTGAAGGAAACAACAAACAAAACTAAATGGCAACCTACTGAATGGGAGAAGATACTTGCAAATGAAATATCCAATAAAAGGTTAGTATCCTAGTATTACTCGGCAATCACAAAGAATAAAATCTTGCCACTTGCAACTACGGAGATGGAACTAGAGGGTATTATGCTAAGCGAAATTAGTCAGGGAAAGACAAATATATGACTTCACTTATATGAGGACTTTAAAATACAAAACAGATGAACATAAGGGAAGCAAAAATAATATAAAAACAGGGAGGGAGACAAAACATAAGAGACTCTTAAATATGGAGAACAAACAGAGGGTTACTGGAAGGGTTGTGGGAGGGGGGATGGGCTAAATGGGTAAGGGGCACTAAGGAACCTACTCCTAAAATCATTGTTGTGCCATATGCTAACTAACTTGGATGTAAATTTAACAATTAAAGTAAATTAAAATACCAAAAAAACGGTTAGTATCCTAAATAAAGAACTAAAACTCCACACCAAAAAAAAACCAAAAACAAAAACAAAAACAAAACAAAAACAAAACAAAAACCCAAATAATCCAATTAAAGAAAGAATGGGCAGAAGACATGAACAGACATTTCTCCAAAGACGACATACAGATGGCCAACAGACACATGAAAATATGTTCATCATCACTTACCCTCCAGGAAATACAAATCAAAACTACAATGAGATATAACCTCATACCAGTCAGAATGGCTAAAATCAACAATTCAAGAAACAACAGTGTTGGTGAGGAGGTGGAAAAAGGATTGCTCTTGCACAGTTTGTGGGAATGCAAACCAGTGCAGCCCCTCTGGCAAACAGTATGGAGGTACCGTAAAAAGAAAAAAACTACCTTATGATCCAGCAACTGCGCTACTGGATGTTTACCCAAAGAATACAAAAATACTAATTCAAAGGGATACATGCACCCCTATGTTTATAGCAGCATTATTTACAATAGCCAAGATATGGAAGCAGTCCAAGTGTCCACTGATTGATGAATGGATAAGGGAGATACAGTGTGTGTGTGTTATGGAATGTCATTCAGCTATAAAAAAACAATGAAATCTTGCCATTTGCAATGACATGGATGGATCTAGAGGTATAATGCTAAGTGAAATAAGCCAGTCAGAGAAAGACAAATATCCTATGATTTCACTCATATGTGGAACTTAAGAATCCTAACAAATGAGCAAAGGGGAAAACAAGAGAAAAAGAAAGAGAAAGAGAAACCAAGAAATGGACTCTAACTCTAGAGATCAAACTGATGGTTACCAGGGTGAGGAGGTGCTTGGGGGGATGGGGGAAATAGGTGATGGGGATTAAGGAGTGAACCTGTAATGAGCACCAGGTGATGTATGGAATCATTGAATCTCTTTAACTGTACACCTGAAACTAAAATAACACTATAGGGTAACTGGAATTAAAATAGAACTTTTTTACAAAGTAGGCAAAGGTGAATGCTTAACAGAAAATTCTGTAATACACAATTTTCCCCTAATTTATCATAAACGTTATGTAACTTATCACTTTCATTACGATCTGATGGTCTGAACACAGTATCTCATGTGGTACTCTTTAATAATGGAACACAAGTAGTAAGAACAGCCAGTGGTGTGCAAATCAGAACACCAAGCTCTTGGCCTAGCTCCTGAACCAATCTACTGGATAGCTTTGGCTAAATCTGGACAACTACTGTAACCAATTTAAGAATAAATGGATTCTCCTGCCAATTATGCTTTTTAATTGTATTTACAGAGCACTCAATGTCTCCATGTTAAGGCATCAACACCTTTGGGGGTCTTCTTGGATGGTACTCATCATAACCACCTATAAGGTCACCACTGTTACCCTCACCTTACATGTGAAAAAATGGGATCAAAGTTCAGTTCTGGTAGACTCCAAGGCCTCAACTCCTGCATCACCCTCGCCTCCATCTTGTGTCTGGACATGACACCTCCTCCAGACCTTCCTGAGCATGAGGGATACCATGATCCATGACCTGGAAAATGTGGTTTTGATTTTGCTCGGCAGACCAAGATTATCCAGCAGGTATGGAGGGATGACTTTCTATCACTTATCAATATTTCCAGTTGAGTGTGTGTGTGTGTGTGTGTGCGCACACTGATGTGTTGATATGCTGTGATTGTTTGGGGTAGGTGGTGAAGAACGATTTCCAGATAGCTCACCATAGCACTGGGACCCCCCAGAAATCATGAGAGTCAAAGATGTGCCCTTTCAGCAGGCTGGAGAATTCCATGAAGTAAGTAAACCCTTCCTTTCACAGCTCTCTAGCTCCCGAGTTATACGGTTGTTCTAGCTAAAGGCTACGAGCACAGAACAACTCTGTAGGACACAACCCTTTGGCTACAGCAAGGCCAGCCTCTCCCCATCTTTGCGAATATATCTGCCTCAGACAATCCAGCCTTTGCCACTTACTAGCTTTGTGTGACTTTGGGCAAGCCAATTCGCCTCCCTGAGCTTCTTTCCTCAGCACTAACGTAAGAACGTGAACAGTACTTCTCTGTGGCAATTAAATGAGATAATGCATGTCATATAGTGGCACAGGGCCTACGGTATGAAGGCTCAGTGAATGGTAATGATGTTGCTACTCCCAGTTCTGTATTGGTTTGTGAGGTTCTTCCTACCAGGAAAGCTTCCCCTCCTCTTCTCAATGACCTCCCTCACCTTTCTCTCCACCTTTCAGGACAGGTGAAGACATTTCCTCCAGGCTCCTTGGCATGTCTCTTTTCTGGACACCTGGGTGTCCCGTGGGCTTACGTACTTCACCGTTCTCCAGTCACTTCATAGGCAGAGTACGGTCACCCAAGAGCATGGTGCCATGACAGAAGAAAGAGCCCCTGGGCACTGCTGTTAGCTAATCCCAAGTGTGAGGGACTACGCTGTGACATCCATTGTGTTTTCTAGAAAAAGGAAGGCCAAGGCATTCAGAGAGTTGCTAGAGCGGTCGGGAGGGTTAGGTAGGAGAATGGGTGTGATAGAGGCTGTCCTCCTTGAGCTTTGCTGACAACAGTTCCTGAGGTTCTGTGAGTAGTCACACCCAACGCAGGTACACAAGTGACTAGGTTGGGAAGTCTCCAGTTACATCCTAGTACGCAGCTATCCAGCTACTCCGAAGCCAGCTTTTCTGAAACACTTAGGCATGCTTGATTTCTTCTACAAAAATAAAGCCAGAAACTAAATTCCCCTCTTGGCATGTGTTCATGCTTTCTACTCCCACTGTTTGCAGAGCTGACTGTCTACCACTGTCAAGGTCACAGAGCCCTCTCATCCTTCTTACAAGCAGAGGCAGCGACCGAAGACCATTACCCAAAAAGAGCTGTCTGCCCCTTTCCCTGCGTGACTTCTCTTCATGGAAGCAGATGGTAATTTTATGACGAATCGAATGAACGGGTGAGAAACTGTCCAGGGAAGCAGAAGATGAGGACTTGTCCTCATCCCTATAATCCAAGAATAATTCTTTCAACAGTGTAAGTAAATTGATAACTGTTCCAAACCAAAGTCTCCTACAATTGGCCAGAGGGAAAAAAAGGTGGATGGAGTCCAAGTAGAAATTTATCTAATTCAAGCAACATGGGAGATGTCACCTGTAGGTCTGAATTACTAAATATTGTTTTCAGTTTCAAAATGGGCCTGAAAAATGCATTTGTAATCGTCAGCCATATTTTCAGGAAGTAATGGATATTGCCAAACCACCTCCTAAAGCCTGTGGTTAAGGGAGTAAATAGAAACTGTCTTCTGACAACTTTCCAGTGAACCCTTTCTTCACACACTGTATGAAGCTGATCCTGGTCAAATAATCACAAATTCAATACTAACGAAGATTTTTTTTTTTAACAATTTACTTTATCCTCTACATACCAAAAATTCTAAAGAAATCTAAATTCTACAGTGACTCCTCATGTAATTTTGGGGGTCACTTTCATTAGATACTCAAAAAAAACCCTTCCATTCTACTCCTGAAACTAATATTACACTATATGTTAACTAACTAGAATTTAAATAAAAACTTGAGGGGGCGCCTGGGTGGCTCAGTTGGTTAAGCATCCAACTTTGGCTCAGGTCATGATCTCACAGTTCCAGAGTTCGAGCCCCGTGTCGGCCTCTGTGCTGACAGGTCAGAGCCTGAAGCCTGCTTCAGATTCTGTGTCTCCCTTTCTCTCTGCCCCTTCCCTGCTCACGCTCTGTCAAACTCTCTCTCATAAATAAATAAACTTTAAAAATATATATATTAAAATAAAAACTTATTAAAAAAAAGAAAAAAGAAAAAAAACTTCCAAATGTTGCAAAATTCTCCCTTTGCCTGTCTGACTGCTAACAACATCCATTGTTTTCTTTGCCTGGTATTCATTACCTCTGGCAATGACCCTCTAGTTTCCCCATAAGGATCCACTTGTCTCCCACTCTTGGTCTTTGTAACTGGCAGGGAAGGTGGAGAACACGAGGGCTGGATTCCCCACCATGGCTCCTGAGTGAGCATTTCACGGCCACTTCACCCGGAAAGAGCTGGAACCAATCAGACCCTCCCTTATCTATGTCATGTCTTCTGTTCTCTACCTTCTGCTTCTTTTCATTCCACCTCTACAGCTCTGCCTTCTCCACTTCTTCACACACATGGCAGAATCTCATGCCAACACATGCCAGGTGTCTTTATAACCCAATTCCAGAATACCAAGAAAAAGATTCTAGCAAGCACATATTTTTCTACCACTGGACCAAGCAGCTATTCTTATGTTAGTACAAAGTTGGGTGACCCATTCCTCATCAGTCTGGGATCAAACACCAAAAGAGTAGGTAGGCTATTTCATTGGATGATACCCCAAAGGCTATCTACTACTGTCTCCTTTTCCCTTTTAATTACAACTTCTTTCCTGCAATGTGCCGGTATTTCCTAGATCACCCAGAATGGTCATTTCTCAAGTGACACAAAGCCTACCATGATTCAGACAAGGTGGCAAAACTTGGGAAGTCTAGATATCAGCATCTGCTGGAGAATTCGACATTTCCATAGCAACAATGGCACTGGTGTCATCTTCTATCAAGGGTCATGCAAGTTATCCAAGTGAATGTGTAGGATTTTCATAAGGGGTCTATCATCAACCCCATCTATTCTGATGCCTCATGCAAGGTCCCCAACAGCTGATTCGAAGCAGAGGACATTAATTTGTTGTATTTATAATTTCAACAATACTAGCGACAGTCTGGAGAATTACAAAACCACATTGCAGGTGACAAATGCCTGCTTTTGATAGGATGTTTACAAGGCAAGTTAACCAAGAAAGATTATTTGCCTCAATTAGAGAAGTTTGAAGTTTCCCGGAACATCTAAATTACTGTTCACATTTTGCTGCTTGGAAGCATTATATTTCATAAACCTAACCATATGGAATAATCGGTTTAGCAAATTTAATGAAACCCTGACGTATTACTAAATCGATCTAGAGCAGAGAGATTCCCAGAATGGAGGAGAATTAGGAATTCTCCACACCATGCTACAACAGAGATTCCATTAGTTGATAGGAATGCAGGAAGATATCAATCTATTTTTACATTATATATATTCCACAAACTAACACCGTGATGGAGAAAATATATACTTTATGACATAATTTAGCAAACACCCCCCCCCCACCTCCCAGAATCCCAGCCACTCATTCAGCTGTTAATCCTGGGTTGCCTTGCAAATTTCTTTTCTGAAAGGGTCTTACCTGAAACTAGCAATCTAATTCCCTCTTCCATTTCTCTCTCACCTCATCACCCTCTTTCTCTCCCCTCTTCCTGTTAGTCCCACTGCGGTGGGTGAATGGTACCCCAGTTATTGCATCATTCGAGATGGAAATTCAGGCAATGTCATCTCTCTCCCTCTCTCTCACCCACAACATTCTAACCAATTAACAAGCTATGTCCAGTCTCTCCAAGACACAGTTTTTCCTTTATATACACTTATTTTTCAGAAGCACTTTTAAGTCCATGGCAAAATTGAGGTATAGAAGGTACACAGATTTCCCATATATCTCATTTCCCTACCCACACAGCCTCCCACACTATTAACACACCACATCAGAGTGGCAGATTTGTTACCAGTAATAAGTCTACACTGACACGTCATTATCACCCCCAAGTCCATAGTCTACCTTAGGGTTCACTCCTGGTGCATATGCTATGGGTTTGACAAGTGTATAATGAAATGTATAACCCCCTGGCAGACAACGGTCTTTTTACTGTCTTCTTAATTTTGCCTTTTCCAGAATGTCATATAGTTGGAATCATACAGTATGAAGCCTTTTCAGATTGGCTTCTTTTACTTAACAACATGCATCTAATGTTCTTCCATGTTCCTGCCTGGCTTAATAGCATACTTCTTTTTATCACTGATATTCCATTGTCTGGATGTACCCACTGTTCATTTATTCATTCACCTATGAAAGGATATCGTGATTGCTCCTAAGTTTTGGCAATATGGATGACGCTGATATAAACATTTATATACAGGATTTTATGTGAACTAAAGCTTTAATTCTTTGGGGGAAACACCAAGAAATGAAATTACCAGATCTTATGGCACATGGATGTTTCATTTTGGAAGAACCTGCCAAACTGTCTTCCAAAGTGGCTGCACCATTTTGCATTCCCACCAGCAATGGACAGGAGTTCCTGTTCCTCCACATCCTCACTAGCATTTGCTGTTGTCAGTACTGTGGATTTTTGCCATGTTTATAGGGATGCAGTGTTATCTCATTGTTTCAATTACCTTGCAAAATCTTTTGGTTGCTGTAGATTATCAGTTAGTGACCTGCGTTTTGGTTTCCTCTTCCTACCTAGATTCCAGAATCATGCTGACAGTCATTCCACTTTATTCATGGTCCATAAGGAGAGGCATGTTTCTTTTTTTTTCCCCTGCATTTGTAGTTTTTGGAGAAGTTTTTTTTTGTTTTTCAAGTTTTATTTAAATTCCAGTTAGTTAACACACAGTGTAATATTAGTTTTCAGGTGTAGCATTTGGTGATTCTATACTTCCATGCAACACTCGGTGCTCATCACAAGTGCACTCCTTACTCCTCATCACAGATTTCAACCATGCCCCACCCACCTCCCCACTGGTAACTATCAGTTTGTTCTTCAGAGTTAGGAGTCCATTTCTGGGTTTTTCTCTTTTTTTTTTTTCCTTTGTTCATTTGCTTTGTTTCTTAAATTCCACATAAGAGTGAAATCATTCAGTATTTGTCTTTCTTTGGCTGATTTCGTTTAGCATTATACCTCTAGACCTATCCATGTCATTACAAATGGCAAGGTTTCACTCTTTTTATAGCTGAATAATATTCCATTGTGTGTATGTATGTGTATAATAGAGATTGAAAGACAGAACTATTTTGATATACATAGATACATTTCCCAAATCTTTGTCCATTCACCTGTCAATGGACACTTGGGCTGCTTCCATAATTTGGCTATTGCAAATAATGCTGCCATAAACATAGAGGTGTATGTATCCTTTCAAATTAGTGTTTTTGTATTCTTTGAGTAAATACCCAGTAGTGTGATTAACCACACTGTAGGGTAGTTCTGTTTTTAACTTTTTGAGGAGCCTCCATACTATCTTCCACAGTGGCTGCACCAGTTTGTATTCCCACTAACAGTGCACGAGGGTCCCTTTTCCTCCACATCCTTGTCAACACTTATGCTTTCTGGACCTTTTTTTAAAATTATTTTAGCCATTCTGATAGATGTGAAGTGATCTCTCATTATAGTGTTGATTTGAATTTCCCTAATAAGTAGCGTTGGGAATCTTTTTATGTGTCTGTTGGATATCTGTATGTCTTCTTTGGAGAAATGTCTGTTTATATCTTCTGCCCAGTTTTTAACTGGATTATTTGGGGGGTTTTGGTGTTGAGTTGTTTAAGTTCTCTATACATTTTGGATACTAACTCTTTATTGGATAAGTCATTCAAATATCTTCTCCCATTCCATAGTCTTTTAGTGTTGCTGGTTTTTTCCCTCGCTGTGGAGAAGCTTTTTATTTTGATGACTTCCTAATAGTTTATTCTTGCTTTTGTTGCCCTTTCCTCAAGAGATATATCAAGAAGGATGTTGCTACAACCAATGACAGAGAAAATACTACTTGTGCTCTCTTCTAGGATTTTTATGCTTTCAGGCCTCACATTTAGGTCCTTAATCCATTTTGAGTTTATTTTTTATATGGAGTAAAAAAGTGATCCAATTTCATTCTTTTGATGTTGCCAACCAGTTTTCCTAGCACCATTTGTTGGAGAGACTGTCTTTCTGCCATTGCATATTCTTGCCTCCTTTGTTAAAGAGCAATTGACCACATAATTGTAGGCTGGTTTCTGGACTTTCTGTTCTGTTTCATTGCTCTATATGTCTATTTTTGTGCCAGTACCATACTGTTTTAATTACTTTAGCTTTGTAATGTGACTTGAAGTTTGGAATTGGGATACCTCCAGTCAGTTGTTCATTTTATATTCTCAACTATATCCTTAGAACTTTTAATAGTGCCTGGCACAGACGAGGGACAGGATAAGTATTTGTTAAGTAAGGAAATGAATTCCACCAATACAGTCCAGGACAACAAAAAAAGAGTCTGCATTGATTTAACTTTTCACATACAGACCCATCCTCCTGCACACCTATTTCTAATATAAATAGCTAACAGAGAAACCAGAAGAATAAAAACATTTGTCAAAACTTTGTAAAAGGGACTTTTTGGTTGGCTGTGATTGTCACTAATTGGTTGTCCACTTTTATTGTTTTCTTCCCCACATTAAGTGTGTAATTTTACACTGCTCGTTTAATTGATGATTTTAACTTGGATGATGAGGTTAAGGTCTGACTTCATTAATATACACTTACACGAATAATTATTTTATGAACGATTCTCAAAATTATTTTATGAAGCTGCCGGTCATTCTGAATAAGAATGGTCTCAGTGTGTAGCCAGAAAGAACTGGACTGGACATTAAGAACTTCAGACTGATTAGATTTTGAAAATCTCCCAAATAGGGTAATAAAACAGTCCTATTAAGAGATCTTTAAAGGAGAGAAAGCAAAACTTTTTTCAAGTTTTAAAAAATTCTTCAAGAGGTTCCTCAAAAAACTAAAAACAGGAATATCATACAATCCAATAATTCCACTACTATTTACCCAAAGAAAACAACATTAGTTCAAAAAGATATCTACATCTGATGTTTATTACAGCATTATTTACAAGAATAAAGATATGGAAGCATGGGGCGCCTGGGTGGCTCAGTCAGTTGAGCGACCGACTTCAGCTCAGGTCATAATCTCACAGTGTGTGAGTCTGAGCCCCACATCGGGCTCTGTGCTAACAGCTCGGAGCCTGGAGCCTGCTTCAGAGTCTGTGTCTCCCTCTCTCTCTGACCACCCCCCCCACCCCGTTCATGCTCGGTCTCTCTCTGTCTCAAACATAAACATTAAAAATATTTAAGAAAAAAAGAATAAAGATATGGAAGCAGCTCAAGTGTCCATTAATAGATGAATGGATAAAGAAGATGCAAATATGTGGTGTGTGTGTGTGTATATATATATATGTAATATGTATATGTATATATATGTGTATACATATGTGTGTGTGTATATATATATATGTGTATATATACACATATACACATATATATACACACACACACACACATATATATATATATATATATATAATGGAATATTACTCAGCCATAAAAAAGAATGAGATCTTGCCATGTGCCACACCATGGATGGACCTAGAAAGTATTATGCTAAGTGAAATAAATCAGAGAAAGACAAATACCATATGATTTCACTTGCATGCGAAATCTAAAAAACAAAACAAGCAAACAAAGTAGAAACAGACCCTTAAATACAGAGAACAAACTGGTAGTGGTTACCAAGGGGAGGATTGTAGGGATGGACAAAACGTGAAAAGGGAGAGATAAAGGCTTCCAGTTATGAAATGAGTAAGTCACAGGATCAAAGGTACAGCACAGAGAATATAGTCAACGATTACTGGGCACAGCATAACATACATACTTGTTGAATCACTATGTTGTACACCTGAAGTTGATGTTAACATTGTATGTCAACTACACTTCAATAAAAAATTAAAAATAATAAAATTAAAACCTATGCCCCAAGGAGAGCGGTCTTCCATGGGTTTATATGGTTCCTGTCTGCTCTCTGAATCCTGATTCCTTCTCCATCCTTAGTAAGTACATTGCTGTCTGAATTTGAAGTCAAAACATTACAACAGTTGAGACTTTGGCTACCTGATTCATCTCTGCCTTTCAAGTTTCCAGGTAGAAAATCTTATCCAATAGGGGAAATTAATTTCTTTGAACTGAGAGATCGGAGAGAAACGGCCTTGCCACGTACAGACACATGCATTGTGGAGTAATATGACCTCACTCCCATGGGCAGAACTGGGTTATTCACCTTTACAGAAATTATTTTAATTCGATCTGAAAAATAGAACACAATATAGACATTTCCTGTTTCTCCACCCACAAGCTTCTTTAAATTTATACCTTCTAATTAGCTTTGTAAAATGAAAAATTCTCTTTACATAAACAGTCCTTTGAGATTATTTTATTCAGATTATATACTTCCTGGATTATCCCCAGAGATAAGGCTCTAAGTCACCACAAAAAATGGCAAAAAAAAAAAAAAAAATCAAATGAGATCAATTGTGTTTTTGCCAAAGCCCTTACGACCCAGAAGACTTTTTAAATGGACTCTGTTCCATTTATTTCACTTTGTAATTTCCCTTGACTTCTCATTCTATGTCCTTCTCTGGGTGGTATTATCTAAGTATGATCAGAATTACTAATAGTTCATACCATTACCCTGAGTTCTAGAACTACCTAGCAACTGCCCACCTGACATTCTCCTTGGATATTTCCAATACCTCTTGAAATGCACAAATCTAAATTTTAACTCATGATCTGCTCCTAGATTCTCCTCCTCGAAAACATGGGCCTCTTCTAGCGTTGTGTGTTTCAGGGACTGGAGCTACCATCCATCCAGTTGTCCAAGCCAGAAAGCACTTCTTGTGTGAGGCCTGCTGATTTATACCTCCCAAAATATCAGTAAAACTTATTTTCTAGATTTCCAGTAGCACCACTCTAGTCCACACTACATTCCTTTTATGGCAATCCCCATCCTACTGATCCTCTTAAACCTACTCTTGCTTCCTCTTCGATGCATACTTGACTATGTAGGCAAAGTGGTCTCTTACGTATTTTTTTTTAACGTTTATTAATTTTGAGAGAGAGAGAGAGAGAAAGCATGGCAGGGGAGGGGCAGAGAGAGAAGGAGAGGGAGAATCTCAAGCAGGCTCCATGCTCTGTGCAGAGCCCGACATAGGGCTTGATCTCAAGAAACACAAGATCACAACCTGAGCTGAAGCTGCGAATTGGACACTCAACCGACTGAGTCACCCAGGCAAAGTGGTCTTTTAAAACCAAAGCATGTCCCTTCCATCCCAATAATATTTTAGGAAAAACAATAAACTCCTTAACCTGGCATAAAATGGTGCTCCTGACCACATCCATTCCTCTGTAAGGACTCATGAGTAGGAAATCATGTGTCCCCTTTTCTGTGTCTTCACTGGAGCCCAACATTTACTCTGTGTGGGTGAATAATTGATAGGTCTGACCCTTCACTAGACCAAACAATCTCAAAGGCAGAATCTGCCTTTTTTTTTCCTCTCACAATTTTATTGTAGCATGAATACAGTTCACAGCACCAATAGGTACTCAACAATCAATGGTTCATTGAGTGAATGGACAGATGACTTTTCATCGAAGGGTAAGTAGCTATCTCTTGGTATGATTTCAGAAAGAAATAGATACCGAATAGCACTTTCCTATGTAACTCTTCTACCTCTCCCAGGATATTTGAAATTCCAATACTAACGCAGGAGCCCTTTTATTCCACTATTTGAAAGGAGGCTTAAAATAGAAATGCCATTGGGAGCTGGAGAGAAATGTATTTCATGGGGCCCTGGAGATGATGTGTCAAAGGGAGAAAAAAGCAAGCCAGAAGGAAGGCTGCTTTTGTTGTCAGGCTCCCTGCGGCCTTGGAGGAGTCACCTGACAACAGATCCTGCAATGTCTTCTGTTGTTAGTGCCCCCTCTCTGCAAAGCTGAAGGCTTCATTCCATTCCAGTCCCTAGATTCCTTCCTATCTAAGAGCAAGAGAAATTTGAGGCATTAAGAACTTAAAATTTTTTTTAAATGTACACAAATGTAAAGATGAAGAATCAAATCATGACTGCTTAAGATTAACTACAGTACAAAAAACAAAAAAACAAGCAAACCCTTAATTGCTCTGGAATTCATCGGAACCTGGTCATAAACTTGACCTTGAACTTTAGGCCCAAGATCTGTTTCCTTTTCCAAGAACCCTCCGAAAATTCTTGCCTCAGTTCTACTAGTTTGTACACAGTTGTTATTTCTTAGATCCATGTTTTTATGGTGTTATCCTACCCAGTATTGGCTCCTTACTTGTGTTCTGGTCCCTCCCAGAAACTGAAGGGTCGCCAGAAATGTCCCACGCCTTGACAGGGACCGGCCACCTAATGACAAAACCCCAGATGGTGAACATCTGCTTCATGTGCATTGATTCTCTATTCCTGTCCTCTGTTCCTATGGGGGCATTAAGGAGGCACATTTTTGGATGCCCTGGACTGTTATTAATTGATTCTCTTTTATTCAAACCCTTCTTCCTAAGAGTCTCTGCTCTACATGAATGTGCAAGTCTAATTACAGATAGTGGTTCCTCCCTCTTTGTCCCATCTTGCATTTCTTTGATCATATGCACTTGGGTCATTACTCTGTAGGGTGTTATGGGTAAGACAGGAAAGCTGTGCATGTCTAGAGAAGTGATATAATCACTTCTGAAACTAGTTGTAGTGGAGAGACTCTAAAATGACCCCAATCATTCCCCATGTCCAAATATTCATATCCTTGTGTAATGCTCACCTCTGTTTCCCCCAACATTGGCAGGGCCCATGATTTGTTAACTAAGCAAAAGGATAAGACCAAGTTGATAAAAAGTCACTTCCTCGATTATGTTACCTAAGATTGTAATTTCCTTCTTGCTAGAAGAGTTTCTCCATTGATTTTCTCCATTCCTGGCTTTGATTGATTTAGCTGCCCTAGGGAGTGGTCTACATGGCAAAGAACTAACGGCAGCCTTCAGCCAAGGAGTAAGGCCCTCAATCCAAGAGCTCACAAGGAACTGAATCCTGCCAACTGCTACATGACCTATGAAACAGAGCCCTCCCCAGTCAGGGAGCAGATGAGACCCCAGACCTGACTGACCCTTTGAATGAGCCCAGTAGGAGACCCTTGCAGCTCATCTGTCCCCAGATCCCTGACCCACGGAAAGTGAGATAATGTAGATTGTTTGAAGGTGTTAATTTGTGGTAATACGTTATAAAGCAATAAATGGCTAATATACTAGTTATTAACATTATAATTTTCTTGGTAATTTTAAAACTCAAACTCTTTCCCACTACACAGAAGATAATCAGCACACTTAACTGGGTAAAAGCCTAGGATAATGGGAAAAAAAACTTGTGATCTGGAAATCAGAAATATGTGTGATTTTTATTTATCTGTGAAACCCTGAGCAAACTGATTAGCCCACTCTATCTGGGCCTCTGTTTCCCTATTTAATAAGGATTAAGAGATACAAACTGGTGGCCTATGGAATTCATAGTCACCAAATTTATTGTTTGTCCCCCTGTGTTAGACTCACAGTGCTTGTTGGTTTTAACTAATTACCAAATTTAAAATTAAGGTTATCTCACTTTAAAAAAATAACAATTTTTAGTTCTTCTTGAAAAAAACTACACAATCCTGCCTTGTTAGACATCCCTTATCTGCAGGTGGATGGCTGCAGCCTATATCTGGGGGACACTTGCTCTCCAAGCTCAGCATGGTTTCCACCAGTCTTGAATTCCTGAGACTAAGTGTTGCTTCTGATTATTACATATGCATAGCATTTTTAAAATAGTTATTAAAACATGAAATACTTCAAATGCAAATATGTCTTGCAAAAGTGGGAAAAGAAAAACTAGAAACAAAAGAAAGCAGGCTGATCCCTAACCCATTTCTGTACGACTCCTGGAGACATATGAGCTGTAATTCTTGGTTTAACCAAGTAGGTATAGGACCTATATGCAGAAAATGCAAAACGCTGATGAGAGAAAACAAAGAAGAAGTAAATAAATGGAAAATGATTCCATGTTCACGCTGAGAGACCCAGTATCATTAAAATATTAATCCCCCCCACCATTGATTAATAGATTTAAGAGAATACCAGTCAAAACCACTGCAAGCTATTTTGTAGCTGTTGAAAAATCGATTCTAGAATATAGGTGGAAAGGCAAAGACCTAGAATATCCAGCATAATACTGAGGAACAAAGTTGCATGAATAGTACTATCCTATTTCAAGTTCTACCATAAAGCTACAGTAGTCAAGACAGCATGGTATTGACAAATGGAATATAATCCAATGGACAGAATGAAAAGCCTAGAAATAGACACAGACAAATACAGTCAACTCACTTTTTGACAAAGGCAATCCAGGGGAGAAAGGACAGCGTTTCCAGCAGATGATGCTAAAATAATTGGACTCCCATACACAAAAGACTGAACTTAAGCATCTTCCACATGACATAAAAATTAACTCCAAATGAACCACAGACCAAAATATAAAAAGCAAAACTGTCAAACGTATAGAATAAATGTAGAAGAAAATTTGTATGATGAAGGATTTGGCAATCAGATACAACACCAAACACTTAATCCAAAAAAAAAAAAAAGCTGATGTTAGTTTTTAATTAACATTTAAAGCCTCTGCTCTGCAAAAGGCAGTGTGAAAAGAATGAAAGATAACCCATGGGCTGAGACCAAATATTTGCAAATCACATATGTGATAAAGGACCTGTATCCAAAATATACAAAGATTTTTCAAACTCAACAGTGAGAAAGCTAACACGCCAATTAAAACATTAGAAAATGACTGAAACTGATAGCTCAATAAAGAATATATACAGAAGATAAATACGCATTTTAAAAAAGGGTGCCTGGGTGGCTCAGTCTGTTGGGTGTCGGACTCTTGATTTTGACTCAGGTCACGATCCCGAAGTCATGGGATTGAGCCCTGCATCTGGCTCTGCGTGGAGCATGGAGCCTGCTTGGGATTCATTCTCTCTCTCTCTCTCTCTCTCTCTCTCTCTCTCTCTCTCTCTCTCTCTCCCCTTATGCCCTTCTCTCGAACTGGCACATGCTCCCGCTCTCTAAAATAAAATAAAATAAAATAAATTGTTTTTTTACAGGCTACATACCATAAAGTTTCATTTATATGGTATTATCGCAAACACAGAAGTAGGAGTCAGGAAAAACATCAATGATTGCTGGAGATCTGAGGGAGGGTATAAATGAAACCTAAGGTATTTTTAGTGTGGTATAACTATCCTGTATCACACCATAATGGTGTGTACATATTCTTATGCGTTTGTCAAAATCCATAAAAATTTCGAGGAGAAAGTGAATTTTAATGTGTGCAAACTTTAAAAAATCATTTAGGGACTCAGGGAATTCCAGAATAGAATGCAGATTTTGACAAAAGAATCTGTTTTACAAATGTATAAAACTGAGGAGACATTAAGGAAGCAGGCAAAGATCAAAGTATCTTTGGAAATGAGTGGAGGGAGTGACACTAAAGGCAAAAGGCATTATACATAAGCACTGTCCTCTAGTCTAGGGGTAGAGAGAAACAATTCTGAAACTACTATTCATGCATCCTGGAATCCAATAATTGAGTAAATGTACGAGGAAATAATGGTTTCCTCAACAAATGAGGCTGGATAAATTGGATAGTCATATAAGAAGGAAAAAAACTTGGCCCTTACACTTGATACATAAAAACCAATTCCAGATAGACTAGAGACTTCGGTCTGAAAGGTAAAGCCAGAAAGCCTGTATAAGATTACATGACCTTCATGACCTTACAATTGCCAAAGACTTCTTAAACAAGAAAGAGCCTCAAGCATAAACAAAAAAAGTTACTAAACTGGACCTCTTGAAAATGTAAAACTTATGTTCATCCAAAGTTACAACTGAGGGCAAGAAGAATAAAGAGAGTCAGAAGCTAAACCAGCAAGTGGAAGATGTTCTCAATATATGCATCTGATAGAAGATTCACAATATATAAAGATACTGTGTAAATCAATAAAAGAAAACAAGATATAGGGGGGCCAGGGTGGCTCAGTCAGTTAAGCATCTGACTTTGGCTCAGGTCATGATCTCACAGCTCATGAGTTCGAGCCCCGTGTCAGGCTCTGTGCTGACGGCTCAGAGCCTGGAGCCTGCTTCAGATTCTGTGTCTCCCTCTCTCTCTGCCCCTCCCCCTCTCACACCCTCTCTCACTCGCTCTCTCTCAAAAATAAACAAACATGAAAAAATTTTAAAAAATAAAATAAAATAATATATTTTTTAAATGAGTAAAAGTACAGAGCAGGAATTTTACACACACAAAAAGAATATTCAGACAGCCAATAAACATACATAAAGATGCTTAATTGCACTACTTACCAGGGAAATTTAAATTAAAGCAGCAATAACATGATATGTACCTGTCAAAATAGCTAAAAATACAACAAACATACTAACATCAAGGGTCTGTGAGGAAGTGAATCGACAACTCTCATATACTGCTGTTATTATTTAAAATGAACACAACCACTTTGAAATTAAGATAACCACTTTGGAAAACTCAGAAAGCTGTATGTTAACCCCATGAACCAGCAATTCTACTCCTCGATACGTACCCTAGATAAACGAATGTATGTGTGCAACCAAAGACATGTCCAAGAATGTTTACTACAGTACTCTTCCTAATATGCAACTAGTGGAAAACAACCCAAATGATCATGAACTGGACAATACGTAAATGGTAACACTCAAACAATGGAATATCATATGGCGATGAAAGAGAACAAAGTACTGTAACATGAGACAACACGTAGAAGCCTCGCAGATGTAACCTACAGTTAAAGAGGCCAAGTAAAATGGAGTCCGTTTCTTGTAATTCCATTTTTCTAAAGTTCAAAAACAGACAAATTAATCCATGTTGATAGAAGTCTGCAGAATGGTGAGTCCCTTTATGGGGGTTACTGATGCAGGGAACATGAAAGAGCCCTCTGGATGAGCTGGTGACACTCCCTTTCTTGATAGGAATGGTGACTATATACATATGTAAAAACCCATCTTTTGGGGTGCCTGGGTGGCTCAGTCGGTTAAGCGTCGGACTTCGGCTCAGGTCATGATCTCACGGTCCGTGAGTTCAAGCCCCGCGTCAGGCTCTGTGCTGACAGCTCAGAGCCTGGAGCCCATTTCAGATTCTGTGTTTCCCTCTCTCTCTGCCCCTCCCCTGTTCATACTCTGTCTCTCTCTGTCTCAAAAATAAAATAAAACGTTAAAAAAAAAATTTTTAAAAAACACATCTTTTGTACGTTACTTTATTATACTTCAATTAAAACGTACACCGGAAAAGACTATAAATCATCCCAGAGCCCAGATGCACGATGACTGATACACCACCTTGTTTGGAGAGTTTATGCCAAGTTACTCCAGAGGGGAGTAGCTTATATCACATGGCCCTAACAGGTTACTGATACATTTGACATTTGCACTAGTAAGCTGAGAAAATTACCAAATTCGGGGCGCCTGGGTGGTTCAGTCAGTTAAGCATCCACCTCCTGATTTGGGCTCAGGTCATGATCTAATGGTTCATGAGTTTGAGCCACGCCTCGGGCTCTGCACTGACCATGTGGAGCCTGCTTGGGATTCTGTCTCCCCATCTCTCTGTCTGACCCTCCCCCACTCATGCTCGCTGTCTCTCTCTCTCTCAAAATAAACTTTAAAAAAATTATTAATTCAATTTTCACACAAAAACACGTGACTAATGTATTTTATTATGTTTTTCTACTATTGGTTATTTTGTGTAGACTTGCAACAGCTTCTAATTTTCAATCCTGACCATCAGATCATCGATGTTCTCTAAAAGGGCCTCAAATACCATGGTTTTGAAGACTCACTGTATTGAAAGGAATAAAGTTAATTGTCAATGCAAACTTCCCAAACACTTACTTGATAAAACAGTGTCTCAACATGGCCTAGGAAGTAAATTCTCTTTCTGATTTTTACAAGGATTCTCTACAGCTGTGTCTATACACGTATATAAATTGGTCATTTATTTTTCTTCTACTTCAGTTTCCGCTACCTGCCCACTTCTTCCAGGTTGCATTTTCGCTATACAAATGTGGTTTTACAAGGCTAGCTGTATGAATCTGATGGCTTCATTTAAAAATTTTTTTTTATGTTTTTTTATTTTTGAGAGAGAGAGAGAGAGAGAGACAGAGCACGAGTGGGGGAGGGGCAGAGAGAGAGGGGATCACAGAATCTGAAGCAGGCTCCAGGCTCTGAGCCATCAGCACAGAGCCAGATGCGGGCTCCAACTCACGGACCACAAGATCATGACCTGAGCTGAAGTCAGATGCTCAACCGACTGAGCCACCCAGGTGCCCCAAATCTGATGCCTTCTAAGACACTGTGGTTTTAACTCTGACAAGGCTACCGGTTGTTCAGTGATGCTTTGGGACCCAGATGCAGAGAATGATTAGCTAGGCTTTGCCAAGTGAAGATGTAGACAGTGTCATTCTGACTCTGCTTTTCCTTAATGAAACTGTTATTCTTTGATTTACAAAGAAGCATCAGGGTTTGAAAAGGTGGTTTTGACATTAGGGGATAATAAAGTTTAGAGCAAAATATTAAGAAATCACAAGCTAAAATGACAACAATGCCATATATATATATATATATATATATATATGTGTGTGTGTGTGTGTGTATATATATACATATATATGTGTGTATATATATATACCTATATACACACATATATATGGGTATATATATATACACACATATATATGTATGTGTATATATATATATTTGAGAGAGAGCAAGTGGAGGCAGGGAAAGTGGCAGAGAGAGAGGGAGAGAGAGAGAACCCCAGGCAGGCTCTGCACTATCAGCATAGAGCCGGACACCGGGCTCCATCTCACGAACAGTGAGATCATGACCTGGGCCAAACCAAGACTAGAAAGCTTAATAGACTGAGCCTCCCAGACACCCCAACAACAACATCATCTTTAACCAAGCCATGGTTCTTATAACACTGCATCAAAAATATGTGACACTCGGGGCACCATGGGAGGCTCAGTCGGTTAAGCATCCGACTTTGGCTCAGGTCATGATCTCATGGCTCATGAGTTGGAGCCCCGCATTGGACTCTGTGCTGACAGTTCAGAGCCTGGAGCCTCTGCTTCGGATTCTGTGTCTCCCTCACTCTCTGCCCTCCCCCACTCGTGCTCGCTCGCACACTGTCTCTCAAAAATAAGTAAACATTTAAAAAAAAAATTTTTAATGTGATGCTTATTAGAAGTTCAAAGGCTGGAGCACCAGATTCTCTCTCCCTCCCTCCCTCCCTCTCTCTCTCTCTCTCCCACTTGCATGCTCTCACTAACATCAAATTAAAAAATTAAAAAATTAAAGTTCAAAGGCTAAGGCTCCTCCCCACAGAGGTAAACCCTGGGAACCCAAAGCTCAACAATGCCTCCAGTGATACTTACTCTTACTGTCACTAACGTTTGAGAATCAGTGGTTTAGATCTTATTAAAGGTTTGTAATTACACACCAGGGTAAGAAGGGTCAAACTACAGTCCATTAATCATGGTCCTGCTGAACTTCACAAAGCTGGCTTCACAAAGACCCTAAACCCTAATTCTCTAAGTGTGGTCTCCAGATCACCTGCATTAGCATTGCTGAAGTCCCCATAAGGCCGTCCAGAGCTACTGAATCAGAAACTCTGGAAATGAGACCCAGAAAGCTGTACTTTCACGAGCCCTCTAGGTTATTTTGACACATACTAAGGTTTGCAAACTCCCCACCAAAAAAAAAAAAAAAAGCCACAACTTCTTTACCCTCCATTTACTAATGAGCTATATTACTACTACATTCATATGTTGCCCTGGCCAGAGAACATAACTGAATTTTTATTTTATTTTTTTTAATATGAAATTTATTGTCAAATTGGTTTCCATACAACACCCAGCGGTCATCCCAACAGGTGCTCTCCTCAATGCCCATCACCCACCCTCCCCTCCCTCCCACCCCCCATCAACCCTCAGTTTATTCTCAGGGTGTTTTTGTTTTTGCTTTTTTTTTATGAAATTTATTGTCAAATTGGTTTCCATACAACACCCAGTGGTCATCCCAACAGGTGCTCTCCTCAACACCCATCACCCACCCACTCCTCTCAGTTTTTAAGAGTCTCTTATGGTTTGGCTCCCTCCCTAAATTTTTTTTCCCCCTGCCCCTCCCCCATGGTCTTCTGTTAAGCATAACTGAATTTTTAAAAGAAAGAGCCCAGGCATAAACTAGCAAACTAATCCAGAAATGAGGCTCAAGATTAAAAGTTTTACGGTGCTGCTTCCAAATGTCTGGGCATTTTGCCCCTAGCACTATATGGATTGACAGGCAAACTGTACCTTGACATTAATTACCTGCTTACAATTTATTGTAAAGTAAATGCAATTGCTTCCCCGAGACTTCAGCGTTTTTGGTTCTAAGAGACATCCTCATTGTGTTCAAGAAAAAAAATGGCTTTGCTCATTCTGAAAATAAAGTCTGTATTTGACCTTCAGAGTTCTAAATTACCAGTCCCCAAGTATGCATTCCTACATTTCTAAGAGATAAACAGAGGGAAAGGAATGATTCCTGGAGACTGCTAATATCCATAGCACTTTTCCTTCACTCTGCAGAAGAATCTTTTAGCAACCTTGATCCTCAAGGATTAATATGCGCGCTGTATGGACACAGGCTCAACCTGAATGGACACATTCATGTTCTTGTGAATGGAGGTGTTTCTGCTAGCCACTACCCCAATTTATTATGGTTTTTCTTTTCCTTCTGAATTAAAGAGACATTAACAGAGGATTTTAAAATAGCACGTGTAAGGGGCACCTGGGTGGCTCAGTCAGTTAAGCACCCGACTTCAGCTCAGGCCATGATCTTGTGGTTCGTGGGTTTGAGCCCCACATCTGGCTATGCACTGACAGCTTGGAGCCTAGAGCCTGCTTCAGATTCTGTGTCTCCCCCTTGCTCTCTCGCCCCCTCCCCTGCTTGTGTTCTCTCTGTCTCTCTCTCTGTCTCTCTCTCTCTCTGTCTCTCAAAAATAAATAAACCTTAAAAAAGTTAAAATAGCATGTCTATAATTTTCAATGAAATTTGTCCGATTTACTAAAGTACAGAAAGGAATAAAAAGAAAGCACCATGATCCCTAATCAATAACAATCATTATCCTGTTATTCAGAGAACTCTTGATTTTTTTAAAAAAAGTAATAAAATAGGGATGAATGCACACATTTTAGTTTTGAAAAGTAAAACAGCAAAAACAGTATAAAATTAAAAGACTCTTCCCAGCCTGTACTCTCTCTGCGAAGTTAGCTACTGTTCACAGATTCACAAAATTTCAGAAAAAAATAATGTATATTGTTTGTGTTTAAACAAAGGGAATCATGTTACGTATACCCTTAGGTTATTTAAAACTTATGCCAGTTGCCTTGTAAGGATATAGCGTTTATGTAGTGTAGAATTACAGAGTAGCTTCAGTTTTATGACCATTACAAATTAAAAAGGAAAAAGGAAACAGAGCCATTAATACCTTAAAATTTTAGAGAATTTTCTGTGCACCTCAATGTAAAGAAATTAAAAAATTGAGTAAAATTGATTAATTTCTGGCAAAACAAATGATTTGGAATTAAAGAGAATCAACCTAGAGGTTTGCCTGGACAAATGGTTTGTTTCAAGTCTTCAAGGAAGAGATGATTCTCTGGCTATGAAATAATTCTCATACCATGTCGTCCACACCATGCAAATTTCCAGGTCACAGAAAAAGACAGAAAAATTACAAAGCAAGCATAACCTGTGTGTGCAAATTTGGCAAATTCAGCAGCACCCCTCTCCGCCAAAAAACAAATCAGAACCAAAGGCACTGATACATCTTATTTGTAAATTAAAAATACAGAGATTCTAAACAATTTTTTTAATTTTTTTTAATGTTTACTTATTTTTGAGAGAGAGGGAGAGCAGGGGAGGGGCAAAGAAAGAGGGAGACACAGAATCCGAAGCGGGCTCCAGGCTCTGAGCTGTTAACACAGAGCCCGATTGGACTCGAAACCACGAACCGCCAGATCATGACCTGAGCCAAAGTCAGACCTGAGATTAACCAACTGAGCCACCCAAGTGCCCCAAAAAGGCAGAGATTCTTAATAAAATATCAGAAAATACAACCCATCAATATATTGAAAAAATTAAATACTAAGACCAAATAGGTTTTATTCAATTAACAACAGGATGTCTTAATAAGATATCTATTACTGCAACTTATCATACAAACTCCACCACACTGTAATACCTAGAAGGCAGGAATCAGGACCTTTGGGGTTCTTTATCTCTGCAAGTTTAGTACCAAGCACAGGTGCCTGGTACAAAATAAAAATTTAATAAATATTTCTTAAGGTAATGAAGAAAGCAATTAATAAGTTGATAAGAAAAATCAAAGAAGACAAGCTAGGAGTATTAATAAATGTCCAAAGTTATTTGAAGAAAGTCAACATCTATCCCTGATGAAGAAAATCTTACACTATGTATAATAAGACTTCCCTGATATGAAAAAGAACACCTAAGCCAAACTATCACAATGTCATGCTGAATAAATTATGGCAGATTTTCTTCTAATTCAAAGTCAACAGGGGCCCTAATTAAAAAAAAAAAAAAAAATTCTGGAATTAGGCCAAGAAACAAGAGATGTAATATTGATAAGGAGGAAAAAATTATTATTTGCATAAGACTTAATTGCTTATCCACAAAGTCCAAAAGAATTAAATGTTGTTGGTAATTTTTTTTTTTGAGAGAGAGAGAGAAAGAGCACAAGTTGGCGAGGGGCAGAGGGAGAGAGAGAGAGAGAGAGAGAGAGAGAGAGAGAGAGAGAGAGAATCCTAACCAGGCTCCACTCTGTCAGCATAGAACCCGATGTGGGGCTGGATCCCACAACCAGGAGATCATTCCCTGAACTGAAATCAAGAGTCAGACGCCCAACCGGCTGACCCACTGAGACACCCCAAGTTTTAAAAAAATCAACTAGGGGCTCCTGAGTGGCTCAGTCGGTTGAAGATGTGACTCTTGATTCTGGCCCAGATCATGATCTCATGGTTTGTGAGTTCAAGCCCCACATCTGGCTCTGTGTTGACCATGCAGAGCCTGCTTGGAATTCTCTCTCTCCCTCTCTTTCTCTCCCCTTCCTCTGCTTTCTCTCTCTCTCTCTCTCTCTCTCTCTCTCAAAACTAAATAAAACTTTTTTAAAAAGTTTTAAAAAATCAAATGAAAAGGATTGGCAAGTAGGGTAAACCATTAACAGTATAAATTAGATGTTGGGTACATAGCTACTCACTGAAAAATGCTTCCAACTTGCAGTTTTGTTTCAAATTTTTCATAGTAAACCGTTGGAGGGAAGAGTAGAAAGAATCAAATATTTCATTCAGCAGCATGGTCAGTTACAAACACAAACAAATATAGGTTGAATAACTACACTATGACCACAACAACCTTGGAAAAACAATAGATGATTGTATTTGATGGAAATAATATATCCAGAATATCTTCTAACACAGAATGTACCCTAAAATAACTGTGCAATATAGAATATCTTAGAATAACTGTAAAAAATGATCACAAACATGGAAATTACAAGTTCTGCTTTAAACTAACTCAGACAAAGGAATTATAACTTGCCAAGCAAAACCCGGTGAGGACTGACTTAGACAACTATGAACTTCCTTCAGGGCTAACGTGAATTCCTGAAAATTTCATAAACCTAATAAAAGAAAACAACTACAATAATCCATTAGCAACAAATTACCCTGCTATTTCGACAGCAGAAATTATGTGACATATATCTGATTTCTTAAAATAAGATTACAAGATAATGTGATTAGAAGACAGCATGATTACTTAAATATTGCTATAAATGGAAATATAATGTATCTTGATTTTTTAAGACTCTCTTAAGACTGACTTGTCATTTTATCAATGCAATTTTGACTTACAGATGACTTATATTGACTTGAACAGGAAGAACACCGGAAGCAAACAGGACCAGCAAACAGGATGCTGTCCAAGAGGCTCATAGGCTTTTGCTCCAAGTCTCTTCATTTGTGTTAGCTTTTAGCTTTTGAATATGCAGTTACCCCCCTACCTGGATCAAAACTCTTTCTGTAATAATGTTTTTTTTTTATTTCAGCTACTTGAGCTGACCTCAACAGCTCAAGAGCCAAAACAGCCCTGGAGACACGCTACAAGCAGACAGTGGGCATGCTCTGTGGGTGGGCAAAGATGGGCTGGACACAGACAGGTGCGTGCTCTGGAATGGACGAACTCTGGTCTAGGGTGAGGGTTTCTCTGACGTTATGCGGTAGGATAGGTGCTCTCAGAACAACTATAGTCCTCTCAGAGGACATCACTGCACTTGTGATGAATCAATCTGTTGCAACGTAATGTGTTCATTAATGAATCAGAGGAGGCGACTGAGAAGATGATGACACGGCACAGGTCACCTTAACCTCTCGTGGCCTCTAGCTTTTCTTAGCATTTCTTTGTTCCTGCAACAGGACAATTTCTACTCCCTGAGCGGGGTCCGTGGGTCTCAATGTACTTCCTCCCTCCCTCTCCCCTTTCTGTACTTTCCCCAGCCTCTTTTCCAGTCAGACCTCAGCAAAGATGAAGGTTCTCTGGGCTTCTCCGGTCATGCCCCAATTCCAGAGTAGGTGCCCCTCCTACGAGCTCTCAGAGAAACCGGTCATGTCGCTTTTTCTCACTCGTAAATTTGTCTGTTCCTGCGCGTATTTTCGTCTCTAGACTGAGTAGCTTCCAAGTCTGGGACCGTTTTGTCTTTTTCTCTGTTTGATCTCCAGGAACTAGAGTGCAGCAAACAAATGCACCGCACTTTTTTGCTTGGCAAACCATAGCTGGTGCCATTTGTATAAACTGTTATGGGAATGGCGCCTCCTAGAGATGGGTAATATAACAACCGGTACCAGGTCTAGGAAAGTTGTGTCGTCTTAACACTTGATGCACGAACGAATTTAAACCAAATATTCCCTCCTTTCTATTTCTGAAATTCTGTGACTATTCACAAATTTATAAAATGAACCCCATTTGGGTATAAATTGTAAAAACTGCCAAATTACGCCCATAAAGCTTGTACACATATCAAATAATACGCAGTTTGTAATTCAAAAGGATATATGCACCCTGATGTTTACTGCAGCATTATTTACAATAGCCACGATACGGAAGCAAGCTCTGTGCGCATCCACAGATGAATGGATAATGAAGATGTGGTGTGTGTGTATATGTATTTATGTATGTGTGGGTATGTATTACAATGGACTATTACTCAGCATTAAAAAGAACGAGATCTTGTCATTTGCAATGATGTGAATGGAGCTAGAGAATGTAACCTAAGGGAAACACGTCAGAAAAAGAAGAATACCATACCATTTCAATGTGGAATTCTATGTGGAATTTAAGAAACAAATGAAC
Source organism: Panthera pardus (assembly GCF_024362965.1). Lineage (NCBI taxonomy): Eukaryota > Metazoa > Chordata > Mammalia > Carnivora > Felidae > Panthera > Panthera pardus. The sequence continues at coordinate 145,959,941 of NW_026526765.1, forward strand.
AAAACAAAGTAGAAAACATCCAGGCAAACAACAACAAAAGCCAGACGCTCAAGCACAGAGAAGAAACTGGTGAGTAGGCAGATGGGTAAAACAGGTGACGGGGATTAAGATCACACTTATCGTGATGAGCACTGGGCGATGTACAGAATTGTTGAATCATATCACACACCTGAAACTAATATAACACCATGCTAATTCCACTTCCATAAAAAGAAATATTCAGTTTAGAATTTACAGGCATACTCAGCTTTCTACAATCATATGAAAGAACAGGTATAGTAACAGTAATAGTGAAACGTATTTATTGACGCACTTAATAGAAAGTAGATACCTATGCTTATATATGTAAGTAAAGATCTACAAATATTTTGAAAAAAGGTCTAGAAGATGGACATATTTAAAATGATGTAAATACATAAAATTTTCTATCCTTATGGCCTTACAGATTCTTTTCTATTAAATGTTTAATAATTTACTATTGTCAGTATTCTTTCAATGTTCAAATTGTCCAAACTTAGCCAGTGGGAGTCCTTTCCTGAACCTTTTGACATCTCTGTCTTCTTACTGTCTGGTAGAGCACAACACTTTAAGCCAAGTGCATACCTCCCTCTGCCTCAGAATCTTTAATTTCTGCAAAAGGCCTTGTCTCTCCTGTTTACAAACTAAGGCCTGGGCTCTAGGTATCTCACTGACAATGGGGATTGATTGCTTCTAGATCCTTTAGGTGCACAGAATGCACACACACACACACACACACACACACACACTATACATATATACCTACATATACAATATATTCATACTGATACATCCAAGGAGAGAATTCCTCCTCTCCTTTTTTCATTCCATATGTTTTCCCTCCTCCATAGTGACAATACTGACCTCCAAGAACAATATATGCCCTTCTTTGCCTAATCTTGCAATACATGAAATTCAGCAAGACCACACTCACCACTTCCAAAAAACTTGTCAAATTAATTTTTCTTTGGAATTTATTTTGCTCTTAGAATATATCCCACTAAAGGGGTGCCTGGGTGGCTTAGTCAGTTGAGCATCTGACTCTTGATTTCGGTTCAGGTGATGATCCTAGAGTCATGGGATAGAGCCTCGTGGTGGGCTCCATGCTGACAGTGCAGAGCCTGGTGGGGATTCTCTCTCCTTCTCTATGCCTCCCCTCCCTGCTCCCCCTCCCTCTTAAAATAAATAAACTTAAAAAAAATTCTTTCTCCTTCTACCCTGCTTATGTACACACACTCTCTCGCTAAAAACAAACAAAAAAAAAAAAAACAAACCAAAAAAAAGGAGTATATCCCACCAAAGGGATAAAGTCAGAGAATGCTACATGAAAGCTATTTGAACTATTTTTTTCATCTTTGTGATAGAAATTTGTCGTGTATTTAAAATCTTTTACATTTAGGAATTCCCACCATTCCTCGAAATTCATTTTTCCTTTCAGAGGATGTAAAACATTAACATGGTTCCAAAGTCAAATATACATTAAAAGTACTCTCGGAAGGATCTCATTCCTGCCTTTCCTACTGTCATCCACTGTTCACAGGTAATTAATTTCATTTCAAAAATCTCACATGAATCTCTAAGATTGAGACTGATGGGGATGTTTAAGTTGGGAATACGGATAAAATGGTAGGTGGTAAATTGGGAATACATAGGGCATCTCCTATGGCATTAATATCAGAAGAGCACATTTCAAGTTATACTATACATTTTAAAGCACAAATATTTTTCATGACTTTCTTGAATATGACTCTCAATACGTTATAAATCAAATTATTTCTATAAAAGGTTATTTAAAACTTTGCGTGAGGACGTTTCTAACATCAACAATGCAACTCAATTAAAGAAAATAATATGCCCAGGCATTCTACAGACCACTTTTCTGACTACGTAGCTTTTGAAAAGGAGGGGCTATTATGTTGAAAGAAAAGTAATCTGGGGGGGGAAAAAAAAAAACGTTTTTTCCCTGGGAAAAAAAACTAAAATAGCACAGCTGTCAATAAGCTCTAAACATGAAGGCAGGGGACTTTACCTGTCATCTCGACTCTGCACAAAGTAGTTGTTGGGACTTGGGCAAGACATTCACTCGCTCTGTACCTCAGCTTTCTTAATTGCAAAATGGGTATGCACTGGAAAAGGGGAGTAGGGTAACTTTTTTCAGTTTTCCTCTCATAACCTGTAACCAGATATTATTTTTTAGTTATTCTCAAATGTAACCGTTCAAATAATTTACTTTGAACCACTTGTTATATGCCAGTTATGAGCCCTTATAATATAGGCCTGGGGCTCAGAAATGTCCATTTTGGGGGACGCCTGGGTGCCTCAGTTGGTTAAGGGCCTGATTCTTGATTTTGGCTCAAATCATGATCTTGTGGTCATGGGCTCGAATCCCGTGTCAAGCTCTGCACTGATAGCGTGGAGCCTGCCTGGGATTCTCTGTCTCCCTCTCTCTCTGCTCCCCCCTGCCACTCGTGCTCATGTGTTCTCTCTTTCTCTCTCTCAAAATAAATTTTAAAAAGTGTCCATTTTACAGGTGTCCCAGGTGCAATAACTCAGGGAACCCGTGCACCACACTTTGAGAAACTGTGGCTGATGTACTCATGTACGTGACTGGTCCCAAGTTGAACAGGCCTTAATCTTGAAGAAAGAACTTGCCTATATGGAGTTATTCCAATAGTTCTGATTATGTTTCTTTGCTATAGGAAATACTCTCCACATCAAATTTGATGAAATATTATTTTTAAAATAAAGTCAACCCTTCGGCTGTAATCCAAAGTGTAATCCACAGTAAAATTGCCCTAAGTCATTCATAAATATACATACATATATATATATATAGTATACATAATGTATTTCTAATATATACATAAGTATATGTATATATGTATATATGAAAATATATATGTATGTATATATATATATATACACATATTATTTTTATAGATGTGTATATACGTGTGTGTGTGTGTGTGTATATATATATATATATATTTTTTTTTTTTTTTTTTTTTTTTTTTTTAAGTAGTCTTCATGCCCAGCATAGAACCCAACACCCAACACGGGGCTTGAGCTCATGAGCCTGAGATAGACCCGAGCTGAGATCAACAGTAGGACACTTAACTAACTGAGCCACCCAGGTGCCCCATCAAGTCATTTATATTTTAATACAAATAAATCTGTCAAGTTATGCAATACTACAGCTGGGAAGGTATTTGTGAATTAACCCAAAGCTCCAATTATACAATTCTGAGAACTGAAGTGCTTTGTTCACAGTCTGACAATGAGGGTCATGTCAGGTTCAAGACTGGAGTCAAATGTCTTTGCTCCGAGTTTCAGGCCACATTCATGGAATCACAGAACCTTTCTTTTCTTTGAGTAATACTTCATAAGAAAAAAGTATGAACAATGGCCTCCAAAGCCCCATGGACACTTCCTGATCCCTGGAATCTGTGAATGCTACCTTACATGGCTTTAAAAAAAAAAAAGGCATTGAACAGGTGAATAAGGACCTTGAGACGGAGAGATTATTCAGGTGAGTCCAAAGTAGTCACGACGGTCCTTAAAAAAGGGTCAAACAGAGACAGCACAGTAATGAAGCAGAGAAAAGGTAAAGAACTAAGGAACAAAGACAGCTCCTCGAAGCTGGGGAGGCAAGGACATAGATTCTCCCTCCCCTATAGTATCCAGAAGGAAATCAGCCCTACCACTGTTACCCCTGTGAAACTTCTTTTGTATTTCTGAGCTCCCGACTGTAAGATAATACATTCATGTTGTTGTTAAGGCTTATTTGAGAGAGAGAGAGAGAGCACACACGACTTGGGGAGGAGCAGAGAGAGAGAGGGAGACACAGAATCTGAAGCAGGCTCAAAGCTCTGAACTGTCAGCACAGAGCCCAATGCGGGGCTTGAACTCACAAACCGTGAGATCATGACCTGAGCCAAAGTCAGACCCTAACTGACCGAGCCACCCAGGTGCCCAGCACATTCATATTGTTTTAAGCGACTATGTTTATGGTAACTTGTTGCAGCAACAAGAAGAAACTAATATAGGAGGCTGTAAGAAATGTAGGGCACTGGAGACCAATTAGCAGAAACTTGGGAGGAGGAACAGAAGAGGAAATTGACAAGGTGCTTAGCAAAGGTCACTCACTTGATGAATCTGGGAGCAGCTGGTAGCCAGCCTCAGAGCTTAAGACAGAACAGAAGTTCTAATTAAAGAGTTTGTATTCTAATACTTTAAATGAATGGAGAACTTTGTCTGCTTTATCCATGAAGCATGAATGAGTGTTCAACATACACAAAGGACACTTGTAACTCACCAAGTATAAGACACAGTTTTCCAGCAGTGCTCTTTGCCTTTCCTGCCCTTTTCAGTGTTGTAACTCATTTTCACTTGTCTTTTTTTACCATATGTTTACTTTTGAGACGGGGGTGCAGAGAGAGAGGGAAAGAAAGAATCTCAAGCAGGATCCTCACTGTCAGCACAGAGTTCAACTTGGGGCTCAAACACACCAAAAGCAAGATCATGACCTAAGCCAAAGTCAGACACTTAACTGACTGAGCCACCCAAGCACTCCTTGAGGTCAGTTTATAAACCAAACAGACTAAAACTGACTGGACCCTATAGAAATCACCTTCCCAACCACAGCTACCTCCCACCATGTGAAAACTAACTTAACACTAATAATTACGTCACCTAGGTGGGGGGGGGGGACTTTTAAAATTTTATTTCCAAAAGAATCATTTATTAAGTCTAACCATTAGACTAGGTATCCCCTTCAGACTTAATATATTCAGAATCCCTTTACAATAAGACATGTAATTGCCAGAGCAGAGAGTCAGAGAGACCCGAGTTTGAAGGGTAGCTGGGTAACTCTAGGCCAATTACGGCATCTCTCTCAGTGGGTTTCATCTTCTCAAGAACACAGGCAAGAGCAGAGCCTGCTTCATTAGGCTCACAGAAAGATTAAATGGGATATTGTATAAGAAGTGTGATTTCGGGGTACCTGGGTAGCTCAGTCAGTTAAGCATCTGACTCTTGATTTCAGTTCAGGTCACAATCTCACAGTTCGTGATATCGAGCCCTGTGTCAGGCTCTGTGCTGAGTTTGGATCCTGCTTGGGATTCTCTCCCTCCCTCCCTCCCTCTCCCTCCCTCCCTCTCTCTGTCTCTCTGTCTATCTCTCCCCTTCCCTGCTTGCGCTATCAAATTAAAAAAAAACACTAAAAAAAAAAAGTATGATTCGTTCGTTCAGTTGCTACTATTTCGGGCCACCCTCTAAAGGATTAAAAAGGAATGTTAAAGAACAGAGCATTCTTTGTGGTTTTCAGTCAGCTTGGTGGGTACCCAGAGTTTTTGTGGCAGAATCCCTCAGTGGGACTTCCCACTGAGGAAGGATGAAACCCATGGGGCTCTGGATCCTTCACCCCACCTTCCACTAGAGCTCCCACATGCAGAAGATATAATACTCTTTAGTCCAATAAGGAGGCTCAGTCACAGTTCTCGATGCTCAGTGGGGAGGAATCCTTTCGCTCCCTGCAATGTCCACAGCCCCTTCCCATCAAGCACACAGCACATTCCTGGTATATGTTTGTATGGAGGCTTCAAGGGCTTCTTGGCTTTTGTGATAGAAGACTGAGCCCTCAGCACTGGGGGCGGAATGGGGACTCAGAGGAAGTAAAAGGTGCATGTCCGTAAGGAGGGGGAAGAACTTGGCAGTACCAGGAGGGTTAGAGGGACCATCCTGAGGCTCTGGCAATATTGTCCACACCTGGCAGATATGAGAAAGGTCTGCAAGCCCAGATCTGGATTCTGAAGAACAGCCCCATACAGAAGAGGTGGGAGGGAATGATACCCGCGCAATGATTCCGTGAGGTATGCACTACCCTTATACAACATGATTATAAGTCTCTTTACTGTGTGGTCAGTGCAAGTCCTTATTTTGATTTTATTATGTAACACAACTTTTAACTCCAGATTGTTACCAAATCAGCCCAGGATCTAGCGCACCGTCGCAAGTTGGTGCGCAGTTCTGTTTCACATCGCTTTCACCTCCAACCATGGACACCTGTATAGGTTGGTGCCTGGATAATAGTGCTGAGCACGTTCAATGCCTGATCTCACCTAAACATGGCAACAAGGCTTAGAGAAAGGGAGTCTTGCTGGGGGGGCTCCACGGCCAGGATCCTGGAGCCTAGTCATGTTTGAGTGGGAAGGGGTAGAGACAGAGAATCCTAAGTAGGCTCCACACTGTCAGTGCAGAGCCCAAAGTGGCGCTTGAAATCACATACTAGGAAATCATGACCTGAGCCCAGATCAAGAGTCAGACACTTGACCGACTGAGCCACCCAGGCGTCCCTGCCGAGTCATGGTTTTAACCCACGTCTGTTTGACTGCTGAGCCTGGCTCTCTACCATTCAATTACATGCTCCAAGGCAGTGCTCCCAACCTGTGGCTCCGGGAGACCGTTGAGTTATGGCAAGGTGTCTGCAAATCTGTCTGTGCAATTTATAGATGCCAGGTATAGAACACAGCCCATCTTTAAATGTATTTATAGTACTGATGTGCTTGATAAAATACAGACTCACTTCTACAAATGTAAATGATCTGAACAAGTGAACTATTTTAGGTACCGCAGGTGCACACATTGGGCCCAATTTGCAAGTCAGACGGGAAATATTGGGGACACAGAGAGATGTGTCTATATGTGAGTGAAATATCTGGGGATAAGAACTCCACCCCAGGAAAAAAGACCTAGAAGGAACTAGGCAGACCAAGCCCTAGAGAAAGGCAATGAAAGCAGAAACACAAGGTAGAAAATGTTGATAAGGCATGTAAGGCCACGTGGATGGTGGTTAAGAGCCTCCGGAATCATCTGAACTGAATCTCGGTTCTGCCATTTGCTGGGAAATGAAAGTTGTTACATAGAACCTTTTAGGATAGAATCTGTCACCCCCTCACGTTGCCAAATCTGTGCCCAGGATCCAGTGCACCAAGGTCAAAGTTTATGCTCTGTTTTACCTCCAAGTCTCCCTCTGCCTCTTGGAGGCACACAGGGATCTTTTGTGCACAAAGTGAGATATGTATGAAGCATCTGGCCAATCTTGCCCCAAGCCCCATTGTGAGGTTTAAACACGAGAAGACACAGTGCCAGAAATGTGACAGGTGATCAGCATAAGGTCAGTTTTTGAGTGGGTCTTTGGCCAAGTTCTGCTACTTCTCTCTCTCCCTGGGAGCAGTGATGTTTAGTATTTAAGCCCATGTTTAGACAACAGAGATAAAAGGAAGAGGTATCTGCATACTTAGAAAAAGCTGCTACAAATCCTTCACCCCCTGCTCTGTAAGAGAGGGCTGAAGGCAAGTCTTATGCAGACCATGTATAAAATAAGACAGAAGATTCAAAGTAAAGAACATTCTAATAGCCATAAGAAGGAACAGTTGGTGGGAGAAATTAGCATTTAAAAACCTACAGGTGGGGGGAGGGCGCCTGGGTTGGCTCAGGTGGTTAAGCATCCAACTCTTGGTTTCAGCTCAGGTAATGATCTCATGGTTTGTGGGTTCAAGCCCCACACCGGGCTCTATGCTGACAGCTCAGAGCCTGGAGCCTACTTCGGATTCTGTGTCTCCCTCGCCCTCTGCCCCTCACCCACTCATGTGCTGAGCGCATCTCTCTCTCAAAAATAAAAAAAAACACCAAAAAAAATTTTTTTAAACCTACAGGCAGGATGCCTGGGTGGTTCAGTCGGTTAAGCATCTGACTTGGTTCAGGTCATGATCTCACGGTTCATGGGTTCGAGCCCTACATCAGGCTCTGTGCTCACAGCTCAGAGCCTGGAGCCTGCTTCAGATTCTGTGTCTCCCTCTCTCTCTGCTCCTCCCCTGCTCAGTCTCTCTCTCTCTCTCTCTCTCTCAAAAAATGAAAAACATTAAAAAAATTGTTTTTAAACCTACAGGCAAATTAATATATTTAAAAAAGCAGAATATGCTTTTTTACACCTACAAAACAATCAACAAGGAGCCTCTAACTCTCTAAGGAAATAGTTTATATCAGGAGAGCTCTGAATGAGAAAACAAAGCAGGACAGTGTGCAACAGATCTTAAAAAGATTCATACCTTACAATGAGCAAAATAAGGTTTTTATCAAGTTTTTGGTGCTTAAACTGTTTCTTTAAAATTCAATTATGGAGCAGCTCTTTTCTTTAGCAAAGCTGCCCTGGGAAGGTTAGTGTATTTAACCTTTAAAAATCAGATTACTTGAGGTGCTTGGCTGGCTCATTCGGTAGAGCATACAACTCTTGCTCTCGGGGTCATGAGTTTGAGCCGCACACTGGGTATAGAGATTACTTAAAAATAAAATCTTAAGGAAAAAAAAAACATATTACTTGTTCCTTTTCTTTTCTTACTGTTCACCAAATGTGGAAGTATGCTTTCCTGAATTCTAAGTCCCCTTCACTGTCATTTGGGTTCTCAGGGTGGCAGGCACCACCATGGGAGAAGGAGGAGGGGTGAGCAACCAATGCATGTTGAAAAAAATAGGGAGAGTCCTTTCTTCCACCTTCACCTGCCCACCAAGGGTGTCTTCTGGAAAATTCTGAAATAGAGAAGACCCATTTTAAGATAAAACGGTCAGCTTGGGTCCATTGCAATCACCTCCAGAATCAGATTTCAAATGACTCAGTCCTGGTAGATGTGGTTCGATAGATGATCTATTCTGAGAGTAAGGCGTGGAGCCTGGGGATCTGGTCCCAAGGAAGCAGGACAAGCGGTGTCACAACAGAGGCAGGTAGCCACACACATCTGTCATCCATCTGCCAGGGTGTGAGAAGAGCTCATACAGTCAGGTCTAGGTCAGGCACAGAAAGAAAAAAAAAAAAACAACCCAAAATAGCACCACAGATGTTTCTTCCTGAGCAGGATGGTAACTGGCAGACAGAATGCTTAGGTGTCATGAGAACAGGCTTTATGCATGTCTCCCCCACTACGGATAGATATAGATTGGTTCCTTAACCTCACAGAAGCTCAGTTTTTCATCTGTGAAATGAACCAAAAATACCTGTCATGGGGAAAACTCTTTAGATTCCACGTGAAAAGAAAATCCACTTTTATGGACTGCATGTTTATATGTCCCTCCCCGACCCCCCGCCCAAAACTCATATGATGCAACTCTACTCCCCAGTATGATGGTGGCTGGGAGGTGGGGCCTTTGGGAGATAATTTTGGAGGAAATGAGGTCATGAGGGTGGAGCCCTCCTGGATGGGATTAGTGCCCTTATCAGAGTCACCAGAGCTGGCTGCTACTCTCTGCTAGATGCCTCAGGAGAGTATGAGAAGTCAGCAGTCAGCAGCCTGGAGGGGGGGTTGTCACCAGAAATTGACCACACCACCACCCTGATCTCAGTTCTCCAGCCTCCAGAACCATGAGAAATATTCTTCTGATGTTCAGAAGCCACCCAGCCTAGGGCACTTCGTTACAGCCTTCTGAATGGACTAAGACACCCACCCCCACCCCCACCCCCATCCTCAACCACCTTCAGGGCAAAGGAAGGTATTGGCTCATGAAACACAGTTCAAATATGGCTGGATCCAAGGATGCAAGCTGTTGAGGAATCCTCACCTTTTTATTCCATCTCTGCTCACCTCACCAGGGTACCTCATTCTCTCTGACTCTAGGCAACTTGGATGTTCAAAGCAGCTCCAAATGTATACCCATCTGGTAACACAACCCTAAAGGCAAGAGGTTATTTTCTCTGCATCAGTTTCAGGAGGAAATTGCCAGGGAGAGCTCTTACGAGGCCCACGAAAACCACACGCAATCTCTTAACCAGTCCCTGTGAATATGAAAGTGGTAGTGGTTCTTCTGTCTGCCCAGATTCTGTGGCCAGGAAACCGAGATGAACAGTCTTATGGAAACCCTGGGAGTAGGGCAGAGATTTCCCTAAGGAAAACTGGGAGGCTGTTACTGGAATCAGAGTAAGGCAAAAAGGAAAATGTGCTAAGGAGAGTGGCTCAGTTAAGCCTCTGACTTCAACTCAGGTCATGATCTCGAAGTTCATGGGTTTAAGCTCTGCATCGAGCTCTGTGCTGACAGCTCAGAGCCTGGAACCTGCTTCAGATTCTATGTCTCCCTCTCTCTCTCTGCCCCTCCCCTGCTTGCACTCTGTCTCTCTCTCAAAAATAAACATTTAAAAAAAAAAATTTTAATAGCAGGAAAATGTGCTAAGGAGAAAAAACTATAGAGGTAGCCAATCTCTACAGTATTTTTCTTTTTTAAGTTTATTTATTTTGAGAGAGAGTGCAGGCAGGGCAGAGAGAGAGAGAGAGGGAGAAAACAGAATTCCAAGCAGGCTCCACACCATCAGCATAGAGCCTGATGGGGGGTTCAAACTAATGGACCGTGAGATCAGGACCTGAGAGGAAACCAAGAGTTAGATGCTTAACTGACTGAGCCACCCAGGCGCCCTCTATAGTATCTTTCTCAGGATGGTAACAGGAGGATGAAAATGATGTGAAAAATACTTTGCAAACCATAGAACTCTATTCTCTGTTCAGTTTAATCTACATTCAAAAACTGTAAAGATACTCTGAGTATGGTAATAAAGAGAAAAAATATGATGAGACAGGTTTTAGATTTTTTTGTGCCTGCCTGGTGATGAAGCTTTTGGTTCTCGATACATCTTGACAGGTGCAGTCTGAAGGATCACAACACTTGTTCAGGTGTAACTGAGGGAAGAATTCCTCCTGAAAGAGGGCTGAAATCGAAGGTGATTAATTACAGACTTTCTTCACAGAGGAAATTTACTAACAGACACAAAAATACAGGAACGGTTATCTATCCAGTCTTTCCTGCAGGACACACAAACCCCTGAGGATGTGAGCCAGCCTTCCGATTGGAGACAACGATCCATGTCTGTTCTCTACAAAGCAATAAAACTCATTCTCCTTAGGTTGCAAAAGTACTGATGTGCTTTCTTCTTCTAGAAATTTTAGTTCCCTGCTGTGATAGCTGGGTGTGCCACAGAAGAAATTTGAGAGAATCAAAAGATCCTGATTTTTCCCCCCTTCACATTTAAGGCTTCTTGACCACCGTAAAACAGTAAAGATTTTCCTGAGTCCTTACTCAACGACTTACACTGTAGTACAAGACAGATCATTTCTTTAATTTTTGATTATTAAAAATCTATGGAATTGCTTTTGCTCTAAATACATGAAAAGAGGGGTGCTTGGGTAGCTCAGTTAAGCCTCTGACTTCAACTCAGGTCACGATCTCACAGTTCATGGGTTTAAGCTCTACATCGAGCTCTGTGCTGACAGCTCAGAGCCTAGAGCCTGTTTCCGATTCTATGTCTCCCTCTCTCTCTGCCCCTCTCCTGCTTGTGCTCTGTCTCTCTCTCAAAAATAAACATTAAATAAATGAAGAAAGAAAGAAAGAAAGAAAGAAAGAAAGAAAGAAAGAAAGAAAGAAAGAAAGAAAGAAAGAAAGAAAAAGAAAGAAAGAAAGAAAGAAAGAAAGAAAGAAAGAAAGAAAAAGAAAGAAAGAAAGAAAGAAAAGAAAAGAAAGAAAAGATATGAGGAGTGACAGCACAGGATAGTTCACATTCTAAAATTCAGCTTTTCCCATTTAATTAAGGGATATCTACTGATTGAAGCCCTTCAGTTTTTCCTGATACGACCATGAGAATAAATATCCATTCATCCCCAACCTCACCCTTACACACACACACACACACACACACACACACACAAATACTGTAAAACCATTAACATCACAAAGGTATTTAGACACATTTTAACCAATGGGGCTCCTGGCTGGCTCAGTCAGTTAAGCATCTGAGTTAATCTCCCTAGCCTGGCATCGAGCTCTCTGCTGTTCAGTGCCAAACCTGCTTAGGATCCTCTGTCGCCCTACTCTGCCCTTCCCCCACTCACTCACACACTCACTCTCTCTCTCTTTCAAAAATAAACACTTTTTTAATGGGAAAAAAAAAACAAACATTTTAATCAAGTAACATACTCAGACCCCTGATTTAAATTTAACTGTGTAAAGGAACTGAAAAATTCTAAGTTTCTCAAACTTAAATTTTTCTACTGCCCTACTATCTAAGACAGTGGTTTAACCCACATTATGTCCCAGTAAGGCACAAGCTAATCAACAATTAGTGTCAGAGGTTTCCATAATCCTTTTTCAGCAATTGATGGAATAAAAGATACAATTCAGTACAATAAAGGTAACTTAAAAAGTATCAACCAATTGACCTAATTGACATTTACACAACAATCACCTCAAGACCTGCAAAATACAATTATTTCCAAGTGCACTTGGACCCTTTACCAAGTTTGATCATATTCTGAGTTATAACACATGCCTCGATAAATTTAAAAGGATTATTGGGTGCCTGAGTAGCTCAGTTGGTTAAGCGCCAACCCTTGATTTCAGCTGAGATCATGATCCCAGGGTGGTGGGTTTGAGCTCCATGTTGAGCCCCATGTCAGGCTCTGTGCTGACAGGGCAGAACCTGCTTGGGATTCTCTCTCCCTCTCTCTCTGCCCCTCCCCTGCTCCTTCTCTCTCTCTCTCTCTCTCTCTCTCTAGCATGCACACACATGCTCTCTCAAAGTAAATGAATAAACTTAAAAAGTAAATAAATAAATTTAAAAGGATTGAAATATCACAGAGTATGTTCTCCTACACAGCAGAATTTAACTAAAACTCACTTTTTAAGGGGCGCATAGGTGGCTCAGTCAGTTAAGCAGCCAACTTCGGTCCAGGTCATGATCTCACAGCTCATGAGTTCAAGCCCCACCTGGGGCTCTGTGTGGATGCCTGGAACCTGCTTCGAATTCTGTGTCTCCCTCTCTCTCTGCCCCTCCCCTGCTTGTGAGCTCTCTCTCTCTCAAAAATACATAAACATTAAAAAAAAATTAAAACTCACTTTTTAAAATCTGAGATTCTAGTAAATTTCAGGATACAAGGTTAATACACAAAAGTCTATTGTTTTCCTATACACCAGTGATGAACTGGAATTTGCAATTAAAAACCAAATTATCCAGGAGTACTGATGCATAGGGGCACTTGACCCCAATGTTTATAGCAGCACTCTCAACAATAGCCAAATTATGGAAAGAGCCTAAATGTCCATCAACTGATGAATGGATAAAGAAATTGTGGTTTATATACACAATGGAGTACTACGTGGCAATGAGAAAGAATGAAATATGGCCCTTTGTAGCAACGTGGATGGAACTGGAGAGTGTGATGCTAAGTGAAATAAGCCATACAGAGAAAGACAGATACCATATGTGTTCACTCTTATGTGGATCCTGAGAAACTTAACAGGAACCCATGGGGGAGGGGAAGGGAAAAAAAAGAGGTTAGAGTGGGAGAAAGCTGAAGCATAAGAGACTCTTAAAAACTGAGAGCAAACTGAGGGCTGATGGGGGGCGGGAGGGAGGGGAGGGTGGGTGGTGGGTATTGAGGAGGGCACCTGTTGGGATGAGCACTGGGTGTTGTATGGAAACCAATTTGACAATAAATTTCATATATTTAAAATAAAAAATAAAAAAAATAATAAAAACCAAATTATCATTTACAACAGCACCTAAAAATGAAATACTTAAGTCTCATAACATATGTCCATGATCTGTATGGAGAAAACTACCAAACTCTGATTATAGCAATTAATGAAGTTCTAAATATATGGAGAGATAGTCTGTGTGCATGGATTAGAAAAACCAATATTGTTAAGATGTCAGTTCTTTCCCACTTGACCTATAAACACAATTTCAATCAAAATCTCAGCAATCTATTTTGTGAAAATCAACAAACTGATTCTAAAATCTCCATGGAAAGGCAAAAGACCAAAAAATAGCCAACACAATACCATAGAAATAGAACAAAGTTAAAGAAGAGACATAACCCAACTTCAAGTCTTACTATAAAGCTACCATGATCAGGACAGAATGGTATTGGCTAAAGAATAGACACATTTATGAATGGAACAAAAGAGAGAGCCCAGAAGCAGATCCAAAGTCAACTAACTGTTGGCAAAGAAGCAAAAACAAGTCAATAAGGAACAGTCTTTAACAAATGGCACCAGAACAATTGGAAATCCACATGCAAAAATAAATAATCTAGACACAGACTTTATACCTTTCATAAAAATGAATGCAAAATGGATCATAAAACTATATGTGAAATACAAAATTATAATGTTCATAAAAGATAACATAAGAGAAAACCTAGGTGAGCTTGGGTTTGGTGACTTTTAGATAAACACCCTAACTTTGATGCATGATAGGAAAAAAATGTTAAGTAGGACATCATTAAGGTTATAATTTTCTACTCTGTGAATGACACTGTCAAGAGAATAAAAAGACAAAGTACTGACAAGGAGAAAATATTTGAAAAACATATATCTGATAAAGGATCTGTACCTGAAATATATAAACACTTAGAAAACTCAATGATTAGAGGGAAAAAAAAAAACAATTAAAAAATGGACAGAAGATCTGAATGAGTATCTCAGCAAAGAGGATACACAGATGGCAGGCATGCCTGGGTGGCTCAGTCAGTTAAACATCCGACTTCAGCTCAGGTCATGATCTCATGTGAGTTCAAGCCCCGTGTGCTGACAGCTCAGAGCCTAGAGCCTACTTCGGATTCTGTGTCTCCCTCTCTCTGCCCCTCCCCCACTCATTGTCTCTGCCCACCCCCCATCAAAAATAAATATACATGAAAAGAAAAAATTTTTAAAAAAGAGGATATACAGATGGCAAACAAGATATGAAATGGAGGTCCCAATCACATGCTATTAGGGAACAGCGAATTAAAGCAGCAATGAGATAACACACCATACCTACTGAAATGGTTAAAATAAAAAACTGACAACATCCAATGCTGACAAGGATGTAGAGCAAGGAGAATCCTCATAGCTGGTGAGAAGGCAAAATGGTACAGACACATTAGAAGTTTTTTCAAAACTAAGCATAGTCTTACTATATGATCCAACAGTCACACTTTTGGATATTTACCCAGCAGATCAGAAAACATTCATCCACACAAAAACCTGCCCAGGAAATGTTTATAGTAGTTTTATTCATGACTGAAAAAAAAAGGAAAAAACCAAGACATCTTTTGAAAGATGAATGGATAAACAGACTGGTACATAACAATGCAATATTATAAAGCAAAAGAAGACATGTGCTATCAAGCCATAAGAAAATAAGGAGGAATCTTAAATGTTAATTACTAAAAGAAAGAAGCCAGTCTGAAAAATCAACATGTTATATGATTCTAACATCCAGGAAAGGCAAAACAATGGAAAGAAGGCAAGATCAGTGATTGGCAGGGGTTGAGATGGGGAGAGGGTGGTGAACAGACCATCCGGGATTTTTAGGGCAATGAAACTATTCTGTATGATACTATCACGATGGATATACCACATTATACATTTGCCAAAACCCACAAAACTATACAAAACAAACAGTGAACCCTAATGTAAACTATAGACTTTAGTTAATATTAATGCATCAGTATCAGTTCATCAACTGTACCACACGATAATACAACATGTTAATAAAAGAGGAAACAGTGAGCAAGGGAGAGAGGGGGTATCAAGAACTCTCTGTACTACCTGTTCAATTGTCTGTAAACCTAAAACTGTTCTAAAACTAGTCTATTAATTAAAAAAAAAACACTTTCAAAAACGAGTCACCAAGGAAATAAGAGAAATTAAAAAATATTCTTAACTGAAGGAAAATTAAAACACAAATTGCAAAATTTGCAAAATTCAACCAAAGCAGTACTCAGAGGGAAATTTATAGCTTTAAATCCTTATTCAAGAAAGAAAAAAATTGTCTAAAATCAATTATCTAAGCTTCTTTCTTAAGAAGCTGGAAGGGCTGGGGCACCTGGGTGGTTCAGTTGGCTGAGCATCTGACTCTTGGTTCTGGCTCAGGTCATGATCTCACAGTTCATGAGTTCAAGCTCCACATCAGGCTCTGTGCTGACAGTGCCAGGCTCTGTGCTGACAGAGAGAGTGCTCTCTCTCTCTCTCTCTCTCTCTCTCCCCCCTCTCCCCCCCCTCCCCCACTCTCTCCCCCCCCTCCCCCCTCTCTCTCTTTCTGCCCCTCCTCTGTTCATTTGCACTCTCTCAAAATAAACTTAAAAAAATTGTTTTAAAGCTGGAAGGTCTAATTAAACACAAATTAAGTAGAAAGTAAGTATAATAAAGATATAAGCAAAAATCAAGGAAATATTGAAAAAAGTCAATGAAATCAAAAATTGTTTTTTGAAAAGATAAACCTCTAGATAGACTGACCAAAAACAAAACAGGAGACACAACTATGGATCCTACAGAATGATATAGACAATAAGGGACTGCATTACAAATAATGTCATATGAATAAACTTGTCAAAATAGATGAAATGAGAAAATTGCATGAAAGACTCAAAACATGCACAAAAGAAACTGAGAATCCACACAGTTTCATGTCTATTAAAGAAACTGTATTCAGTTATTCAATAAGATTGAATAAATAAAAACCTTCCCACAAAGATATCCCCAGACCCAGGTCTTTAAGAAAGATACTCCCAGTGGCAGACAGACCACCTCTTCCTGCCTGCAAATAACAGCAAATGAATGTGAATCCACTGGGGCTCCTTCCTTCTAGGTCTTCTCTTCACAAAATAGATAAATTCCAAACTATGAATGAAACTCAGGAGAGCAAAGAGTGACCCTACTGGAAATGTAGGTATACCTCAGAGAGGGCAGAATGCATTGCGACAACCTAGGTTATATATTCATTTCCCAACATCCCCACCCCTTCACCCCTCCACCCCGTACCTGTGTGTCTCTCTCATTAAACAGCTATTGCTCATTGATTTTCCTCTTAGACCTTATGGTTACAGCAAGAAACATCTGGGAACTACTTCAGTAGAGCATCTTTAAGATGATCCCTACTTCCTCCCTTCCTTGCTTCCCTCCCTCCCTGCAATAACTACTTACTGTCAGCCTACTATGTGCCAAGGAATGAAGTAAGCAAAACCGAACACAGCATTTGTCCCCATGAAGTATATGATCTAAGTTCTAAGTCATCACAGACTGAATGAAACAAGAACAACTAGTATCCAAATGAATCTACATGCTCACTACTGTTACCCCTATTGTATACCTAATGTGGCTGAGCATTGGACAGAGTCAGTTACTTGCTGAGGTTTACAGAGCCAGAAAGGACAAAGACTAAAAAATGTGAGCCTACGTTTGTCCTACTCCAAAGCCCGGCGCCATTTCCACTCTGCGGTCCCGCTAAATTAAGAAAGGGGTTAAATTGATTCTGAATATGTATTATATCTCACTAAGAGTAACTTATTTGTATTTAGTCAAGGGTAACAGCGGTGTATTATATTCACTGCTTGTTATGTTTTTGAAGGGCTGGTTTCAAAGTTTTTATCAGAATAAATTTAAAATTCTGGGAAACTGTCTGAAATCCACAAATCCTTAAAATACTTTTACCCCTCAACTTTGAGGTAGAAATAAACTTCATTTAATAGAGGGTGCCCTTGAGGGGTGCCTACCTGTCTCAGCTGGTTAAGCATCTGACTCTTGGTTCTGGCTCAGGTCATGCTCTCATGGTTCCTGAGATTGAGCCCCAAGTCAGGCTCTGCACTGTCAGCCTGGATTCTCTCTTTCTCTCTCTCTGCCCCTCACCCATTTATGTTCACTCATTCTCAAAATAAACTTAAAAAAAAAAAGAGTGTCCTTGACCTGACCCAGAATTTCAATGAGTAGATGTCTCTGCAAAGGTTTGTACATAGGCTATTAGGAGTCTGGCTGTGTTTCAGGCTGGAGGTAGTAAGGCAAGAGTAAATTTAGGCTATAAAAGTCAAGTCCTAATACAAATCTCCACACCACAAAGGAAACTCCCAAGTGAATTTCTTTAAAAAATAAATGTTTATTTTTGAGAGAGGGAGAGCTTGAGCAGGGGAGGGGCAGACACAGAGAGAGAGAAACCTAAGCAGGCTCTGCACTGTCAGCATGGAGCCCGACACAGGACTTGAACTCACAAACCATGAGCTCATGACCTGAGACAAAATCAAGAGTCAGATGCTGAAATGACTGAGTCACCCAGGCGCCCCACTTTTTAAGTAGGCTTCTTGCCCAGTGCAGAACCCAATGCGGGGCTTGAACTCACAACCCTGAGATCAAGACCTGAGCTAAGATCAAGAGTCGGACAATTCACTCTCACCACTATTATTCAACATAGTATTGGAAGTCTTAGCCTCAGCCATCAGACAACACAAAGAAATAAAAGGCATCCAAATCAGCCAGGAGGAAGTCAAACTTACACTCTTCGCAGATGACATGATACTCTATATGGAAAACCCAAAAGACTCCACCAAAAACTGCTAGAATGGATTCATGCATTCAGCAAAGTTGCAGGATATAAAACCAATGCACAGAAATAGGTTGCATTCCTACACACCAACAATGAAGCAACAGAAAGAGAAATCAAGCAATCAATACCATTTATAATTGCACCAAAAACCATAAAATACCTAGGAGTAAATCTAACCAAAGAGGTGAAAAATCTATACACTGAAAAGTATAGAAAGTTCATGAAAGAAACTGAAGAAGACACAAAAAAAAATGGAAAAAGATTCCATGCTCCTGGATAGGAAGAACAAATATTGTTAAAATGTCAATACTACCCAAAGCAATCTACATTTTGAATGCAATACCTATCAAAATAACACCAGCATTCTTCACAGATCTATAACAAACAACTCTAAAATTTGTATGGAACCAGAAAAGACCCCGAATAGCCAAAGAAATCTTGAAAAAGAAAACCAAAGCAGGAGGCATCACAACCCCAGACTTCCAGCTGTATTGCAAAGCCGTAATCATCAAGACAGTATGGTACTGGCACAAAAACAGACACTCAGATCAATGGAACAGAATAGAGAACCCAGAAATGGACCCATAACGTATGGCCAACTAATCTTTGACAAAGCAGGAAAGAACATCCAATGGAATAAAGACAGTCTCTTCAGCAAGTGGTGCTGGGAAAACTAGAGAACAACATGAAGAAGAATGAACCTGGACCACTTTCTTACACCATACACAAAAATAAGCTCAAAATGGATGAAAGACCTAAATGTAAGACAGGAGGAGAAAGCAGGTAAAAATCCCTTCGATCTTGGCCGCAGCAACTTCTTACTCAACATGTCTCCGGAGGCAAGGGAAACAAAAGCAAAAATGAACTACTGGGACCTCATCAAAATAAAGATGTTCTGCACCATGAAGAAAACAATCAGCAAAACAAAAAGGCAACAGGATCGGAGAAGATACTTGCAAACGACATATCAGATAAAGGGTTAGTATCCAAGATCTATAAAGAACTCATCAAACTCAACACTCAAAAAAACAATCCAGTGAAGAAATGGGCAAAAGACATGAATACACACTTCTCCAAAGAAGACATCCAGATGGCCAACTGACACATGAAAAAATGCTCCACATCACTCATCATCAAAGAAACACAAATCAAAACCACAATGACATACCACCTCACACCTGTCAGAATGATTAACAATGCAACCAACAACAGATGTTAGCAAGGATGCAGAGAAAGAGGATCTCTTTTGCACTGCTGGTGGAATGCAAACTGGTGCAGCCACTCTGGAAAACAGTATGGAGGTTCCTCAGAAAATTAAAAATAGAACTACCCTATGACCCAGCACTTGCACTACTAGGCATTTATCCAAGGGATACAGGTGTGCTGTTTTGAAGGGACACATGCACCCCCATGTTTAGAGCAGCACTATCAACAATAGCCAAAGTATGGAAAGAGCCCAAATGTCCATTCAAAGACGAATGGATAAAGAAGATGTGGTATATATATACAATGGAGTATTACTCAGAAATCAAAAAGAATGAAATCTTGCCATTTACAACTACGTGGATGGAACTAGAGGGTATTATGCTAAGTGATATTAGTCAGTCAGATAAAGACAAATATCCTATGACTTCACTCATATGAGGACTTTAAGACACAGAACAGATGAACACCAGGGAAGGGAAGCAAAAATAATATAAAAACAGGGAGGGGTACAAAACATAAGAGGCTCTTAAATATGGAGAACAAACAGAGGGTTATTAGAGGGATTGTGGGAGAGGGGGATGGCCTAAATGGGTATGGGGAATTAAGGAATTTACTCCTGAAATCATTGTTGCACTATATGCTAACTAACTTGGATGGAAATTTTAAAAATTAAATTTAATTAGTAAAGAAAAAGAGACACTTAATCTGAATGAGCCACCCAGATATTCCCACTTTTTTTTTTTTTTTTTTTTTTTTTTACCAAGTGAATTTCTGATGTAGGGTCATAAGGTTGATAGACATAAACAAACAGTGACACATTCTTTCTCACCAATAATTCTGATTAATACCCTCTCCGTGTGTGATGTCAGCAGGTGCTTTGCAGACAGAGGTAACCAAGCTTGGGGTATCAAGTCCATAATCCTGATCTGAAATCCCACACCCTTAGCAATATGGTCTAACTCTCCATTTCTGTGGGACACCTTCTGCCATGGGTCCCTTCCTCTACACACCTATGCTTCAACCACAGCAGAAAGCAAACCACTTTCTAAATATTCCTCTAAGCTTCCAAACACTCTCTATAAACGATATATCCCTCTCCACCTTCTAACAGCCTATAAGGCTCAATCACCCACTCCTCTGTAAAATCTTATCCCTGTGGAAATTGATCCCTCCTTCTACTTAGTTTTCAGAGGATGTGCACAACTGTCTGGTGCCCTGCTCATCATTTGTCCCAACGAGGACAAGGTGCAGGGCATGGGGAAGGGAGCCTGGACTATGTCTTCACTCTTCAGATTTCTAGTGCCCAGTTCAGTGATGACCCAATAGAGGCAGTGAATGCATAGCAAATACAAGAATTAAGATACAAGGAAAGGAAATCCAGCCAAGAATCCAAACTCCACAAGTTTGCAGGTCAACAGCACAGGAGTCGTCAGCCCCACATTCTCGATCCACCACCAAGGTCATTGCTCTGTAGGGCCATGTGTTCCATACTCTAAATTACCTTAAATCATTGATGTAATTCTCAGTTTGGGTTTCCAATTTGGAGCGAGAACCCTTAAGGTACTTTTCATTATTTTTTTCTAAATCCCTTTTAATCATGTTTTAATACCCGTCAGAAGCTTGAAATTGAAATGTTGTGACCAGACTGCCCTGAGTTTTCTGGGCTACATGTGTACAGGGAGGGTCCCTTCAGATCTGTACTGTAACTATACTGATCATTTTCCTCGAGGAATGTGTGTCTTACTAGAGGCAGTATTATGAAACCAATAACACAGATAAAAGAATATGCCCAGACTGATGGTTACCAGAAGGGAGGTGGGTGGGGAGGGATGGCTGAAGTAGGTGAGCACTTGTCGTGATGAGCACTGAGTAATATTTAGAAATATTGAGCCATTGGGGCATCTGGGTGGCTCAGTTGGTTGATCGTCCACCTCTTGATTTTGGCGCAGGTCATGACCTCACAGTCATGGTATTAATAGAGCCCAGCGTCAGGGTCCATGTGGACAGCACTGAGCCCACTTGGGATTCTGTGTCTCCCTCTGTCTCTGCCCCTCCTCCACTCATGCTCTACGTCTCTGTCTCTCTCTCAAAAATAAACATTTTAAATAAATACATGCATACATACATAAAATATACCAAAGACAATGGGGCACCTGGGTGGTTCAGTCGGTTAAGCATCTGACTCTTGGTTTCAGCTCAGGTCATGATCTCATGGTTCATCGGTTGGAGTCCCACATCAGGCTCTGTCCTAACAACGCAGAGCCTGCTTAGGATTCTGTCTCTCCTTCCCTTCCTCCCTCCCTCCCTCTCTCTCTCTGCCCCTCCCCCCCCCACTTGTGCTCTTTCTCTCAAAAAAAGAAAAAGTATATACATATATATATCTGTGTGTGTGTATAGATAGATAGATAGATAGATAGATAGATAGATAGATATGACAAATTCATATGTATGAGTAAAGAAACTCTCCCGGGGCATGTGAGTGGCTCAGTCAATTAAGTGTCAAACTTCAGCTCAGGTCATGATCTCATGGTTCAGGAGTTCAAGCCCCACATCGGGCTCTGTGCTGACAGCTTGGAGCCTGGAGCCTGCTTCGGATTCTGTGTCCCCACTCGCTTTTTGCCCCTCCTCCACTCATGCTGTATCAAAAATAAACATTAAAAAAAATTGTAAAAAAGAAAGCCTCTCCCAATCTCCGCTTCCAAGGACACAAAGTGACCGACGAAGACAGCGTTGGCCTTCCGCAAACCCCTTCTCTCATCCTCTGCTACGGGGGGGGGGGGGGGGGGGGGGAAGGGGGGGAGGGGAGGGGGGGGAGAGGGGAGGGGGGGAGGGGAGGGGGGTGCCTCCTGCTATTTGGAGCTGAGACACATTTACCTATTCCCACTCCTGCTTTGTGCCTGGCAGTACTTTTCCGATGATGCCTCAAAGAGATGGCCCCCTGTTCCAGCGCTGGGTGGGCTTTTCCTCCCGGACAACATGGATCTTTTCTGCTCTCGAGGTGGCTTTAACCACAACCCTCCTCCAGTGTCCCAAGCATTGCAAATGAAAACCAGTTACAATGATCATCCTGAAGGTAAAAAGGAAGAGAATGCTTCAAGATGGCCACCTGTAACCTGACGGGAATGTACGAGGAAGCAGAGCTGCAGGCCCTCAGGACCCCAAGCAGGGCCCTCTGCCTTGTGATCCTAGGACATGAATACCCCAGCAGTTTTAGGGCCTTGAATCCTATTTGCCCCATCACCCCTAAGGTATATACCACGCCCCTTCCTGATATAGGATCCGGAGTGGCAACCATGGCTGTCTGCACTCTAGGCCTCTCTGCCACACTGAGCCTCACTGCCTCATGAGGTCCCAGTCATGTTCAGGTGGTTCTGGGGTCCCCCATAAAGACCAAGTATGCTCTGGTGTGGAATCAGCATCTGAGCTAAGGCAGACCTCCTGAGTGGTAGTGGTGGAAACTTCCACAGCACACCATGCCAACTGCACATGACCTGCTTGTTAGGAGAAGATGCTTAGGGCTCCAGACACCACAGAGCAAGTGTGCTTCAGCCATAGCTCCATCTCCAGAGCACTTTTCAGACGAAAGGGCCATTCAAGGAGCATGATGGAGACTGAAAAGGGCAGGGCGTCTGGGTGGCTCAGTGGGCCAAGCGCCCGACTTCAGTTCAGGTTGTGATCTCCCATTTTGGTCACATCCCCTGTCCCCCTCTCTCTCTGCCCACTCACACTGCCTCTCAAAAATAAATAAAACATTTTTTTTTTAAAAAAGAGCATCTTTAATGTCACATTTTAAGTACAGGAAGTGCAAGCAGTGAAAGAATTGGTGGCCACTCACACAACCTATCACATAGACAAATCCAGATCTGTGCCCGTCAAGGTGACCTTATTTTCATCCCCAAGTCCATAAGTAAATAGATGAAATTATTCTTGCGTTTTACTCAGCCGCGGGTTTTCTAGTAAAATTTCAATGAGAAATGAAACGCTCGAGCTTGCAGGTCAGAGAGGAATGGGAAATTCTCTTTGCAAGTTGTCAGCCTCACTTCACTGGTAGGACTGGCCCAAAGTGCAAGGTCCAGCTTCGGTATTTCCTATTATTATTGCCCTTCTGAGAGCCCACCCTCTGAGCTCATGCCTTCAGGCAACTCACTCAATGCACCTTTAAGAAATTCAGGGGTCATGGAGGCCAGTGGGAATTTTTAAGTCTCTGAAGTGCACAGACCATCCGCTGCCCTGTCTTCCTATCTCCAATCTGTGTTTGGCAAGTCAACTGAGCATTATAGCAGCCTCATCTGATACTTGTTAAATTCAGATTTCTTACCAATTAACTGTGTACTAGGCATTGCGCTAAGAGTTTAGATGACAGAAGATAGGAAAGAGGGAGGGCAGGGAGAAGGGCAGAAACGAACCTGCCTTCATGCCTTGTATCTTTCCATTTAGTGGGATGTAACCCAGCCACGTTTGCAAGAAATAAAGCTCAAGTACTTCATTTCCAAAATTAAGGTGAATTTTGCATTTTAGACCACCGCCACTGGAATCACTTTTAATTTCCAGAGTCTGTGTCCTCTGAAGAAGGTTTCAGAGCGACGGACTTTCTTCTTTTTATTATTGAAGTGTCACCGAGTTATTTTTAATTCTGACAGTGTCCTCAAGCTCCTTCTGAGGACATTAATTTCTTTGGGCAGTTGAAAAAAAAAACCCCGAATCAATTTCCTCTTACACAGAACCAGCCTCTCACTCAGCTTATACTTCAAAGGAAGGCTTGCTTCACCACCCAGAGCTGGGGCATCAGGAAGCCAGGCTGAAAACATGGGCTAGTGTCATTGCCCCTAAAGTTTTTTCTTTTAAAATCCACAAAGGCTGGTCCTCTACACATTGAAACAATTCAAGTCCACTTTTAGCCTCTGGTCCATCTGTCATTTCAAATGCTTTTCTGGGTTTTCTGCTCTATTTAACTGTAGGCCTTGGGAGGATTTTTTTGTTGTTGCATTGGTTTTTTTGTTTTTCTTTGTTTGTTGTTTTTTGGTTTTTGGTTGTTTTTGGTTTTTTTTTTGACAACTCATGGTATTTGTGTCCTTGTGGACATTTTCATTTTAATAGGCTACCTTTAGATTCCCCGCCCTCACAGACATCACAGCCTTTAAAATTCATGTGAGGGGCACCTGGATGGTTCAGTCGGTTAAGCGTCAGAGTTAGGCTCAGGTCATGATCTCATAGTTTGTGGGTTTGAGCCCTGTGTTGGGCTCTGTGCTAACAGCTCAGAGCCTAGAGCCTGCTTCGGATTCTCTGTCTCTCTCTGTCTCTCTTTCTCTCTCTCTCTCTCTCTCTCTCTCTCTGCCCCTCCCCCGCCCACGCTCTGTCTCCCTCTCAAAAATGAATAAACATTATTTATTTATTTATTTATAAATAAAATTTGTGCAAGATTAACTCTACTGATGAGATTGTATACAATACATTAAGAAAGATTTTAGTGGAGTGTGCCTATTCTCAAGGCAGAAGCCATTAACTCAGAAGTTCGGAGCAAATGAATTTTACCTAGTTTTGCTAATCAGTTTAAAATCCTTACATTTTTCCAAAGCCCTACAGATGGCCCACAGGTATGTGAAAATGTGCTCATTATTAATCATGGGGAAATGCAAATGAAAACCACAATGAGACGTGATGACCTCACACCTGCCACAAGGGCTACAATAACAACACAAGAAACAATAGGTGCTGGGGAGGATGTGGAGAAAGGGGAAAGCCCATGCACTGTTGCTGGGAATGCAAACCCGTGCAGCCACTCTGGAAAACAGTATGGAGTTTCCTCAAATAGAATTACCATACGATCCCGCAATTCTACCTCTGAGTATTTATCCAAAGGAAGCTAAAACACGAACTTCAAAAGACACTTGCAAACCAAGGTTCACTGCAGCATTATTTACAATAGCCAAGACACGGAAACAACTAGGTGTCCATCATTGGAGACAGACAGACAGACACACACACACACACACACACAATGGAATATTTTTTCACCATAAAAAGGAAAGGAATCTTACCATTTGTGACAACACAGATGAACCTTGAAGGCATTTTGCTAAGTGAAATAAATCAGACAGAAAAAGACAATACTATATGAACTCACAAGTGGAATAAAAAAGAGAGAGAGAAAACCAACACACACACACACACACCAAAAAAAAACACAAAAACCTAAACTCCAATACAGAGAACAGACTGGTGATTGCCAGAGGCCGGGGTACAGTGAGGGCAAAACGGGTGAGAAAGGTCACAGGTACAAACTTTCAGTTATAAAATAAGTCACGGGGATGTCATGTACAACACGGCAACTACAGTTAATAATACTGTATTGTAGGGGCGCCTGGGTGGCTCAGTCGGTTAAGCGTCCGACTTCGGCTCAGGTCACGATCTCGCGGTCCGTGAGTTCGAGCCCCGCATCGGGCTCTGGGCTGATGGCTCAGAGCCTGGAGCCTGCTTCCGATTCTGTGTCTCCCTCTCTCTCTGACCCTCACCCGTTCATGCTCTGTCTCTCTCTGTCTCAAAAATAAAAAATAAACATTTAAAAAAATAATAATAATAATACTGTATTGTAGATTTGAAAGTTGCTGAGAGAGTAGATCTTCTAAGTTCTCAATGTGAGAAAAATTTGTAACCGTGTGGTGACAGATGTTAACTAGATTTAACCGGTGATCATTTTATAATATGTACAAATAGCAAATCACCGGGTTGTACACCTGAAACTAATGTCCTATGTCACTTCTATCTCAATGAAAGTGCCCTTCTTAGACCCTCACAGAAGACAAACATCAACTAGGAAGTTTAACAATTTTTCCTAAAAAAAAAAAAAATAGAAGCTCCAATAAGTCTCAGGCAAAATTCTGGAAGTTGTAGATATTATTATCCCTAGAACCCCCTCTTGAGAAATCAGAAGGAAAATTAATTCCCACTCACCCCCAGACCATATTCAAGTGAAACCCCACGTTATTGTGGACCAAGTGAGGGAACTGTATTTTGTCTACTGATTTTTTAACTGTTTGCATAAGCAAGTGTTAAGTATAGCTTATTTTTCATCATGGAGGTAGACACTCAATACCGCTTTCTTTTTTTTCCCTGAAATAGCTTTATCTGTATTTACCATTCAATTTACTAGTTATTAATAGTTACTGAACATCTAGTGTGGGTCAGGCACTGTACCAGACAATGAGAACACAATGATTAACAGATCTTAGACCTGCTTTCAAAGAGTCTCGAAGATAAATGTTAGCAGTAAAGAGTCTTAAATGTGATTTTCTGCTGACACGCATTTCTTTGCAGGGAGGAGACAATGGTCATGGACAGAGAGCGAAGTAAGCTTAGGCAGACACTTTGGATACTGGGTGTTATTCAAGGGTGTGGGATTATAAAAGGAAAGGTTCTTTTGAATCCACACTGAACCAGGTTCAAAAAAGGTTATTTTTTTTTAATGTTTATTTTTGAGAGAGATTGCAAGGAAGGGCAGAGAGAGAATGGGGGCGGGTAGACAGAGGATCTGAAGCAGACTCTGCACTGACAGCAGACAGCCCAATGCGGTGCTCAAACTCACAAACCATGGGATCATGACCTGAGCTGAAGTCAGACACTCAAACAACTGAGCTACCCAGGTACCCCTAAAAAAGGTTATTATTGTAACAGTAACTTAGAACAACAAAAATACTATCAAGAGCCATCAAAGAACTCTATGCTAAATCAACAATCAGCAGAAAGTCTGGAATACAGACTTATAAGGAGAGAATGAATGTATCAATAGGACAGGCATATGAGAAGTTACTCCAAGGTAAAGAAATTTTGCAAATAAATGAAAGGCAACATCATCAAGCCAATTAACAACAACCCACATGCTTATCCTTGGTTCTATAGCAGGGGGAATGCTGTTCTCTTCAAACCTCCTGGGCTTAACTCATGGGAATATTCTAGTAAGGTAATTGCTACCCAGAGCAAAAAAGAAAAAAAAGAGAGAGGACACTGGCTGAGGGAGCAGAGAAGCTATCACAACAGCCTTGGATTTTATATTATATATATATAATGTATATACTAATATATATATATATATATATATATACACATATAATATATATAATATATATTATATACATATATGGTATGTCAGAGGGCCAGTCCATATAAACTATAACAAAAGTTGCCTCCTATTCGTAAGTAATCACAGAAAAGTCACTCTGAATAAACAATGCTCACCATGCACGATCTTATAGCTTATAAGATATCAGGCAGTGGATAAAAGCAGAAATGTAAATATTATCTGAAAACAGACATTCCCAGCACCACATAATTTATGTAACAAACATTTATATAGCACTTACTTTTCAAGCACTGTTTTTAAAACTTTAAAAATACTAACTTATCTTAGAGCTTGGGTGGCTCAATCGGCTGAGCGTCCGACTCTTGATTTGGGCTCAGGTCATGACCCAGGGTCGTGGGATCAAGCTCCATGTCGGGCTCCACGCTGAGCATGGAACTTGCTTGGGATCTCTCTCTCTCTCCCCCTGCCCCTCTCTCCCACTTGCACACGTTCTCTTTAAAATAAAAATCTAAAAAATAAAATAAAATACTAACTTACTGATCTTCATGGCTACCGTATGAGGTAGGTACCATTACCTCCATGATACAGATGTGTAAACTGAGGCACAGAGAAGTTAACTAAATTTTCCAAGTACAAGGAGCTGGTCAATGGTAGATCCAGGATGGAAACCCAAGCAGTTTGGCTCTGAAACTCACATGCTTCACATTCTACCTCCTAGGGGGTCGCTTAGGAGTGTGACTAGAAGGAGAACCTGATAGTATCCTCTGAATGCTGCCCACGGAAGATGCTCTAAGTCAAAGGGAAGAGCGGCACTAATGTCCATCCCACCACCTACTGAGTGCTTTCCATACCAGCACCATAGAAACATTCACGCTCTCTTCCCCCAAACGTGACATAGACTCTACGCATACGAAGATTGCAGGCAATACATCAATGCGGTTTGGTTGAGGTTCATGGGTGTGGCAGCAGACACGGTATTTTGACTTCACCTCTATTTCAGGCCCCTGGAAGTTGCCTTCTTAACTGCAGAGGTTGGAAAACTAAAACAGCATTCCCGGAATCCCCTGCAGCTATGGCGCAAGCAGGTGACCTATGTGTTTGCAAAGAGACACACCTTCACAAAATTTCAGTGGGGGAGGGGTGCTGGGGTGGCTGAGTGAATTAAGCATCCCCGCTTCAGCTCAGGTCATGATCTCGCTGTTCTTGAGTTCGAGTCCCACATCAGGCTCTCTGCTGTCAGCACAGAGCTGCTTCAGATTCTCTGTCCCTCTCTCTCTCTGCCTCTCCCCTGCTCGCGCGCTCTCTCTTCTCCCCCTCCCTCTAAAATATAAAAAAAAAAATTTTTAATTTCAATGTGGGAATAAACAGTGTGATCCAGTGCCCCAGAGTGGGAGTTCAGATTTCCTGACAAGGCTGGAGGTGGTGAAGGTCCTCTGTGGCAGCTATAACAGAGCGATGATGTTCTTGCCAAAAGCAGGGTCCATGATTGGGGCTATTTCTCCTGGTTATGTACTTCCTAGCTGCCAGGATTCCTGGATTATCGTTCCCAAGGTGAGTTCTCTGGGCCTTCTGGAAATCCTGGGAGCTTTCAAACACCCTTTAATAAAAATTCTTCCTGTTTAAACCAGCTGGAGTGGATTCTACTGTATCAGCTAATTAGCTTTACTTCCATAATCTAATACAGACACACATACATGTGTATGTAAAGGCTAATACATCCAATCCCAAGATTTCACAAAAATCATTACTTTGCATGAATCTCATGTTAAACAGAACAACAACAAAAAAAAGTGGTCAACTTTAAGAAAATATTTTAGAATGGGGGATGAAGCACACAAACTTTGGAGCCAAACTGCTTGGGTTTCAATCCTGGATCTACTATTGACCGGCTCCTTGAACTTGGAAAATTTTAATTAACTTCTGTACAAATGACTGGAATAGAAAACAGGATATCCATGCCTCATATTCCTCAGTAATAAAAAGTATCGCTTCCCCAATTCTACCTGTGACATGTGACAGAGAGGTGTGGTCACGTGCCCAACATCACACACTAAGTGAACATGAACCCAGGTCGGTCTCTCTTAATGACCCATATTTGTAGCAGCACAGTCCTCTGGAGTTGGAGTTGCCCAATACAGCTGATAACAGTGTCAGCAGGGTTTACAGCTCCAGCACCATGAGTTTGATTAGTTTTCAGAGGATATCAATAATCACTGAGGACACTGGCAAAATACAAGTTTCTGAACCTGCAGAAACCGGAAGCAGCTCCTGGTCTGTGGGAACCTCCCCACATTAACTGTGGAGGTCCCATCAGACAGCTCACTGGCCTCCGAAAGAGGCAGCCTAGGTGCTGAACACCATCTGTGACCTCTATTTGCTAACCATGAGTGGACATGGAATGTCTCTTAGTTACCTCCAGTTTCCCCTAAAATATCATTTCGAACACAAGTGTTCCTCCAACAACAATAAAGACAGCTCAGGAAAATCTCTCAGCATTTCTTAGAGGATGCTTACACTAGCTGTTGAAGGAAGACTGGACATTCCCAGATGGAAACAAACAAGAAAGATCAAGAATCACACAGGTAAAGGCATAGCTCACTGAGAAAATATTAAATAGAGAAGCACAGGGGTGCCTAGGTGGCTCAATTGGTTAAGCGTCCAACTTTAGCTCAGCTCATGATCTCCCCATTCACGAGTTCGAGCCCCACATCAGGCTCTGTAATAACAACTCAGAGCCTGGAGCCTGCTTCGGATTCTGCGTCTCCCTCTCTTTCCACCCCTCCTCTGCTTACGCTCACCCCCCTCTCTCTCTCTCTCAACATTTATTTAATGTTTAAATAAATAGTAAAAAAAAATTTTTTTTAATAGCAAAGCATAGCTGAAACATGAAACAGGCTGGTTGAACAATACAAGAGAAGTCTGGCAAGTAATGGAAGTGAACCTACCAGGGCCTGCTGGCACAGATCCCATGCAGGGATTATCTGAAGGGTTTCAGCTGCATGCATGACCATTTCTCCATTGCAAAAGATGGCTTTGGGGCACCTGGGTGGCTCAGTTGGTTAAGACTCCAATTCTTGGTATCAGTTCAGGTCATGATCTCAAGGTACATGAGTTTGAGCCCTGAGCTGGACTCTGTGCGGACAGCACAAAGCCTGCTTGGGATTCTCGCTCTGTCTCCCTCTCTCTCTGCCCCTCCCCAGCTTGCTCTATCTCTTTCTCTCTCAAAAATAAATAAATAAACTTAAAAAAAAAAAAAAAAAAAAAAAAAGAGGCTGTGGAGACATGATGCTCCAGAGATGGGAAGCTGGTGAGATCAGCAGGAAGTGCAGTTAGGAGATAATCGTCAGAGATCCTGACAGCCTGAAACAGAGGGGCAAGAGGGGGATCAAGAAAAAGGGGTAGATATACACACCATTAAGGAAGTAGAGCCTCACCAGATTGCTGTTGTACTAAACTCAGCAGTGCCTGAGGGCCTCAGTCGGTTAAGCTTCCAACTCTTGGTTATAGCTCAGGTTATGATCTTACGATTTGTGAGTTCGAGCCTCATGCGGGGGCTCTGTGCTGACAGCACGCAGGCTGCTTGGGCTTCTCTCTCTCTCCCTCTCTCTCTGCCCCTCTGCTGCTCATGTGCTCTCTCTCTCAAAATAAGTACACATTAAAAAAATAAAATAAAATAAAGAATAAAAGAATAAAAGAAAAGAAAGAATTGGAAAGATGTTGGCCTAAGTATTTTTGAGAGGCTAATCCCTAGTTTATCCACTACCATCAAAAGGTGAAGAGGCACTTTTCCAACTCTTCTCCTCGGGGTGGTATCGGTGAGGTGGAATCTCAGAGAAGCAAGAGTGAGGCAGAAACCAAAGGGGAGCACATACGAGCCGGCAAGGGCTTCACCACAGACAACGAAGGCTGTGGGGTCTTCCGTGCCGTTCCCAGACAGGCTGTATAACCCCCCCACACACACCCACATCTTGGAATAGTCTGCAGGTAGGAGCAGAAAGGGAAGCCATTCATCTGGGGCTCTTCCTCTCCTCTCTCTCTTTGGTGGAAGTGCACTCCGCTATGCTCACACTCCGGATTGTTACCTGGCCCCTCCAGCAGCTCCAGGAAAGCAGAGCCCCTGAAATTGCTCCTGTCAGTGGGAGCTGTGTGCAGGGAGGGGGCAGGGAACCCAGAGATGTATGCATCAGAAGCAAGAAAGCCTGGGCTTTCTTCCCCACAAACAGCATCAACGGACACCCAGGCAGCTCTGGCTGCAAATCTGAGGTCCATGGTGTAGACAGGGCTAAGCTGACCTGGAATGGTCCATCACTAGGACTGGAGACCATACGTAGCCCTAAAATTTTTATATCGCCATAAATTTTCTGTAAAAATCCCGATGTCTTCTCTATCGTCTAAGCTCAAAGTTGAGTTTCTGCCCAAGTCTGTCTTCTAGAAAGGGCGACATCTTTCATGTAACTATTCAGAAATTTATTCAATAGTTATCTTTATTTTTTAATGTTTATTTATTTTTGAAAGAGAGAGTGCACACAGGGGAGGAGAAGAGCGAGGGAGACAGAGGATCCCAAGCAGACTGACAGCGCAGAGCCCCACGTGGGGCTCAAACTCACAAATGCAAGATCATGACCTGAGCCGAAGTCAGACGCTTAACCGACTGAGCCCCCCAGGAGCCCCTAACACTTTTCTTTCAAGAACAACTGATCTTGAGGCTAAGTACATTTGTTACAGAAAATATATGCACCAGAATATTTCATAGCAAAAACAGTTCTGCCTGTGAACAATTTCAATAACAGGAGCTTAAATGTACTTGACAACCCTGTGACAATGAACTATCAACCCTGACACCTGTGACTTTGTTATAATATTCCCTCATTAAGAACTTACCTTGAAAAAAAAAAATCTCCCTCCTGGAAAAAAGTTCATTTTTGTTGGTAAAATAAATGCACTTCCATAGGTTTCATCTCGATGGAAAGCACAAGAGCTGCCTGGGTGGCTCAGGTGGTTAAGCAACCCACTTCAGCTCAGGTCATTATCTCAAGGTTCCTGAGTTCAAGCCCCACATTGGGCTCTGCCCTGGCAACACAGAGCCTGCTTCAGATCCTCTGTCTCCCTGTCTCCCACCCTTCCCCTGCTTACACATTCTCTCTCTCTCTAAAATAAATACTTTTAAAAAATAAAAATAAAGTAAAATACAAAATCTCCTTCTTCCACACCTGTAAAAACTACACACAGTACACAGGACTAATGATTTGTGGGAATAAAATTCTGCCCATAAATAAGTAAGTGAAAATTTTGAGAAAGACGTTAATATCAAGTGAGTTAACAGTATGGGGAGATGCTCTCAAATTAAATTAGAGCCAATAAAGCAGGAACTGAATGCTATATACAATATTCCCAGACCCCTGTGTGAGAGGAGTGGGGTATGGACCCACATACACAGAAAAGAAAGAACAATGGCAAGGAACTTTCAGAGGATTTTACTAAAACACTTCTGTATTTCCATTCTTTCCCAAATTGTGCTGTCAGAAGTTTAGAATTAAAATGAATCTAAAAATACTTTAAATGGAGAGCTACGAAAGGTAGTCAAAACCGAGATGTTTAATAATTCATTAAGTAGAAATCTAATTATCTACATCCTGCTAGAATAAAGACTGTGTGAACAGAAGGGTTTGATTAGCTTTAGAGGAGTAAGTCTCATACAACAGAGGGAAAACCAGGGGAGGGAGAGATGGAAAATGTAGACTGCTTTCATCGGTTTCAGTTCAGGAAGTCTGGGTGAAAACAGAAATCGGCATTTTGTCAACCTTCTGATGACTCTCATGCAGTGGGTTAGGGCCACACTTTGCTAAAGACTGACCAAAAAAAAAAAAGCCCCAATTCTCACAGAGACTCTCTGCGTACCACCCAGAACAACGCTGTTCTGTCCCTAGGAATCCCAGTTCTCGGGATCCCGAGGCAGATTCTACTGTGGACCATTACACTATCTCCCCTTGTTCCAACCCATCCTTGTTTAACAGATTTCTTATGATTGGCTTTTCTCATGGCATGCCTAAGAGGAAAAAAGTGGACTGCTCTGTCAACATTGGCATTTGAAGTTATTTGAATGCCCTTCTCATCATAAAATAATAAATCAGCACTTGGTTTATACATCAGTCTCTCTTGGCTCAGTTAATGTGATTCTCTACCCCTGAAACTTGGGTTCAATGTCAGGTAACTGTCAAAATTAGGTATGTGAGTTCTCAAAGCTGAAGTTTTTTTGCTACTCTCCCAGAGCAGCGGGTATTTGGGGGTTTTTTGGTCTTTTGTGTGTTTGTTTGTTTTGACTTTGTTTTTCAGGAGTTTTGTTTTTGTTTTTGTTTTGCTTTGTTATTGTTTTTGTTTTTATCAGTCTGACACCCTTTTCCATTTTTCTGTATAGCATCTTGAATTTTTCGTGAGGAAATCAGATATTTATCCAAGGGATACAGGTATGCTGTTTCGAAGGGGCACACGCACACCTATGTTTCTAGCAGCACTATCCACAATAGCCAAAGTATGGAAAGACCCCAAATGTCCATCGGTGGACGAATGGATAAAGAAGATGTGGTATATACATATACAATGGAGTATTACTCGGCAATCAAAAAGAATGAAATCTTGCCATTTGCAACTACATGAATGGAACTGGAAGGTATTATGCTAAGTGAAATTGGTCAGAGAAAGACAAAAATCCTATGACTTCACTCACATGAGGACTTTTAGAGACAAAACAGATGAACATAAGGGAAGGGAAACAAAAATAATCTAAAAACAGGGAGGGGGACAAAACAGAAGAGACTCATAAATATGGAGAAGAAACAGAGGGTTACTGGAGGGGTTGTGGGAGGGGGGTGGGCTAACTGGGTAAGGGGCACTAAGGAATCTACTCCTGAAATCATTGTTGCGCTATATGCTAACTAATTTGATGTAAATTTAAAAAAATTAAATTAAATTAAAAGTCTCTTAAAAAAAATAAATAGCGGCAAGAAAAAGGGAGAGTTCTATCACTGCTTGAATCCTGGACACAAGGTGGTCCTACACACAGCCTTGGTCTTCTCTG
Organism: Panthera pardus; assembly: GCF_024362965.1. NCBI lineage: Eukaryota > Metazoa > Chordata > Mammalia > Carnivora > Felidae > Panthera > Panthera pardus. The sequence goes on from NW_026526765.1 coordinate 145,994,705, forward strand.
AGCCAACCAATTCCTTTTTTTTGAGTCTCCTTGAATTGGAGCTCTTTCACTCACTAAAGCAGAGTCCAATAAGACAACACCTCTGTTATCTTCACATACAGATTTTACCTTTCATTCAACAGCAACAATTAGGTCCAAAGATCTATCACTTGCTCACTTCCAGCCTCCTAGGAAGCATAGACTACTACCTGGACACTAAGGGCACGCCACATCTCCTCCATTTGAGAATAAGGTGAACATGGGAAGGGGCGCTAAAAAACGATACCACAGGCTTAGGACTTTTCTTTACCAAAAGACCCCGGAATTGCTTCAACATGAGGAGGGAACTCACGTATGAGGTGTTCTCCAAACCTTTCTATCTTGCTCTGTTTCATCGGTGTTTCATGCTTACGGCTTAGAGATATTTCTATTAAAAATGAGAGGGAGCTCACCACTCAGTACCCCCAACAGGAAAGGAAAATGGTGGCTGTCACTGAAGTCAATCCATTACCTCAATTATGGGAAACAGAAGCAGGGGTTACTTGTCCACAGGAAAAGCAATGGCCAGATTAACTCCACAGACTGTAACTGCGGCCAAATTCTTTTTGTCCACCCTTTTGAAGTTAGGTGATCTTTGCCGCTTATGTACACGAAGCAATTAAAAGCATTAAAAAAACAAAAAAACAAAAAAAAAAAGAAGGAAAAAAAAAGAGAAAAGTTTCATCAACATATTGCAGAGAAACCAAGGAAAACAATTTTGCTCCAGAAAAACGATGCACCGAACAAGAAACGACTCAGCGTGTTAAACGGACGTTTGATTCCCTTCCAGAAAGGCTCCCACAGTCAAGGTGGGACTAGGTTGCAAAATAGAACGGTACCAGTCATAGAAAGCCAGTGATATTTAGGAAACGTCCAGCCTCATGAAATAACTAAACGTGGCATCATGTTTATACTCAAAACTCTCTTTCCCCGTTGCAAAAAAAAAAAAAAAAAAGACCTGACTCAGAAAAGAGGTAACAGCTCATCAAAAAAGACGGACGTTCAGAAGGGACAGCTCACTGGTGTCTACTCGCAAGGCTATAAAGCATGCACATGCTGTCTTCTCTACCAGAAAAGACTGCAAAACAGTAAAATTAGCACCAAGATGAAAGCGGAGCTGATGCGACCATGTTGCAAACATCCAGGGAGAATGTTCTGTCAGATAACTGGGCGGGAAAAGACTAATACTGCATTTGTGCTGGAATTCATACCGCGCATATGGCTAACAGCAGAATCTATACCAACGGGTAATCTCAGTTTCAGAACAGAGTCCACAAGAGGAGTAACGATGCAAGATAACCCATAGTATCTGTGTTGGTAAAAACCAAACCAGCAAAAACCACACAAAAATATTCTGCACCTTCTCGGATTCCCTCACCGTCTTCCTCCTGTGCCTCTCTTGGTGAGCACCGCATTCACACACAGGCATCCCTCCATTTTCGGGCTTGGGAAAAAAACAACGTATTGCGTGGCACTGTGTCTGGATTCCTGAGCAGCCACTGAGAGCCAGGAGTACACGGCATCAGCACCCCCATGGGGTAAAACGTCCTCCATGAAAAAGTAAGAGGAAGCTGGGAAGCTATGTTCCTCTTTCTCTTTCTTTCCACGAACTACCCCAAAGAATGGTTCCTCCTTTGCAAGAAGCCCCAGAAGAGTGTGCTTCATGCCAGCTCACTGTTAAACAGCAGCTAGTGTGTGGATACGTGGCATTCAACAGCATCACGTCGCCTTCTCTCTTGCCTTGTTCACCTCCATGCCCCAGGATGGTGCACACCCCAGACACACAAACAGCACTCTGAGCACTGCCTTCAGCTCTCCTTTCGGGAAGCTGTAAGAGCGGGGCATTGTTGAAGCTATCACGTTGGAAACAGTGAAATCTCCCTGCATGCTATCGCCAATCATCTTATTAATATAATTCATAACTTCGGGGCACATGGGTAGCTCAGTCAGTTAAGCGTCCGACTTCGGCTCAGGTCATGATCTCACAGCCCGTGAGTTCGAGCCCCACATCAGGCTCTGTGCTGACAGCTCAGAGCCTGGAGCCTGCTTCAAATTCTGCATCTCCCTCTCTCTCTGCCTCTCCTCCACTCACACTCTGTCTCTCTCTCAAAACTAAACATTAAAAAAATAAATAATAAAATAAAAAATTCATAATTAATGATTTCCCTTCTAATATTCAACAGTATAGCCTGGCTTTGCACTTTAACCTGGAGACAACAAACTAGTCCGCATTTACACAGGCCTTCCGAAATGCCCCCTTTCTATTTTTATTACCAGTAAGTGCAAGGAATACACTTGTGCCTGAGCTATATATTGTTCCATAGCAAACCACCCAAAATGAAATGACTTAAGGCAAAGATGAGGGGGTCTGGCCCTCATGGTTCCAATCCTGGCGGCCGCAGCTGGAGTCACTCGAGTGGCCAAATTCAGCTGTTGGCTGGGTTAGTATGATGAGAGAAGATAGGAGTCAGTAGGCAAAGAGGGCAAGGTTAGGGCCTGAGGTCCCTGGGTGGGGAAAAACACCTATTTTGGAAAGGTGCTGGGAGCGTCTGACCACAGCAAACCCCCTCAGATGAGAGGTTCCTCTTCAGAATGTAACAGAGCCCACCTCCTCCCCCAAGGGTTTCCCTCAGGAATTTGACAAAAGACCTAAGTGTGGCCATAGACCACCCCTCACGCAATGCAATGGAGCCAGTCAGGAATGGGCAGCCCAGCACCTGGAGCTATCAAACCAATAAGGGTAGAACCTGAGAAGGAACGAGGGGGAAGGGAAGGGCGGGGGTTGCTGACCAGAACCTTATAAAACAAGGACCCTGGCCTAGCATCCTCAGGCATTCATTTTCCAATGTCCCCTCTCTATAAAGAGAGCTTTCCTACTACTCTTCCTCTCGGATCTTATATTCTAATAAACCTTGGCCTGTTGCTCATTTTGTGTCCACCTCTCCGTTCTTCCAAGCGGGGAGACAACGAATCCCAGGTATTGTGGTAAAAAATCCTGCAACACTAGCAGATCCAAGAAAGTGTCACTCACCTCTCTGGGCCTCCCCACGCCTTTGCAAGGTGGCTCACCTCCCCCAGGTGAGCTGCAGCCTCCTCACAGCAGTGTGTGCTCAGGGTAGTCTGATCTCTCACAGGCAGGCTGGCTTCCAAGAAGAAACAAAAGCTACCAGTTCTCTTATGGCCTGGCCTCTCAAGCCCCAGAATTCACTTCCATTGACTCTTATTGTTCAAAACAAGTCACAAAGGCAGCCGTGACTCAAGGAACAGGAAAGATATACTATCTCTTGATGTGATAATGGCACCTCTCCAGACAGAGGGAGGTATGCAGGGCTCCATCTTTGATGACCATAGACTACGGCGATCTCCGGACCCGCCTGCAGAGTAAAAATCATCCTGGGACCTTGAAAAACTCTATGAGCTGCACCTAAAGCCAATTTAGGGCACACCCTAAACCAATTAATTCACAATTGGGTAGGTGTAGACCACAGGCTTCTGTTGTTGTTTTTAAGCTCCCCAGGTAATTCCAAAGTAAAGGCAAGTTTGGGTACCCTTGATCTACCACAACTTGTGAGAAAAGAGATTTTAAAAAGCTGAAGATTCCACCTGGCAGGCCACAACTGTACATGGTTGTATGTCATTTCACCGTATGCACTATGGCTTGTCTTGGGTTTAAAATTTAAGTGAAACACAGGGGTGCCTGGGTGGCTCAGTCGGTTAAGTGTGCAACTTTGGCTCAGGTCATGATCTCATGGTTCATGAGTTCAAGCCCCACATCGGGCTCTATGCTGACAGCTCAGAGCCTGGAGCCTCTTCAGATTCTGTGTCTCCCTCTTTCTCTGCCCCTCCCCCACTCATGCTCTATCTCTCCCTCTCCCTCAAAAATAAATATTTAAAAAATTAAATTTAAATAAAATGTAAGTGAAACACAATCACTTCAAGCAGGATAAAGCAGCTATGATAAGCCAACCTAGCATGCTTTTGGGGTGACCAACCTTCCCACGTGCCTGGGACAGAGTGGTTTCCCTGGAACACGTGGCTTTTAGTGCTAAAACCAGGACTGTCTGGTCAAAGTGGACAGTGGGTCACCCTCAACACTGCCTCATCTGCCTCTGCTGTACCGGTCGTGTTCTGGTGACTTCCGTTTCTGAACAGCGTTTCTGAACAGCGTTTCCACTGTTGCCAACTGACTTCCTTCAAAGTTATGACAGTTTGAAGTGCTTGGCACGTTCAACCGCCCTACGACATTGGCATCACCAGGACCCTTGTTAGACACAAACATGTGGGGAAATTCAGACACTGAGTCAGAATCTCAGAGAGTAGGGCCCAGGAATCTGTGATTTGAAAGCATGAATCTGAGAAACACTCATCTGGTCTGCCTGTGGTAAGATGCTTGTGTCTTCACCAATCTCCACCGTCCCACACAAGGGACAATCAGGTTTCTGGTTTGCAGGAAGAGGTAGAAAGCCTAGCAGGAGGATTCAATCAATGCCAACTGACCAGCTACGTCTTGACCCAGAGCAGCCAGCATCTCCACTCACGTGATCATCATTTGGGGCTTACTTTTTTTTTCCATTTATTGGAGGGGCTGTATAAAACAATTTGCACACCCACAACAGAGGCCCGGGTGTGAAGGGTGTTCCGAGCACAGCAGTCTGCAGTTGGCAAGGCCTGTGGCCTCCAGAACAGCCCAAACCCATCAATACAAGTCACGTGGTAACATTTTCTCCAACCTGGAAGTGGGAAAAAAAAATCTTTCCCTTTAAGTTAGGCAAAAAAATCCAGCTTTATCCGTGACCGGATGCTCGGTTTTCAATTTGAATTTACAGTAAGAATGATGTAGGTTGGGGGCGCCTGAGTGGCTCAGTTGGTTAAGCATCGACTTCAGCTCGGGTCGTGATCTCGCAGTTCGTGAGTTCAAGCCCCGTGTCTGGCTTTGTGCTGACAGCTCACTCAGAGCCTGGAGCCTGCTTCGGATTCTGTGTCTCCCTCTCTCTCTGCCCCTCCCCTGCTCGCGCTCTGTCTCTGCCTCTCAAAAATAAACAAACATTAAAAAAAATGTTTTAAAAAAGAAAGAATGATCTAGGTTTCAGAGATTTCAAAATTAGGCTCTTTTGAACCAGTTTACCCAAGTACCTAAGTGCACCTCAGTACAATGAAGAGTTATCCCAAGCAAATCAACACCCTCAAATTTTAACCACCTTAAAACAAAAGTAAATGTTTTAAGGACTTACCGGTTTATATTCAACTGATGCTAATCCACAAGGAAAAGACTCGAATGCAAGACACTTTGTTGGTCCTATTACTGCATAAATTGAAAGTAAAACAAAGGTATTTCTTCAAACCCTCACACACAGAATTTTTGCTAATCAGACTACTCTTCCTGCACACAGAACAGAAATTTTCAGGAGGACTTCCTCACCTGTCAATTAACCTATAACTTGATCCCTAACTCAGTAAGGCAAATGGAACTCAAAAAGCCCTTCTCAGAAGAACTCCTTTTTGATAAATGATGGCTTTTATTTCTCCCTGTTTCACAAACTTCCTATTTAAATTCAAAGATGATGTAGACTGGAAAAACACAGGCTGTCAGCAAACTCACTTTCCCGTGTGACGATCATGCAACAGATACGTCTATGAGCTTTACTTTCCCCGACTAAGTTTTTTAAGGAGACATATTCCTTACGTAAATAGCCATACGCCAGTTTGTAATCACACATATAGTCTATAGAAGACTCTCATGTATTTTGCAAGTGACCCACCGTCATTAAAGCCTCTCTGATAAAATGGAAGTCATTCCATTTGTAGGGAGACTACAGTGACTCGTATACTCGTGCCCCAGCCAAGAGAATCAGCCAGCTCTACTACTGAGAAATGAAAAGATTGCTTCCCCTGCCGCTTCCTCTGCTTCCCAGCTGCCCAAGCACAGCTCAGCAACCTAGCGTCTATCACTGATCCCTTCCCCCAAGGTAACCATCATGAACCCCTACCTGGGCTTTGCCCTCCTGGCCAGTAAATACCAAGAAGGTGGCCTGAAGATTGGCAGAGTTGCACAAAGCCACCTGCACGGGATGAGTGGTCAGCTTGAGTCTCCAGAGGGCAAAGGTCGCAACAGGCAGGCTAAACTTGGCCATCCAATCCAAGGGTGTGAACTCAGAATCAAAACTAAACCCTCAGCCCCCAAGGATGGTGAGCTAGACAGATCCCTGAATAAGAACAATGGAAGGGCAATGATAGAGGCTGGAAGACAGGTCATGGCAGTGTCCCACATAAGGCAGTCTGCCTTACTTCGAAGCAGCTACTCAATGGAGTCTTGGATTTCATTCATAAAATGAGAGCAGGAAGCTCTACCTATTTCACAAAGCTGGTAGGAAAACCACATGTAATAACCCAAAGTGAACGTGATTTGTACATTGTAAGTATATGTGTAGACACAAGGGACTCTCACTAGTACTAAGTTCACATCATTCTTCCCAGCACTGGGGGAATGGGGGGGGGGGGGGCAGAGGTCTTGGGGTTGGGGACCTGCACCAAAAGTGATCCCATGAATGTGTAGGTTCTAGTTGTCTATTTATCTGCCTCCCTAAGTAGACTGTGATTTCCTTGAAAGCAGGGACCGTGTGTTAGTCATCACTGCGTCTCCATTTACATAGGAAGATATTCAGTCACTGTTGATGGAATGTTGAATGAATAAATTCTGAATCTTCACTGTTTTCAGACTCCTGGCTGGCCGTGAATTACGTGTAGTGGAAAACCATGTGACATAATGTGAGAGAGGAAACTGCAAACGCCTGTGTGCCCAGGGATGGTTTCCCATCTGCCAAAAATGGCCACCACCTCACTGCCAGAGCATGGGCTCCTCGGGACAAAGAGCCTAAATTCTCAAAATTAGAAGCATGCCTTAACTTTGGTCAACACAGGAGGTATTGATAATGAAATGCCCTGAAAGATCATAACAGCTAATCTTCGGAGGCTTATTACATGCCAGGCACTGCACTAAGAAGCTTCACCTCATTATCGCATTGAAAACTCACAATGACAATAGAAAGGAGCTTTTGTTCCTATCCACATTTTATAGATGAAGAAATGGAGGAACTCAGAGAGGTTCGGTGGCCTCCCCAAGCTCCATGTGGTAGAGCCAGAATTGAACTCTCCCTCTGTTCTTCCTCCAAAGCCTACAGTCTTAAGCAATAGTGGACTTGACTGAAGAAAGAGAGGTCCTGTGCCTTCATCATTAATGAGAATGGGGTGCTCTCCTCTTGATTGGCCAAGCAAGCGAGAATTTCTCCCCGTCCTCCGTCTCTTCGTTCTGTGATCCTGCACACATACCATGAGCCAGCCACTATGCTGGTGCTATAGACAGGACAGTGAATAGGGATAAGGGGAGGGGACTGACAAGCAAAGAGAGGTGAACTACAATGACGTGGTAGTGCTGGGGGCTCAATGTCAGCAGAGTGATGGGACATGGTGACACAAGAGAACCTTGTCAGGCCCTAATGCAATAGAGCAGGGCCAGTCGCTCAGGCCTGGCACCAGAAGGTCCTCTCTCCTCTTCCTGATTTCACTCCGTCCCTATGCCCACGGGCCTCTGCATGCTACGGAGTTCCCATGTCTAGCTCAATGCCCCCTCATCGTCCTTCTCTGACCCTCGGGGCTCTCCCGGCTGCTCTGTATCTTCACTCCCTACTCCTCACCATTTCTGGCTGCTCTGAATAACTCTGGGTACCCACATGTGACACTGGCCCCAAGAACCCTGGGTCATACCCTCCTAAGGGGCTGGCACCACCATCAGACCTGCTTTACCCTCAGGAAGGATTGAAAACCACACAGTCTCCACCTTTAGACACTGCTGGGGTCCAGACCCCTGGGACACTTCCCCACTTCCCCTCAATTCCTTCACACTTACAGTATTTATATCCTCAGTCATCTGGTCAACCCGCTTTTACCGATAATCTATTTTACTTTATACTCTCTGGGGATAAGAAAGACAAAAATTTCTCTGCCCCCAGGAATTCCCAATCTGACAATGACAACCAAGTGGAGGAACTCGAACTCCACCATAGGCAGGTTTATAGTTCCCACATTTATGTCTGTCCCCCCATATTCTCCCTCAAGCTTCAGACTCACACCTGGCTCCCGACCCAGGATTTTTACCTGGCCCTCTAACAGCATTTCAAAATTAATATATCTAAAATATGATTTTCTTGCCTCACCCGCTCTTCCTCTTCTCTAGGAACAGAATTGATTTCCTCACAGTCAAATAAACATCCAGTGGTTATTTTTGACTCTTCTCCTTCCCTTTCAAATCCCTACATCCACTCCATCCACAGACCTGTCCATTCTGCCTCCAAAACACATCCTAAACATACTCACTTCAAGTTTATTGTTATCAGCCTGATCCACCACTGGGCTACTCCTGGCCAACAGAGCCCTCTGAGCACAGATGAGAAGGTGCCCTCCCTCCAGGCCTTCACTGCTCAGCACAAGGATGTCCACCAGCAAGCGGGACACGGGCTGAATTGCAACCCTTCCACTTGACCCCCAGGCTGGCCCCCAGTGTAGTATATAACTTGCAGAAACAAGGTCACACCCCCGCCACTCTTTTCTCCCTACCACTGCAAGTGAGGGTCCCAGAGTCTGTTCTCCACACAGCATCCAGAGCGGTCTTTTAAAATCTTAAACCCAATCATTTCACTCCCTGCTCAAAACCATTCATTCTCTCCCTTGATGTCCAAGGCCCAACATGATCTCCTGGCCTGCCCTTACTCGGGTCACTGTTCTCCTCCTTAAAAACATCCAGCTCCCTGCCCTCTGACTGAGGTGCCTACCTGTGTTCTTTCCTACCTGCTAACTTTGGACCACAGTACATAGAACAGGACTAGTCTTAATATTTGGCTTAGCATCTACTGTCATCATTAGCTCATGTAGTCTCAGCCACACTTCATTATTTACTAGTTATTTTTAATAATGTAAGAAGTATGTGTACCTGGCCCTAAGCCAAAACACAGCTGGGACCTTGCCACTGACTTGGGTCTAATGAACCATATGGTCCCCCGGCTTCTCCCTACTGGAGGTAGGCATTAGCACAGATTTCACGTTCCTCATTGTCTTGCTTTCCTATTTATATAATGTTATTACATCTATAAATACACTTGACCTTTGAACAACACAGGCTTGAGTTGTGTGAATCCATTTATATGTGGATTTTTTTCAACAAATATATTGGAAAAATTTTTTGGAGATTTGCAACAATTTGAAAAAACTCACAGGTGAACCATGAAGTCTAGGAATACTGAAAAAAAAATAAGAAAAAGTTGGGTATTATAAAAATACAGTATATAATACATATAACATATAACATGCATTAATCAACTGCTCATGTGATCAATAAGGCTTCCAGTCAACATTACACAATTAGTAGTTAAGTTCTGGGGAAGCCAAAGTTATTCATGGATTTCTGACTGTGCAAAGGGTCAATGCTCCAATTCCCCCACGTTGTTCAAAGGTCAAGTGTATACATTTTCCTAAAAAGGGTTTTTTATTTCAGTTTTTAATGTCATAAAAGATTATCAGGCTCTATGTAATCTTTTAGACTTAATTTTCACTTAATACATTGCTAAAATCTGGGGCATCTGTGTGGCTCAGTCGGTTGAGCGTCTGACTTCAGCTCAGGTCATGATCTCACGGTCCGTGAATTCAAGCCCCACGTCGGGCTCTGCGCTGACAGCTCAGATTCTGTTCAGATTCTGTTTCATATTCTGTGTCTGCCTCTCTCTATGACCCTCCCCCATTAATGCTCTGTCTCTCTCTGTCTCAAAAACAAATAAACGTTAAAAAAAATTTAATGATACATTGCTAAAATCTAATCATACTATTATGTCATTTGGTTTATTTCATTTTTGACTGCTATATAATATTCCTCTGTGTGACAATATCAGAATATTCATCTACTCTTCAAGTACAGATGCTGGAGTTCATTCCAGATTTTCATCATTGAGAACCAGACTGTTACATTTATTCAAATACATGTCTGCTGTTGAATGTGCAAGAGTTTCTCATAGATATAAACCTAGAAATAAGTTGAACTGTTCAACCACAGGTATATGTTCAAATTAGGATACAATATGAAACTGTTTCCCAGAGTCTTTGTACCAATTCATACTGCCACCAGTGATGTTGGAAGGTCCTGCAAAGCTACATCCTATTCAATCACTTAATAAGGTCAAACTGTCATTTGGGGTCAACCAAATGGGTATATATGGAAATCTCAAGGGGCCTTGATTTACATTTCCCTGATTACTAAAGGTAATATTTGTCACTTCATAGGTTCTGTGGCTATTTTTTTTTAAGTAGGCCCAACATGTGGATTGAACTCACTGACCCAGAGATCAAGACCTGAGCTGACATCAAGAGTCAGACAGGGGTCCCTGGGTGGCTCAGTCGGTTGAGCATCTGGACTTCGGCTCAGGTCATGATCTCACAGTTTGTGAGTTCAAGCCCCGTGGGGGGATCTGTACTGACAGCTCAGAGCCTGAAGCCTGCTTCAGATTCTGTGTCTCCCTCTCTCTCTCTCTGCCCCTCTCCCATTCCCTCTCTCTTTCTCTATGAAAAATAAATAAGAACATTAAAAAAATTTTTTAAAAAGAGTCAGACACTTAACCCCCTGTGCCACCCAGGTGCCCCTTCCCTGGCTATTGGTATTTCCTCTCTTGAATGCTTGAATGTCCAAAGTCCACGTAAGGAGAACTTCCCTGACCACTGTCTATGTGAGGCTACCACTCTCCAGTGCATCACTCTGCTCTCTTTTCTTTGTGGTATCTACTATGTCCTGAAATTATCTGCTTTGTTAACCGATAGGTTATCTGCCTCCCTCAACTAAAATATAAACTCCAAGGACCTTGCTTGCTTCGCTCACTCCTCCACCTTCAGGGCCTAGAACAGTGCCAAGCACAGAGTGGATGGATTAATCTGCGAAGACAGAGATATGTTCAGGATTCAGAGTTGTGGTCCATAGTCAACCCTCTTGAGTTGCAATTTCAGCGCCCCCATTCCTCGCTATGTGATCACGAACACATTACTTAAATCATCTGTCCGTGAGTGGTGCCATCTACAAAAGAGATAATAGTAGTCCTCACCTCACAGGGTTATTGTGAGGTTTCAATGAGTTAATGTTTGCAAAGTTCTTAGAACAATGCCAACGAGCATAGCAAGTGCTCCATAAATGTCGATTACAATTATTAATGCGTGACTATCATTATCACGACCCCATGTCTGCCCAGCAGAAGGCACCAAACCAGCCTGGACCTAATGAGCCTCCTCTGGGCCCACAGGTTCTGGTCTCTCCCCCTGGTCTCGCAGATGCCCCTTCCCACAGCCTGGAAGAAAGTAGAGAGTACTTGGGGAAAAGTTTGGGGGGCTGTTGATTTTCCAAAAAATGGTCCAGTCATCCCACACGTGAAAAGGCTGAGTAACAGCGCAGAGTAAGGGAGCCATCAACCCACACACCTTCTAACCCCAGCACCGCGTTACACACAAAATCACGACATTCTCCCTCTCTCCCTTTATTTTCGTACATATCTTCAAAGAGGAGAAAGGAAAGTCGGCAAGGGGTTTTGGCAAAGATATAAAAGTAGACTGGATGAGGAAAGTGGGGAGTGAAGAGGTAAGGCAAGGGAGAAAGGACAGGAGGGGACAGAGATGGAGGGGACATGGGAGATTTCGGGTGGCACTGAGGCCCCGGCCTCTAGAACATTAAAACGCCTAAAATAAAAACATAAAGGAGTCCCTCCACCCCCACCACCCACCCAAGGGAATTTTTCTTTTTAAGGCATGAGTGGGGGCGGGGCAAAGGTAAAGCAGAAAGAGGGTCGGGGAGGGGGCCAGGGGAGGAGTGGAAGCCCAAGGGAAACTTCATTTCACCATCTCACCTGAGGGGGAGGGGGATGGTCCCCATTAAATCTGTGCCGCCCACCCCAGTCAATGCCACCTCAATCGAGAGCTTACCTCGTTCTGCCACCAGAAGCCCCTTTCCATCTGGAGCCTTCCTTGCCTCAAAGTGGTAAATGCGGCCTTGGTGAAATGCGCCAGGAGGCAAAGCCCAAGTGAGATTCCACGGAGAATTCCGGCAGGTTCCCTGGGAGGAACTGTTTCCATTTGAGAAGGATCGGGAGTCCTGGCCAGGGACCAGCTGCCTCTCCGGGTGTCAGATTCTGTGACAGCTCTCGGCCCGGGAGGGCGCCGCGCCCCTCCCTCCTCCCGGGGTCCGGGGCGCCCAGCACCCGCCGGGTAACCTGGGTGGGGGGGCGCGGGGGCCTGGCGGGGGGCGCGGCGGGGGCTGCCGCTCGGGCTCCACCTTCGGAGAACCCAGCTCCTCGCGCGTGCCTCTTCCGCACCGAGGGTGCTCAACACCGACCCCGCTCGCAGGCTGCCCTGCCGGGACTGGGGACTCCCTCCTTGTCGAGTCCTTGACTGGCAGGGACAAGCCCGATCGGCGGGGCCCCCGAGTGCTCAGGCTATTGCCGACCTTGAGGCCACGGAGGGGTGTGCCTGCGCCCCAAATGAACCACACGCATACACACACACACACTTTCCCCGCCTTGATCGTTCCCTCCCGAGGAAAGTAACCTTCTTTAAGCAGCACCAGCAGCGCAGGGGAGGGCACCCTGCGCCGAAATACGAAAGCCAGCATTATCCCCAAGACCAAATTTGGGGATGGTTTTAATTTTAAGATTTGGATGTAAGCCGCTCAAAGAAAGAAAGGGGAGGGGGGAAAAAAGACACGGAACAAATACTCGTGTGTGTGTGTGTGTGTGTGTGTGTGTGTGCGCGCGCGCGCGCGCGTGTGTTGCAGGGCCGAATTTCGGGTGTTACCCGGCGCTTCCGAGGAAACGGAGGGGGGGTGGTAGGGAGAGCACAGACTGTGATTCCCCCTGTGCATGGTTACAAAGGCATCTGGGTGTCCACTGCCGGCGTGCTCGCCCTCTCGAGCCGGCCGGGGGCGCTCGGAGCGGCCGGGCGCCGCGGGGGTTAAGGCCGCCCCGCTGCGCCGGCTTCCCCGGCAGAGCACGCGCCGCGGCGGGCGGAGGGGAGAGCCCGGAATCTCCCGCCCGCTCCCCCTCCGCCCGGCGCTTCCCGCCCCGCGCTATTTATAGCTCGGCCTCCAGCTGCTGCGGGGAACTCACCAGCCGCGCCGAGCCTTCCGAGCTAGGAGAGCCTTCCAGAGACGGGGAATTTTCATAAATTCTGTGAATGGCAGAAACGTCTCTGGCCCTCTGGATTTTGATTGCTACTGTTCCGTCTGTCTTTCATATATTCCATTAACACGTTTAAAAAAAAAGAGAGAGAGAGGCGAGAGGATTTTGAGACAGGTGAATTGCAGGCAGGCAGTTCGGCATGCTGGGGACCTTTTGTGATCAGATGCCTGGAAATGGAAACAAAATTCTCCATGGGTTTACTGGCTTCGGGCTCATTGCATATTTTCTGCAACACTCAACCTGTTTGGGTTTTTGCCTGTCAGGCGCATGGCCAAAAAAAGATATATGAAGCCATTTGAAGAGCAATGAAAAATCACATCCTCTGCCCTCTAAATGCCTTTTTACTGGGGGGGTCTCAGGGCTGTCAGCATATACACACAGCTGGGTGGCTCTGTGTCAAATCCCACACCACCACCCCCACCACCCCCACCCCCCAGAGAAACAGGCTAGTTATGGTGCTGCGTGGGAGTTCCTGGTCCCAGTGGATCCTGGTAACAGGAGAAAACATTTGCTGTTCCCAGCCGTACCTTGAGCATATTGCTCCGGTCTAGAAGGTCCTAAACCTAATAACTTGCTCCCAACCCCCTCCCTTCAAGCACTCCTTCCTGAATGAGTCATGGAGCCCCCAGTGCTGTGCAAAGGCGCAGGGCCCCCTGGGAGCTTGGGAGGAACACCAAGCAGGATATGCCCTGGCAGAACTTAGGGAAGAAGCCTCTGTCCAGTAAGTGTGGAAAGGAAGCCTGAAGATCTGCGGTAAGGGGTACTAAGCTCCCCAGCCTCTGCCCCTTCTTACCCATCCTTCACCTTCCAGTGTCCAGGTTTTTTTCATTTAAGAGCTGATCCCAGGGGCACCTGGGTGGCTTAGTCAGTTAAGCAGCCGCTCTTGATTCCCACTCAGGTCACGGTCACACAGTTGGTGAGTTGAGCCCTGGATCGGGCTCTGCTCATAGGGACGAGCCTGCTTTGGATCCTCGGTCTCCTGCTCTCTGCCCCTCCCCTGCTCATAGGTGAGCTCTCTCAAACATTAATTAAAAAAAAAAAAAAAAAAAAAAAGCTCCCAATATAGTGAGTTCTTATTTATTTAACTGTATTAAATGAGAATGATCTGAGAATGGGGCTTCTAATAATTGAACTCTGTCTCCAGTTAATCTATGCGCTAAGCAGAAACCCCTTTGGGTTTAGGTCCTTGTTGTTGAAATGCTTTTTCCCTGTATTCACTTTCCTGCCCTAGTCAAGAAAAGGTCCTGGACATACTGTTTCCGGGCTGAATCAGGATCCAGAAATGCCTCAGGCAAATGGTCTGGAGCCCCTTGTCCCGAGTTCTGGCTGTTTATATGATCTCGCTGAATTTATTTTACCCCTTTGTGCTTTGGTTCTTTATCTATAAAATGTGAGTAAGACTCATAGCAGCTTCCTTGTGTGGCTCTTATGAGGTCAAATGAAATAATCTAGGTAAATTGCTTAGACCAGTACCTGCCTGTGACAAAGCTCAAAAGACATTAAATATATTATTAGCACCACACAAACATGAGCGGGAGTTGACTTGATTGAAATTTGTACGAAGCAGTATTTAAATAAAACCTATTTTTTTTCTCTGTAAATCTACCATCTAAGTGGGTTTCCTTTTCGTGGTACTAAAGCAGATATACCCAAGGCGTTCCATACATAGAAGAGGCCCCTGGTCACTGACTCTGCCTTTTCTTCTTCCAGGGAAAGAAAACCTACCCCCAAAAGGCTTTTAAAAAGTCCTGCTGCTGATCTGTATCACACTCTGACATCGAGGGTAAAGAATTGCCCGCTTATAGTGGTTCACTGCTATCCTGAGGATAATACTTTGATCTATGAAAAGTTGTTGAAACATAAAAACACTCTGTGAAGTTTTCCAAGGGACTATGTAGGGGAAGTATTTCGACTTAGGTGGAAATTCTAAGCTCAGTAGAGGTTTGTATAGTGTCTCATTTCCCCTCCTAAAAATTAGGCTGTAGAAGGCAGGAACTAGGTCCTGTAAATAGTAGTTCTCTAACAGAGACTGTTCGTCATTTACCCCAGTATTCATCCTCCCTTTCTTTTTTTTTTTTTTTTCATGTTTTTACTTATTTTTGAGAGAGAGTCTCTCAAAAGCATGAGTGGGAGAGGGACAGACAGAGGGAGACACAGAATCCAAAGCAGGCTCCAGGCTCTGAGCGGTCAGCATAGAGCCCGATGCAGGGCTCGAACTCACGAACCATGAGATCATGGCCTGAGCTGAAGTCAGACGCTTAACCATCAGAGCCACCCAGACACCCCGTCTTTTTTTTTAATGTTTATTTTTGTGTGTGAGAGAGAGAGCAAGCAAGCGAGAAGGGGAGGAGCAGAGAGAGAGGGAGACACAGAATGCAATGTAGGCTCCAGTCTCTGAGCTGTCAGCACAGAGCCCAAAATGCAGGGCTCAAACCCACAAACCGCAAGATTATGACCTGAGCCAAAGTCAGACGCTTAGCCCAGGCACCCCCATCTTCCGTTTCTTTAGAAGAGAACCCTTGATTTTTAGACTTGCAGTCAGATGTGGCTGGCCGATTCTGGCCAATGAGCTAGAAAAAAAAGTCACATAGAGGGTCCCAAGAAATCCTCCCCCCAGGGATACCTGGTGGTGGTGGTGGTGGTAGTTGTGTATTGTGTCAACCTAGCTAAGATGAAACTGTGTTTCCCAGAATCTGCTTCTCTGTATGGTTCTGGGCTAGGATGGGGCCCAGGAGAAATGTGCACGAGGTTTGGAAGGTGCAACGGAAGCAGCAGCCATATTTATACTAGGAAGGTCAGTGTAAAGTCAAGTGATGTCGGCCCTCATGCACCTTGTGAGGGATCAGCTGACTCATGGTGTCAGCATGACGAAGCAACCAGGTCTGCAGCTATTCCCACTGAATCCTGCAGCTTCTCCGGCTCCCAAAGTGCATGCTAGCTGCATTGACAGAGGGTGCCAGCTCTTCCTCCAGGTCATCAGCGTCATTAGCATTGGGGATTTGGAGGTGGCTAGCACTTAGTGAAGGTTCCTCTTTGTCCCAGTGGGTTCCAGGGTATCCTTGTTCTCTCTCTCTCACTTCCTGTCTGTTATCAGTCAGGGCTCCACCAGGGAGACAGAACCCGTGGGAGATATCTATTAAGACAATTCTTGCAGGGAAGGAACTTATGCTGAAAGCTGGCGAGGTGAGTCCAAAATCTGTAAGGCAGGCCATCAGGAAGGACAGGGCAGGCTGGACCTCTCAGGCACGAGGTGACACTTCAATCGAAAGGTGGAATTTCTTCATCTGGGAAGTTTGAGTTCTACCTTTCAACTGATTAAGTCAGGTCCGCCCAGACAATCAAGGATAATCTTCCTTAAATGATTAGAGACTTTAGTCACATATACAAAATATCTTCACAGCAACATACCCAATGACCTTGGACTATAGCCCAGCCAAGTCGACACAGAAAACTAACCATGAAAAGGCCCATCTTTCCTTTGAGAATTAGTCATTTACCTCAGTATCCATAGTATCCATAATACAACACAGATCATTAACAGTTTCACTCACGCCCACAGCATTTCAAGCCCGTGTTGTTCAAGGATCAAGTGTATTAGGGTTGTGATTGCTTGTTGGTGCTCTGGTTATAGAGTTGCCTAGGTTTTTAGTGATCAGGAGGAAGCAACAGGGGTGCCTGGGTGGCTCAGTTAAGCCACCTGACTGACTTTGGCTCAGGTCATGTTCTTGCAGTTCATGGGTTCAAGCCCCCTGTCCGGCTCTGTGCTGACAGCTCAGAGCCTGGAGCCTGCTTCAGATTCTGTGTCTCCTTCTCTCTCTGCTCCTCTTCTGCTCACGCTCTGTCTCTCTCTTTCAAAAATAAATACACATTAAAAAAAAAAAGGAAACAATAAATTTTAACGTCTAACCTTATGTTCTTAAGGTGGATGATACTGAAGTACACCAATATCCAGATTTCCTCTAACTTTCAGGACACAGAGGATGATACTTCTTCACAACCTTACCAACGTGGAGTTTTCCAACTCTCTCCTCCTAAAGCCACATGTGAGGTCTCCCTATGCGTGATTGGATAACAAAATCTTAAAATATGTGGTGGCTTTAGTAGTTGTTCTGTTCATGCTCAGAAAACTCATCATGGAAATTATAAAACCAGTGGAAAAATATTTGGTAGCGTTGTCACCTACAAAAATATGGGGGTACGTTAGTACCAATGAACAAGCAACAGTGGAAAACTGGCAATGAGTCTGGTGAAGAATTGTGTGAACAGACCTCTCTGAATGGGCAAAAAATGTGAGGTATTCAACAAAGGGTGACCTCAGCAGAGGAGATTTTAATAACTAACTGGAGAAAATGACCTGTTCTATGGATACTAGTTATACTCTCTTCCCACCCACCCTGTCATCATTCAGTGGCCTCAGGAACAAAGCAGCCATGATTCAGTGGTGGTTATACATAGATTCAGCAACATGGATTTCCACTCACCAAGGCTGACCACTGCTGAGTCCCAATCTGCCAGAAGCAAGAACAAAACTCAGACCCCAATATGGTGCCATCACCCAGCTATTTAGTGGCAGGTTGATTACACTGGACCATTTCTATCATGGACAGGGCAATATTTTGTTCATACCAGAAAAGGCACTCTGGGTATGTATTCATCTTCCCTGCATGCAATGCTTCTGCCAAAATCCCCATCCATGGACTTACATAATACCTTATCCACTGTCATGATACTGGAACTCATGGCACTGGAACTCAAGGACCTCACTTAACAGCAAATGAAGTGAGGCAATGGACCCATGCTCATAGAATTCACTGATATCACCATGTTCTCCACCACCCTGAAGCAGCAGGCTTGGGGGAATGGTAGAATGGCCTTTTATTTATTTATTTTTTCAATATATGAAGTTTATTGTCAAATTGGTTTCCATACAACACCCAGTGCTCATCCCAAAAGGTGCCCTCCTCAATACCCATCACCCACCCTCCCCTCCCTCCCACCCCCCCATCAACCCTCAGTTTGTTCTCAGTTTTTAAGAGTCTCTTATGCTTTGGCTCTCTCCCACTCTAACCTCTTTTTTCTTTTCCCTTCCCCTCCCCCATGGATTTCTGTTAAGTTTCTCAGGATCCACATAAGAGTGAAAACATATGGTATCTGTCTTTCTCTGTATGGCTTATTTCACTTAGCATAACACTCTCCAGTTCCATCCACGTTGCTACAAAGGGCCATATTTCATTCTTTCTCATTGCCACGTAGTACTCCATTGTGTATATAAACCACAATTTCTTTATTAGAATGGCCTTTTAAAAACCAAGTTAGCAAAAAAAAAAAAAGTTTAAAAACCTAGTTACAGTGCCAGCTAAGTGGCAAAGAACTTGACCAAACTGTGTCCTATGTTTTGTGGAAAGTAGAAATTTAAGGTGATGAACTAGGGGCACATGGGTGGCTCAGTCAGTTGAGCATCTGACTCTTGATCTCAGCTCAGCTCACGATCTCATAATTGGTGGGATCCAGCCTGGCATCAGGCTCTGGCAATGACAATGTGGAGCCTGCTTGGGATTCTCTCTCTCACTCTCTTCCCTCCCTCTTTCCCTCTCTCAAAATAAATAAATAAAACTTTTTTTTTAAAGCTGATGAACTTGGATATTTAGCAGAGAGGACTTTTAGGCAAATTGTTGAGGGTGCATCCTAGTTCCATAACAGAAACTACTTATAGTAAAATGGGAAAGGAGAGAGATAAATTAATTACTGAGTAAAAAGAGAACAAGAACTTGAAGAATTGGAAGGTGCTTAGTGATCCATAAGGAAGGGAGGGAGGGAGGGAGGGAGGGAAGGAGGGAGGAAAGGGAAGGAAGGAAGGAAGGAAGGAAGGAAGGAAGGAAGGAAGGAAGGAAGGAGTGGAGTGAAAGCATGTAAGCATGTCCTGGAAAGAACACCAAGGGTGTGTTTGGAAAATTATCTGATAAAGAGATCATAGGTTCGATTCATTGGTTTAATCAGCCATCCTGGCAGGAGTGAGGTCTAGAGATGGTACTATGTCCACAGGGACACTACCAGTATGGACTACAGGGGGCAGAGGCAGGATGAAATGAAGAAAGCCTATAGGAATTCTGGGGGTCCTATAGGATGGGACAGTACAGCTATTTGGCTGCCACATGCATGATATTATAGTTCAAAAAAAGGAAAGAATGATCCCAAGGGCGATTCAGAAATCAGGGCTGTCACTGCCACCACAGACCTGGGGGGCAGCGCCAGCTCCTTCTTGTTTTCTAAGGTAAGGCTGTCTCCTCCTTATCTGCATTGGGCCAGGGGCAAGGCTGTGACACGGAGCCTCAGACAACAGTGCTGTCACCCAGTCATGCCCCAGTGGGCTTGGAGAGCAGAAAGGAGGGAGCCAGAGAGGATGACTCTGGAGCCTTAAGATGTAATGGGGGGGGGGGGGAGGGGCAACAGATCTAATGGAATTCATCTTGCTAGGTCTTGGACTTGCTTGGGACCTTTCACCCCTTTTGTCTTGCCATTTTCTCCCTTTTGGAAGGGGAGTGTCTGCCCTGTGCCTGGCCCACCATGACGGTTTGGAAGTACATAACTTGTCTGGCTCCACAGATTCACAGCGGGAAAGGCATTTTGCCTCAGGATGAATCAGGTCTCCTGTCTCCCCCATTCCTGACTTAAAGGATATTGAGATAAGCCTGGGGACTTGGAGTTGATGCTAGAATGAGTTAAGATTTGGGGGACTCACAAGTCAGAGAAAGACAAATGTCATATGACTTCACTTATATGTGGAATTCAAGATACAAAACAGATGAACACAAGGGAAGGGAAGCAAAAATAATATAAAAACAGGGAGGGGGACAAAACCTAAGAGACTCTTAAATACAGAGAACAAACTGAAGTTGCTGGAGGGGTTGTTGGGGGGGGGGCGCTAAATGGGCAAGGGGCATTAAGAAGGACACTTGTTGGGATAAGCCCTGGGTGTTATACGTAGGGGATGAATCACTGGAATCTACTTCTGAAATCATTATTGCTAATGATATATATATC
Organism: Panthera pardus; assembly: GCF_024362965.1. Classification (NCBI taxonomy): domain Eukaryota; kingdom Metazoa; phylum Chordata; class Mammalia; order Carnivora; family Felidae; genus Panthera; species Panthera pardus. Next base: position 146,015,014 of record NW_026526765.1, read on the forward strand.
ATTACTATATACTAGCTAATACTATATGCTAACTTGGATGTAAATTTAAATAAATACATACTTACATACATACATATTTCAGAATGCAAACTTAAAAAAAAAGAATTTTGGGACTGAATAAAAGGGGGAGGGAACTCCTGGGTGGCTCAGTTGGTTAAGTGTCCACCTCTATTTCTGCTCCGATCATAATGTCACAGTCTGTGAATTCGAGCCCCATGTCAGACTCTGCTCTGACAGTGCAGAGCCTGCTTGGGGTTCTCTCTGCTTCTCTCTCTGTCTGTCCCCTGTTCATGCTATCTCTCTCAAAATAAGTTAAAAGAAGAAGGAGAAGAAGAAGGAGGAGGAGGTGGACAAGGAGGAGGAGGAGTAGCAGGAGGAGGAGGAGGAGTAGAAGGAGAAGGAAGAGAAGGAGAAGGAGGAGGGGGAGGAGGAGAAGAAGAAGGCGGAGGAGCAGAAGAAGGAGAAGGAGGAGGAGGGGGAGGGGAGGGGGAGGAGGAAGGGAGGAAGAAGAAGAAGAAGAAGAAGAAGAAGAAGAAGAAGAAGAAGGAGAAGGAGGAGGAGAAGGAGGAGGAGAAGGAGAAGAAGGAGAAGGAGGAGGGGGAAGGGGAGGGAGAGAAGGAGGGGAAGAAGAAGAAGAAGAAGGAGGAGGAAGAGGAGGAGGAGAGAAAGAACAAGAAGGAGGAGGAGAAGAAGAAGAAGGAGAAGGAGAAGGAGAAGAAGGGGAGGAGGAGAAAGGAGAAGAAGGAGGAGGAAGAGAAGGAGAAGAAGGAGGAGGAGGAGAAGAAGAAGGAGGAGGAGGAGAAGAAGAAGGAGGAGGAGGGGGAGGGGGAGGAGGAGGGGAAGAAGAAGAAGAAGAAGAAGAAGAAGAAGAAGAAGAAGAAGAAAGAAAGAAGAAGAAGAAGAAGAAGAAGAAGAAGAAGAAGAAGAAGAAGAAGAAGAAGAAGAAGAAGAAAGAAGAAGAGGGAGGGGGAGGAGGAGGAGGGGGAGGGGAAGGAGGAGAAGGAGGAAGAGGAGAAGAGGAAGAAGAAGGAGGAGGAGAAGAAAGAATTTGGGGGCTGCTAGGAGGAAGTGAATTTTTTTGCATGTGAAAAGGGCCTGAATTTGGGTGGGGTCAGGCAGAGAAAAGAATGCTATGGACTGAAACGTGTGCCTTCAAAATTCCTCTGTCAAAGCCCTAATGCCTAGTGTGACTATACTTAGATATAGGACCTTTCTGGAGGTAATTAAGGTTAAATGAGGTCATAAGGTTGGACCTTAATCCAATATGACTTCTGTCCTCATAAGAGAGAGAGAAAGAGACAGACACGAAGCGCCAACACACAAGAGAAAAAAACAGGTGAGGACACAGCCATCTGCAAGCCTCCTGAAGGGCCTCAGGAGAAATCAGTGCTGTCAGCCAATTGATCTTGAATTTCTGGCTTCTGGAACTGTGAGAAAACAAATTGCAAGCTGCCCAGTCGGTGGTGTTTTGCCATGGCGGCCCTGGAGGACTAACACAGGTTGTACACGACAAGGTAAAATTTTTTTAAAGTTGAGCTCCTGGGGTGCCTGGGTGGCTCAGTCAGTTAAGCGTCTGACCTCAGCTCAGGTCGTGATCTCACAGTTCATGAGTTCGGGCCCCACGTTGGGCTCTGTGCTGACAGCTCAGAGCCTGGGGCCTGCTTCGGATTCTGTGTCTGCCTCTCTTTCTCTGTCCCTCCCTGCTTGCTCTCTCTCTCTCAAAAAATAAACACTAAACAATTAAAAAAAAAAGTTGAGCTCCTGAAAGAATTGGCTGGGTTCCAAATAAAAGTGGAACAGAGTAAAGAGAACACAAAATATTTGGGGACTTGCAAAGTTAAAAGACAACTTTTCCATGACTTTGGAAAGTAAAAGCTAAGCTCAAGAATGCCTTTAAGAGACAAATGTCCATATTTTAAAAATTGAACTGTATTTACAAACACTGAAATTCACAGATTTTAAGTACACAGGGTGGGGACTTCTGGCAATTATATGTAGCCCATCAAAAGACAAGATTTTCACATCCCTTTGCAACCTCTCTCTATCCTGGCCCCAATCAGCAACTGCTTTCTATAGATCACTATAGATTAAATGTGGCTTCCTTAGAATTTCATAGAATAAGTTCATACAGTATGTACTTCTGTTCATCTGGCTCCTTTCACCCAGGATAAGTATTTTAAAAATTCATCATGTTGCTATGGGTATCAGAAAGTCATTATGTTTTTTGCTAAATTGTATACCGTTGTGGGGATGACTACAATTTATTTGTCATTCCTACTGATGAAAATTTGGATCATATACAAGCCTCTGTGTAAATACATGTTCTTATTTCCCTTGGGTAATTATCTAGATCAGAATTGTTGGGTCTTTTTTTTTTAATGTTTATTTTTGAGAGAGAGCAAGAGAGACAGAGCGCCAGAGGGGAAGGGGCAGAGAGAGAGGGAGACACCGAATCAGAAGCAGGTTCCAGGCTCTGAGCTGTCAACACAGAGCCTGATGTGGGGCTCAAACCACGAACTGTGAGATCATGACCTGAGCCGAAGTCAGACACTCAACTGACTGACCCACCCAGGCACCCCATAGAATTGTTGGATCTTAAGACATGTATGTGTTTATCTTGATGAGAAAATGCTGAAGAATCTTCCAATATGGTTGACAGATGACAGTTCCTGTTCCTCCACATACTCATCAACGCTTGGGGGTTCTCAGTCTTCCCATTGTAGCCATTAAATTTGCATAGGGTGGGATCTCATTGTGACTTTAATTTGCATTTCTCTGATGCCTAATGATGGTGAGCGTTGTTTCCTGTGCTTATTGACCATTTGTATGTGCTCTTTTGTGAGGTGTCCGTTCAAATCTTTGGTTCGTGTTATACTGGACTATTTGTCTTTTCCTTATGAGTTGTAAGAACTTCTTTATATATAATAATATTTATATATTTAAATATATTTTTTGAAATATATATTTAATATATATATAGGGACGCCTCGGTGGCTCGGTCGATTAAGCATTGGACTTTGGCTCAGATCACCATCTCGCAGTTCATGAGTTTGAGCCCTGCATTGGGCTCTGCACTGATGATGCGGATCCTGCTTGGGATTCTCTCTTCCCCTCTCTCTTTGGCCTTTCCCCACTTGTGCTCTCTCTCTCTCAAAATAAACAAAAATAAAACAAAAATAAAATAATAATAAAACAATATATATACAAATATATATATTTAAAATATACATAAAAAACTCTTATATGTATTTTATGTATGTATTGGATATTTTCATTCAATCTGTGGTTCCTGTTTTCAGCCTCTTGATGGCGTCTTCCAAATAGTTCATGTCTGAATAATAATAAGGTACTTTAGGGGCGCCTGGATGGCTCAGTTGGTGAAGCATCCAACTTGGGCTCAGGTCATGATCTCATGGCTTGTGGGTTCAAGCCCCATGTCAAGCCCTGTGCTGACAGCTCAGAGCCCAGAGCCTGCATCGGATTCTGTGTCTCCCTCTCTCTCTGCCTCTCCCCTGCTTATGCTATCTCTCTGTCTCTCAAAAATAAATAAAACATTTTAAAAAAATTTTAATAAAGTAATTTTGGTGTTTATCAAAAAAAAAACACTTTGCTTATCCCAAGGTCATAATAGTTTGTACCTATATATTATTCCAGAATATGTATAACTTTAGCATTCATGATTATGTGAATGATGCATTTCAAGTGAACAGACTGCATTTTTCTCTACACATTTTTATTGACTATTGGGTCTGTTACTGTTGACTTGAGTTTCTTTCCAATTATGAGTCTTATTTTCCCAATGTTTTGTATCAAGTAATTCTTTGGAATACTAGATATCGGGAAGTTTATACTGTTGAGATTCTTGATTTTGCTGTCTTCCTTTAATGAGTGTGGACCATTAAGTTACTTGCTGTTGAGTGTGATCCTTTCAAGTTTTGTTTTTAAGCTCTGTGAGGGTCTACAGTAGCTCCACAACTGAGGAGTGTCCCTTCTTGGTCTCTACTGAGTGGTTATTGGGAACTCTTCACCATGGCCCTGGGTGGGTTCTGGGAATTGTTCAGTTCATGGATCCCCAGTTGCTCTTGCCTCAACTTCCAGAATTTCATCCCATGCACAAGCAGAGTGCTGTGCAGCTAAACAGCCTAAGGGAATTCATAGTCGGATTTCTGGAGCTTTTTTTTTCCATGGCATTTTCCCTCTCTGGATCTCTTTTCCACAAGTTTTAGCTACCTGGACACCTCTGCCTTCTCAAGTCATTGAGGCAACTTCAGTTCTTTTTGACATCCTCGTCCTGCCTCACGGTTCCAAATGTGCCTCCAGGTAGAAAGCTAGGTCATCCTAGGGGCATCGATTGAGCATCCACCTTCAGCTCAGAGCATGATCTCACGGACTGTGGATTCAAACCCCGCATGGGCTCTCTACTGTCAGCTCAGAGCCTGCTTCGGAAACTGTCTCCCTCTCTCTCTGCCCCTCGCCTCACTCTCTCTCAAAAATAAATAAATGTTAAAAAAAAAAAGAAAGAAAAATAAAAAGAAAGCTAGGCCATCCTAGAGCTCAGCTCATTTGTTTCCTTTTTGTTAGTGATTACAATCCTGTGCGGCTTCAACCCAGTGTCAGAAACCACTTAATTCCCAGCTTTCTAGTTGTGTAAAGGCATGTTTCTCCATCATGGTCAGAGGTAGAAATCCTGATTTGCAGCTTTTCAACGAGAAATAAATGACTCAGTGGGGCGCCTGGGTAGCTCAGTTAGTTAAGCGTCCCACTCTCGGTTTCGGCTTAGGTCATGATCTCACAGTTGGTGAGTTCAAGCCCTGCGTCAGGCTCCGTGCTGACAGTGTGGAGCCTGCTTGGGATTCTCTCTTTCTTTCTCTCTCATTCTCTCTTGGCCCCTCCCCCACTCGTGCTGCCTCTCTCTCTCTCTCTCAAAATGGATTTTAAAAAAGCTTAAAAAAATCTTTTTAATTAAAAAAAGAGAAATGACTCAAGGTAAGGTGTGTAATATGTGACTCTTGCACCAATGCCAACAGACTTGAGGGACCTTCCATTAGGCCAAACAGCAGAGAGAGGGATGTGCTTGACCAATTTTGTCCATGTAGCAGTTTGGAGAGCCTTGACCAAAAAAGAATGAATGGTGACTCTTCATTCTTTTGAATGAAGTGCGGCTTTATCTGCTTCTGGCTGACAGAGATTGCTAGAATCAAATAGATAAGATTCCATGAAACTTTTGAGAGAGTTGTACTAACAAAAGAACCAGAAGCCCATGACTATTTCAGACCTAAAATGACTCTTGGTCACCCAGATGCCCATACACAGAAAGTGATCTGATAAAAAGTAACACAACAGGGGTGCCTGGGTGGCTCTGTAGGTTTGAGCATCTGACTCTTGGTTTCAGCTCAGCTCATGATCCCAGGGTTGTGGGATCAAGCCCTATGTTGGGTTCCATGCTGAGAGTGGAGCTTGCTTAGGATTCTTTCTGTCTCTCTCTCTGCCCCTTTCCCTCTCTTGTGCACTCATTCTGTCTCTCTCTCAAGTTTAAAAAAATGAAAAGGAAGACCCTCCAAGAGGGCAGAGCTAAGAGCCATGGAGAACAGTGAGCAAAAGATTTCCTCATCACAGTATTTTCAGGGCCTAATTACAGAACAGTCCTCACTCCCAGAGTATATGGCCCTCACTTTGTCTGCCAGTGGGATTTCAGAAATAGTACATGACCTAATGACTCCTGTGCGCCTTCCATTTTTTTCCTTACCACCAATGGGATTGTTTATTGCTATCACCCTATCTTTGCTCTACCCTATATATTGGGTATGTGGCATGGAGTAGAGGGAGATCAACTGTGTTTTAATTTCAGAGATCTTTGGACCAACAGCGACCACATCTGATTCTGATAACCACAGCGCATTATGCTTTGATATAAATGAGCATTTGAGATCATCTCCCTTATCAAGGGTTGAGTATCTCACACGATGGGAAGAAGAATGTACTGGAAATTTGGTGATCAGATTTGCAGTCTATGGGAAGCCCTCCCAAGTGCTTGCCAGTATTCTGTTCTCTTTTACTTCTGGCAACCCAGATGACTGCACTTTTCCAGCCTGCTGAAATTAGGATAGCTATGTGAAATATGAGTGAAAATGACATATGTCCCTTTGGGGCAGAAGTATTTAATTCCATTTCAAGAATTTCTGGCTCTCTGCTCCTCTATTAAGCTGGACCCTAAATAACCCCAGTTGGAATGGCAGCATTAGGAGATGGTGTTGCCTCCATCGGACTATGAGGAACAGATCCTTTTGCCAACCAACTTTGGGTATCTAGCTTCAGTGACAAATTCAAATTTGTCCTTTAAAGTCACTAAGAAACAGGACACCTGGGTGGTGGCTCAGTCGCTTAAGCGTCTGTCTTTTGGTTTTGGCTCAGGTCATGATCTCGCAGTTTGTGAGTTCGAGCCTTGTATTGGGCTCTGTGCTGGCAGTGTGGACCTGCTTGGGATTTCTCTCTCCTCTCTCTCTCCCCCTCCCCAATTCATGCTGTCTCTGTCTCTCTCAAAATAAATAAATAAAATTTAAAAATTTAAAAAAAGAAAAAGAAAAAGAATAAAGTCACTAAGAAGCATTTGTTGTTCTTATTAACCCATCATAGCTTAGTTTATTCCAATACAGTCCTGTTTTAGTAAGTGATTTTGTAGAACATGAGATTATAGTAAAACCTTGGATTGTAACTTGTTCTGCAAGTGTTCTGCAGGAGGAGCAAATATTTCTAATAAATTTTAACTTGACAAACAAGCGATGTCTTACAATACAAGTAGTATATGACGCTGAATGTCACATGATCACATCTGACCAATGGTTCTTCTCTTTCTCTCTGGCTGCAGGATTGTAGGTGATCATCAGTGCAACATCACATTTCCACGAAATCCTCAAAAGGAGGCAAAAGCAAGTGTCATTGGATAGGTTCCTTGTTAAAGTTGCACGAAAAGAAAGATTTCATTGAGCCAATAGATAGCAGAGATTCCATGAATGATAATGAAAGTCATCCTACACAATAACCCTTCTCTCTCCGGTCTCCCTCACACCAGCCACAAAGTTTTTCAAAGGTAAGCACAGGTTCATTTGTTTATTGTTGTTTATATTTTGTATTTTCTTAATTATTTTGTATTATATCACAATATAGTAATCATTTTTATATGAATACTTTTGGGTTGTGGAACGAATCATCTGAGTTTCCATTATTTCTTATGGGGAAATTCGCTTTGATATACAAGTGCTTTGGATTACAAGCGTGTGTCTGGAACCAATTATGCTCACAAACTAAGGTTTGACTGTACTTAGAAACTCAAATACCAGCTCTAGAAGACCGACCTGTACTGAGTGCAAATGGTTTATCACCTGCCTCCTCGACAGACCATAGATTTCATGAGGGTCAGGATTCTCTATCTTCTTTGCTGTTCTATCTCCCCAGTACCTAGTACAGTACCTAAGATAAGATAGGTTCTTAATACTTATTTTTTAAATAAACGAGTGTGTGCCTGAGCATAACAAATTACTGCTCTTATACTCCATTTCATCATCTCAGAGCAATAACTTGATTCTGTGTCCACAGTCCTGGAAGTAATAATTAAAGATTAGGACTACTTATGTAGATCAACTCATCCATATCTTCAAAAGAGAAAGGACTTGTTACACCAGGATTTTTCATTTTTGATACTGGGCCAATCCTACAAATAAATACTAAACTTGCCATACACACACAATTTAGTTTTCCTCCTCAAAAATGAATAGACATTGAAAGAAAAGAAAATTTGTCACCCTTACTGTGAGGGACAAATACTCTTTCCTAGCAACTGTGACAAACAGGGGAGAGAATACATGGATATTTTGCAGAATATCAAATGTTAACACATACACAATGTACTCGCTGGAAAGCAGTGATTTATTTTGACATGTGGTGGGCTTACTGTGAGACCAACATATGCTAAACCAATGCAGAAAATGCTGTTAACGTATAATTTAATGAATGCTTTATCTAAAATGTAGTCTTTGCTAATTGCTTAAAGTAGTGAGATAGTAGGTATTTAATTTATACTTAGGGAAATCGCTATGACAAGGTTAAGTTTTATCAGCTTGTTGGTCAATTTGTATTTTAATAATTGAATTCAAGTGTTGGAGGTATTTCGAAGTCTATTATGCCATAGAATCATAGTAAACCAAGGACACTTGGAACCCGCATTTTATACAATAACTTACATAAACAATTTTTTTCTGTATACATTTTCTCTGATTTTCAAAGAAAACTTCTTCTACTTTCTCTTTTATGCACTCTGACAGAAGAAATAAAGAACACAACAGTTGGAAATGAAGATAAATAAAAACCCTCCTCTCACTTTTAGGTAAAAGAGTACCCATAGTCATTAAAAAACAGTAAGAAAATAAGAGAAATTCTCATAAGCATCTGAATCTAACATTTAGTACTTCCATTTCTTTAAATAACAAGTCTTTGGTTTTGCATATAATAATGAGTTCAAACTTTTGGGCTCCTACAATTAGGTCCTTACAAGAAGGTAAAAAGTTAGGGACACACGGGATTTTTCCTCATTTTCCTGAGACCTGAACGAAGGTCAACAGTAATTCAGCTACAGCTGCATTGCACCTCCCACTCTCTGCCCAGAAATGTCAACACAAAGAGGAGCTGATTTACCAACAAGAGTAGTGCAAGTTCAAAGACAGACAAATAATGGCCTTAAAAGTAGCCATCAAATAGAACTGAATACTCACCAATGATATCTTTCAAGAAGGAGGATAAATAAAGCCATTTTCATTACCTATAGCTTATCACTACAGAAACCGGTAAAAATTGCCCCAGGGCCAAAACCTGCTGATCCCAGGAGGAAAGTCAAAGTCATAGAAGAGAGAGAATGCACCGAAGTGGAAACATAAAGGTAGTGTGTCCTTGTGGGAATTACTCTACAGCGTTTCCAGGGAGATGTGCATGTTTTTCCAAATCTCAAATCACAAGAAAATGAGGTGAGACACTGAGAAAATTGAGAAAACCATAATTCTGCTGTGAGGTTTAATGTTTAATCAATACAGTGACATTACCAGTTCAAAGGAATCTACCAACATGGAAGAGAAACCAAGGAAGCAGGAAACACTAGCAGGTGTCTGGAAGGTGGAGGAGAGAAGGTCTCACTGGAAACCGCCACCATGTTGTAAGGCTGTCCTGTCTGCTGCCAAGAACAAGTCAGTCCTGCAAATAAAATCAAAGTTAAGACATTTATGTGCATAATACACTCCATACAATTCCTCTGAGTGGCCTTCTAAAAAATATCAGGTTTGGTAGCAAAGTAAGTCCTTACATTGGCAACGCTGATGTGTGATTCTGTGAAGCACTGTCCATCTTGCTAGGGAACTGGAATGTTACTTTTCCTTTGATACTACCCCATAACAGTTGCTGGTTTCTCCACTGTTTGAATCTTCATTATGAGCTACCCTTAGAGGAAACGCAGAGCAAGGTGATGTAAACGTTGAATTTTATGGTGGAATATTCTTTCATAAAATCAGAAACTGACCTAAAACCCAAATTAGTACAACAACGTGTCAATTTCAACAGCAAAACTGAACCAGGGCAAGCAGACAAATATTTTTATCACTATAAAATTATTATAAAAGGATGGGCTTCAAATGTCCATCGACAGACGAACGGATAAAGATGTGGTATAGACATACAATGGAGTATTACCCGGTGATCAAAAAGAATGAAATCCTGCCATTTGCAACAATGTGGGTGGAACTAGAGTGTATTATAGTATATACACTATAGAGTGTATTATAGAACTAGAAGTGTATTACAGAGTGTATTTTACGAAGCAAAATAAGTCAGTCAGAGAAAGACAAATATCGTATGACTTCACTCATATGTGGAATTTAAGATGCAAAACAGATGAACATAAGGGAAGGGAAGCAAAAATATATGAACACAGGGAGGGGGACAAAACATAAGAGACATTTAGATATAAAGAACAAACTGGGGGTTGCTGGAGGTGGTGTGGGTGGGGTGATGGGCTAATTGGACAAGGGGACATTAAGGAGGACACTTGTTGGGATGAGCTCTGGGTGTTACATGTAGGGGGTGAATCACTGGATTCTACTACTGAAATCATTATTGCACTACATGCTAACTAACTTTGATGTACATTTAAAAATTAAAAAAAAAAATGGGCTTGGGGCACCTGTATGGCTCAGTTGGTAGAACATGAAACTCTTGATAGTAGGGTCATGAGTTTGAGCCTTATGTTGAGCAGAAATTACTAAACTAAAATATAAAATAATAAAATAAAATCAATCAGCCCACTAAGATGTTTATCAGCTTACAAAAAAAAAAAAAAAAAAGAGGACATGGGCTTATATGAAGGATACACCCTAGCAGCCAACTTAAACAGGCTTTTGGACGCACTCATCAATCTGACTGATGTATGTTTACGTGACATGTGTGTGTTCGTGTGTGTGTGTGTGTGTGTGTGTGTGTGTGTGTGTGAGAGACAGAGAGAGAGAGAGAGAGAGAGGGGGAGTGGGAGGGAGGGAGTGCAAATATGGCAAATTTAAAAAAAAAATACCATGGTCTGTAGCTGCAGCCACAGCCAACATGACGCTGAGAAAGAATATTATACCCATAATTGCTTATATTAGAAGAAAAATAAATGGTAGACATTAAACAAAGAAAACCAGGAAAAGTCCAAATGAAGTAAAAGGAATGAAATAATAAAATAAGATCAGAAATAAATAAGATAAAATACAAACATACAATAAAAACGATCAACAAAATCCAGGCTGGTACTTTGGAAAAGCCTAGCTTAAAAAAATCTCCATCAAGATTAATCCAGGAGAAAAAAAACAGTCATAAATAAACAATATGAGTAATGCAAAGGGAAATTGAACTGATTAAGATTAAAAAGATTAAAAATAACACATGATGGGCTTCGTATCAGTATATTTGAAAACTTGGACGAACTGCACACACTCTTCAAAAAATACAAATTACCAAACAGATTCAAGAAGAAATAAAATATTATTGTTTGACACATTGAATCAATAGTTTGCATTCTTTCCCACAAGTACAGCATCAAGCCTAGACAGATTTTTAGGCAATTGCTATTAAATATTGTACTTAATAGAAGCAGTTATAATAGTAGTGGTAATAATAGTAATAATAATTACAAACTTAAACCAACCAACAGGAAAAAAATGAAAAACTACAACTCAACTCGTTTTATGAGACGAGGATAAATCTACTATGAAAACATGACAGATGCCATATAAATACAAATTCTTGGCTGTTTGGGGGGCACCTGAGTGCCTCAGTTAAGCATCTCACTTTGGCTCAGGTCATGACCTCACAGTTTGTGGGTTCAAGTCCTCGGTTGGGCTCTGTACTGTCAGGGCAGCATGTTGCTTTGAAATCTCTGTCTCCCTCTCTCTGCCCCACCCCCACTTGCACTCTCTCTCCCTCTCTCTCTCTATCAAAAATAAATAAACATTTAAAAAAATTCTTGGCTGCTTTCAATAACAAAATATATGCAAATGTTCTAAGCAAAATATTAGTAAGCCAAAGAAACAATATAAAAAAGATATTGCAATGAAGATGCACCAGCCCAGAAATGGAAAGGTATTTAGTTATCAGATAATCTCTTAGTTTATTAGTAGTAGAATAATAAATAGAAATGTATTTATATTTATATTTCTATAATTAACACAATTATATTTCTTTCTCATTAATATAAATGTCTGAAGGACGTAAAGTTTTCTTTGAGTGAAGCTTTAGTTATACTCTCCTACTTCTGGTTGAAAATTTTTTCTCATTTTTGAAAATGTGTATAAAATATTCAGTTTCCATTTTGATTTCCTCTTCGATACAGACATTTTTAGCAATGCATTCATACATTTCACATAGTTAAGATTCTGATCATTGGCTTTATGGGATTATGATGGGAGAATATAGCCTGTAAATATTTCTACATTTTAGAATTTACTACACTTTATTTGTCCAGGTACATGACTGGTTTCAGAAAAGAAAAAAACAAAAACAAAAACAGTTCTATGAGCATGAAAAAGCAAAGTTTATTTGATCATGCTGTACAAATTTGTCAAATTTGTCATCTCTACCATGTTCTTATCTCTCCCAATTGCTAAAAAACCATAGATATGTATTTATAGGTTGCATTATTTTTTTTTTTACTTGTTTTTTAACGTTTATTTTTGAGAGAGAGACAGAGACAGAGTGCAAGCAGGGGAGGGGCAGAGAGGGACAGAGGGAGACACAGAATCCAGAGCAGGCTCCAGGATCCAGGCTCCAAGCTGTCAGCACAGAGCCCGAACTCAGGAAGGCTCGAACCTTCAGGAAGCCCTGAACGCAGGGCTCGAACTCAGGAAGCAAACCGTGAGGTCATGACCTGAGCTGAAGTCAGATGCTCAACCGACTGAGCCACCCAGGCACCCCTGTTAGTTGCATTATTTAAACTCTCTCTTTAATTCATTAAATTCAGAAGGACATATATTAAGAGGCATCGTTTTGTTTTCATTTTGCTCTCTTTGTATTTTGAGGACTTTCTGCTTCATGCGCTTAGCAATTTTTATTTGGTTATTCAAGTTTGTGGTTGTTTTATCTTCTTGGTGGGTTGTAACTTTTATGACTACTTAACATCCCTTCATCTCATTAAATGCTTTTGCCTTTGAATGTTCTTTTATCACATCAGATACATTCCCAGGGTTCTGGTTTGAATTTGCCTTATATATCTTTGCTTCATCTTTCACTTTTGACATTTCTTTCTCATTTCAAATACATTTCTTACAAAAAACATAAGTACTGGGTTTTTAACCCAATCTGACAGTCTCCGTCTTTTAATAGGGGAATTCAAACAGGAGAACTCAGCACTTCCCATGTATTGCCACAAAAAACAGACATGGCTTTAGTTCCTCCATCTGATTTGACTTTTGCTATTTAATGAACATGGTGGTCTCTTCTTTTCTCCTCTCCTTATTTTTATTGAATGAGTGAACACTCTCTTCGTTCTACCTCTGTCCTCAGTAGAAGTCTTGCTTGACATTTCCCAGTGACACCTGTCTTCATGGACCAGATGAAATATTTAGAAAGAGGTACTGAGGTTTTGCTTTTCACATCCTGGGTTTTGCTGAGATAGTTTAGAACTGTAAGTACCAGGCTAACTCATTAACATTTACATTAACCTTCATCTAACAAATTAAAATTCTTTTCAGGTACATGTAACCACGAATAATGAAGGGCTCCTCGCTGATCTGTTTCCTCTCCTCTATTGTCAGATTGCCGGTTGGATTCAATGAGAGCATTTGCTTCAGAATAAGACATGAGTAGAGGGTGTCTGACTGGCTCAGTCAGAAGGGCATGCCACTCTTTTCCTTTTTAATTTATTTACTTTGAGGAGGGTGGCAGGTGCAGTGAGAGGGAGAGAAAGAATCCCAAGGAGGCTCTGCGCTGTCAGTGCAGAGCCCAACGTGGGGCTCGAACTCACGAACCGTGAGATCATGACCTGAGCCAAGATCCAGAGCCAGCCGTTTAACAGACTAAGCCATCCAGGTGCCCCGAGAGCATGCCACTCTTAATCTTGGGGCCCTAAGTTTGAGCCTTAGGTTGGGTGTAAAGATTACTTAAAAATAAATAAATAAAACCTACAAAAAATAAGACATGGGATAGAACGCTCTCTGAAAACATCTATGTTTCGAAATATCTTTGCATTAATTTTCTATTGCCACAAAGCAAATCAGCACAAATCTTACAATTTATAAATGAGATATCACATCACACCCATTAGAATGGCCATCATCAAAAAGACAAGAGATAAATGCTGATGAGGACGTGGAGAAAAGGTGACCCTTGTGCACTGTTGGTGGGAACATCAATTGGTACAGCCACTCTGGAAAACAGTATGGAGAATCACCAAAAAATTAAAAACATAAATACCATTTAATCCAGCAATTCTACTTCTGGGTATATATTCAAAGGAAATGAAAATACTAACTGGGAAAGATATCTGCACCTCCAAGTTCACTGCAGCATTGTTAACAATAGCCAAGACATGGAAACAACCTAAGCGTCCATCAATAAATGGATGGATAGAGAAAATGGACATATACACAATGGAATATTCTTCAGCCATAAAAAACGATGATGTCCTACCATTTGTGACAACATGGATGGACCTTGAAGGCATACCTCTAAGTGAAATAAGTCAGACAGAAAAAGACAAATAATTGTGTGGTCTCACTTTATATGTGTATTTTTTTTTTTCAAGAGAGAGAGAGAGAGAAGTCAGACTTGTGGTTACCAAAGGCAGATGATGGGGTAGCAGAGATTGGAGGAAGGTGGTTGAAAGGTATAGACTTCCAGTTATAAGAAAAATAAGTAGTGGGCGTGTAATGTACAACATGCTAACTACAGCTAACACTGCTGTATGATATACAGGAAACTTGTTAAGGGAATAAATCCTAAGAGTTCTCATCACAAGGAAAAAACTTTTTTTCTTTCCTTTCATTTTATTGTATTATGGTATATGAAATGACAAATGTTAGCTGAACCTACTGTGATAATCGTTTCACAATATATGTAAATGAAACCATCAGGCTGTATGCTTCATGCTTGTACAGTGACGTATGTCAATTCTTTCTCAATAACACTGGGGGAGAAAACATTACAATATAAAACGACACCCACTTAGTATCCCATAATACAATTATGGTCAGAAATTCAGGCAAACTTGGCTGGAATCTCTGCTTAAGCTTTTGCAAGGCTGAACTCAAGGTCAGGATGGGTTCTTATCTGGAAATTCTGGATACAAATCCACTTCTTTACTCATTTAGATCGGTGGCCGAATTCATTCCTTGTGGTTGTAGAACGGGGTCCTCACTTTCCTGGTGGCCATCAGCCAGGGGCCACTCAGGCTGCCTATATTCCTTAGCATATGGTCCCCCTTATCTTCAAGGCCAGCAATGGTGTGACTCTCCAACTTCATCTTCTGTTACCAGTTAGAGAAAATTCTGCATCTACAGAGCTCACCTGATTGGGTCAGACCCATGCGGATAATCTCCATAACTTAAGGTCAAGTAACTTGGGTCTTTGGTTACACGCAAAATCCCTTCACGTTGGTATCTAGATTAGTGTTTGACCAATAGGGAGGGTGGACTGTTAGGGAGCCATCTTTACAGTCTTGCCTAATGATGAATGACAAATGTCACATCAACCGGAAATTGAATTCTCGGATCACAGTTCTTCACCCTGAATGACCCACTCGATTTATTTCATTGTCTTCTACTTTCTAGTGATGCCCATAAGATATCGTAAGCTATCGGCATACTTTTTTGGTATATAAATAACACCTTTTTACCCCCTACTGGAATCTATTAAGAATTTCTCTCCATCCTTGGAATTCAGGATACTTGGCAGAATACTCCCAGAGCTATTCTCCAAACCCCTTACTGCTTCCTATAATCTGCCTCTGTGTTTTAGCTCTCTGTTGTGAGAGATTTCTTTTTTCAAAGTACTAATTCTGTGCTCTGGAGAAATCGTCTTCTTTTTAAGTTCACCTATCCAACTTTCAAAGGCAGAAAGGATGGGATCAGGCTCCCTAAGTACTTTTAATGCTCTAGTTTTGTCTCCTTGAGAGTTCCCAGGGGTTTTTTATTTGAATTCCCTTCCATTAGCTCTAGTTCCCTGGAACCATCTGTTCTGATCAGCCAGGTCCCGCTCTTCCATGTTGCACAGTCCCCTTGAACAGGTCGTAAATTCCCTTCACCTGCTCATGGTCCTGTCTCGCAACCACATTTGCACAGGTCAGGCAGTCGGGGTCTCTCCATGGAGGCAAATTTGCAGGCATAGCATTTTCCACACTTGTAAGGCCAGGTATGTAAAATGAAAACCTTTTACCTTTTTTTTTTCTTTTTTCTTTTCTTTTCTTTTTTTTTTTTTTTTTAGGTACTGAGAGGCTGTTTCCATTCTCCACACTTCACAGACAGTCGTTGTCTCTGAACTATATAGTAAAGGCAAGCAGTTTACCTATGAAGGCAGCCTGCCCCAAGCTCCCCCACGGTTTCAAGGATCTCCCTGAGGTAGCCCCTCTCATTGAAAAGCAACAGGATTTCTCTGCCTCTGACCTCACGGCACTGTCTACACTATCATCTTTGTCCCAGGTTGAACCCAGTCTGAAAGGAGAGTTCCCAGAAGAAACCGTATTAGGATCTGGCACAGGTTTGGTGTATTAGCCCTCGTGCCTGAGCCTGAAACCTTCCTTCTCTTGACTTCGTCCTGCAGATTCAGGAAAGAGACCTTGGATGGAGCTGTGGTCTTCTGGGCTCTGGGAAGAGGCAAAGATCAGCAGTAGAGGGAAAAGTTTGCCCCACCAATAATTTTGAGGTGCAAACACAAGTTTAGGACTCCCTAAGGGAAAAACAGCAGACGGATGACAGTAGATGACCCTCCGATGGCAGTCTTTGCTGCAGGCATCAAGCAGGGCAAGCTTCTCCCTAGTGTCCGATCCCTTCTTCTGCTCAGGGTAACAGCTGAGTCCCCACACCCAACCTATACTTTGGACTAGCGCCCGCACACACACACACACACACAGAGCAAATTTTTCCAGATATGGGGAATACAGTGGACCCTTGAACAACACGAGGGTTAGGGGCACACCAACCCCCGCCCTTGTGATCAAAATCTGAATATAAATTTGACTCCCCAAAAGCTTAACCACTAATAGCCTACTGTTGACCAGAAACCTTACCAACAACATACACAGTCGATTAACACATATTTTGTGTATATATTATATATTGTATTCTTACAATAAAGCAAGCAAGGGAAAAACTGTCACTAAGAAAATCATAAAGAAGAGAAAATACATTTACAGTGCTGGTCTATAAAAAATCTGCGTATCAGTGGACCCGCGCAGTTCAAACGTGTGTTGTTCAGGGGCTCCTGGGTGGTTCATTTGGTTAAGTGTCAGACTTTGGCTCAGGTCATGATCTCACAGTTCGTGAGTTCGAGCTCCGTGTTGGGCTCTGTGCTGGCAGCTCAGAGCCTGGAGCCTGCTTCAGATTTTGTGGCTCCCTCTCTCTCTGCCCCTCCCCCACACTCACTCTCTCTCTCTCTCTCTCTCTCTCTCTCTCTCTCAAAAACAAAGATTAAAAAAAAATCCTGTGTTGTTCAAGGGTCAACCGTGTATCTGTGGCAATTATCTTTTAGTGTTGCAGTTAGAGATCATGACTACTTCCTTTGCATTTTTTATATTGTCTAAAGTTTATTTCATGAGAACAAATTTCTTTTACAATAAAAAGCAATCTTTGATAAAATATTACGGTTGCTACTGACCTGATTTCTCCTGAACTGTATGGAATAATTTGAGGCTCCTGAGAGCTTTTGTTTTTTATGAGATTGCTATTCTGTGCTATGAGAGTTTTTGAGTTGATAGTTTTGATTGCAAAATCAAAAGATCAAGGTATTTGGAAACACCAAGGATCAAAGCATTTGGAAATACATAAATAGCTGCTTTGTTTTTGTTATTCAAATATTTATTGTTTGGTAAATACAGTCGTTCCAGATGCACAGGTCTTATTAGTTGGATTCAAAATACTTAGGGGCACCTGGGTGGCTCAGTCAGTTAAGCTTCTTGATTTTGGCTTAGGTCATGACCTCACAGTTCTGAGATTGAGCCCTGGGTCAGTCTACGCTGACAGAGTGGAGACTGCTTGGGATTCCTCCCTTGCTCTCTCTCTCTCTCTCTCTCTCTCAATAATAAATAAATAAATAAATATTTTTTAAAAAGCAGTCTCTGCACCCAATGTGGGGCTCAAACTCACAACCCAGAGATCAAGAGTCGCCCGCTCTACCGACTGAGCCAGCCAGGTGCCCCTCCTTTCCTCACCCCACCCCCTGGATCATTTTTGGAGTCTTATCTCACTGCTTGTACCTATTAAGAAATCTCATCCTCCCATATTGTCTCCATGAATTGTACCTCAGGGAGATGGAGACATTAAATCCCATATTGTCAGGATATATAGAAGAGATCCACAAAATCCATTCTCGCCCTTATGAAGAATTTTGTTCCCACTGAGTAGATGCGTGCCTTTCCAATGTCTGTTATGCAGTCAAACACGACATTAAGCTTATTGTGTGATCTTACAATTATGTAAGGTGAAGGTATCTGGTCCCCAGGAATGCAGCTGGGCAGTAACTTCATGATGAAAATGTGACAAGCTGATGGGGGTGACTTTTGGAATGGCAGACCTGTCTTGGATACTCATTCCTTAGAAACGTACACATCCACCTGGTGTTAAAAAGTGAATGAATAATTTATATAATAAAGAAAGAGCTACTTTAATTATTGTTCTGCAGAGAAACTCTGGGTTGTTAGACAAGCCGCCAGGCTAACATATGGCTTTTAAATTATTTCACCCATTCAGCAAGAAAAATGGTTTTACATGGGTTTTTTTTTTTCCGTCCCTGAATACAATAAAGGGTGAAAGATAGCCACAACCCAGCTCATGAATACACAATGGACAGGGACTAGAAGAGACGAGTCTGGTAGCACCTAAAAGAGTAAATCAACCATAACCTAGCCCCTGCCTAATTTTCTGCTCAGTAGGGTGCCATTGCTGTGAACTGAAGGGAACATATGAAGACTCTTACTCTTTTGGAAGGCTTTATGCCTTTATGCCCTGGTGACCTCCAGGGGGGCTGCCAATGGGGTTCTCACCAGGTGTCACCTGGGGAGGGTAGACACCTTGGCTGCAGTGTTCTGCTTCTTTCTTGAATTCTTTGGCTCTCTCTAAAAAAATTGTGTTTTTATTATTCTTTAGCAGTGCAGCTGATGTCCATTTTCCATAGGGACTGCTTACACAGATTCCATGCTATTCATGGAATAATGAATATGCTTCTTAGTCTCTTATGCTTTATCCCTGTTATTAATGTATTAGGACTGAGAATTAACCTATTGTACACTTGTTTGATTTCTAGGTTTCAAATTTTTAATAGCTTTTTTTTTTAATGCGTATTTATTTATTTTTGAGAGAGAGACAGGGAGCGCAAGTGGGGGAGGGACAGAGAGAGACACGCAGAATCCAAAGCAGGCTCCAGGCTCCGAGCTGTCAGCACAGAGCCCAACACAAGGCTCGAACTCACAAACCATGAGATCATGGCCTGAGCCAAAGTTGGACACTTAACTGATTGAGCCACCTAGGCACCCCTCTAGGTTTCAAATTTATACCATTTGATTCCCCAATCACATTGTGATGATTGAGAATCAAGGCATTCTCTCGGTACAGTAGTCCCCCCTTATCCACGGTTTCAGTGACCCAAGATCAGTGGCAGTTCAGAAGCAGACATATTGTCAGATCAGTGGCAGCCTAACACTAGGTTACAAAACCTGCGTCATTCACCTCACGTCATCTCATCGGATAGGCATTTTATCATCCCACATCAAGAAAGGTAATACAGTACCCAATATATTTTGAGAGAGAAAGAGCACATCTACATAACTTTCTATAGTATATTATTATAATAATTCTATTTTATTATTTATTATTGTTAATCTTTTACCATGCATAATTTATAAATGAAAGCTTATCGTAGGTATGTACGTATAGGAGAAAACATGGTATATACACCGGGTTCTGCACTAACCATGATTTCAGGCATCCACTGGGTGTCCTGGAATATATCTTCCACAAATAAGGGGGGGGGGGGGACTATGGTACTTCCTTCACTGTGTATATCACACTGCCTGACAGTCCGTGTCTTTATTTAATAGCTGAGTGGAAAGTTGGATGATGGATGGATGAATGGATGGATGGATGGATGGATGGATGAATCTGCAGATGTCTCTGCACCTGATTTGGCGAATGAGTGGGTAAAGAACAAAATATTGATGTATCAGGTTATATTCCTTTTTGTTTTTATTTTATGTGTAGTAGTAAACTAGCTAATTTCCCAGTGAATTAAGTGTTTTTTAAATATTTTATTTATTTTTGAGAGAGAGAAAGATAGAGCGTTCACACACATGTGCATACATGAGAGCTGGGGTGGGAGAGGGACAGAGGGAGAGAGAGAGAGAGAGAGAGAGAGAGAGAGAGAGAGAGAGAGAGAGAATGAATCCCAAGCAGGCTCCACAACCAGCACAGAGCCCAATGCCAGGCTTGATCTCACAACTGTGAGATCATGACCTGAGCCAAAACCAAGAGTCCGATGCTCAAATGACTGAGCCACCCAGGCACTGTGGGTGTAGAAGTTGCTTAAAAAATAAAAAATAAAAATAAAATTATCTGGGCACTAGAGGTCCCACCACTGAGCTTTTCGCCATCCATCACCCTCCTCATTGCTCACCTCCCACCTCACTTGACTAGGTTCTATGCCATTGCTCCAATCACTTCTTGGTCCATATCCTCAGTCCTCTTGTCTCTCTCTTTCTCTCTCTCTCCCTGTCACACTCAACTCACTAAACTCCGCCAAGCTGAGTCCCACTCTCCATCAACACTCGTTATTGTCGGTCTTTTATACCTTAACTATTATTATTTAAGGGTAGTGGTATTTCATTGTGATTTTAATTTGCACTTCTCTGATAAATAATGATATTTATGTGTAGAGCCACTTAGATATCATTTTATGTTAAGTGCCAATCCAGGTATGCTGTCCATTTTTTTCATTGGGCCATTGGTCTTTTTCATATCAATTTGCAATTCTTCATATATCCTGGATATGTATCCTTTGATGTTTATGTCTTTTTTAAATGTCTTCTCCCAGGCCAGACCATATCTTTTTGCTTTCCAGTTGGTGATTTTTGATGAACAGATATTCTTATTTTTAATAATGTCCAAGAGATCTTTTTTTTTCTGTTACTATTAGTGCTTTTTATGTCCTATTTAAGAAGCCTTTGCCAACGAGCTTACACGTATGAATTCACGGAGAAGATAGAAGCAGCCCCCAAATAGCTGTTATACCCTGCATAACAACAAATCCATCAACTACCTGCTCTTCCTCTCATACACTCTGCCCTCACTCCTACTCCAATAGATGAATTTTCCCTGCTCCTAAGATCAGACCTGCTCCTGTGTTTCATCCCCTCTCAACCATTTAAGACCTTCTGTCTTGCAAATATCTTCTACCTCTTCTGCCTCAAGTTTTCTCTCTCTACTAGATTATTCCCATCAGCATGCACATATCCTTTAATATCACCCATTGCCCATCAGGGTACCAGCAGGAAATTGATAGTACTGAATTAGGACAATTTGAGGAGGGTTCTTAGAGAGACCATTGACGAAGGCAAGGGTAGGGTGTAGAGAAACATGGAAGATATGGAGCACTGTGCAGTTCTTTTTTTTTATATGAAATTAATTGTCAAATTGGTTTCCATACAATACCCAGTGCTCATCCCAAAAGGTGCCCACCAAACTCCACACCCGAAAAACAAATAATCCAGTGAAGAAATGGGCAGAAAACATGAATAGACACTTCTCTAAAGAAGACATCCAGATGGACAACAGGCACATGAAAAGATGCTCAACATCGTTCCTCATCAGGAAGCACCGTGCAGTTCTTAACAGTGACATCATTACCAAGACTAGGTCTCTAGTGAAGGAAGAGCCAATGGGCACTCAGAAAGAGTCAGTCATGCAAAACGACTATCGAGAGACGACATAAAGGGAACCAGCTAGCCAGAGGTTTCCTCCTGCAGGAACAGAGCTAGGGGGACAAATATCACAAATTTCCTTTCTTCTGTCTCAGACTAGGGGTCCCCACTGGCCAAATGCAATTAGAAGCCAGAGGTTAAGATGGCTTGTTATATAATCCATGTAGGTCAGCTTCCTGTGGTGTAGAGAAGGGAGGAGAAGGATAGAGATAGCTTTAAAATGTCAAATGGTGGGTGGACAGCAGAATCCATCCCTTCACCCCCTCCAAGTTCATTCTTATTTTTCAATTGGGTGGAAAGTGTATGTCCCCAATACAAGGGACACACATTTCCTTCAGCTCCCATATTAGCACAAAATTATGTCAATGTGCTCTTCCTTCCACATGAAATCTAAAATGCTAGTATCATCACTGTTCTTTATAGAAGATAAGAGAATGGGGGTAGGGAAAAATAATTAAGTGATTACGGCCCCTTCCTCTGCAGCTGTTGCCAATACCTAAGCTGGTAATATCCCTACCCTTTTTCTATCACTCATTTCATGTTTCCCTCAAGTTCCATTAGCATCTTGGCCGGATGCAGTTAGTTTTTTATATAGAGACATGACTAAAAATTTTTTTTCCTGTAAAATCGGTATACTTAATACTCATATCAATGCGTTGCTGAAGTTTTCCATTGACCGATACTACTGGGCAAGGAAGAGGCACTTCAGTCAAACTTTTCTGCCCCTAATCTGTAGCAGAAATACAATTTCTCTTGGAAATTAAGAAGAACTTATCCCAGGGGTCCCTGGTTGGCTCAGTCAATTCAGCATCTGACTCTTGATCTCAGCTCAGGTCTTGATCTCAGGGTCCTGAGTTCAGGCCCTGTGTTGGGCTCCACACTGGGTGTGAAGCCTACTTAAGAAATCACTCACCCCAGTCTGTATAGTGACCCATTTCTTTGCCTGTCAGTTCATTAGCATGCAAAGCCCAAAATGGCCATGGATTGGTCTCATTTTTCAGTTCATCAGAGCTATGACTATTTTCCTTGGGTACTAGAACCTCCAAACTCATCAGCCATGGGGACTGGAAGAAAAGAAAAAAGAACCCAAAAAAACAAAAAGCAATACAAGTGAGTTATTAGGGACAATAGCAAGAGGCAACTCCCACTTCCTCCCTTGCCTTGATGCATTCTGACTATGGGGACAGCACCATATACAGGCTGTTAGTTTAAGGCAAGAATCTCACCCTTCAGGATGGCACCCAATCCTTGGGGAAACTCCACTCCAGCTGGCACCATGACTGAGTCTTTACTGGGCACCCCTTGATTCTATTGTGCCAGCCACCATAGGGTGTCAGGGTAAGACCATTTCAGGAGGATGAGTCTCACTTTCTTTGCCATAAAATGTGCTGCCTGGCCAGACATGATACTGTATGGGATGCATTGGCAATGAATAAAGCAGGTATTCTGCTAGTCCACAAATGGTAGTGCTATCAGAATCCTTGCAAGCAGAGAAGGCAAATCCGTTGTGAAGGATGTATCTTCCCTATAAGGACAAAGTGATACACTCTGCATAATGGGAGTGGTGAATTAGAATTAATCTACCATGAGGTAGCCAGCCCAACCAGGTAAATGGTACCAGATGGGGCCTCAGCATCAGCATCAGGTTTTAGAAGGTTGGGCATTCAACACAGCAGTAGCCAGATTAGCCTAGGTAAGAAAAGCCTATGAATAGCCTCTCTCCCGACTGCTATGGCCACATGGTAACATGGATCCATTAAATTGGCTCCAAGGTAGTTGGAAAAAGAAGTTGACATCTAGAGAATGAGTCATACTGTCCACCTGATTTCTGAGGGTCTCCTTCACAGTGGTTGTCCTATGGAACACATTTACTTAAGACATGTATCTTATACCCCATGCCATTCTGAGACGAATATCCACATCTCTTGTTCCCAGAAGTCTTTCTCCACCATTTTCCAATATGTTCCTAACCCCTGAGTGGCAGGTCAATGTGCTAACGCCTGTCCATCAGCCAATGTAGATGTGTACCTTACACCATCTCTCCCTTAACGTCAAGTGGACAACAGATGCACCATCTTAAGTTCTGTCCATAGGGAGGATTTCCCTTCACCAGGGCCCTCCCCACCCCCAGGACACCCAGTGAGAGTGCAGTATAGAAGCTGGTTTTCCTTAGCATATGGGGCAGATACATCTGTAACCAGGACCACGTTTTTCCCTCTTAACCAGCCAGTGGGAACCAGTTATGAAGTCATAGGTGTGGGTTGAGGGAGAGGCAGTGAAGCAGGAGAAGCAGGTACCATGGGGATCTGAGCCACCTGATCTTGCAGTTTACTTTTGCCTTTTGGACCTGCTCAGACCCTGTCCCCATGTTCTGTTTCTATTTTATAGAGTGTGACTGTGCGTGTCCAATGTTATGGCTCAGTGGATTAGGTAACACAGTTCATGATTGGCACCTGAGGTCACATACTCAACTTCGTGACTCATAGCCATTCATTCAACTCCACCAGGATCCGGTAGCCAGCCAGGGGCTGGGTTTTCTTTAAGTACCTAATAGTTATTGGTTGGTAAAGGACAACAGAACTTACTCTAAAACGTTCTCTTGTCCTACTATGGTTTGTATGGTACGTATTTTTAAAACTCATTTTATTTGTTTATGCTTAAATATTTCAAAGTCAGTTAATGCCATCTTGATATCACACCCTGAGTATCTTAGTCTGCATCTCTAAAATTGGAAACATTTCCTACTTAGCCAAATGAACATCATTTGTCCTTAACAAAATTAGAATTCCTTAATATCATTTCATACTCTGTCCATATTAAAATTTCCTTAGTTGTGCAAGAAATGTTCCTTTCATTTAACCTAGGATACTTGAAGGGGCACCTAGGTGGCTCAGTCGGTTAAGCATCTGACTTCAGCTAAGGTCATGATCTCACATTCATGAGTTCAACCCTTACATCAGGCTCTGTGCTGACAGCTCAGAGCCTGGAGCCTGCTTCAGATTCTGTGTCTCCCTCTCTCTCTGTCCCTCCTCTGCTCATACTCTGTCTGTCCCTCTCTGTCAAAGATAAATAAATATTAAAAAAAATTTTTTTTTAACCTATGGCACTTGCAACTTTCTCTTGGCTTGACACTTTTTAAATGACAATTTTGGGGAAAAAAGGTGTAAAATCAGGGAAAATTCAATTAGACTGCCTAAAATGGCATACATAAGTAGCCAAACTTCAAAGAAAAGCAAGTCAATGTGGGACACAGTGGTTAACTGCAGGGAGAGGGCCACAGTTGGAATCAGTTAGGTGCAAACAGGGAGACTTGGAAAGCTGGCAATGTACTATTTCTTGACCAGAGTGATGGTTGCTTAAGAATTTCCTTTCTGAGACAGATAAAGAAACTGATCCCATTCACAATTGTACCAAGAAGCATAAAATACCTAGGAATAAATCTAACCAAAGATGTACAAGATCTGTATGCTGAAAACTATAGAAAGCTTATGAAGGAAATTGAAGAAGATATAAAGAAATGGAAAAACTTTCCGTGCTCATGGATTGGAAGAATAAATATTGTCAAAATGTCAATACAACCCAAAGCTATCTACAAATTCAATGCAATCCCAATCAAAATTGCACCAGCATTCTTCTCGAAGCTAGAACAAGCAATCCTAAAATTCATATGGAACCACAAAAGGCCCCGAATAGCCAAAGTAATTTTGAAGAAGAAGACCAAAGCAGGAGGCATCACAGTCCCAGACTTTAGCCTCTACTACAAAGCTGTAATCATCAAGACAGCATGGTATTGGCACAAAAACAGACACATAGACCAATGGAATAGAATAGAAACCCCAGAACTAGACCCACAAAAGTATGGCCAACTCATCTTTGACAAAGCAGGAAAGAACATCCAATGGAAAAAAGACAGTCTCTTTAACAAATAGTGCTGGGAGAACTGGACAGCAACATGCAGAAGATTGAAACTAGACCACTTTCTCACACCATTCACAAAAATAAACTCAAAATGGATAAACGACCTGAATGTGAGACAGGAAACCATCAAAACCCTAGAGGAGAAAGCAGGAAAAGATCTCTCTGATCTCAGCTGTAGCAATTTCTTACTTGACACATCCCCAAAGGCAAGGGAATTAAAAGCAAAAATGAACTACTGGGACCTTATGAAGATAAAAAGCTTCTGCACAGCAAAGGAAACAACCAACAAAACTAAAAGGCAACCAATGGAATGGGAAAAGATATTTGCAAATGACATATCGGACAAAGGGCTAGTATCCAAAATCTATAAAGAGCTCACCAATCTCCACACCCGAAAAACAAATAACCCAGTGAAGAAATGGGTAGAAAACATGAATAGACACTTCTCTAAAGAAGACATCCGGATGGCCAACAGGCACATGAAAAGATGCTCAACGTCGCTCCTCATCAGGGAAATACAAATCAAAACCACACTCAGATATCACCTCACGCCAGTCAGAGTGGCCAAAATGAACCAATCAGGAGACTATAGATGCTGGAGAGGATGTGGAGAAACGGGAACCCTCTTGTACTGTTGGTGGGAATGCAAACTGGTGCAGCCTCTCTGGAAAACAGTGTGGAGGTTCCTCAAAAAATTAAAAATAGACCTACCCTATGACCCAGCAGTAGCACTGCTAGGAATTTGCCCAAGGGATACAGGAGTACTGATGCATAGGGGCACTTGTACCCCAATGTTTATAGCAGCACTCTCAACAATAGCCAAATTGTGGAAAGAGGTTAAATGTCCATCAATTGATGAATGGATAAAGAAATTGTGGCTTATATACACAATGGAGTACTACGTGGCAATGAGAAAGAATGAAATATGGCCCTTTGTAGCAACGTGGATGGAACTGGAGAGTGTGATGCTAAGTGAAATAAGCCATACAGAGAAAGACAGATACCATATGTTTTCACACTTATGTGGATCCTGAGAAACTTAACAGAAACCCATGGGGGAGGGGAAGGAAAAAAAAAGAGGTTAGAGTGGGAGAGAGCCAAAGCATAAGAGACTCTTAAAAACTGAGAACAGGGGCGCCTGGGTGGCTCAGTCGGTTAAGCGTCCGACTTCAGCTCAGGTCACGATCTCGCGGTCCGCGAGTTCGAGCCCCGTGTCGGGCTCTGGGCTGATGGCTCAGAGCCTGGAGCTTGCTTCTGATTCTGTGTCTCCCTCTCTCTCTGCCCCTCCCCTGTTAATGCTGTGTCTCTCTCTGTCTCAAAAATAAATAAACGTTAAAAAAAAAATTTTTTTAATAAAAATAAAAAAAATAATAATAAAAACTGAGAACAAACTGAGGGTTGATGGGGGGGTGGGAGGGAGGGAAGGGTAGGTGATGGGCATTGAAGAGGGCATCTTTTGGGATGAGCACTGGGTGTTGTATGGAAACCAATTTGACAATAAATTTCATATATTAAAAAAAAATTTCCTTTCTGATTATCCATTAAATTATCACTATATGCCTATGCATTTGAAAAATAGTGTGATATAACATAAGAATAATTTTAATATATTAATATATAATACTATTAATAATAATAATATGTTAAAATATTTTGGAAAGTAAATTAATATGCAATTGTCAAGCATTATTATAAAAAATAAAAAGTGAAGAGTAATCATAGCATTTTGATTGATAGTGGCCAAATCTAAATAAAGGCAGCTTTTGTAATGTGTACCGTTTAAGTTCAACCTATCAAAAAAAATCACTGAGGATTTATTTTCTAGGAGAGCGTTGCAATCATGACATTTTTACATGAGGCCATTGGCTTCTATCATAATTTATGACCATCAATTTTAAATCCTGTTCTGTCTGGTATTCTGAATAATTCCCATGCATTATAATATTACGAGCACAGTTTGTTTTGACAAACGTTCTAACAAAAGCTATTTGAAAATTTTACAAGAGGACTCAGGAAGGAAGTTTTACTGTTGTAAGAGATTACATTTAAAAACTAAAAACGTCCTTTTATTGTCAAAGAGCAATGCAAGTATTAAACTCTTGGCAAAGAGAACATACTCTAGGCGCTTCTACGGCAGACAGCTACAGAGTGGCTTAGCGAGATCATTTCAGGATATCCATTTCCCCAAGTCTTCAGACTCACCTCCTAGGTATTCTGGGGAAAATTTCTTTTCTCAGCTTTTAAAAGTCCACGCCATCGATGGGTTTATGCTTAGAGGTGCCAACCCGGCCGATGCAAACTATCCCTTCCAAGTGCTTGAACCAGCACATCAAATCCTAACGCCTTGGTGGTCCACCCATAGCAATGGGTATTTGGCCCATTTGATCCTTGTAAGTCATCCCCCCTCTCAAACACCCTTAGATTCCCCTCCTGCATTCTCCCGAGGCTCCTCCTTTTGATAGAGATTGCTGAGTCTTACTCAGGTTTGGGCTATAGGCTATCTCCACTCTGAGCAGCTCTTCCATTTAAGCTTCCTGGCTATGCTGATTTCTAAATCTTGTAACTGCCTTGGAGGTGGTAGGGATGGGTGCTGAAAGGAACTGGCATCGGTTTGGGAGACAGGTGCCTCAAATGCGGTCATTGAAAGGCTTTTACGGGGGCACCTGGGTGGCTCAGTCTGTTAAGCATCCCACTCCGGCTCAGGTCATGATCTTGCGGTTCATGAGTTCGAACCCCACATCGTGCTCTGTGTTGACAGCCCAGAACCTGGAGCCTGCTTCAGATTCTCTGTCTTCCTCTCTCTCGCTGCCCCTACCCCACTCATGTGCTGTCTCTCTCAAAAATAAATACACATTTAAAAAATAAAAAAATTAAAAAAAAGAAAGGCGTTTATGGAAGTTCCTCCGCAGAGAAAGGGAATTTAGGGGAGGTTCAAGACATTTTGGTCTTGCCCAGATCAGCCCAAATGCCTAGATCCCATTTTTTAGGGTCCCACTTTTTCCCCTCCACTGCCCTGACTTTAGTGTAAGAGACAGTGAGGTCAACTCTGCGACCCTTATAATCTGCCCTGGGATCAGCCCGTAGTCACAGCTACCCTGAAACATTAGGAGTCAAAGCATTCCTTCAAAGCTTTCATAGAGGCCTTCAGGTTTCCCATGTGTGTTCTTTACTGAATGCTCATGGCCTTTTGTTTTCCCTATGTACACTGTCTAGGACCATATGAAGACTGAAGATTCCCATCTTTATCATCACCTTGTTGCTATAGTGACAAAACTTCACATTCCTGCTTTAGTCTATCCTACCAGCGATAACCTGAGTAACAAGGATTCCACCACGTGCTGTGGATTAATTACCCTGTTCCTCACTCGTCCCACCACCTTCAAAGAGATTCTATTCCTTGTTTCCCTGACTGACTTATTTCACTTAGCAGGATCTTGAGAAACTTAACAGAAGACCATGGGGAGGGAGGGAGGGGAAAAAAAGTTACAGAGAGGGAGGGAGGCAAACCATAAGGGACTCTTGGATACTGAGAACAAACTGAGGGTTGATGGGGGGTGGGAGGGAGGGGAAAGTGGGTGATGGGCATGGAGGAGGGTACTTGTTGAGATGAGCACTGGGTGTTGTATGGAAACCAATTTGTCAGTAAAATTATATTCAAAAAAAGAGAGATTCTACTTCTTCAAAATAAAAAGCAACGTCATCTAAGAATACCACCTTGAGGATCTATTCCTTGAAGCCACTTCATTTAACTTACTTTGACTTTCTGTAGAATTGTTGTTTTAAGCCACTAAGTTTGTGGCAATCTGTTACAGCATCAATAGAAAACTAATACATCAACTAACAATTATTATCTCAGGACACCCATCCCCCTTCATTTCGTTGAATGGCTGGAGTATAGTTACCTAACAGGGCACTTTAAATGTCTTTTATTTTTGGTTTTATTTGGTGGAGGATATGGCTCTTGGCAAATTCTAAAAGGGACTAAAAAGTATTTGTTGTCATCCAGCTGTTTGAACGTTTTATTGAGCACTTATACATATTTTATACATATATATTTGTGTCTCTCAAAAAAATAAATAATAAATACTAATAATATGCACACACATTTTAATTATAACCCTGGAAGTCATTACCCTGAAAAATTACTACTATTACTCTTTATTTTTAAACGATACAAACTAGGGGCCCCTGGGTGGCTCAGTCAGTTAAGCATTGGACTCTTGATTTCAGCTCAGGCTATCATCTCATGGTTGTGAGATCGAACCCCACATTGGGCTCTGTGCTAAGTGTGGAGCCTGCTTAAGATTCTCTCTCCCTCTGCCCCTCCCTCCCAGCTAACACTTGCCCTCTCTTAAAAATAAATAAATAAAACTATACAAACTAAGTCTTAGAGTAGTTAAGATACTTGCTTAAGGTCATAGAGTTAAGATGCACCAGAACTAGAGGATAAATCCCAGAACTGTAGGAATCCAAAGTCCTTGCTCATTTCATGACACAATGTGGCTTCCACAGACCCAGTGACACTTTACTCCAAGTCCCTTAGCTAGAATATGCTGATCCTTCTTTTAGTAGAGCAACCAAGAGACGTGTACATAATATGAAAAAGTCATGCCTCCTGAATAGGATCTGGAAGGAGAGGGTGTCAGTGGGCACAGTTCCCCATTTTATCCTGGCCCTTTGTTTTAATTTACTCACTTCAGCTTGCCCCGGTAAAGAGAAACTTTCAAGGAACCAGAGAGCTGCAGGAAGCTGAGAGTTGAATCTGTCAGTCATAGCCTTGGATCATATTAAACCAGGTTGGATTCAATACGGAGGCTTCCAGCCCTGCTTAATGAATTACAGGTCAGAGAAGGGATATAAAAAACTGCAATGTGATTAACCCATTGACAGAGGAGCTCAAATATCACTTTCTATCTATTGACCAAGAAACTAGAAACATACATTCCAGAAACATTGGCGTACCTGTTTATCAAAAGCATATTCCCACCTATGAGCTCAGATGGACTTGGTATTAACATGAACAACTATGAAAATCTATTTTATTAACTTCCAACTCTACTCACTCCACCCCAGCCCCCAAACCTATAGGCTTAAAACGTAAAAGACTGGACAGGGGCGCCTGGGTGGCTCAGTCAGTTAATCATCTGACTTCAGCTCAGGTCATGGTCACATGGTTCATGAGTTTGAGCCCTGCATCAGGCTCTGCACTGACAGTGCTGAGTCTGCTTCAGAACCTCTATCTCCCACTCTCTCCGCCCCTGCCCCCCCCAAAATAAAGAAATATTTTTTTTAAAAAGCTAATAGAATGTAGCACCCCACGCTACAGGATCTTGTCATTGAGATTCTGGGACAGTGTGTTTTCTTATCAAAATACATTCATTTCTCAATAGCATGCTCTATATTTTTCTTTGGTAATTGGTCTTACACGGGTAAGAAAATTGCGTTCACAATCATTTTTTACCCCTTTGAAATTATACAGCTCTGCTGCTGTAAATAACCAGCATTCCATTTCTATCAGCAGGAGTCTAAGATGATTGACTCTGAATGGTCACCTGCATAGAGGATTGTCAGAGTGATGTCTCCAAGATGAGAAACGTGAGGGGCAACCCAGCTCGCACAGGTGAATGGGCCACAAAGGCCCACATCCATCATATCAGTGCACCATAGCCATTTCGTCTTCATGCCATTGACCCAAACAGCAGGACCCAAATCGCCGAAGCCAAGTTGCTAAATTGATGTCAAACAAGAAAGCTGATTAAGATGCAACCACCCGCAATTAGAGCTAGAATCTGTGAATCAGGATTGGGACAAAGAATAAGTGGCCCTTTGTCAGCGCAAACATTTTTTTTTCAATAGCAAAAAGCGCAAGAGTGACACTTGGTGGCCAGTACAAGGCATCACAAAGGACTGAGCCATAGGGAATATTTTCCTCACTGACCTCGCTCTGGGGAGTTTTGCCAATAGGAGAGAACTATGCTGTTCTTGGAAGAAAAAGACCTGTGTTTGCAAGAATGGTATTACTCTTGCTCTGTTGAGTAGCTAAGCATGAGAAGGGATACCGCACGGCAGCTGTTTTCAATGAATACAAGTTAATGTGTCCAAAGAAGGACATTTCAGGGGCGGCTGGGTGGCTCAGTCGGTTAAGCGCCCAGACTCTTGATTTTGGTTCGGGTCATGATCTCATGGTTCATGAATTCGAGCCCCACATCAGGCTCTGCACTGGCAGTGTGGAGCCTGCTTGGGATTCTCTCTCTTTCTCTCTCTCTCCCTCCCTCTCTCTCTCTGCCTCTCTCTCTGCCCCTCCCCTACTTGCTCTCTCTCTCTCCCAAAAAAATAAAATAAAACCTTAAAAAAAAAGAACAAAAAACAAACAAACAAATAAAAACAAAGGACATTTCAGGGAAGAAGAAATAGTCTTTAGAGTACTAATTCAGATAGCCATTAAGAGTCTTGGTAAAAATTCTCTTCTGTGATAAATAACAATTTTAAAAAAGCCATTTTCAGCCACTGCACAGAACTTGGTCGCTGATTCCTGCAGCCTGAAGTTACTCTTCCAGGGCAAGTGCCTCCAACCCTTAATTCAGATCAAAGCCCCTTCTTATTAAGACTTCTGAGCAGGGGTGCATGACTGGCTCAGTCAGTAGAACATGAGACCCTTGAGTTTGTGAGTTTGAGCCCCACGTTGGGTGTAGAGAGGACTTAAATTTTAAAAACAACAACAACCAGGTGCCTGGGTGGCTCAGTTGGTTAAGTGGCTGACTTCAGCTCAGGTCATGATCTCACGGTCCATGAGTTCGAGCCCCGCGTCAGGCTCTGTGCTGACAGCTCAGAACCTGGAGCCTGTTTCAGATTCTGTGTCTCCCTCTCTCTGACCCTCCCCTGTTCATGCTCTGTCTCTCCCTGTCTCAAAAATAAATAAAACATTAAAAAGAATTTTTTTAATAAATAATAAATAAAAATAAAAACAACAACAACAAAAAAAGACTTCTGAGCATAACCAAGTTAGTGTTCAGTCACTTTAACTACCTTCTTGTCTTTATCAAATCCCAGACCAAACAAAGAGCCTATTTCAAAGTATGTATCGAATAAATACATGTGTAAGTGAATGAAAAAGGTGCAAGCAAATGGAAACCAGAGTAGTTTATGAAATGCTTAGCTGCTGGAGGAGTTAACCTTCCTTCCCCTTCCCCACCACCTTTTATTACAGCTCTATTTCCAGTCTATAATAAAAAGGCATACCCTCAACCAGCCCAGAATATTTGGTGTGCCTTCTCTGAGGCACATCTCCAGGGCACCAAATCTAGGACTCAACATCAGTAACTTCAATCAGGATACTCCATTCACTTCATTAAACATATTTTCAATAAAATATGGTGCTTAATAATTATCAGTACGCTTTATTAGTACTGTTTTGATCGTGTGTTAATAATAATTGTAATAACTCACTCAAAAAATGTTAATTCTTGGGGGTGCCTGGGTGGCTCAGTTGGTTGAGTGTCCGACTTCAGCTCAGGTCATGATCTCTTGGTTTGTGAGTTCGAGCCCCACAATGGGCTCTCTGCTGACATGACAGCTCAGAGCCTGGATCCTGCTTTGGATTCTGTGTCTCCCTCTCTCTCTGCCTCTCCTCTGCTCAAGCTGTCTCTCTCTCTCTCTCTCAAAAATAAATAAACATTAAACATTTTTTCTTAATAATTTTTTTTAATTCTTAGAACCTATGGTAAGAGCAAATCTTTTGAAAATTACACATGCACACACACAGTTACAGAAATGTATAAGAGGATGACCAACATCAATGAAAGACTTTCAGAAATATAGTATATTAAAATAAAATTCTGTGTGGAAGTTAAAATGGAAATGCAATTTCAAGCAGAAACATGGGTAATACAAAATGACTAATTGTTAGAGAGTTTTTCATGTATATTTTAAAGGATGTTGGGGGCTATCAAATGTCTGTTGTGTTTATATTCTACTGGATACATGAAAAGAACCATGCTTTAATTTTAAACGTCAATATTTGCAACATCAGAAATCACACTTTTAACATTTACATAAACTTATGATAAAAAAAATTGTATGCCAATCTAAAACTGGATGAATTTTTTTCAGAATTCTTTTAGGGGTTTGTGAACCTAAAAGTTTGAAGGCCATTGAATTGGAGTATTTCTAAATCTTGCCTTTCTCTTTTCCTATCTGCCAGCTTTAAGGCTTTATAAGATAGCACAAGTGTTATGTGGGCCCTTTGGGTTTTTGGTTTTGTTTTGAGAACACATGACCTCTGTGGGGATCTGGATAGAGCAGAAGTCTGACAACTGGGAAGCTTCCAATTATCCAGCCAGAGAACTCTGGGTCCATTACTCCAACCAGTTCTTCACTCAACTATACCAGTCTAAGAATACAATGGAAAATCACAAGCTCACACACAAAAAGGAGTAATAATTCTTTTTTTTTAATTTTTTTATGTTTATTTATTTTTGACAGAGAGAGAGGCAGAGAGAGAGATAGAGCATGAGCGGGGGAGGGGCAGAGAGAGAGGGAGACACAGAATCTGAAACAGGCTCCAGGCTCTGAGCTGTCAGCACAGAGCCCGACGCGGGGCTCGAACTCACAGACCATGAGATCATGACCTGAGCTGAAGTTGGATGCTCAACCGACTGAGCCACCCAGGTGCCCCATAATTCTTTAAAACTCTATTTCAGGTTCTAAGCACCAGCCTCCCAATCCTTCAAATTCCAATTCCAGCACCAGAATGACAAGTCTGGCTCTTCTTTAGTCTTTACTATAAAGAGGGAAATATGTTATAGCTAGAAAGAACCAGAATAACCAAATTTCAAAGCATTTTTACAAAGTGATCCATCTTTCATTTCACAAAAGCTTTAGAGAAAGGTGACCAATAATTGGCTTTCAACACAAAGTGGTCCTAAAAATTTGTCCGTTTTGTTCATCTTCACCTTCATTAGAATCTAGGGAGAGGAAGGGGCACCTGGGTGGCTCAGTCGGTTAAGCAGTCAGACTTCTGCTCAGGTCATGATCTTGCAGTTCATGGGTTTGAGCCCCACGTCAGACTCTGTGCTGACAGTTTAGAGCCTGGAGCCTGCTTCAGATTCTGTGTCTCCCTCTTTCTCTGCCCCTCCCACACTCATGCTCTTTCTCTCTCTCTTAAAAATAAATAAACATTTTAAAAAAAAAGAATCTGGGGAGAGGCAGTCTTTGGGGTACCAGATCTATGGGGCCCATACAGAGAAACACACTTTCCTTAGGATCAGTGTCCAATGGCTGTCTGCTGGGTTGCCTGTGTGTGGAGGTAGAAATTCACCACTGGAAATTAAATCAAGTGTTTTAGACTTATGGCATTTGCCAGCCAGCTTTGAGGAAGTGTTCTAGCCCTGCCTTCAAACTCCCTGGGAGAGACAGCAAGGGATGGGAAAGGGAGGGCTAAGACGGTGGACAGAAAGGAAAAGTCCCCAGTTTTCTCCAGGCCTTGGATAGCTTGGGAATAGGAGACTGATGGGTGTCTGAGCAGAAATAGAGGGGCCACCAAACAAAGGTGGAAAGAAGGGGGAGTCAGACACTTGAAGTGAGTATTCATTATCCACATTAAATTTGTGACGAGCTAAGTAATGCATTCCCCAGCTAGCCCAACAGCAGTGGAGAACGGTGCCTCGCTTATTTTTTTATCCACATTACTAAGCACACAGACTGGCTCAAAGTCAGTGTTTCGTCCACTATGTTTATTTCTGACATACCTCAGCACCACAAGTATGCCATTCCAGACCGTTAGAACTCTGCGGGTCTAACTCTCAAGGAATTATGTGCAGGCATTTTAAAACTGCCTGAAAAATTTTTACAGGGCATGACTTAACATTTTACCTGTAACAAGGATTTCACTTTTGAGACTCCCTCGCAGAGCGATGATAATTCATCTTAATTTTTTAACATGGGAAGAGAAAACAAATTTAAACCTCAGTTAAACGAGCTACGTAGAAATGAGTGGAATCTTGGTCTCAAGTGATATTTAATAATGGCGTGATATCACAACCAGGTTAGAGTAAATAGAAACTCTGCCTGTGGACAGTGATCACAGCTACCAATTATTAAGCATTTGCTACTTGTCCAGCACTGTGGACATCTTTATGATAACCCCATACATACCGCTATCCCCTTTAACTGGGGAAGAGGCAAAAATTAAAGAGGCTCTTTGACCTGCCTGTGGTCAGAGACGTGGAAATTGGGTGAGCCAGGTTTCAAATCCATTTGGAAACCTATGGGTTCCAGAAGAATCTCCAGCTCTGAGACTCACTGGGTTGTGTGCTGATCTCCCCAGAGCCACGAGAATGGCTTGCCCATAAATGGACTGTGCAGCAATGAAGAAAGCTGGAATGAGCTGCGTGAGTATCAGGGCTGTGCAGCTCAGCCCTGTACAGTCCTGTGTGAGATTTTACTGTGCGTTAAGACTCCAGTAACGTTTAGTATGGGGGACCACTATCTGAGTAAGCATTTCCACCGGCTCCCCACTGTTCAGATCTCCAGTAAAAGCAAGTGCAATATAAATGAACCATGCCTGGTTAAGTCCATCCATAATTTAAGACCAGCCCACTTGCACCTAAATGATTTTAAACTATTCAGTCGCCAGGTTTAAAAAAATAACTTTTGGGGGCAAAACCTAGAGTAACGCAAAGCATTTTCTGCATGAAGAAGTGCACTTGACAGTTGGGATTTTAACTCTATTTGTAAAGTAAATTGCTTTTCAAAGAAATCCATGGTTAACATGTTCAATACATGTTTGATTTCTCAGAGTTTTAGAATGTAATGTCACTGTTTTCTGTGCCTCTGTCTGGCACTTTTTCCGTAAAAGAAAGCAGTGAGATTCAGCTCCCAAAAAGTACTTGCTATTGCCACAATGCTCCTAGATACACCCTGTGGCCCCAAATTCATCATTTAAAAATGTATAAGTAGTTTCTTACAGTCATAGGATTGCAGGATGTACTGAGAGTACCAGGTTATCAAGTGTTATTTAAAGGTACCAGGAGGAGGGGCACCTGGGTGGCTCAGTCGGTTAAGCGTCTGACTTCAGCTCAGGTCACGATCTCGCAGTCCGTGAGTTCGAGCCCCGCATCGGGCTCTGGGCTGATGGCTCAGAGCCTGGAGCCTGCTTCCGATTCTGTGTCTCCCTCTCTCTCTGCCCCTCCCCCGTTCATGCTCTGTCTCTCTCTGTCTCAAAAATAAATAAACGTTAAAAAAAAAAAATTAAAAAAATAAAAAATAAAAAAAAATAAAGGTACCAGGAGGAGCACCTGAGTGGCTCAGTCCATTAAGCATCCGACTCTGGATTTCAGCACAGGTCATAATCTCACAGTTGGTGGGATTGAGCACTGTTTTGGGCTCTGCGCTGACAGCAGTGAGGCTGCTTGGGATTCTCTCTCTCTCCCACTCCTCAAAAAAAAAAAAAAAGTACCAGGAAATACCAGGCTAGATTCTGAGGTAGAAAAGACCAATTAGCAAAGATGAAGTAGGAAAACCCACATTTAGTATTCAAATAACTTAGCTGACACCATCTTCTTTTTCACCCCATCGCAAACCAGATCTAGCCAGAGTCACTGAAGACGCTGAAAAAGCCAACACAGCAAGGGCCCTTTGTGAAACAAACTCAAACAGAAAGAACACAGTTTTTTCAGAAATATACAACCTGTGAGCTTACAGTTGTCATGCGTCCACTATTTCCTGATGACGCAGTCAGGGTCATATGTGGGTGTGTCTAGTCCTGGGCATGAAATTTATCCTGGAAAACTGGTCCAAGATTTAGCGTCTGGTGGCACATTACTCTAAAAAGCAATGCCATTTCCTCCTTGGGTGACCACAGAAATGTCCCCTAAATGAGGTACGTATACTTGCTGCAGAAGGCTACTATGACAATTAAGTGGAGTAATATACATGAATATCTACCACGGTGACTGGTGGACAGCAAATACTCAATAATGTGTAATAGCCATATGTGATTAGACCTCACTGGAAATGAATATAAATCTACAAATTCAAAAGATTGGTCATTGGGGTCAAATGGATCTGCATTCAAATCTAAACTCTATCACTTCCTGTTGGTTTGACTTTGAGAATGTTACTTAATCTCTCTGAATCTCCCTTTCTTAATCTTTTTTTTTAAATTGAGATGTAATTGACATGTAACATTCTATTTGTTGCAGGTGTACCACATAAGGATTTGATATTTGTAGGGTTCTTTTAATGTTTATTTATTTATTTTGGGAGAGAGAGAGGCAGGCAGAGACAGAATCCCAAGCAGGCTTCTCACTGTCAGGGTTGAAGCCCAACATGGGGTTCAATCTCACAAACCCATGAGATCATGACCTGAGCAGAAATCAGGAGTCGGACACTTAACCGACTGAGCCATCCAGGCACCCCCAGGATTCAATATTTGCATATGTTGTGAAATGATCACCACAATAACTTACACCATAGTGAGTTACAAATTTTTCTTCCTGTGATGTACACTTTAATCTTTCCATTGGGCTAATGAAACCTATAGTTTGTGATTACTGAAAAAAATAACAGATAAGACATATCGAGTGCCTAACATTACAACAGCAACACACAGGAACCAAATAATGGTCTGTTGCTGGTCAAGGTGGTTGAGTGGCGAAGGCTAATGAATATCTCCAGCCCTGAAAGGGCTTCTATCCTTTTACCTTTAGAGGAAACATGGCATAGGAAGGGAAAGAACAGGAATGAGAAACAAAGAAATGCTGAAGCTTATGATAAGGGATAAAAAAGAAAAGGGAAAAAAAACTAATGGAGAGTCAAGGTGTGTACTCGCAGAAGGAAGGAAACAACTCAGAGATGATGAACTAAGTCACCTTCACTTGACACAAACCAATTTCTCTATAATACCCTCCAAAATGAGGGAGGTACTTCAACTATTCTTTGTAGACAATTGAGGGTTTTTTTCATTTAAATAACCCATTGGGGCACCTGGGTGGCTCAGTCAGTTAAACATCCAACTTTGGCTCAGGTCATGATTTCACGGTTTGTGGGTTCAAGCCCCACATTGGGCTCTGTGCTGACAAGTGCTGAGCCTTCCTGGTATTCTAAGTAAATAAAAATAAACTTTAAAAAACATAGATTAATTAATTAAAACAACACATTAAGAACCAACCTATAGAAGAAAAGTATGTTTAAATTATTCTAGTTCTCAGAATTATGATGCCTCTTCCATGACCAGTGGTGTACGAAGGGAAGGGTGACACTCGGGTGCAGGCACCAAGGCTTGTGTGGTCTTTACAAAACTTAAAAGCGCGAACACAACTAACTCATCGTGTGCCTGCCTTTTATTATCACCGTGGTCAGATGTGGGGTGTAAGAAAACCACCAGATTTTGGCCTCTTAAGGATTTTATCGATCTAAGTTTTATTTTTGCCCGTTCAGGTACTGTGGGGTCTATTTTATGTGGTGAGTGTGTTTCCCTTTCTCTGGTATTCAGAAGCATTCCATGGGTAACACCCAAAGGTAGTTTTTAAGTTGACTGCTGAAATATTACTATGTTCTCATATAAAGGCATTTCCTTTGTATGGACTCTATATGGGCATTTTATACTAGAATGAAGACATTACAGACATAATGTGTCACCACTTAACAAGATTGTCACCAAGAATCAGTCCAAAGCAGTTTGTGCTCTCAGACAGCCAGTCAAGCAGTTAATGACTGAGCAAATCCCCTAGTTAATTTGTCAGTAGAAAACTCAGTGGTTAGCAGCTTCATACAGTACATCCTACTCAACAGACTGTCACCTGAAAATCCCAGAAATGGCTGCTGTGTTAAAATCCTCTCCCTCCCCTTTCAAATGGCTGCTTTCTGTGAAAAGCAGTATTCTTATCCATGCTCCAGTGACAAGGCTGACGGACAACAGGCAGAGAAAGCCCAACAGCTGGCCAGCCTGCTCTGTGTCCTTGGACAGCCCAATGCCGTGATGGAGTGGGTATTACTGCCACCACGGTCAGGGACCCGTGCCGGAGCAGGTAAACTGGGAACAGGTCCTGTGCAGAACTGACTTTTTTTGATCGTTCTTACTGAATTCAAAATGCCACAGGGTCAAAAGTACAATGCAGACATAAAATCACTTCTAGAAAGTTAGCATGTATGATCATAAGTATTTCCAAGGGGTCAAATGACGAGAACAATAAGGGATC
Source organism: Panthera pardus (assembly GCF_024362965.1). Taxonomy (NCBI): domain Eukaryota; kingdom Metazoa; phylum Chordata; class Mammalia; order Carnivora; family Felidae; genus Panthera; species Panthera pardus. The sequence goes on from NW_026526765.1 coordinate 146,054,818, forward strand.
TTCCCATGATCTTCTGAAGGTCACATGTGGGTGATACATAGGAAGCAGAACGAGTCTATGGCCACTAGACACTGGAATGTCCCTGCTGCTTGGGGACACATATTAAGGGAAGAGGAAGACACAGAGGGACAGACAAGCGTTTGGTTGGATATAAAATAATTTTTTTTTCATTTGAGAGAGAGAGGGAGTGCACGAATGGGAAAGAGGGGCAGAGGAGGCGAGAGAGAGAGAGAGAGAGAGAGAGAGAGAGAGAGAGAGAGAGAAAATCCCAAGCAGGCTTTACACTCATCATGGAGCCAGATGTGGCACTCGATCCCATGACCTGAGCTGAAATCAATAGACACTCAACCAAGTGAGCCACCCAGGCGCCCCTAAAATAATTTTTATACTCACACTTGAAAAAAGGAAAGTGGGCATGGTAATGACAAAATGGTAAGATTCGTGTAGTTGGTTGTGGAATGAAATGTGTGTACCTCATCTAAGGCCATTTTCTTTTTTTTTTTTTCCTTTTTTTAAATTGAAGTCTAGTTGACATACAATGTTATGTTAGTTTCAAGTGTGCAACATAGTGATCCAACAATTCTATCCACTACAAAATGCTCACCGTAGTTAAGTGTAGTTACCATCTGTGACTTTAAGAAGTTATTACAATATTATCGACTATATTCCTTAAGCTGTACTTTTCATCCCTGGGACTTATTTATTTTATAACTGGAAGTTTTTTGTACCTCCCCCCCATTTTCCGTCCCTTCTAGCAACCAGCAGATTGTTCTCTGTATTTATCAGGCTGTTTCTATTTTGTTGGTTCATTGGTTTTTTAAGAATCCACATATAAGTGAAATTGTAAAGCATCTGTCTTTCTCTGTCTGACTTGTTTCACTTGGAGTTATACCGTCCAGGTCCATCTATGTTGTTGCAAATGGCAAGATTTCATTCTTTTTTATGGCTGAGTAATACTCCATTGTGTATATATACCACATCTTCTTTATCCACTTATCTATCCATGGACACTTGAGTCATAAAGCTATTTTTTAATTAATTTATTTGAGAGAGAAATAGACAGAGAACAAGCAAGCAAGGGAGAGGCATGGAGAGAAGGAGAGAGAGAATCCCAGGCAGGCTCTGTGCTGCCAGTACAGAGCCCGATGCAGGGCTTGAACTCAGGAACTGTGAGATCATGACCTGAGCTGAAACCAAGAGTCAGACTTAACCAACTGAGCCACCCAGGCGTCCCCAAAGCTATTTTCTTAATGTGCCAGTTTTCTGAGAAAGTCAATCAGCTAGTTGTATCACCCTCCTCAGCAACTTGGAAAATCAGCCTTGGAAGGGACAGAGAGAGTTTCCCTTAAAAAGGAAAAATAAGGTCAGAGCATAAAATGCTTTCCCCAAGGTTACAAGTTGAATTAGAGGTAGAGCTGAGACCAGAAGCACACCCTGACTCCTTGTGCAGTGACATTTCTCTCTGCTGTATATGTGACAAGGAACAGTGAAATATTCTAGTCCTTAAGTCTCCAAACCAGTTTTTCTAATTACAAGGCTATACTGGAGTTTCCATAAGGAGGGTCTCATAGGTCAAAATTGGGCAGTAGCATTTTATTCCTCCCTATAGAGGTTTGTTATAAAGACCTGTCCCACCACCCTGATTGTCCAGGGGTCCTTACACTAACTTCTATCCTGGATTTCCTTCTTAGGCAACACCCTATGGTCACCGACCCTGCTTACGATCATGCTCTCTTATGCTGAACTCACTTGTCCTGAGCCCTAATCTCTCAAAGTCTCAGTGAACATTTGGCTGAAAGATCTGATGAATTTATTCTATGTACACCACAGGGTTTCTTTTTTTCCTCTGCTTTATTTTCATTTAAATAAAATAATAAATAAAATAAAATAAACTTATTTATTTTTATCTAAATCCCAGTTAGTTAATATGGGGTATAATATTTTAGTGATTCACCACTTACATACAACACCCAGTGCTCATCACAGCTGCCCTCCTTAATCCTCATCACCTATTTAACCCATCCCCCCACCCACCTCCCATATCCATCAGTTTGTTCTCTACACTTTTGGTTTCTCTCTTTTTCCCCCCTTCTTTTCCTTTACTCAACTGTTTGTTTCTTAAATTCCACATGAGTGAAATCATAATGTATTTGTCTTTCTCTGACAAATAATACTCCCTTAACATGATACTCTCTAGCTCCATCCACATTGGTGCAAATAGCAAGACTTCATTCTTTTTGATGGCTGAGTAGTATTCTACTATATATACAGAACCTCTTCTTTATTCATTCATCAGTCAATGGACAAAGGACATTTGGGCTCTTTCCGTAATTTGGCTATTGTTGATAGTGCTGCTATAAGCATCAGGGTGCATGTATCCCTTTGAACCAGTATTTTTTGTATCCTTTGGGTACATACCTAGTAGTGCAATTGCTGGGTCATAGGGCAGTTCTATTTTTAATTTTTTGAGGAATCTCCGTACTGTTTTCCAGAATGGCTGCACCAGCTTGCATTCCCACCAACAGTGTAAAATCGTTCCCCCTCCTCGCCAACACCTGTTGTTCCCGGTGTGGTTAATTTTAGCCATTCTGATTGGCAGGAGGTGATACCTCATTGCAGTTTTGATTTGCATATCCCTGATGATGAGGGATACTCAGCCTCTTTTCACACCACAAGGTTTCTTAACCTATCTCCACTGAGCTGACTCTGGATTAGACGGTACTGTCCATCCCCTCTTGAGCCCCCAGCATGCTAAGGACTTGCATGGATGGTCTGTGTGTTTGCAGCATACTATGTGTGTAAGTGTGTGTGTGTACTTGTGTACACACAACACCTTTTTTGACAGCAACCATAGAGGGGACAGTTGAGAATTTCTATAATATCTTTCTGGTTTCACAGTGGTGTTCCTAACCAAAAGCACGAACACAAAGTAAAACAGCTAATTTTTGTATGCTATTCCTTTCCCTTCACACTTTGCCATCAGCTACTAAAAGCTAAGGCGTTCAAGACTTCAAATTTGATTGTTTTATGATGGGATGCATTAGGCCTGAACAAAGGAAATTGCTTGTTGAATATTCATTGTCTTAACTATGCATTTTCCCCATCTGGAGTTATTTTTTCAATGAGGTACTATGGTATTTATATCTCCCTATTTTTTTGGCAATCTTTCTAAAAAAATTTTTTTAATGTTTATTTATTTTTGAGAGAGAGAGAGAGAGAGAGACAGAGCATGAGCTGAGGAGGGGTAGAGAGAGAGGGAGACACAGAATCCAAAGCAGGCTCCAGGCTCTGAGCTATCAGCACAGAGCCCAATGTGGGGCTCGAGCTCACGAATCATGAGATCATGACCTGAGCCAGACACTTAACCGACTGAGCCAGCTGGTGCCCCAACAATCTTTCTGTTTTTATATTTGCTTTCACCAATTTTGCTACAAACATTTTAATGTGTTAAATTGTTTCCAACACTTAATTTTTCATTAGCATAATTAAACATTTTTATTTCAATACTTGGGATTTTACAACTTACAAAAAAAAGCTCTTTTATTTCTTGGGGGAAATGTCTCCTCCGGAATCACCACATTGATCATGTGTTTAATTCTGTCTCCCTGAGCACAAAGCAGGTTAATCCCACTCTTGGGATTACTGACAGATTGGAAGAAAATAAAAAACAGTCTCCTGGGAAGATATAACTTATGAAAGTGCTGACTTAAGATCATTTAATAAGTTCAGAACCAACTAGTTGTCTTTGGCGAACCAACAGAGTCAAACAGAAACCCAAATGCTTGTATTCCCTAGACTTTTAGAAGTGCTCCCCTTCTTCCATAGACATGCATTTTAAAATAAATATTTTGAGAATCTTTTTATGTTTGTTTGTTTACTTTTAAGTTATCTCTACACCCAATGTGGGGCTCAAACTCATGACCCCCAGATCAAGAGTCACACGCTCTACTGATTGAGCCAGCCGGGCACTCTTTGAGAATCATTTTAGATTTACAAAAGAGTTATAAATATTTACAGAGATTCCTGTATACTGCATACTCACTTTCTCCTAATGCCAACATCTGACATTAGTATGGCATCCTTGTCACAACTAATGAGCCAATATTGATACTAGCTCTAACTAAAGTCTATACTTTATTCAGATTTCCTTAGTTTTTACCAAATGCATGCTGCTGTTGCAGGATCCTATCCAGGACACAATATTCCATTTAGTTGACAGGTTTCCTCTGGCTTGTCTAGACTGTGACAGCGTCTCAGACTTCCAGTGTTTTGAATCCCCTTGACAATTCTGAGTAGTACCGGTCAGCTACTATGCAGAAGGCCCCTCAATTTGCATGTGTCTGAGATTTCTCTCATGATTAAAATGGAGTTATGGGTTCTTGGGGAGCAAGATCACAGAGGTAAGGTACCACTCTCATCAACTGTATGAAGGGTATGTGCTGTCAACATGACTTATCACGGATGATGTTAACCTCGGTCCCCTAGCTGAGGTAGTGTCTGGCAGGTGTCTCCACTGTAAAGTTACTCCTTTTTGCTCTTCCTGTTCTGTGCTATTTCGAAGAAAGTCACTATATACAACCTACATGTAAGACGTGTGAAGTTTTGCTCCATCCTCTGAGCGGGGGGGATCATCTATATAAATTATTTTTAGTTCTATGTAGAATATATGTGCATTTTATGTACCCACTCAGTAATTAACTTACATCAGTATGGACTCATGGATACTTATTTTATGTTTTAGATTATAATCCAACATTAAACCATTTCTTTTGTTTCTCAAATTATTCCAGTTTTGGCCACTGGGAGCTCCTTCAGCTGGCCCCTCTGTCCCTTTAACATACCTCCATCAATTAAATTTTTTTTTGAGGACTTCCTTTCTGGCACTACAAGACACTCCAGGCTCCTCTTTTACACTCCTTGCCCCAATCCTGAAATCAGCCATTTCTCCAAGGAGCCCTGTTTCTCTTTGTAGGAGGGTGGTATTCAAACCAAATCTGGATGTTGGATTTGCTCATTGCCACTGAGGCATTGCTGCTTCTAGACTCTGTCAGATAACAGAATAAGAAACTCTATGTAGGTACACTAACCCAAGTATATACACATATCCACATCTATCTGTATCCACATATATTATTTATATTAAGCTACACGTAGGTTCATACTGCTGTTTCCAATTCTGATCCATTCCCACCTGTATTGTTCTAGCCTAACTTCTGTTTATCTGCAACCTGGCTCCCAGTCTCTGCCATCCATTTACTTATCTGTTCAAGCCCACATGTATGCATCATGGTTGCAGACTTGCTCATCCGTACACCCACAGAAAGTAAGTTTAGCAAGTAGAATGCCATCTTTTTGCCTTTAGTCTCCACTCACTTTCAAAGCTACTTAGGTCAGCACCTTCTCCCTCCCCTCCCCCACCGCCTTCATGAGTCAGGTTATTTCATACACTTCTTCTGACACATTCTGCATACCATCCTGGGATCGATCAACTCCTAATTTTGTTTTCAATTAATAGATAGGAAAGTTTCCTTTGTGACATAAAGTTCTATAAATGTATGTAGCCTTTTCAGATTGGCTCCTTTTGCTTAGCAATATGCATTTAATATTCATCTATGCTTTTATGTGGGCTAATAGCTCATTCTTTTTTATCACTGGATAGGATCCCATTGTATGGACATACCACAGGTTACCTCTTCACCTATTGAAGGATATCCCAGCTGCTTCCAGTTTTTGGTGATTATGAATAATGCTACTGGTGATTATGTTGGTGATTATGAAAAACGCTTCCCAAAACATATGCGGGTTTTGGGTACACATATTTTCAACCAGCTGAGTCAAAACATAGGAATACAACCGTGAGATTATATGGTAAGACAATGGTTAGCTTTATACAAATCTGCAAGACTGCATTCCAAACTAGCTGTACCTTTTTTCATTCCCACCAGGTATGAATGATAGTTCCTGTTGTTCTTCATACTTAAAATTTGTTCTGCATACTTATTGCCAGCAATAAGTATTACTGGCTTGGGGCTTTTTAAATTATTATTTTAGCCATTCTCAGAAGTATGTGGTGGTAACTCATCTTGGTTTAAGTAACACTCCGTGTTCACCACTCCCGCCACACACACATTTTAACATTGCTGAAATAGATACAGGTCTTATAAACCCTATGTATATTTAATGTAGTGTTTCTGGTGCTGCCTGTGAAATGCTATGGCTCATCTTAGAACAGATGATGCTTTATAATGTACATAGTGCAAAGGGAATGTGACTCTCAGGGACTGAAGTAGGACATCAAACTTGTGTTTTTCCTCTCTCATGAAGTTGTTAATTGGAATTATATTTGGTTGCAAGTAGCAGAATTTTTTTAAGTTTATTTATTTATTTTCAGAGAGAGAGGGAGACAGAGAGAATCCCAAGCACTAACAGTGTAGAGCCCAACGTGGGGCTCGCACTCACAAACTGCGAGATCATGACCTGAGCCAAAATCAGGAGTTAGGATGTTTAACCGAATGAGCCACCCAGGTGCCCCAACAGAATTTTTGATTAACAGTTGATGAAATAGAGTTTTGCTTCCCTCATACAACAGTCTAGAGAAAGACAATTACTAGTATTAATCCAATTGCTGAGAAATGAAGTCAGAAATTCAGAATCTTTTATATTTTGACTGTACCCAAGTATTTCACTTCATGGTTGTAGGATTCCTCCCCTTGCAGACTAGATGTAATGTCTATTTTTTTAATATTTACTTATTTTGAGAGAGAAGGAGAGCATGCATGCAAGTGAGCAGAGGAAGTGCGGAAAGAAAGGGAGAAAGAACCCCAAGCAGGCTCCACACTCTCAGCACAGAGCCCAATGCAGGGCTCGATCCTACAAACTTTGAAATTATGACCTGAGCTGAAATCAAGAGTCAGACACTTAACCAACTGAGCCATCCAGGCACCCTGTAATGTCTAGTTTTAATACAAGAATTAAAGGTGGGGAGTTATGTCAAAAAAAGTTTCAGAAATAGCCAGTTTACTAATTGTCACTGCTGAAACTTGGCTACAAGAGTACCCACAGCTGCATTGGCGGCTAGGAAAGTAAGTGTTCGGCTGACTGATATTTCAGCCTGAACCAAACTGGACTTCAGGTAGCAAAGTAAATGAGGACACATGACTAGGCAACTAACAGAATTTGAATTTGGAGAGGATGTAAGAGAGGAAATGAGTATTTTGAAACCTTCCTTTACAATAACAGTCTTAATGACTACTACTCATTTTAATTGTTTTAATGTTCACTTATTTTTGAGAGAGAGAGAGAGACAGAGTGCAAGCAGAGAGAGAGAGAGAGGGAGACACAGAATCCGAAGCAGGCTCCAGGCTCTGAGCTGTTAGCACAGAGTGCAACACAGAGACTGAATTCACAAACTGTGAGATCATGACCTGAGCCAAAGTTGGCACTCAACCAACTGAGTCACCCAGGAGTCCCATGATTACTACTCTTTTCTGACTAACCTTCGTCAAAGTAAGATATTTTTGTTAAATTGGATAAAATATATCACACTGGCTTAGAAAGTTTAGAGATGGAATAGATTTATAGAGGTGGAAATAAAATGGGACTTAGAAAATCAAATTTCAAGGTTTGTCACTGGCTTTCACTAGCTTCTAAACATTCCATGAATTATATTACCACAGCATCTACTTTCTTTACTTATAAGATCCCTGTTTGCCATGGATAACACTGCCTGTTTCCTGTGTGTCAAGTAATTTAGGATTATGTCTTGGACATTGTCAGGACGTGTGATAAAGACTGACTTCTGTTATATTCTTCTGAAGATTATCAACTTTTTTTTTTTCTGATTGCTTGTTTGTTTAATCAGGCAGTCAACTAGGCTGATTTCAGTCTGCAAACTCTGTCTCCTCTGCAACTAGCACCAGCTGAAATTCTAGTTCAGTTCTTTTAGCTTTAGCTGGAGTGCTTGAAGTCTGCCTCACACATGCATAATTCAGGGATCAGCCTGATATTAGGGTGGACTCCCTACACAGAATTTGGAGCTCTCCTTCTCCCACTTTCTCTTTAGAGTTCCTTTGGTTATACTGGAGTCTATCCCCTGTCTTCAAGCCAGTAAAACTATAGCTTCTCTGCTAGTGTTAGCTACTCCTCTCTGATTCAGTCTGGGCTCTGACTTCAGGCTAAAAGTCATAAAAATATGTGAAAATCCTCTGATGCTGTTTCTCTCTTCCAAGTGTCAATCCCCTTCCATAACGAGCCTATTTGAGGAAATGGTCTAGTTTGGGTAGTTGTTTTTTTTTAACATTTGCATAGAGTGTGTAATTTTTATTCGAAGAGGTGGTTTGATAGGAATTGCTCAGTCATGACCAGAATCAGGACCTCAGCTTTGCCATCTATAACATGGGGAATAATAATTATATGTGTCATGGTTCCTTTTGGAATTTTTATGTCTGTCAAATAAGATAATACATATGAAAACTGTTTGTGAACTGTACAGTTGCATTCAGCAGTAATTGTGCAGATGAGAAAATTCAGGCCCAGTGAGACGAGCTGACAGTTGAAAACACAGATCTAGTCAGTATTAAAGGAGGATAACAATCTATGTGTCCCAAATCCCGGTCTAGTCCTATTTCAACTATGCCATGCAATTTGCTCCTTTCTCAAAATTTGTCCTCAAGGCACAAGACAGCCACCAGATTTATCCAAATTTGGTGAAACATTAGGCAATTCAGTGAATCAAAATTAGCCAGAGTGGTTGTTTGCTTCAGTAGACTAGTTGACTGACCAAAACAGCTGCTCCAATATCAGTTTATAGAAGTAGCTAGCTCTATAACTATAGAGCTCTATATAGCTCTATATAGCTCTGTAACTATAACTATAACCTTCAGCTCAGGTCATGATGAGCTTCAGCTCAGGTCATGTGGGGCTGAGTTCGAGCCCCACATCAGGCTCAGTGTTGTCAGCACAGAGCCCACTTCGCTCTGCCCCCAGTCTGTCCCCCTCTCTCTCTGCCCCTCCCCAACTTGCACTCTCTCAAAAATAAAACATTAAAAAAAGAAAAGAAGTAGTTAGAGAATCAGAAATGGCAAGCTAGAGGGGCGCCAGGGTGGCTCAGTCGGTTAAGCAACCAGCTTCGGCTCAGGTCATGATCTCATGCTTTGTGGGTTTGATCCCTGCACTGGGCTGTGTGCTGACAGTTCAGAGGCTGGAGCCTACTTCAGATTCTGTGTCTCCCTCTCTCTGCCCCTCTCCTTCTCGCTCTGTCCCTCTCTTTCTCTCTCAAAAATAAATAATATATTTAAAAATTAAAAAAAAAAAAGAAATGATGAGCTAGGACTTTTGCTGGCTAAAAAGGAAACGAGCTTCTCAGAGGTAGGAGATGCTCATAGGCTGTCCTTTGTGACTTCTCACTTCCCTCTGAACACCCCGTGTCCCCTTTTCCAACTCCAGGTTGGTCTACACCCAGTATTTATAAGAGAGATAAAATGGATCCTTTTTCTCTTGCCTCCTCTTTTTTTATATTGGATACTACTGATTGAAAATAAAGTCTCCTTTGATCAAGGTTATGCATTACTTTATTTTTGCCTATTATGCCAGCTGAGACATCACACAGTCTGGGTGGCAGGGAGGGGAGTATGGGGTGTCTTTTCCCTGTGGGCTCCTCCAGCAAGAAAGTCACAGGGATCACCCAGATTCTCGCTAAAGCTGGGTGAATTATTCTGGGCTCTCTGTCCCTATGAACTGGGGTGAAACAAGATGTGAACAGCACAAAGAAGAAACTTTTCATGTTTTATCAAAATGTATTAGAGAAGCGCCTGGAAATCTTCAAATTGGATACTAAAATCAATGGGGAAAAAAATCTGCAGAACATAAGCAAAGTCTCTTAAGCAGCCACAAACTTTAAAACTCATTCATTTTAATAGTTACCAGCTTATTGCTAGCACAGCTTTTAGCTAAGTTGTGCAGACTATGCAAACCTTTTATCTTTGTCTAAATAATTCCGCACATTTTATTGATCCTGCTCAGAACATGTGACTAATTACTTTAAGACCTTGTGCTTGGGAGTCAGACTCCCAAAGCAGGCTTTCCCAGGGTTGCATTTGGCCAACTTTGAAGTAGCATGCAAATACTCAGGCAGCCAGCTGGATACTTGGATTTCCTAGACCAGTGTCTTTCAACCTGTGGTCCATAGACCAACAAGGTCAGAATCTCCGGATGCTATTTAAAAATGAAGATTCTGGCTTCCAAACTATGGCATGGGGATCTTCTGAGAGGGGTGGAGGACAGAAACCTGGATCTTTAACAAGGGCTAAAAGCTGCTGTGAAAATGGGCATTTCCATATGAGGTCTTATATATAATGAAGGACAGCTTGTTTTGATGGTCAGTTTGGACCTTTGGAGATGTATTTACAAGAAGGATTTCCGGTTCGCAGCATGATAACCTGAAAAGGGACTCTGACTTTCAAACTTGCCAGTTTATCTCATGCTGATATGCCTTCCTTAGAAGAACACACGACAGCCTTTGTCCAGGTGAAATGCGAATAAAATCTGAAATCCTTAGAAAGCACATTCTGAAGGCGCCTGGGTAGCTTGGTCAGTTAAGCGTCTGACTTCAGCTCAGGTCATAATCTCCCTGTTCATGAGTTCAAGCCCTGCATCGGGCGCTGTGCTGACAGCTCATAGCCTGGAGCCTGCTTGGAATTCTTTGTCTTCCTTGCTCTGTGCCCCTCCTCCACTCATTCTCTCTCTCTCTCTCTCAAAAATAAACATTAAAAAAAAAATTTTTTAAAGAAAGTACATTCTGACAAGTCTTTAGACATTCATTCATTTAACACATAATTATCAAGCATCTATCATGAGTAGCCATTGTTCCTGGCAAGAGAAACATAGTAATGAACAAGACAGATGAGGTCTCTGGCCTCATGTAGCTTATATGTTAGTGAAGAGAAACCTGCATCTACATATACATGCAGACAAATATCTATTCAGGCTGAGGAATAAAAGGAACAGGAGGATGACCTACAGAATGAATCAGGTGAGGGAGAGAGATTTACCTAGAACATTGCAAACAGGACCTCTGAGAGGTTTGGTCTGAAGAATGAGTCTATCCAATATTTCAGGCACAGGGAACAGTGAATACAAAAGCTAAAGACGTGGAAAGGAGGTGAGTGTAGTGAGACCCTGGTGACCAAAGGGAAGCATTAGGAGAGGAGTCTTGATAGTAAAGGAGGTAAAGCCAGAAGATAACTATGCCAGCTTTTCAGTACAACTAGTCCATTATCCAACATGCTTGCCTAAAAATCATCCAATTCTCAGGGATCGTAACTCACTTTCCACTTACCACTGACTAAACCCCAGGCATTTTACATTCTGTAAACAGAGAGATAAATTTGCAGAGAACTGACAAATGGATTTTTGCCAGGGCGAGCAAATATTCCCAAAGGCTATGGTTTTATTTCTCTGTGGTGTTTTACCCATATTGTATCTCGCTTAGCATTTACTTCAGTTTTCTTTGCTTTTATTTTTCTACTGATCTTCAATGACACATCTGTGTCTCATATCCTTTGAACCAACTCTGTTATCTCACTGGGTTCCTCACCCATGAGTCAAAGAAATGTTGGAAAATCAGGCATTTCCTGTTGGAGAGACAGAAAAGAAGTGTTCGCATGGGGGTTCAACATGGTCATTGGGTATGCCTTTTGGGGTGAGGGTGTGAAGGAGGGATGGTGGCCATGGAAAGACTGCTGGAGGCCTACTTCAGTACCCCAAGTGAGAGGTAAAGCAGGCAGAAGAAGGGAGAGGTCTGCGTAGACAGAAAGAAATGGATTGAGTTGAGAACAAACTTTTAACCAGCTACTTATTAAGGCTTGGATTGAATAGGGCTCACGGGAATAAATAAGTTCTGATGAGGAACAGTGGGGGGTAAAAGAGGGGAAATATCAAGAAACAATTCTATTAGAGCATGACATTCTTTGGAGGGAAACCCACAGCCTGAGATCATTATGTCGGACACGAAACAACACACCTTTCTGATGGGTAAGAAATAAGGTTCTTGTGTCCCCTCCTTCTAGTCCTACATGGAATGTCCAGACAAACAGATGGGAGAAAAATAAAATATAAACTAAGATGGTAAGAGCAGAAACTGAAGGCTTATTAAACTTCAGGGTTAGAGTTTAAAAATAGCCTTAAATACACTGTATTCAATGCATGAGCAGAAAAAACATTAGAACTCTCGAGAAGACATACTAAAAGCACTTCATGGATCGACAAGTTGAGAGAAGCAAGAAATCTACTTAATATGTTTAGGAAACATATGAACCTACGGCTCAGCATTTTCTCCCAGCCATGATTTTCAGAAACAAATTTAGGGAAGGAATTGTGGAATCTTTGATTTGTTTACCGAACCACTAACAAATTCTGTTTTAGAATATTCAAAAAAATCTCCACATCACTGTCCCCAAGTTCATGTACTCTTCCAACTGAATTCCAATACAATCAAGCAACTTTTCTTACGTGTATTCCCTTTTTTATGTCAGGAGCCAATCATTTCCTCATTCTATACTATGGCTCTGACTTTTCTGACAGCAAAGCCATAGACTGTTGAGAGATTACCATCTGTACTTACCATAGAACCATACCGAAAGAGAATGTACTCTTGTCAAGGATGAGTTGAATTTTGTCCATAAAAGCACGCATGCCCTCAAAGCACCTAGAATCTGACTTACAAATGGGAAGCCCATGTTCAGATTTAGCTTCCATGCATTATATGTCAAAGTTAAAACAAACAGTGGTAAATTACAAAGACAGAATAAAGATATTCTGTCATTTTGGTACATGTAGTAAGCACCAAAGAAAAAGGACCCATATATCAACAGAATCACTGCTATGTAGTTACTGAACCTTCATAAGCAGGAAGTGATTACTCAGTGCTGAAGGTCTGGACTTATTACGTAACATATCCATCAAAGCCAAGGTGATGAAGGATAAGCAGCTTCTGAGATCATCATGTCAGTTAATAGGCACAAGAGCACAAAACAAAAGAGATTAAGAAAGCCAATGTGTTTTATTGATAGAGTCAACCTTGTCTCTCACCAAGGCAAAATACTCATTCAGCCAGCAACCCACTAAAGCTGCTTAGAAAAATACATCTATGCCCCAGGTGAAGACCTAACATGCACTTGTATAGGATAGCACAATCAGCAAATTCATTCATGAAGGTCAATGAGAAAGATTTGCTTGAACTAAAAAATCACAATTTCTTCTCTTTTTTTTAAATCATGATTTCTTAAGAGAGCAGAACAAGATAGTCTTAAAATAAAGGGAAAGGATTTTATTTCATTTAGAAAACCCCTTGAGTTCAAGTAAAAACTATACTGAAGCTTATAAACGTTCAATTAAGAAGGTGTTCCATAGGAGCACCTGGGTGGCTCAGTCGGTTAAGCGTCTGTCTCTTGATTTCAGCTCGGGTCAGGATCTCACGGTATGTGGATTCGAGCCCTGCATCAGGCTCTGCACTGACAGAGTGGAGCTTGCTTGGGATTCTCTCTCTCTCTGCCCCCATCTCTGATCCTCCCCCACTTGTGCTGCCTCTCTCTCTCTCCCAAAATAAATAAGTAAACTTTTTTTTAAAGGAGGAATTGCATAAATAATTCTAGTCCAAGTACCTCCTTCCAGTTCTTCCCACAAACTGATTCTTTTCCTGTGTGTGAGTCTCTCTATCTTATGGTAGCCAGATTTGACAAGTAAAAATACAAAACGCTCACTTAAATTTGAATTTGAGATAAGTAACAAATAATATTTATTATGTGTGATAGCTTGTGCTAGGTCTACAATTACTTGTTGATACCTCAAATTCAAATTTAACTGGGCTTCCTGTATTTTTCCCAGCAACCTAGTGTGCCTATGTACGTCTCTATGTATTGTCTTCTTGTTATCTACTGTTCTTAACACAAGGACAGATAACATTTGCACGTCTGATATCCTTAGAATTATATATTCTATGTGGCCATCAGGTGGAGGCCCAGACTCTATATCATAAACTTCTGGTACCCAGTGGCTTTCTGGTTGCCCTCAGCTTCTAGCTGCCAGCAGAAATTGGGAATCATGCCCCATTCAAGATAACCCTTCTGCTGGGCTACAATGTCTTCCTGCTCTTGATGAATGACTTACTTCCCACCAATGGTACCTCCCTCATCAGTGTTTACTTTGCCCTATGTCTGTCCCTGATGGTGATCAGCCTGCTGGAGACCACCTTTATCACCTACCTGCTGCACCTGGCCACCACCCAGCCCCCACCCATGCCTCGGTGGCTCCATTCTCTGCCTTTTTACTGCACCTGCCCAACAAAGTGCTGCCCCACTGCACCCCTGAAGAGAAATAAATCCTTGGGCACCCACCCCCCCGGCCCGCCACTTGGTGTGAAGGAGCCTGTGGAGTTAGTGGGGAAGATGCAAAGTCCCAGATAGGCAGTTAAATGGGTGTCCTGGGTCATCAAGGGCCCAGCAGAAAGAAGAGATTCAGAAACCACACTTGGTCAGTCTGTGGGTGTAGTTCAGCCACATGATGGACACCTTGCTCTTCCGCCTCTACCTGCTTTTCATGGCCACCTCCGTGGTCACAGTCATCATCCTCTGGAACATCTAGGCATGATGTCTATTTGCTCCTGCAGACCCCAACCCAGAGCTGCTTGTGGTTTCCAGAGACCAGCTAGGTCTTTGCCCCTTGTTGAGTATTGACTGTCATAGCCCAAAGATAACCAGTTCCCTTTTGCATTCCATGCACCTCAATGCAGCCCAACCTCAATGCAGTCTCAACCCAACTCTAGACATTTTCCTCTTGTATCTGCATTCTGTTGGCTTCCTGCACTCCCCTCATGTAGTTCTACAGCCCCTTTATGTCTTCTGCATAGCAGTCCCACCTCCTCTGCTTCCTTACTTGTCCCAATAAATCACTCTGCCAGAAAAAAAAAAAATTACAGAATTTAGAGCAGGAAAGCACTTAGACGGAATGTAGTTTAATGATTTTATTCCACAGTTAAGGAAACTGAGATTCAAATAGATTAAATGACTTGACCAGATCCCATATCTAGTTACTATCCTATTCGGAGAAACAACTGGGATATAGTTGTCCTGGCTCCCAGTTCTTTCTCTTTCTAGAATATAGTTTCTCTCTTAAATCTGAAGTTCCAGTTGGTTTTTCAGTGATACATTTGGACCAGACTGATGCTTTCATTTAAATGGTTATACCTATATACAAATCATTTGGTTTCTGTATACAAGACAGAACACACGTGCATGCACACGCACACACACTGCACAAACCAAAAGGAGAGTTTCAAATCAACATGTTATGTAGTGAGAACATTTGTTGTTTGAGGCTTCCCAATACCCATCCTTCCTTTAAGCATTAGCATCCAAAATTCCTTTTAGGGAAGGGCCTTTCTCCCTGCTGAATAAAGTCTAATGGGACCATTGATGAGGGCATCCTTCCTTAGCCAATGAGTGGGCACATGACCAAGCTAAGCCAGGTGATGGTTGTCATTTCCTGGTCCTTTCCTAGCCTCCATTTTTAATTTTGAGAGGATAAATAGAATATTCCTCTACCCCCACCCTACTCCAGACAGCAAGATGGTTGCAGATGATTTACTGCATTGGAAGTGACTGGGCAAGGCCATAGAGTAGTTCATATTTGCAAGACCTTTTGGAGCTAATTGTTTCCTTCTATGTAAAGCCCAGTGCTTCAACTCCTTCACACTCTTCCAATACATTATTTGCTTAGCCTTAGCTTTAAGAAGCAGAGTTAAATTGTCACCTGACAAAAGCTGTAATCATCAAGACAGCACGGTATTGGCACCAAAACAGACACATAGACCAGTGGAATAGAATAGAAACCCCAGAACTAGACCCACAAAAGTATGGCCAACTCATCTTTGACAAAGAGGAAAGAACATCCAAAGGGAAAAAGACAGTCTCTTTAATAAATGGTGCTGGGAGAACTGGACAGCAACATGCAGAAGATTGAAACTAGATCACTTTCTCACACCATTCACAAAAATAAACTCAAAATGGATAAAGGACCTGAATGTGAGACAGGAAACCATCAAAACCCTAGAGGAGAAAGCAGGAAAAGACCTCTCTGACCCCAGTCGTAGCAATTTATTACTTAACACATCCCCAAAGGCAAGGGAATTAAAAGCAAAAATGAACTACTGGGACCTCATGAAGATAAAAAGCTTCTGCACAGCAAAGGAAACAATCAACAAAACTAAAAGGCAACCAGCAGAATGGGAAAAGATATTTGCAAATGACATATCGGACAAAGGGCTAGTATCCAAAATCTATAAAGAGCTCACCAAACTCCACACCCGAAAAACAAATAATCCAGTGAAGAAATGGGCAGAAAACATGAATAGACACTTCTTTAAAGAAGACATCCAGATGGCCAACAGGCACATGAAAAGATGCTCAACGTCGCTCCTCATCAGGGAAATACAAATCAAAACCACACTCAGATATCACCTCACGCCAGTCAGAGTGGCCAAAATGAACCAATCAGGAGACTATAGATGCTGGAGAGGATGTGGAGAAACAGGAACCCTCTTGTACTGTTGGTGGGAATGCAAACTGGTGCAGCCTCTCTGGAAAACAGTGTGGAGGTTCCTCAAAAAATTAAAAATAGACCTACCCTATGACCCAGCAGTAGCACTGCTAGGAATTTACCCAAGGGATACAGGAGTACTGATGCATAGGGGCACTTGAACCCCAATGTTTATAGCAGCACTCTCAACAATAGCCAAATTGTGGAAAGAGGTTAAATGTCCATCAATTGATGAATGGATAAAGAAATTGTGGCTTATATACACAATGGAGTACTACGTGGCAATGAGAAAGAATGAAATATGGCCCTTTGTAGCAACATGGATGGAACTGGAGAGTGTGATGCTAAGTGAAATAAGCCATACAGAGAAAGACAGATACCATATGTTTTCACACTTATGTGGATCCTGAGAAACTTAACAGAAACCCATGGGGGAGGGGAAGGGGGAAAAAAAGAGGTTAGAGTGGGAGAGAGCCAAAGCATAAGAGACTCTTAAAAACTGAGAACAAACTGAAGGTTGATGGGGGGTGGGAGGGAGAGGGTGGGTGGTGGGTATTGAGGAGGGCACCTTTTGGGATGAGCACTGGGTGTTGTATGGAAACCAATTTGACAATAAATTTCAAAAAAAAATCTGTAAGGTGAAACTTTAAAATAAGGGGAAAAGAGAATTTTATGACGTTAGTAGAACAAAATGATAGGGAATCTAAATCTCAATTGGTACTTGGTTTATCAGTAATTACAGGATATAAGTGATGGATGTGAGGATATTTTTGAAAGTGTGTAGACAGGTAGGACTGTGATCTGGAGGACCAAAATTAGGAGAAGGGAAAATAATTCTCCACCTGGAACTTGAAGTTACAGTCTTCCAGGAAGCCATATAAGACACACACACACACACACACACACAAACACACACAAACACATGTATGTAACTTATCTAAACCCTTATAAAAACATAAGATAAGGGCACCTAGGTGGCTTTTTTGGTTAAATGTCTGACTTAGGCTCAGGTAATGATCTCATAGTTCATGAGGTTGAGCCCAACATCAGGCTCACTGCTGTCAGAAGAGAGCCCACTTTGGATCCTCTGTCCCCCTCTCTCTCTGCCCCTCCTCTGCTCATGCTCTCTCTCTCTCTCTCTAAAATAAATTAAAAAACATTAAAAAACTGTAAGATAAATTAGTAGTTTTATAAAATATCATTCTTCATTTTTGTGAAATTTAAAATGCTTGAAAATTTGGGATTAAAATCTAAGATCCAAAATAATTTTTACATTTTTTTCATTTGTTCATATTGTTTTATTGACAATACTTCCAGGTTATAAGCTGTATGTTTAACAATATCTGTTGACAGAAATGCTAGTATTTCTAATTTCAACTGACAGTGTCTAGAGAAAATTTTAACGTTCAAGAGATTCATGAAGATTTTTATCTTACTAACTTGAAAATGATACTCAACAGTCAATTTCCCTCAGTAATTCTTGTGGTTTTAAAATTCTTAAGTGTGTGCCACCCTACATGTTATACACATTCTATGTGTGTAGCATCATATAAAACAAATACTACAGCCTCTGAATATTATTCTTCTCCTTATTTTCTCATTGTCTTCTATAATGACAGTTTGGAGCTATAGAAACTGGTTTCATAATATGCTAATACTATATGTACAAAGGCCATATGATTTCACTCACGTGTGGAATTTAAGAAAAAAAGCAGATGAACATATGGGGAACAAAAGAAGGGTCGGCCAGGAACAAATTCTTAATTATAGAGAACAGACTGAGGGTTACTGGAGGGGAGGTTGGCAAGGGGGATGGATTAAATGGGTGATGGGTATTAAGGAGGGCACTTGTGATGAACACTGAGTGTTGTGTGTAAGTGATGAATCACTAAGTTCTATACCTGAAACCAATATTACACTGTATGGTAACAGAAGTTTAAATAAAAACTTGAAAAAATAAAAAATAAAAAAAAAACCTGCTACCTGACAGGAGAAAAAAAAAAAAAGAAGAAGCAGAGTTAGTTTCTGTTGTTTTCAACAAAGGAACTGTGATTGACACATAGTATTTATATATTCCAAAAATGTTGGCCTGGAAAGAACTTTCCATGTCATAGGCAATCCATGAACTGAGGAAGGTAAAAGAAAAAATACCAAGTCACTGATATTTAAAATATATACCTTTCCTGGCACCTGGGTGGCTCAGTTGGTGAGACGTCCAACTTTGGCTTAAGTCATGACCTCACAGTACTTGAGTTCGAGCCCTGCATCGGGCTTTGTGCTGACAGCTCAGAGCCCGCTGCCGATTCTGTGTCTTTCTCTCTTTCTGCCCCACCCGTGCTTGCACTCTGTCTCTCTCTGTCTCTCAAAAATGAATAAATGTTAAAAAAATTTTTTTTAATATATACCTTTCAGTTGTGTAGATGTAAAACTGATCTGAAAATAAATGTCCAACTGCACAAAATCAAATATAAAACTCAAACTGTTATGTAGATTGTCATTAGTATGCTTCCAAAGACCTAAATACAAAAACTAAAATGATAAAGTTTTTAGAAGAAACAAAAGAGAAAATTGCTTTTACCTTGGGTTAGGCATAGGCTTCTTGAAAAGACACAAAAACCATGAGCCATTTAAAGAAAACACCAATAAATTGGACCTCATCAAAACTGCAAATTTTTATCCTTCAAAAGATATTGTTCAAGAAATGAAATGACAAGCCCAAGCCAGAGACTGGGGGAAAAGCTTTGCAAAGAATATATCTGATAAAAGATTTGTACCTAGGATATTAAAAAAAAAAAAAACTCTCAAAATTCAATAAAAAAAAAACAATAAAAAATGAGCAAAAGATTTGAACAGACCCTTCACCAAAGAAGACATACAGATGGCAAATAGCACATGAAAAGATGTTCAACATCAGTAGTTCTTAGGAAAATGCAAATTTAAAATAGAGTTTAAAAAAATCTCACAACCAAAAGGATGCTAAGGATTCATAATAACTTACTGTGATTTGGTATTCTACATAGCATCCTAGAACAGAATTTGGGAAAAACTAAGGAAATCTAAATGAAGTATGGACTTTACCAATATTGATTCATTAGTTGTAACAAATATACCATACTAAAGTAAGAAGTTCGTAATAGTGGAAACTGGAAGCAAGGTATATGGCAACTTTTTGCATTCTCTTCTCAATTTTTCTGTAAATCAAAACTGTTCTAAAAAAAATAAAAGTCTATTGGAAACACACATTTATCCGAATGGCAAAAATTAAAAAGCGTGGCTATACCAAGTGTTAACGAGGATGTGCAGAAATCATCACTCTCATATACTGCTGACATGAATGTACAACACATTGTAAAAATATTAGACAAAAAAATCTGATTTATATATTTAAAAAAACTTGTATCTAGAATATACTCTTTAAGCTCTTGCACTAATAAGAAGACAACTCAGAAAAAAATGGACAGATTTGAATACATACTTTATCAAAAAAGGTATACAAATCCAACACATGAAAAGCCACTCAACATCATTACTTATTAGGAAGACACAAATTAATAACCACAATAAAATATCACTTTACTGGGGCACCTGGGTGGCTCAGTCGGTTAAGCATCTGACTCTTGATTTAGGCTCAGGTCATGATCTCACAGTTTGTGAGATAGAGTCTGGAGTCAGACTGCACTGATAGTGAAGAGCAAAGCCTGCTTGGGATTCTCTCTCTCTCTCCTCCCCTTCCCAGCTCGTGCATGAGCATTCACTTGTGTGCACTCTGTCTCTGTGTCTCACAATAAATAAATACTCTGTCTCTGTCTCTGTGTGTGTGTGTGTGTGTGTGTGTGTGTGTGTATAATTACACTGCTAAAATGGATACATTTTAAGAGATTTTTGGTACCAGCTACTGGGGAGGATGCAGAGCAACTAGAACTTCCAGGTACTATCGATGGAAATGCGAAATAGTATAAAATCATAAACCATTTGGAAAGCAGTTGGCTAGTTTCCCATGAAAGGACATTTACATTTACCATGTGACTCAGCATTCCTCTGCTACATATTTATCCAAGCTATAGGAAAACATATGTCTATACAAAGACTGGGATGTGAGTGTTCACAGCAGCTTTGTTCTAAAAGCCAGAAACTGGAAATAACCCAAATATTTATCAACAAATGAACAGACTGAATGGATAAACAAGTCGTAGTATAATCATACAATGGAATATTACTCAGAAATAAAGGAATGAACTACTGATACAAGCAAAAATATCAATGAATCTCAAAACCAACACACCAAGTCAAGAAGCTGGACAATAAAAGCTATATACTACATATTTCATCTATCTGACATTCTGGAAAAAGCAAAACCATAGGGAAGAAAATCACACCAATGGTTATCAAAGGCTGAAAGATGGGGAGAGAGGACTGATTTGCAAAAGGTATGATAAGTCATTTTTGGGGCTGAAGAAAATATTATAGATCTTGATGGTAGTGGTGGTTATACATTTGACAAAACTCATTGAACTATCCACATGAAAAGGGTGAATTTTACTGTATGTGAAGAATTCCACCAAATACCTAAAAAAAAAAAAAAAACTGAGGCAAATACTGGAAAGTTCCAGGATAAATATTAAAATTTGACATATGTTAGTGAAAACATAAAGACGTTCCCAAAGTATTAAGGCCGAAGCACTCTAAAACGTGAATAAAAGTCTATGTGGTAAAGGAGGGGAGTAACGGACGTGTGCAGAGAGTATTCTAAGTAGGCAGTGCAGTACACACATAAGATTGATGATGGCAAGAAATATGGCATACCGCGATCTGGGGAAATGACAATTAGCGACAGGGTTGGGCATAAAAGCAGTGGTAGGCATAGACAGGAGCAAAATTTCACAGTATCGGGTACAAAAGATGGGGTACAGGTTTCCAGCTTACTGAGCTGAATCGACAGTGGTAACATCTCCTAAGGCAGGGACACCAGCTTTGCAAGGGAAGATCATGACTTTGTTCTTGTATATGTAGAATATAAGGTTCCTTAAAGTACACAAATATGACAAGTAAGACAATCAAAAAGTTGGGATTCAATCATATGAAATTACTAATAGTCAAACCACCTTGATCTACAAAAGGCAACTCATATGTTTGGATCCAGTAAGTTCCTGGAGCTCCTACCCAACTGAGTGACATTACTGACTTTATAAAAAAATTTTTTTAAAAAGCAAGCAACAATGAATATTCTTCAAGCGTAATTATTATAGCAACACACTTCATAACAGAGAGTCTTTTATGAAGGATATAGAAGTTTCAACATTGCACATGATGTGAAACAGTCTTTATGCATCAGGTATTTTTGGCAGTAGTTATTAATCATTTTCTTTCAAGACAAAGTAATTATGATCCATCATAGCAGTTGATATAAATAACTAAAGGAATTTAGGGGAAGAAAACAATTCGCCATTGGAGATTTGCCAAGAAATCAACTCTTCAAGTACAGCTCACAGCTGCTCCTCTGAGATCTGTTAACTGCCTCTACAAGTCAGACTCTGGCTTCTGTAACCACAATTAATCTATCCAATTCTTTCTGTTGTAATATCATATTGTTCAAAATTTTTCCAAGTACTATTCAACTGTAGGTATGCACACTTAATCCAACCACTGACTCCACAACAAGAATAGGTTGCAAGAGACTATAAATAAAGGAGAAAAACAAATGTGTGACTCATTATATCAGAAGCATGAAGTTTGATCTATAAATATGCCATTTTCATTATATTGTCAAAGGTGGGCACAATATTACAAGTTACATTTGAAAAGTCAGCTTCTAGTTCTAATACTTGCTTGCTTGCTCTCTTGCGTTCTCATTCTCTCTGTCCGGAAATTACTGTGCCTCAGATGACTGCAGATTCATGGTTGAAACTATCCAAAGGTGCCAACTTATAAAATCAAAGACGTTGTTCTTTTGAGGAACAAGAGACTTCCATTTGAGTCTTATTTGAAGTCATTTATCTTACACATCAACAAAAATGATTTGTCATACGATCCACGTTGGAATTTCTTTGAGACATACGTTTTCAGTCTGCCATTCTATAATTAACAAGTAGAACCATCAAATCAACGAGACAGTAGCACTACCTAATAGTATGTATACCTCTGTTTATTATCATGTTTAGCAATTATATATTTAATAGGACAAGACTGGAAATCTGGATATCTGGGTTCTGCCTCTGCCAGTTCGGTTTTTGTACTGGTAAGTCTCTTATATTCCTAATAAACTGGTTAATTAAAAGTTAGGTAACATCTACATTTCCTTCCATTTCAAAACTTATGTGACGTTCTGAAAGTCTGCATAAATAGAAAAAGATAAACTTGAGATAATTACATGAGTACTGCGCTTCTATAACATTTCTACCAAAGTGACTCCAATGGCAAAGAGGAAGGTACACACCTCTCTTCAGTGACCATCCCATGGGTTGGTCTGGGACAGAGCCTGAGGCAACTTTCTGAAGCAAGATTTTTTTTTTAATTTCTAGATTGACCTTTAAATCCATTCTCCATTATATTCCATAATATATCTACACTTGGCTTAATATAAAAATAATATGTTTTCGGGGTGCCCGGGTGGCTCAGTCAGTTAAGCGTCTGACTTCGACTCAGGTCATGATCTCATGGTTTGTGGATTCAAGCCCCACATCAGGCTCTGTGCTGACAGCTCAGAGCCTGAAGCCTGCTTCAGATTCTGTGTCTCCTTCTCTCTCTGCCCCTTCCCCACTTGTACTCTGTCTCTCTCTCTCTCTCTCTTTCTCTCTCTCTCTCAAAAACAAATAAACATCAAAAAAAAATTTTAATAATATGATGTTTTCTAAATCCTAAAGCACAATGAACACTCTAGCAAGGTCTATTATGTTTACTAGGTAACACTGAATATTCCCCATAGACCACCTGATAATCCATAGCCTGTTTTGAGAAATATGTGTAAGCATCAAAGGAAAGGAGTCTATACCAGGACAAAAACTCAAAGTTATGACACTTGGGCAGGAAACGCGTATGAGTGGCATAGGCTGGGGGTAGGGGTGGGGACTAGGGCAATCTCCAGATAACCTAAAAGAACACTTGTTAGCTCCAACCAGACTGTTGGCTAGTGTGGCCAAATATTCCACTTCTTCGAGGGAGGTGAAAAGATGAATTTTATATCAATTTTCTCCTCTCTGTTACACACAACATATACAAAATAAAACAGACCAGCTGTCCAGATTCAAGGCAAAGCCTTCCTGGTTTTGAGTCTTTAGTCCTAATGCCTGCTCCAGGAAATGAATTCAATTACACAGGAGAGAGAGCATCTCCATGGAGGAGGGAATAGAAAAACATTTTCAAAGGGTCAGAGTGAAGTCTATGGACTTCTGAGGGCAGCAGTGGAATTTTCTCCCTTTCAGTTAGATCATTAAAAGCAGAAAAGACTTCAATTTTTCATAGTCATTATGGGCAGCTTAGCCCGGAGGCAGAAGGCTGGATCAGACAGGCTCTGGAGACTGACTTCCAGGATGATGGGAAAGTCGTGCATTTTATGTTTGCATTTAACCTTGGAATAATGACAACATATTTGCACACCAGGTCAAAAAGCTATGGCATATAAATGAAATATATTTAAAAGCCACATGAGTATTGGGTGCACCAAGCTATGGTCCATAGAGCAAACTACTGTATGGTTGCTTCAACCTTTGAGAAAGAAAACATAGGAGCTGCAACTGACATTCAGAAGCTGGTCTGGCACCCACAGCTATGCCATGTGATCCTTTTAGGGAACGTTAATGAGCTCACAGCGTGCCAACCTCAGACAAGCTTACTCTGAGACTATGGATTAAATGAGACAAAACTAGACCACTACCTAATTTTTCCTAAGCAGAGACAAAACTAAGGTCACAGTGCTACCTAAGGTCACAGTGCTACCCACAGGCACCCTCACTCTTGGCTAGGATGAGGGATGGCTATTTCTTTACCTGTTAGAGCTCTATGCTCATCCTAGTCTATAGGTAAGATTTTGATACCCAATTTCTCTATAGGTAAGATTTTGATATCCAACTATAGAATTGCTACTGCTTTCTGACGGACAGTTTAGATAAAAGCCCAGCTTCTTTAGTCCTTCTGCCAAATTACCCAGTAAAAACTCAACTCCTATAGTAGATGTTAACATCCTTTTACACGAAGACACCCAGAGTCCCCCACAGTGTGTGTTCTCCCTCGTTGCAATGGGCAATGAACCTAACTCATTTTACTACAGGTGTGCTCCTGCTGGGACCTGGCCAAAAGACACTGACACACATGTGAAAAATTAGCATGGTCTCCCACCCAACCAGCCCATTCAGTCGAAAGGTGACAACTCTCAAGATGGCCGAAGTGATTCTGCCCAGCTATTATGCACTCTTCCCACCAGATACGCTCTGGTCCTACCTCATTCCACTTCTGTTCCTTTTGTGGTGCTCGATTAGGCATTTTTTCTGTCTCTGATGAATTCAGAGGGTTTGCAGGCCTTTCTGAGATTCATTATTCAGATAGCATATAAACCAGTGTTTACACATTTACTTTTAGGTGACCTTACTCAAAAAAACCAATGAAGTAGAAGCATTGCTCTTAAAATGATCATATCAAGAGTGAAGACACGTATTGTGGGGGAAACAAACAAACTTCAAGGAAAGCAATACAGGACACAATGTGGTCTGCATTCCCTTTCAGTTGCATAAAAAACAAGCAATTAATTTCCAAAACGCTATTAAGCATGGCATTTAACAAGAAGATATATTCCGCTTTGTGTGACTTCAGAAGGCAACAAATGGAGTCATGTCTAGAACAGGATGTAATCTGGCAAATTTGTAGTCACCAGG
Organism: Panthera pardus; assembly: GCF_024362965.1. Lineage (NCBI taxonomy): Eukaryota > Metazoa > Chordata > Mammalia > Carnivora > Felidae > Panthera > Panthera pardus. Next base: position 146,080,272 of record NW_026526765.1, read on the forward strand.
GAATAATTACATTCAGTTTGGGTAAATGAGTGTTAAGACAGTGAAATGTAAAACCAGGACAGCCAACATTATTAGAAGCCTGAAGCTTTTCCCTGACATTAATTCTGGTGTCAACACTGAGGGAGGTATGCAGACATTCACTTCCAGCTGGAAATAACAATCAGAATTTTTAAACATTTATTATGGATTTTAAAGCAGAAACATAAAGACAAAACCAAAACAGTGGCCCACAATCCTGCTGACCTAGTGAACATGCACAGAAGAAAATCCCAACAAAATGGAAAAGGCACAAATAAAATTTCTAGTCTTCCCTCTCATTTTCAAACTGTTTTCCCTCTATGTAACCACTGTTAATAATTTCTATGCATCCATTGAAAACATGAAAAATGTTTCAATGAGATATCACTGCATACTTGTTAGAACACCTTTACACAAGACAGACGGAGTGTAATTCCAAATGCAGGTAACTGCCGAGAAATCAAAGCTCTCATATGTCACAGGACAAAATGTAAAATGGTACAGCCACTCTGGAAAATATTTTGGCAGTTCTTTCACACAATTAAACATGGACTTATTAAGTGACCCAAAAATCACACCCCTGGGGATTTATCCCAGAGAAATAAAAGCTTACATTAATACACACACACACACACACACACACACACACACCCTACATGTAAATGTTCATGGAATCTGTATAATAGCAAAAACTGGGAACAACCAAACATTCCTGGATGAATGGCTCAACCAAATCTGATACGTGGAACATATAATGGAACATAATTTGCAGTAAAAAGCACAAACTATTTATACATGAAACAACCTGAATGATTCTCAAAGACATTATGCTTAGATAAATAAAGAAATCAGTCTTAAAAACCTGTACTATATGATTCCACTTGCATAACAACCTCAAAACGACAAAACTATAGAGGCTAAGAACATATAGAACTGTCAGGGTGGGTAGGGTATAAAGGGACAGGATGAGGGAGATCCTTTGTGCTGATGGATCAACTCTATATCTTGATTATGGTGGTAGCTACACAAATATAAATATGGAATAAAGCTCCATAGAATTACACACACACACACACAGAAACACACACATACACAGAAATGTACATAAACTAAATAAGATCTGTAATATTGTACTATTGTCAATTTTGTGGGTTTGATGTGTACTACAGGTACACAAGATGTTACCACTGAGGGATGTTAGATAAAGGGAATGCAGTCTACACTATTTTTGAGACCTCTTGTGACCCTATGAAGCTTCCAGAATAAAATGTTTTTTTAAAAGCTACATATATACCAACTATATAGATTAGGATTCTTTTGGCCACAAGTAGAAAATTCTAATTCAATCAGCTTAAAGGAATAGAAATGTCTTACACTCCCAGCTAACAAGAGTATGGAAATAAGTTAGCTCTGGGAACAATTAAGTGCTCATCAACATCCTCAAGGACTCAGGAATTTTCCATAGTTCTCCTCTGTCATTATTGGCACATGATCTTGGTCCCTTAGGCTGGCTTGTATCATGGCCTCAAGATGGATATTGAAAAAGAGTTATTGGGGCACTTGGGTTGCTCAGTTGGTTAAGCATCTAACTCTTGATCTCAGCTCCGGTGTTAATCTCAGGGCCGTGAGTTCAAGCTCTGTGTTGGGTCCCACACTGTGCATGAATACATACATACATACATACACACACACACACACACACACACACATACATAGAGTTATCACATCCAGTGGTAGAGGGACCATTTCCAGTTAGTATCCATTTTAGTCATAGAAGCAAACATTTTCCAGAAGTCTTATGCTAATTTTCTCTCATGTCCCATTAGCAGGGTCATAAACCAACTCCTAACACAAACGCTAGGGTTAGGGGAGCTGGCAAGGGGAGTCAGAGCAGGAGAAGGGTATGTAGGAATGGAACCACCATGAATCATGAGCGACCCTTGGAGCACCAAACAAATGTCTACAACTAACAGTTAAATAAGTTAAGGCACATGAGCACAACAAAATACCATACAGCTATAAAACATGAACTAGATACCCGTGGGTTAATATGGAATCTTCTCAGAAATCTAATATGAAATGAAATATAAGGTATAGAATCGTGTATATAATATGGTACCTGTTGGGCAAATTTTTTAAGTAATACCAAACAATGTTGGCATTAAGGACTGAATATTTGTAGCCCCTCAAAATTCCTATGTTGAAATTCTTTTTTTTCTTAATGTTAATTTTTGAGAGAGACAGAGTGTGAGTGGGGGAGGAGCAGAGAGAGAGGGAGACACAGAATCTGAAACAGACTCCAGGCTCTGAGCTGCAGCACAGAGCCGGACGTGGAGCTGGAACTCAAAAATGGTGAGATCATGACCTAGGCTAAAGTCGGATGCTTAACTGACTGAGCCACCCAGGTGCCCCCCTATGTTGAAATTCTAAACCCCAGTGTGATTATATTAGGAGGTGGGGGACTTCCGTGGGTGCTTAGATCATGAGGGTGGAGCCCAACTGTCCACAGGCCAGGAAGCGGGCCCTCAAGTAGACACTGGATCTGTTGGCACCTTGATCTTGGACTCCCCAACCTCCAGAACTGCGAGAAATAAGTATTTGTTATTTAACCCCCTCCCCACCTCCCACTGTGGTATATTTGTGATAGCAGCTTGAGCCCCTGAGCAAAACAGTTAATATATTCTAATTCCTTGCTCTTCATTCTTAACTTTAGAACCTCCATTTCATCCAGGAACACATACCATTCAACAGGGCAACTTCCTATATATTCATTAGTACCATTTGTGACAATTTAATAGATTGAAAATAGCACATCACTATTGTTTGAAGGTTTTGGGGGCTTTGGGGGGTTGGTTTTTTTGTTTTGTTTTGTTTTTTAGAGAAAGAGAGAGGAGGGGGAGGAGCAGAGAGAGAAAGGGAGAGAGAGAATCCCAAGCAGGCTCCACAGTCAGTGCAGAGCCCAACATGGGGCTCAATCCCATGACCCTGGGGCTCATGATCTGAGCCAAAATCAAGAGTTGGTTGCTCAATCGACTGAGCCACCCAGGTGCTCCTGAACCTAAGCATTTTTAATAATGAATGAGGTTAAACATCCTTCCATAGTCTTCAACATTTGACTTTATATTCTTTAACATTTTCAATCAAGTCATTTTTCTTCTACTTTTTTAATCATGTGAATTTTTTATAAACCTAAGAAAACTAACTTTTTAATCAGCCATAAAAGTTTCAGGTATTTTCTCCTTTGTGATTTTGTCTTTCTTTTTGATGATACAATTGGCTATGCAGGAGTTTCTACTTTTCAAATAATTAAATGTATCAAAGTTTTCCCTTTCTAGGTTTCTTGACTGCTTTGAAAAGCTTTTTCTGTAAAACTGTAAGTAAATCCACCTAGGCTGTCTCATAGAACTTCCCAGGGACAGAAATATCCTATACCTGCCTTAATCCAACATGGTAGCCACTAGCCCCAGGGGCTGTTGAGTCATTAGTTCGAGTGAGGAAGTGAATTTTCCATTTTATTTAAGTTTAATGAATTATAATGTAAATAGCAACATGTGGCTAGTGGCTACCACCCTGGGCAATGCAATTCTAGAATCTTCATGGTTTCATTTTTTAAAATATCTAAATATTTGAGCCTTTAGAGATTTATTTGGACAAAAGGAGTGAATTACCAGGATTTAAATCAGTGATTGCTGTGTTTTATTGGGAACACAGGCCACCTTAAGATTCAAATGAAAGTTGTAGAAACTACCTCCAGAAAAATGAGTGTATGGAGATACAGACAGTATCCTGAAGCTTATATTCCAGTAGCATGAAATAAATACCCAAGTCAATCATAAATCAAGACAATTTCTGATGATGATCAGAGCAAGAAGGAGCTGAGACATGAGGTAGAGACTGACAGTCGGGAGGAGAGGTAGAAGGCACCACTTTAGGGAAGGCAGATAAGAAAGGCCCTTCTGGGGAGAGGAAAGTTGAGCCAAAAGTTAAATGATGAGTTAGAAGCCAGATCCCAGGGGCGCCTGGGTGGCTCAGTCAGTCAAGCGTCCAACTCTTGATTTGAGCTCAGGTCATGATCTCATGGTTTTGTGAGTTTGAGCACCACATCAGCCTTTATGCTGTCAACATGGAGCCTGCTTGGGATTCTCTTCCCTGCTCATGCTCTCTCTGTGTCTCTCTCAAAATAAATAAACAAACTTTAAAAAAAAAACAAAAAAAACAGACCCCAAAATGCTGGATGAAGAGCCTTTAAGCTGAGGAACAGCAAGAACAAAGGCTTAGAGGCAGGAGTGAGGTTTGCTCCTTGGAAGGCGGAAAAGACTTCCAGGGTAGTTAGAGCCCAGAGAACAAGGGAGGAGTTAGATGAGATAACAGTGGAGGATGCAGAAGCCACATCAGCTCTCTTCTAAACTGTGCAATTTAAGCTTAAACACAGTAAGTAAGGAGACAAAGTTCACACACGGTTGGAGGCGGTGGAATCAGGACACCAGTTACTCCAAAGTCTCTACTCTCCCCCTACCACAGTGCCTGTCCTGGGGGGTCCTTCTGAGTCTAACCTGTTCCTTTACTGCCTAAATAATTACACCTGATATGACCTTTACTCTTGCCTCCAGGCTTATTGTCTACCCCCAAAATCTATCACCTCAACTACTGACATGTCCTTGGAGAAGCCATCCTGGCACCTCTCCAAAAGCTCTTTGTGTCTGCAGTGCCCTCCCGTGCCACAGATGCCTGATAAACAGTAACTCACCCCTGACCTCCCTGAGCCTCTGCCTGCCCTGCAGCTCTAGCAGATCCATTAACCTCTTCCCTCATAGCCCCCCTAGCTGGTGCATTCTGCCGTGGACCTACTTACTACCGGAGATGGTACATTTTGGTTAATATGCTGTCACTTCCAACTAAATCTCAAGTCACTTAATCATGTCTTACTAATCTCAGCACATTTCCTGACACATACATTTTTTTTTTACTTCATTACTGAGTTAATGAATCAATTTCTACAGAAGAACACACTTCCCATTCTGTTCTCTGTTATGAACCATGACAAGCACACTACAGCACTCAGCTGATAATGGGTCTATTTGTCCTGAACTGTGAAGCTGAGGTCTAAACTGGTGTTTCAGCCACACTGCTGGCTTCCTAATATATTATGATAATGCTTTCAAGCTCCCCATATCGTCAATTGATGTCCTGTCTAATAAAGAGCCTATCATTTTTAGCATTCCCTTGAGTCCTCAGTTAATAATCATTCCATTTTCACCTGAAATAGATTTCATTCCAATCTATTGTTGTCAAAACCCACACAGGCTTGATACTTTGTACACATGCTACACTGAACATGCAGGAAGCTTAGAAAATTTTATATTGACCAACATGATTTTCAAACCATCACGTGAGTACCTAACAAAAAATTACCACCCCATTTAAGACAGATTCAAATAGCTTTGTCTTGAATGAATCAGTGGCTTGGTATTATCCAGCTTTCATTTTCTATGTCATGATTTGGTTTAATTTAACATTGATTGAGCAAGCTGAGTAAATATAAATTGATTTTTTTCAGGGATAATGCTTTGATCATTTGGCTCTATATGTGGCTTATACCTGTTAGTCATTACAAAGATAAATCAAGAAACAGAATTGAAGCAATGTTATATACTCAATGGGGAATCACTGGTCATGTAGCATGTGTGCACAAAGTGACCTTGTCAAATTAGCCATGGAAACATCAAGTGCTATGGAATTTAAAAGCAATGTAATCAGGTATCAGAGCAAAGGTCTACCTTAGACTACATGACTTAGAAAACAAGTTTATTGTCAGTACTTGGGTCTTTCCTTTCAATGTCCAGTCTACCCGTAAAACTACAGTAAAATTCCTGATAATGTCATCTGGTTGAAAAGTGTGCTACTGCCATGATATGTTCTACTGAAAGCACTCTAACTTGGAAGGGCCACCAACAACTGGCATCTGGAAGACCACAGAAAATGCCAAAGGGTCTAGAAAATGTGCCTTCATTAGAATAGTTCATATGATTGGCATGTGTTGTCAAGATTATAAGAAACTTCGCTTTTGCTTCCAACATGGCCAAGTAGAACAGACTAGACCCGATTTTTGCAGATAACAACTATCAACTTGGGATAAAATACAAAAACAAAGCAAAACCAATTGGAAATGATTTAGTTACAGTAAAATGAATAAAGGAAGGGATGAATCTGGAGGAGAGTCACTTGGAAGAAGGGAATCACAGTGTGAGCTACTCATGTATAGTTTTGGGCCTGAGAGTAGTCCATAGTCAGAACCATGCATTTCTCAAATCATAGCTTTCTCTTGCTCTAAATACACTATGGTTCCCTATATCCTTTATGATAAACTCAAAACTTTTCACCTATTCTTCAAAGGGCATCATGACAAGACCTGGATGCCTCTATAACTTTATATCTTTTTATGCAGCAGGCTTCCAAGTCTCTGAGCTTCTGTTCAGGCCAAGTCCTTCTCTTGGGTACTGTATCCCATTTCCATTTGTTAGTTCAAGAACATGGTTACTCCAGTTGACCTCTTTATTGACTGACTTATCTCTTCTCTCCTCTAATCCTGTACCCCTCCAGCTACTGCTCTAGCTCTTGGATCCTCTTCACAAAAGATGTCCTTGAAAGGGTTGTTTATAGTCTTTCCATGCAGTCTCTCTTCAGCCAACCCCAATTATGCTTTATTTCTCCAATCTTCCACTAAAATTTCCCTTGCTAAGGTAACTAATGACTTTCCAGTTTCTGTCTAGTGATCAATTCACAGTCCCCATCCTATCTGAACTACCAATAGCTTTTGTCACATCTGATTACTGCCTCCTCCTTCAAATACCTTATTCTCTTGCCTTCTGGATGCCACACATCCTAGGTCTCCTTTCCCTGAAAAGCTGTTCCTTCTCTGCCTCCTTTCATGGATTCTCCTTACTTTCTGAATCCCTAGAGACTGGAATCCCTGAGAGTGATTCCTCAGAACTGTTCTCTTCCTACATTCCTTTCCTGAGTGATCTCCTCTAATCCTAAAGTTTTAAATATCATCAATACAACCAAGAATCATAAATTTTTATTTCCAGCCATGAATCTTCTCTTATCTTCAGTCTGTAACAGTCAATTATCTGCTCAACATCTCCAACATGTTTGCCTAATAGATGTCTGAGACTGCATATCATCCACTGAATTCCTGATTCCAACTCCATCCCCACTCTACTGCCCAGCATGTTCCTCTGGTGATTATGCCCATCTTGGTAAATAACAACTCTGCCCCTCCTGTGGGTGTGAGGACCAACACCTTAGCATCATCCTTCATTTCGTTCTTTCTCACACTTCAATATCCAACTAATCAACAAAACCTATTGGTTCTACCTTTAAAATACACCCCAAATCTGTGGTGCCTGGGGGAACTCTGTCAGTTAACCATCCGACTCTTGACCTTAGCTCAGGTCTTGATCTCAGAGTCATGAGATTGAGCCCAGAGTCAGGCTCTGAGCTGAGTGTGGAACCTGCTGGGGATTCTCTCTCTCCCTCTCTTTCTCTCTCTCTGCCCATCCCCTGTTCGCTCTCTCTAAATAAATAAATAAACATTTAAAAAAAAATGTCAACAACTGAATGAGTCATTTAGGTATAAGGGGGGATTCACTAATGACCCTGATGCTTCTACCTGGGGAAACTATGTGGACGAGACTGCCATTAGGTAAGCACCTGAAAACAGAAAGATGAGGTTTGGGGAGCATAGGGATTGGAAAATTAATGAGGTCCATTTTACGTCTGTTGTGTTAAAGTGCTTTTGAGCCTTTAACTATTGGAAATACTCAATAGTAACTTGGCAAAACAAGTGTGAAGCTGGGTTATTTGTAGTAACTAACACCAGGGGTGGATGAAATGGCTAGAGAGTGTGCAAAGAAAGAAGAAAGGGTGGTCCTAAATTCTGAAGAACATAACACCTCAAGGGGCAGATAGAGAAGTTGACACAGCTGAGATAGAAAGAGTGTACTCCATGAGCAGGAAGAAAACCGAAACAGTATCAGAAATCAATGGGGAAGGGGCGCCTGGGTGGCTCAGTTGGTTGAGCATCCAACTCTTGATTTCCGCTCAGGTCCTGATCCCAGGGTCATGGGACCAAGCCCTACATTAGGCTCCACGTTGAGCATGGAGCTTGCTTAGGATTCTCTCCCTCTCTCTCTGCCCCTCTCCTCTTCTTGTGCTCTCTCTCCCTCAAAAAAAAAAAAAAAAAAAAAAAAAAAATATATATATATATATATATATATATATATATATATATATAATTAGTGGGGACAAACCTTCAAGATGGAGGGAATAGCTATTACCACTAGAGCCCCCCAAAGAGACAAAATGAAAAGAGGCTTAAGAGACAACAAATGATAGTTTGCAGGAGATATTTCAGTTCTGTGGCCCAAAGAGAACTCAGATGGTAGAGTACTGAATGGGGGAATGAGGTAAAAGAGGTGCACCCTGACTCAGTCAGTTAAGCGTCCGACTTCGCTCAGGTCATGATCTCATGATTTGTGAGTTCGAGCCCCGCGATCAGGCTCTGTGCTGATAGTTCAGAGCCTGGAGCCTGCTTCAGATTCTGTGTCTCCTTCTCTCTCTGCCCCTCCCCCACTCATGCTCTGACTTTCTGTCTCTCAAAAATAAATAAACATTTAAAAAACAAAAACAGGTGCACCCTTTCCAGAAGCTTTATGATGTCAGGAAGTAGTGAGAGGACGTTCAATATAAAGGCAGGCTCAATATACATTTTTTTTGGAAGGAGAGATACTCGAGCATGTTTTTAGTATCCAAAGAAGAAGAAATCCCAACAGTTGAACATTACAGATGGGGAAAAAGAAGCAATAACCAAAATTCCAGGGGAGACACGTCTTTAAAGTACAGACTGAGAAAAGAGCATAGAAAGAAAAAGGGAAATATCATTCATTCATACTTTCAAAAACCATTTGTAGAGCATCAACTATGTGCCAGGCACTGTTGTCGACACTTGAAATCTATCCATGAAGAAAATAAAGAAGCCTGCCCTTATGTAGCTTATATCTTAGCAAGGTTAGTAGGGGGAGAGGGGACATAAAATAACAAAGAACACTATAAATACATAAATTATGAGTATGATTTGATTATGATTTGATAGAAGGCACCAAGTACCAAGGAATAAAAATAGAACACTGTAAGGGAGATCGAGAGAGTCAAACGGGGAATTGCATAGCAATTCTGTAAAAGAGTAATGTCAAAGAAGAGCTTATACACAAGCTAAGACAAATGAGGGAATTTGCCACGTGTAATACAGGCAAAAAGAAAGAATGGGTGCAAGCTTATGCACGAAAAGGAGAAATAAAATTTGCACTTTCAGTATCAGAGAAACTAAAAGATAAATTAGCTATCAAAGGAAGAAATATTGCCACAATTTAGCTGTATGTTTCCTTTTTTAAAAAAATTTTTAATGTTTATTTATTTTTGAAGGAGAGAGAAACAGAGCATGATAGCTACATGTTTCTTGAAGGGAGGAGTCATTAAGCAGAATTAACCTCTTGGGGCGCATGGGTGGCTTAGTTGGTAGAATGTTTGACTCTTGATTTTGGCTCAGGTCACCATCTCCTGGTTGGTGGGATTGAGCCCCGCATCAGGCTCTGCCCTGAGAGCACGGAGCCTTCTTGGGATTCTGTCTCTCCCTCTCTGCCTCTCCCTTGCTTGTGCACACACACTCTTTCTCTCTCTCTCTCTCTCTCTCTCTCTCAAACATAAATAAATAAACAAGCAAACAAACAAAGAATCTCTTTCTGTGTGTTCTCCAGGGAGCCAAGCTAGTATCTCTGGACTCAGTGTATTATACTTAGATTAGATTAGCAGTGGGGTCACTGAAAAGTCAGGAGGCCCATGATTAATTAATAGGATCTGGGGGCACCTGGCCAGTTCAGTGGGTAGAGCATGTAGCTCTTGATCTCAGGGTCGTGAGTTCGAGCCCCAGATTGGGTGGAGAGATTGCTTACATACATAAACTTAAAAGAAAAAACAGGATCTTCTTCCATCAGCTACAGCCCAGAGAAGCTCACCGTAGAGTTCCATCTCACTATTACAAAACAGCCAAGCAAGGAATTTCATAGTTATTACTCATACCTCTCTTTATTGATTCATTTGGGCAGCAATAATTTATTATTAAAGCTAATTTACTCAAAATGTTCATACACACTGTAATAAATAAGGCCTCTAGATTCACATATGAAGCAGATCTAAATAAAACTGCACACTACCTATAGAATTCCTCCTTCACCTAAAGGCACCAACTCAATCAAAGAAAAGTCTGTCCAGATGGCTAGGAAGTTTTAGGGATTTCATGAGACCAAGAAAGGATGATTGCTACTCTCTACGTCCAAATTTCTCACACGTTCTGTATTTTCAAAGACCAGTACAGTTGAAAATGGCCTTGTATTCACCGCATTGATACACCCTCAAAATTTCCCACAGTGAAGACACCCGAAAGATAAAAACTCAGAGTGCCACAAAAACCACTGCAGAAGCTAAGAGGAAGCTCCATTACCCAGCAAAAGTGATGGGGTGAGGTGACCCCCATTCCCCCCCCCCCCCGAAAGCTATTCTGATCTGCCCTCTGTCTGAAAGAAAGTAAAGAGATACGATTTCCCTCCTCTACCAACAGCTTCCCTCGTCCAGGGACTCGGCCTCTGAAAACAACATTAAATATGGTCTGTCGAGGGGCGCCTGGGGGGCTCAGTCGGTTGTCTGACTTCTGCTCAGGTCATGATCTCGCAGTTTATGGGTTCGAGACCCACATCGGGCTCTGTGCTGACAGCGCAGAGCCTGGAGCCTGCTTCAGATTCTGTGTCTGCCTCTCTCTCTGCCCTTCCCTCACTCGTGCTCCGGCTCTCTCGCTCTCAAAAATAAATAAACATTAAAAAATTAAAATAAATAAATAAACAAATATGGTCTGTCGGTTCTTAATTGTATTCCTCAAGGAAGCAGATCACGGCCCCTCAGTTGTTTCTCTATAGCCCTTTAGAGCCAAATCATCCAGCCTAACTTGGGGCTAGGAAGGCATGCGCTGACAGTGAGCCAGTGTAATCTAGGATGTGTAGACCCTACAATGAGGTGCTCCAGTTGGAAGCATGGAAATTCCCTGGCAAAAAAAATCCCTGGCAGTTGTTGGCCCTGTAATTATAGCTTCGCATGGATTGCATCTGTTAAGAGCGTCAGACAGCCAAGAATTGGGAACAAGGGAGGCCCCCACCTCAGTGCAGTCAGGCTGTATTACACAAATGCCCACTCAAAATTAGGAATTTGGCTGGAGGCTGTCCACATCAATTTCTCCTCTAAGCAGGAGATTTGACAAGGGGATTTGACCAGTACTCAAGTCGACAATGAGTAAAGCCAAGAGAATTCCACACATCTAGTCTTTTGACAAAGATAGAGTCTAGATCTCTCCTGCCTTATTTGAATAAAAGTAAGAAAAAAGCTTTGGACCTATGAGAATATATGCAGAAAGGGAGAGAAACATTCTCCTAAAGATTCAGAGTAATAGTGGGTGAGTGAAATGACTTATCCCAAGAAATAGACAGTTATTTTGAGAAACATGTGTCCCTAAAGGACCCAAGAAACCACTGTCTATATAAAGAAAATCACAAGAAGTAAAAGGCAAATTGCAAATACAACAGGCTAAGTCACAAAGATATTAAGTTGGGATAAAAAAGGAGCTCCATGCATTGTAAAAGAGTATAAAGAAAGGAAAATTTCACCAGATGAAGTATAAAATTTTCACTAAAGAAAGGAAAAGTAGAAGTATTGCTATAGAATTTAAAATCATAGATGTGGAAAAAAAGTCTTGGGGAGGTGAGTCAAAGCCTGGGAACAGAAATATTCCTTTGTTGGTAGAAACAGCATTGAAATAGGAGGTTTGATAGAAATCAGAGGACAGGGAGCAAAATCCAGATCATGTATCTCAATCCTACCCATCCCCTACCCATCCCCATATCCCCATATTCATTCCCAGAGCCCCCAGTATCAGAGAAGAAAGATGTGGGGGAGGGGAGAGGAGGAAGCCTGGGTGGCTCAGTCGGTTAAGCATCCGACTTCAGCTCAGGTCATGATCCCATGGTTTGTGAGTTTAAGCCCCACATCAGTCTCTCTGCTGTCAGTGTGGAGCCGCTTTGGATCCTCTGTCCCCCTCTCTCTCTGCCCCTCCCCCACTCATGCTCACATTCTCTGTCTCTCTCAAAAATAAATAAACATTAAAAACAAAACAGCAAAATGGAACTAACACCTCCCTCTCAAAATATCATTTGGGAGGAAGGGAGAAAACAGACTCCAATTAGGTACGACGGGTGCCAAGGAGAATCAACCCAGGTTGCATCAGAGTATAAAGAAGATCTGGAGAGAGTCACTCAAACACGAGCCACAGGAAGAGCAGAGGCATGGCATTCCTGCAAGTTTTCTGTGCTGGATGTCTCCCACTGGCCCTTCTCACCACCCTGTCTCCACCCGCCGCCTGCATTCTCTATGCCCTGGAAGGTTGAACGTTCTTTATGCACAAACCCCTTTTGGCTTCTCTCTGGAAGCCACCTGCAAAAGAGTATAGGAAAGGAGAAATTAAGTTTAAGGTAATTCATTCCCACCTCTCTCATATGACCTCCGATGACCATGGACAAGGTTGTCTCTCTATAGAAGACTACAGTTTCTACTGGGTGGACTCTTCTGTAACTCTCTTCTCTGGGCTCCAAGAACCACATCCTCTTTTTGCCTCTTCAGCCCTGGGGGTGAGAATGGCTCCCTGCTGTTGCTGGCCAAAGGGTACTAGCTTTTGTTGGCATGGGCATCCCTAACTCCTGCCTATAGCTTTGTGAACAGTTTCCCTATTAAACTTCCTCAATTATCCCAGTTTGCATCTATCATCCATTTCCAGCCAGGACCCTGAAACATATACTTGAGCAAATGTAAAATAAAGTAAGAGAAAGAACATACCAAAGAGAGAGAAATAGCCTGAAACCGAAGCAAGCGTAATCCAAGCAAGAGAACATGCCTCGCATACTTTTGCCTTTCATTCAATGAGTAAGAGCTCAAGGACAAGATTATCAAGTCAAGAATGACATTTAAAAGGAGATTAGAGGGGTGCCTGGGTGACTCAGTAGGTTGAGCATCTGACTTTGGCTCAGGTCATGATCTCACAATTCATGAGTTCAAGCCCCACATCGGGTTCTGTGCTGACAGCTCAGAGCCTGGAGCCTGCTTTGGATTCTGTGTCTTCCTCTCTTTCTCCCCTTCCCCTGCTCATGCTCTGTCTGTCTCTCTCTTGAAAATAAACATTAAAAAAGAATTTTAATAGATAAATAAAAGAAGATTAGAAATAAGACAACAAATTGATAACTTGATAACTAAGACATGAACTACTGCCATTTACTACCCAGGTAAAAATTAATTTCAGATAGCAAAAAATGAAATGAATAGAGCTGAGAAGCAAATTAATGATGTTGAGAAGGTTACAATGACTACAAAAGAAAAAAAGTATAGCAATTAGAGAAGAAATGAGGGATGTAGAAGACAAACACATTTTAACACAAAGATAATCAAGGTCTCTGAAGTCAAGGACACAAAAGTGATGCCCAAAGTATTCTGACATCTTTAAGTCTTCTCTGAAATGAAGGAAGAACTGACCCTACAGATAAAAACAGCTTATCTGTTTAATTAAATGGGTCAATACCAAGATAGCTGGGAAATAAACTTTAATGATAAAAAAAAATAATTTTTTGGGCAACCAAATGAAGAGACAAATTTATCCACCAGAGTGAGAAGCCACACCAGCCTCAGTTTCCCCCAAAGCAATGATCAATGCCAAAAGATTAGGAGACATGTCTACAGGGCCAAGAAGAATATCATACTCAGACAAGTTTTAATTCAAGTATAAAAGCAACAGGAAGACACATCAAGAAACATCAAGAAACAGTAACACCCACAAAAACTTTTTGAAAAAAAAAATAGTCCATAATGAAATCCAGGCAAACAAGAAAAAAACTAGAAATAAAGTATAGAGGAAGAAAGTAGTCAGGACAGAAGGCTTGGTGAAAAGCAGAATACATTAGAAGATAATTTGCAAATTATATGTGTGATAAGGGCTTAATATCCAAAACATATCAGGAACTTATACCGCTCAACACCAAAAAAACAAATAATTTGACTTAAAAAAGGGTGGAGGATATGAACTGACATTTTTCCAAAGGAGATGTGAAATCCAAATGAAGATGTGATATATGTATCATATAACATATGTGATATGATATGTGCCATATGTGATATGATATATACCATATGTGATGTGATATATATGTCATATATCATATGTGAGATATACATATCATGTTTTCTTTATCATTCATATATATGATATGTTATTCATATATATATGTATATATATATGCAACAGAATATTACTCAGCTATTAAAAACAAGAATGAAATCTTGTCACTTATCACTATATGGATGGACTTAGAAGATACTGTGTGAAGTGAAATAAGTCAAAGAAAGACAAATACAGCATGAATTCACTTATATGTGTAATATATAAAACAGAACAAATGAACAAACAAAACAAAACAAAACAGCAACAGACTCATAGATACAGAGAAGAAACTGGTGGTTGCCAGAGGGGGGAGTGGTCAAGAGCTGGGAAAAATAAGTAAAGGGAATTAAGAGGTACAAACCTCCAGTTATAAAATAAATGTCACAGGGATGTCATGTAAAGCATAGGGAATATAGTCAATATTGTAATAACTTTGTATGATGACTAGTTATCATGGGGATCATTTCATAAAATACAAACATATCGAATCATGGTGATGCACACCTGAAACTAACAGGATACTGTATGTTAATTACTCTTCAATAAGTTTTTTTTTAATTGACTTGCATAAGGGCTCAGAAAATATACCACCCAAATGCCCTTAAAACTTAAAGACATGTACCAGATAATCACTAAATCGATTAGCACTGAGAGTTCACAAGGTGGAAAGTGACTGTATAAAAAGGCCAATAGTTCCTCTCCTGTTGGAAGTCAATTCTAATGGCCGAGCCTCAACCATGGAAATGCCCCCATTCAGGGACAGCTGTCAACTTCACAACCCAACCTTATTCCTGTAGGTCTGGTTTCCCCATCAGACCTAAGATTTCACCAATTCTGGGAAACCCTGGAGGGAGGGATGGTGATGGCACAGGAAAGAAAACACTGTACTGAGATCAAGGTCAACTTATAAAAATAAATGGCCTAGCATTTCTGCTACTACTAAGATATGCTAAGTAGTTGAACATTCATACTAAGAACAACTAGAAAATCCAGAGCTTTGGAAGCAGTGAGAACCAGAGGGGCTAAAATTCTAGAGAGAAGAGAACCTTTGAGACATGAACCTTTCAGGCTGAATCTCAATGTGGTTAGTGTCTTTTTTGTTAATTTTTTTTTTTTAATTTTAGACGGGGAGAGAGAGCAAACAGAGGAGAGGGGGAAAGGAGAGAGAGAGAGGATCTTAAATAGGCTCCACACCCAGTGTGGAGCCCAAGGGGCTCTGCCCCACAACCCTGAAATCATGACCTGAGCCCGAATCAAGAATCGAATGCAGGGCCCCTGGGTGGCTCAGTCATTTAAGCATCCGACTTCGGCTCAGGTCATGATCTTGCAGTTTGTGAGTTCCAGCCCCGCATCAGGCTCTGTGCTGACAGCTCAGAGCCTAGGACCTGCTTCGGATTCTGTGTCTCCCTTTCTCTGTCCCTCTCCTGCTTGCACTCTGTCTCTCTCTCTCTCAAAAATAAATAAACATTAAAAACAATTTAAAAAAAGAAAAGAGTTGGATGCTCAATCAACTGAGCCACCCAGGTGTCCCTCCCAATGTAGTTACAGCCTGAAAATCAGGCCCCGTCCCAGGCAGAGGGGCCACAGATGGGGGACAGAGATGCCAATGAGCTTTAGGTGGTCATGCTGAGAAGTCGAGACAAACTTGTACACTTGAGGGGCTTCAAACACACGGACGGTTTTCCTTCAACATTTGTTGAATTCCAAAGCTGTGCAGGGCTGGAGGCTAAAGGGCTAAGAAGGCAATCTCTGAAGGCAAACTGGAATGTTACGCATTTCCTTGGTGCTTAAGAGAAAAAAACACCTGCCAAGAAGAGCCCTATAAAATTAAAATTCCTAGAGAGAGCAAATAATTCACTCTGATGAGCTGCAACTGTTTGGGGGTTTTTTGTTTTGTTTTGTTTTTTTGGTTTTTGTTTTGTTTTGTTTTATTAGGGAGAAGATGACAATCTGGGCCAATGTAGAGACTTAGTATCCAGACTTAGGCCCCAGTAGATGAACAGAAAACAGAGCAGAGCTTTGGCAGTTATGTGGGGCTAGAGTGGCAAATGTGGAGATTGGAGACATTGCAAACTCACTGCTGGTCTCCCCTAGAATCACTGCCAAAGTCTAGAGTTTGTGGGATAGAAAAGATTAAAAATTAAGTCTACAATTTCTAAATTTTTTTTAACATTTATACATTTTTTGAGAGACAGATCATGAGCAAGGGAGGGACAGAAAGAGAGGGAGACACAGAATCCAAAGCAGGCTCTGGGTTCTGAACTGTCAGCACAGAGCCTGGTGCAGGGCTTGAACCCACAAACCATGAGTTCATGACTTGAGCCAAAGTCGGACCTCTTAACTGACTGAGCCACCCAGGCGCCCCAAGTCTGTAACTTCTAAAAAGCAGAATAAAAATCCCCAGTCGCTCAGTCATAAGACAAGTAACTGTCACACTCTCAAATGAAAGCCACGAAAAGCCACAACCCTGAAACAGGGGAAAGCCAGGTAGACTGGGTCTTACCTAAGCTACAGCTCAAATGTGAGTCTTATTTAATCTCTGGCTGAATTCAGGGAATCATATCCATACTCTTATTCCTCAGTAGAAGAAAAAGTAAACCTCCTCTGATGGAAAATAGCATCATCTGGTGTCTCTGACTTTTTTTGTTTTTAATATACAGCATCCCACATTTGATAAGAAATTAGTAGACATGCCAAGACACAGGATCCATGTGACAAATACCAAAAGAAAAAAATAGCCAAAACAAGAAAACTCACTGATAATTCTGGACCCCAGAGAACAGAGCTAGCAGAATCAAATGGACATTCTAGAACTGAAAGCTGTAATACTGAAATCAAGGATCCAATAGATAGGTTTAATGGCAAATTGGATCTAACAGAAGGATCAGTGAACTGAAAACATGGTTTAATAAAAATATCCAAAATGAACAATAAAAAAAAAAAAAAGAGAATGGGGAGAAATAATGACCCTCCTATTACAGCAATAATTGGTTAAAAATGTTTTTTATAGGTGCCTGAGTGGCTCAGTCGGTAAGTATCTGACTTCAGCTCAGGTCATGATCTCGTGGTTTGTGAGTTCGAGCCTCACATCAGGCTCCGTGCATACAGCTCAGAGTCTGGAGCCTCTTCAGATTCTGTGTGTCTCTCTCTCTGCCCCTCCCCCCCCCAAAAAAAAATAAAAATAAATAAACATTTAAAAAAATGTTTGTTTTAAAAGATCCCATTTGCATTGCAACACAAATAATAAAGCAGCTAAGAATAAATCCACAGAAGAAATATCCAGAAATTTTATGGAGAAAGATGTTAAGAATTTACTAAAGGCTGTAAGAGAAGGCATGAATACATGGTTAGATAGATCACACCCAGAGCTAGAAAGGTCACATTAAAATAAAAGAATTCTGAGGTACCTGGGTGGCTCAGTCAGTTACACGTCTGACTTTGTCTCAGGTCACGATCTCGTGGTTTGTGAGTTCAAGCCTGCATCAGGCTCTGTGCTAACAGCTCAGAGCCTGGAACCTGCCTTGGATTCTGTGTGTGTGTCTCTCTCTGTTCCTCCCCTGTTCACGTGCTCTCTCTCTCTCTCTCTCAAGAATAAACATTAAAAAATTAAAATATATGAATTCTACCTGCATTAATCTACACATACAAAAATTCAATCAAAATTCCAGTAAGATTTGAAAATTCACTTTATAAAGAAAGAATCTCAAAACATTGGGGAAAGATGCAGGATTTAATAAAGGGCTATGGAACAACTGACTATCCATTTGGGGAAACAAAAATAGGCTTCTATTTCAATATTTCCTCCTGTCTCACTCCTTCATATTTTTCTATATATCCGTATACATTACTGTGCTCACAAAAAAGAAGTAGAACCTTGATAGATGAGAAATTGGAAGCAGGGATGGGAGGACACAAGACCATTGATGAGATCAATGTGAACATTTTCATCACAGTCCAAAACCTATTCAGGAGATACCACTGAAAAAGTTGGAAGAGGGTGCCTGGGTGGCTCAGTTAAGCATCTGACTTTGGCTCAGGTCATGATCTCACGGTCTGTGAGTTCAAGTCCCACATCAGGTGAGCTCAAGTCCCACTTTGGGTGAATACAAGCCTCAGGTGAGTCCTGCTTCTCTCATCTCTCTCCCTTTCCCTCTTCTGCCCCTCGTGGAATTCTCTCTCTCTCTCTCCCTATCCCTCTCTCTCTCTGCCCCTGAATCACTTGCACCCTCTCTCTCAAAAAAAAAAAAAAAAAAAAAAAAGTTGATATGAAGAGCCCTCCATCTCCAGAGATGGTAAATATAAGGTACAAGTTGCTGAGGGCAAGTGACAGAATTTTTAGTCTGCTGCACCATGCAGCAGGGTCATCTGGGTGAGAAGCCATCCCACACATTTCCCCCTCGTCCCCAGCTAGACCAGGCAACAACGAAAGTGTTTGCCTTCAGGAAGGACAAGAGACTGTGAGAGCTTATCTGGAGGGGTCTATAGGGTTAGAAACATCCAGGAAGATTGGAGAACAACACCCAGATCTTCAATAAGAGGCCATGGAGAACCACACATTGCAATATATCATAAGAGCTTAACAAAGTTGCTGGTCAGATCAATGTATTAAAATCAATATCTATCAGCGAAACCAATTAGAAAATGTGCTAAGAAAAAAACTGTGCCTTTCAGGCACATGCATCTCAATGTGTATAGCAGCATTATCCACAATAGCCAAAGTATGGAAAGAGCCCAGATGCCCATCGATGGATGAATGGATAAAGAAGATATAGTATATATATACAATGGAGTATTACTCGGCAATCAAAAATAATGAAATCTTGCCATTTGCAACTACGTGGATGGAACTGGAGAGTGTGATGCTAAGTGAAATTAGTCAGAGAAAGACAAATATCATATGACTTCACTCATATGAGGACTTTAAGAGACAAAACAGATGAACAGAGGTGAAGGGAAGCAAAAATAATATAAATACAGGGAGGGGGACAAAACATAAGAGACTCTTATGAGAGGCTATATAAACTGAGGGATATAGAGAATAATATAGAGGATATAGAGAACAAACAGGGTTGTTTGCTGGAGGGGTTATGGGGGGGTGGGCTAAATGGATCAGGGGCATTAAGGAAGACACTTGTTGGGATGAGCACTGGGTGTTATATGTAGGGGGTGAATCACTGGAATCTACTCCTGAAATCATTATTGCAGTATATGCTAACTAACTTGGATGTAAATTCACAAATAAATAATTAAATGATTGTTAAAAAAATAAAATAAAATAATAAAAATAATCTTAAAAAAAAAGAAAGAAAGAAAAAACTGTCCCTTTCAAAATAGAGACAACCACCATAACATAATTGGAATTAAACTTCATTAAGTAGGGACTCCTGGGGGTGTCTGGGTGGCTCAGTCAGTGAAGCATCTGACTCTTGATTTCAGTTCAGGTCATGATCCCACAGTTTCTGAGCTCGAGCCCTGCACTGCCCTGACACTGTGGATCCTGCTTGGGATTCTCTCTCCCTCTCTCTCTGCCCTTCCCCTGCTTGTTCTCACACCTGCACAAGCATGCTCTCTCTCTCTCTTGTCAGTGGAAGAATGAAATTAATACTTACTTAGTGTTAAATTAATACTTACATTTAAGTGAAAACAGTCCCAGAGAGGAAGAGAAACTGAGGCGTAAAGGTATCATTTGAGCCACTAGATAAAACCATGCCTGAATCCTAAATTCTTGGGAGGGCAACAAATGCCCTGTGGTCATTGGGTAAGCAAATTTGAGTTGCTTGGTTTCTCTGTCTCTTGCAAACAAGAGTCCTATACGTCAGATTTTGAGTAAGGAACTCAAGGAACACAAATTTAATGTTATAATAATGCTGCTTTTATAGGTAAATGAGAAGAGGGAAACTCCCAAGGATTTCCCATTTCCTACAGGATAAATCATACTCCTTAGGCACTATTCCACCAAGACACATTGGAGCCCGGGGCAAAAGGAAAAATCAGTAACACTGATCCTGTCTTTATTTTAAATTTGGTATTTTGCTCATTATGGATTTTTCACACAGATTTGGGATTTTTTACTTTTTTTTAATGTTTATTTTTGAGAGTGAGAGCGAGAGAGCAGGGGAAGGGCAGAAAGAGAAGGAGACACAGAATCAAAAACAGGCTCCAGGCTCTGAGCTGTCAGCACAGAGCCAGACTCAGGGCTTGAACCCACAAAGAGTGAGATCATGACCAGAGCCTACATTGGACGCTTAAACAACAGAGCCACCCAGGAGCCCCCAGATTTGGGATTTCTTAAGTATTGCATTAAAACATCATTTATCTTTACGTGTGAGTTGTTTCTGGAGTCCCCTTTAATTTTGTACCTGAGGTAAATGCCTTGGTTCCCTCACCATAGTATCAGCCTTGTCTTCGGGCTCTTTATCATCTGGGGCTACACTAATTATCCATCTAGAGTGGACACTGTGGCGTACCACCTGATTTTTTTAAATTTTTTTTCATGTTTATTTATTTTTGAGAGAGAGAGAAAGAGAGCGTGAGCAGGGGAGGGGCAGAGAGAGAGGAAGACACAGAATCCAAGGCAGGCTCCAGGCTCTGAGCTGGCAGCAGAGAGCCTGACGTGGGGCTCGAACCCATGAACCTTGAGATCATGACCTGAGCCGAAGTCAGATGCTCAACTGACTGAGCCACACGAGCACCCCATGTACCACCTGATTTCTACCAAACACTTAAAGTTTCAAGAATTTATTCCCCCACTGCTGGGACCATGGAAGGCTGACAGCTGGCATCTGGGTCCCTGACTCACTCCACACCTCACTCATTGCCCTTAGCTGAAGAGAGACACCTTGCCCAAGATCATACCCTCTCCCTGGGGGCAAGCCAGATAATAAAAACTCAGGTGGGAATATACAGGTCTGTAGCAACTCTGCAGGGCCATCCTAGCTCTAGAATTCTCTGTAGGGATTGGATCACCCTACACCATTATCCAGCTTCCTTCTCTGTCCAGTCCTGCTATCTTCCCTTTCCAACAGATGTTGATTCCCAGAACACATCCCTATAAATGCCCTATATGCATCTCTCTGTCTCAGAGTCTGTGATCCAGAGAAGTCACCTGCAACACCTATCTAATTTCACAACACCTCCAGCAATACCAACCTAATTTCCCATCACCCCAAACAAATATCCTTAACTTCTGCCAAGGCTGTTCTTCCCCTTGTCTTTACGTTATGCTCATACATACATCTATAGTTCTGGTGCATTTTTCCTCTTGCCCCTAAATTCCTCATCTCTCTCCTTGGCCTTTTCAACCCCTACCATCTTCAAGACATGGCACAAGACCCACCTCGTACACAAATGACTTCTCTATCCAGTCCAGCCTACTACTCCTGATTTTTATTGTCCTTAAATATATATCAAAGGATCCATGAGCTTCCTGTCCCATGCACTATGTTCTTTTTGAATCTCTTGGTCATAGTTATAGCAGGATTTGACCTAGGTTAACATCAAGCCACCACTGATGCTCCCAGAACCAACAGCCTTCCTATTGAAGTCCTGACTTTTCTGACTCCTTTGTATTTTCTCACACCACTACACCCACTCATTCGCAGAATGGACTGAGTTCACTTGGCCACCGGTTTCACCTGCCTGGCAGGCTGAGAAAGTATTTCTTACTTAACCTGCAGGCAAAGGGCCTTCTGAAGCCCTCCTTTCCAAGTCTTGATGGTTTGATAAGGATTTCCTGTCACTTGTATTTTCTATCTAATAGCATCATGCTTGGGGAAAAAACACCGTATTAGTTCCATGTGGTAACTCTACAAAGAATAGAGGAGGCTTCAGTGAAAGAGACCAGAGAATTTTTTCCCTTGAAGTCCTGAAAAACCAGTGAACATTCATAATATGAATTTGGCTATGGCAAGCCCTAAGATGACCTATAATACACTCAATCCTGGCATTAATTGAACACATTCCAGAGTTTCCTGGGAAGGGACAAAAACCAATGACCAACAAACTCCCTGAACAAGTAAAATCTATTACCTGTAAGAAGAGATTTTTAAAATTATCGTACCTATAATATCTTCTTTGATATCGGCATTGCTTATCTTCATTGCATTTGATTCTCAAAATGGCCCTGTGCATTAGGTTAACCTGCATTGTACATAAGCAGAACCTGATGCTTGGAGAGGTTAAAATATATATCTAATATCACAGAACTAATAAATGGCCAAGTGGAATCTTGAATCCCACTCTCTGGCAGTCCAAAGTCTTTTCCACTATGCACACTGCCCTCAACTGGACTAATGGCTAGAGCTTTATCACTAAGTTATCTGCTCACAAAATGGCGCTAATATTTCACTCACTAACACCCAAGGGGGAACTCAGTTCATCATTTCTGATAGCCATCAATGTTCTACTTCTCTGTACAGCAGCTCTGGCTACAGGGACTCTTCCTGGTCATGAGAATGGCAATGAGGCTGATTCAGTAGTCAGGATGGTGTGCCTTTTTTTTTTTTTTTAATGTAAATCAGAGATATTGGCAACTGAGCAAGAACTTTATCTCCAACAAGGGAAGACAAATGAGAGTCTCTCAGAAAGCTGACGATTATAAATAACTCAGCCTTAGCAAAGGGAAGAGATCATTTCCTTAGAGCTTGTGGTGCTCAATTATAAGGTATTTACACTAAGAAAAACCAGACTTTACTTTTAACACCAACTGTTGCAGCTTAGAGACAGCCCAAACTCCAGTCCTTTCCAGGGTGTTCCAAGTTATGGGGGAAGAACACCGCTACCCAACTACAGCTATGGTTTTTCTTCAAAACCCCAGGATTCCACCAGGCTCTCTAGAGTCTAGATGCAAGATGGTGGCAGTAATGTACCACAGTGGTTGTTTTGGTCCCCAGCCTTCCCATCTGAGCCAACAAACAGCATTTTACAGCAAGTACCCGTGGCTCTCAGACCAAGGGCTTTCTTATCAGGGGGAATGTGCTCAGACTATAGAGGGGGCCAACTAGAAATGCTAGAGAAGAAGTGAGAACATCCCTCGATGGATTGGGTTGGTAGACACAGCCCAGCTTCCTTGTCTCCAGGGCAGAACAGTTCCCAGATGAGCTCTCCGTATGTCTCATACATCCTGAGATGTGTAAGCCTCCAGGTGAGAGAGCGATGCTGTCCCTGGGTTAACAGATATGGCAGACATTTTCCAGAGCCTGTTAGAGGGAAACAAAGCCTCATTTCCAAGATCACTAAGCAAGAGCTCATATGCCAAGAAAGTTAGAAACAGACCCAGAGCTACTGCTGCTATCTACCACAGGAAACCACATGAGAACAGCAGGGATATATAGAAAAAAGGGGGAAGAAAAACAGAACACAGAAGACTCAGGACAGACGGTTTCAGTCCTGGGAACTGAGTTCTCTATTCTCCTCTACTGATCTATTTGTCTCATACCAACACCATAATATTTTATTGCTATAGCTTTGTAGCATTAATATCTGGTGGACCTAGTGCCTCCTTATAGTCTTCTTGTTTTTCATAACTAGCTTAGCAATTTGCATATGAATTTTTGAGCAAGTTTATCAAATTCCACAATAGTTCCAACTAAAATTTTCATTGGCTATTTTAAACTTCTGGGGTAATAAGTAGAAAAATGACATTTATATCTATTTGTCTCATCAAAAAATATCAAGTACCTCTTCATTCTTTAGCTTCTTTATTAAAGTTTTTAAATCTGCATAAAATAAAATAATATTTTCTGCACAGAGGTCTTGTTTTTCAGTTAATTCCAATATACATATAGTCTTGATACTATTTGGGATAGAATAATATATTTTCTAGATGATTATTTTTGTCATTTTTTACAGAAAGATTTATTCAACAACCCTGATGAATTCTCTTATTTCATGTTGATTTTTCTGGGTTGTTTTCAGTACAGTAAATAATACTATCATTTGCAAATAATAAAAGTTTATCTTTTTCCTTCCAATTTCCTCCCAATTCCTTCATATTTCACTCATGAAGACACATGTGAATACCATAAATAAAATATCAGCTATCTGAATGGAATCTTACTGTTAATTAAAAACATATATTATGTATTAAAGGTAATATATCATGATCAAGTTGGGTTTATTTCAGGAATGCAAAAGTTGAACTCCAGCAAATCTTTTTATGTATTTATATATGTGTATGTATGTGTATATATATGTATATATTTATTTATATGTGTATATGTATGCATATAGTTATATGTGTGCATATATGTATACATATATACTTATATATTGTATATATGTGTACATATATATTTATGTGTATGCATATTTATATACGTGTCTGTATACATATATATGTGTGTATATGTATGCATATATATTTATGTGTGCATGTATATATTATTTATATATGTGTGTGTGTATATTATTTATATGTGTGTATGTATGTATATTTATATATGTGTATGTGTGTGTGCATATATATTTATACACATGTGTATATGTGTATATATGTGTGTATGTGTATGCATATATATTTATGTGTATGTATGCATATATATTTGTATATACACAGATATATATATACATACATACACATATGTGTGTATGTATATTTCCTTTGTGATATGGAGAATTCATTTGTGATGATCTGCCTTTATCTTTATCATCCAGGGCCACTCCAGAGTAGAGCACACAAGCCTCATTCCGGGATGACAACAAGCATCCCAGATGAGATTAGTTTCACTCAGTGCATGACCACAGCAAGCACCACTAGTGTTTATTTGCTTTATAAGGTGCCACAGAGCCAAGATTTAAACTAATATCCTAATCACAAACCTGGGTCTCACCACCCACAGTCACTATTTCACAATTTGGAAAACGTATTCCAGCACAACAAAGCAATGCTATGGTTTCGTCAGAGGGATAGATTGGTTAGCTTTTGTTTTCCACTTCATTCTTGAGCTCTCAGCCTTCTCTTCTGTTTGCACTCTCTTTCAGCAATTTTCTCCCTTCCCATGGCTTTCATTGGCATCTATACTGTATCTATGTGAGGGTGAATCCCGAGTTCATAAATCCAGCCCAGACTTCACCCATCTGCTCCATGCCCTTCATTTGCTTATTCCATAGTGTTCCACTTCTACACTCAACACATGAGTGGATATTACAATCCTTTCCTTCAAGTACCTTCTTTTGTCATTGCACCCTATTTATTAAATGTCATCACCACCCACTTACTTGCTCTTGCCAGTATTATGTATGGCATTCTTGACACTTGGAATCATCAGGTCCTGTCAAGTGTGAATCCTCAACATCCCTCAATTAATCTCATCTCCTTAGTCACCACTGTACTCCAAGGTACCACCGTTTCTCATTTATAATATTATAATAGTTGAGGCGCCTGGGTGGTTCAGTTGGTTAAGCGTCCAACTTCAGCTTAGGTCATGATCTCGCCCTTCATAGGTTTGAGCCCCGTGTCGGGCTCTGTGCTGACAGCTCAGAGCCTGGAGCCTGCTTCAGATTCTGTGCCTCCCTTTATCCACCCCTTGCCTACTCACACTCTGTCTCTCTCTCTCAAAAATAAATAAACATTTAAAAAAATTTAGAACATTACAATAGACCCCTGACAGGTCTACCTGCTCTTACCAGATTCCTTCTCCACATTTTGGGTAGAGTAATCTCTTCTTTTTTTAAGTTTATTTATTTTGAGAGAGAGAGACAGAGAAGATGAATGAAGGAGGGGTAGAGAGAATCACAAGCAGGCTCCACACTGTCAGCACAGAACCCAGAGCGGGGTTCGAACCCACACACTGTGAGATTGTGACCTGAGCCAAAACCAAGAGTCAGATGCTTAACCGACTGAGCCACCCAGGTGCCCCTGGGTAGAGTAATCTCTTACACACAGAATGGATGAGGTTTCTCCTCTACCTTAAAATCCTTTACTGGATCCCATTGTTCTTGGGAAGAAGTATAATTCTGGATCAGGAACCCAGCTCTACCACTCAATAGTCATAGAACTTTGAACAGGTTAGTTAATCGCTCTGACCTATTTCCTTATCTGTGAAATGGGGAAAACAATATCATCTATCTAGATTGTTGGGGGGAATAAATAAGTTAATGTCTATCAAGTGCTCAGAACAGAGGCTGGCTCCAAAAAATGAATGAATGAATGATAGAGAAAGTGAGAACTTCTGGAAAAAGGAGATTCCAGCTGAAACCATACTTAGTCTGCTTCACAACACCTGGTATGATCTACCTCCTACCATCCTCTCTATCCTCACCTTTTGTTATTCTCTTCATTCACAGCTAAGCTGTCTTTTACTTAGTTCCTGAAAAATGTCAAGCTTCCCTTTGGTGGAGGGCTTTCCACAAAGTATTGGCCTCTCCCCAAACTGCTCTTACCACCAACCACCACTGCCCTAACTCCTCTCTGAAGTGTCTATCTTTTCCTCAGGGAAACCTTACCACTCCCCACCACCCCACACCACATCCGACTAGGTTGGATCCCCCATCATACGCTCTGGCTAATGGAATTCACAAAGCTGCCAGGATCTGCAGTATTTTACTCTAGTCATAATATAAAAGGTTGTCTTCCTGCTGAAGACCTAAAAATAACCTGATATCTGTTATCTTCACAGATGAATATACTACAAATCATGTCAAACAGCAAGGTGGTCTGGATGGCAAAGAATATATTCCTCTGTCTCGGCAATTTATATGGAGACAGAAATTTCCTCCTAAGTTTGAGACTCAGAGGGGCTCCATCTTCTACAGTATACTAAACAGCAATTCAGTAGCATTGCCCCAAACCTCTACGACAAGGGGGTCAAATCAATATTTGCATTGCTGACTGGGGTTGGAGGGAGGGAAGAAAGGTCTCTCCACTTGAATATCCCAGCCCCTAATCTATTTTTTTTTAATGTTTATTTTATTTTTGAAAGAGAGAGAGACAGAGTGTGAGCAGGGAAGGAGCAGAGAGAGAGGGAGACACAGAATGCAAGCAGGCTCCAGGCTCTGAGCTGTCGGCACAAAGCCCGATGCGGGGCTTAAACCCATGAACTGTGAGGTCATGGCCTGAGCCGAAGTCAGAGCTTAACTGACTGAGCCACCCAGGTGCCCCACCCCTAATCTATTCTTGATTCTGCTGTACATTAGAATCTTAGAGTATCTGCCTCTCTACAGAACCTAGACTATCCCTAGCCTAGACTTTAACACCCTCAAGGGGTGTTAAACTCAATGCCGTCTGTCCACAAATGGTGTGCAACTAGATTTTGGTGGAAAATTGCATTACTAGACCATGTATCATCTTACTGACATCTCCTTCCAGGTAAATTAGTGGCTGAGGGAAGTCTTAAGACTTAGAGGAACACACATGTTAGGCTTGATTAATTATTACCAGTGGAAATTAATCCCTGAATTATCCTATCTTGCAAAAGCTGATTTTCATCATGCTTTCACATGTTTCATTTTTGAAAACAGCTCCCCATTCCTCAAGAACTATGTTCTCTCAACTAGCCAGTCTGGTCTGTGCCTTACTTTATAACAAGTGAATTGGACAATTATTACAACATATTAATTACAATTAAATTAAATTAAATACAATTAATACAACGTATTACAAAGCCTTTTTTCACGCTATGCATTTTTATACATTCTTATCACCTACAATCTTCTAGTTTGCTTTTTTTTTAACAAATAGCAACAATTTTACTAAATGACAGACTTTGTGTGTGTGTGTGTGTGTGTATGTGTGTGTGTGTGTGTGTGTTATTGAGCCAGGGAGACAGGAATTAAATTTTCACTTTTTGGAATGGAATTAGAAGCACTGACAGCTTGACGTTATAAAATGAGGACATACCAGAGAGAGTGAGGAGGCTGGGCCCACGCGGAGCTCTTAACATACTGGCATTTGGCCCTTGCTATGAAGTCAGGTCACACATACAGCCTTTGGAATAGGACCTAGGCTTTGTTACAAGACCAGAAGTACTGATTCTCAGAGGTGGGTGGACTTACATTAGTAAATGCCAGAATATTCCTCGAAGGCTCCCCGGTTGCTGGAGGGCCTGCATATTTTTTCCAGAGGCAGCTCCTTGGCGCTGGTCAGCATAGAGTGAAGCATGAAGAAATCATGTGGATTGGCCTTCAACAGTCCCTGGGAGCCTGCCTATAGACTCCTCTGCTGGCCACGCTTAATGACTTCAAGTCCCAGAGAACTCAAGTTTGGTGTGTATACTTTGCTAGGTTGTGTGATACCTAAGTCCATAATGACATGGCCCAACTGAATGCATCCCCACTGGAAGGTGAGCTCCCTGAGAAGAGGTACAAGATCTATTCGATACCATATTTCTAGGGCCTGGAACAGTATGGAGCACATAGCAGAGACTCAATAAATCTTTATTGGGTAAGCGTTAAGGGGTTTAGTCAACAAAGAACATATGTTATAAAGTATAGATTTCATTTTAGTGTTAGTATTCACTAAGAAAAGCTATAATTATTCAGTACAATGAAATTGGCAGTGTAGAGGTGGGCTGTTTAATCTCTCTTAGGAAAAGAACTTCCTGTTTGTCTTTTTTTTTTTTTAAGTTTGTTGCTTACTTATTTATTTATTTTGAGAGAGAGAAAGGGAGCATGAGCGGGGGAGGGGCAGAGAAAGGGAGAGAGAGAATCCCAAGCAGGTTCCACACGGTCAGTGCAGGGCTGGATGTGGGGCTACAACTCACCACCCTGAGATCACAACCCCAACCGAAATCCAGAGTTGGATGCTTAACTAACTGCATCACCCAGGCGCCCCCTTTCTGTTTGTCTTTAAGGGCTATGGTTCTAAGCACCTTCAGGATCTGCCTGAACTTTTAACCAAGGTCATGTTCTTTCTATGTAGCTCCCAGAGAATGCCATAGCACCTATGCCCATTTCTTTCAAGAAGACTCTCTCCAGGAGTCTTTGCTCTAGCGCCCCCTGCTGACTGGTTGGAAACTTTGTCAGATCCATTGTCTTCTAAAGCACTTGCTCCCCCAAATCCTTCTTTGATTCCCCTTTCTTCTCATCGGCTTCCTATCTTCATCCAGTCTGAAGCCTTCGCTGTACAGTCTGGCTTCTTCCTCATAGATGACACCCCCTAATATATCTCTTGTAATCCTAGCTCTGTTTCAGTGTCATCCTTCTAGAAGACCCAAGTGACAGAGAAAAGGAGTCCAGGCAAAGCCTAGCAGTCTTCCTTAGTTGAGGAGATAGAGTTGGTAGTTCGAGGAGAGACTAGAGCTTGGTTAGAGCTTGCAGGGTATCAGAGGGAAGTGAGCTACAAAGACAGAAACTCTAGAATAATGTGCAGAGTTCCCCTTGAGTATTCAGCTAAGCACAGATCAATATGTGCATATAAGCAAACAGCCCAAGTTCAGGGGGAAAAAAAAAAAAAAAACCTAAAAATGTAAGAAGGAAGAATGCCGGGGCGTCTGGATGGCTCAGTCAGTTGAGCGTCCAACTTCCGCTCAGGTCATGATCTCACGGTTCCTGAGTTTGAGCCCCACCTCAGGCTCTGTGCTGACAGCTCAGAGCCTGGAGCCTGCTTCGGATTCTGTGTCTCCCTCTTTCTCTGCCCCTCCCCCCACTCTCACTCTGTCCCTTTCTCAAAAACAAATAAACATTTTTTTTAAAAAAAATTAAAAACAGGAGAAATTAATTTAAAAAAAAAAAAGACTCTTGCAATGCCTTCAATTTAAAAGACTGACCATATCAAGCGACAGGATGTGGAAGAAACTCCCATTCTTGGTTTCCCCTCAGGTCATGTTCTCACAGTTCTTGGGATCAAGCCCCAGGTGGGGCTCTGCAGAGCATGGAGACTGCTTGGGATTGTCTCACCCTCTCTTTCTCTGCCCCTCCCCTGCTAGCTTACTTGTTCTCTCTCTCTCTCTCTCTCTCTTTCTCTCGCTTTCTCTCTCAAAATAAACATTAAAAACAAAGGATGTGGAGGAACTGAACGCTTGTGTACTTCTAGTGAGGAGATAAAACTTTAGAGAACCATTTGTCAGCTTCTTAAAACATTATACAGAAGCCGAACCCATGCCCTAGCCATTCCACTTCTAAGCCTTTACCTCAAAAAAAATTTTATTTATTTTTTTTTTAATTTTTTTTTAATGTTTATTAATTTTTGAGAGAGACAGAGACAGAATGGGAGTGGGTTGGGGCAGAGAGAGAGGGAGGCACAGGATCCGAAGCAGGCTCCAGGCCCCAAGCTGTCAGCACAGAGCCCGATGCGGGGCCCGAACTCACAAGCTGTGAGGTCATGACCTGAGCAAAGTCGGAGGCTCAACCGACTGAGCCACCCAGGTGCCCCACAAAAAAAATTTTTAATGTTTATTCTTGAGAGTGAGAGAAAGACACAGAGCATGAGTAGGGGAGGGGCAGGGAGAGAGGGAGACACATGTTCGAAGCAGGCTCCGAGCTGCCAGCACACAGCCTGACGCGGGGCTCGAACTCACAGACTACAAGATCATAACCTGAGCCGAAGTCAGGCCCCCAACCGATTGAGCCACCCAGGTGCCCCCTAAGCCTTTAGTTAAGTGAAAAAAGATGTTCACAAAATACTGCCACACAAGTGTTTAGATCAGCCTTATTTGTGAAACCCAAACAGAAAACAACCTAAGGACGATCAACAAATGAATGGATTAACGAATTGTGATAGCTTTACAATGCAATGCTACTCCGCAATAAAAAAAACCTCAGTCACAATCTATAGTGAGAGAAAACAGCTTACTGATTGCCTGGGTTTGGGGATTGAGAGCAGGAAGCAGAAAGAGGCAGGAAGGTGGATTACAAAGGGTGGAGGAAACTTTGGGTGTGATGGAAATATTTATCATCTTAATTGGGATGACATTTCACAGGATATGTTTACGTATGTCACATTTAACATGCTAAATAATTTAAACACATATAGTTGTAAATTGTGTGTCAATTATACCTAAAATCTGATTATTCTTTTTTTAAAAAAATTTTTTTAATGTTTTTATTTATTTTTGAGAGAGAGAGAAACAGAGCACAATTAGGGGAGGGGCAGAGAGAGAGGGAGACATAGAATCTGAAGCAGGCTCCAGGCTCTGAGCTGTCAGCACAGAGCCCAAAGCAGCACTCAAACTCATGAACCGTGGGATCATGACCTGAGCCAAAGTCAGACACTTAACTGAATGAGCCCCCCAGGTGCCCCTGATTATTCCTTTAAAGCAGTGTATCATTGTGATCTTTGATTAACCACTTCCATCACAAAATGGCACAGTGCTTTTTCAAACATAGCCTAACACCATGTTCATCACTTTCTAATTAAAAATTGATCTAGTGGGAGCACCTGGGTAGCTCAGTCTGTTAAGCATCAGACTCTTGATTTTGGCTCAAGTCCTGATCTCACGGTCCTGAGATCAAGCCCCATGAGGGGCTCCTTGCTGAGCATACAGCCTGCTTAAGATTCTCTCTCCCTCGGCCCCTCTACCTCTCACACCTTCTCAAAAAAAAATTGATCTAGTGATGCATCAAAGAGATTAGATTAGTATCAGATTCAGTGTTGCATGAAAGTAAAGGCAAATTAATTTTGCCTTAAAAACATGATTTTATTCTTTCATTTAAAATGTCCAGAGGCGGATAGCCCAGGGATGTAGAGAAGTTCCACAGATTACGAGGAACCCAGAATGCTACAACTTTTGCCCCATCATATGTTAAGGTAACTCCTTGAGAACCAGCCATTATAAAGTCATTCCAGCAGCAAAAAAAGACAGAAACTAGCATACTTCTCCCTTTAAGGACACTTCCCAGAAGTCACATGTGATACTTTTACCTCCTTCTCATTGACCCAGACTGAGTCACATGGCCACTCCTACCTGCAAGGCATGCTGGGAAAGGTAGTCTTTACTCTACGTGGCTATATGGCCAATTAAAAATCCGATGTGCCATTAGCACTAAAGAGAGGAAAATGATAAAGGGGCAACGAGTAAGCTCAGGTTTCCACAGAAGGTATATAACTGAAAAAATAGATTGTGGACCACCTCAGTCCCAAACAAATGAGCCTTTTCAATTCTGAAAATAAAGCCAGTTTTCACATGTGCCTCTTACACATTCACTCTTCCTCTCCAATATTTGTAAGCATCAGTGAAAAACAGGAAATTAGCCTCAGCCCATTATTATCATAGATGAATGTCTCTCATCATCTAGAACCGGTATAAAATGAGCTTTGTTACAAAAGACTGCCCTATGACGGTTACTTTGGGGGCTCTAGTTAGCGAAAAGGACTCCTAAGTCACACGTGTTTTCTCTGGTGCATCAACCAAAGATACTCATGGAAAAAGACTAAGCCATATTAAACAGAGGTGCAGACCAGCTGTACGCTTTCCTGAAAATGAGTTTTTGTAAAGTTCAGTGGAACGCTTTTGCCATCCATCTTTCATTCCTTCCATGCCAGGGCAGAGATTAATCACTGCTAAAGATCCTCAAAGAATGTCAACGCTCAGATTTGGCAGGAAATGTTTGCCTGCCTTTACTCCATTCATTGCCAACTCTGTTGCCTTCTAGCGAACATAGAGTGGGATACTGTGAATCACAGAATGATAAGCCATTGCTACACTCAGAGTCTGGGAAGAAAGTCGTGGACTGAGGTACAAGCTGGGGGCGGGGGGGCAGAGGTAGATTTACACTTCCCATCCTTCTAATCCCGGAACCTTTGGAAGATCTTCTGCTTCTAGTGCCCCAAGATTTAAGATTATGAAAACTCAGTATTCCTAAATTGCCTAAATTCTCTGGATGAGAACAGAGTCGGGGAGGAGGGATCAGAAAAGGAGAACACCATGCACTCAGTGGTTGCAACAACTTCCCACATCTTTCTTTTCCATTCAGAAGCTGAGAGAAGCCTAGGTCATGTCCAGTTTTTAAATATTCTGGGATGTTAAAAATGAACAGCAGGACTTCTGGAATGATGAAGTAAGGAGCCCAGTGAGCCCACTCCCACCAAGACAATCGGTTGAAAAAAAAAAAAATATATATATATATATATATTTACATTATATACAATATAATATATATATATATTATATATGTATAATATATATATAGTCAACCCTTGAATAACATGGGGTTTGGGGGTACTTACCTTCTGCACAGAGAGAAATCCATGCATCATATATGACTCCCAAAAACTTTGCTAATAGCCTACTTTTTTTAAATAATTTTTTAAGTTTATTTATTTATTTTTGAGAGAGAGAGAGACAGCGTGAGTGGGGTACAGGCAGAGAAAGAGGGAGAGACAGAATCCCAAGCAGGTTCTGTGCTGTCAGCACAGAACCTGGTACAGGGCTCAAACCCATGAAACTGTGAGATCGTGACCTGAGTTGAAACCAAGAGTCAGACACTTAACCCACTGAGCCACCCAGGTGCCCACTTACAGCCTACTGTTAACCAGAAGCCTTACCAAAAATACAGTCGATTAATACATGTTTTGTGTATTATATTTATTATATATGACTTCTTACAATAAAGTAAGCTAGAGAAAAGGACATTATTGAGAAAATACATTTACAGAACTATACCATATTTACAAAAAAAAAAATCTGCATGTAGGTGAACTCGCATAATTCAGACTGGGTGGTTCTAGGGTCAACTCTGTAAATCAGTCCTTTAAAGGCTCTGGAAATTGTCCAAAGGCATACAGCAAATGGAGAAACATTCATTCAACAAAATCTTGTTAAGTTCCAACAAGAACAGTGAGAATTCTGTGCCATCTGAGCCAGGATCCACTCCATTTCCACCTACCTCCAATCGCTTCCATGTCATAAAGCTCTACCCCTAGAACCTGTAGCCAAGAAGATGGAGAGTCTCCTTCCAGCAACACCCCATATCCCACCCCAGCACCCAGTAGTCTGTGGCTCTGGTTTTACCCTGGAAGGAGCGGACCACTGGTGTTTTTCTTCACCCCCGGCCCTGAGTTGCAGAAGCTCTATGCCAAGCCAAGAGGATACAGTCTCTCTTCCCCCATCCAGCCCCACTTTTTTTTTTATTTTTGTTAATGTTTATTTATTTTTGAGAGAGAGAGAGAGAGAGAATGTGAGCAGGGGAGGGGAAGAGAGAGAGGGAGACACAGAATCTGAAGCAGAATCCAGGCTCTGAGATGTCAGCACAGAGCCTGATGTGGGGCTCGAACTCATGGACCGTGAGATCATGACCTGAGCCGAAGTCAGATGCTTAACCGACTGAGCCACCCAGGTGCCCCCATCCAGCCCCACTTCTATGGCAGATACTCTACCCCAGACACAGCAAGCCCAGAATGCTGTGCCCTGATCACCCCCATCGCAGCTCATTTGTAAAAGCTCTATCTTTCTGCTCTACACAAATACTCTGTTAGCAAAAGGAATGAACCTATTGCAGCCCAAGAAAAAGAGGGGATTCCCCTTTCCCCTCAAGGGTATCATTGAATTTTTCAAGGAGGAAGCAGGTCAGCACAGTATGTAGAAAAAATCCCAATGTCTCAAGTGGGTTGACCATCAGACCATCAAAAGTGACCCATGTCTGGGCCGTATTGACCTGCCAGACATTTAACTCTTCATACCCACCTAGCGCTGCCTGGATTCGGGCAGGTGTAAAGCCAGGGGATATGAAGCAATGCTCTGCCTCAAATGGGACACTGTGGCTCTCTGAGACCAATTCAAGGGTAGTGGCAAATATACCTGTGGGTCTCTGGGTCCTAGCTGTTTGCCTCTTGTTGCCTGGAAGTGAGTAGTCCTTTGATATCTGTATTTGCCTTAGGACTTCATTCATATCCTCCTTCTCCTTCTCCACTGTGCACCACTGGCACATGGGACAGAGGCTCCACATAGAGAGGGGCTGCTCCCCCCTCTCTAGTCCTCACCCCTAGAGTGTCACTCCCATTGGTGCCCAGGGAGAGTGGCGAACTCCATGCCTAAGGGTGTTGTTGAAGGCAACAGAGATCTTGGTGAAGAGCAGTGACAGTGGTTTCATGACACAAATAAAATGGCAGAGTGGCCAACTGAATACGGAGAACCAGGGGTAGACACAGTCAAGAAGAGCCCTCCTGGAGGTAACCTGGGAATCAGGAAAGCTGTGCACACAGGCTAGGCTACACCCACTGGTGAGCCGTCACAGCAGGACAGAGCAGACTTGAAAGCAGTCCAAGCCATATAGATCCACCAACACAGGACAGAAGGCTCACTGGTACAAGGGGCTCCAGCACAGCCTCTGACCAAGCACTGGCTGGACAATAAGCTCTGTCCCCCCAGGGAGCGACTCCTACAGGCTTACAAATAACACCAAAGTCAGGGGCCCCTGGGTGGCTCAGTTAGGTAAGCATGCAACTTCGGCTCGGGTCATGATCTCATGGTTCGTGGGTTTGAGCCCTGCATCGGGCTCTGTGCTGACAGCTCAGAGCCTGGAGCCTGCTTCAGATTCTGTGTCTCCTCTCTCTCTCCCTCTGCCTCTCCTCTTCTTGTCCTCTGTATCTCTCTTTCTCTCAAAAATAAATAAACATTTAAAAAAATGTTTTTAATTTAAAAATCATTCCCAGCCAGTCTGGAAGACTATGCTTATGCCCAAACTGTGCCGTCTCAAGAGCCACCAGAGGGAGCCTCCAAGCTACTAGCTCCAGGCTAAAGGTAGGCAAAACTGACACATGACAATGACACAATTACCTGATGTGTATAGCAGCAAACCACACACAGCAGTAAAAGCTAAAACTCATATGGCTTTGTAAGGAGCCTGAAACATGACTTTGGCCAACAGTGGTTTATGCTGAACCCCATGTAGCCGAGCTGAAGATAAAAACAGGGAGGAAAATCTGAGCAAGGCCATCAAACTGTGCAGTGTGAGGGAAAGAGACTTTGGCTGCAGCATAAATAAGTGAAACGACCGAGGAAACACCATGACACTGGAGTCAGGGGAGACCACCACTCACTGTCATCTAAAATGTCCATTTTAGAAAGATCACTGGCAGTTGGGGTGGAAGTGGGGGGACAGACTGGAAGTAATGCAAGACTAGAAGCAAGGAGTCTGACTTCTAATTTCTTTTAATTTTTTAAAATGTTTTATTATTTATTTTTGAGAGAGAGACAGAGACAGAGTATGAGTGGGGGAGGGGTAGAAAGCGAGGGAGACATAGAATCTGAGGCAGGCTCCAGGCTCTGAGCTGTCAGCATAGAGCCCCACGCAGGGCTCGAACTCACAACCTGCGAGATCATGATCTGAGCTGAAGTCAGCTGCTCAACCGACTGAGCCACCCAGGTGCCCCTAATTTTTTTTTTTTAAGGTAGGCTTTGCACCCAGTGCAGAGCGCCATGCAAGACTTGAACTCACAACCCTGAGATCAAGACCTGGAGCTGACTCTCCACAGTCAGGCGATTACCTGACTGAGCCACCCCAGGTACAGCCGACTTCTAATTTCTGATTAAGAAATGTTGATGACCTGATTAAAAACAATGGCGGGGGGTTGGGGTGGAAATGGAAAGCATTACAAAGAGCCATTATAAAGAGTACAAACCAGTACTAACCAACTGGTTAGTGAGGATGGGAGGGTTCAATTCAGAGAGAAGGTACTGGGAAGAAATCCCAAAAAATTGACAAATGGACCCACGCATCTGCTATAATTACTTTTGGAAGAATGGGAGAATCGACATTTAAGTGTTCAGTCTGATATACTTCTGAGAACTTCCAGGGAAAATGTGCAGGTGGAAGATGTATACAAGAGCCTAAAAAACATGGGCTTAAGGCTATACGTTTGGGAGTTACCAGGATACAGAGGTTGACAGAAGTTATGCAAGATCACGTAAGACGAACATTTAGGTGGAAAGAAAAAAAAATCACATTTCTATCTTTTTTTTTAAATTTTTTAAATATTTATTTATTTGAGAGAGAGAGAGAGCAGGGGAGGGGCAGAGAGAGAAGAGGACAAAGGATCAGAAGTGGGCTCCATGCTGACAGCAGAGAGCCAGATGCAGGGCTCCAACTCACAAACCGTGAGATCATGACCAAGCAGAAGTTGGACGCTCAACCTACTGAGCCACGCAGGCGCCCCTAAAAAAAAAAAAAAAAAAAAAAAATCACATTTCTGTCTTAAGTGACTAAAGACAGGACACATGGGGCGAAGAACAAGGGCTCAGGCAGAAATGACAAGTTCCATCTGGTCCTAGTTGAGTTTGCAAAGACGTGGGACATTGAGGAGGAAGGGAGGGAGACTGGTCTTCAGGCCAGGCACTGTGATCGTGTAAGTAGTGAGGAGACAGATGGGATCCAGGGAATGGAATGGAAGCTTTTATTACCAAGCCTGCCACCCCCCAAGCTCAAGCCCTGAAAAATCACAGAGCTCTCTGACCATCCATTTCCTCGTAGGACAAAGGAAGGTGTCAAACACGTGATCTTTAGATTTCTGTTCAGCTGTAAAATTCTAATCCTCAAATTCAGCCTGCCATTCGTGACCCTGTGCCTCCAAATGATGGCACATCGCATCTCTTAATCTTTGTCTGTTTTGACGTTTCCTGAACCTAAACTGAGCTTCCCTGAGATACCCACCCCTCCCTCATCTCGTATTATTTACAATACTTTTGGTTCCAAGTATAGACATCCTCCTTCAGGCACTCCTGGGTGGCTCAGTCGGTTAAGCAGCTGGCTTTGGCTCAGGTCATGATCTCACATCAGGTTCTCTGCTGTCAGCAGGGAACCTGCTTGGGATCCTCTGGCCCCTCTCTCTCTGAGCTCCCCTACTTGCACGCATGCACTCTCTCAAAAATGAACAAGCATTCAAAATCAAAAAAGATTCTCTCTGCTCCTTGCTCCCCAACCGCATATGCGTGTGTGTGCGCTCTCTAAAAAAAAAAAAAAAAAAAAAAAAAAAAAAACAACCTGAAATCAAATATTTTATTTGTTTCGAGAATTTGAAAAATGAGTTTTATCCCTGAAAAAACCTGGAGACCCATGAGGTACTGCAAGACCAGAGATAATAGTGATGAGGGAGTGTGGGGCCAGCTGAGGACAAAATACAGGCTAGCAGCACCCCACCCCACCATGTTATTCCCCAGAGGAATACGTGATATTCCTCAGTCACTCCCAGCTACCCAAGAACAAAGGAAAGAGGGTTAAGTGCTTGCCATGGTGATGTGGGAACCTAAGGCAAATGAAAAATTAAATTCCCTTACTGCCTACAGCCCACCGGAGTCCTTGAAACAGGCAGAGCGACCTCCCTCTAGGAGCTAAGCTGCCTCAACGATGACACTTTGCTGAGGGCAAAAGAGAATCTTGGCTTAACATCATCCCAACCTCCAGGATCCTGTAAGTCTGCTTTAACATACAAAAATTCCTTTGGAAACTTCCTTTATCTCAGTTCCCCCCAAGATATATGCTGGCAATCATACTCCAAGTTTATGGCCCCTGATATACATCTGAAGGGTCTCATGACTGAGGTTTTACTAAACGGTAATACATGGTATTTTCCTAACACCAGCTAGCCCCTCAAGGTCCTGGAAACCTCGCTTCCAAAATATTTACTCTAGACTTATTCTATCCCTGACCACTGCCCAACCTGAAGGTACATAATCAGTTCTCGTCTCAACCCCAGTGCAGCTCTTTCTGCCCACAGGTCCTGTCCCGTGCTTTAATAAAATCACCTTTTTGCACCAAAGACATCTTCAAGAATTCTTTCTTGGCCGCCAGCAACGGACCACCCCACCATCACCCCAAAACTTCATCAGTAGGGTTTTTTAACATCAACCCAGAGGCAGAGAGTAACAGATTGTCCTGTAAAGTTAAGGCCATACTTCAGAATCGATTGACACTAGCTATGATAAAATAAACCTCCCGCATTTCTGCTTCCCAACTCCACATATAAGGAGTTTGGAAGCCACCATTCCATCTCAAGCTGAACAGACTTAAAACATCAACAACTCTTCTTAGATTTGTAAAAGAATGGAGGTCACTGTTATGCCCAGAATTCGTGATCCCCAAAGACCACCAGGGAGCCGAGTCCGATGCAAAAGCAAAGAGCCTTTATTTGAGCTAGCTTGAGCTCAATCCCCTACCTGCACCAATGCAGCGGTGAGATGCCGGACAGAGTGAGTTTCAAAAGCACAAAGGTTTCATAGGGATCTAGGGGCAGTTGATGGGGCAGTGGTTGTGGCCTTAGCCGATTGGCTGGGGAAGGGTCAGAGTCCCGTTGCGCAGGTTGCCAGGAGTGGTTTGAATGGGAAGTTTGAACGGGAATTTCTTTCTGCGGTTTTCCTGGAAAGGGGGCCATGTCGGGGACACAGTCACTCAAGATGGAGGACACAAAACAAAATGGAGTCGGCCAGTCTAGGTCCGCTCTTTCATTCCCCCCTTGTCATATAGCTTACGGACCCAATCATAGGACCAGCTGCATTTCTATTTTGTCTCTTCTGTTAGTAGGGCTTGTACTGAGCATGGAGGACCATTAGTTGGACGGCCCCCACGTGGTCCCTGACAAACTGGACCAGCCTGTTGATACAGGGTCTGAGGGTTACTAGTAGGAGCAGGATGGCGAGGGGTCCGGCAAGGGCTGAGATGAGAGTAGCTAACCAGGGAGACCAGTTGAACAAAGACTCGTACCAGGACTGAGATTGTTCTCTCTATGACGTTTTTGTAGCCCTTCCCTTATGAGGGCCATAGATTCTTTTACAACCCCTGAGTGATCAACATAGAAGCAACATTTTTCCCCTAGGGCTGCACATAGTCCTCCTTGCTGCATGAATAATAAGTCTAATCCCCTTCTCTTTTGGAGTACTACTTCTGATAAGGAAGTAAGGGATTCCTATAAATGAGAAATTTATTTCTCAATTCTTTCTATGTCTAAGTCAATGGCTGCCCTTAGGGTTTGGTAATTTTTGTCCTGGATGACGAGTGAGGGTATTGCGGTCCCTGCCCCAGATAATCCCAGTCCCAAGAGCGCAGCCAGAGTTAAGGTTGTAATAGGCTCTCTTTTACTTCAGGGGTTAGCAGAGCCTAACCTGTTAAGTATTTCTTCCCCTGAATGGTACACTAACTTGGGAATCAACTGCACGAGTATGCAGAAGCTTTCCTTCGAGGAGTTAATGACCTGGGAGTGGACACAGGGAGTGAGGCCGCTGGAACAGGCCCACCATGCATTTTCAGGGGGAAGTAGATACACTGTCTCCCTAGGGACTGTTATGTTAGGGTTTCACTACAGAGATGTGACTGTCTAGGGGGCACGTGGCCGTCCAGGCAGGGGCAGGTCGGGGAACTAGTACTTGGTTGGGTCCTACCCCCGTGGGGGACTGCAGGGCAAGGGGAGTCGCTTGCATTCGGAGGGTAAATAACGTTCCCTTGTCCTTGGCTCCCAGCCTAACCTGGTAGTATATCCTGAGTCCCCAGGTTTTTCCACTCTCCTATCCTGTTGTTTTTTTACCTTGGCTTGTAAAGGATATAACTATGGGATTACCGCGCCCCCAGGCATATGGCGGTCAGGGGCCACTGGGCCGCTTTACCACGATGAGATCTCCGGTGCATGGTGGTGTCCACCAGATGTGCCCCATATAGACACACGACCAGGAGGTGCAAAAGTAGTCAGCCGCATCCCTGCATGTGCTCGAGCAAGAGTGGCCTGGGCAGACATAGAAATAAAGGTTCTACGCATGGAATCTGGGGGCATATGGTGACAAGGGGAGCAGAGTTTGGAGGTCTACGCAAAGTTCTGGGAACCAAGTGTCCCTGGGGTGGATCTGGAAAGTCTGAGTAAGTATTGTCCCCGAGCTGGTGTCTATGATCTGCCAGGTGATGTTTTGGGGGGCGTGGGGACTCTTGGCAGCATGAGCAGTGACAAGCAGAGAGAGCTAACAGAGTTACCAATATTAGGTGGGTCAAATGCGCTGTAGCTTGAGCTTGAGCGGGTTGTGTTGGTCCCGATTGACGGCCCATCGCGTGACAAAGTCCTTCTGGATCATGGAGGGGTCCGCTGGCCGAACGTGGGTGTGATGGACCCAGGTCGCGATGCCATCTACTTTGAGAGCGGTGGGGGTTGTCAGCACCACGATGTAGGGTCCCTTCCAGCGTGGCTCGAGGGTCTCTCAGCGGTGTCTCTTGACGTAGACCCAGTCTCCCGGCCTGTACTGATGAGGTGTCAGGGTTGGGCTGGCCTCGTAGATGGCACGGAGGCGCAGTCAAATGTCCTCATGCGCCCTCTGGAGCCCTCTCAAGGAAAGAAAAAGTTCTTGGTCTTTAAACTCAGCAAGAAGTTCAGCTCGAAGGTTGGGAATAATAGGGGGTGGCCTGCCAAACATGATCTCGTAGGGAGTAAAACCCAGGGTGTAAGGAGTGTTCCTAACCCGGTAAAGGGCATAGGGTAGGAGAGTCACCCAGTCCCCGCCAGTCTCCATGGTTAATTTGGTAAGGGTCTCTTTTAGGGTTCTATTCATTCTTTCTACCTGTCCTGAGCTCTGGGGCCTATAAGCACCATGTAATTTCCAGTTTGCCCCCACAGCCTTGGCTACTGCCTGTGTTACCTGCGAGATAAAAGCTGGTGCATTGTCTGATCCTACCATGGCAGGAAAACCATACCTGGGTAAGGTGTCTTCTAGTAGATTTTTAGCCACCGTCTGAGCCGTTTCATGCTTGGTTGGGTATGCCTCCACCCAGCCAGAGAAGGTGTCTGTAAATACTAAAAGATATTTATAACCATACTTTCCTGGTTTAACTTCAGTGAAGTCGACCTCCCATTGGGCTCCCGGTCTGGTGCCTCTGAGCCTGGTTCCTTTTTCATTTGATGTGGCTCTCGCGTTGGTGAGTTGGCAGGTCTTGCAGGCAGATACAACTTGCTCTATTTTGGTATCCTGTTGGTGAATCTTGATTCCGGCATGTCAGATTAAGTCTTTTAATTTTCAGGCCCCCATGTGAGCAGACCAATGCATGTGCTCTAATACTGAGACTCCGAGCCAGTCTGGCAGCACAAGCTCCTTGTTAGGTGTATACCACCATCCCTTTATCTCCTGGGCCATGGGGGGTTTCTTGATCCGCTGTAACTCCTCCTGGGAGTATTTGGGCTGGTCTGGTAAAACTGGGTCTCCTGGGTCTGGTAGTTGTCAGCAAAACCCGGAACCCAGAGGCAGCAGTAGCCGGCCGATCCTAGGAATTCCCTTACTTCCCTTTGGGAGGTGGGAGTAGGGATCTTTAGGACAGTTTCTTTTCTGGCATCTGATAACCGCTGCTGTCTGCCCTCCAGGATGTATCCCAGGTAACTTACCCTCTCCCTGCATATCTGAGCCTTCTTCGCGGTTGCCCTGTACCCCAAGGCCCCCAGGGTAGCCAGCAGGTTCTGGGTCCCTCGCTCACAGTCCTTGGCTGTGTCGGCAGCAATCAGGATGTCATCTACGTACCGTAGGAGGCTGAGGCCAGGGTGCTCCTTTCTGTACTCACCCGGGTCTTCGTGTAGTGCCTCATCAAAGATGGTGGGCGAATTTTCAAACCCCGGAGGCAGCCGTGTCCAGGTGTGTAGCCCTCCTCCGGATCATGCCACTCGAAGGTGAACAAGGGTTGGCTCTGGGGTGCCAGCGGTAGACTGAAGAAGGCATCCTTTAAATCTAGTACAGTATACCAGACCCTGGAGGGTGCCAAGGAGTATATGGGTTGGGAAGAGTTGGGTGTATGTCTGTGACCCTCTTATTTACTTCCCGGAGGTCTTGTACCGGTTGATAGTCATTTGTGTGAGGCTTTTTGACCGGCAGTAGGGGGGTGTTCCAGGCAGACTGTCAAGGAGCTAGTACCCCTAGGCTTCGTAGTCTCTGGATGTGTGGCTGGATCCCCTTCTGGGCTTCCTGAGACAAGGGGTATTGTTTGATCCTTACTGGACTCTCTCCTGGCTTGAGCTCTACCAGGACCGGGGTCCTGTGAGCAGCAAGTCCTATCCCCCCTGTCTCTGCCCAAACCGAGGGGAATTCTTGTAGCCATCTGTCTATATTATCCTCTCTCAGGAGAGCCTCCTGGTGGAGGTGGTATTCATCCTCTAGTTTCATGGTCAGGACCTGGATGGGGTGGACCTTGCCATCGGTGACCTGAGGCCCCCCCTTGTCTAAAAGTTATCTGAGCTCCAGTCTTGGTCAGTAAGTCCCATCCTAACAGCGGGTAGGGGCATTCCGGTATGACCATAAAGGAGTGGGATACCTGGCCCGTCCCCATATCTACCGTTCTTCGGGTAGTCCATGAATACTGGCTCATACCAGTTGCCCCTTGTACCCAGGACTTCTTGCTGGCTAGTTTTCCTTGTGGGGTGCAGAGGACCGAATGTTGCGCTCCGGTGTCAACAAAGAAGTCAACGGGGTCCCCTTCACTCTAAGAGTTACCCTGGGCTCAGGGAGAGGGTCCGAACCCCGACCCCCCTAATCACTCAGTTCATCTAGCTCTAAGACTTTTACTCGATCAGTCTTGTTTCCCTTCCCGCCGGCCTTTTTCGGACAATCTTGGGCCCAATGCCCTATCTCCTTGCAGTATGCACACTGATCTTTCTGCAGCCTCTGCTTCCCCCCCCCCCCCCCGGCGTGGTTCCTTTACCTCCTCTTGAGTCATCCGCCAGCTGCCGGAGACGGAGGTCTCATTCCTCAGGGGAGTCAGCAGTGGTAGCTAGTAGTATTCCGGCCAGGTCTCAAGTCTGCTTACTGCTGGCAGCCGCCATGGCGCGAGCCTGCTTGTCCTCAGGAGGCTCCCGGTTATTATATACCTTTTCGGCTACCACCAGTAAGTCCTGCAGACTTCTCTCCTAGTCTATTTTCTGTAATTTTCTCCTAATGTCTATGGCCGATTGGTTTACAAAGGCCATGATAACAG
Source organism: Panthera pardus (assembly GCF_024362965.1). Lineage (NCBI taxonomy): Eukaryota > Metazoa > Chordata > Mammalia > Carnivora > Felidae > Panthera > Panthera pardus. The sequence goes on from NW_026526765.1 coordinate 146,124,445, forward strand.
CTGCCTTGCTTTCCGGAGCCTCTGGATCCATGGGGGTATAGGTACGGAATACCTCCATGATCCATTCTAAAAAGGCAGCTGGAGATTCATCTTTTTCCTGTTGCACATTTCCTACCTTGGCCAAATTGGTTGGTTTCCTAGCAGCCATTCAGAGACCCCCCCATTAGAGTCTGGCGGTAGACCTAGAGCCTCTCCTTACCTTCTGCCATGTTGAAATCCCACTTGGGCTGAGTTAAAGGGAAGGAGACATCTATCTGAGCCTGGTTGGTGGTGGGATTCCCCTCTGCACCTGGAACTAGTTTTGGGGCCTCATTGAGGATTCTTTCTCTTTCCTCAGTCGTGAGCAGGACCTACAAAATCTGCTGGCAATCATCCCATGTGGGCTGATGGGTAAAAAGAACAGAGTCTAATAGATCAATAAGCCCGGCCGATTTCTCGGAAAACTTAGGATTCTGAGCTTTCCAATTGTAGAGGTCACTAGTGGTGAAAGGCCAATAGTGATGGGGCTGATTCCCCTCCACGTCTGGGGGTCCAGTGGCTCGCAGGGGCAGAATAGTGGAGTCAGCGGTGGAGATGGATTGCTCCCTCTGAGCCCTTTGTCTGGTAAAGGGCGGGTTTCCCACTGGAGTGTTTCCACCTCCTGCTCTCAGAACAGCATCTGCCTCCCCCAGAGGGGGAGGTTGGTGTTCTTCCGGCATCCTAGGGGGGTTATATGGGGGAGGAGAAATTAATTCTTCTTCAGTCCCCCCCTGTAGGACAGGGTAGAGGGGTGCTGAAGGCTGGGTAAGACTTTTCTTATTCTCTTTCTTCTGTCCCCTGCAAAGCAAGAATGGGTTTTGGCTCCAGAGGGCGTGGGGCTAGGAAGGGCTTAGGCCAAGAGGGTGGGTCTTCTACAAGGTCCTGCCAAGTGATAATGTAAGGGAGCTGATCAGGATGGCCCGTCTTGGGCTGAGAGATGATACCCCTGACTTGGTGGATGGTAGGGAGGTCAAAGGTTCCCTCTGGTGGTCATCCGACATTGAAAGCTGACCACTCTTTAGAACAAAAACCTGCCACCGACCCTCTTGGACTTCCACACTGAGGTTGTTAGCTCTTCCCCTGACATCCTTAAAATGATCAATCATAATACTTAGAGGAGTAGTCTGAGTCTGTCCAATAACGTCCATCCAGTAAGTCCACAGAACAAAACAGAGAAACACAGAAACAAACAGAGGGCCCTTAGAAACAGTCTTCCAACTCCATGGAAGCAAAACTTAAAGCTAGACGATGGCCTCACGCTGACCAGCAGGAGCGACCCGCCTTGTCACAGACCTTTGAGGGGAATCCACGTCCCTCCAGAAGGGAGGATCAGAACGTCTTCCAAAATTTCCAGCCCATGGTCCTCCAGTGCGTCCACTTAGACTGCACCGGGCACTACCAGAATTTCAGAAATGAGCTCACAGAGAAGCAACAGGGAACGAACAGACACTAACTGTGGCCAGTCAGGCTCTCCGGGTCGGGGGTCCCTCGGGGGTCTTGGGGATCCCGGACGAGCCCCCAAATGTTATGCCCAGAATTCGTTATCCCCAAATACTGCCAGGGAGCCGAGTCTGATGCAAAAGCAAAGAGCTTTTATTCAAGCTAGCTCGAGCTCAATACCCTACCTGCACAGACGCAGCGGTGAGATGCCGGAGAGAGAGAGTGACTTTCAAAAGCACAAAGGTTTTATAGGGATCTAGGGGCAGTTGGCGGGGTAATGGTCATGGCCTTAGCCGATTGGCTGGGGAAGGGTCAGAGTCCCGTTGCACAGGTTGCCGGGCGTGGTTTGAACGGGAAGTTTGAATGGGAATTTCTTTCTGCGGTTTTCCTGGAAAGGGGGCCATGTCGGAGACATAGTCACTCAAAATGGAGGATACAAAACAAAATGGAGTCGGCCAGTCTAGGTCCGCTCTTTCAGTCACAGGGTAAACAAGAGGCCCCGGAATTGGAAGGACAGACAGACAGGAAAACACAAAGAATACCAACACACTCCAGCAGAAGCCTCCATGGAAACAAGCCCCAGAGCCGCAAAACCTGAATTGCAATTAGTTAACTGCTGGAAGCTTAGCGTGGACAAGCCTGAGAGTTAAAAACCCCAGGGGTCCCTGTCAGAGGGAGGCCCCCAAACTTTTGTGAGATTTACCCCTAGGAGCTGAAGCTGGTTCTCACAGTAAGTATTGGAGAAAAATCCTCACTCGTGCTTCCAGAGGGAGAGAGAAGGAGTCATTTTGAAATACACCTGGGCATCCTGTTCTTAATAAGGTCTGTCCTCAGGAGAAAGTGGTTAACCAGAGCCTAACTGACCTGAGGAAAGGGAGATACATAAGTCCAGCCCTCTTTACCCATCCTGTGCTGCCTAAATGGGGGAGAAGGAACCTGAGAAACACTAGTGACGTTTCTAGTGCAGAGGTAAAGGCACAGGGAAAGACTGAGGCCTTACTCAGAGGACTATAGACGCCTCCCCGCCCCCACACCTCTCCACCACATTCCTAAAGCCCATTTAACAGCAGTTCCTTTGATCCGGTCAGTCCTGCCTGGCTATCACAAACACATTACAAGGCATACAAAAAGGCCAAACAAAACCCAAAAACCAAAAAACAAAAAAAAAAAGTTTTAAGACACAGGGCAGGTGTCAGACCCAGAGGAGGCAGGGTTGTTGGAATTATCAGACCAAGAATTGAAAACAGCTGTGATTAATAATGCTGAGGGCCCAAATGGGTAAAAGCCGGCATGCAAGTAAACCTTTCTGGAATATTCCAGAAAGTTTGATACTGTTCGCCTGCCCTTGAGGTCTATCTCTTGATCTCCACCTAAAATCGGAGCGGTAGGAGCTAACAGATGAACCACAGGACAGAGAACCACAGAGAACAGCAGACCATTTTGGGCGGGGCCTCCAAAAGTTGACCTTTGACCTCCCAAGGCTGCTCAGTGAATTGGTTGCAGCACCAGAGCAGACCAAGGTGTCCTGACTCACTGATTCCTGGGGCTGGCATGAACTCTTCCCTCTCCCCTCCACTTCCTCTTTCAGCCCTGCCCCACCCCTCCAGCCCATTCTCTGCAGGCAACTCCAGACCACCCTTCAGCTTAAAAGAAAAGCTGAGGAGCTTTGAATGGTAAATTAGTGCCTTAAAAGTGGCACAGCTCCCCAGGGTGTCTGCATTATAAAAGAGGAGCTTTGGGACAATAACCCATTCCCAAGGTGAATTTTAGAATTTATGATTCCAAGTTAAAGGATTTTTTTTTTTTTTTTTTTTTGGCTGGGTCTCTCCAAATCCCCCATTTTTGGAGGGGCAGTTTAGGATTTACTCTAAGGCTGAGACGCAAAGGCCTGTTTCTTTCCCAGGGAAGAGAACTTTTCACTAATGTGCTATTTTTTTATGGTTCTCACACTCACTGTCCAGAAGAGGCTAATGCTTTTACCCCCAAGAGAGAAACTAGTTACCAGATCAATTGGGGGGTGCATCTGGGGACTTCGAAATGGATGAAATTGCAGTTTAAAACTATTTAAAAAGGGTCTTGGAGCACCTTGGTGGCTCAGTCGGTTAAGCGTCCCACTCTTGGTTTTGGCTCAGGTCATGATCTACAGTTTCCTGGGTTCCACACCCTCCCCCCATTGGGCTCTGTGCTGACGGTGGGATTCTCTCTCTCCCTCTCTCTCTGCTCCTCCCCACTCACACTGTCTCTGTGATGAGCGAGCATGGGGCAAGCTGAGGGAAAAGTATAAGCTAGCATCACCCCTCCCTGCCAGGTGACATCTGTGTGATATTCCTCGGTCACTCCCAGTTACCCAAAAACAAAGGAAAGAAGGTTAAGTGCTTGCCATGGTGATGTGAGAAACTAAGGCAAACGAAAAGAAAATTCCCTTACTGCCTATAGCCCACTGACAAGTCCTTGAAACCAGGATAGTGACCTCCCTCTAGGAGCTCAGCTGCCTCCAGGAGGACACTTTGCTAGGGGCAAAAGAGAACCTTGGCTTAACACTGTCCCAACCTTGAGGATCCTGTAAATCTACTTCCTTTATCTCAACTGCCCCAGGATATATGCTGGCAATCACACTCCAAGCTTAGGCCCCTTGATATACATCTGAAGGGTGTCATGACTGAGGTTTTATTAAACTGTAATAAATGGTGTTTCCCTAGCAACAGCTAGCCCCTCAAGGTCCCGGAAAAACCTTGCTTCCAAAATTCCTTAGAGACTTACTCTATCCCTGACCCCCTCCCAACCTGAGCTACCCGTCAGACCCCCAGTGCAGCTCTTTCTGCCCACAGGTCCTGTCCCGTGCTTTAATAAAATCATCTTTTTGCACCAAAGACATCTTCAAGAATTCTTTCTTGGCTGTTGGCTCCGGACCCTTCCCCCACTATCACCCCAAAACTTCATCATCTGCCTCTCTCAAAAATAAATAAATAAACCTTTTAAAATAAATAAAACCTAAAAAGTGTCTCATTCTTTTATTGTAACGAGTCCCCAAATTAAATCTTTCACCAGAGTTCTGGAAAGGATAAAAACTAACAAATACTGGATTTGCTTTCCTTTCCCTAATCTTCCTTCTGCAATACAAGCGCTAACGAGCAACAAAATGATTCCCACCCCATCCCCACCCCCCCCCCCCACCCCCAGAAAAACAGGCGTAACAATAGCTTTTTCTGCATGGATTGCATGTGACAGCCAGGCACGGCTCTAAGCGTTTGACATACAGCGCCTTCACTTAACCTTCCTGAAAACCCAGGCAGTTAGGCGCTGTCTTTATCAAGGGACTGGCCCAAGGCGTGGCAGCTAGGGAGGGTGGGAGCCTTCTTACCCACCATACCACTCCTTATCAGAAAAAAGCCCAAAGCCTTCTGCAAGCACAGGAGCAAAAAGGATCTGATTGGGCAGTGGCTACAGGAAAACTACTGTTTTATAGATTTCAACGTTTTTACAAGAGCAATATAATTTAAGAGATTGAAACGTAGCATAAATAGAATAGAATCTTAAATAAGAGTCTCTCTCTTGAAAGACTAGTTAGCATGTGATATGTTCTCTGAGCCCCTGTCGGATCACCCATAAAACGATCATAGCAGCCAATCCCTTAATTTGTATACAAAGTAACGGTACATGAAAGTTCTCCATAAACCGTTAAGACCCCATCCAAATGTCAGAAGCAATTATTTCTATCTATATATACGACAGAGCTGCAAAACACAAATCGTGTAACTTCAGTGATTCTGCATACAAGTTAAAGGCTCTTTAAGAGTCGGGAAAAATGAAAGCTTCCATATTTGTATTTAAAACCGGCATTGCGCATATGAAGATGAATAATAAAATTCAAGCTGATCATTTAAATTTTTTTTTAAATAGGCTTCATGCCCAGCTCGTAGCCCAACGTGGGGCTTGAACTCATGACCCTGAGATCAAGACCTGCGCTGAGATCAAGAGTCGTATGCTTAACCAAATGAGCCACCCAGGCGCCCCTGATCATTTTAATTGTTAATTTTTTTGCTTAGAATTTTGTTCATATTTTCATTCTATGTTAGCACCTTAAACTGCACTTTTTCCTGTTTTGTGAAAAAGGATTTTTTGCCCCTGGTGCAAAATGAAAAAGGGCCCCACAAATGATCTGGGCTCAAGACGATTGTCTACTAAAACTCAAAAACAAGCTCAAAGACACATTATATATATAATTAAACTGATTATGCAACCCCCACCCCCTCCCGCCCCGGAACATAACGCCCCATGTTCCTGCACATCCCTCATGAGACACATCTTACTGTTAACATCATTGATTATCAATACAGGATCACTCATCGTATGGCTTACTTGAGTTATTCAAGATTAAAGAGCATATACACAACAAATCTTCTTCATAGAATACCCTACCCCTTTTCCTAGCTCATTAGATTTTCCCATGTGGCTCTGAATATTTTCATTAACATCTCACAAACCTCCCCCAACCAAAACTCCCACAAACCTTTTCCTCAAGGCAACCAGTGCATGCCAATGGTACACATATTACTGCTTATTGGCTGAATTTCTTTTTCTGCCCCTACTACCATGTCTTTGTTGTATATTATCAGGTCTATTTATTTTTCTGTGTTTATAGCTATTAAGTCTTCTTGACAAGCAAATGCACTTTTATTTGACCCCTTCTGTAGAATACTCAACATATTAGCTATGCGCAAATATGTTATTTCCTAAAGTAAAATAAATTTTAAGATTTTAATCAGTAAGACCAGCAAGGTATTTGAGAGATCCTTAAGCTCAGGTTTTTCCAAAGTTTTTCTTTCTTTTTTTTTTTTTCAACGTTTATTTATGTTTTAGAGAAAGAGCACAAGCAGAGGAGGGTCAGAGAGAGAGGGAGACACAAAATCCAAAGCAGGCTCCAGACTCTAAGCTGTCAGCATGGAGCCCGACAGAGGCCTCAAACCCACAAACCGTGAGATCAAGACCTGAGCTGAAGTTGGCTGCTGAACCGACTGAGCCACCCAAGCACACCCAAAGTATTTCTTTTTTCTCTGTAAGTTTATTTATTTATTTTGAGAGAGAGTGCAAATAAAAGGTCACACTGATTAATACATCTGTTGAGAAGTAGAATCACATGTCCTATCATATTTTGATTTAAAGACTTGAAATCATAGATAATGTACAGTATTCCCTTTTAATATGGTGCACTTTCTTTGGCTGTATTCTTTCATCTTCAGACCCTAACTTCTTTGATTTGATTTAGTGGACCGAGAACACATGGATGTGGTGGAGATAATTTTACAGTGGTAAGTATGGTTGGAGGGTGTAGGGAAGGCAAAAAAATTTTTCTCCCCTCTTATGTTCAGTGCCTGGGGCATGCTAATTAAACTAACAAAAGATGGGTCGACAGAAGAAAAGGAATACAAATTTTACTTGACGTTAACATTTTAATGTTTATATGTAATGAAGCCTTCATAGATGAGATATGAGGATCCCAAAAGGGTGTTTAGATGCAAGGGCTCATATACTCATTTTAACAAAGGGCTATAAATTTGTGAAGTGACAAGAAAAAGGAAAAGGGGTTTGGGCTTCCAGGGGTGGTAAATGGTGGGAAGGTAAATATAGGAGGGGAAACTAATGGAAGATAAGGGTAATTTTGTTAAAGTATGTTTGTGCAGACCCATCTCAGTACTGACTTTCTGTGATGTAGAGATCTGCCTGGGGGGCAGATGTGGACTCTGGCCACGGTTCTTCTTCCAGCCGTGTAACAAGGGAAATCACTTTGGGACTTGTGTGAGTGTGTAGGGTCAGAATAGAGTATCATCCCCCAAAGTCTGTTCCATGGACTCCCTCAAAATATGATTTCTTGGACAACTCAGCAAGAAATATCCCTTTTTCTTTTAATTTTTTTAAACGTTTATTTATTTTTGAGACAGAGAGAGACAGAGCATGAATGGGGGAGGGTCAGAGAGAGGGGGAGACACAGAATCCAAAACAGGCTCCAGGCCCTGAGCTGTCCGCACAGAGACCGACACGGGGCTCAAACTCACGGACCACGAGATCATGACCTCAGCTGAAGTTGGACGCTCAATCGACTGAGCCACCCAGGCGCCCCAAGAAATATCCCTTTCTAAGAAGCACTTTCGCACTAAGAATCATTACAGTAAAGAAATCTGGCAAATACAGTTTTACTCAACATTGCCAAAAATTATTTGACCACAGAAAACCTTTCCATTTTGTTTTTCTTTTTAAAATAGCAATATTTAAGTAGTCCTGGAAATATACTTCCATAAGAAATATGTTGGGGGTGCCTGGGTGGCTCAGTCAGTTGAGCGTCAGACTCTGATTTCAGCTCAGGTCATGATCTCACATTCATGAGTTCGAGCCCCACATCAGGCTCTGTGCTGACAGTGCAGAGCCTGCTTGGGATTCTCTCTCTCTCCCTCTCTCTGCCCCTCCCTATGCTATCTGCATATCACAAACCCTCTTATGAAATTCACAGTTAACTTAATCTTTTCATAGGGGTCCACATTGGTCTTAATTACATGGAAATCACACTCCCCTTCTATGGTTTTACCAGAATGTATTCCAGAAATCCTATTCCCAGAATCCTTTTAAACAGCCTGGCAATTTTGACTGGTACACTTGTTTCCCTCACAAATTCTTCCCTCAATAACTTGTTGATCGATCAATAAGCAGAAACGTACATATCTGGTGGAGTTAGGGCACTTCTGATCTTGACACATAGCCACTTTGATTTTTCTGAAGTAAAAAAAAAAAATTCCTTTTACCTTTAATACTTCTTACGTAGGTTACCCTTCCATGGATCGAAATACAAAAGGTCTGGGAAAGTGATCTCAATTCTTCAAACCTGTTGGGAGGGAAACCCCTTCACACGCAGCATACCTGCACACCTGCTTTGACCTGAATTGGTTCCTCAGTCTCCAGAACCGAGTTCCACTCAGTTTTCAGGCTTTCACTAAGGATAACTATACTGGAGCAAACCCTAGCTCTTTGCAAAATACTTCCTTCTTTCCTTTCCATTCTGCTCCTAATAATTTCACCAATATAGGTCAACCGACAGTTATTCCTTACATGTAAAACGATTACTCTGCAAGCATCCTTCAAGTGTGACTTCTACATTAGCGTTAAGCACCGCAAGGAAAATAATCACAGTCAGATTTTTACCCATGACACTTCGCAACAAAAGATCATGCCCTGATTTGTCAAAGGGAGAAATGCCGTAAGGCTAATGAGTAAGGATTCCTTCACATTATTAAAGATCTTTTGACCTAGTTTCTGCAGGACAAGGTGTGAGAACATCAAGGCTGCCAGTTCCTAATGCATTTTCCAGTTCAGTTCAGTCTAACAAGCATTTTTGTGAACATCTTAAATATACGAAGATTAAAAAGACATGGCCTCTGCCCCCAAGGGCTTGGAGTTAAGTGGGAGCAAGAGAAATAGGAAAAGGCATTTTGAAGGTAGTATGACAAGCACTAACCAGAGGCAAATGTACTGTGAATGAAACCTAAGCTCTCACGTCCACGGTTCCTTCAGAGAAAGAAGGTTCCAAGTGTAGAGGCCAAGAACAGGCCGCCCCAAGACAGGCTACTTTGGCATGAACATTATTTCGAGTTAAAAGCAATCAAAGCCCAGCAGAATGCAGGAAAGCTATTTATGTCCCCCTCAACTGCCTGCCTGTACCAAGAAGAGAATTAGTAACAGAGAGTCTCCTTTACTGAAGAAACTTATCTACATAACAGGGCGCCTTTGTCTTCCAAACATCTCCTCTCACCTTCCTGCTGATGGACCCCTGTGCTTATCTATGAAGCCTTCCATACACACAAACATTAAAATATTAACATCCAATAAAAATTTGTATGCCTCTTCTTCTGTTAGCCCATGTTAGCAATCCGTTGGGTGTGTTTGGAATTTCCATGTCGGTGTGGATTCCTCATACTTATGTATATACGCTATTAAATTGGATTTTCTTCTGTTAATCTCACATCAATTTGATTCATACTCCAGCCAGAAGGATCTTGAAAGGCATAGTAAATTCTTTCTCCCCAACATTGGCAGAAGATTTTGTAGATTACAAAACTAAGATATTTGTGTATTCCCTTTCTTTTTTTTTTTTAACATTTATTTATCTTTGAGAGACAGAGAGAGGCAGAGCATGAGCAGAGGAGGGGGAGAGAGAGAGAGAGACACCGAATCCAAAGGAAGCTCCTGGCTCTGAGCTGTTTGTTAGCACAGAGCCCGACACGGGGCCAGAACTCACGAACTGAAAGACCATGACCTGAGCTGAAGTCAGATGCTCAACCGACTGAGCCACCCAGGCGCCCCTGTATTCCCTTTCTTAAGAATGACAGCCCAACTGTACAGGCTCCAGGTAGGCCTATGCTATCAGAGATCTGCCCTACCGCTACACTCCTATTTATAGGGTACAATGGGTTTTGGCTGGTAAGGACAGGAAATCCACCCTCAAACTTCATCTGAAGTCATCACAATAGAGAGAACTTATAACACAAATGATAAGTCCACACCATGATGATATTGTTGCCTGTCAGCAAAGACCTCAACCACAAAATAAATTTTAAACAATTTAAAAAATAAAAAAAAAAAATTTAAGAATCCATTTTTTTTTCACTGTGAAATTAGGACAACATTTGATGAAATACTCAAAGCTCAATCAATCATCATTGATGCTACTCTAAGAACCGACCTGGCCGTCTTCTAAAAGCCCTGTACATCACTAGCAAAGCAGCTTTTGTACAGAGCAATAGGTAAAATGCTAGCTTTCTGAAGTGGAAAATTTTCACATAAAGATGAAGCAAAGAAATTTATAGCACTAACTTAGATGTTATGGAATTTAGAATCAATAAGCCTTGGGAACTCCCCAAAAATATCTATATATAAAACATATTGATAGCTAGCTAGATACAGAGAGAATTGAGATATATTTATATACACACTTACGCACATATGTGTGAGCTTAATTATGTCAACCCAAATTCCAGGCATACAGATGACTCTACCTAAAACAAAATGCTGCCTTCCCACGTCTCACAGAACTTAAGGCAGTGAGCTAAAGACTCAAAACTCCATTCCCTCTTTATCAACATACTTAAAATTCTTACTTTGCCTACGGAGGATCAAGAACAGAATTCGATAGATTTAAGTCATTATTTGTTAGTCAAATGGAAAAAAAACAGTAGTTACAGCGACTATGGGTCAATTATTAACATCTTCAGTTTCCACTGAAGTCACACTTTAGGGTTACTGTAGGAGACATTAAGGCTGTCAACTACTATTCACAGGAAACAGGCCATTCTGAGAGTATTCCTTCAGAAAGCAAACAAGCATGGATGTTTTCTGTTATCTTTGTTGCTTCTAAAAATGGACCCCATAGTGTGGCGCCTGACTGGCTCAGCCAGTGGAGCCTGTGACTCTAGACCTCAGGGTTGTGAGTTTGAGCCCCATGTTGGGTGTAAAGATTACTTGAAAGTAAAAAATTGGGGGGCGCCTGAGTGGCTCAGTCAGTTAACCCTCTGACTCTTGCTTTTGGCTCAGGTCATGATCCCAGGGTCGTGGGATTGAGTCCCACATCGAGCTCCATGCTGAGCATAGAGTCCGCTTAAGATTCTCTCTCTCCATCTCCCCCTCTCCTCCACTCCTGTTCTCTCTCTTTCTCTCTAAAATAAATTGAAAAAAAGAAAAGAAAAGAGAATCAACTCTGGGCTCCGTTCCTAACCAGCCATGTGATTTTAGGCAGCTCAACCTCCCTGAAGATCAATTCCCACATATGTAAAATGGAAATAATACATTTCTACCTCACTGAGATACTGTAAAAAATTAAATGGAAGATAATTTATGCAAAACACAGTATCCTTCACCTAATAAATATTCAAACAATGTTGCTCTAATTGTTATGACATAAAATGCAAAGTATGAGTCCTGGTAGAAAGTCAGTGTTCTCACCAATATGATTAACTATATTTATCACTAGGGACTTAGGGGCTTCTGTTTGACTAACAATGTATGATGCAATCCTGTTCCAAGGTTTAACTCTTTTCTAGTGTGGACCTTTCAGAAGGGCTCCAGAAGTTGGGCTTTACTGAAAACTATTTGGTTTAAAGAATGTTTCCAGGAGTTTGAACAGTATATGGAAAAAAAAAAAATTATACTCAATTTATACCCAGTTTTTCCTCCTTCCCAATGAAGACTCAATAGAGGATTCTACAGTGAACTCAAGTGAGTATCAACAGTCATTAGGGGTGCCTGGGTGGCTCAGTCAGTTAAAGCTTCTGACTCTTGGTTCTGGCTCAGGTCATGATCTTGCAGTTTTGTGGGTTCAAGCCCCACATCAGTCTCTGAGCCTGCTTGAGAGTCTCTCCCTCCTTCTCTGCCCCTTCCCCACTCACACTGTCTCTGTGTCTCTCAAAATAAATAAATAAACTTAAAATTTTGCTTTTAAAAAGAGTGTCATTAGACCATTAACTGAGAGCATCATTCAACTCAGCCTTTTAGAGAGGTGGCATTATTTGAAGCATAGGCATGCGCTTAGCAGTGAGACCAAGTTCTAAGTACTAAATCTATCATTCTTTAGTTCTATGGCCCAACACAACTTACTTGCACCACTCAATTAAAAGTTTCCACATCTTCTAATAAATAGGGATACTGATTGCACACACATGCACACACACATTAAATACTGTATGAGGGCTCCTGGGTGGCTCAGTCAGTTGAGCATCTGACTTCAGCTCAGGTCATGATCTCATAGTTAGTGAGTTCAAGCCCTTGTCAGTCTCTGTGTTGACAGCTCAGAGCCTGGAGCCTGCTTTAGATTCTGTGTGTATCTCTCTCTCTGCCCCTCCCCTGCTCATGCTCTCTCTCTCTCTCTCAAAAATAAATAAAACATTAAATTTTTTTTTTTCAAATACCGTATGTAAAACACAGGTGCTCCATAAAAGTCAGGATTCCCTTTGGTGAGACAGCAGAGCATAGAGACTTGCTAGTAAACAGATGTGATGTCAAGAATAGACTCGCGTTTCCAAGATTTCATCAAATTCTACAAAGGCACAAATTATGAACAAATGCAACCAAAACACTTTGAAATGAGATACAGAACAGTGACGATTTTCCCAACCCGTTTTCCCAGCATTATATAAATAGTAAAGGAAAAAATGAGCCTGTCTTATTCTTCCATTCTCACTCTGTGTAAATTTGGAGATTACATTAATTCTCTTTACATTGAGTGCCTCACTAATGAGTTTACCAAGTGATGTACTATGTTGATAGTAAATATTTCATCTGAGCCACTTACTAGGTTTATTAGCTGAATTTTTCATGTGTTTATTTACTGATTTCATTTATTCATTGCCTATTACGCATCTGAAAAAGGAGACTCAGACATGCATGAACCAGACTGCAAGTCCCATGAGGGCAAAAACAAACCTAAAGTTCACAGAACAGGACAACTACCGAGTCACATAGGAGGCAAACAAACAAAAAAAAAAATTCTAACTGGTTGATTTGAATAAATTACATATCAAATTCTGTGCCCTTCCCATTATTGCAAACCATATACAAACAGGGACCAAAATATGCTAGAAACTACCCCCCGCCCCCACCAGGTGCAGTGAATTGTTCTCAGCTCTAGATTCTTGATTCTTCTGCAAGGTGGTCTGGCCATTCAGAAAAAGATTATAAATCATTTCTATACGGTTCGTGTGTGTGTATGTGTGTGTGTGTGTGTGTGTGTGTGCATGTGTGCACACATGGGTAGGTGTGTTGCAACGTTGGGTTAGGGAACACACACAAAAAACACCCTTGACCTTAGACAGTCTTAGCATGTGATTAATTAACTTGTTAGTGAATGCATTAGAAGAATAAACATCTATTCAGCTTTTTCTCCATGTTCCCACTTTCTGATGCCAGTAAGAGGCAAACAGCTCAAATATCTCAAGGTTAGTCTTACATCTCTGTCCTAGGCTCACAGATTGTCTTCTGAAATTGAAACAAAAATAAAGTTACCTGTTTTGTTTCTCAGAAGGTTGAAATTAGGAGGAAAGAGAATCCAACGTGAACCGAGTCACAGATCTGTTTTTGTATGCATCGACCAGAAGATATAAGCATAGAAAGAAGAGAAAGCTAAACGAATAAAATAAGAAATACAATGTTTAAAACAGATTTTCTTACATTTTGTTAGTTCCAGGAATTGTAAGTTGGCAGAAAGAGGAAAAATCTTCTATGTGATGGTGAGAGTCACCTGGAGGAATGGGAAGGACCATGGAGAAAGGGTCAGAAGGCCGCATGAGGCCACATTCTGGTATGGAACTCCTAGGAGTCTCAAAATTGCAACATTGAACCTACTTTCACACAGAGGTAAAATGGTAGAACATGTTTTTATTCTTTCCACAGGTGCCTTAATTTGTAAATTCTAACTTGTTATAATATGGTATTAGGCCTCCATTTTCTACTTCTGCCTTGGGTCCTGCAAGTGTTAGGAGGTGCCTGGGCAAAGCAAAGCAAATCCACAATGTTGATTGTATTTATACTGACAGTAACACAGCTGATCATACCCAGAGCAATTCTTGAACACACGCTGATTATTTTTACATGTTAAAAAAAATTTTAATGTTTATTCCATTTATTTTGAGAAAAAGAGAGAGAGACAGCATGAGAAGGGGAGGGGCAGAGATAAAGGAAGAGAGACAGAAGCCCAAGCAGGTTCTGTGCCATCAGCGCAGAGCCTGACGGGGGGCTCGATCTCACAAATAGTGAGATGGTGACCTGAGCCGAAATCAAGAGTCAAATGCATAACAGGCTGAGCCACTTAGGTGCCCCTACATGTTTAAATAAAATCGACCCCATCCCTCTTTCTTTATTCTGTCATTGAGTCTATCCAGGTTTCCAGTGCGTTCCATATAAGAATAATCTTTTCTACATGTGTGTGTGTGTGTGTGTGTGTGTGTGTGTGTTGTGTTGATTGGATAGCAGGCAGTGGTTAGGGCAGGATGGTTCCACAGTGCTCCTAATTCTTTGACCAAGTCTGGCACCTTGGCAGCATTTTTGTTTTTTGGGTGATAATCATAACACTAGTTGGTTTTTTCCCAAATGCATACGAAGAATATTACCTTTCTGTGTTTCATATTTTGCAAAGAACAAGACACTTTCTATTATATTTGCATCTCCTGCAATTAACTAACCAATATATCTTCCCACCATCTCTGTATTCATGGCCCTGTTTTTAGAGCCACCTGACCTATCTTAATGGCTGCTTACTTATTTCTAAAATACTATTTCAGCTTCAACATCCTAATATATTTGATGGTCAATTTTACTCCTCATCTGTAATGCTCCCAACCCTGTATTTAAATATGACCATTCCTCTGGCAGTGCCTCTAGACCCGAAGAAAGCCACTTTTGGCTTCCAAAACCACTTAGATATGCACTCGGCTACAACCATGTTAACCAGGACACATTCTTTCTCTCTAAATAAATAAATAAACTAAAAAAAAAAAAAAAAAGGAAGGGGCACCTGGGTGGCTTAGTCAGTTAAGTGTCCCATTGATTTCAGCTCAGGTCATGATTTTGATTTTGATTTTTTTCTTCTAGAGGAATGTATATGTCTGTTATGAAGTTTGCCCGTAGTTAGACTACTGAGGAGCAAAGGTGAATGTCTCAGCCACCAAGGGCTTTGGTCCTTCCTCGGAAACAAGAGATAAGGTCTTGAGCCTAAGTAAAGCCAAGTGGTAGAAACAAGGTCTTCAAAGACCTGTACCCTCAGGGAAAATACGGGCTTAATAGCATCTACCCACTATCACAGAGTGACAAGAGAGTCTACCTCAACCTGGAGTTTGGTGGAATAAGGGAAAGAAGTCTCCTTCAGAGGTTGTAACCATGAGCCTACACCTTG
This sequence comes from Panthera pardus, assembly GCF_024362965.1. Lineage (NCBI taxonomy): Eukaryota > Metazoa > Chordata > Mammalia > Carnivora > Felidae > Panthera > Panthera pardus. The sequence goes on from NW_026526765.1 coordinate 146,139,827, forward strand.
GACAGACTCAGAGTTAATTCGACCCTGTCAGTTGGCCCAAGAAGCTTTGAGCTTAGAAATTAATAATAGTAATTCTTAATTTATTTTTTAAAAATTTTTTAATGTTTATTTTTCAGAGAGATAGAGAAAGAGACCAAGTGTGAGTGGGGAGGGGCAGAGAAAAAGGGAGATACAGAATCCAAAGCAGGCTCCAAGCTCTGTGCTGTCACCACAGAGCCTGACGTGGGGCTCGAACCCAAGAGCCATGACATCATGACCTGAGCCGAAGCCAGACGCTTAACTGACTGAGCCACCCAGGCAATCCAATAATAGTCATTTTTAAAGAGATTAATTTCATAATGATATCCTCAATTTGTCTAGAACACATTATGTAAGACTGTTCCTGAAATTTGATAGGTCGTGCTTATAAAATCATCTGGTCCTACTGGACACTGTGTGTGTGTGTGTGTGTGTGTGTGTGTGTGTGTGTGTGTTCAGATTTTTAACCACAGTTTCCTTGATGATTATCTATCTATTAGCTGTCCTATTCATTCTTGAGTCAAAACTAATTCTTCTAGCAATTTTTACTTTCTGAATATCTATTTCATCCACGTTTCCCATTTGATTGAAATAACATTATTCATATTCTACTGTGATTTTTATATCCCTGAACCCTGAACTGTAGCATTCATTTTTATGCCCCCTTTTCATTCTTAATGATGTTTATTTTCTCCTCATTTTTGTGGATAATCTTGCAAGAAGTTTATCTTCTTCATTCACATTTTTCAAGAATTAGGTTTTGGCTCTATTGGTGTTCTCTATTTTCTTTCTTTTTCACTAATGTGAACTTTCAGTTTTATGATTTCCTTCCCCCACTTATGATGCGTTTGCCCTGTTTTCACCTGCGAGCAATAGAGTGTCCGATGTAACTCTGAGCTACAGCATTAGGGCAGCCGCAGACAATACGTTGACCAACGGCCAAAACTGTGCTCCGACTGAATCCTTTTTAAATTTTAATTAGACTCTACTTGGGGCTCAAATTCACAACCCTGAGATCTAGAGTCACATGTTCTACTGACAGAGCGAGTCAGGCACCCTTCAACTGAATTTTATTTATAAAATAAACAATGGACTGAATTCAGTTGGCATAGTTTACCAACCCCTGCTCTAGACGAGGGGGAAAGGGGGAAATCTCTGCAATTCACTTAATGAGACTTTTCTTACCTTAATCCCCAAATCAGGTTAGGGTAAAAAGGAAAAGGTGAGGGGTGTGGGATTGAGCCCAGCATCGGGCTCCATGATGAACATAGAGCCTGCTGAAGTTTCTCTCTGTCCCCCTGTCCCTCCCCTGCTCACATGCGCACTCTTTCTCTCTCTAGGTCTCTAAAGTAAAACAGAAAATAAAAAAATTTTAAAAAGAAGGAAAAGGCAAATATCACTTGTGAATACAGAAGTAAGCGTCCTATAGAAGCCATTAGCAGACTGCACACAGCAATACTGAAAAGTAATAATACAACAGGGGGAAACAGGGGTTATCCCAGGAAGTTAAGGGTCACCAACATTAGAAAATCTATTAATATATTTGGTATAATTTCAATCAAACTCTCAAGAGTTTTTTTTTAATTAAGGTACAGCTGACACACAGTGTTACATTAGTTCCAGGTGTACAACACAGTGATTCAACAAGTCCATACTTGTGCTGTGTTCACTACAAGTGTGGCTACCATCTGCCACCATCACAACGCCATTACAGAACCATCGACTATATTCCCTACGCTGTACCTTTTATCCTCATGACTTGTTCACTCCATAACCGGAAGCTTGTATCTCCCTCCCCGCTTCACCTCCTTTGCCCATCCCCCTCTTCCCTCTGGCAACCGTCAGTTTGTTCTCTGTAGTTAGAGTCCCAGAAAACTTTTATAGAACTTGACAAGCTGATCCCCAAACTCACTCAGTAGGCCAACAACAGCCAAATTGTTGTGTGGGTTTTTTTTTTTTTTTTTTTTTGCTTTTTTAGAGAAAGAGAGTGTGTGAGGAGGGAAGGGGGGCAGAGGGAGGGATTGAGAGAATCTGAAGCAGGCTCCACGCTGAGCACAGAGGCTGATGCAGGGCTTGATCCCATGACCCTGGGATCATGACCTGAACTGAAATCAAGAGTCGGACACTCAACCAACTAAGCCACCCTAGCATCAGCCAAAAGAATACATGAGGACTCTTTCTATAAGTATCAACTTACTATGAGACTATAATTTAGGCAATGTAATACTGGCTTAGGGAGCCCATATACATATGGAAGCTGGCACATGACAAAGTAGATACTACAAATCAAACAGTGAAAAAATACACTATTCAATAAGTGGCGGCAAAAGTTTTGGTATTTCATATAATTAAACACAAAAGTAGATCTCCAACTCATGCATGTAAGTTACTGTCTTAACTACAAGAAGCAAACCTCTAAAATTTGGGGTATATCGTTATGACTTCATAAGTTAATTTCCTACACAGAACACAAAAAGCCAAATCTATAAGGAAAATTATATATATAACTACCTTAAAATGAACAACTTTATTACAAAAGGCAGCACCAAGTAAAAAGGCAAATCACAGACTGTGAGAAGATATTAATAATACATATGCCAAATAAAAACTTATGAAAAAAGGCAAACAATCCGAGGAAAAAATGTATAATTAATAAGAACTGGGAAATCACAAAAGAGGACATCCAAACGGCCATTGAATACATAAAAGAATGATTAACCTCACTAATAATTAGAGAAATTCTATTCATTGAAAATTCTGTACAGCTATTAAAATGAATGAAAGTAGCAAAATGAAATACAACTTACATCCATCAAAGTGGCAAAACATTAAAATGTCTAATAAACCCAGTGACTGATATATGAGAAAGTAAGACGTTTTCAATAGGTACAACTTCTAAAGTCAAGCCCAGAGTGTTTTGGGCACCTCAGAAGTGGAGATGCCAAAAAAAGGAGAATTCTCCCAAAGAGTGGCAGCTGGTAGACAAATCTGGCCTACTTCACCACTGTATCTAGTTTGGCACAAACTACTTAAGAGATCTGTTACAGCAACTCCTTTATCTTGTGAGTGGAGTGTAAATTGGTTGAACCCCTTTGAAGACAAATTGACCAAGTTGAAGATATATGCAGATGATGATAGATAGATAGATAGATAGATAGATGATAGATAGGTAGATGGAAGGAAGGAAGGAAGGAAGGAAGGAAGGAAGGAAGGAAGGAGAGATGGATGGATGGATGGATGGATGGATGGTTGGATGGAAGGATAGATGGAAGGAAGGAAGGAAGGAAGGAAGGAAGGGTAGATAGATACATAGATAGATAGGGAGACACATGTATACATACATTATGATCTACAATGAACAGAAATCTACCCCTATCATCTATCCTGGAAAAATGCTCACAAATATTCACAAAGAAACCGGCTCTTTATGCTCATTACACTGCTGTTTACAATAGAAAAACTAGAAAAATTTAACTGTCAATGAACCAGACAACAGATAGCCTAGTTCAGTTGTACAATGAAATTTTATGTAGCTATTAAAATTAAAAGTAGAGCTGCATGAATCAACATGAACAGACACCAAACACATAATGTGGGAGGCAGAAAGCAAGTGGCAACAGGATGGTATTCATAAATACATAAATGTGTGCTAAAAGCATAAAAAACCATACTTGCAAAAGATAAAAATGCACTTCTGGGGTAGGAGGAAGACAGGATGTGGGGGTTAGGTTTAATCCATTTGTAATGTTTTATTCCCTACAAATTAAAAAATGAAAGACAATGAGAAACATTGAGTACATATATCAACAGTCTGACATGCATTTAATCTTAGTGATGGGTATATGGTATGTATATTCTTTCCTTTGACTTTTCAACATGTTTGAAATATCCCATCATTTAAGTTAATTTTTAAGGGAGCCTGGGACCAGTAAGTGAAGTCTTAATTGCCAAGTTCCATATTGAAGGATTAGGAGGTACAAATTTCCAGGTATAAAATTAATCAGTCACAAGGATAAGAAGTACAGCACGGGGAATATAGTCAATAATATTGTAAAAACTTTGTATGTTGACAGATGGTGATCATTACGCGCATCACGGTGAGTGTTTCATAATGCATGGAATTGTTGAATCACTATGTTGTACACTTGACACTAATACAATAATGTGTATCAACTGTACTTCAATTAAAAACAAAGTCCCTTGGGGCACCTGGGTGGCTCAGTCGGTTAAGGGTCCGACTTTGACTCAAGTCACCATCTCACAGTTACTGAGTTTAAGCCCCTCATCTGAGCCTGGAAACTGCTTCAGATTCTGTGTCTCCCTCTCTCTCTGCCCCATGTGTCCTCTCTCTCTCTCTCTCTCTCTCTCTCTCTTTTTCTCTCTCAAAAATAAATAAAACATTAAAGAAATAAATAAAGTCCCTTGTTGAAGTTCTTATTTCTCTTTTCATAAAAAACTGTCCCAAAGAAAACTGGCAAAAAATCAGAAACAAAACCCAGAGGAAAATCTTTTTATTTTTAAGTTTATTTATTTACTTTTGAGAGAGAGAGAGAGAGAGAGATGGGCAGAGAGAAAGAGTGGGAGAGAGAGAATCCCAAGCAGACTCTGCACTGTCAGCACAGAGTCCTGCAGGGCTCGAACTCACAAGCTCTGAGGTCTTGACCTGAGCTGAAACCAAGAATCAGACGCTTAACTGACTGAGCCACCCAGGCACCCCCAGAGGAAAGGCTTTTACTAAGGTTGAGATATTCATCCTCCCCTACATCTGTATTTCCCTAGTAAATGACAACAATAATAAAGGAGAGGTGGGGGTAGAGGGAAGGGGAGAACACCGAGCCCAGTTTGGGAAGTTCTTACATGGGAAGAATGAGAGTTCTCTATGCTCATGACCACACAGGAGAGGAGGGGGGTGCTTCTGACAGAATGCTCAGGGGAGCAGCTCTCCTTAGATGGCTTGCTTTTATCCCCTTCACGAGGCGCATTTTGACTCATAAAACAATGGCCAGGAATCTACTAGACCTGACTTTCCCAGTCTCTCCCAGGATGGAGTTCTTCACCTCTCCCTTGTCCCTTTTCAACTTCTCTGACTTCTCACTTCCTTCTCCTAGCAAATAACTTTTACTTAGTTTTATGGATTGTTTATGCTTAACATTTGAGCTAAAGTTTCTGCCCATGATTTTAAATAAGTCATCAGAATGAATTTATGCAGATGTACAAATTAAAGGGTGGAAGGATGAGTAGATGGATGGATGGATGGATGGATGGGTGGCTGGATGGGTGGATGGGTGGACAGAGTTGATGGATAGGTCAAGAGATTCACAGAGAATAGGATTGATAAATATAACAGAAAGATGTTGACAACTGAGTTCCCCAGATTCTTGTTCCCATGGTGTAAAGCTGATCAATCTGGGAAGGAAGGAATAGAAGAAATCTTCTATTTCTATCCCAGTTACTGAAAGGGAAGAAGACAACTGAGCGAGATTAATCTGCTTGTCATCATGCTGATGACCATCTTTCTGGTAGATAGACTAACAACAGTTGCTGGGAGGAGGAGAGTCCTCACCTATAGAATACTCTTGACAGGAAGCAGTTGGATCAGGATTGTGGAAGGCAGAATAATAATAATGTCCTCTGCAAAGATGTCCACACCAATAATGTACGAAGATCAACTTTACTTTGCCAGGAAAGTATTCCATAATCCCTCTTTTACCTTAGGCTATATTCACACTCCCACGCTCCTCCGAAGTATAGTCTAAAGAATTCACCACCCTGACAAGCTACGGGACATCATGCTGTTTCACTATACTGACAACATCACCCCAACTGAACTTGACGAGCAGACAATGACAGGTGCCCAAGATGCTCTAGTGAGACAGACGCATGCAGAAGACTGGCAGCAAACCTGACATCAGGGAACTGACACATCAGTGATGTTTTCAGGGATTCAGTGGTCCAGCAAAAGTAAAAGACAGATTATTGTACCTTATACCGCTAAGCAAAAGGCATAGCACCTCCTAGGGCTCTTTGGGCTTTGGAAGCCATTTATGCTGGACTTTGGAAAATGAGCCCCACTTACTAATCAGATAGCAAAAAGCTACAGTTTCCGGTAGGGTCCCATTCAAAACGAAGCTCCGCAGCATATCTAAGCTGCGGTCAGGTGTTCTATTCTCTTGGGCTGTATGTGCCAGCAGGTGCGACTGTATAGGAGGTCTCTGGCCAATGAATTTGCTGCATAGAGTCTGGCAAGCCCCAGCAGGAGACAGACAGTATGAATCCCTGGGATTCTAGAACAGGGGCATGCCCTGATGGCAGAAAACTACGTACCTGTGGACAAAGAGCTCCCACAATGCTAATAGTCCCCAGTAGGAACTGTGGGTCTGATCGCTGGATACCACTGACTACACAAATTGAGTGCCCACTGACGGCTCTGCATGGTCTCATAGACCAGATCATAAGGACGGGAGCATTCCAAAGTGACACACTGGAGACCAGGTTTGAGTGGGTCCAGATGCAAGAATACGTTACTTGATCAAGTGGCTCAGACTCTCAGGCAATCCATTTCGGGAGTGATACCTTCAATCTGTCCATACCTATGACCTCACAGGGGCTACTCTTGGGGTTTGCTCTTCTCATGGTCAAGAGCAACAAAGAATAGGTCCCGAAACAATGAAGAACTGGCCGGCAAGTTAAAGAGATCAACAGTCTCCCAGATCCTTTTGTCTGGCCTAATGAAACAGTCTCCTATATGACCCTTGACTTCTATTTTTGTCCCCCTATTCACACAATAGGCAGATGGATCCTTTTATCTATCTACCTATCTATCTATTTTTATGTTTATTTTATTTTTGAGAGAGAGAGAGACAGAGTGTGAGCAGGGGAGGAGCAGAGAGAGAGGGAGACCAGGATCCAAAGCAGGCTCCAGGATCCGAGCTGTCAGCACAAAGCCCGATTTGGGACTCGAAACCACGAACTGCAAGATCACAACCTGAGCTGAAGCCGGACACGCAACCCACTGAGCCACCCAGGCGCCCATGCCTTCCTGCTATTCTTTGAACATACTGCTCCCTTTGTCTGGATCTTTATTTCCTACCCACCCCCATCTTTCCAGGGCTCACTCCCTTGCTTGATTTAAATCTCTGCAGACCTTGGTGAGGTCTTCCCTGACCACCATCCCCCTTCCCTATCCCTATACCCTGCTTTAGCTTTCCCCACTGCTATTCCACAGTACCAGACATATATTTCATTTGTGTAACATCTGACTGACCACAAGAGAAGACAGAGACCCTGCTCATTAGCTGCTGTACCAGCACCTGGAACAATACTTGCGACATGGAAATGGCTCAGTTAACATTCACTGAATGAATGAATGAATGAATGAACAAACGAACAAATACTGCAGGTCTGGTAATGATATCAATAGCAAGATGCCAACATCTTTTTCTTTCTTCCTTTTTTTTTTTTTGTAAGATTAGACTTCTTTAAGTTTATTTACTTTGAGAGAGCAAGAGAGAGCTGGGAGGGGCAGAGAGAAAGAGAGAGAGAATCCCAAGCAGGCTCTGCACTGCCAGCACGGAGCCTGATGTGGGGCTTGAACTCATGAACCATGAGATCATGACCTGAGCTAAAATCTAGAGTCGGATGCCTAATCAACTGAGCCACCCAGGCGCCCCTAACATCTTTTTCTATAAGAAGCCCTCCTTCAGGGGCACCTGGGTGGCTCAGTCAGTTAAGTATCCTACTTTGGCTCAGGTCATGATCTCACGGTTCGTGGGTTTGAGGCCCTCGTGGGCCCTGTGCTGACAGCTCAGAGCCTGGAGCCTGCTTCGGATTCTGTGTCTCCCTCTCTCTCTGCCCCTCCCTTGCTCATGCTCTGTCTGTCTGTCTCTCTCTCTCTGTCAAAAATAAATAAGAATTAAAAAAATTTTTTTTCATTAAATAAATAAGAAGCCCTCCTTCCATTTCAGTGTGCATTGAACAAAAAGGGATTGAAAAATCCCTCTGATTATATATTTTGAGATTTTTCTGAAATCCCTTTTCCAAAAGTAATGTGCTCTTTGTGATTAACGCAATCCAAAAATTGAAACTCATTATCCCTCTCCCATCTCAGCCCTGTTCCCACTCCTACCTCCAGATACTAATGTTAACAACATTATGCTTTATCCCATTCCTTTCTCCAAGAAAATACCAAGATTTAGTAACGTTTTAAGCTTTGGCCACCTTAGTTTTTATAAAAATGGATGATCTTATATATATATTTACTATAACATAGTTTTCTCAGGGAAAACAAAACAAACTGTAATCTTAGGACAATTTCATGAGAAACATACAAATACTCATATTTCTGTAAATTCATAAGGAGACCGTCTTCCTGAGATCTCTTGGGGGCTTCCGTCTAGGGGGTAAGCACTATACACATAGTGTATTATTAGCTAGAAATATTTGCCAATGGAAGCCGCAGCTGCCATCTGTATGACAGCAGAAAGGAGAGCTAATTAGTGCATGCAGGCTGAGACCGAACCATCAAAACTGAGGTGAACGGTGGCCACATCACAAGCCCAGGGGCATGCCGTGCTGTGGGGTTCTGTTCTGCACTATTCGGCAGACCAAGCTCGCGCTTTGCCAGCTGTAAATGACAGCAGGTCCCGACTGGTCGCTGATAACTAGACTCTCTGGCCAGGTTGCTCCTGAAGCCGCCACCACCAGACTGCTCTCCCCTGCCTCACGCAGTCACAGACCCCCTGACCCCCTGACCCCCTGACTCAAAGCACAGATGGAAATTGGAGAAACGTGTCCACCTGTGGCAAATTTCATGCTCACTGTGTCAGATTTCGCAAAGGCCGAGACTTGATTTAATTGGTCTGTGGTGAGGACGATGTGGTTTGGATATATTGCAAAGGTTTTGCATTCTTGATTTTCAAGGATGCTCATGGTTTTTGATTTTCAAGGATGCTCAGGATATTTTTCTACGTGACAGAGAGACTCTGCACTTTCCTGGGCCTGGATTCAGAGACTTTTGCCTATTTCCTCCTTGAGCGTTCTTATACAATCACTTCCCCAATTGAAGCCTCCAGCCTTCAGCCCCAGTGGGGACTGTGTAAGACTGGGCTTCATGTGGTTACTCCAAACCACTTAAGCCGTAAGCTTCATCTTTTATTGGTCCATGCCTCTCACATCCTGTTAGCAGAGCAATGGCAAAAATTTGTAAGAATAAGGTACATCGGCATCTGACACCTTGTGAAATTGACCATGCTAAGGTTTGAGTTTATGGGCCTTAGACCATATTGCTAAGTCAACACAAGCTGTCCTATCTTCTCCGCCTACTCTACCATTTGATAACGACCTTCTGGTGAGTATATCCCACATCCTACCACCCTAACCCCTAGCCCACAGATAGCCCCTTAAAGAGCACTGTATGGCTGGGGGAAAGTCCAAGCTATAGGGGTACAGATTCATGATTCCGAGATTATATTGAAAAAGTCAAAGGCGCCTGAGTGGCTCAGTCAGTTAAGCATCCAGCTGTTGATTTCAGTTTGGATCATGATCTCATGGTTCATGAGTTTGAGCCCTGTGTCAGGCTCCACGCTGACAGCATGGAGCCTGCTTGGGATTTTCTCTCTCCCTCTCTCTCTGCCCCTCCCCTACTCGAGAACACATGCTCTCACTCTCTTTCAAAATAAATAAATAAATTTTTTAAAAAGTCATATCGTATTTATTACATTTCAAAGAATCCAATCAAAACCCTTCTGTGTTTTTCATCAAGACTGTTTTATCAACCTAGAGCCAGGCTAACACAATGTCTACCAATCAGGGGTCAATTAATTATACTCAATGGAATTCATTAGTTAGGTTGTGATAGACATGAAGGAGTTCTTATAACAATTTTTAAAATGTGATAGTGACAGATAGTTATTGTTACTGAAATAGGTCTGATTTTGTGATAAGAAAAAAAAAGAAGACTATAGAACTGTAAATGTAGAGTGTGATCCCATCTTTGTAAAATTTAATTCCTATATCTGTTCATGTATGTGTATACATACATAGAAAGACATCTGGAAGGATGCTCAAAACACCCATGCATTCACTCGACAAATATTTTCTATGCCAGACATTGTTCTAGGTGCTGAGGATAATAACAGGGGACAAAGCAAACCAGGATCTTCACAGAGTTAAATTTTATAATAACAAGAAAACAAAACAAAACAAAGAAAGTACATATACAACATGTCAGAAAGTGATATGTACACACTCTGGTGAAAAATAAAGTAGGCTTTGGAGTGGGCTTTTGTCACCTTGACTGAGGCAAGGAACTATACTTCCCAGAATTCCATTGTCTCTAGCGCTGCTGGTTAGAGTTTGACCAAAAAGGAATGTGTGTGATGTTTAGGAGGCAGAAATGAAGCAGCAACTGGTACTATCCAAAGGTCAAAGCTGTCAGAAAAGTGAGAGACACAGAGGTCCCTGGGTGACTTAGTTGATTAAGCATCCAACTTCAGCTCAGGTCATGATCTTAAGGTTCCTGAGTTTGAGGCCTGCACTGCGGGGACAGGGTTGGGGGGGGGGGGGGGCGGTGCTTTGCACTCTCTCCCTCTCTTCCTCTCTCTGTCCCATCTCCCTACTACTAACCCTGCTGACCAACATCAGCCACAAGCCAAACCCCCTGTGCTCACCCACTGACCATTCCCTCAGAGATATTACACTCATTTCCTTTAGCATTTTACACCATTCTCTCTTTCCTCCAACCTTCAACGCTCCTGCCTCCCTACCCCCTTACTTCCCATTGTACTAAGAAGTGGAAAGAACTTCCACTCACTCCAACAATCATAGTAACTAACAACAACAAAATTCACTGGCATCTGGATGATGCCCTGCCTTCCTTCCTATGACAGAGCCTGGCTGGAAGCTCATTAATTCACTCTTTTGTTCCTGAAAACACAGAAGACTACATTTTCCAGCCTTCCTTGCCATTGGGGTAGGGCATGAATAGCAGCCAAAGGAACACAAGCCATTTCCATACCTGGCCCCTAAAATCTCCATTGAGATTCTTGACTCTATCTCCCTTGCAGGGTTGGGAATAAAGGATCCCTGTAGGGCAGAGACACAACATGGCAGGAGCTCCATTTCTGGAAGCACCATTTAGAGGGGGACAGCCTAGAAGAGAAGCCAGACCTGCTCTGCTCTGTGATATGAAGGAGAACTACATGAACCATTATTTTGCTGTACCTAATAGTTATTACGCTAACACACCCTCCTTCTCTGTAGCTGGAACTGTCCACACACCCTGAGTAACGGCAAATTCATTCAGCTGTAAACTAGATCCCATCTTTTCTCTCCTGCTCAAGGACAAAGCACCAGAGATTGCCCCCTCTCTGTCACATCATCAAGTTTTCCCTCTCTACTGGCTCAATCCCAGCAGATAAACAGGCTTTCATATCTCCTGCTGTACAAAAAGCAAATAGCGCTTTTATCTGGGTGATGAAACTTTTTACAAAGATTTCTACTTTTTGCTTTCTTTCCCCTGTATTGTTTACATGAATGCTTTCTACCTGCCCCAAAAAAAGAGAGCGAGAGAGAAGAGAAGAAAGAAAGAAAGAAAGAAAGAAAGAAAGAAAGAAAGAAAGAAAGAAAAAGAAAAAAAGAGGAAGGGGAAGGGGGAAGGGAAGAAAGAAAGGAAGGAAGGAAGGAAGGAAGGAAGGAAGGAAGGAAGGAAGGAAGGAGGAAATTCATCACCTTGCCTTAGGAGAAGTTTTCCTGGATACAGAATATGACCAATGATTTCCCCTTTCTTTCCCATGCCAAACATTCCCTGGGGCTCCTCCACTCATTCCTCTGCCTGTCAAGAGTCTGACTCTCAGAAGCTTCTTGCTGCATAGGGCATTCACAAAGAACATCAGGAAATGGCGAAAAGACTACAGGGCAGTCACTGCCCTTCTGATGGCTAGTATTCCTAATCCATGGTGTCAAACAGGTGACATTCATCAGCAGCTGTCCTTTGCCCCATCCAGCGGCACACTGTCCTCACCGGGTGCCCTCCTTCTCCATCGCAACCAGATATATATTTCACATATATATGCTATCATGTGTATATCACGTATATAGGAAATCACGTATACACACAGATTTCACATACATGTGATTTCAAGTCATTTACATCTCATTAACTTCAAATAAGTTCCCTTTATTGCCATTCAATTCAACAAAGTATCTCTCCCTGGGTTTACAACCTAACACTCTGCCACATCTAGCTCTCGAAGACAAAGAAGTACTTCTTTATTTCCCAGGTTGGACTTTAAAAATCTAAAGGGAAAAGGTCTTCTAAACAGAAATTGATTTCTTCACATCGCCATTTCGGTAATGGACACCAGCCACTGTTGCATTTGCACTTCATTCAGAAAGGCACGGCTTTGGGGAGAATTTTTTTTAACTGCCTGCCACTTCTGGAATCAAGCTTTTCTGCTCCATTTGGACAAGGATCGGGGCTTCTGCAGTTTTCCTAAATGTTTTACTGTAGGCGGAGCAGACCCCAAGGTACAGCCAATTGACTGGTTACTGTAGAAATTCTGAACAATATCAGCCTGTCACCCGCCCCCTACTTGTTATTCAGATAGAACCCTATTTGCTGTCAGTCTTCCTGGGGATAGAATGGCTCTTGGACAAAACAAGTCACACCATACCCTGCTGCCCTGAAGGATCCTGCTGTCAAAGGCAACTCCGGGCCACACCAAATTGTCACCGTAAAGGAAACAAACAAGAACCTGGAGAGCAGAAGCAGCAGCATCCTCTGTTTCAATGACATTCTTTTTCATAAGATTATTGGCTACAATTTCAGGTTGTTGTTGTTGTTGTGTTGTTGTTGTTGTTTTTGAGGCCAGTAAGGTAATAATGCTTCAGTGTTTTTTCACTGCCTGCATTTCATTTGCTTTAATTTAAACCCAGAAAAAGAGAGTTTAATTAGAACCTTGGAAACTTACCCAGGACACTTCTGGGGGCAAGAAATTGTATCCTCACCACATGCTTCAGAGTCTGTGTCCAGCAGGGATGATTATCCCAAATGCAGGGCCGGGCATAGTCTCATGTAAAACACCAAAGGAAAATGCCTACTGGTCTCCAGGTTCCTTATTAAAGACAGTCTATCAATAACAAGTCAGTTAATCAACAGGTATGACTTGAACACCTGCCGTGTGCCTAACGTGAGGATTCGGAAGAAACAAAGCTTTGCGTTGGACTTGAATCAGAAACAGCCGGGGGCATCTTTATTCCAATGCCAGCAGCTGTGGGGGAGAGGAGCAAGCATAACCGATTTCTCCCCTCCCAGAGTTCTATGGACTATAGTGTATATTAGGAGAACAAAGAAGGGAAAGAGAAAAAATCCAGAGAGGCAGGTCATTTACACCCTACACAAAATATGGCATCTATATTTTCTGAAATTATACGAGTCCTTCTAGTAAACACATATTATTATGTCAAGTAAATATAATACGTTCTACAAACTTTGGGGTTGAAGATAAGCCTTGGAGCTAAGGGGCTACATTCTCTAGTTACGAGAGGTCCAGTTGCTTTAATAAAACAATCTGACCTTAAGAGTCTTGACTTCTTTGCACTGAATGTCAGGAAGAGACCACGGAGAAAGTCTCTACTTTATGATAAGGGACCAATTTAATCTTATCTAAGGTCCCTTCAGCCTAATTAATCAATTAATGTGAGTCTGGGTTTAGCTCACTAAGTCAAAAACACTCTTCAACCTTCCCCATTCTTATCAGAAAGGTAATTGAAAACACACTACCTGAATACACAAAGTAAGTTAGTCCAAGGTGATTGCTTCCCTTGCAAACCTCGGTACCCAAAAGCCACTTCTACCCAGAGCCAAATAAAAGACTTGACACAATTTCACCGCATGGTTTCCTTCTCAAACAAAAGATACACACTTCCTGATTCCACAGATTCTTTTTTTATGCTTAGTTATTTTGAGAGAGAGAACATGAGCAGAGAAGGGGCAGAGAGAGGGAGAGAGAGAGTAATTCCAAGCAGATTCCATGCTTTCAATGCAGAGCCTGACCCGGGGCTTGATCTCAGTGAGATCGTGACCTGAGCTGAAATCAAGAGTTGCTTAACAGACTAAGCCACCCAGGCACCTGATTCCAGAGCTTCTTATTCTGCATCCTCAACAACACAGAAGTTTGGGACACGTTTCCTAACCTCAAGAAACTCTAAGAAAAACAAACATATTTAAGACAATGAGAGGTGGGGCGCCTGGGTGTCTCAGTTGGTTAAGCGTGTGACTTCAGCTCAGGTCACCATCTCACAGTCTGTGAGTTCGAGCCCTGCGTCGGGCTCTGTGCTGACAGCTCAGAGCCTGGAGCCTGCTTCAGACTCTGTGTCTCCCTCTCTCTCTCTGCCCCTTCCCTGCTCATGCTCTGTCTCTCTCTGTCTCAAAAATAAATAAAAACATTTTTAAAAAATTATTTAAGACAATGAGAGGTAATTGTTAGGGTCAGGCATAAGGCAGGGTAAAAATAGGAGTCAGAGGCTAAAAAATTTTAGCAAAGGCTTTACTTGGGAGCCAATGTCTCTGGCGAGGTTCCGTGACCCAGGGAGACAGAGAGAGAGGAGTCAGGGAAGTCGCACCCAGGTGTGGGGTGGGGTTTTTAAGCTGCAGCAGTTCCGGGTTTAGGTCCAGGTGGGCCTTTTTCGAGTCAGGTCGTGCTGTCACTCAGTGATTGGTTGACCTCCAATTCGTTCTGGCTACTAGGGGCTTTTCATTGGGTTGCACTGGCAAGATGGCCGTCCCCTCTACTGTGGTTCCAAGGACATCCTAACAGTAATTAAGGATTTAACTGTGGGGTCCTGAGTAAAATAGGAAATCAGAGTAAGGAGGTTGCAGTGTGGTTGTAAGAAGAGGAGATCTGAACAGAGTCGTAACCTCAGTTGCTCTAATTTGGTTTCCTGGCTTCCATATTCCACAGGCACTTGACCGTTGACCTATTTCCTCTTTAGCGAGATCTTCCCTAAAGACTGGAGGCATCCGCTCTCCTAAATACTGTTTAAGAACCTACAATGTGGACCAAGTTCTTTTTAATCTTCTAAACCCCATCTCTTTGATGGTGGTTCCCTTCTTTCTGCTGTTGGTCCTGAATCCCTACTATTTGGGGCAAAATGACTTTAGACTGTGTTAGAAATTATGCAATCAAGTGTTGCAATTATGATCACTAACTTTGTCTCCCTGCCAGCATCACCCTGCTGGCCCCTAGAACCACGCCTCAGCCTCCAGCCCTAAAGGAGGGGGCCTACTGGGGGTGCCCTCAGGACTCTGGGGACCAGAGACTCCAGCAGGAACTAATGATCCTCTTGAAGCCTGACAACAAGGGAATTTCTGCCTTCCCTCAATCATGATGAAATTTTGGGGTAATGGTGGGGCATCCGGAGCCAACAGCCAAGAAAGAATTCTTGATACCTCTTTGGTGCAAAAATGGTGGTGTAAAAATGACGATTTTATTAAAGCACGGGACAGGACCCATGGGCAGGAAGAGCTTCCCTGGGACCCTGTGGAGACACTGGTTATGTATTTGGGAGTTGGGGGAGGTACTGTCCAGGGGAAGTTTCCAATGAGATTTTCGTATGCTAAAGAAGACTCACAAGATACTGGAGGCCTAGTTATTGTTAAGCTAAGGTTGTTTTTCCCCCTAGGGGCACCTGGGTGGCTTAGTTTGTTAAGCAACCAACTTTGACTCAAGTCATGATCTCACAGTGAGTGGGTTGGAGTTGCCCGCTTTGCATTCTGTGTCCTCCCCTTCTCTCTGCCCCTCTCCTGCTCATGTTCTGTCTCTCTCTCTCTCTCTCTCTCTCTCTCTCTCTCAAAAATAAATAAAACATTAAAAAAAATTTTTTAATAAAAAAAAGTTGTTTTCCCTCTATCAAAGCATTAACATTAAGACATAGGGAGTTCCTGGAGAAATGTTTTACTCTGCCGACCTCAAGTGTCTGTCAATGGGCTGCAGGCTATAAGGATATTTAATTTTATCTGCCATTTCCTTCTGCCTTTGTTCCCCATATCACTGTGGAGGAGTGATGTTTGGGCTCAGGAAACTGAGTCTACAGGTTTCTGGAGATTAGGCTATTGATAAGACTTCCTTTTTTTTTTTTTTTGGAATTTACTAAGATAGTTGTAAACTAATGGAGACTCAAGTCCTGAAGGACTGTGATCTCTATCAGTTAACCATTTGTTTTTCCCCTTTCCTTTTGTTCTTGAGCCACCAGGAGTGCCCCAGGACTATCACACACATCTCCCCTGGGGGTGGGGAGTGTTTGTGGGGGTCAGCTTGCCTTCTGCTCCCTCATCACATTAGACCACCTTTCTGAAGGGGTGTGGACCATCCAAAAAGAGTCTGGGAAAACCAGAGGTGGCAGCTCTCCCTGGGGCTCCCCAGTGTCTCCTGTCACAGCGTGCCTGTGGGGAAGCTCCCTCAGGCTCCTTGACCGTTGCCACATGAACACCAAGGTCACATCTGTCTGGACCCCCTAGACAACAAGGGGCGTGCCCTGTGTTTTCAGAGAATGGTTTCTCCCCAATCAGCTATTGTTTGTTTTCAAACCCCACTAACCATTAGCTGTCTCAGCAGAGGCCTGGACTGACACAAAAGATTCCAGCTTATGCACACGCAAAGGCCCTGCATTTCTTACCAGGGAGGAGGAGCCCAAATTCCATCCAGTTTATACCAGCGCTCTGGGCATGTGCGCAACCTTCTCCTTGTCCTACCCTTGACCTCCTGATGGCGGTTAGAGGGGGCGGATATTTTGCCTCATTTTAGGTCTCCACCCCAAAATAGACAGGGGATGTATGTTATGCATGTGTTTGCTCAATGTGCACGTGCTATCTTTCTCCATGAAGAGTTGTAAGTTTCCCCGCCCTTTCCTTCAATATGTATGGAAGGCCAATCCCTGTGATTATTAGAAGGCTTGTTCCAATTTCAGTTGGGGGTTACAGATTGAAGCCAGCCTCCTATCTCACCTTACTTAACCACTTTGCAAGCAATAAATCTCCCTCCACAAAAGACCAGTGCTACATACAGTGTTTGGCTTTCCATTTTGTACAGGTGAACGGACTCCTTTCAGTTGGATAAAAACCACCTTGCTCTCCAAGAAGGTGAAAAGAAGGTAGCAAGACAAAAAATAGGTCAAAAGGACAGAGATCATAGGCTCTTCTAAGAAAGAAAAATAGGTACAGAGGAACAGAAGCCTAGATACTCCAAATTGTGCTGGAATTCAGGGATAATATTGATAATGAATTTGACAAAGTACAAATAACTGGTAATATCTCCATTATCATTATTTTAGTGAAACCCCTCTTCTTCAATGTAGTTACCAGCATGGGGGCGCCTAGGTGGCTCAGTGGGTTTGTTATGCCCAGAATTCACGATCCCCGAAGACCACCAGGGAGCTGAGTCCGATGCAAAAGCAAAGAGCCTTTATTTGAGCTAGCTCAAACTCAATTCCCTACCTGCACCAACGCAGCGGTGAGAGCCATCGAGTTTCAAAAGCACAAAGGTTTTATAGGGATCTAGGGGCAGTTGGTGAAGTAATGGTTGTGGCCTTAGCCGATTGGCTGGGGAAGGGTTGTGGCCTCAGCCAATTGGCTGGGGAAGGGTTGGAGTCCCGTTAGGCAGGTTGCCGGGTGTGTTTTGATTGGGAAGTTTGAATGGGTGAGCGGGAGGTTACTCAAGGGGAGGAAGCGTGGTCTGAGGTTTCTGTGATTTTCCCGGAAAGGGGCCATGTTGGGGACATAGTCACTCAAGGTGGAGGACACAGACCAAGATGGAGTTGGCCGGCATAGGTCCGCTCTTTCAGGTTGAGCATGGGACTCTTGGTTTCAGCTCGGGTCATGATCTCAGTTTCCTGGGTTTGAGCCCCATGTTGGGCTCTGTGCTGACAGCATGGAACCTACTTAGGATTCTCCCTCCCTCTCTCTTTCCCCTCCCCAACTTGCGCTGTCTCTGTCTCTCTCAAAATAAAAAACTTAAAATGTTGTTACTGATCAGGTTTGGGGGTGATAGTGGGGTTCGTGGGGTCTGGAGCTGATGGCCAAGAAAGAATTCTTGAAGACACCTTTGATGCAAAGAGGTGATTTTATTAACGCACGGGGACAGCACCCATGGGCAGAAAGAGCTGCCCAGGGACCACAGGTTACATACGGTGGAGTTAGAGAAGGTAAAGTCTAGGGGAAGTTTCCAATGAGATTTTCATATGCTAAAGAAGACTCCCAGGTTTCCTAGCTGTTGTCAAGCTAAGGCGGTTTTCCCCTCTAGCGAAGCATTAACATTAAGACAGAGGGAGTTCCTGGAGAAACATTTTACTCTGTCTGCCTCCAAGTCCATGGGCTCTGTCAATGGGCTGCAGGCTACAAGGAAATTTAATTTTACCTGCCAGTTCCTTCTGCCTTTGTTTCCCACATCAGTGACCCGCAGCAAAAAGTATTTTAAAAGTTTTGCGGTGGCTTAAGGGAGTTAAGAGAGTTGGAGAGGCATCTCGCCTGAAAGAGGGCAGCCTGGTGGAGCTGAGGACCCAGGAACTGGGGGAGGCGAGGTGGGTGTGAGCGCTGGGTGGTGGCTGAGCTCCAGGAGTGCAGAGTGACAGCTGGGCCAGTGGGGAGGTCAGTCACTCAGTTCCTTCCACCAATATTTATTGACTTCCTACTGCTGCAGGATTTTTTTTTACCACAATACCCAGGATTCGTTGTCTCCCTGCTTGGAAGAACGAAGAGGTGGACACAAAATGAGCAGCAGGCCAAGGTTTAATAGAATATAAGATCCGAAAGGAAGAGTAGTAGGAAAGCTCTCTTTATAGAGAGGGGACATTGGAAAATGAATGCCTGAGGATGCTAGGCCAGGGTCCTTGTTTTATAAGGTTCTGGTCAGCAACCCCCGCCCTTCCCTTCCCCTTCGTTCCTTCTCAGGTTCTACCCTTTATTGGTTTGATAGCGCCAGGTGCTGGGCTGCCCATTCCTGACTGGCTCCATTGCATTGCGTGAGGGGTGGTCTATGGCCATACTTAGGTCTTTTGTCAAATTCCTGAGGGAAACCCTTGGGGGAGGAGGTGGGCTCTGTTACATTCTGAAGAGGAACCTCTCGTCTGAGGGGGTTTGCTGTGGTCAGACGCTCCCAGCACCTTTCCAAAATAGGTGTTTTTCCCCACCCAGGGACCTCAGGCCCTAACCTTGCCCTCTCTGCCTACTGAATCCTATCTTCTATCAGTACTATGTGCCTAACACTATTCTAGGTGTGGAGAATAGAGCAGGGAACAAAAAATACAAAACCTCCCTTTTATGAAGCTGATACTCTGTTCTGGAGCACAGAGTGGAGAAAAAAGATGGGGAGTATATTTTAGAATCTGTTAAATAATCGTAAGAGCTTAAGAGAAAGATAGTGGGGAGAGGACAAAACAATTTTGGATGGGGTGTCCAGGGACAGCTTTCTGAAGACAGTGTCATTGAGATGTTAAAAAGTAAACCAACGGACCAAAATGGCGTCACTTAGGTTAAGGCATCAAGTCAGTAAACTAAGACTTAGGACTTAACCTAACTATTGGTTCCCCTTCCCCACCAGGATGTAACTGATGAGGGAGCTTGGGGCAAGCTGATGGCAAAATACAGACTGACACACCCCCCACCCCAGGTGGCATCTGTGTGATATTCCTCGGTCACTCCCAGCTACCCAAGAAGAAAGGAAAAGGGGTTAAGCACTTGCCATGGTGATGTGGGAACCTAAGGCAAATGAAAAATTAAATTCCCTTACTGCCTGCAGCCTACTGACAAGTCCTTGAGATAGGCAGGAGCTCAGCTGCCTGGATGAGGACACTTTGCTGGGGGCAAAAGAGAACCTTGGCTTAACATTGTCCCAACCTTGAGGATCCTGTAAATATACTTCCTTTATCTCAACTGCCCCAGGATACATGCTGGCAATCACACTCCAAGCTTATGGCCTCCTGATATACATCTGAAGGGTCTCATGACTGAGGTTTTATTAAACTGTAATAAATGGTGTTTCCCTAGCAACAGATAGCCCCTCAAGATCCTGGAAACCTTGCTTCCAAAATTCCTTAGAGCTTTATTCAATCCCTGACCCCCTCCCAACCTGAAGGTATATAATGAGTTACCCATCAGGACCCCAGTGCAGCTCTTCCTGTCCGTGGGTCCTGTCCCCATGCTAATAAAATTGCATTTTTGCACCAAAGATGTCTTCAAGAATTCTTTCCTGGCCATCAGCTTTGGACCACCCCATCACCCCAAAACTTCACCATGACCTTTAACCAGCTAAATTAGAATTTCCTGGTCAACAACCAGAAGGTAATCCCTTGACATACCGTTCCATTCCCCTTAGGAGGGCCACCAAGCCTAAAACAATGGATTCTTTGTTAACTCGCTCCCCCCCCTCCGCCACCTACACCAACCACTCCCCCCATGCCCTACACCCCCACTTTGAAAAACGTTTCTTTTTCTGGAGCTCCCACAGAGCTCTTCTCCACATGCTAGGTGGGACATCTCCCAATTCATGAATCATTTAATAAAGCCAATTATATTTTCAAATTTACTCTGTCAAATTTTGGCTTTTCAATGGGGTAAAGAGCAAAAGGAAGTGAGTGAGTGGACCACTTCGTTTTCTGGGCCACCAGCCTCAAAACAGAGAAAATTTAACTGTGCAAATGCCCCGGGCACCTGGCTGGCTCAGTCTGTTAAGTGTCCGACTTGGACTCAGGTCATGATCTCACGGTTTGTGGGTTCAAGCCCCGTGTCAGGTTCTGTTGCTGACAGCTCAGAGCCTGGAGCCTGCTTCAGATTCTGGGTCTCCCTTTCTAGAACTCTCTGCCATTCCACTTCTGTGTGCTCTCTCTCAAAAATAAACAAATATTTTTTTTTTTGTTTTAAAAATAAATATTTTTTTAAAATTTTGTTTTAAAGTGCAAAGGCCCTGAGGTGGGCACATGGCTGCTCACTAAGAAACAGCTCGGGAGCCAGTGTGGCTGGGGCACATTAGGAAAGCCCCAAACTGTGAGTGGTGCATGTCTGACACCAGCCGGCTTCCGTGAATTCCAAACTGTTTTGCACACAGACGTGTACTGTGGAGAATTCTAGTTCGGTGTCAGCTGTGCTGGCCTGGCAGCATGACTTCTACCAGCAATGCATCTATTTTCCTACCATAAATGCACTGTGGAGTTCACTAAAAGGAGACTTAATTTTTATAGAGAGTTTTGAGCTAGCTGGACTGTTTGGAGCCAATCCGGAAAATCTCTTAAATCCTTGCCACCTGGAATGTTATGCCCCCAGCCCTGGGGCCCCAGAAGATTAGATTGACAAAAGACGGATTGACCAGAAAAATACCCAAACGGATGCTTATTCAGCAGAGAGGAGTCAAGCAAAGGGGTTGTTAGAATGTAGGCTTCTGTGATATCTTCCAAAGAAGAACAATACATTGCAGGCAAGCGACAAGACAAAGGAAAAGGTGGTCAGCTTTCAAGGGTGGCACCCCCTGGGGAGGTAATATACTGGGAAACGAAGGAAATAAAGATTATGTCCTCCCATCTCTGCCCTGCTTCTTTCCCTCTTCTTGGTGGCCATAAAACTTCCCCAAGAGAGAGCATTCACAGCACTCCCCATGTTTCAGAAGCTTCTGCTTTTAGTCAGATGGGGGAAGGTCTGGGAAAATACCTTTCTGCCTCCAGTTCAAAATCCCTACACCAAATGGCATATTTTGGGGGTGGTATGTTCTGGTCCCCTGACTGGCAGAACAGGAGCCAACACCCCACTGCCCTGTTGCTAGACCTTTATCAGTTAAGACTCTTGCCTCACACACACAGGTGCTAGGGCCCCTTGACCTGGTGAATCTTACTGATTCTGCTTCAAGCTTAACAAGCTCACAGGCCTGGTCCATGATGATATGTATGTTCTTAATGTTCCCTAGCATTTCTGTTCTTGGGACCCAAAGCTCTCCCTAGACTCCTTCCCCATGCACGTTTAATTGGCTGTTAGCTGAAGGTAACTACAAGCACGAAGTTGTAAAAAAGTCTTTCATACCAAAGACAGGTTCCTCCAAGATGCTCATGGGGAGGAAAAAGAAAAAAAACAACTTTTTAAAACTGTCACTGCCTTTCTGCTCACTTATCAAATCAGGAGAGAAAAAAAAAAAAAAGAGCTTTTGGCATTAGCAACAATGCTACCAAAATCCTAGGGGATTTTCAGGGTCAGGACATAGACTTTAGAGGAGAGAACATTCTTTCCTCTTTTCTTTCTTTTCTTTTTCTTTTCTTTTCTTTTCTTTCTTTTTTTTTTTTTTTAATTCTCAAGTTAGTTAACATACAGCGTAGTTGTGGCTTCAGGAGTAGAACCCAGTGATTCATCTCTTACCTACAACACCCAGTGGCTCATCCCAACAAATGCCCCTCACCCATTTAACCCATTCCGCACCCCCATCAACCCTCAGTTTGTTCGCTGGACTTAAGAGTCTCTTACAGTTTGCCTCTTGCTCTGTTTTTTATCTTTCCTCTTTTCATGGAGAAACGGAAATTTGCCAGTTACCCTAGTAAGCGAAGGAAGCTGTTTTGACCAAGTTCTCATAAGACATTGGTTACTACAAACCTTAATTCATTGATCCAACCGTATTTATTGGCCCAAAGCTAAACTCAAGTCCCCCAAAGAAATGTAAAGTTCTCAATCCACAGAGAAATTTCTCAGATCCTCCCTAAATTGCTTGGGGCCCCTTAGTTCAGGCTTTCTGAGGATGAAGGCTTTTAGCATAGCAACCTTATTTAGAAGGAGGCATTGATCAAACATGGGCCAGGGGCACATGGGTGCCTCAGTCAGTTACGCAGTTAAGCGTCTGACCGTTGATTTCCGCTCAGGTCATGATCTCAAGGTTCCTGGGATCGAGCCACAGGTGGATCTGAGAGCAGAGCCTGTTTGATATTCTCTCTCTCTCTCTCTCTCAAAATAAATAAATGAGCATTTTTTTAAAAAATGGACTAGATCTGGGGCGCCTGGGTGGCTCAGTCGGTTGGGCAGCCGACTTCGGCTCAGGTTATGATCTCGTGGTCCATGAGTTCGAGCCCCGCGTCGGGCTCTGTGCTGACAGCTCAGAGCCTGGAGCCTGTTTTGGATTCTGTGTCTCCCTCTCTCTGACCCTCCCCCATTCATGCTCTGTCTCTATCTCAAAAATAAATAAACGTTAAAAAAAAATTTTTAAAAAAATGGGCTAGATGGGTGATGGGTATTAAGGAGGGCACTTGTGATGAGCACGGGCTATTGTATGGAAGTGATGCATCACTGAAGTGTACTCTTGAAACCAATATTGCACTGTATGCTAACTGAAATTTAAATTAAAAAATAAAAATAAAAAGTAAAATTCTGGTTATGATTATACAGTAAAAAAAGAGAGAGAGAGAAAGAAAAGGAAACATGGTGAGGGCTTTTCTTTCCCCTCCCTCACCTTTCAGGAATCCCTGTTTTGTAAGCCAGTTGAGAAAGTAATATCTGGACACATGAAAGTTTATAAAGCATATGTGTACTAAATAATGACCTAAGACAACAGTGTAATAGAAGCCACGAGATGATATATAAAGCCAAATACATGATATTGTGCATTCACAGGAGGGAGAGATCTTTGTGGGTTGGTTCAATCAGGGAGGGGATCCTGGTGGAGGTGCAGAAGAGCAGGTGTTTGCAACAAGTCCAGAAAGGCAAGCAGAGCATCAAGAAGAATTGCTTTTTCTTTTAATGTTTATTTTTAAGAGAGACAGAGAGAGAGAACGAGTGCGGGAGCAAGCAGGGGAGGGGCAGAGAGAGAGGGAGACAGAATCTGAAGCAGGCTCTAGGCTCCGAGCTGTCCTCACAGAACCCAATACGAGGCTTGAACCCACAAACAGTGAGATCATGACCTGAGCTGAAGTCGGACTTAATCGACTGAGCCACCCAGGGACCCCAAGGAGAATTGTTCTTAAAGGGGTAGGTAATAACCCCTACCCCCACGGGCTGGAGGAAATGATTGGGGGGATTTGGGTTTATCACCAAGAATGGGAAAGACCCTCTGCCTTCAAGTGGGTGCTAAACGTCCTGAGATTCAGGAGGTCCCACACCAGGGAGGAATGCCCTCCCAAAATTCCACCAGCTCCCTCCATGGAGAAACATTATGGGACCAACAAGAGATGTCCTGGAATGAAGAGCTTACGTTTTAGACAATAACAGGCAAACGATTAAATGCTTGGGAGCCAGCAGGGAACTCCTTCCCACAAACCTCCTCGCCAAAAGTGTAAATCACCCAAAAAAGCTTGTGGAAAACTGCACAATTTTCCTCTGTGTAGGCCAATGCCAAATCACCCATATCAAAGGGTCCAAAGGGTTCAGGCAAATAAATGTCTCCTTAAAGCAGTGGTCTCCAACTACCTTTTAGTTTGCACCTTTAATTAACATGCTTTGGGGCGCCTGGGTGGCTCAGTCAGTTAAGTGTCCGACTTTGGCTCAGGTCATGATCTCACTGTTTGTGGGTTCAAGGCCCGCATCGGGCTCTGTGCTGACAGCTCAGAGCCTGGAGCCTGCTTCGGATTCTGTGTCTCCCTCTCTCTCTGCCCCTTCCCTGTTTGTGCTCTGTCTCCCTCAAAAATAAATACACATTAAAAAAAATTAATATGTTTTAATGTATTGCGGTTATTGTTTTTTAAAAATACGGAAAATAAAAAATTAAGGGTAAAATAAAAAGTAAATGGACATTTCTAACTTTCTCTTGACAACTCAGTGGATTCTCTTCCACACCCAACCTTGGAGATCACTGCACAAAACCACAAGCCAGTCCTGTATAAATCAGTTGACTCTCACTATGGCTCCATTGATAATTCTATTTTTATTTTATTTTAGTTGGCACAGTGCTAAAGTGGAAGGGAGAGATAGAAAAGGGAAACCCAAAGCAACCTTTACTATCATTTTTTAAAACTAGTAAATGAGACCAGGTACACTCTAGGCCAAGGTCCTGAGGCCACCATACCTGGCAGAAACTAGAGCTACAAATTGACTTTCTTTTTTAGGCAAGTATGGTAAAGCCTTCCCAGAGTCCTCAGGGGAGAGCCAGATGATTCCCCAGCAGGGTGTAATCTGGCCCCCTTTCCCCATGACCCTTACTAGGGTGTGAAGGATCAAGGGCACAATAAATATCAAGGAGGCTGTGACCACAAGAAGCCATTAGAGACTATGGCTGCTGGCCAGCTGAAGAGATAGGATTCAATGACCATGGGTGGATAACTCCCCCAAAAAATGCCATGTTGTTGTTTTGAATTTCAGGTGCCTAGAGTTGAGTTAATCACTGTTGTCCATGGCCTATTATCATGAGTCCACACGAGGCTCCTCGATTTTCTTGTTCTCATGAAATCTATGTTATTTTTATATATGAAGTTTTATTTGACATAATAGTATGACTGCTCTACAACTTCATGCATCAACATGCTTTTATGAATCCATCCGTGTTGTGTATGCATACCCACCACATTTGCCTATCCACTCCTCCAGTAATAGACTTCCAAACCACCTCCAGCTCCCCATTGAGGGAAATTAGAGAGTATCACCCCCAAAAGATGTCTCTTTGACACCAAAAATCTTTTGGGGGCGCCTGGGTGGCTTAGTCGCTTATGTGTCTGACTCTCGGTTTCGGCTCAGGTCATGAGTTCGAGACCCACGTTAGGCTCTGCGCTGGCTGCACAGATTCTGCTTGGGATTCTCTCGCTCTCTCCCTCTCTCTCTCTCTGCACCACCCCCACTCCACTGTCTCTGTCTCTCTCAAAATAAATAAGCTTTTAAAAAATTGTTTTAAATCTTTTGAACCAAAGTTATTTAAGAAGCTACAAACACAAAGCAAGTTCCCCTTTTTCTTCCTAAAAGTAGAATATAAATTCTCCTTTCACTGGAGACAGACTCTTAGCAGCCCAGAGATGTAACCAGAGGAATCTGCCAACAACCCTGACTTCATTAGTTCCTTCCTGTATATTTACCTTCCCACAATGTGCTGCCCCCAGAGGCCTAAAATTGCTTTCCTTTGTCCTGTCACTTTTCTACAAATGCACTTCTGTTCTTTGTTGAAGATGCCACATAAGCCAAAATTTTAAGCCACAGGCTTCGACTTGCTTTTTTCATTTAGGTTTCTCCCACGTGATGTGAGCTGCTCAAGAAACTGTTGGTTTTTCTCTTGTTAATCTGTCTTTTGGTTACAGAACTGAAAACTCAATGGGGAGAGGTAAAGTTTTACCTCCTCCACATCATTCTCTCACACAACACAGCAATGAACCCCCTGCCGAATGTGTCCTCCGCATTACGATTAAGAGTGGGATTTCTGGGGCAACTGGGTGGCTCAGTCACTTGAGTGTCTGACTCTTGATTTTGGCTCAGGTCATGATCTCACAGTTTGTGAGTTTAAGCCTCATGTCAGGCTCTGCGCTGAGCATGGAGTTTGCTTAAGATTCTCTCTCTCTCTCTCTCTCTCTCTCTCTCTCTCTCTCTCCCCCTTTCTCTCTGCCCCTCCTCTGCTCACTCTTGCTGTCTCTCAAAATAAATAAACAGGGGCACCTGGGTGGCTCAGTCACTTGAGTGTCTGACTCTTGACTTCGGCTCGGGTCATAATCTCACAGTTCATGAATTTGAGCCCCATGTCGGCCTCTGTGCTGACAGCTTGGAGCGGGAACCTGCTTTGGATTCTGTGTCTCCCTTGCTCTCTGCCCCTCTCCCACTCGCACGCTATCTCTCTCTCAAAAATAAAATAAACATTTAAAAAATTAAAAAAATAAATAAAAACTTAAAAAAAAAAGGAAGAAGCTCCCCTATGCTGAGCCCTAGGCTTTAAAGGGCCCCCTCTTGCCCTTCTGTTTCTATACCTTTGCTCACAGAGAAGTGATGTGCCCACCTATAGGCTGGGCCTCCCCTTCTCTATAATACAGGGTACAGGGACTCTGAGATTCCTGCCCCAGTGGTCATAATTCCAATTCCAGGTTCTGCTTGGGCCTCTCCCCTGATCCAGCTTCCTGAAAGGCCACCACTGTGTATACCCCTCGGCACAGGGGACAGGCAAGGGCAGCTATGTGTGGGTAGAGCTTGGACCTACAGGCTGGTGTGTCCAGCACATGAAACCCTATTTCAGGGTAGAGACAAATATGGAAAGGCAAGGAGACAAACAATAGGCCAGAGGTTGGAGGGAATGTGACAGCCGGGCCTTCCAGCTTCAGGTTCTTTTGAAAGATTTAAATGGGACATGCTGGTGGGCGGAGGGGTATTGATAGCAATTTGTGGGTAAGAGCTAACGAGGATAAGACTGAAGAGGTGAAGAGAAATCTTGAAGCTTCCCCTGTGTGAAGAGGAAGACAAGTCAAGAAGGGCCTAGGGACATGCACAAGCTAGCCAGCCAGCGAAGGAGAAATCTCTCCTCTTTCTCTCCTCACCCGGTGCCAGTGAGTCTTCCTGGAAAGAAGTGTGGCCTTTGCCAACTATGAAATTAATTTGAAATTTGCACTATATCCACAGTGATTTGTTATGAACTTTACTAATTTTGGGGGGAGGCGTAATTTATTTTTGAGAGACAGAGAGAGAGAGAGAGAGAGAGAGAGAGTGCAAGGAGAGGAGGAGCAGAGAGAGAGGGAAACAAAGAATCGGACGCAGGCTCCAAGCTCTGAGCTGTCAGCACGGAGCCCAACGCGGGAATCGAACCCACGAACCGTGAGATCATGACCTGAGCTGAAGTCGGATGCTCAACCGACTGAACCACCCAGGTGCCCCTGTTATGAACTTTTCTTTAAACAAAGTTTTCAACTCTTCGCTATGAAGGTATACTTGCCAACCTAGAAGCTTATGACAGATGTATTTAAGTTTGCTCGTTTGATTTAGAACTTTTAAGTATCTAGACAGGTGGGACATAGGCTTCCATTTGCACTCTTGCCCGGACCCTGCACATGTAACATGAGAATAGCCCACCATTCTGTGAGAAGCCAACTGCCAGTCTGTGGGCATGCATGACAGGCCAGGGATTGGGCTTTACTGATGTCATTTCACTGAAATCTCCTAGCAATTTTCTGAGACAGTGTAGGCTCATGACCTGAGGACCAAAGAGGTTAAGATGCTTGGCCAAGATCGAAGAGCTAATAATCAAGGACCTGGACCTCCCACAGAATTCTTGTCAATCACAAGGATTTTCTTTCCACTCGATTATGCCTCGATTTAAGCTAGTGTTGAGATGTGGATACAAATGGCAGCTGAGTTGCTCTTCGGTTTTATTTTCATTTGGAATGGGCCAATGACACCAACGACTGTCTCCTAATCTGAATTGAGTGTCTCCTTAGAGAGACCCAGAGTCTACCAGCTTGTCTTTCCCAGGCTTCTCGTAACAGTGACTAGACGCCTTCCAGAGGTTCCGAACGTGCGCCCTTGGAAACACAGTTTGGCTTCTGCAACAAATCAGGCGAGGATCTGTTCCTAACTCTAAGATAAAATAAAAGAAAGGGAACCACTCAGAAAATTAAGAGCTCTGCTCTGGAGCTGTGTGTGTGTGTGAGGGGGTGGGATGGGGAGATCGGGGTCCCTTTACTGTTTGAAAAATAACCAGCAAATGCCAAATTTGTCATTCCTATGTTTTCACGAATCACTAATCAATTGTGCGCGCTGATAAATATCAGAGCCCTCTTAAGAGTTTTATTCTTTATATTGGAAACGCCATTTCTCCTTTTAGATCCATTAAGAAATGTAACTGTCAAAGAAGCGGACACATTTCCCTACTACTTTTATTAGCTTTCAAAATCACGTAGCCGATCATGTTACTCCCCTATTTTAAACGCTTCAGTAGCTCCAACTGCCTGTTAGATCAAATCCAAGTTCTTTAGCATGACATTCAAGGCTTTTTAGTATTGGAATGAAGCCAATTATTTCAACTCCAGTGCCACCATTCACCTCATATTCTTTTTTTAATGTTTATTTAGGGGCGCCTGGGTGGCTCAGTTGGTTGGGCGGCCAACTTTGGCTCAGGTCATGATCTCACCATCCGGGAGTCTGTGACTTTGAGCCCCCATCAGGCTCTGTACAGCTCAGAGCCTGGAGCCTGCCTTGAGTTCTGTGTCTCCCTCTCTCTCTGCACCTCTCCACTCACACTCTGTCTCTCTCTCTCTCATCCTTTAAAAGTATCCATTTTTTTAAAAATGTCTATTTATTTTTGAGAGAGAGAGAATGTGCATGTGAGCTGGGGAGGGACAGAGAGAGAAGACAGAGGATCCAAAGCAGGCTCTGTGCTGACAGCGGTGAGCCTGACTTGGGGCTTGAACCCACGAACCGTGAGCTCAGGTCTAACCACGACCTGAGCTGAAGTCGGATGCTTAATTGGCTGAGCTACCCAGGCACCCCTCCCCTCTTTAAATATGCCAAAATACATGCCATTCCCCAAACAGCCCTTTCCCATTTCATATCTGTGTGTTTGCATATGCTAAGCCCCTGCCTTCTTCAGTCTGTCTGCTGAAACTGTATTTATTCTTCAAGATCCATTCCAGAATAACCCCTCCAAAGCTTCTCCAAGTATCTAGATGAGCGATTGCCAAAGTTTGGTAATATAGGCATTATCAATATTTACAAAAGAAGTTCTAATATAGTATTGTCTGCTTTGACTTTGTTCATGCACACATAAACAGGTACCTACCACAATATGGAGGATAAGTTAGAACCAAAAACAAACAAACAAGCCCAAGAAGAATATCACCTCAGAATAAAGGAGAGTTTTTCAATTTCATGAATTTGGTTTTAGGAAAATTTCATTCATTTGGTTGTTCTTAATTTTCTCCTTTTGCCACAGGAAAACAATGGTAACCAAAAAAACCAGCCATGGATAACTGGGAACCACTGTCCCAGACTACAGACAGAACTGGCTGTTCCATCATCTTGTAACACTTTCTACAGATTTGCAACATTGAGTTGTGTTTATTTTACTGGACCTCTCCCACTCTCTTTCCACTAATTTTTGAATTTTTGAGTATTGGGATTATTACTATTTTCCATATGCCAAGCATCCAGCACATAATAGATGCTCAATAAATGTCTGTGAAATAAGTGTTTAAAAAATTTTTAAACATTTATTTATTATTGAGAGACAGGGCATGAGTAGGGGAGGGGCAGAGAGAGAGGGAGACACAGAATCCAAAGCAGGCTCCAGGCTCTGAGCTGTCAGCATGGAGCCCAAGGAGGGGCTCAAACCCACAAACCATGAGATGATAACCTCGAACCCACAGACCGCAAGATCATGACCTCAGCCAAAGTAGGATGCTTCACCGACTGAGCTGCCCAGGCGCCCCTGTGAAATCAATTTTTATACAAATGACTGTGTGTAAGAGGAATGCCAAGGCAGACTGGTCCCAGACAAAAACAAAAACAAACAAACAAACAAACAAAAAACAACTAAAACAGTCCTTATTCCATACAAGAACATAGTTCCATTTCTGAATAATTTTTCTGAATTTCTGAATAAGTTTTTTATCACTGATAGTGCTTGCAACTTTAAATACCCTCTGTCAAGATCTTTCTTAGTCAAGGATCTGCTGGAAACAGTGTATTAGACAAAGCTCTCCCTCCTCCTCTAGGTCATAATCATCCTCTCCCTCATCAACATCCTTTAAAAGTATCCTTTTACCCTGTAGCTTCAAGGGGTTTCACAAAAGGAGAATATCATCTATTCTTTGATGTCGGCTGTACGTTAGTGGGGATGCTGTAGGCTACAGAAAATATAATAGCCTAACTCAAATTAGATTTTTAAAAAAAAAAGGTAATTTATCGGTTCACATAACTGAAAAGTTGCTCAGGTAAAGCTTGATTCAACAGCTCCCTGATGACACTTTGAACCTGACCTCTTCCTATCTTGCCACTCTGCCTTCGGCATGGCTTTCTTCATCCAGCACTGGCCCCGTTTGTGGTCTTAAGAGGCACAGCTATCTACCACTCCACACGCTGTATGCTTTTTCTTCCTTGCAGAAAAGAAAATAGTTGCCCTAACCTTCCCACAAACGCAATCTGATGATAATAGTTGGCATTACCTGCCCACATCTGAACTGATGCCAGTAGAATAAAATTCATTGCTTGTCTGATTGGAATCTCAGGCTTTAGTTCTTGAAGCTAGGGATCGAGCCAGTTTTCCAGGAAACACGTCAGTACCCTCACGGAAATCTGGAGTTACTGGGAAGAGATAAAGGAACGCTAGTTGGCAGCAAATGCCTGTTACAGTCCGTACAGTGATAATTTTTGGAGACGCGAGTATCCTGAAAAACTTTAAGACTTTAACAAATGTAGTTATGGATGTTCAAAGATCTCTTTCTCGGGGCGCCTGGGTGGCTCAGTTGGTTAACCTTCTGACCTCAGCTCCGGTCATGATCTCATGGTTCATGGGTTCGAGCTCCACATCGGGCTCTGTCCTGACAGCTCAGAGCCCAAAGCCTGCTTTGGATTCTGTGTCCCCCTCTCTCTGCCCCTCCCCTGCTCATGCTCTGTCTCTCTCCATGTCTGATAAATGAATAAACATTTAAAATTTTTTTAAAATAAAAATAAAGATCTTTTTCTCTCTCTCAAAAGAAAAAGAGTGATGCCCTCCCCAAACTCATATCCCACCCCCACAAAAAGCAGCCACATTATTCTTTCTTTAACAAAGTAGAATTTAAAGATCCCTTCTAGAAAAAGATGGATGATGATAAAGGAGCCGTTTCAAGAGCTGACCCAGAAAGTAATGATTAATTATATTCTTGCAGGCTGAACTGTCCAATGTACTAGAGGGCATCATCTTTCTTCCAGCTCCTAAGGAGGTCAAGAGATTCTTTGCCTGTGGCAGTGAGATATGAATGGAAGGTTAGTCACTTGATCCTTCCACAGAAGCAATAATTCACTGCTTCCAAGGTAAGCTCTCCAAAGGACCCCTTTTGAGGGACTGTATAAGACCAATCTACTCAGCTAAAATGGATAAATTCTCAGATGCTCTTTTTACAAGAGTCTGCCTTTAACTTAAGAATTCAGATTGGCTGCTCATCTAGACGAAATTGCCCAGACGAATGCTTCATGATGGACTGTCATCATCTAAGAAATGACTAAGGTTTATAATCTTAAAAGGTGATAAGTCTCGGGGCACCTGGGTGTTTTCAGTTGGTTAAGCGTCTGACTTCGGCTCAGGTCATGATCTCACAGTTTGTGGGCTCGAGCCCCGCATGGAGCTCTGTGCTGATAGCTCAGAGCCTGCAGCCTGCTTCAGATTCTGTGTCTCCCTCTCTCTCTCTGCCCCTCCCCCGCTTGCACTCTGTCTCTCTGTCTCTCAAATATGAATAAACATTTAAAAAAATTTTAAAACTAAAAGGTAATAAAACTCAAATGTTGTTTGTCCTACAATTTTGGGTTGAGGTTTCAACTCCAGTTAAAATTTTAATTACCTTTGAGGTAAACTGTTTTAAAAATGGGGCCACCCCAATGGGGGCACCTGGGGGCTCAATTGATTAAGGGACCAGCTCTTGATTTTTGGCTCAGGTCATGATCTCATGGTTCATGAGTTTGAGCCCCACATCAGGCTCTGCACTGACAGTACAGAGCCTGCTTGAAACTTTCTCTCTCTGCCCCTCCCCAGCTCTCTCTCAAAAATAAATAAATATTTTTTAAAAATGGCGCCCGTGAATATAATCTCTCTGTATCCATGCCCATTGGCTATCCCCCCCCCACCCACCCACACACACACATATTGACACTGAGCTTGACTATGTGAGTTGCTTTGGCCAATGGAATATTAGCAAATGTGATACAACAGAGGCTTGAAAAGTGCTTGCCTACAAGGAACTTTTCCACCACCATGGAAAAAAGCCTAGGTAGCTTTTTGGGGAGTGTCACAGCATGTAGAGTAAGGTCCCTACTTTTCCAGCCATCCCAGCCATGCCAGACATCTGAGCCAAAGCCCAACTGCATGTGTGAGCCCAGCCTTCAACTTGGGGAACAGAAATGAACTGTCC
This sequence comes from Panthera pardus, assembly GCF_024362965.1. Lineage (NCBI taxonomy): Eukaryota > Metazoa > Chordata > Mammalia > Carnivora > Felidae > Panthera > Panthera pardus. Next base: position 146,172,851 of record NW_026526765.1, read on the forward strand.
CAAGCTGAACCCAGCCCATATTGTCAACTTACAGAATTATAAGCAAATAAATGTTTGCTTTTTGAGCCTGTAAGTCCTGCTATATTGATACTTGTACTATAATTGGTAAAACCCTTAGACCTTCGATGGGGATTAAAGAGCACACATATCATGATGAGCACTGAGTAATGTATAGAATTGTTGAATCACTATACTGTATACCTGAAATGAATATAACACTGTATGTTAACTGTACTGGAATTAAAAAACTGAGAAAAAAAACCCTCATACCTTAAAGTGCCTACACCACTTAATGTACATAGTAGGTGACCAATAAATGCCTACTGAATTTCTTAAAGAAACTAATCTAATTGTGCTGGTCATCCATTTGAATTACACTAAATGCATCTGCAAAATGATTTTTCCCATGGAATGTCAGAAAAGATAAAACATTTTACTGCAAAATTAATTTTGGTCCCCTTATTTTATTCAGGAGACATATAGGATGTCATCTTTCAGTTAGTCTAGCCAAGCTGTAAAATAGGACTTAAATAATAAATAAAGTAATTGACCTAAATGCTTAGTTCAGTTTCTGACCCTTGATATATGTTCTTGCTGATGATGCTGAGAATGACTGTGAGCTCCCCAAGTATAGGGGCTGTTTTAGTCCATCTTTTATTCATGGTACATTACTTACAGTAGCATGGATATATTTTTAAAATATGAGGTTTGCGGGGCACCTGGATGGCTCAGTCGGTGGAGCATCCGACTCTTGATTTCGGCTCAGGTCACGATCTCACCGTCATGAGATCATAAGATTGAGCATGAAGCTGCTTAGGACTCACTCTCCCTCTCTGTCTGCCCCTCCCCCTTCTCAAAAAGCTAATTAATTAATTAATTAATTATGAGGTTTGCAATGAAGAGGATGATATATTAAATAACAGGAATAGTAGGGGACAGGGTTTTTTATTCTACTAGGAATACACTGTGATTCTTAAAACGTGACTTCTATCTTTCTTCACGTAAAAAATTCTTGTCCCTTCAAACGTTATCTCTTCTCCATTCTCTTTCTTGCATACTTTATACCGCTTATCCGGTCATCTTTTCTATGAGCTACTCTTTAAAAAATGTTTTTATTTGAGTAGAGTGGACACACAATGTTATGTTCGTTTCAGGTGAACAACAGAGCGAATCGACCAGTTTAGACATTGTGCTGTGCTCACCACCAGTGTGGCCACCATCTGTCACCATGCAACAATACGATTGACTACATTCCCCATGCTGTGCCTTTTATTCCTGTGAATTACTTGTCTATTGATTGCTCTTTGCCTCTTTCCACCTTATCTCTCTGTCAGACACACTAGGGATTTCCCTTTAATGTTAGTGACTTAACTGATTCTCTCTTCTTCTGTACCTAATCCCCTATTTCACTCATCTCTCAATCTGTGAATTTCAAGGACTGCATTTTTGGTTTTTTTACACCTACACATCTGTTCAGTTCCTCTTTCCTATTCCACCTGCTCTTTTTCATACTATGTTGTTCCTTCATGGTGTGAGTGAATACTTTTTTTTTTATCTGTACACTCATACTAAATATTATCAGTGTATAATTTCTCTCTAATTTATGTTTGCATTTTTGGATACCAATTATTTTGTTGGTTGCATCTGCTGGATCTCAGTTATGTAATCTGTCAATTTTAAACACGAGTTCATCTTCAAGGATGAATATTTATTCCTTGGGAGTCCTATGCACTCTGGTTTATAAAATTTCTAGAACAGAGTGATTCTATCCTTGCTTATGCTTAGAGAGCAAAAGGTTTCAATGGTTCTGAATCAGTTTCTTTTTTTTTTTAATTATGTTTCTTTAGTTTTGAGAGGCAGAGAGAGACAGAGCACAAGTGGGGAGGGGCAGAGAGAGAGAGAGAGAGAGGGAGACACAGAATCTGAAGCAGGCTCCAGGCTCTGAGCTGTCAGCACAGAGCCCAACGTGGGGCTCGAACTCACAGACCACGAGATCATGACCTGAGCCGAAGTCGGACACTTAACCTACTGAGCCACCCAGGCGCCCCTGGTTTCAATGCCCAAGTACCTGATGGGGGCCCAGCCCTTTTCAGCTAAACTCTGGACACAATTCCCAGGCGCCATTCCAACTGCATACCTCCACAGCTACCTAACATAGACAAACGTATTCCTCCCCTCTCCCAGATCACATATCTTACACTCGCTGTCATTTCTAACACACTGACTCAGTTTCCACCACAACTACCCTTCCTCCCATGCTCTAGTCAATTCTCTCTTCTCCTCCGTCTTCAGCTTTTTCCTTCACTTCCTGCTTTTTTGGTGACAAGTTTATCCAACCTGGTCGTCAGCTCTACCTCCAGGGCCTTCTCAAATTCCTCCTACTCCACCTAAAATATTGCAATGACTTACTAAAATTCTATTTTAGAATTGTGAAGATATAGTCAAATGACTCTGTTCTCACATAGGAGTGCACACAGAATACATTTAGAATCATATGTACTTCATTATAAGATTTATTTACAAATCTAAAACTAACTTTTCTTGAGAACCTACTTAATAAAATCGGCCTCCGGCCTATTAGCCTTTAATGTACTTCACAGAGAGATTGCCAAAATAATGGTTCTACAATGTTCTATGTTTTAAGGGGTAGAAGAATGATAGTGGCTCCAGAAAAACTAAACACTAAAAACAATTCACTGTTCTAGAAGAATTTTTTTTCCTTTTCATATTTTTATTTAAATTCTGGTTAGTTAACATACAGTGCAATATTGGTTTCAGGAGTAGAATTTAGTGATTCCTCACTTACATACAACACCCAGTGTTCGTCCCAAAAAGTGCCCTCCTTAATGTCCATCCTCCCCAATGTCCCTGCATCAACCTTCAATTTGTTCTCTACCCTTAAGAGTCTCTTATGGTTTGTTTCCCTCTCTTCCCCCCCCCCTTCTCATATGTTCATCTGTTTTGTTTCTTAAAATCCAGATATGACTGAAATCATATGGAATTTTTCTTTCTCTAACTGATTTATTTCACTTAGCAGAATACATTCTAGTTCCATCCACATCATTGCAAATGGCACGATTTCATTCTTTTTGATGGCTGAGTAATATTCCATTGTATTTATATACCACATGTTTTTTATCCAGTCGTCAGTCAATGGACATTTGGGCTCTCTTCATAGTTAGGCTATTGTTGATAATGCTAGCAAGATGCTTGAAAAAAAAATTGCACAGTCATGCAAAAGGGACCTAATTCTCTAAAATGATGACAGTTATATTTCCCATTAAGCAAACTCACTAGAAATATAATAGGCATACTTTGTACTGTCTGAGCAGTGAAAAAAATTTTTTACTGAGTTTCTGAACTCAGTAAATTGATGTGCACAAAGCTCCAAGTCTGGAGGACTGCCTGGAGATTTCTTGTTACTAGACAAGTTCTGAAAAAAGAAACTGAGTGAGTAAGGGGGATGTCAGGACCAAAGCAGAGGTCTCCACACCATTATGCCCCATATCTGGGAGGAAGAGAAATCATGGGCAGAAACCCTCCTTGTGCAGGCACAGGAAAGATCCAGAGAGTGAAAGGTCCGGAGATGATCAGGGATGTGTCCACTCATTTAGCAACACTGAGAACCCACTGTGTGTGAGGCACCACCATGCCAAGCAGGACAGAAGATGTCAAGCTATTTCAGACTAAGGGTCTGACCTCTGTAATATTCTAATCTAGTGTAAAACAAAAAAAAAGTCACAGAGAAGTCCCACATGAGTAAAACCGATAAAAAGCTTAAAATATCCAGCAGGTTAAGGGGCACCTGGGTGGCTCAGTCAGTTAAGCATCCGACTTCAGCTCAGGTCATGATCTCGCAGTTGATGAGTTCAAGCCCCGCGTCAGGCTCTGTGCTGACAGCTCAGAGCCTGGAGCCTGCTTCAGATTCTGTGTCTCCCTCTCTCTGCCCCTCCTCCCTTGCACTCTTGTCTCTCTCTCTCTCTCTCAAAAATAATTAAACATTAAAAAAAAAAAAAAAAGAAATCAGCTCCCTGGTCTCCTTCAGCAACTGCTCACATTCAGCCCTCTGAAAATCACCAATTTCTAGGGTGTCATAGGAAAGAAATAAAAAGCCCTACAAGTGCTTGTAAAATTCTGCAAGACCCTATCCAATACCATCATCCTGCCAAGGATCCTCCACCCTGATGGAACCTGAAATGGCCTGCCAGCAAAATTCAGCCTGGACTCCTCCCCCATCCAGCTGTGCACCTGCCAGACATAGCATTTAACTTCTCAGCTTTCCTGCCCAGGGCGCAGACAGCAGCACAGCCTAGATTAGCTCCAAAACCCACCTCTTCCTAGATCTTATGAGGCTAGGAGAGATTTTGAGGTAGCCAGTTAACGTCCCTTCTCTTCCCGTTCATTTGGTGACAATATTCATATAAGCTAATTTCAGTAAAACCACAGAGATACCGGAGCTGTCTTAGACAGGAATTTACCGTAGACTTGGTTCTTTTCTGCTTTTTCCTGGATGTTCATAGCCACTGCCCTGCCCTCTGCTATTGGGTAAATGAGTACCATTTTTCTCCCTGAATCATCACACAGAAAGCCTCCAAATCCAAGTGCAAAATGGTGGCCCCTCAGAGGCAACACCATGCAATTATAGGTCTGCAGCTTGACATATTCCAAGCAAGCAATTTACAATGTCAAACAGCGTGCAGTTTCTTTGTGCTGCATAAAAAAGACACCCTATCCATTTGCAGAATTGCTAGTAAATCAACATAATTTGCTTTCCCTGAGACTGCATTCTACTAAGGAAACCTCCCTCAAAACTGCTGAGATGACTACAATTATATAAAATTATGGCATCTCACAATAAGGAACTTCCCTATAATTGGTCATGCAAATGAAGGACAATAATACATATATAATTTAGACACAGAGGATTATCCTTGAAAAGCAGTCTGTTGTTCCCAAGCTAATTTCTCCAGGGTTCCCTCCACTTCATAAAATCCCTGAATTCTACAATTCAGCAGCTATTAGCAGGGAAACACTCTTTGCTTGGGGGCAATATATTCATATATTTAGAATATAATGTACGTCAAGTATTTGCAGTATTTGAACGCAAACCCGCCATCCCTGATGATGTCTGTCACTGCAGAATGAAGAATAATTAGGCTTGGTTTCGAAGCAGCTGACAGGCAGATTTTTTTTTTCCTAGAAGTCTAACAGAAGGCCTGAGGGCATGTCAATGGTATCTAATTCCACACACCTGGCATCACCAAAGAAAACAGATCAGAGCCCACATTGGGGCTCTTTGTAATACACTTTCCCTGAGAGTGCTGCCCCAAGACAAGGAAAGATTCACCCTTCCTTGTACTGTGTTGGTTTACAGATCTGGATATGGCTTTCATCAAAGAATGTCCTTGAAATTCAAAAAGGCAGTTTATTCCGGGAGCAAGAAGACTTAGATAAAATGCAAGCAGCCTGGATCCTAGCACAGCTTTCACATTGACTAGCTCTGCGATCACGATCAAGTCAATTTGCTTTACTACCCCGTCTCCTCAAGTGCAAAATGAACGAATTGAGGTATGTAATCCCTTTGCTATCCTTTCACTACAAAATATTACGAATCCGGGTGCCTGGGTGGCTCAGTCAGTTAAGCATCCAACTCTTGATTTCAGCTCAGATCATGATCTCATGTTCGTGAGATCAAACCCTGCGTCAGGCTCCATGCTGACATTGTGAAGCCTGCTTGGGATTCTCTCTCTCTCCCCCTCTCTCTGCCTCTCTCTCTCTCTCAAAATAAATAAACTTAAATATATATTATGAATCCGTTAAGAGGTTGCTGGGTTCTTGGCCTAGATTCAGCAAAGAATCGGAGACACAAGACCAGAATGGCAAGACAGAGTTTGAGTAGGTAAGTACAGTACACTTTGCAAGACTGAAAGCGGATGCACTGCTGGAGCAGGAATGACGGTGACCCCAAGAAGCTCCACGTGCATTCTTTTAAGTCTGCTTTGTGTACACATAAACCTGGCTTTGGTTGACATTTTTACTTGGCAGCTGGTGGTTTTTTCATAGTTTGGCTTCACGCATGAGCCTACCCATGATGCATTCTGTTATAACTGGATGTACTCGTGTGCTGTATTCTTATGAGTGTCTAATGAGCTTCTGTTGTGACCTTCAAAGGTATTTAAGGGCTTACTTGCACCCTTTGTGCGCATTGGCTCAGCTCTTGGAAGTCCCCTGGTGGCTTTTGAGCCAGCTCTGTGGCTACTTAGCCTTTCCTGTCTGGTTAGCCCTCAGATGTGGCTCTGAAGGTGCGGCTGTAACCTTCAGGGGGTGGCCTGAGGGTGTGGCATCACCTGCCTCATCCCTCTTCATTCATGCCTAACTGCCTAATAAATGTTGGCTATCACACAAAAGGTCACTTTGTAGTTACAGTAAGAATGTGGCCTCAAGATGGACAGGCTGGGGGCTGGATCCCAGTTATGGTATTAGCTACATGAATCTATACAAGGAAGCTCCCTAAACCTTAGCTTCTTCATCTAAGAAATGAATTTAGGGGAGAATTAAGTGTGTACCTGATATATAATTACCATTAAAAATCTTAGCCTACATTCCAGGATAATTACAGCAACCCTAGGCAAAATTGTGCAATAAGTCAGGATGAAGCCCCTCTCCCTGGGTTTTTCATTGTCCTTTAAGCTTATACTCCTGCCTTCATGCTGCTTCCTTCTTACAAACGGGATTATCCAGCCACACTAAAATGAGGGAGATACAACATATGAGCAGTATTTATTTATTTTTTATTTTACTGTAGATGACACACAATGTTACATTAGTTTTGGGTACTTAACATATGATTCAACATCTCTACACCTTATGCTGTGTATGAACTGTATCTCTTTTTTTTTTTTTAAGTTTATTTATTTATTTGGAGAGAGAGAGCATGCGCGTGGGAGACAGAGGCAGAGGGAGAGAGAAAAAATCCCAAGCAGGCTGTGTGCTATCAGCACAGAGCCCAATGCGAGGTTCAAACCCACTAATGTGTGATCACAACCTGAGCTGAAACCAAGAGTCGGACGCTCAACCGACTGAACCACCCAGGTGCCCCCGAACTGTATTTCTGCACAACACAGCACAGAGGCTAATAGCACAATACCTAGATTCAGACAGATCTGGGTTTGAATTCCAACTTCATCCCAAGTCACCCTGGGGAAGTTAGTTAATTTCTCCAAATCTCAATTTCTCCCTTTGTAAAAATGAGGATAATATTCTCTGCCTATATACATTTGGTATAAGGACTAATGACGTTGATGTTCATCAATATCATGCTGACAGGCACGGTGATGTTCACTACAGGCTTAGTATTATGCTAGGTACTAGTGAGCATCTGATACACAATGGTGCTGGTTCTTATTCCCTCATCCTGATAATGGCTCAAGTTTAGCTTGTAAATAAAGACAAATTTGCTGTCTTCACACAGGAACTTGAACCACACTTCTCCTCTCTGCCCAGTTGATGATATGCCCCCATTCGAAAGACCCCCCGAAAACAAACCACCAGAGTCCAGAGTCAAAGCCAAGTGGCAAAGGTCATTTATTGCAGGTTCGAACCCGGTCCTCCGTGCACTCATTGCCGGTGATGCTAAGAGGCCCCCAGCGAGGATCTTACAGCTTCTTTTATAGACAGACACAAACAAGTTGGGGATTTTTCGAGGTTACAGAGCTGTTATTGGTTGACACTTAAATTTGAACACTCAGCAGAACTTGATTGGTTCCTGCCTTTATTTCAAACCACTCAGCAGAACTTGATTGGTTCCCGCCTTTAGGTCAGACCACAACTGGGCCCGCCCTGGCTGGTTTCGGGAATGGGGGGGGGGGGGCGGGGAGAGGTCTTTTCTTTGCAGTTGTGAGTACACCTGGTAATTTTTCTCTTAGTCTCTCATTGATGTGTAAAAATTCATTGCAGTCTTCAGATTCTACCTTTTTCAAATTCACTTTGTTCTTTTGAGCCCTCTGTTTACTTCCCTTACTCTCTCTTCCAGTTTTCCGATAAAACAGCAACAACCACAATAGTCTCTCCAGTCCCGTTTACATAGGATTCCATCCTCAAATTTCTAGGATCCCTCAAATTTCTAGGTTCAAATTTCTAGGAGCCTGACACAGGGTTCGATCTCATGAACCATGAGATCATGATCTGAGCTGAAATCAAGAGTCCTTTCTCATTCATTCGTCCACCCAACCAATCATGAGTACTATGATGAGTACTTTCATGAGTCTTTGAATGAACACCTCCTATTTGCCAGTCTTCGTTAGAAGCTGGGAATACAAAAACAGCAGAGACTGTTTGTAACGGGCAGGTAATGGGCAGAACTGACAGAAGAGGCATACTTGAGAGACATCGAGGAGGCAACATCAACAGGACCCGAGGGTCCATGGATATGGCAGATCGGAAGTGAAGTTCACTCTCCTTAATTCCTCCCCAGGTTCTTCTAGAAGCTTTTGTGTGAATATGCTTTTGCATATCCTCCTCTACCAAGCACCATTGTAATGTAGATTGTACGATATCAGGAATATTAATGTAAGGGGGAGAAATTTATTTTAACTTCTGGCAATTCGGGGAAACAAACTTTCCACTAGCTAAAACCGGCAGAAACTGATTTAGGGAAGGCAAGTGTCAAGTATTTGACTCCACTTAGTAATTTGGTTTGGGACCTTCAGTCTTTTTTTATTTTTAATTTTTTTTAAATGTTTTTATTTTATTTTTGAGAGAAAGAGAGAACATGATTGGGAGCAGGGGCAGAGAGAGAGACAGACACAGAATCTGAAGCAGTCTCCAGGCTCTGTGCTGTCGGCACAGAGCCTGACATGGGGCTCGAACCCACAAACTGTGAGATCATGACCTGAGCCAAAGTCAGATGCATAACCAACTGAGCCATCCAGGTGCCTCAGAACCTTCAAAGTCTTTAAAATAATTCATTCTTTTAAGAGTCAGGGCTGTATTGATTTAAAAAAAAAAAAAAAAACAAAAGCCAAAACAGAACATCTAGATGTGCTTTACTCTGCAAAGGAAAACAAATGCTATTCTGGAACCACAGTTAAGTCAACAAGCAGCCACACTTAAAGTGTAAAAAGCTGACAATCTGGACATGGATTGTTTATTGCTTCCTTATAAGGCAAATAAGGAAGAGGGTGGGGGCCTCTGAGACCCCAAAATTAGAGATGAGAAAGTGCGCAAGAGACCAATGGCCTCCAACAACATGGCGGAAGTCCAGGAGCAAGAAGGAAAATGATCAGAAGGGGGCCCGTGTGCTGTGCACGGACAGACTCCTGAAGCAGCAACATGGATACCCAGTTTTGTCTTCCTTTCCTGCAGTGTAATCCACTTCTCCCACTCCTCCTTATTGTCCTGACATCTATACAGTCTATCTAAAATCTCTCATATCCATTGGAAGGGCTGTACCTATGCACAGAGAAACAGCTCAACAATATAGAAAAGCTTTCTGGAGGCAGGAAAAAAACTGCAAGAGAATCCCCTACCAGTGACATCTCTTAGAGATACATGATGACCTCCCATCTCCAGAGAACCCCATCAAAGAATGACAGAAGCCCACATGACTGCCATTTTTAAATAAAAAAGCAAACTGGAGACAAGAAGTTCAGAACCAATAAGAAGGCACACTAAGAAGATATACACAGCTTCACTTTTAGATCACAATTGTCCCAATTGCATACTCATTTTGAAACTTTCTTGAGAATGTCATTGTTCATTAATGCTCAGCGTTGGAACTCTCTATCAATTGTATGCATCTGCTGCGTGCTGAAACAGTTAAGTGCTCAATTCTGTCAAACAGTGTTCTGTTCTATAAAAAAAATCCTGAAATATTAAAAAAAAAAAAATCCAGTTGTTAGAGTTGTTGCTCAGGGAACCTGCCAAACAGGGCTGTAATTTAACTGCAAACCTAGAAGCACAGTGATGGTCCAGGAAAGCTACTCTTATTCTGGCCCAGTCACTAAGGACAACCATGTGCCCGATCTAATGACACTTTCTGACTTCATCTTATTTGACCCCTCATCAGCCATGCCCAAAGGAATCCTTCTTTGAAATAGCTCTTCCCTTGCATACTCTAGCTTTCTCTCTTCCCCCTCCTCTATTTCTTCTTGTTGTCACCCACACCTCCAACTCTTCTTGTAAACTTTGACTCCTTGAGTTTCTCAAAGTCCATCTTGGGCCACCTGCTCTTCTCTTCTTTGAAGCCCTCCCTTCTATGGTTTTAATTACCACATATGAGCCAAGGGCTTCCAATGCATAATTTCAGTCCAGACTTTTATTTGATGCCCCATAAAAATATAACTAACCAACTGTTGACAGCTCCATTTAGATATCTAGCAAGCAACCCCAACTCTACGTGTCTCAGACTGAAGGTGTCACCACTTTCCCCACAGCGCACCCCTACACCCCTGGCAAATCTGCAAGCTGTGCTTCCAACATCTTCCAACATGTCCAGGCTCCAGAGTTGCTCTTGCAAGAAACCCAGAACCATGGCCGATCCCTTCTTCCCTTCACCCCTACAACTAATTAGTCACCCACTTCTGTTAATTCTACTTCCTAGATTTCTCAAATGCATCTATTTCTCTCCACTTTCCTTGCTCTGTTCTTGACCTCAGCCATGGTCTCCTCTCCCCTGGACTTCTGGAAAACCTTCTAACTGGTCTACCAGAGCTTTTTTTTTTTTTTTTTTTTTTGAGAGCGGGGGCAGAGGGGGAGAGAGGGAATCTTAAGCAGACCCCATGCCCAGCATGGAGCCCAATGAAGGGTTCAATCCCAAGACCCTGGGATCATGACCTTAGCCAAAATTAAGAGTTGGATGATCAACCGACTGAGCCACCCAGGTGCCTCTCCCACACCTATTCCTATCTTCTCCAATAAAGCCTTCTCCTTGAGGGCAGGGTGATATTTTTAAACACAGTCACAATGTCACTCCCTTGCTTAAAACCCTTAAATGGATTTCTATTACAGTTAGTCTAGGAGATCCAAAATCTTGAACATCACCAGTATGATATGGTCCTGCCTAATCTGGCTTATGTCCATTCCCTAACATGAGCTCCCCCGACCCTGCTTCTTTCGTTCCACATTACAGCTACACTGGACATTGTTCAGTGCCTGTAATGAATCAGGCTCTTTTCCACCTCACAGCCTCTGTATACGTAGCTCCTTCTGCCTGAAATGCTTTTCTGACTATTTCTTTTGACTACCCTCACTCTTGCTTAATGTGTTAGCTTAAATAAATGTCTCTTCTTCAGAGAAGTAGCTCTTGATCCCTACCCAGAGTGTGGCAAAGACCGTATCACCTACTACATATTCCAAGTATTCCCTCCACATTTTTCCAGATTTTCTTGCTGTAGAATAGAGTTTGGTAACTAGCTTCAGTCCACTGGCTGGGAGGTATGACACGCTCTGGTCTTTAATAGAAACTTCGCCATATGCTCTCATTAATATAGCTGAAAGCAAAGACCTTCATGATAGTAGAATTGTAAGGTGTTACAATTTATTTATTTATTTTTGTTTATTATTTTTGAGAGAAACAGTGAGAGCAGGTAGGGGCAGGTAGAGAGGGAGACACAGAATCCGAAGCAGGCTCCAGGGTCCGAGTTGTCAGCACAGAGCCAGACGCAGGGCTCGAACTCACAAACCATGAGATCATTACCTGAGCTGAAGTTGGACACTTAATGGACTGAACCACCCAGGCACCCCTTGAATTGTAAGATTTTAACATGAGTGAGAAATAAACCCTTGTTGTGTTCAGCCATGGTAACCTTGGGGTTTTTCAGCAGAACGTAGTTTAGTCTATCCTGAGTAATAGTCTGTTAGATTGTCTCAGTAGTCAATCTCACATCATCTTGCTCTGCTATGTGGCTGGCATCTAGCACAGTGTCTGACCTCTAATGGGCCCTGAGAAAATATTTGTTGAATCAGTAAATGGGTAAAATGCCAGAGTGCATACATTGACAATGATTTCCTTTCAAAGAGATTAAAATAGATTTAAGACAAAAAAGATTTAAGATTCTTTGCTAGCATTCATAGAAGACTCTGGAGATTCAAGGTCATCTGCAATGTGACCCTGAGCACTTTACTCTTCTTCCTGGGGTTAGACAGGATAAATGACAAGGACACCTGAAGTTACAATCCCTGAGAGATTCCCTTTTCAGAAGATAGAAGAAAAAGGCACCACAACAATTGTATATCTTATGCCCGCTTTGCACGAAGACATGTCTAGATTAACAATGCTAAGAGAGAGGTGCCTGGGTGGCTCTCTTGGTTAAGCATCTGACTTTGGCTCATGGTTCATGAGTTCAAGCCCCGCACCGGGCTCTGTGCTGACATCTGGGAGCCTGGAGCCTGCTTCAGATTCTGCATCTCCCTCTCTCTCTGCCCCCCTCCCCTGCTTATACTCTGTCTCTCTCAGGAAAAAAAAAATGCTAAGAGGGATTTCCTGAGTGAGGGGGAAAAATTATCAACTTTCCTTTTCAACTACAGACAGAAATAAAAAAGACTATGAATGAAACTATGGTTTTTTATTCTTTCATTTATTAAGATATTAGCTTAATACAAAAGTCTCATCGATCATGTTAATAATAAAATAATGAATAATAGAAATAAATACCAATACTTTCTTTTGGCTTGAAAATAGTACAAATTAATATGGTACCCCAGGATTTGGTTTCAATAAATTGTTGCTCTAAAAGCACTATTTTGGTTCATCTTAAGTTGGGGAAGTCTAGCCATTTCGTTCTTAAAAAGTACTATTTCAAAGTGTGAAGATACAGGGGAGTAGTTCCACTTCCTCTGGGAGGCCACCCACCAAATCTTCAGGCACACAGAGGCCTGGCTGTGCACCTGCCTCCGGGAACTCTGTCGAGCCCTCTGGAGAAGCATCAGGATCTCACAGTAGCATCTCTCTAAAAAAACCTGCAAAATTAAGATGACAAATGGATAGCTAATGTCACAGTGAGTCAAGCCCCAGAAAATATAATTAAGAGAATTACTATGAGGAAAAATGTGGCAATTACAAGCCAACATCACCCTGTAAGGACACCATGTCGAAGGCTGCCGTGCCCATATTAACCATACACAACCTCAAGGAAGTAGGGGATCCATTCCCCTTGACATCTATGAGCAAAGAACATAGGCAGTTCTCCTTTAGCAGCACAAGGAGTAAATATATCCTGCAGGCAGCCTATGCATAGAGAACATGTGCAATTAAAAGTAAAAACAGTCCAAGCTATGATACAGCAGCAAGGAAAGATGGGAAGACCGTGAGACTGGGAGTGAGAAGACCTGGCTTTGGACATGTTGTAGCTACTAGCTCCTTGTTTGACCTTGAGCACCAGACTTCCACTCACTGGTTCTTGGTTTTCCTGTGTGCATGGGGAGAGCCTTTAAAAGGACCCACTTAGGAATGCAAATTGGTGCAGCCGCTCTGGAAAGCAGTGTGGAGGTTCCTCAGAAAATTAAAAATAGACCTACCCTATGACCCAGCAATAGCACTGCTAGGAATTTATCCAAGGGATACAGGAGTACTGATGCATAGGGGCACTTGTACCCCAATGTTTATAGCAGCACTCTCAACAATAGCCAAATTATGGAAAGAGCCTAAATGTCCACCAACTGATGAATGGATAAAGAAATTGTGGTTTATATACACAATGGAGTACTACATGGCAATGAGAAAGAACGAAATATGGCCCTTTGTAGCAACGTGGATGGAACTGGAGAGTGTGATGCTAAGTGAAATAAGCCATACAGAGAAAGACAGATACCATATGGTTTCACTCTTATGTGGATACTGAGAAACAACAGAAACCCATGGGGGAGGGGAAGGAAAAAAAAGAAAAAGAGGTTAGAGTGGGAGAGAGCCAAAGCATAAGAGACTGTTAAAAACTGAGAACAAACTGAGGGTTGATGGGGGGTGGGAGGGAGGGGAGGGTGGGTGATGGGTATTGAGGAGGGCACCTTTTGGGATGAGCACTGGGTGTTGTATGGAAACCAATTTGACAATAAATTTCATATATTAAAAAAAAATAATAAAAAAAAAAATAAAAGGACCCACTTAGGGCACCTGGGTGGCTCAGGCACTTAAACATCTGACTCTTGGTTTCACCTCAGGTCATGATCTCACAGTTCGTGAGATCAAGCCCCATGTCGGGCTCTGTGCTGACAGTGTGGATCCTACTTGGGATTCTCTGTCTCCCTCACTCTCTGCCTCTCCTCTGCTCATGCATACATGTTCTCTTAGTTAATTAATTAATTAATTAATGGACCCACTGTTTTAAAACTGTCCTCAAAACTCCAGCCCCAAATTCCTAGAGGCCTCCATACTTCCTTTCCTCTTCATCCCAAGCAGCTCCACCTTCACATGTGAAGACCTGGAACTCAAGGTGGAACTCCATTTGAACAAAGGATGTATACATAACCACCGTGTTAACTAACGGTCTTTTTTCTTCAACAAGATTGACTTCATCTTATCCTTGGCCTCATATAACCGGCTGACCCAGCGTCCTTCACCGGATGAGTGGAGTCAGATTCAGTTCAACTAGGCCAGCCCCCCAAAAAAAACCCTAGAGAGGATACCACCCCAGCCAGAAGGCTGGTCTTTGATTTCAATCCATCTGTGTGAGCACCTTCCTACAATAAGCTGCCTGGGGTGACAAAGATGTAAAGACTATCCAAACAAGCCTACCTTACTGAGAGGCCCTACTTGGGCTGTGTATCTTCCATTTGCCATTTTAAGTCCCCTCTTCAACCTTCTCCACCCAACTCTCTGCTCCAAGAGGTAGAGAGCCTACCTCTTGGAGCAGAGAGTTGGGTACCTGTAGCCTGGGTTCTTTGTTACTGGTTGGACTTAGCAAATAGAGGGTCCCAGCAGGAGGTGATATTCAGGGAGGAAAGTCACACTGGAATAGGTATCTTCCTTCTTCCTCCTTGTAGGGTAGAACTAAAAGTTACAACTCCTCACAATATGGCTTTTTCTTTTTTTGTTTTTTAATTTTTGTAAGGTTTGTTTTTGGTTTTGAGAGAGAAAGAGACAGCGCACAAGCAGGGGAGGGGCAGAGAGAGAAGTAGACAGAGAATCCGAAGCAGACTCCAGGCTCTGAGCTATAATCACAGAGCCCAATG
This sequence comes from Panthera pardus, assembly GCF_024362965.1. Taxonomy (NCBI): domain Eukaryota; kingdom Metazoa; phylum Chordata; class Mammalia; order Carnivora; family Felidae; genus Panthera; species Panthera pardus. The sequence goes on from NW_026526765.1 coordinate 146,188,016, forward strand.
CAGGGCTCAAACTCAAGAACCATGAGATGATGGCCTGAGCCGAAGCCGGACGCCCAACCAACTGAACCAGCCAGGCGCCCCACAAAGAAGGCTTTTTCTAAATGACTCTCTTCTTCTGGTTCCAGGGGGCATTTCTTTTACCTTTTTTACTTTTTAAGTTTTTGGGTTTTTTTGTTTTTTTTTTTTTAGAGAGAGAGCATGACCGGGGGAAAGGGACAAAGGGAGCAAGAGAGAGAGGGGGAGCGAGGGGGGACAGAGAGAGAGAGAGAAAGAGAGAATATTAAACAGACCCCAAGCTCAGCATGGAGCCTAACACAACGATCGATCCTACAATCCTGGGATCATGACCTGAGCCAAAATCAAGAGTCAGATGCTTAACCAACTGAGTGACCCAGGTGCACCCCCTTCTTACTTTTTATATTTTTATTTTATTGTGGTACCAACATTTAACATGAGATCTAACCTTTTAACATTTTTTTTAATGTTTATTTATTTTTGAGAAACAGAGTGCAAGCAGCGGGAGGGGGCAGAGAGAGAGGGAGACACAGAATCGAAAGCAGGTTCCAGGCTCTGAGCTGTCAGCACAAAACCTGACATGGCGCTTGAACCCATGAACCGCGAGATCACGACCTGAGCTGAAGTCAGATGCTTAATGGACTGAGCCACCCAGGCACCCCAACCCTCTTCACAAATTTTTAATAACAAAGTGTTCAGTACTGTGTTGTTAATGATGGCATACTATTGTATATTAGATTTCTAGAAATTCCTTCTCCTCCAGCTCCTGGTAATCACCATTATACTCTCTCGTTCTATGAGCTGGACTATTTTAGATATTTCATGTAAGTTGCAATCATGCAATATTTGTCCTTTTGTGACTGCCTTATTTCACTCAGTATAATGTGCTCATCCATACTGCTACATATTACAGAATTTCCTTCTTTTTTAAGGTTGAATAATATATAATAATTATAATCTGCATAATATAATATATATTTATCACATTTTTCTATCCATTCATCTGTTCCCGAACATTTAGGTTGTTTCCACCTCTTGGCTATTCAATGCAATGAACATGGGAGTGCTAATATCCCTTTAAGATTCTGATTTCAATACTTTTGCATAAATACCCCGGAGTACAAAACAGGTACTGTTGGATCATATGATAGTTCTATTTTTAACGCTTTGAGGAAACTCCAAACTGTTTTCCATAGCATCTACACTAATTTGCATTCCCACCAACAGTGTACAAGGAAGTATTCCAATTTCCCCACATCTTTACCAACACAGGTTGTCTTTTGTATTTTTGATAACAACCACACTGACAGGTGTGAGGCGATATCTCATTGTGGTTTTGATTTGCATTTCCTTAATTGTTAATGACAATGAGCATTTTTTCATATACCTTCTGGCCATTTGTATGTCTTCTTTGGAGAAACATCTATTCAAGTCTTTAGCCCATTTTTAAGTCAGGTTATTAGGGGTGTTTTGCTATTGAGTTTTAAGTGTTCCTTACATATTTTGATATTAAGCCCTTATCAGGTGTGTAGATTGCAAATATTTTCTCCCATTCAGTAGGTTGCCTTCATTTTTTGATGGTTTTCTTTGTTGTGTAGACGATTTTTAGTTGGATGTAGTCCCACTTGCTTATTTTTGCTTCTGTTGCCTTTGCTTCTGGTGTCAAATCCCAAAAAGTCAATGCCAAGACTGATGCCAAGGAACTCAGCCCTGTTTCTTCCAGAAGTTTTATAGTCTCAGGTCTTCAATTTAAATCTTTAATCCATTTTGAGTTAGCAGTCCAGATTCAGTCTCTTGCATGTGGCTGTCCAATTTTCTCAGCACCATTTATTAAAGAGAATGCTCTTTCCCCATAGTACATGCTGGAGGCTTTCATATACACCCTTTATAATTTGAGATAATTTCCTTCTATCCCCAGTGTTGTTGAGTTTGTTTGTTTGTTTGTTTGTTTTGAGTTTTTATCATAAAAAGGTGTTGAATTTTGTCACATACTTTTTCCGCATCTATTGAGATATAGATTTTTATCCTTCATTATTATTTTTTTTTAATAGGCTCCAGTCCCAGCATGGAACCCAACATGGGGCTCAAACTCATGACCCTGAGATCAAGACCTGAGCTGAGATCAAGAGTTGGATACTTAACCAACTGAGCCACTGGGGCACCCTATCCTTCATTCTACTAATGTAATATATTGTGTTTATTGATTTACCTAATTTGAACCATCCTTGAATCCCAGGAATAAATCCCACCTGGTCATGGGGTATGATCCTTTTAATGTACTATTGAATTTAGTTTGCTAGTATTCTGTGGATGATGACTAGTATTTTTGTTAGCTAGTATTTTGCATTTATATTCATTAGGAATATTGGCCTGCAATTTTCTCTTCCTGTAATGTCTTTGTCTGGCTTTGGTATCAGATAATGCTGGCCTTGTAAAATGAGTCTGGGATGTTCCCTCCTTTTCAATTTTTTGGAAGAGTTTGAGAAGGACTGATGTTAATACTTCTAAAAATATTTGGAAGAATTCACAAGTGAAGCCATCTGGTCTTGGACTTTTCTGGGATGTTCTGGATCACTGAATCAATTTCCTTATTTATTATGAATCTGTTCAGACTTTATTTCTTCATGATTCAGTCTTAGAAGGTTGATGTTTCTAGCAATTTGTGCATTTCTTAGAGGATATCCAGTTTATTGGGGTATAATTGTTCCCTGTAGTCTCTTGGGATCCTTTTTAATTTCTGTGACATCAGTTGCAATATCTCCTCTTTCCTTTTTGAATTCATTTTAGCTCACTTTCTTAGCTAAAGGTTTGTTAATTTTGTTTATCTGTTCCCCAAAATAACCACCTCTTAGTTCTGTTGACTTTTTCTATTTGTCTTCCTATTCTCTCTTTCACTTATTTCTGCTTTAATCTTTATTATTTCCTTCTGCTAACTCCTGAGTTTAGTTTGCTCTCTTTTTGCAAGTTCCTTGAGACATAAAGTCATTTACCTGAGATTTTTTTTATTGACATAGAGTTGACATATGACATTATATTAGCTTCAGGTGTGCAACATATTGATTCAACAACTCTATACAGTACTCAGGGCTTATAACAGGTGTACTCACCATCAGTCACCATACTATTTTATTACTCTATTCTTGACTGTGTTCCCTAGGCTGTACTTTTCATCCACGTGACTTATTTATTCTATGACTGGAAGTGTGTACTGCTTAATCCCCTCCCCCCATTTCACCCATCCCTCCACCCCCTTCCCTCTGGCAACCACCAGTTTGGTCTCTGTATTTATGAGTCTATTTCTATCTACTTTGTTTTTAGATTCCATTTATTTTTTTTTTTAATTTTTTTTTATTTATTTTTGGGACAGAGAGAGACAGAGCATGAACGGGGGAGGGACAGAGAAAGAGGGAGACACAGAATCGGAAACAGGCTCCAGGCTCTGAGCCATCAGCCCAGAGCCCGACGCGGGGCTCGAACTCACGGACCGTGAGATCGTGACCTGGCTGAAGTCGGCCGCTCAACCGACTGCGCCGCCCAGGCGCCCCTAGATTCCATTTATTTATTGACTCCTGCTTTGCCTTTTCTTTGTTACATCTTTTCTTCTGATTTTCCATGGGATGTTTTTTCAAAGGTCTTGAGTAGAATGCGTAATTTATTTCCATTCGTCCTTGTTTAGGAAGAGTGTAAAGCTACAAATTCTCTTCTGAACTCATAAGTGGCCTTTGCTAGGAGTTTCTATATGGAATGTGACAATGATAACTGTATTCTTTTTTGAAATTTTCAACTGTATGGGAGAGGTTTTTGTTTTGTGTTAACTCCTACTTTTACTGCAGTGTGATCTGAGAGTAAGATCCCACGATTTCTATGTTTCCATGTTTTAAAAAATTTATCAAGGTTTTCTTTGTGACCTAACAGAACCAGCAAGGGTAAGCCAGAAGGCCAGAGACCCAGAGAGGATCTGTAGTTTGAGTCTGAAGGCAGTCTGCTGGCAGAACCTCCCTCTTTAAGAGGAGGTCAGTCTTTTCTCTGTTAAGGCCTTCACAGGACTAGATTAGGTCCACCCCCATTAGGAGGGTAATCTGCTTTACTCAAAGCCCATGGATCTAAAACATTAATCTTATGTAAATATAGCTTCACAGAAATATTTAGAAACATCTAGAATAATGTTGAACCAAATATCTGGGTACCGTGGTGTAGTCAAGTGGAGGTATAAAAACCATCATATCCATACTTCTGAACAATCTAAAGAACATATTCTTCCAGGCCTATGGTTTTCAAACTCTACCAAATGAAAGATTTACCTAGAAAATACATTAAATGGCATACTCCCAGGCCTAGAAGACGCATAAGCTCCTATTACTGGAAGCTACTATCAAGTTACTATGTTAGTAACAAGTTACTAACCAAGAGAAAACTATATTTCCTCAATATTTTCATACACGAGAAGCTTGGTTAAAAAAAATATTGAGCTTAGGGGTGACTGGCTGGCACAGTCAGCAGAGCATGCGACTCTTGATCTTGGGGTCTTGAGTTCAAGACCCATGCTGGGAGTGGAGGCTACTTAATTTTAAAAACAAAAAACAAAACAAGTATCAAGGTTGGACCTTAAAAAGTAAACAAGTCATGAAGGACAATATGCAATCAGGCCGGAAATACAGAAGAGCGCTTGTTAACACTATTTTATCTCAAGATAGAAAGGACTTACTAGTAATTCATATGTATGTGAGGGTCTCCAGATTCTTCCTGTAGAAACTCCTGGAAAAAGTACATCTTTCCCACCCACTGGTCCCACCTTGAGGCTCAGTCCAAAACGAATGGCTGTGGACAACTGATGGCTGAGATGTGTCCCACAGATCTTCCCACAGGACTGAAGGATCCGATGATCTGGAAAGTGCAGAGGCTGACAGATCTCCAGGGTCAGCTCCAGAAATTGGCTGAAGACAGCACCTTAGCCCTGGCCACACCTCCTTCCAGGCATAGCATGAATCTAGTGATGGTCAACGCAGGAAACATACAGGTGATGCCCCTTTGCCATGTGGAATAACACCCTGTTAGTTTCAGAACTTCCCATGAAGTCAGTGGAGAATCTTCTTGATACTGCTTTGCACCCCAACTTCCTCTGACCAGTCCTGCTTCCTCTCCTTTTCCTCCCTTCCCCAGGCGTTGAGTATTCCCTAAGGAATCTTCCACACACCAGTATCCATCTCAGAGTCTGCTGGGACATGGATGTGGGTGAGGAACCCAATTTCTTTCTTTCTTTCTTTCTTTTTTTATATTCTCAAGTTAGTTAACATACAGTGTAGTCTTGGCTTCAGGAGTAGAATCCAATGATTCATCACTTACCTGCAACACTCAGTGCTCATCCCAACAAGTGCCCTCCTTAATACCCGTCACCAATCTCCCCCTCCCCCATCAACCCTCAATTGTTCTCTGTATTTAAGAGTCTCTTATGGTTTGCTTCCCTCATATTTTTCCTTCCATATTTTTTCTTCTATTCTCCTATGGCCATCTGTTAAGTTTCTCAAATTCTACACGTGAGTGAAATCATGTATATCTGTCTTTCTCTGACTGACTTATTTCACTTAGCATCATACCCTCCCGTTCCATACATATTGTTGCAAATGGCAAGATTTCATTCTTTTTCATCGCTGAGTGGTATTCCATTGTGTATATGTACCATATCTTCTTTATCCATTCACCAGTTGATAGACATTTGGGCTCTTACCATAATTTGGCTATAGCACTGCTATAAACACTGGGGTGCATGTGCCCCCTTCAAATCAGGACTCCTGTATCCTTTGGATAAATTCTTAGTAGTGCAACTGCTGGGTTGTAGGTTAGTTCTATTTTTAATTTTTTGAACCTCCACACTGTTTTCAGAGTGGCTCCACCAGAGCAACCCAATTTCTAATGGCAGGGAAAGGCTCTGGGGCCGTTGATCCTTTCTTCCCCAAACAGGATCCTCTTCCCATGCCTCTATAGTTAGTTAGCTCCTTCCACTGAATCAGAAGTTTCCTTCCTGCAGTTGTGAATGAAGTAGTCTCAGTGGCCACACTGGAGGGAGGTGACAGAATACTACCTGGTTTGCACCGAGTACCAGAAGCTGCATTCCTGGAGAACAAAGTACTAGGAAGACCCATGGCTTCCCAATGCGCTAGCCCTGCTGGGCACCATTTGCCCCGAGGTGCATGCGCATGCAGCATGGTAAGATAATGCAGGTGTTAGACCTTGCTTTCAGAGATGCGTTTCTTGGCACATTGGGAAACCAACAACCTTAGAGGTCAGTGTTCTGCTCTAACAATGACAATGGAAGCCTGTAAGCTAGCTGTTGATATTATCTTATTACTTCACATTTCAATAGCCACAGAGAACAAAGGCACTTGAAAACGTCTGAGAAAATGGAAATAATACTACTCTACTGCCAGTGACACCTGGATGGCCATTAAAAATTCAGTTGTCAAATAAACAAAGTTGCAAGGGCGTCCTCCTCTTTCAGAATAAGCCGGGCAGGAGGTACTATTTAAATCTCTTCGCTGGAAATCTGTCTTATCAGCTTTCAGTGACATTGGATGTATGCATTTATCTGGAAATCAGAAGTGATTTCTGTCAATCCCTTGTTGTAGTCACATTTCAATTAAAACCCTAAAGGAGCCCTCTTATCAGGCCCCAGCATTCGTCTGAGTCATCACCAAATACACTTTCCCTGGAAACAGGATTTGTATTTTCTCTTTCATTGACTACCGAAGTTATTCCAGCTTAAATCTGGTTTTGCTCACCAATTTACTTCTCAAAATAAGAGATAAGGTTTTTAGTTAGCAGGATACATTGCCTTCCTCTGCCAAAGTAAACCCAACTGCTCATGATTATATTTTACATAAACTCCAGAAATATTGAGATTCACTTAATAGTGATTTGTTGAAATAAATTAGTTTTGTTTTAATTTTTTAAATGTTTATTTATTTTTGAGAGAGAGAGAGAGAGAGAGAGAAACAGAGTATGAGCAGGGGAGGAGCATAGACAGAGAGAAGGAGACATAGAATCCGAAGCAGGCTCCAGGCTCTGAGCTGTCAGCACAGAGCCTGATGCAGGGCTCGAACTCAGGAACCAGGAGATCATGACCTGAGCCGAAGTGGGACTCCTAACTGACTGAACCACCCAGGCACCCCAAAATAAATTAGTTTTTATTAACTTAGGGCATTTAAATGCTGGCCCTTAGCAAAGCCCATCAACCCAATAAATAAAAATGATCATTATTTTTATTTTTAATGTTTATTTATATTTGAGAGAGAGAGAGAGAGACAGAGTGCAAGCGGGAGCGGGGCAGAGAGAGAGGAAGACACAGAATCTGAAGCAGGCTCCAGGCTCTGAGCTGTCACCCTAGAGCCTGACTTAGGGCTCGAACCCACAAACCGTGAGATCATGACCTGAGTCTAAGTTGGATGCTTAACTGACTGAGCCACTCAGGCGCCCCAAATAAAAATGATTATTAATGAGAGTACCTACTTGTTCTATCACACAGAAAATGTATCTAATATTTATAATGTCAATTACCAAATAATTACCAAATGTTCCTATATTTTCAAGGAAAGCTACTGTTAATGGCATATTGGGAGGGGGAGGTTTCCAAACCTCACAACTTCTAAAATCTTGGTTAAGTCTGTAAATATTCAATACTAAAGAAGATATTCTATACATCTATATTCATACTCATGTACATATTCACATGTAAATAAAGCCCTTTTACTTTTGAACATACCCACTCGATCCAGGGTATTTAAATCAGGAGGAGGGATGCCAAGAATGTTACTTCCCTGCAAGATTTTGATGAGTTAATCTTAGAATTCATAAAACTTAGAGCCTCAAGGCATGGAAAATCTTGGTAAGCTTACTGGCCAACTTTAGTTTAACGACAAGAACACAGAGACTCAGCAAGATCGTATTTGAGATATATAGTCAGATGAGAGCGGCAGCTTCCAAGCCTAAAGGACCTACCTGGGTTCAGGTCCTTCATCTACCAGTCAGTTTGAGCAAGTTACAAAAACCCCTCAGGCTCAGCTTCCTCATCTATAAAACCGGACTAATAAAAGTTAACTTAAAAGTCATTTTAAGATGAGGAGAGGGCCACCTGGGCGGCTCAGTCGATTAAGTGTTGGACTCTTGATTTCAGCTCAGGTCATGATCTCACAGTTCATGGGGTCAAGCCCTGCATCCAGCTCTTCCCTAACACTCCAGGGCCTTCTTGGGATTCTCTCTCTCCCTCTCTCTCTGCCCCTCCCCTACTCCCGCTCTCTCTCTCTCTCTCAAAAATACACATCAAAAAAGAAAAAAAAAAAAAAAAAGATGAGTAGGAACATTAGTGAACACAAGCTCTCAATTAATTATGATACCAATTATTATCACATGTGCCTGGTAACCTAGCAGGTGCTGCTACTTTAAGTAGCAAAGTGGCAAAATATAAGTGCAAAGGGAGGCTAAAAATAACTTAAAATTTTTTTTCATTAAGGTATCATTGACACACAATGACATTAGTTTCAGGTGTACAACGCGTTGACTCAACTTCTCTGTACTTACGCAGTACTCACCACAAGGGTAGCCGCCATTTGTCACCATTCAACGCTATTACAATACCACAGACTGTATTCCATCATTAAGAAATTTTATCGGATCTGAAGTTGAGAAAATATTGGATAAACTGTGAAATGGGGTGGTGACCCTGAACGAGGAGAGTAACTTTGAGACCGGGAGGAGAAATGGCTTTTTCAGCTCCTACAAGAAGCTTAAGAGATAAAGCCTAAAGCCCATGTAGTCTCTGATTAAAACAAGAGTAGACTGACCTCCACCCTCTATGTCCACGGTACATCTCCTGGCCTCCTGGGGTGCTGTGTGAGCTCATTTTCTGTCCAGTTCCATGCATCATGTTTCTCAGAAGCCGTGTGTATCACTAACCACAATTTTACCAGGATTAAACCTGCACGGGGCTAGACACAGGCCCTGACCCTGATCATTTTTCACATTGTTGATCCTGATTTCTGTCTGGTACTTTATCACTGACCCTAACGGAAACTCTATGGAGCCATTAAAATCATGGAGGAACTGAATGTACTTTTCCCTTATTTGCAAAAGTGCTAATAAATGAATCTATACATTGCAAAAGGTAAGAAGACTGAAACACTCCAAAAGAAAGGCTTTTTAAAGGTTATTTATTCTGGAGAGAGAGAATGCAAGCAGAGGGGCAGAGAGAAGGAGAGAGAAAGAATCCAAAGCACTGTCAGCACGGAGCCCAATGTGGGGCTCAAACCCACACACTGCAAGATCACAACCTGTGCCTAAAGTTGGATCCTTAACTGACTGAGTCACACAGGAACCCTATAAATGTTTTTTTTTTTTTTTATGAGGATTCTTTCTGTTGTCTGTAAAAGATGCTTTTTAAATGGAGAATACTGCAGTCAAACATTTAGAACATACTATGGGCTCAATATTCTAGAAAATATAGATCACCAAAGGATAAGCAATTTCAGGATGTTTACAATCTAACTGGAGATAGGACTAAGACACAGAAAACCATTACTGAACTACTAAACTCATTAGGATATCCGGTGTGAGTTAAAGAGATAAGACAACAATGATACCACTTTCCATGGCTCTTTTACGTATATAATTTCAGTTGACGTACATAAAAACCCTGGGAGCAGTGCATTAATATTCCCACTTGACAGGTGATAAACTAACTCAGATCACTTCAGGCTGTGACTCCAGCCTCAGGACACCCAGTTGCGAAGGGACCATGTAATGCAAACACAGAACTTTCCTACCCAACATCCATCCCTGCCCCTTTTTCTCCTGAAAGCCAAGATTTTGTGTATAGAAGGGTCTTCCGGGAAGCTGGTCCCACCCCACATCCAGGGTACACCTGACAGCTTTGTGATAATACATTCCTTCACCGGTAACTCATCCAATTCTGTCCAGTCCTGCTGCGATGCCTGCCTCCTGTGATTCGTAAGAGGGAATTAAAAGACACATAGTCTCCCTCTTCCCCTGGTCATTGCTGGATGTGAATGCTGTGTCCAGGAACACCATGGCCATCAAGCTGCTGGGCCTAGGATGCCATTAACACAAGGGTGGAAGAACGGAGGGATGGCAGGACCTAAGTTCTCAATTGCATCTTTGAGGAGCCAACCGCCATCTCTGAAGCCCTACTCCCTTTGGGAAGTCCCGTTACATGAACTGAGGAATTACCTTATTGGTAGACGAGTTGAGAGCACTTTCATGTGTTCCGATTTTTATTTCAACTAGCCACGAAAAGCATCCTAAACTTTTCCTGAAACACAGAACCAGGATTCCAGCACAGGCCAGCAGAGAGCCTTCCACCTGTTTTCCCACCGTTCAATGTTCTTCCTCCTCCTTGGAGTTAACACGACGCTCACTGGTGGGTCAGGACTGAGAACGTGACTTTGAAGCTGATGATGGGTATGCCTGCAGGTGGAGGAATCAAAGGGCTGGGGGTGAGTTAGGATCATGAAGCCATAAGCACCATGCTCTGAGCGACCAACTGAGCATTTCCTTTGTCCTGAATTGAAGATTCTGAGTAACAGGCAATATTACGTGCTTTTGTTTATTGCCATCACCAGAAGATTTCAGTCTTTCTTACTCCTCCTTCTCTTTCATGAGCAGGCTGGACAGATTGTGTTCCTGTTCTGCCAAACTAAGGTCCCGGTTGGTGAGTTCATCAACCAGCCACTGATCCCACAGTATTGCTTAAAAGCCACATCTCATGTTGGGCACTATGAATGACTACTATTGAGAACACTATCTATACCCTTGGGGAAACCATGCCGTGGTCAAGACACAAAATGGCAACGATAATAAAAATAACCCTCATTTGGGGTACCTGGGTGGCTCAGTCGGTTAAGCATCAGACTTCAGCTCAGGTCATGATTTCATGGTCCGTGAGTTCACACCCCCCATCGGCTCTGTGCTGACAGCTCAGAGCCTGGAGCCTACTTCAGATTCTGTGTCTCCCCCTCTCTCTGCCCCTCGCCACTCACGCTCTGTCTCTGTCTCAAAAATAAATAAACATTAAAAATTTTGAAAAAAATAACCAAATAAAATTATTTTTTTTTAATAACCACATTTATTGGTTCATATTAAGTGCTGGATATAGTTCCAGGTGTTTTACCTACATTTCTCCCTCATACACACGTGGTAAATGGTAAATATTAGAAGAATATATATAAGCATTTAACACAGTGGCTCTTCATATTGATACTTAGACCAAAAAAATCAACATCTGTTCCCAAAAATACTTATTGCATAAGGGCATGGAGATGGTGAGTGATTTACTACTTCTTTTTTTCCAAACTTTCTATAATGTTTTATTGTTGGGTTTTTTGTTGTTTTTTTAATTTTTTTAATTTTTTTAAATTTATTTTTGAGAGAGAGAGAGAGAGAGAGAGGCAGAGTACAAGCAGGGGAGGGGCAGAGAGAGAGGGAGACACAGAATCCAAAGAGGGCTCCAGGCTCTGAGCTGTCAGTACAGAGCCTGATGCAGGGCTCGAACTCATGAACCGTGAGATCATGACCTGAGCTGAATTCAGTCGGAGGTTTAAACAACTGAGTCACCCAGGTGTCCTTATTATTGTTTTTAAAACTAAAAATGCATGAATCTGATTCATTGTATGAGTAAATTTCTCTGAGTCATCTCATCTGAAAAATGAAGATGATTCTCAGCTACGAGGTATTTGTAAGGACAGTTTTACATGATAAACTACATGCAAAGAGCTTATATAAGAATAATGAATTCTTAATCAACATTAATTCCCTTTCCTCTCTGGCAGAAGACAACATTTCATTATTCTCCCTTGCAAAAATGCCAGTACTAAATTTGGATAATCCAATATCATTGATTCCTAATGGAAAGCATTAGCATAGATGAAAGGAAAAACCAACTTTTTTTTTTTTTTAATCCATTGCAATTGTTTAAAGCCATGAAGCACAGCAGAGGGAAATAATCTATGACAAGAAGAGGTTTCTTGATTGTCAGTGGTAGTTCCATTTTTTAAATTTCCTCTCAAGTCAGGTGATTTCTCTTACCAAAGCATAGCTGCTAGAACATCAACACCATCAATATACCAACAGTACATACGTACGCCGAAAAACCAGAGGATCATCTCAACAGGTACAGAAAAAGCATCTGACAAAATTCAATAGTCACTAGTGGTAGACAGCTCTCAGTAAACCAGGAATAGAAGGGAACTACCGTAATCTGATAAAGACTACCTTAAAAAAAAGTATAACTAATATTGTACTTAATGGTGAAAAAATGCTCTCCCCCTAAGAGCAGGAAGAAGCCAATGCCTACTCTCACCACTTTTTTTTTTTTTTTTTTTTTGAGAGAGACAGAAAGCATGAGTGCGGGGGAAGGGCAGAGGGAGGAGAGAGAGAATCTTAAGCCAGCTCTATGCTTGGTGCTAAGCCCAATGTGGGCTCGATCTCACAAACCATGAGATCATGACCTTAAGCAAAATAGTCAGGCATTCAGCCGACTAAGCCACCCAGACGCCCTTCACCATTTCTACTTAACATTCTATTAGAATTTCTAGTCACCTTAATAAAGCAAGCAAAAAAAAAAAAAAAAAAAAAAGACATAGAGATTGGAAAGAAAGAAGTAAAACTGTCTTTATTCCCAGACAGCAGGATATCTGCATAGAAAATCCTAACACGTCGGGGTGCCTGGGTGACTCAGTCAGTTAAGCATCTGACTTCGACTCAGGTCATGATCTCACAGTTTGTGGGTTTGAGTCCCACATCAGACTCCGCACTGACAGCTCAAAGCCTGGAGCCTGCTTCAGATTCTGTGTCTCCCTCTCTCTCTCTGCCCCTTCCCGGCTTGCACTCTCTCTGTCCCTCAATAATAAACATTAAAAAAAAAATTTTTTTTAATAAAAATAAAAAACAGAAGAGGGGAAAGTGGGTGATGGGCATTGAGGAGGGCACCTGTTGGGATGAGCACTGGGTGTTGTATGGAAACCAATTGGACAATAAATTATATTTAATATAAAAAAATTTTAAAAATGAAAATAAATAAAATCAATTTTCATTAAAAAAATAAAAAATAAATAAACAAAAATCCTAACACGTCTACAAAAACTTTTTAGGTCTATTATACAAGTTTGCAAGGTCGCTGGATACTAGGTGAATACATGAAAATCAATTATTCATAGATTAGCAAAATTTGAATTAAAACAGATTTTAAAAAACCATTAACAATATAACCGACATCAAAAAACAAGAAATATTTGGGACCGATGTAACCAACTCTGTGTAAGAGCTGGACCCTGAAAATCAAAGATCTTGGTAAGAAATTCTAAAAGACATAAATAGGGGCTCCTGGGTGGCTCAGTAGGTTATGTACTTGACTTCATCTCAGGTCATGATCTTATGGTTCATGAGATCGAGGCCTGCTTCTGGCTCTGTGCTGACGGTGTGGAGCCTGCTTGGGATATTCTGCACCCCCCGCCCTCCATGTGCCTTCTTGCATGCGTGCACTCTCTCTCTAAAAAAATAAATAAATAAACATTAAAAAAAAAAAAAAGATTCTCTCTCTCCCTCTGCCCCTCCTCTTCAAGTGAGCACATGTGTTCTCTCTCTTAAAAAAATTTTTTTTTAATTAAGTTAAATTAAATTAAAAGACCTAAATAAATGGAGAGTTATGTCCATAAATGGAAAGATTCAATGTCATCAATTCTCCACAAGGTGATCTGAAGATTCAGCACCCCAATGTGCCAGGAGGCTTCTTTTAGAGATATCGACAAGTTGATTCTAAAATGTATATGAAAATCTAAAGAACTTAGAATAGCCAGACTAATTTTTTTCAACATAAAGTTGGAGGACTTACACTAATTGAGTTATGAAAAAGCTACCTTGGTCAAGACAGTTTGGCATCAGGGGAAGATCCAACACAGAGATCAGCAGAACAGAGCTCAGAAATAGACCAGCATATATACAGGCAACCTATTTCGACCAAGATGCAAAGGTAATTCCGCAAAGTATGCTGTAACAACTGGATGTGCCAAAAAAAATTAAATTAAAATAAAGAGCGTTGACTCTTAACTCACACTCGTTCGGTTTCCAAAATAAATCAGTTGCGACATTAGGAACCACCTCCAGTAACTTAAGCCTGACTCTCACATAGCTTAAACGGAAAGACCTTTCTTTCTCTTCTTAAGTTTTTAAAGTATGCCTTACTCACTTGACATTTAATGTCGTCACCTACGTTCTCTCCTGTTGTTGTTGTTAGTGTTGACATTGTTGTTTTCAAAAATGCAAATTACAAAAAAGCCCAGGCAATAGGCTTGAGTGACCAGTTATTTTCACAAATTGCTATCATGCTGAAAGGTATGTCTTCTTGGGCTTAGTTTTTCGCTCATGTAGGGAGAGGCTGACAGAGATACCCAGATGCCCTCTCTTAAACTATCTCACGGGCTCACCCACATGGTCATCAGGAGAGCACAGCTAAAGTTGCTGTGCTTCCTTTGGTGTGACCCTCAGAGTGGTGGCTTTCTCTACAATCAGAACCAAGCTGTGGTGCTTTCATGTATTTATTTTTAAAGACTTTATTTTTAAGGAATCTCTACACCCAGTGTGGGACTCGAACCCACAACCCTGAGATGAAGAACTGCATGCTCCCCCCGCCTGAGTCAGCCAGGTACCACCTGAGCTGTGGTGCTTTTAAAACTGCCTGTCTGAACTACCCTATGACCCAGCAATTGCACTACTAGATATTTACCCAAGGGATACAGGTGTGCTGTTTCAAAGGGACACATGCACCCCAGTGTTTCTAGCAACACTATCGACAATAGCCAAAGTATGGAAAGAGCCCAAACGTCCATCGATGGATGAATGGATAAAGAAGAAATCTTGCCATTTACAACTACGTGGTTGGAACTGGAGGGTATTATGCTAAGCGAAATTAGTCAGAGAAAGACAAATATATGACCACTTACATGTGGAATTTAAGACACAAAACAGGTGAACATATGGGAAGGGAAGCAAAAATAATATAGAAACAGAGAGAGGGACAAAATGTAAGAGACTCTTAGTTACCGAGAACAAACTGGAGGGGTTGTGGGAGGGGGGGATGGGCTAAATGGGTCAGGGGCATTAAGGAAGACACTTGTTGGGATGAGCATTGGGTGTTATATGTAGGGGATGAATCACTGGAATCTGCTCCTGAAATCATTATTGCAGTATATGCTAACCAACTTGGGTGTAAATGAAAAAATAAAAATAAATAATAATATAAATAAATAAATAGATAAAAAGTAAAACTGCTGTCTGAGTCCCACCCAGAGTTACTGAATCAGAGTCTCTGGGGATGGCTTTAGGCATTCGCATGTACAAGTTTGTCAGAGAGTTGTTTTTACTCAGTAACGTTTGAAAATCACAAGAACGTTGGATATATTAAACCATGATTACATGAAAGGATCTTATTTTTAAATATCTTTATGTTATAAAGATTTGTTTATAAACAAAAACAAATATGTTTATAAAGATATGTTTATAAACATAAACATGTATTGACAGAAAACAGACCACAGAGTAAGTATTCTGTTGGTGGGACTCATCTGGGGGCCTGGTAACATTCTCGCATGCCAGGCTCTCCAGCTTGGACTTTATTTTGTGGGCCAGTTGTTCTCAAACTTCAGCATGACTCAGAACCACCTGGAGGGCTTGTTAACTAGATTGTTGAATCCCACTCCCGCAGTTTCTGATTTAAGGGGTTAAGTTTCTGATTCTGGGTTTAAGTCCAGTCATTTGTAATTCTAACAGGTTGCGGGCAATGCTGAAGCTGTGGGGCTGGGGACCACACTTTGAGAACCACCAAGAAGCTTTAAGATACTAAGAGTGGGGTGCCTGGGTGGCTCTGTCAGTCAAGCGACTGACTCTCGATTTCAGTTCAGGTCATGATCTCACTATGAAATTGAGCCCCGAGTCGGGCTCTGCGCTGACAGCTCGGAGCCCGGTTAGAATCCTCTCTCTCCCACTTTCTCTCTGAAAATAAAATAAACATTAAAAAAAAAAAACTAAGATATCAAGAGTGAGTGTGACATAATCAAATTTACATTAAAAAAAAAAACTCTTTGGTGCAATGATTTTCAACTTTGGCTGCACATTATATAATCACTTAGGCCAGGAGATCCAAGAGCTCTTAAACAGAAGCCCAGGGCACCTGGGTGGCTCAGTCTGTTGAGCATCTGACTTTGGCTCAGGTCATGATCTCACATGAGATCACATGATCTGCTGTCAGCACAGAACCCACTTCAGATCCTCTGTCCCCCTCTCTCTCTGCACCTCCCCCACTCATGTTCTCTCTCTCTCTCTCTCTGTCTCAAAAGTACATAAACATTTAAAAAAAAACAACAGAAGCTCTTGGCAGTGGGGGAACAAGTCTCAAGCATCAGTATCTTATAAAGCTTGCAGGTGATTTCAATAAGCATCCACATAATAACAACCATGCTTGCTCTGTGACAAAGGTGTTGGAGGCAAGAAAGACTGGCCCATGAGAAGCCACCTGAGACACTGCTTTATAAACCTAGTTGTCCAGAACGTAGGGATAGACACATGGGCAGGACTCCAGGCCCATTTCCATAGTTACAATAAAGCAGTTCTGCTTTCCTCTTTTCAAATGTTCACTCAAAAAGGGCCTGTGGCTCTAACCCAAAATGAACAGATTTGGGCAATCACAGAGTCAGGAGTGTGTCAAAATAAGCTTGGCTCCCAGATTGTCTGGAGACATTAAGAGTCACTCAGGGTTGCTGGGATTTTATGTCTCCTGAAATGTCGACCAGCAAAGGGTAATTGCCAAGGGAGAAACTTCGTGTGCAATGAGGAGCTCAGGCAGGCTACTGCCAAGGTCTGGCTCAGGCACTGTACTTTGTTATCATTCCTTAGGCAGGATCATCAGCACTAATGGAACTGAGGGTCGGGCAAACTGTTGGAAAGGAGGGTTTGGAGATTTCATGTCTGTTACTGTGGTCATTTATCCAGGGGCCAGCTTTAATATTATGGAGGCATTTTCCGGGTAAATTCCACAGAAGCGGAAATTCCTCTGGTGCCAGGAATATGACCATTTTTCCTTCTCATAAGACAAGTGAAGGTGAATTCTGTAAGCGTTATTCATCGTTCCCAAGGAAAGTGTGCCAAAAGTCACAAAACTTTCTATGAATGATAATTACGTATTTACCTTGAGGAAAACATATAACGAATAAGGATATTAAGGATATTGGTGGCTCCCTACAGCAGTGGCCTGCAAACTTGAAAACACGTACATTTTGAGGGCTATTAAGTTTTTCCAAGGGAAAAACGAGCGACCAGCATGGTGGGTTTTCAGGGAAATCCATCCAGACTCAATTCTTACCTCTTGTTTCATAAATGGATCAGCTGACTGCAGTATATACAAATACTGAATCCTCATGTTGTACACCGGCAACTAATAAAATGTTCTAAGGCACCTGGGTAGCTCAGTCGGTTAAGCATCCAACTCTTGGTTTTGGCTGAGATCACGATCTCACAGTTTGTGAGTTCAAGCCCTGAGGTGGACTCTATGCTGACAGTGCAGAACCTGTTTGGGATTCTCTCTCTCTCTCCCTCTCTCTGTTCCTCCCCCCTCCAAATAAACTTAAAAAAATTTTTTTAATAAAATAAAATGTTCTATATTAATTATATCTCAATTTTTAAAAAATGGAGCAGCTAAGAATGTGTCTCGATTGGAGACATCATGCTGATTCTCTCCTTTCAACCCTCTTCCTCCTTCCCAGACACCCTTTACCCTTTACAATTGGAAAGAGTATCTCTCACCCCCAATTCTACTAGGGTGCATCACTGCAGGGTTTAAAAAACTCTAGGTGGGGGCGCCTGGGTGGCGCAGTCGGTTAAGCGTCCGACTTCAGCCAGGTCACGATCTTGCGGTCGTGAGTTCGAGCCCCGCGTCAGGCTCTGGGCTGATGGCTCGGAGCCTGGAGCCTGTTTCCGGTTCTGTGTCTCCCTCTCTCTCTGCCCCTCCCCCATTCATGCTCTGTCTCTCTCTGTCCCAAAAATAAATTAAAAACGTTGAAAAAAAAATTAAAAAAAAAAAAAAAAAAAAAAAAAACTCTAGGAGGGGCACCTGATAGGCTCAGTTAGTTAAGCATCCAACTCTTGATTTCAGCCCAGGTCATGATCTCACCATTATGGGATCAAGTCCCGCATCAGGCTCTGTGCTGGGCATAGACCCTGCTTAAGATTCTCTCTCTCCCTCTCCTTCTGCCCCTACCCCCCCCCCCAAATAATAATAAATAAAATAAAAAGGTCCAGGATGCCCAAGGACATGACCTCTTCTTTTTTGTTGTTGTTTATTTATTTTTGAGAGAGAGAAAGACAGAACATGAATGGGGGAGGGGCAGAGAGAGAGGGAGACCACAGAATCTGAAGCAGGCTCCAGGCTCTGAGCTGTCAGCACAGAGCCCGATGCGGGCTCGAACTCACGAACCGTGAGAACATGACCTGACCTTGTCAGATGCTCCACTGACTGAGCCAACCAGGAGCCCCGGACATGACCTCTTCCATGCCCCACAATTCTGTCCTCCCTGAGAGGGAATCCCTAGAGATCAAGGCCAGGAGGACACTGTACAGAAGACTGCAGATCCCAGAGCCTTACTGCCTCTGGGCACTTTTAAAAGTATTAAACCGACAAAAGTGTTCTTAAATCAATAATATTTCTGTTTTCCAACCCTTTCTGGGGATACATTCAACAAGGTCCCAAAAAGTAAAGAATCATGGGTACAACTAACAATCATTGGTAAGTCTTGATAAAGTTTTTTTTGATATGCATTCCTGAAATTGGGAGGGAGGATAGCTCTAGTGAGCAGGTAATAAATCCACCTGGAAGGAAATCAGATAGTTTTCCATTCCTCGATTTCAACAAAATTGAAGCGGCACCTAATCAAGTTATCAGCTGGTACATTAAAACTTTATATATTATATACTTATAATTTATACATTAAGATTAATTTTTGATGACCTATAACTATGTGATTTGGATGCACAATTTGGAAGGAATTCAAAAATTCATTGCTATACACATAACACAGCTCCTTCTATATAGTTATGGGATTTGGGTATGGGAACAGGGCTTTGGTGCTCGTATCTAGAAAAGAAAAATATAAATAAAAGTGATGTTCAGTCCTATTTTTATTCCAGCAATAAGTAATATTTATCGATATTCATACACGAACTGGACAACAAGTCTTATTGGTTTTATTAAGAGAAAAGTGTCTTCAAAAATATTATCTTTTGTGTTTACAAGTCACACATCAATATTTTTATTTTACTTTGATTAATTGTGCAGAAATAATCAAATTTATGGTTAAATCAATCTGAAAGAAACTTTTTTTTCCCCAGAAATCATTCACAAAGAATATCATAGTAAAGTCAAATTTAGGAAGAACAATTTACTTTCAATTTATATAAATATTTTCTTGCACAGACATGTGGTAGAATGATCAGTAAAAGAATTCCAAGCCTAAAATATACTACACTGGGATAAAATTCCCTGCAGGAAGTATAATGAAAATACAAGTCCAGAATAGATGGAGCAACAGATGTGAAATTCCTGTTAAGGAAACTTCTTGCCCACGCCTGGGTGGCTCAGTCGGTTAAGTGTCCGACTTCGGCTCAGGTCATGATCTCATGGTCTGTGAGTTCAAGCCCCGCGTGGGGCTCTGTGCTGACAGCTCAGAGCCTGGAGCCTGCTTCATATTCTGTGGTCTCCCTCTCTCTCTGCCCCTCCCCTGTTCATGGTTTGTCTCTCTCTCTCAAAAATAAATAAACATTAAAAAAAACTTTTTAAGCCCAAGAAAAAAGATGCCAGGCTCCCGCGTGCATGATACATTCCCTTACTTTATATGAGGGAGAAAATCACTTTTAAAACACTCCCGAAAAACTCTCTTTCTAACGAACAAGTACTTGTACCCCTGTTGAGTTACAGCTTGGTCTGGCAAAATTTCCCTCTCCCTTTTGCTGGAGACGGGGGACGTATGTGGCTTCCTTTCCTAACCTTGCTGCTGTTCAAAGCAGAGAAAAAATTCCCCTGTGGTTTTACTGCTGCACATGGCAAGTGACTCCTCCCCCCCAGCAAAAGTCCACAGAAAATGATACAGGATTCACTTGTAATTAAATCTGTAGATAACAGGTCAGGAAAAATAAATCCAAACCTTCATCAGAAGATTGAATTGACGGAATGGAAAAACATACCACCAAGCTACTAATATATCATTTTCTCAAAAACAATTATGAGGCAGCATATTGGTCCTGGCTATAAACAGAGAACCAAATATAAATAGATAATTGACTTTTCTAGGATCTGGTTTATAAAAGTGGGGGGGGGGCCTTAAAATACACATTCTACAACATCTGCATCCAGACACAAAGTAGATTTCATCCAGATGAAAGAAGGGAAAAGCTGACTGACCAACAGGATAAGAGAGAGAGAACTGGAGATTAAAATAAGAGAGGAAAGCCAGAAGGGATAATATGAAGAAGACAGAGCAAAGCACCAGCCAAGCTTGACAACAGGTGGTCATTTGTGTCCCGGTGAAAGAAAAGCAGAAGAGGTTTAAGGAAGGTTTCTGCACTACTTTGAATTTCCAAATGGATTGTGATCTCCACGTTAAGGGAGTCATGCTTGAGTGGAAACCCAGAGGAGCCAGCGGGCCAGCTACCTCCTTCTGCCCACCAGAACCAGGGCATAGCAAAGAGAGAACCACGAGGAGAAGGAGGAGCACCAGTGGCCCAGCATGGCCACTTTGTCTCTGTTTACTATTCCAAGTGTTACCATGTAAATAGGGAACCAAAGACTGAGCAGATCAGCTGACCCTGAACTTCTCTTTGCCTCCAGAAGAGAATTTCATTGAGTCTTACTGGGGGACTATGCCCAGGGGATGGATACCCATGCATCTTGGGATTTTTAAAAATTTCTCTTAATGTTTATTTATTTTTGACAGACAGAGACAGACAGAGCGTGAGTGGGGGAGGGGCAGAGAGAGGGGGAGGGAGACACAGAATCCAAAGCAGGCTCCAGGCTCTGAGCTATCAGCACAGAGCCCAACGCAGGGCTTGAACTCACAAGCCATGAGATCATGACCTGAGCCAAAGTCAGACACTTAACTGACTGAACCACCCAGGCGCCCCAACCTCGGGATTTAAAGTATTGTCAGGGCACCTGGGTGGCTCACTTGGCTCACTCTTGATCTCAGCTCAGGTCATGGTATCGCGGTTTATGAGTTCAAGCCCCACATCGGGCTCTGGGCTGACAGCACAGAGTCTGCTTGGGATTCTTTCTCTCTCCCTCTCTCTCTGCCCTCCTCCCCACTCTAAAATAAATAAATAAATATTTTAAAAAATTACAAAATAAAGTATTGTCAATAAACAGTACTATGTCATGAGTCTGATGATGTCCTGTGTCCGAATACTTCTGCAATCATATGGGAGGCTGCTTTAAAAACTGTGGGGAGGGGCACCTGGGTGGTTCAGTTGGTTGAGTGTCTGACTTCAGCTCAGGTCATGATCTCATGGTTTGTGAGTTTGAGCCTCACGTCGGGCTCTGCACTGACAGTGCAGGGCCTGTTTGGGATTCTCTCTCTCTCTCTTTCTCTCTCTCTCTCTCTCTCTCCCTCTCCTTCTCTCTGCCCCTCCCCCACTTATGCTCTCTCTTTCTCAAAAATGAATAAACATTAAAAAAAAACCTGTAGGGATTATCTTATCAGTATCCTAAAATTTAGGATCACTGTGGGAGTTTCCCGGGATTGCGTGACCTCTGCAGTCACGGCAGCTCTTGGGCAAAGCTTTAGTTATTATTTCATGCTAGGGACTCAGGTCTGCGTTTATGATGAGGGAGAGTTTCCCTGTTAACAGAATTGAATACATCTCACGAACACCACGCTTCCACCCATTGATTTCAGGGAATATCCTGGACAGGACTGGTAATTATTTCCCAGGTCCCTGACTATAGCTTTTCATTTTCCCTACAATCGATGCCCGTAACTTCAGCCTCTTCCATCATCAAACATTAAAATCCATTGGCTTAATTAAGTCACTCCAGCATTTACAAAATGAGGTGTCTGCTTAGCTAATAAGACATAAGCAGCTGTTTTGAAATCCAGTAACTTCGAAATTACAAAACAAGACGTACTTAAAAGGCACCCTCTGTTCTCCCTGTATTTTCTGTCTCCACAGTTATTCTGATCTGAGCTGTTTCCTGAGACTGACTTTGGACCTTCCCCAGTTCTTCATGCTCCTTGCCTCAGGGTCCCTTGAGACCCCATGGCTTTGCAATGGGACTGTTGTATATTTACATATCCTTTGGATGATATCACCTCCCTGGTGGAGATCATGACCCACAGCAGCTGGCATCTCCAAGCATGTCTAGGCTCTGCTCCTTGGGCAGCTGTCTGCATGCCCACATCTGAGAGGAATAGCAGAGTAGCTCTGCCCTGCTCAGGGTCACTCTCCACCCCATTTCCTTCACTGGGAACATGGAAATGAGACTTAGGGGCTGCAAGCCTGTGAGCTCTGACTTTAGAGCTCCCTAAATATGCAAAAAGTTTGACCTACCTACTTGATCGTGTCCTCCTCCTTCAATCCTTCAGTGCACTACCTCCTAGGTGCAGAGCCTGTGAACTTGTGCGTGGCCCCATCTGGCTGGTAGCCAGCACTTGGAAAGGCAAACTTCCGCTCTCTGTGATGTCACCATCATACTCAAGAAACAAGGTATGTATCTAATAAAGTGGGAGTAGAGTGTCTTGATGACTAATATGCCTTTCTGAAAGATTTTCTTTCCATTAACAGTTGAAACAAACCAAACAAAACCAAATGGGAGTAGTTATTCCTGATTCATTTTGACAAGTAAAGAATTTATCCTTGAAAACTCACTGGATACTTAAAAAAAAATTTTAATGTTTTACTTATTTTTGAGAGAGAGAGACAGAGTATGAGTGGGGGAGGGGCAGAGAGAAAGGGATACACAGAATCTGAGGCAGGCTCCTCAGAGCCCTGAGACATGGGGCTTGAACTCATGAACCATGAGATCATGACCTGAGCCGAAGTTGGATGCTTACCCGACTGAGCCCCCCAGGTCCCCCAAGAGATTTTCAATCCCATTTGAACTCATCACATATTTCATTAGGAAATGAGGAACAAAACTTCTGCAGCAAAGCCAACAACTAGACTGTTAGACCCCAGGACCCTTAGCATTTATAGTTTAAGCTGAGGG
This sequence comes from Panthera pardus, assembly GCF_024362965.1. Lineage (NCBI taxonomy): Eukaryota > Metazoa > Chordata > Mammalia > Carnivora > Felidae > Panthera > Panthera pardus. The sequence goes on from NW_026526765.1 coordinate 146,211,336, forward strand.
GGGAACAGGTGGCAAAAACTTTCCAGACAAAACAGTGCATTTCTTTCATGAATATGGCTTCCATGTTCGGCATGGAAGGAAATAATTAACAGTTGCTTAGCAACCATAAAAGATAGACAGCTTGGTGATTATTTGTTGAGAACTTCCCTTTGCCCGAAAAGCATTTTTCTTTTTAAAAACTGAATATAAAACAGAAAAAAGAATTGAGGGAAGTCCTAGGATTCCTCAAAAGCTTAAATATCTGTTGTTTCATGTAAGCTGACAACAGCATCGTTGGGCTACCTCTGCAGGTAGTGCACTGGCAAGCGAGGAATCAGGGCTCGGAAAGGTGAAAGTGACAACATCAGAGCACACAGAGAGAAATGTACCGTCTTCCATTTCCTCTTTACATCCTAATCCTTGAAACATAAAATGCAGACCAAACAGGAGCCCACATTCCCCAAAGCCAGGTACGTCACTTTCCACTACCCGACAAGGGTTCACTCTTAAAAAGAGCTCACACTTAAATTTAAAGGTATTTCTCATGTATGAGCAGCAGATAAAATAAATGTTTGAATTATATCAACTTCTGTAGCTTTTTAAAAAAATTTTGTTAGTGGTTTCCCTAGAGTTTGCAGTATACATGTTCAACTAATCGAAGTCCACTCTCAAACGGCACCTTATGGAGGGTATCTCATAAGAGAGCATTCACAATCCTCCTTCCCATCCCTTGCAACATGGTCTCCATCCTTCCACTTATCCATATCCTATATTCAACTAATACATTATGCTATAATTACCTTGAGCAGTTATCTATTAGACTATCTTCTACACTTCTGGTGGATGAACCAAAACACATTCCACATGCCACGTTATGGGCCCTAAATTCCAAGAGGGCAGAAGCTCCTTTGGTCGGGACCCTGCCCTATGTATCTCTTTATGTGGCTATTGATTCATATCATCTAATATCATTTGTACTAAATGGGTACTCTAGTGAGTAAATGAGTTTCCGGAGTTCTGTAAGCTCCCCATCTGGAACTCTCCAAACCACACCCTTTTGGGTTTCTATGGAGGCTTCAATTGGCATTGTTGCTTAAAATCATCGGCCACTGGTGACTGATTCGAAATCCAGCCCTGTTCCTAGTCCCATGGTTGGTTTCCCCAGCAACCAGCCTCCCCCCTCATTTGGGGTCCAAAAGTCACCTAATTAACATAGCAAAAGACTCTTCTCTATATGGGGTGAAGACCAAATAGATATTTCTTTTTTTTTTTAAGTTTATTTATTTTGAAAGAGAGTGTGCAGGGGAGGTACAGAGAGAGAGAGGGACAGAATCCTAAGCAGGCTCCATGCTGTCAGCACAGAGCCCAACATGGGGCTTGATCTCACAAACCATGAGATCATAACCTGACCCAATATCAAGAGTCAGATGCCTGGGTGGCTCAGTCGGTTGAGCAACTGACTTCAGCACAGGTCATGATCTTACAGTCCATGGGCTCGAGCCCCACGTTGGCCTCTGTGCTGACAGCTCAGAGCATGGAGCCTGCTTTGGAATCTGTGTCTTCCTCTCTCTCTGCCCCTCCTCTGCCTCCACTCTGTCTCTCTCTCTCTCTTTCTCTAAAATAAACAGTAAAAAAAAAAAAAGAGTCACACACTTAACAGACTGAGCCACCCAGGCGCCCTAATATATTTATTATAAAGTTGTTTATTTGTTTTGTTTATTTTTTAGAATCCAAAGCAGGCTCCAGGCTCTGAGCTGTCAGCACAGAGCCTAATGCATGGCTTGAACTCATGAATCGTGAGATTATGACCTGAGCCAAAGACATGACCTGAGCCTCAGCTTCACTGACTGAGCCATCCAGGTGTCCCCAATATATTTCTTATTATAAATCACAATATTACAACAGGTAAAGTTTCCCCCACTCTGGCTTCACTCAATATTCTTTCTTTGGCTTTGGCTTTCTGCAGCTTGAATACGGTATGTTTATGCATCGATTTTTTTTTTTAATTATTTATCCTGCTTCTCATTCTCTGAGCTTCCTGAATTTGTAGTTTGGTTTCTGTTATAAATTTTGGGAAGTTTTAAGGTATTATCACTTGAAGAAAGAAGGAAGGGAGGGACAGAGAGGGGGTAGAAAGGAGAGAGAGAAATGGATTCACAGAGAAATGGATTCAGAATGTGAGGTACAAAGCAGACAGGAATACCATTTAGGACATTTGGCCAAGATTGTGTTAAGCCTCACATAAAAGCAGAGCCCTGACAGAGCCATAGCGAGGGCTCCCCAAAGATGCCCCATCTCCCAGGGTACCTGTCCATCCTTCAGAATCTCTTTGCTTTGTTGAATCTGAGTTTACTTGACTGACAGCCAGGTGAAATGAGTAAGGGGGACAGTCTACAGTGGAATATAACTTGCCCTCCCCTGCTCACTACAGCACAACTAAGTTGGCCTCTCTCCTTATCCTGAGTCCCACCTCAGGGCCATTATCTGTGCTATTCTTTTTGTAGTGATGTCTTCCTCCACCCACATACTTTGTCATTATATATGTTATTTGCATGCCTGTTTGATTTCTGTTTTCCCCACTACGCATAGGCTCCAGGACGAGCCACTAAATCACCCACAGTGCATGAAACATGCTAAGAACTTGTGAGTATTTCATAATGAATGGCTAACTTGGCCACTGTGCTAAGTGAGAATTCCTGCCCCTTTTGCACAATCACCAGAATAGGCCATGGGGTGAAACATACCATCAGAGCTGAGGGAGAAGAGGGAGGGAAACTGGGGGAGGTGGTAAGAGTGTGGCAGAAGGAGAGTCAAGTGACAGTTGAGACAGACTGGAGCATTTGTCAAGGAAATGAGGTACTGGAATAACCATGAATGCATTGATAAAACTAGCCATGGTTGGGAAGCCAAGAGAGTTGAGAGGGAATAGAATAGATAGAGTATGGAATGCTTAGGGTAAGGGTCAGATACCCAAAGGCCATACAGTGCCAGGTGGGAGGGAATTTCTTAATGGCCTACAATTGCCAAGCCACCAACAGGTCAGGTTCCCATTTGATTTCATTGACTTCACAAACTCATGTCGCCATGTTGGAAAACCAAATTCCCCAATAAGATAACTAGAAACACAAAGACTTGGCCTGGAGGAAACTAAGGGGTATCTCATTTTCCATAGTAACAAACATAATTATCCTGTTGAGAAAAGAAAAACTAAATCTTTGAATGAAGTAAGCGTACCTCAGGAAGAGCGATAAAGCTCCTTCCAAGTCAGAACTGCCTAGTGGCATTATTTGAACTTGGTTATCAAGGTTGGAACTAGAAAAACTTTAAATCTCTCACCTAGATTGCTGATCAGTTAAATGTGCATACTTATTAAGATAATTGAGCTTAAAAAATTAATTGAAAAACTAAAGTTTGATTTTATTGAGTCAATCCAATAAGACTTTTGTCTATGATACTGCCAATGTTTGACTCCGGTGAAGTCAATTAGACACTAAATCCTCGAAGTCCTGCTCCTGACATACACAGAAAGTAAATTTCTCTCCATATTATTACATATTCACTAGTTAGGAAATATTACATATATGACCTCTACTAAGAGCCTCTAAAGGATGGTTATCCAAACCAAAGGTATTATGTATATGCATACCTAATGAGTAACTTTTTATCCCTAAATTGAAAAATGAAAGTCCAAGGTCACCCAGCTACTAAGTCCCCAAATCACATTTCATCAGAATCAGGTTTTCCCATTTTGTCATTTCAGAATATCCTCATATTACACATTTAAGGTCATCAGTTGAATGCCATCAATTTCTAAACATATTCAGGGATGAATTTTGTTGTTATAAAATTAGGAAGCTACGGTTGGCTTTATCAAAATATTCTAGAACCTTGGAGTTCATCTTTCAAGTTGCTTTCTCTTTCTTTCATCTGATAGAAGTGAAGTCTATAAAAATAAAAATTTGGTTCCATTCACCCTAAGGAATTTATGACCAAATGTTAGCTCTATTTGATAAGATAAAAAAGATGCTTCCCCCACCTCGTTCTCTTCACTCTCACCTCATGTTTACCAGTGATAACACTTAACACCTTTGGAAGCAATTTTTTTTTTTCTAAATTCTCCTTGCTGATAATCGGAGAAAATTCAGGGCCTTGAACCTACAAAATAAACTAAATAGAGAGCAGCTGGAATGACTTCAAGCGCAGACACATTGCACCAATGCCCAGGTTTACTGGATATAAGAGAAGGGATTGATGAAAAAAGTTGACAAAGTCCTGGATGTTCACCAACATTAAGTGACAGCTTAAGGAGTCAAGACACAGGAGGAAGAGGGGTGGGCCTGGGGATAACCTGGCTGAGGATCTAAAACAGCGGTGGCTGGAGACATTTTTGTCACAATGACATAGATGCTCCTAGCAGGTCCTTCTCAAGGATGTTGCTAAGTATCCTACGATGCACAAGACAGTTTCACCCACCAAACAGAGAATTATATGGCCCCAAATGTCAAGGCTGGGAAACCCTGTTCTAAAAGATTCAGGGTGCTGCTCCTGTCTATTTTACTTCCCCTAAATGTGTGGGGAAAGTTGACCTTTTGGGTTCCTCCTTACCATGGTCAACAAGTAGGACTAAAGTTTCCACAATGCCATCACGCTTCCACAACGTCAAAGTTAGACAGCAGATTGCTGGTCACCCGTCTTCTGCCCCCAGCTCCACCATACAAGCTAATTCCCCAATCCAACCTAATTCTAATGCCCAGCTGGCACATTTGTGTGCCTGATGACAATAAACAGGAAGTAAACTTCTTTTTTATATGTATTTGTATTTCCAAAGAAACTGGAGACTAGACCATGTCTTCCTTGAAGGACATTCTACAGCATCAGTCAGAAGCTTCCAAGGCCTGGGAATAGACCTAGTGGAGAAAGGAGGAAGAAGGAAAGGGGGTATTGACATAATGTCCTGATTCAAAGTCCTACCAGCTACGCCAAGGGTACACTCTTAGCAGGGAGCAGCTGTCAACATGAGGATAAATCTGCCACTTCCCATGCTCCCCCACCCCTCAACCCACAGGTAAACAAGTTATTCCAGAGAATTCCGAGGCTTCCTTGAGGTCCTCATCAGAGTATTAAGCATTAGCAATGCCTGCTCTATAATGGATGTTTCTACTTTTAAAACACAGAAGATAGGCAATGGAAAAAATATTCATGCATTACCCACAGTCCTCAGTTTTTCAAGATCTCATCCAATCTGAATTTAGACCTTTTTTTTTTGAGAGAAAGAGTGCACAAGCAAGGGAGGAGCAGGGGGGTGGGGGGGAGAGAGACAGAGAGAGAGAGAATGAATCTTAAGTAGGCTCCATGCTCAGTCCAACACAGGGCTCAATCTCACAACCCTGGGATCATGATCTGAGCAGAATTCAAGAGTCAGACACTTAACCGATTGAGCCACTCAAGCGTCCCAACCCGATTTTAGACTTTACATGAAATAATAATGATCTTAAACACATTTTAGGGAATAGAAACTTAATAGTTATGTTCCTCAATTATGAAAACATGGACAAACGTCCACTTGCTACCCTTCTGCTTTGATTAGGAACAAAACTGCTGCCATGTGTCAGATTTTGTCCTTCACCAGCTTACACTCCTTTATTGGCATTTTACTGCCCTACAAGTAAACTCTAAATTTCTAGAAGTTCCTGCATGATGGTTGTTATTTCTCATGTTCCTCCTTGCTTCCCATGCTCTGTCTCCCTATCTCATGTTACTGAAGTATCCCAAGCTCTTTCTTGCCTTGATATCCTAGAATTTGCTCTTTCTTCAGCCTGCACTAGAATAGTCTTCCTTAAGGTTTTTCAGCATGACTGAGTCCTCCTGTTCTCAGGCCTTTGCTCTACTGGCACCTCTTCAGAGAGACCTCCCAGACCATCATGTCACCACATAGTTATTCCCAAGACCATATTTCCTTTCCTTTCAAGAACTTATTACAATTATCATTAACCTTTTTGGTTTTTTTTTTTAATTTTAATGTTTATTTATTTTTGAGAGAGAGAGACAAAGACAAAGTATGAGTGGGGAAGGAGCAGAGAGAGAGGGAAACACAGAATCTGAAGCAGACTCCAGGCTCTGCACTGTCAGCACAGAGCCCAACACGGGGCTTGAACCCACAAACCACAAGATCATGACCTGAGCCGAAGTCAGTGCTCAACCAACTGAGCCACCCAGGTGCCCCAATCATTAATCTTTTTAGTATGCTTTTTACTACTTTCCACTAGAACATTAGTTCCATAAGCACAGAGATCTTATCTGTGTGTTGTCTGCTTCCCACATAGTTCCTAACACACAACTACAACTGACCAGATTTGTTGCATAAATTAAGTAAAAAATCCATAAAGCAAGACATTCTCCATAAGGAGGCATTATTCAAACTGTACCCTCCAGAAATTTCAAATGTAATCACATAGCCTGAGCTATTTAGAGTAGTCAATATAGAGACAGAGAAGTATGAGCTCCCCAAGTTCTGAAATGGAGCGGGATGTAGAAATCAGCCAATATACTGACCTCATTGATTAAGCCACACAAACAACCCAGTTTGCCAGATGAAGGCAGTCGGTCTGCACTCTTCCAATTCATCCAGGAAAGTAACACAGACTGGTCTCATTTCCATATCAGCACAAACAATTTGGATGTTTTCATAAAAGCGAACATTTTATAAATCACTTCCACCAAGCTGATATTACAAAGAAAATCAAAATTGTTCCAAAGGACCCTGTAAATATCATGCCCTCGAGGAAAGTTAAATTATTAACGATGAATTACCACAAAGGAAGGTCATTGGGAAAGTCGTCAAATTCTCACTAAATACACACAGATGTAGGGCACCTGGGTGGTTCAGTTGGTTAAGCATCCAACTTTGGCTCAGGTCATAATCTCATGGTTAGTGGGTTCGAGCGCCATATCAGGCTCTCTGTTGTCCGTGCAGAGCCAGTTTTGGATCCTCTGTCCCCTCCCTCACTGGTTCTCTCTCTCTTTCTCTGTCTCTCAAAATAAATAATAAACTTTTAAAAAAACAGACATAGATGTGTTTTTGTGTCTGTACATGTGCAAGACAAGAATTTCCAAGTTACAACACTGCCTGCCACACAACAGCAGTCTAGATACAGAAGGAAAGGTCACACCTCTCATGTGAGAACCTTAAACTACTATCTGACAAATTTCACTGGGAACAAAAATGCTTAAAATGTGTCTTTAAAAAGTAACAATATCAAACTTCCAAGCCCATAAGGCCCTTGGGCGTATGGCCACTGCTCCACCACAAAATGGTGGCTTTGATACCCAGACACTCTGGAAAGGGTGTTTCCCTGAACTAGGACCCTTGTGTCTTAGTCAAGTGTTTCACACGTGGTGGGGGAGGGGGGGGTAGCCTGTGCAATTACTGACACTTTTCATACTTTCAGTTTGTATGAAGATTTTGTTTCTGAATCTAGATCCTACTCTTCCCCTAGCTGCACACACTACACTCACCTTCAGCTATAGTGCTGCATTTCTTTTACAGTATACTCAAACATCACCCCAAGTATAACAATGCAATTGCTAGCAGCTATAAGCAAAAAAAAGAAATATATATTATATATGTTATATATATGTATATGTAAATATATAAATATATATTTTATATAAATATACATTTATATATATTGTATATAATTATTTATATATTATTTATATTATATATTACACATTATATATAATATATATTATATTATTATATATTATATGTCACAAATTATATATTATATTATGAATTATGTATATTGTATATATACAATATAATAATGTATATTATTATGTCATATATTATATAATATGTAACATATATTATAATAATATATATTATAAATATATATAAAGCATTTATTTGTTGGGTTTGTACCACAACCAGCTGAAGAGCCAAAGAACTTCAGTATCAGAATCCGACCACCCTCTTTCCCTTTCTCCCTTATTATTTATTAATTTAAGTCTTCCTAGAGCTCCCTACTCATGACTCCTTTTAAGGTCAGTAAAGCATCGACCTTCAATGATAAACTTTGGTTACAATATAAATATGTCACGTGAAATGCACAACGCCAACTTTACTTCTTAGAACTCAAATCCCCTCAGGAAGGGAGCCGCCTGGCTGGTGCTACTATATCCCAAGAGGCATGATGAGGCTCGTTCTTGGAAAGCTGGGAAAAAACAGCTGGAGACCTGAACTAAGTGCACTGCCAAGATGAAGAGGCCTTGCTGGCAGGCACAAGGAGCCAACTGGACAATGTACACCTTCTCCCTCCACCAGCCTTCCGGTTGCTCTCTAGTGCCTCCTATAGGCAGACCTACGGGAAAGCTAGCATCCAAAAGAGAAAGCTGTTCCACAGCATCACAAAGCAGGGGTACAGACAGGTGCATTTGGAACTGGGAAACGACAGCACACCCCTCTCCCACCTGATCTCAGGTCTCAGATACGTGTTCACTCTGGTGGCTGCTTGGCAGCTACTTGAGGGCGTTTGGTTGAAGAGTTCAACTTGTTTACCTCTGGAAACAGATGTGGACTTCTAGTTATTAATGTTGAAACAGGGCACACGAGTCACTCACTAAATCTCCACCAACAGAAGCAAGGAGGCTGACGCCAGAGATAGATAAACACAACCTTGAGCATATGAAGCATCTTACCTGCCAAAATATAAATATAAATTGGGCTGTACCACTCTGAGACTTCAAAGAATAACAAAATCAATCCCAGTAAGTCACTTCGTCCCAGTATAAATGGTCTGCCTCTCCTCTCTGCTCTAAAGTGAATACAGATGGCTCAGTAATTCAAGGACTGATGAACTGGGTGGTAGATTTTCACAGTTTATTTCTCTTCTCCCCTACTGCCTTTCTCTTTGGCAGACCTGAACACCCACTCAGCTGCTTCATCCTGGGCTCTCTGAAAGGCTCAGTGGGAACGATCACAGAACCACTGACTACAAACTCAGAGGCCTACCAGCCAAATCCCGTGAAGTCAGGATTAAGACAAGGGAGTGTGCAAAATACCCTACCCATGTCTCAAGCAACATACTGTCTTGGGGGGAAGAATTGCCTCTACTCTTCAAGGTCCTTCCAGCTGGACCATGAGTCAAATCGACATGAGAACAATTAACAAGGGAAAATCAAATGTAATAGCATATGTAAAGGGAATCTACACAGACATGGAAATTGCAAAACCAATGAGGCAATATGATGCTTCCATGAGCTAAGGAGAGGGGTTGGGGCCCAAGGACACAAACAGGAGAAAGACCATGAGCAGGAAGGTGAAGGGAAATGTTTAGAAAACAAAGAGGTTCTGCCCTGTTACGTAGATACGTTGCTTCGGTAAAGGGGAGTCTGTGTTACTAGCTCTTTTCCTGGTAGAAGCAGGCAGTTGAGGGGGAGGTAAAGAGCTTTTCCTGAGTCTGCTGGGTTTTGATTGCTTTTAACTCAGAGTAAAGTTCCATGCCAAAGTGGCCCATCTTGGGGCAGCCTGCCCTTGGCCCCTACAGTACAGATTTCCTCAAAAGTTTACAGCCAGCACACACATTGACATGTGTGTGACATGGGACATGCCCAACACCATGGAGGAACTGTGAAAGCTCCTATAGACACCTGGCAGGGGAGGCGGGGCTGAAGGAGGAACCATGTTGCCAGGCTACTTCTAGCATCCGAGCCAAGGAAGCTCCCATAGACGAGGCTGCGTGAAGACAAGGCAGGGGTCAGGAGCTGACAAATCACAGTACTGAAAGACTCTCACCTAAAGGACTCATGGGAAAAAACGAGAAATAACACATTTCAGGGGGACATTTTAAGATAGAAAAACACAGTAGACATTTAGGACTATCCGGATAATTTTTCCTCCTCTTGGGCACCAACCCACTCCTTCCCCACACCCCGTACAGGTGGCCAGGCAAACTCAGAGATGAATAACAATCACAAAAGAACCAACCTGGACATGTGCATTTAAAACTCTGTGGGGCACCTGAGTGGCTCAGTCGTCTGAGCATCTGACTCTTGATTTCAGGTAAGGTCATAATCCCAGGGTCATGGGATCATGTCCCATGTCAGGCTCCACACTGGGCATGGAGCCTGCTTAGGATTCTCTCTCTCTCCATCCACCCCTCTCCCTCACTTGCATTCTCTCTAATTTTTTTTAATCTGAAAAAAAAAAGGAGGAGAGAGTAAAGGTGGAATAAAACACAAGCAACAGGCAAGTAGAGAACACATTTAAAAGGGGAACAGCTGAAAAGAAAGCCAAAATGAATCCAGAGTAATAGTCATTCATAGCCTCAAAGAAACTGCAGAAAGCTTACTGATTATTGAAAAAGAGGTCAGGGGTACCTGGGTGGCTCTGTCAGTTAAGCATCTGACTGTTGATTTCAGCTCAGGTCATAATCTCATGGTTTGTGAGATCAAACCCCACATCAGGCTCCATACTCGGCACGAAGCCTGCTTGGGATTCTCTCTCGTCCTATCTCTCTACTCATCCCCCACTCGTACTCTTTCTCTTTCTCTCTCTCAAAATAAATAAACTTAAAAAAAAAAGAGCTCAAATTAGAGATTCCATAGTTCAAAGAAGATATTATGAGTTAGCATGAATGGATGAAAAGGCAAGCAGGTAGAATTTGAGAAAGAAAGGGGGAAAAGAGATAAAAATATTACAAAGAAAAGCCACACATAAACTGGATTCAACATACACATAATTTGTGTTCATTACTCAAGCCAGAGACTAGAATTGATGAGAAAAAATAAAAGAATAACTTAAACATGCAAAATAACAAACTGGAAATATATATAATAAGGAAAAAGAAAGTACACATAGGTAGGAAGAGATTAATAAAGTGTTTAAAAGCTGATTTAAGAAAAGAGAAAATACAAACAGTAGAAAGGATAAACAAAACAAAAGCTCTAGAAAAGAAAGTGAATTAAAGATTTTTTTTTCAGGGGCGCCTAGGTGGCTCAGTTGGTTAAGTGGCCGGCTTTGGCTCAGGTCATGATTTCACGGTCCATGGGTTCGAGCCCTGCGTCAGGCTCTGTGCTGACAGCTCAGAGTCTGGAGCCTGTTTCAGATTCTGTGTCTCCCTCTCTCTGACCCTCCCCCGTTCATGCTCTGTCTCTCTCTGTCTCAAAAATAAATAAACGTTAAAAAAATTTTTTTTTAAAAAAAGATTTTTTTTCAGTAACCTCTACCCCCAACATGTGGCTTGAACTCATGACCCTGAGAGTAAGAGTCGCATGTTCCACGAACTGAGCCAGCTGGGTGCACCACAAAGAAAGTGAATTAAATCAATTCCTAGAAAAGGGAGAACACAAAATTAACAATATTAACTACAAAAAAAGAATGCTATAAAGTATAGAAGATATCAGAAGACTTACAAAAGAATATCATCTGCAATTCTACATCAACATTGCTGAAGAGCCAAAGGACTTGGATGATTTTCTAGAAAAAAAAATAGTAGGTCTGAAAAGAAGGGTTTGTTTTTGTTTTGTTTTGCTTCGTTTTTAAGTAAGCTTCATTCCCAGGGTGGAGCCCAATGCGGGGCTTGAACTCAAGTCCCTGAGATCAAGACCTGAGCTGAGATCAAGAGTCAGATGTTTAACCAATGGAGCGCCCCATGAAAAGCAATTTTTAAGATCTGCCATTTAAGATCCTCGCCTCAAGTATTCTTATCAGTGGGCTTTGTGAGCAGGTTAAAATAAAACTTCATTAAACAGACAATTCCTAGTCTTATAATAGTGAAACTAGTTCAGACAACAGCACAAAAAGAGAGTTATTTGTAAAGTTAATAATACCTTCACATCAATATTAGTTAAAAGTATGTAAACTCCACTCGTGAATGTAGGTACAAAAATTCAAAATAAAACATCATCTAATTAAATCCAGCAGCATATTGAAACAACAAGACACCATGACCAAGAAGTATTTTGTTGGAGGGATGCAAACACATATAAGACACCAGTGCAATGATTACATCAGCAAACTGAAGGAAAGAAAATTTATAAAATCCAATAGTTATTTCAGATAAAAACTGAGGTGAAACAGGAATAGGAGGAAACTCCTGAAATATGACAATCTACCAAAATCAACACTGACCTAGCAAATGTACGTTAGTATTTCTCCTGAAAGCAAGAAATGTTTGAATGTGCAACTCAAAAGCCTATACCAAGTGCTGTGAAAAACAGTGAATGATAGACTATCGAAGGAGTTTCTGGGCTTCAAGTACATAAAAAAAAATTGTATAGACATTTACACCTATGAAGCAAGCCCTACAGAGTGAAAAAACAGATTATTGTTAGTGATGTCCATAAATCTCCCAAGGAAAGAAAGTTTGACTCAAGACTTCTTGCAAGAAAGGTACTTTCTTTTTTTTTTAAGTTTTATTTATTTATTTTGAGAGACAGAGAGAGAGAGAGAGAGAGAGGCAGAGAGGGAGAGAGATAATCCCAAGCAGGCTCCACATTCGGGATGGAGCCCAATGCGGGGCTCAGTCTCACAACTGTGAGATCATAACCTGAGCAGAAATCAAGAGTCGGACGCCCAACCAAATGAGCCACCCAGGTGCCCCAAAAGGCATTTTCAATGTATGTAAGAATTAGGGATTCCAGTTCCAAACACTCATTTTTACAAATATGCATGTGCACATACCTACACACACACACACACACACACACACACACACACACACACACACACACAGAAACATACCTGCATACACATGTACACATATACAGGCATACATTCATACAGACACGTGCAAACACAACATCACATGTGCCAAGTGCATACACAGATACATACATACATGTACATCTTTATTTTTCCAAATCCCACAGAGTGAAAAAATATTTACTGGATTTCAGCAATTCCTTCATTTAACGTTAGTGTCTCTTCTGCAGAATGAAGTGAAAGTCAAGGGAAGTTTATTTGATATATCTTATTTAAATTAGTATGTAACATATGATCTCAGTTTTCCAGATGATTCCTATCTATCCTGCCTGAATATGTGAGTTAAAACCCCTGTAGAATAGGGTTCACCAAATATTAAGAACAATCCTAAATGGGGCTTTAAGCGGTTCCATTTTCCTTTTCTTTATGACTTGAATTTCTAATAAAGTTTATATCCTTTTTACAAAACCAATAAAGTCCACTGTCTGCAAAATGAAAAATAAGAATAGGAGTAAAATGAGAAGAAAACAATTAGCATTACCATGATGAGTTTCCATTATAATGTGCTCAGTGTGTCTGTTGGATGAGTCAAAGAAAACACTATAATGGAGTTTCCATTCTGTAAATTTGATTTCGCTACAGGAAACACGAGCTGAGACAGCCATTCCAATCACTTAATGGGCATCCCTGTCTTCTTCTTATTCAATAATACCAATTATATCTGGAGAAGGCCTCCCCATCTCCTGTCAATGTTTCCTGTGTGTATTCTCCGGGGTTCTCTTAGTTCAGTATTAAATGACTCAAGTGTCAGGGTTTCATCTATTTCCCATTATAGAAGCCAACCATTCTCTTACATCTACAGGGTGACAAATACGCTATGATGTGAGGAAAGGTCATCTGTGCCTTATTATTGAGTTCTAAGAGGACCTCCTGGCATGCCACAGTTCCCTGGGTATCTGATTAAGCAACAATGGTACCATAGATTAGACTCATTGATGGATATTTTAAGTAACAAGAAGAAAATCTAGGAACCACCTCTCTTAACATTCATATATCCTTGGTCAGGCTGCCTTGTTAACAGTATGGAGAAGCTTGTGAAATTATAGTTATTCAGATTCTCTCTTTGCCCTACCTTACTTGGAAGCAGAATTCCAAAGCCTGCTGTCCTAGATCCCACCTCCATTTTCTGATCACATTGTGTCTCCTTCCTAAATTACACACACACAAAGCGCGCCTGGGTGGCTCAGTCAGTCAACTCTCCGACTTCAGCTCAGGTCATGATCTCATGGTTCATGGGTTCGAGCCCCATGTTGGCCTCTGTGCTGACAGCTCAGAACCTGGAGCCTGCTTCAGATTCTGTGTCTCCCTCTCTCTGCCCTTCCCCTACTCATGCTCCGTCTCTCTCTCTCAGAAATAAATAAACATTAAAAAAAATAAATTACACACACACTTTCAACCACATTCATACATGCACACCCCACAGAGGCAGCTGCCTTCCTGAGAAGCAGTGTGGCCAACAGAGCTCTGATGAAAATATGGTATTTGCTTTCTGGCCAAGACAATAAACATGAAAATAGACAAAGTAAATGAAGAATACAAGGTGATGGCAATTAGTAAAAGGGGCTAAAGCAAAGTCTAGAGCACACAAATATTAAGTGATTATGGCTTTAGGTTAGGATTTTAGAGGATTTCTAGAAAAAGGGTTTTTTTAAGAATTATTTTCTCCCCTTTTGGACTTATTCCTCTTCCTCACCTTCTTTGCAGAGAGTTCTAGTGCAATTAATCCCTATTCCTTTCATTCCTTTCTAAAAGAACTCTAGTAGAAAACATGGGGGCACCTAGGTGGCTCAGTTGGTTACACATCTGAATCTTGATCTCAGCTCAGCTCTTGATCTCAGGATTGTCAGTTCAAGCCCCACACTGGGCTCCATGCTGGGCATGGAGCCTACAAGGAAGGAAGGAAGGAAGGATGGAAGGAAGGAAGGAAGGAAAGGAAACAAACTTAATAGCTCTGAAAGAGCCTAGAAGCACAAGTGGCCCAGGAGCATTGAGCACATCTAACAGCCAGATCCTGGTTTCTATTATTACTATTCCTCACTAAGAGAAAGCAAGATGGCTTAAAAAATAGCTATTCCCGGTCTATCGCAGAGAAAGTACAAGATGAGTCTGAAACTTCATCTTACACCAGAAAGAAGTCCTCAAAAACAAAGGATGGAGCGTGTCCCAAGGACACAGGCATCAGCCTGTCGGGGCAACCTCGAGACAAAGACAAGACAATGTAAGCGCCAAAAAGAGTTAAAGGCATTAATAAATCATAAGCCTTTCATGGGGAAATGGGACTCAGTGAGTTGAAAATGATAACAAACAAGGCAAGAATGATACTGGCACAAGGGCGGACACTTGCTAATAGAAGAAAGCCAAGTACCAAGTAGCAAACATGGAGAGAATGTTGGAGTTAGCAAATAATTTTCTTGTTTTTTTTTAAATTTTTTTCATGTTTATTTATTTATTTATGAGAGTGAGAACGTATGTGTGAGAGAGGAGAGGGGCAGAGAGAGAGAGAAGGAGAGAGAATCCCAAGCAGGCTCTGTGCTGTTAGTGCAAAGCCCGACTTGGGGCTCAAACTCACTAACCAAACCCTGAGATCATGACCTGAGCGGAAATCAAGAGTCAGACGCTTAGCCAACTGAGCCACCCAGACTCCCCAACAAACCATCATTTTCTAACCCTAACAATGAAGACCGGCTCAGGGCAGAATCATAAATGGGTGCTAAATATAGGAGGGAAATTGCCAACTTTATAAAGGCAAAATTGCCACATAATAAGATGTACCCATTATTTGTAGAGTTTGAGGAGTTGTGACAGATTTATATACCTAGGTGGCCACGACTAAAATCAAGATTAAAATCTTTTCCATCACCTTAAAAATTCCCACGTGCCCCTTGGCAGTCAACGCCCCCCACACTCCCAGCCTCAGGCAACCACGGATATGTTTTCTCTCAGTAGATATTAGTTTTCCCTTTTCTAAAATTTCACGTAAATGGAACCACACATCCCATATTCTTTGGTCTCTGGCTTCTTTCATGGAGCATACCATTTTGGAGATTCATACATTCTGTGGCATGTATCAGAATATTGTTTCTTTTCATTGCTGAGTCTTATTCCATGGTATGAATACACCACAATTTGTATCTGTGGTCACCTACTGATGGACATTACAGTTGTTTCCAGTTTGGGCCAATGATGAGCAAAGCTGCCACGTATGTATTTCTGCACAAGCCTTTGTATGGACGTAGGCTTTCATTTCTCCGGGATAAATAACAGAGAGCAAAGTCCTAGGTCATATGGAAAGTGCATGTTTAACTTTCTTAAAAACTCCCAGATATTTTGCAAAGTGGTTGCACCATTTTACATTCCCACAGTAATATAGGAAAGTTACAGTTGCTCTGTATCCTTGGTATTGTCACTCTTTTTTTTTTTTTTTTTTTTTAATTTTAGTCATTTCTAGTGGGTGTGTAGGGAGTAAACTTTGATGAGGAACAGGATATCTGCATGGTCTGAAAACGCCTCACCAAAGATTGCTTATTAGGAGCCAGGGAGAAAATAATATCATCTAGTAGAGAAATCAAGCTACACTGATCAAAAGCATTGTAAGTGAAAGGCAATGGAAACTGTTGTCTCTGGATGACACACCCTGGGAAGCACACAGTATCACTTTTGTAGTATTCCTTTTTTTAAAAATACAATTTATTATTTAATTATTATTTCAGAGAGAGAAAGAGCACAAGTGGAGGAGGGGCAGAGAGAGAGGGAGACACAGAATCCAAAACAGGCTCCAGGCTCTGAGTTGTCAGCACAGAGCCTGATGCAGGGCTGGAACCAATCCAACCATGAGATCATGACCTGAGCCCAAGTTGGACGCTTAACCAACTGAGCCACCCAGGCGCCCCACTTTTGTAGTATTCTGACTGGGGGTGGGGGGAGCGGTGCATAACCTAAAACTGATCAAGACAAAACATACACAAACCATAAATGAGGAACGTTCTGCTTTGAAAGGGGACCACAGTCTTACAAATTTCAATGTCATAGAAGAAAAGGAAAGACTGAAGAATTGTTCCAGATTGTGGATACTAAAAAGACATGACTGTTAAATGCATTACTTCATCTTAAGCTGGATCCCGTAGTGCAGGGGATCTTATTCTTCGGAAATCTACAGTGAAGTATTTAGTTATACTCTATGCAGCTTTCAATTGGTTCCAAAATTAGATACATACATACATACATATATACATACAGAAATACATACATACATATATATATACACACACACATATATTCAAAGGGCAAATGTCAAACCAAATAAATCAAAATGTGCCAAAATGTTAACAATAGGTGAATCTGGGAAAAGGGTGTGCTGAAATTCTGTGTACTATTTCTTATTTACAAATAAAAACTATTTTAAGTAGGGGTGCCTGGGTGGCTCAGTTGGTTGAGCATCCAACTCTTGGTTTTGGCTCACGGTTCGTGAGTTCCACTCCGTCATGGGGCTCCATGCCAATGGCGCGGAGCCTGCTTCCGATTCTGTCTCCCTCTCTCTCTGCCCCTCCCCTGCTCACTCTTTCTGTCTCTTAAAATAAATAAACTTAAAAAAACAATTTTTAATAGAAAAAAACAATTTTAAGTAGCTAAGCAGATTGGATCAAGATGGCACCTACCTCGTCCTCATATCTAAAATCTTCAGAAATTACAAAAAAGAAAATGAGTCTGTTTTTTTTTTTTTAATCAATAACAGCCACAGGAGAAAATAATGAGGGACATCTGTGAACCAAAAATGGTGATATCCTAAATAATAATAAGCAAATTAGAATAGAAGTCATAACTCGAAACAAACAGATACACTTCCCACCCCTCCATGCAAACACCAAAATCCAAACCCAAATAATGGCCAGCTGGCTTCGAGTTAGATGCAAGTACATAAAAGTGAACCTTGAACTCTTAGATGGTAACCTGGGCTCCAAGGAGAAAGCATTTACAAATTCAGGATTCGCAGTGATGGCAGTAATGTGGTTCCATCCTCTGTCCTGATAAGGGGTGGAGCTCTTCCAAGGCCTCTGGCTCATCCCTGGCCATAGTTAACAGCCATGGGCCAGGAGGCTCCACGACCAATAGGAAGGGAAGTGAGGGTGGGGGTGGGGCTCAGAGAATGAATAGCTTCCATGTTCAGACCACGCATTTATTTCCCTGGCCCCTCTTTTGCTGTCTGGTGCTGCTCTCCCAATCCTCTATGACCAACTGTTCATCTCTCATCTCTAGGGGGTCTGATCCCCCTTGACTTACTATCCTGCCTGCTCCTCTCTGACAAAGCCATCACTAAATGTTTGCCAACCCTATGTGGCCAAACCTGTCCTGTTGCTCCCCAAGTCTTTTCCTGAAGTCCCCATCTTACTCTGATTCACATATCCCCAAGGCTCATGTCCTCAGACTCGGGTCTGCTAATCTGCCTCCCTCCCAAATTCTTCCCCTCTTTGGTTCTTGGCACCACAGATCATGTTTCTCCTTCAGTTCCAGACATTGTGAGTCGTTTGTTAGCAATTTTTAAGCCTATCATCCTTTTCGGCCCTCACGAGCCAACCTTGCTCATTTTGCAGACAGTTGCATTTCTCTTCCATAATTCTCTTCCAACCAAGGCAAAGTTTTGGAAGCAAGGTCCCAAATAGGCACTCATGATTCCAGTCCAAGGTGAGCACCCTGGAACCTTTTTTAATTACAGATCTGGAAAAGTAAAAGGATCCCTTTCTCTCAATTCCCAGATATGTCATTTCATAATAAACAAGAAAGGAAATAAAACCAGGAACAGCAAGTAATGAATTGGCCTGAGTTTTAGGAGTTTGTACACTGGCTTCCAAATATCATATCAAGATCCAGCTGAATTTTTTTTTAATGTTTATTTATTTATTTTTGAGACACAGCACAAGCTGGGGAGGGCCAGAGAGAGTGGGGGAGACACAGAATCTGAAGCAGGCTTCAGGCTCTGAGTTATCAGCATAGAGCCCTTAGGTGGGGCTCGAACTCACCAGCCACAAGATCATGACCTGAGCAGAAGTCAGATACTCAACTGACTGAGCCACCCAGGTGCATGCCAAATGAATGTAACTGGCCTCTTTCCAGGCCACACGACATTCAAAACTGATGTTTATGACTTCTCGTGTCAAGTCCTCTGGCCTGTTTCTTTGTTCAGTTCTCTTTCCTAGAAGTGTAGACTCTGGCTCTTTGTGAGAGCAGCACTACAGATTCATTTGGTTGGTAGAAATCTTACGTTATCACTTCCCCATTGTTCTAACCTGGGTTAGACTCACCGTTGAAAGATCAACATGACATCTGTGATGACACACCATCTTGCTCCTGTGTCAGTGTCTGTCTCTTGAGTGACAAGCCATAAGACACATCAGAGGCTCTGGACTTCTACTAGGCTACCAACACGGGCCAACCACCTACTCTACCCAAAAACAGGATACCCCGTGAAGACAAAATTTTTAAAGCAAAGCAACAAAGATTTAAGAAAGGCATTTCTGCCAGGTTTACCCCTTCTGGCTTGTTTATAATGGCCCCTGTGAGGCGCCTGGATGGCTCAGTCCGTTAAGCATCTGACTTCTGCTCAGGTCATGATCTCGCGGTTCATGAGTTTGAGCCCCGTGTGGGTCTCTGTGCTGACAGCTCAGAGCCTGGAGCCTGCTTTGGAATCTGTGACTCCCTCTCTCTCTGCCCCTCCTCCACTCATACTCTGTCTCTCAAAAAAAATAAATGTTAAAAAAAATTTATAATGTTACCTGTAACAAAGCCGGGTTCCAAGAAAATTCTAATACAGCAACATCAGTAAAATGGAATGAGACACAATGTGAAGCCCTTTATTTTTTTTTATTATTGTGATTGCATACCCAAATATCAATGAACACAGGCTTGTAGGATTTCTCCTTTAATAATTGTTATTAGAGGGGTGCCTGGGTGGCTCAGTCGGTTAAGCGGCCAGCTCTTGGTTTCAGCTCAGGTCACGATCTCATGGTTCGTGGGATGGAACCCCACGTCAGGCTCTGTGCTGACAGCTTAGAGCCTGGAGCCTGCTTCGGATTCTGTGTCTCCCCCTCTCTGTCGCATGCTCTGTCTCTGTCTCAAAAATAATAAATAAAAACATTTTAAAAAATTCAAGAAAAATTGTTATTAGAAAATATTTGTTACGAAGTCCCCAGCTAAGTGCTTTATTTGTAGGACCTCACTGAATCTCTGCAGCAGTACTCTGAGATAAACAATTATGCCTTAACTTTACAGATGAGGAGACTGAGGCTCAGCAAGGTTCAATAAACTGGCCAAGTTCACACAGGTAATAAATGGCTGTGCAAGGACTCAAAGCCAGGCTGGACTGACTGTCACCTGTGCCCTCACCACTCTTCTTACTTTTCTCCCTCTTTTTTTTTTTTTATTTCTGCACCTGTGCGTGTTATCTCCCCAGTCAATACAGTTGGATTTATTAGAACCTCCTGCCAATAGCCATTCCCCTTAAAAATACCTCACACTGCTCTCTCTCCCACAATACTTTCAAAATGAACTGCCAACAAGTATGTAAATGAGCTAAGTGGCGTCCTTAGGCTTGAAGAGGACCCATCTGCAGGCTTTACAGCCTCGTATTCCTTCCAATGTTGCAAGCGCTGCCCCTTGCTGCCCCCGATAGCTGTTTTACAAGATCTTCATGCCTTCATAACTGTTCCAGCTTCTCCATTAAGTTTTCCTTGTGAAGACCGATGGTCTGCATGCCTATAACGTTGGAATAATAAAAGGAAATGGGAATGCTCTGCCAGAGCATCCTCTGTTCCCAGTACCAATACATCACTAAATTCAATGCTCCCGTTCCGGAGCGCTGTCAGAGCACACCACCTCTGCGGGCCAACTCATACAATTCTGCAGGCAGCAGAAGCCAAGAACAGGTGAACAGAGTGCCAGTCCGTTTCATGAACCAGGAAGTGCATCTACCACAGAAATGGTCTGTGCCGCCATTGCTAAAAGTAAGCCACGGATATCACCCTGGGGCTTAGTTGGGTCAAGCCACAGGGCCTTGAAGCTAGAGCCGTTTGGGGATGGATGGAGAACAGAGAAGGAGGAGATACATCCGGCGGTACAGAGCACACGACACCGGCCTTACCTTGTTGGGTGCTGATATTTACGGATTTCTGTCCATGTTCTTGAGCTTTATTCTGGGATACAGGTAAGTTTCCTGGCGGCACCATGACTATCAGGGCTCTTACAGCTAAGCTTTGGCAAAAACCAGACCAACATGTGGTCTACAGTTAATTTTGTTCCATGACACATGAAACATGATCCCCTGGGCCCAGTATGCCAAAACCCTATGATTTATGAGACTGTCAAGTAGGGGCATTGGGAATAGGCAGTATCCCCTGACCAAATGTGAGCACCTAGGATTTGTCCCTCTGATCTGTTAGGCTGGTTCTTTCCCAGCCGTGACAGTTCCCTTACACATATGTGTGAATCGGTACTCTCCTGTGTACCAGACTGACTGTCTACAGAGATCCAGCGTTGCTCTGTGCAGTTTTATCTTTCCAGGACTCTCCTTTAAGAATTCTGTCCCTTTTAACCACCCTGAACTCAGAGGTGCATCTTCTCAAAGTAGGCAGACCAGCAGGCTCAGCCTGAGTACCTCTCTCTGCACTTCTGACTGGAAACCCTCCAAGCAATCATCTGGGACCACCTCTCTCAAGGACTATTCTTCAATGCCTGTGTTTGATATCTTGAGAACCATTGTGTTATTACATCTTGTCCCATTGATTAGTTGTTCCAGGCAAACCTTATCCCTTTACCCATCCTCAATTAGAAGTAGATGTTTTACAGGGTGCCGGGGTGGCACAGTTGGTTCAGTGTCTGACCTTGGCTCAAGTCATGACATCACAGTTTGTGAGTTCAAGCCCCATGTTGGGCTCTGTGCCGACAGCTCGGAGCCCGGAGCCTCTGCTTCGGATTCTCTGTCTCTGCCCCTCCCCCACTCACGCTCTGTCTGTCTCTGTTGTTTCCGGGCACTTGGGTGGCTCAGCCGGTTAAGCGTCACACTCTTGGCTTCAGCTCAGGTCATGATCTCACAGTTTGTGGGTTCGAGCCTCTCATCTAGCTCTGTGCTGATGGTAAGGAGCATGCTTGGGATTCTTTCTCTCTCCCTCTCTCTCTGCGCCTCCCCCACGTGCACACACGCTCTCTCTCTCTCTCTCTCTCTGTCTCAAAAATAAATAAATGTTTAAAAAAAAAGTAGATGTTTCTTTTTCTCTTAAAAATGCTGTTTCCCAAGCAAGCCTGGAGCTTACCTGTGTTCCATGCCTCCCTCACAGTTACCTCCAACCAGAAAGTTGTTTCTCACCCTTCCTCCCGTCTTCAGATCCTATCCTGCAGGTAAGACCCAGCTGAAACACCACCTTCCCCTGTGAAGTCTTTCCTGCATCCACCAGAAGTAATCTCCCTTCTCTGAATTTTGTTGGCAAGGCCCACACTCTGTCACATAGCAAAATATGCACGGATTTTATCTCCCTCCTAAACAGTAATCTCCTTACACACAGAAATCAGTTTTTCTGCAATACCTGTAACTACTCAACCCTACTAGCTATTAGCAAATGTGAATGGATGAACAAATACAATGGCAGATAGTGTCATCCCATCACAGATTCACCAGCCACAATTGGCAAAGTATAGGGAGACAGACTACAATTTACATATGGCAGGGACACCCAACCTGTCATTCATGAATATCCTAGAAGTGAAGAGAACAAGGGATGTGTTATGCTCTTTTGTCAGTCTAAGTCTCACCAGGTATGCCCCTAATGTTAACAGCTATCCTTCTGGGGTGCCTGGGTGGCTCAGTCAGTTGAGCTTCCAACTCTTGATCTTGGCTCAGGTCATGATCCCACAGTCGTTGGGCTCTGCACTGAGCGTGGAGTCTGCTTAAGATTCTCTCTTTCTCTAAAATAAAAAATAAAAATAAAAACTATCCTTTCATGATATAGTCCCTATATACAAGCCAGATATTTCTTCAAGTGCTTAACTAAGGAAATAGTTGCCTGATCGAATGCTGGAAGAAAACCTCGTGGTTGAATTGACAGATGATGTATTGACGACAAACATGGGGCCTTTCTAGGGAATTCTTGAGAGTAATTTTGATCTCATGGGTTAGTTCACCTTAATCATGACTTCAGAACTAAACATTGGCTCAATATATGACTCCCTTAATTTTCGGAAGAATGAACCACGTGTTACCCAACTTGTATCCCCCGTGCCTGGCAGAATGTCTGATACGCTAGGGGATGGGTATATACGTGGTTCTGAGTTGAACCAAATCTGACTGCAGTGTAAGCATCCATCCTAGTGCAGGTTGTGGTTGGTAATTATGCCTCTTCCCTCCAAGAATTGTGCAAACCCTCTGCCCAAAATGAATCATGTATTGATTAATACACAATGCAGTTGTTAGGTTGCTACTATTCAAGTATCAAAGAGCTGAGTAGTAGAGCTTCCAGTTCTCTTTAAGCCTTTTTTCCCACCACTTCCTTTATATACCTTGTGTTTCACAAGAGAGACACCTCAACTATCACTAATTCTTCCAAAACTCTGAACCGAACTAGGCCATTTGCAACCCACTTAAGTTCCATATTGGTGGGATAGTGTATGTTTGAATCTTTGTAATTAACATGATTGACACCATTTTGAGTTGTGTACCCACTGAGATGTAAAAAATGATCAAGGATCACTAAACTCGGGCCAAGGTCTGGCTTCAATCACTAAACTCACCAACATACCAAGGTTGACAATTACAATGAAAATCACCACAAACTCAGTGGCTTAAAATAACAGAAATTACTTCTCTCACAGTTCAGAAGGTCAAAAGTCTGGCTGGAATCAGTACCAATGAGCCCAAATTATGGCATCGGTGAGCCTTTCTGAAGGCTCTAGGGGAGAATCCACTCCTTGCCTCTTTTAATTTACGGTAGCTGCTGGATTTCCTTGGCTTATGGCCACAGCTTTCCAATCTTCAAGGCCAGCATCTTCAAATATCTCTGTGCCTTGTCTTCACCTGGCTTTCTGTTTCTGTGTTTGTGTACTCTCTCTCTTTCTCTCTGCCTCTGTCTTATATGGATACATCCAGTAGCATTTAGGACCCACCTGGATAATCCAGGATAACCTCCCCACCTCAAGATCCTTAATTTAATCTACAAAGACACTTTTTCTATTTCAGGTAACATTTGCAGGTTCCAGAGGTTAGGACCTGATGTCTTTGAGAGACACTATTCAACCTATTATATCTTTTCTTAAAATTTTAGATAAATTAAGAATATTCTGGAGGGTTCAAGTAATGGGTGCTTACTAGAATCTAATAGTAGCCAATGCTTTGTCCATTAAATAAATCAAGGCCAATTTTCTCCTCATCTCTGTCATATGTGAGGGGATTAAAGGAACTGGTTTTTGAATATATAGATGTATCTCATCTTCCATGAGCAGTCTTGGCTCATGTATCTACCATGATAGCACACTCAGCCTTGTGTCACATTCCCAACCAAACAAAACCAATTTCATTGTGACTAATACAAACTTTACTGAAGATTGAAGTAGGAGAGGGAAGGGAAGAAGGGTGGTGGAAAAGGAAATTTACAACATGCAACCAAATTTCATTTAAACAAATTCCTCCTGGGGCGCCTGGGTGGCTCAGTAGGTTGACCTTCTGACTCTTGATCTCAGCTCAGGTCATGATCTCACAGTTCGTGGGTTCTAGCCCCCTGTCAGGCTCTGAGCTGACAGCATGGAGCTTGCTTGAGATTCTCTCTCTCTTTCTCTCTCTCTCTCTCAAAATAAACATTTTTTTAAAAATTCCTCCTGAAAATGCCAATCCAAACCACAGTGAGCTATCACCTCACACCTGTCAGAATGGCTAGCATCCAAAAGACAAGAAATAACACGTGTTGGCAAGGATTTGGAGAAGAGGTAATCTTGGTGGTGGGAATCCAAACTGGTGCAGCCACTATGGAAAACGGTATGGAAGTTACTCCAAAATCAAAAATAGAACTACCATATGATCCTAGCAATTGCACTTCTGGGCATTTATCCAGAAAACACTAACTAGAAAAAATATATGCACCCCTGGGTTTATTGCAGCTTTGTAATCAAGATATGGAAGCAGCCCAAGTGTCCATCGATAGATGAGTAGATAAAGAAGATGTGTTATATATATAACGGAGTATGACTCAGTCATCAAAAAGAATGAGATCTTGCCATTTACAACAACATGAGGGAGCTAAAGAAAATCATGCTAAGTGAAATAAGTCAATCAGAGAAAGACAAATACCACATGATTTCACTCATATGTGGAACCTCAAAACAAAGGAACAGACAAACACAGAAACTGATGCTTAAATAGAGAGAACAAACTGGTGGCTGCCAGAGGGGAGGTTGGTGGTGGGTGGAAGGGGAAGCAAAATAGATAACTGGAATTAAGAGGTAGAAACCTCCAGTTACAAAATAAATAAATCACAGGGATGAAACGTACAGCCTAAGGAATAGGGTCAATGATATCATAACAGATGGTAACTACACTTATCATGGTGAGCACTGATTTATGTATACAATTGTCGAATCATTAGGTTGTACACCTGAAATTATAATATTGTATGTCAACTATACTTCATGATAAGCTTTTTTTTTAAAGGAACACTTATAAAATAAATTATATATATATAAAAAAATCCTCCCAAGGCCATGCTTTCTCCCCCTTCACCTCTGCTCTGGTCTCTGAACAGTTTACTATGCTCCTCTCTTTTCTTCTTCCAAAACTTTCCCTGTTGTCATAAGCAACTCAATTCTTGCACCAAACTTGCAAATTTCAGTCAGTCAAACAAGAGCTTCATAGTTACCTAACCCTCCCGTCCTTGGCCCAAACATGCTTTTTCATGCCTCACACACCAGCTCCAATCATTTATCAGCTTACTCATCAATCAACACACCTCCTTCTAGAAAGAAGTCTGCTGGGACACCTGAGTGACTCAGTTGGTTAAGCGTCTGACCCTTGATTTCAGCTCAGGTCACGATCTCACAGTTTGTGAGTTTGAGCCCCACATTGGGCTTGATGCTGACAGCATAGAGCCTGCTTGGGATTCTCTCTCTCCCCTGCAACCGTGTGTGCACATGCACTCTCTCTCTCTCTCTCTCTCTCTCTCTCTCCAAATAAGTGAAATAAAATAAATAATTATTAGAAAAGAATCTGCTGCTAAGTAAAATACAAATTTTAATCATTACATTAGGACAGTTAATCATTGTTTATCCCTGTTTTCATAGTAAGTTGGGGGAAAGACTTCCCCGTTTCATCAGAGACTCCATACAGATGACAAAGTTTCACAAAAACTAATTCTAATTTCTGTTCCTCTCAAAAACAAACAAAAAAATCTAACCTTATTGCTTCTTTGTTATCACCATCCTGAGAAAACATTTTTGTACTAAACGCATTTTTCTTATTCAGGCTTTGTGAGAGTTAAGACAACATTCTTCCGTGTCTGCAACATGTCTTGTGGACATTTCCTTTCACAAGCTAGTCAGTTTCCAAGGGTTTTCCAAAATTCTCCAAATATTCCTGGCAGCATTGTGGAAATAACAGAACCTTGGAATGATTCCCTGGATCCAATTCTCCACCTACCTTAGCTGGAAAAATTAATTCCTCCGATCAATAGTTTAGTAGCTAGAAATCCATAAATGAAATGATTTTGCCCTTTTCAATTGTGCATGAATCATTTCCCCAGCTCTCTGACACATCACACTTTTTATAAGAATTAAATTAGCTGAAATCCCAGTCTGTCAACTAGTCACTGTAGAGGGTATGCAAATGAGAGAGACCATCCTCGCCCCCAAGAAGGATTCAGAACTGGGGAGCACAGACAAGGGAGAAGTTTGCCCAATACTGACAAAAGCATAGGAACATAAAGTCGTTGGTAACAAATGTTGCACTGGGAAGCCTTTTTATCAACCTATTTCAGGACCAAACTGCCTTCCACATAGAATAGAAGACCCACATAGATTTCCACCTGGATTCTTTCCACATAAATCATAATCAGGTAGTTTGCGCATGCAGCCTAGCCTTTTTTGGGCAAGATACTCCAAAACATCTATCTCAAAAGCAACAAAGAGTGGGCCATTTGTTGCGTTTCAAACCCGTGAGAGGGATTGGAAATACCTAAAAGGACTAGAAGGGACAGCAGGTGGAGGAAGAAAAAAGAAGGAAGAAAAGCAGGAAGTCTAAAAGGATTATAACCCAAAGACACAGCAGTTACAACTCTTGTGTGTTACCGAACGCGTTTATAATAAAGCCCAAATTCTGCACCGAAAATGACCAGCTTCAGCTTGAATTCCTCATTAGAGTCTACTCAGGGGCATCAGAGAATCAAGAGGCTGGTCCTAACAAGGAAGACCTTTCCCAATTGTAATCTCAAATCCTGGGGTCGCTGGTCTCACAGGCTACCAGCCTGAAGATTAAAACAAATGAGGTCAGCCACCTCGGTGGGGGGGTTGCGGGGGGGGGGGGGGGGGAGGGCATGTGTCATAAACAGGAAGCCTGTGAGTATTTCTGACAATCTCTAAAAATGAAAATGCCTTTGGCTATTCACTGATCGTTCCAGAAGCTTTGCCTCTGAACAAGGACAGGGCACTCTTCACGGCTGACAGCTTTTTGGGAGCAGAACGTGGCGAAAATACGATTTCTCTTCTTACAGAGCAAACTTGGATGCCTCCTGACAGAACCGCATCCAGGAGCAGAAGGGGAGCCTGCTAGTTGCTGGCCTGCAGCGAAGGGCATTGGCGGAGACAAAAGGTATTTTCCCTTCTGCGGCAGAGAGGAGCCCATCTGTCATCCTGCCCCCGGCGCAGTGCCGGGGAAATCCTTCATGAACAAGAAGCCTCCTGCCAGAGTTCCCTGGAAACACTCCCCAGACGATCCCGCCCACGCACGCTTCTTCCCTGCGTTTTTGTACTTTTCCTTTTCATCGCTCCACGGGGCTAGGCAGAGAAGGGCGCCCGTGATTTCCAGCCAGCCGGAGGGTCTGCCTTCAAAGCTGTCCGAAGTGTTTGGTGGTGTTTAGCCCCAGAACAGCACCGACCGCCTGAATTCAGAGTCACACCCAAAACTAAGAACGGGGTCTTGCAGACAAGCTGATGGGAGGTGGGAGCTCGCCAAAGCTGTGTGTCCCCGCGCTGAAGCAGAGGCCCTCCAGAGATCACAGATAGGATCAGAACAGAAGCGGGGTCCCCAGGGAGGATGGGGGCTGCTGCCACCGCCACGTGTCCGGCTGATAGCCAGGTTTCTCTGAACCGGGGCCAAAATGAGTCTGAGCTCTGGACGCAGGAATGACTTCTCCCTCTGGTCCCAGAAGAGAAGAGGAGGGAGATGCAGGCTAAGAACCCTGTGCACCCAGCAGTTTCAATGGGGAGCCCTCAGAACAGAGAGAAACAGCAATGGTTCTCTGCTTGGGGCCCCCCAAGGCACACTGAGTCTTGCCCAGGAGGCAGGTGTATGCAGCTCTAGTCTTGTCTTTGGACCACATCTGCACAAAATGCCTAGAAGCTTCTCCACGCCTAGCCTTTGGGAATGCACAAATCTAACCACTCCACCCCTTTGTAAGCTCTGCTCTCCTTGGGCTTTTCTTCAAGAGTTATTCATGTTTTTCCCTGACCTGTCCTGTGCTTTGGGGACTGTTGGAGGGCTTTCGGAAATGAATGAACTAAGCCCTGGGGCTGCCTCCACAGATCAGACTATCAATCAGTTGCTGGTATCTGATCCCTCCCAGTAAAAGTGACACCAGCCCAGCCAGCTCGTCTTGTGGGGCGCCAGGCACGGGAGCCAGGAAGACGCCGGCAAGTCCTCCCCTGACCTTTGCAAGTCATGGGCTTGTGTCATGGTGTCCGACAGTGCTCTCTTCTTCCTCTACCTCTCTGCACATGTTGATGACCCCGGGAGGGGAAAGCGGGGAGCTGTTATTTGCAACAGGGAAACAAGAATAGGGCAGCAGCACCACCGTTCTCAAACTTGCAGAACTGCAGGAGAGAACATGAAAGAAAACCTGGACGCATGAAGATGATGCTTTCATTAGTGCGTCCACTGCCGTCTGAACTACAGGAAGAAGTCATGTGGCTCACGTTGTAACTATCACACAAAACAAGAAAGGGGGAGTTTTATTCATCACCCATAGAAGGTAACCAATCCGTATCCAGTCTGGATATGCCGATAATAAAACTACGGGAAAGATTTTCACCTTTTTGGTTTTCAGTTTCTTGATTATCTACAGAGATCAGAAGAGTTGTGCAGGCACACCTTGTTTTGTTGCATTTAGCTTTATTGCCCTTCGCAGATACTACATTTCTTACAAAGTGAAGTTCTGCGCAAGCCCTGCATTGAAGAAGTCTATCCGCACCCTTTTTCCAACAGCAACAGCATTTTCCCACTTTATGTCTCTGTGTCGCATTTTGGTCATCCTTGCAGTATTTCATTATTTTTCATTGTTAATTGCTTTTCATTATTATTTGTTCATTATTATTTCATTTCTCATGGTGATCTATGATCCGTGGTTACAACTCACTGAAAGCTCACAATTAGCATTTTTTAGCCATAAAGGATTTTTTAAATTTTTGTTTAATGTTTATTATTCATCTTTGAGAGAGAGAGACAGAGCACAAGCAGGGGAGGAGCAGAGAGATAGAGAGGGCGACACAGAATCCGAAGCAGGCTCCAGGCTCTGAGCTGTCAGCACAGAGCCCAACGCGGGGCTCGAACCCAAGAACTGTGAAATCACAACCTGAGCCAAAGTCAGACGCTCAACCGACTAAGCCACCCAGGCACCCCAACCATAAAGTATTTTTAAATTAAGGGATGTACACTGTGTTTTAACACATAATGCTATTGCACACTTAACAGATGACAGTTTAGCATAAATGCAACTTTTATATGCCCTGGGCAACCAAAATATTCAAGTGACTCCCTTTGTTGTGATACTTGCTTTATTTGCTTTATCGTGGCATTCTGGAACTTAACTTGCAGGATCTCCAAGGAATGCCTATATAATGAACAGATCTTTTTATTCAACTCTGTGGAAACAGCAGCCTTTTAGGCTACTCAAGGAAAGTGCTCTGAGAAAAGAACAGAATTCATTCTTTTACAAAAATTATAATGTCAGTTCCATCATGGCCAGGACAGGATATTTTTGTAGAAGTAGCTAAGCCAGTCCCCAGCCCATAGTGCTCTTTAGTGTATGGCATATTACTTTTGCAAAACTGAAATCAAAGTCTGGGTGGGAAGTCCAAAGAACAGTGTTTCTGTAGGTGTTATATATATATAAGTGATGAATCACTGAATTCTACTCCTGAAATCAGTGTTTCACTGAACTGTATGTTAACTAACTAGAATTTAAGTAAAAATTTGAAAAGTGAGGGGAAAAAAAGAACAGTGCTACTGTCACAGTGTGGACCAGATTGAGAAAATTCCCCGAAAATGACAGATCCAAAAGAACTCCAGTCTGGGTCTTCTCTCCCAGCATAATTGATGACTGGTTCCCTAGGACATAAAAACAACAAAGAGCCAGAAGCTGAGGGAGAAGAATGTCCTTTCTGGAATATGTAATGAGTAGGAGGACACAGCAGTGAAACATTTGCAGGAGATTGGGGAGAAATTTCCCAGTGCAAAGAAATACCTAATAACAGGAAGAGGGGTGTCAGGGTGTGGCTCAGTCGGTTAAGCATCTGGCTCTTGATTTCTGGTCAGGTCATGATTTCACAGTTCATGAGTTCAAACCCCGCATCGGGCTCTGGGCTGGCAGCATGGAGCTTGCTTGGGATTCTCTCTCTTCCTCCCTCTCTGCCCCTTCCCCACTCATGCCCTCTCTCAAAATAAACAAAATTTTTTTAAAAAGATAACAAGGGGGCACCTGGGTGGCTCAGTCGGTTAAGCATCCGACTTCGGCTCAGGTCATGATCTCAAGGTTCACGAGTTCAAGCCTCACATCAGGCTCTGTGCTGACAGCTCAGAGCCTGGAGCCTGCTTCGGATTCTGTATCTCCCTCTCTCTCTGCCCCTCCCCCACTCGTGCTCTCTCTCTCAAAAATAAATAAAAACATAAAAAAAATTTTTTTTAACATTTATTTATTTTTGAGACAGAGAGAGACAGAGCATGAACGGGGGAGGGTCAGAGAGAGGGAGACACAGAATCTGAAACAGGTTCCAGGCTTTGAGCTGTAAGCACAGAGCCCAACGCGGGGCTCGAACTCACGGACCGCGAGATCATGACCTGAGCCAAAGTCGGCCGCTTAACCAACTGAGCCACCCAGGCGCCCCCATAAAAAAATTTTTGAGATAACAGGAAGAGGATACTACATACCCTCCCACATTGCCTGCTCTGGCACGAAAAGAAACCCTATTTTCCAAATCTTGAGGAGCCTCGTTCAAATTTTCATCATCTGAATTATCCATGTGTTCCAGGTGAGGAAACTGGGCAAAGGTACAACCACGAGAAGACATTTGCAGATTACCCAGCCCAACCCCCTCATTTACCCTATAAGGAAGAAAAGCCCAGAGAAGGGAAGTAATTAACACAAATCATCGGAGGAATAAACATCAAGCCCAATGCTAGAACTCTGGTCTTCTTTTTTTTTTCATGTTTATTTATTTATTTATTTATTTATTTTGAGACAGGGTGGGAAGGAGAGAGAGAGAGAGAGACAGAATCACAAGCAGGTTCTGTGCTATCAGACCAGACCCCAATGTGGGGCTCGATCTCAAAAACCATGAGATCATGACCGGAGCCAAACTCAGGAATCAGATGCCACCACTGACTGAGCCACCCAGGCGCTTCTAGAACTGCAGTCTTCTAAGCCAAGAGCTCCGCAGTACCAATTCAGGCTTCCTCTGGAAGTGGTGTTACTTCCTCCTACCCTGCTTGCCCTGCCTCCCTCACCGAGCTACAGGGACCAGCAGAGAGACGTCCCTCGGCATATCTTAAGCCTCTGGCCTATCACAGGTCACTACACTAATAATTGCTATTATTTCTCTCATTCATATTTAGCTCTTCCTCTGTACTCCCTGTGACCCCTCAGATATTATCATCAGCAACATACCTACATCACTGCACCGTAAGACTTGACCTTGCTATTTGCATTGCTGCTTTATACCTGTCTTCCTCTCTAGACTCTAAGCTCCTTGAGAATGGACAATATTTTTATGTCTGCCTCCTAACACCTAACACAGGGCCCAATGAACAATAATACTTGGTAAATAAACAGAGTATTGTTATATAAAGTTTGCCTGTTTAACTGATTCATTTTTCATGGGTATATGCATTCTGACTCCCAAGCAGATTTCCAGCTCCTTGATTTCAAGCCCCTTTATTTTCTCAGTGTCCTACAATTATTGGGGTATAGGACGGGGAGGTGGAGTGAGAAGTCAGGGGGAATTGTCAGATGCATATTTTATACCTCAGGTTCTTGGGCAAGAGTCTGAGTGTCTCCCGCAGTTGTGTCTGAATTCTGCCACATTCTTACCACCCACCTCCACCACCCCACCCCCCACCCTGTGGCCCAGTAAGTGGGAAGAACTTCTTAACTCCAATGCCGCAGTGCGTAGATGGACTTTTGGACTTTGCCCACCACGTGGCTCTGGAGAGGAACATGGCAGCCACAAACCTGGATGAGTCAGCTGAGTCAGCTGGCTATCCCAGAGAAGCAGGGTTTTTTAGGTGAGCAGGACTCCATTCCTTAGCCCTGCCAAGGGAGGAAAGAGGCAGTCTCTGAAGAAATAAAATAGAAGAGAAGACTTGAGGGTAAGGCCATTCCTCACTCCCTCATCCCAACTATAATCATTTTTCAGCCAACGCAAAGGGGCAATCTTCTGCAGGAGGAAGGATGGAGAATGGGTTGGCCTTAGTAATATTTCCAGAGTGATTTATCTTTTAGGCTTCCTCATGATGTTATTGTCTTATAGATTGTTTTGGTTCAATAGTTAGAAAAGGGATAATACACATATCTGTGTCTATTTATTGAGCTTTCTCTGTGGTAGACACTTTGCTAAGTACTCTACATAATTTATCTCATGTAATACAATCACCACCTCCTGGAACTGGGCATTTTTTTCATGTCATTCACTAGAGGAAATTGAGGCAAATGACATTAGGCACCTTGTCTGAGATCACATGACTAGTAAATGGGTTGGAAGTTCTTAATTGCCCTACTTGCTAGGCAGGTAGCTCCAGGAAAGCAGAGATGGTGTCTCCATTGTTTCCAGTTGTAAACACTCCCATTGCTCATGAGCAAACACCATAGTTCCTGGAGCATAGCAGATGTTTAATTAATATTTGTTGAAGGAACGTGGGACTCCTGGGTGGCTCAGTCAGTCCGCAAAGCATCCAACTCTTGGTTTCGCCTCAGGTCATGATCTCACAGCTTCATGTGTATGAGTCCCACATTGGGCTCTGCACTGGCAGTGTACAGCCTGCTGGGGATTCTCTCTCTCTCCTCTCTCTCTGCCCCTCCCCCACTTGTGCTGTCTCTCTCTCTCTCTCTCTCTCTCTCTCTCTCTCACACACACACACACACACACACACACACACACACTAAATAAATAAGCTTTTAAAAAAAGTATTTGATGAAGGAACGAATAAACAAATGAGTGGAAAAGGGTTGTCTCAAGACGAGAAAAACCAGATGGAGAACCATCTATCATGTTAATGGTTGCCAAAACAAAGCCGGAGTAGCCATACTTATATCAGACAATCTAGATTTTAAAATAAAGACTGTATCGAGAGATGAAGAGGGGCATTATATCATCACTAAAGGGTCTATCCACTAAGAAGATCTAACAACTGTAAACATTTATGCTCCAAATATGGTAGCACCCAAATATATAAATCAATTAATCACACATAAAGAAACTCACTAATAATAATACCATAATAGTAAGGGACTTCAACACTCCACTTACAGCAATGGACAGATCATCTAAACAGAAAATCAACAAGGAAACAATGGTTTTGAATGACACACTGGACTGGATGGACTTACCAGATATATACAGAACATTTCATTCTAAAGCAGCAGAATACACATTATTCTTGAGTGCACATGGAACATTCTCCAGAATAGATCACATACTGGGACCTAAATCAGCCCTCAGCTAGTACAAAAAGATCGAGATCATACTATGCATATTTTCAGACCACAACACTATGAAACTCAAAATTAACCATAAGAAAAAATGTGGAAACATAACAAATACTTGGAGACTAACGGACATCCTATTAAAGAATGAATGGGCTAACCAAGAAGTTAAAGAGGAAATTAAAAAGTACATGGAAGCCAATGACAATGATAACACCACAACCCCAAACCTCTGGAACACAGCAAAGGCCGTCATAAGAGGAAAGTATATAGCAAGCCAGGCCTTCCTAAAGAAGAAAGAAAGGTCTCAGACACACAACCTAACCTTACACCTTAAAGAGCTGGAAAAAGAATAGCAGATAAAACCAAAACCAGCAGAAGACAGGAAATAATAAAGATTAGAGCAGGAAAAAAAAAAAACAGGAGAACAGATCAATGAAACCAGAAGCTGGTTCTTTGAAAGAATTAACAAAATTGATAAGCCTCTAGCCAGTTTGATCAAAAAGAAAAAGGAAAGGACCCAATAAATAAAATCAAGAATGAAAGAGGAGAGATCACAATGAACACAGCAGAAATAAAAACAATAATAAGAGAATATTATGAGCAATTATATGCCAAAAAAATGGGCAATCTGGAAGAAGTATACAAATTCCTAGAAACATATAAACTACCAAAACTGAAACAAGAAGAAATAGATAATTTGAACAGACCCATAACCAGTAAAGAAATCAAATTAGTAATCAAAAGTCTCCCTAAAAAACAAGAGTCCGGGGCCAGATGGCTCTCCAGGGGAATTCTACCAAACATTTAAAGAAGAGTTAACATCTATTCTTTTGAAGCTCTTCCAAAAAATAGAAATGGAAGGAAAACTTTCAAACTCAGTCTATGAGGCCAGCATTACCTTGATTCCAAAACCAGACAAAGACCCCACTAAAAAGGAGAACTACAGACCAATTTCCCTAATGAACATGGATGCAAAAATCTTCAACAAGATCCAACAGTACTTTAAAAGAATTATTCACCACGACCAAGTGGTATTTATACCTGGGATGCAGGGCTGGTTCAATATCTGCAAAACAATCAATGTGACACATAATATCAATAAAAGAAAGGACAAGAACCACACAATCCTCTCAATAGATGCAGAGGAAACATTTGACAAAATACAGCATCCTTTCTTGATAAAAACCCTCAAGAAAGTAGGGATAGGATTACACCTTGAGATCATAAAAGTATATATGAAATACCCAATGCTAATATCATCACTGAGAGCTTTCCCCCTAAGGTCAGGAGCACAACAGGGATGTCTACTCTCACCACTGTTATTCATCATAGTATTCGAAGTCCTAGCCTCAGCAATCAGACAACACAAAGGAAGAAAAGGCGTCCAAATTGGCAAGGAGGAAGTCAAACTTTCACTCTTCACAAATGACATGATACTCTATATGGAAAACCCAAAAGATTCCACCAAAAAACTGCTAGAACTGATCATGAATTCAGCAAAGTACCAGGATATAAAAGCAATGCACAGAAATTGGTTGCATTCCTATACACCAATAATGAAGCAACAGAAAGAGAAATCAAGGAATTGATCCCATTTACAATTACACCAAAACCCATAAAATGCCTAGGAATAAACCTAACCAAAGAGGTGAAAAATCTATACACTGGAAACTATAGAAAGCTTATGAAAGAAATTGAAGAAGACAAAAAAACTGAAAAACTATTCCATGCTTCTGGATTGGAAGAACAAATATTGTTAAAGTGTTGATACTACCCAAAACAATCTACATATTCAATGTAATCTCTATCAAAATAACACCAGCATTCTTCACAGAGCTAGAACAAACAACCTTAAAATGTTTATGGAACCAGAAAAGAACCTGAATAGCCAAAGCAATCCTGAAAAAGAAAACCAAAGCTGGAGGCATTACAATCCTGGACTTCAAGCTGTATTACAAAGCTGTAATTATCAAGATAGTATGGTAGTGGCACAACAACAGACACTCAGATCAATGGAACAGAATAGAGAACCCAGAAATGAACTCACAAACGTAGGGCCAACTAATCTTTGACAAAGCAGGAAAGAATTTCCAATGGAATAAAGACAGTCTCTTCAGCAAGTGGTGCTAAGAAAACTGGACAGCGACACACAGAAGAATGAACCTGGACCACTTTCTTACTTCATACACAAAAATAAACTCAAAATGGATGAAAGAACTTAATGTAAGACAGGAAGCCATCAAATGGAGGAGAAAGCAGGCAAAAACCTCTTTGACCTCAGCTGCAGCAATTTGTTACTCAACACATCTCCGGAGGCAAGGGAAACAAAAGCAAAAATGAACTACTGGGACCTCATCAAGATAAAAACCTTCTGCACAGCAAAGGAAACAATCAGCAAAACTAAAAGGCAACTGACAGAATGGGAGAAGATATTTGCAAAAAGACATATCAGATAAAGGGTTAATATCCAAAATCTATAAAGACTTATCAAACTCAACACCCAAAAAACAAATAATCCAGTGAAGAAATGGGTAAAAGACATGAATAGACACTTCTCTAAAGACATCCAGATGACCAACAGACACATGAAAAAAATGCACAATATCATTCATCATCAGGGAAACACAAATTAAAACTACAATGAGATACCACTTCACAGCAGTCACAATTGCTAACATTAACAACTCAGGCAACAACAGATGCTGGCAAGGATGCAGAGAAAGAGGATCTCTTTTGCAGTGCTGGTGGAAATGCAAACTGGTGCAGCCACTCTGGAAAACAGTATGGAGGTTCCTCAAAAACTTAAAAATAGGACTATCCTACAACACAGCAATTGAACTATTAGGTATTTATACAAGGGATACAAGTGTGCTGTTTCAAAGGGGCACATGCACCCCAATGTTTATAGTAGCACTATCAACAATAGCCAAAGTATGGAAAGAGCCCAGATGTCCACTGACAGACGAATGGATAAAGAAGATGTGGTATATATATACAATGGAGTATTACTCAGCAATCAAAAAGAATGAAATCCTGCCACTACATGGATGTATGTAGAGGGTATTATGCTAAGTGAAATCAGTCAGTCAGAGAAAGACAAATATCATATGATTTCACTCATACAAGGAATTTAAGAGACAAAGCAGATGAACATAAGGGAAGGGAAGCAAAAATAGTACAAAAACAGGAAGGGGGTGGGGCGCCTAGACTGCTCAGTCAGTTAAGCATCCAACTTTGGCTCAGGTCATGATCTCATGGTTCGTGGGTTCAAGCCCCATGTTGGGTTCTGTGCTGACAGCTCAGAGCCTGGAGCCTGCTTTGGATTCTGTGTCTCCCTCTCTCTCTCTCTACCCTGCCCCTGCCTGTGCTCTGTCTCTCTCTCTCAAAAATAAATAAACATTAAAAAAAAAATTTTTTTTAACACAGGGAGGGAGACAAAACCGGAAGAGACTCTTAAATATAGAGAACAAACAGGGTTGCTGGAGGGGCAGTGGGTGGGGCGATGGGCTAAATGGTTAAGGGCCATTAAGGAATCTACTCCTGAAATCACTGTTGCACTATATGCTAACTTGGATGTAAATATTAATTAATTAATTAATTAATTAATTAAAATTTTAAATTTAATTTAATTTTACAAAAGAGTAGAAAAACTAAGATGTCATAAATACATCAATATTTGGCCAACTTATTTTATATTTTGTATTTTTTTCATTATTTTATTTTTTTATGTTTATTTATTTATTTTGAGAGAGACAGAGACAGTGCAAGTGGGGAAGGGGCAGAGAGAGAGAGAGGGAAGAGAGAGTGAATCCCAAGCAGGCTCCACACTGCCAGCACAGAGCCCGATGCAGGGCTCGGACCATGAAGCTGTGAGATCATGACCTGAGGTGAAACCAAGGGTCAGATGCTTAACTGACTGAGCCACCCAGGCACCCTTATATTTTGTATTTTGTTTGTTTATTTATTTATTTGGGGGGAGGGACTATGAGCAAGGGAGGGGCAGATAGATAGAGAGAGAGAATTGATGTGGGCCTCGATCTCATGGCCCTGGGTTCCTGGTATGAACTGAAACCAAGGGTTGGATGGTTAAGTGACTAAGCCACCCAGGTACCCCTTGTATTTTGTATTTTTGACAAAAAAAAAAAAAAACTTCCATATTTCAATCACTTACTAAGAAATACATAAAGTTAGAATAGACTTGTTCTTTCCCAGCCATAGTAGAATATGAATAAAAGAACCAAAAACTGACCAAAATTTGAAATCCCTCCCCCTATCAGAGAGGAAGGAGCCTGTGGACCCTGGGGATCAAGGATGCATAGAAATTGGGTTTTATGAGGAAAATATTAGAGTTTCAGCACCAGAATAAATTCTCATTGTCATCTGGTCCGCATCCCAGCTTCAAGCACAGAAACACTTAAATCAGCCAATACAAAACCTTGATTCTAGAAAAGAGAGACTTTATAAACACAAAGCAAAGGTACTCTTATTACAATTCCACTTCTCACAAAGTTGGAAGAGACCTTCAGGGATCAGTAGTCATTCATTAATTCATGGAATATTTGAAACTCTGATTACTTTTTCCCATAGATATAAAAGATCCCCCCCTTTTTAAAAATAACTGTGAACTTCAATTGTGAAACAAGAAAGGTCTGTGATAGAGATGCTGTGTTCTTTCAACCTTTAAAAAATTTAGACATCAGGGGCACCTGGGTGGCTCAGTCGGTTGAGCGTCCGACTTTGGCTCAGGTCATGATCTCATAGTTCATGAGTTCGAGCCCTGCGTCGAGCTCTGTGCTGACAGCTCAGGGCCTGGAGCCTGCTTTGGATTCTGTGTCTCCTTCTCTCTCTGCTCCTCCCCTGCTCACACTCTGTCTCTCTCTCAAAAATAAATACAGATTAAAAAAAAAATTGTTTTTAAATTTAGAAGTCATGGGGCACCTGTCGGTTAAGCATCCAACTTTGGCTCAGGTCATGATCTCACCGTTCGTGAGTTTCAGCCCCACGTCGGGCTCTGTGCTGACAGCTCGGAGCCTGGAGCCTACATTGGATTCTGTGTCTCCCTCTCTCTCTGCCCCTCCCCCTGCTCACACTCTGTCTTTCTCTTTCTCAAAAATAAACTTAAAAAAATTTTTTTTTTGAATAAAAAATAAAAAATTCAGAAGTCATTTTGAGGTGCCTGACTTGTTCAGTCTGTAGAACAGGCAACTCTTGATCTCGGGGTTGTGAGTTCAAGCCCCACGTTGGGCATAAAGATTACTTAAATAAATAAATACTTTAAAACATTTTTTAATGTTTTTGCAGTATATACTTGCTAAAATTAACCAGTGTCTCTTGCTAAAGACCCTTAGTGATTCCTCACTGAAGTTCTGTACCCCTGTGTGTTGTGGATACAAGAGTCTGCTCAAGGTCTGGCGAATTCAATTTACTTATAAATGTTCCCATAAGGAACCCTGTTACTCTTCTCTAACTACTCGGGATTTCACTGCTATTTTCACTGAAATCATTCTCACAATGAGCTCCAACTCGTTGTTGGGAATGACTGACAAACAGTTAAAATTTTGGTGGCCTGGCTCTAAAGCTAGTGTTAATTAGGTTATCTCCTTACCAACTCCAATTAGTAATTACTGAGATTCCTATTTAGAAATCTTTCTTATTTTCAGACCAGTGTAAAGTGGCCCAACCTACATCCCATACTAAGAAACGGGTGTCATCTACAGAATTGTCTTCTCGTGACAACAAATCTTTCTTAACTAGTGTTTTCTCTAAGCTCTCAACTGTCAATCCCAGGAGACACCAGGGAGACTTATCATGAGGCTCAAGATTCAGTCCTCTTAACTACCCCATAAACACTACTTCAGCTTTTAGTCCCTACCACCATGGCTACCATCAAGCAGTGCCATTGAATTATGCAAAACCTGTGGCATCTACAAGACACTTCCACCCTTCCCACAGGTATACCAAGGTACAGAGCTACATGGTGAGCGATATCACACAGTTATTTCTTGCTCTTACCAACCACTCTCCCATCATCAAAGAGACAGATATATATCCATGGAACTGGGGAGGAAACACAGCTAGGGATAGACTGCAGACAGTATTCAAATTCACCCTTAGGATGAGCTCTCTCCCAGAAGTCGCCTCAGTCTTCATGCAGATGCCCTCCAGGCTGCCTCCCCTGTGCTCAGACCAACACAGACACAACTGGCAGCCGGTGCTCTTTTGTCTAAACCCAGGCCCCAGGGCTCCAAGTTTTCATCAGAATCCATGGCAGGATAAAGAGAATTTCAATCCAACCGCTTCTGCAGCCACAAAGGAAAAATGAATACCAGAGTTTTAGAAACTTCAATCCCATATGCCAATATGCAAATGTCAGCCTTTGTCAATTTACAGAAGAAAAAATACAATGATTATGAGTGAAGAGAACGGTTCATAAGC
The DNA here is from genome assembly GCF_024362965.1 of Panthera pardus. Lineage (NCBI taxonomy): Eukaryota > Metazoa > Chordata > Mammalia > Carnivora > Felidae > Panthera > Panthera pardus. The sequence goes on from NW_026526765.1 coordinate 146,251,668, forward strand.
AAAGCATTGAATTGATGCAGCCAACTGAGGTCACGCTTAACAGGGCACAAGTTGCAAAAAAACTCTCTGGAATATGTAATTGGGCTTAGTGTTGAGTGATAAGAAGTATGATAAGTACTTATGTCTGAAAGATGAGAGTAAATGTTAACTATTAATTGGATGACAGGAAAAAGAACACCATTGAGAGAAAAGAAAGAACATATTCTTTGTTCCATGTGCCATACATAGACAACAGTGAATAATATCAGGAATGAGAATGGATTTGAGAGCCCTTGGCAAATTGTAAATGCCATTCAAACAAAATATATTATTATGCAAATGCAAGATCTATGTTACAATACTTTGAAAATTAATCATTTCTCTCCACTCAGATTTAATAAAGTAAAAGGTACCTAACAAATGTGGATAGTGAGGAATAAAATGTAAGTGATCAGGGTTCATTTTCACTTATGTATGCCTAATTTTTCTGCCATTTAGCTCATAGATTATAAAAAGAAGGATTTACTCGGATTTACTTTTCCATAATGCTTAACCACACAACGTCACTTCTCTTCCTTTTCTTCTTTGTTTTAATCCAGCTCCTTCTCTCCCTACCTTATTTAAAGAAAAAAAAGGCAAAACAAACTATGGTCCCACAAAAAAATGCCAAAGTCAGTTTTGCTACTCATTCTCACTGATTTACAAATTTCTATTTCTTTTCTTTTTTGCCAATTTCCTTTTTCTTTCTTTTTCTTTCTTTCTTTCTCTCTCTTTCTCTTTCTTTTTTCTTCTTTCTTTCTTTCTTTCTTTCTTTCTTTTCCTTCCTTCCTCCCTTCCTCCTTTTACATTACTTCAACTCCTCAACTTCAACAACAGCCTGTGAACTCCAGTCTCCTGAGGCTCTGAGAGTACTTTCAGAGTCCTTTGAGGTTAGCTGTGATGCTCCCTGGGACACCTGGATTCCTACGAGTCACTAAGCATAATAATCATTATAACCTTCCAAAAATACAGGCCTCTTCTTATATAAATCATGTTAAAGGGCAGGAGCAGAGTAGTTGTTCAAGTAATTGGTTTTCCAATTAAAACCACAGTCTCCTATGCTAAAAAGTCACAATGTTGAAAATCATCCTGTCAAAATTGTCCTGGGCTCTAGATAAAATTTTTATTTTTAGCTCTGACAAATGTTAATTGAAATCAGTGTTAGCAATGCGGGTGGATCGATAAACTGGGGATTTGAAAGCTATCCCATTACAACAGGACAGCAACTGAGCAGCTGTCTTCAATATTGCAATTTTGGAAATCATCTTCTTCGTGGACAATATTAAATTGTAATGGAACCACAGCACTGAAAGGAAATTTAGTGACTTAATAACTAACCCCTGATTTTATTTTATATTTTTATGTATTCAAAATAAGATTTCCTTTTATTGCATTTCATGTTTGAATAAATAATGCATTCACATGATTAAATAGTGCAAAAATACTCACTGAAGTGTCGTGCCCCCCCTCCTTTCCATCATCGATAGCTCCCTTACACCCATATAGCCACCCTACCAGGCAACCCCTTTTTATCCTAACAAAAGCTGGTTCTGCCTAAATCACCAACACAGTTTGTTGACGAGATGAAGCTGAGTTCATTGCATCAGTGAGAGAGAGGACACCACAGCCCAAAGCTTTGTGGTGCCTCCTCAGAGAGGGGAAGGTAAGGTAAAAATTTATTGAGAATTGGAAGTTTGGTTTAAGGCTTATCTTTTAAGGCTCAGACTTGACCGAGACTGGGTAAAGAATCACAATACAACAGTCAGGGATTGATGAAACAATCCAGGTGAGGATTTTGAGACTAAGAGATTCAGAACCCTAATGCACAAATGGTTGATGTTTTCCAATGAGGACTTGGGTCTTTTGAGAAGTTCCTGTAATGAGCCATCAAGCCATTTGCTTGGGAATGACAGTCCCAGAAGAGGAAAGAAATGGTACTGGAGAGAGTGGAAAAACAAAGTCATATTGATGGAGACCTGCGGTGGGGTTTCCATCCTCAGTGATCAGGCTCAATAAGGGAGTAGATGGTCTCCGGAGTTTCTCCGTACAAGTAAGATCAAGCATTAATGTATATTCTTGTCCCTCTTCCCTTCTTTTCAACAAAAGATTATACATCACACACACTCTTCTGAATCTTGATTTTCTCATTTAACAACGTATCCTGAACATCCAGGTCAGCACTAAAGAGTTTCTTCTCTCTTTAATACAGCTGTGTAATATTCTGTAGCACAGATGTACTACATTTAACAATCTTCTACCATGCTACTCCTAGACTTCTAATAATACAAACAACGCAGCAATGAATATCTTGTTATGGCTGTGATTTCACAATCTGAAGGATGAATTCTCAGAAGTGAGATTGATCAAAAGGTGTGTGCGTTTGTAATTTCGATAGCCATTGTGACCTGACCTCCACAGGGTCAGTGTCAATTTTGTCTTCTACCCCTCCCCCCCCCCCACTTTATAGACTAAGAAGATGGCAGCCCAGAGAAATCAAATCACCTGCTTAGTTCACCCAACTGTTAATGCATGTATGGCTCTCACACCTACATCTTCTAAACTCCAGCAGTGTTCCTATTCACCTGAATCTTTCCAAATATGAAGGTGGCCATTGCTGACCTCCAGGAATCCAATGGAAGACCCCTGAAACCTCTTGACCAGCATAGGCAAACCAAGAGCATTTCCTAATCTGTGCTTCCTAACCCAGTTGCCATAGCTGAGTAGATCCTACCGGAAGAAAAAGAGGGGGAAAAGAAATGCTTAAGCGGAAGGTGAGAAAAAGGAGAAAATAAAGCAGAGAAGGAGCAATAACGTAAAAGTCACCTTGTGCTATGAAACAGATTGGCTGCATTCGTGTATGTATCTTTAAAAATAGCAACCTCATTAAGAAATGCCGTAGTCATTTGCATTTTCAGACATTTAAGAACCTCCTCGGTTTAATACCGTCTCCATCTCTTGCCATCCAAGTTGGTTTTCCTTAAACTGTAGCTCCCAGAAATTAAAACCAGTAGGTACACTTTGGAAGCTGTAAAACTCCATATGCACAGATCATTAACAGACTTATTTGCTTGATCTGCCTCAGTCTGGCCTCCTAAACCTTGATTGCTTTAAACCAGCTCATCAAGAATCAACCCCCTTGATGACAGGTAGTTTGGCCAAAGGACAAAAAAAAAAAAAAAAGCCATAAAACACCTAATCTCCTATGACATCCAAATATCTTTGCTTATATGGTCCTGCTTAAGTCCAAAGCTAACGGTAATAAAGTATGTATTTCTCCCTCGCCAAAAAAAGGTGGAAATAAATGCTGAGTATTTTACACAAAATAGGCATTTAGTAAATGCTGGGTGATAAGGTGTTTAAAGCAACTAAAAATAAATGTACACAGCATTATTAGTGACCAACATTTTTTTTTTTTTTAAACGAAGCACTGTCAGTTGGCACACACCTGTTTGGAAATCATTTGACACAGGAAAAAGGAAGGTGAGGGAATGCACATGTGTTGACTACTGACTGTCTATGGTTCACCAGACTCAAGAATCTTTTTTTTTAAGTTTTATTCATTTATTATTTCTGAAAGAGAGAGAGAGAGGGCATAAATGGGGGAGGAGCAGAGAGAGAGGGAGACACAGAATCCGAAGCAGGCTCCAGGCTCTGAGCTGTCAGCACAGAGCCCGATGCAGGACTCGAACTCATGACCCGCGAGACATTGACCTGAGCTGAAGCTGAACGCTTATCCAACTAAGCCACCCAGACGCAAGATTCTTATCCTAAAATGCAGCTGACGTGGTTCTAAGTAGGAGCTGAGGCCCCAAACCCACTGAGTCTTCATCCCACCCTGTAAGCCCTTTTGAACTCTGGGGAAGATTGACATGCAGAGAAGCAGAGAAGTTGGAGAGATTCTCCATGTTTTGAGGTGGGGGAAGACATCCCAACCATATTGATATAAAATGCAACCTCTGTGCATCTGTCTGTAGATCAAATGCTCAAAGACAGAGACTGCCTTGTGCCAACGGAGCAACCAACCTAAAGCACATGATTTTTCCAGTTGAAACCCAAATATCTAAAAAACAAACAAAATATTTTAAGATGTAACACAATAATTGGAAAATAATTCTGAAGGTAACACCTCTTCTCTCTTCTAGATACAATCAGGCTCTAAATTGAGGGTTATGACTTTGACGGGAATTCTGCAGCTAATCTAATTTTCTCTAGGCTCGAGATCTCCAAAATACCTGGCTTTAATTATTATGCATGTTCTAGTTTGGAAAATTAATTCAGTTTGCTGTGGTTCCTCACTTTAATGAACAGAGGAGGAAGGAAAATGCAGAACTTCACACAGAGACAAAAGGTGTTAATTTCTTAAGGTATCAACCAGTCCGAGAAAAACAAGTTGCCTGTACTTTTCATATGTAAGCCTCAAGATGTGACTTCACAGTGAGGAGACATCATGTCTGTGTTGTGTGGAAGTTTTCCTATTACTTTTTGGTCCCATAAACTTCCACACCTTTCACACGAATAGCTTGAAAATCACCTTGTTGAGCTTTGTTCCTTTAAATATCTAAGTAATGCAGGTAATTCCTCAAGATACAAACACTGGTTTTTAGGTGTGTAGATTACATAAAGTCTGTTATCTCTTTCATTCCACTGCTTTCAAAACCTGCAGCAAAAGCAGATTTTAGAAAAAGAATTTCGATCCCAGGTATGTAAAAACATTGATAAAAATAAAAGCTCAGTATATATTTACACATGTGTGCAAATCTAAGGGAGCCATCTGCAAGAACACAGTCTGAACCTTACTGTTAAAAAGAGACAGGAGAGGAGCACCTTCCCCAGGTGGCTCAGTGGATTGAACATCTGACTCTTGATTTTTGGCTCAGGTCATGGGATCAAGGCCCACATCAGGCTCCGCATTGAGTGTGGAGCCTGCTTGAGATTCTCTCTCTTTCTCTCTCTCCCTCTCTCTCTCTTTCTCCCTTTGCCCCTCTCCCCGCCCCCTCAGATAAAGACAGATGATAGATAGATAGACAGACAGGCAGGAGAATTAGAAGGGGTATACTTTTCATGTTAACTCTGTGTACTTCAGCCACTATCTGAATTTTTAATACAGTGAGAATATATTCATGTGTTACCTGTAAGGAATTCTCTAAAGGAAAAATTATTTGATTAAATTTGCTATAAAATAAAGTTTCAAGCTATGCTGCAAAATCTGGATGCTACATTATAGACCCCTAAGAGTGCAACCTCCCAGAAAATTTTTATTTTATTTTATTTTATTTTATTTTATTTTATTTTATTTTATTTTATTTTATTTTACTTTACTTTATTTTATCTTTGCAGGTAGAGATATCATTGGTGTCCAAGGGAAAAATCCAAGATAAGAGTCTTTCTAAACAAATTTTTGGAAAAGTTCAGCTGCTATAAACATCAGCTGCTTTCGTCACTTGTGTTTTCTGGCAGCGAAAGAGGAATATTATCCAACGTAAGTGCTTTCCACTTGTCTTCTCTTTTTACACAGTAGAGATTCTGTACAATCAATTCCAATCAAGTTTGTTCCTTTTGGATTCTTTCAAAGAATGTTCTTTTTCAAAGCCAATATCTTTGTGCTATTAACCTTTGAACATCCCTTTGCCAGGGCCCCACATCAGATTGAATTCTGACCACTCACTCCTCAACCTATGGCTTCTCTCTCATTGCTTTGCCTGGCTTCCGTCCAAGTTTCCAAGCACGGAGCCCTCAAACACTGGCAAGCCTATACAAGCTGTTCCAAGAAAACAAGCCTTTAAAAGCACTTCCCTGTATTTGATTAGGAAACCTACTTACTCCTCTCCTCCAAGGGCAAATTAAATTGAGAAATCCTGTAGGCAACCATCTAATTCAATTCAGCCGGGATTCATTGAGTCTTGGTATAGTGAAGACACTCTCCTAGATACTGTGGCATTTACAATGACAAGAGAACACTCCTGTCCTCAAGCAGTTGACCATCTAGCAAAGACAAATCAGCATCTTTCAACCCCCTGGTTTCTCCTCCATGAGAATGATCTACATACTCAGAGGATTGGGACCTTTGGAGATTTTGTGTGTGCGATTAAACATGCGTAAGATTTCCCATTTTAACTATTTTTAGGTGTACAATTCAGGGGCATGAAGGACCTTCGCCATGCTGTGTAAACCATCACCACCATCCATTTACAGAACTTTTCAATCATTCCAAACAGACGCTCTGTGGCCGTTAAACAAACGCTTGCCTTCCCCGCCCCCACCTCTTAGCCCCTCCTAACCTCCATTCCACCTCTGTCTCCATGAATTTATCTGTTTTAAGTACCTCATGTAAGTAGGATCAGACAGTATTTGTCCTTTTCCATCTGGCTTCCTTCATTTAGCATAATGTTTTCAAGGTTTATCCATGTGGTAGCACGGTGTCATAATTTCCTTCCTTCTTGAGGCCAAACAATATTCCATTGTCTAAATACACCATGTTTTGTTTATCCATTCATCTGTTGGTAGACACGTGTTTTACCTTCTGCCTGGAGATTTTCCATTAAGTAAATCTTTCTTTTTTCAGATTTCTACAAACTCTATGTTTCGTTTCATTGAAAGACTCAGATTGATCTTTTTCATGTGCCCTCGGTCTCTCTGATATGATTATGACACTTTCTAGAATATAAAGCAAGTCACCGTCACAAAAGAGTAAAACCACATGCTGGGGGGGCTTCAGTTTTAACAGGAACATCTTCTGCTGGTGCTGATTCTCCCACCTTCCAGACACGTGCAAGCGCGTGCGCGCACGCACATGCTGCGCGCAATGTCCAGGGAAAGGCTGTCAGACTTTATCTTTGAAGAAGGAAAGCGTTTTCCGCTGGGGTGTGACACCAGAAAAAAGCTGCAATGTGTGAAAGGTGTTATCTGTTTCTCTCCCAGTTTGACCAACCCTGTTATTAAGAGACTGAGAATTATAATGTAGAAGAATACTGTTTAGAGATTTTTTTCTTCTGTGAGATTTTCAAGACAAAGCACAATTGCTCCATGACCCAAATGACACAGTGTGCCTCACAGCTGGGAAGGCTCTCACGCTTCTGAAAATACACAACTTTATGGATTTTGAAGACTCTGAAGACAATCCCCAAGCACAGACAGGGCTGTCCTCCTGATGGGAAATGGCAGGGGTTCTCCCATCATCTAGCAGCTTTGTGGGCCAGAGACAGCTTGAGTAAGAGCCCGAGAAAGGGCAGACGTGGCATGGTGCCCACAGGTGACAAACTGCTGGGTGGACACATGGAGGCATCTTTGGGGAAATTACTGGTAAATACCTTGAGGAGAAATGGGATTCTGCTATCACGGACAGGGACTATTATCTGATATTACACTGTCTTCGGTACAAATAGAAGTGCCTCCGGGTCCACTTTACCCACAATTCTGGCATTTAACCATCCAATTCCGAGCCTGCGTATGAATCCGGGTAAATGTTTACACAGACCTTCTGAGAAAATTGTGGGTCCCCATGCCAGCAGTCTAAAGACCATTATTTTTCAGAGTCCTGTACTAAATCTGCTCTAAATGACAATACAGTGACCAGCAGTTGATGTTATTGGTTACATGGAAAATAGGAGAGCTGCTGGAAATGGTATTAGGGTGAACATAATTTATTAGTGTGTGATGAATAATTACTTACAAATCTAAAAGGGGCTCTTTAAAGACATGACCTTTAACAGGCTTCCTGTTTCTGCAAAAGGCATACTATATGCCTTGCATATAAGGTAAAGTATGGTCTCAAACTATTTCTTACTAAATTGTGAGTGACTTTTTATTCAAGTCTAAACCATTGTATGTCACATGATAGGGCATTCTCTCAGTTGTCGTTGTTTTGTTTTTTAAGATTTTAAGTAATCTCTACACCCAGTGTGGGGCTCGAATTCATGACGTCAAGATCAAGAGTCCCACGCTTTACCAACTGAGCCCACCAGGCACCCCAGCTATTGTTTTATACAAATAGTGAGAGTAGACAAGGTCGTGCTGTGGTAACAAATTAGCATCAGAGTCTTCTTGGCTTAACACAACTTGTTTATTTCTTGCTCATACTACATGGCCCCCATGGGTTGACAGACCTCAATTCCATATGGTCACTCTGGAATCCAGGACAACACAGCCTCTGCTATCTTGTTAGGGCACCACGTGGAATGTGAGGCTTGCCAACAACAGTACTAGAAGTTTGCCCATGGACTTTGCTCTATCCCGTGCCAGAAAGAGACATAATCACTTGCCCCTCACGTTGCATTGGCCATGACTCTCACCGAATCTCATCTCATTGCAAGAGGGCTAGGAAATGTAGGAAAAGATATGTCGTATTTGGCGAGCATTATAGTCTCTGCCACTATAGCCTGACATGACTGAAGTCAGTGTTAGTTTGGGATGTATAAGAGTACTTAGCTGAGGTTCAACCAGGTGGCTCAGTCTGGTGTCTGACTTCAGTTTAGGTCATGATCTCACAGTTTGTGAGTTAAAGCCCTGCATCAGGCTCTCTGCTGTTAGCTTGGAGCCCGCTTCAGATCCTCTGTCCCTCTCTCTCTCTCTGCACCTCCCCTGCTCACTCTATCTCTCAAAAATAAATAAACATTTTTAAAAAAGAATACTCTGGGGCGCCTGGGTGGCTCGGCCGGTTAAGTGTCTGACTTCGGCTCAGGTCATGATCTCACGGTCCGGTCCGTGAGTTCAAGCCCCGCGTCGGGCTCTGTGCTGACTGCTCAGAGCCTGGAGCCTGTTTCAGATTCTGTGTCTCCCTCTGTCTCTGCCCCTCCCCTGTTCACGCTCTGTCTCTCTCTGTCTCAAAAATAAACGTTAAAAAAAATTTAAAAAAAAAAAAAAGAATACTCAGCTGAAAATACTAGAGAGTAATAAATTTAACACAAATTCAATAGGATGTTTTGGTAAACCAGCATTTGAAACCTTTGAAAGACTCACACTGAGTGGTTATGTTGTACAGATCTCAACAACACACTGAGAATACATTTTTTACATAACTCTTTCAATGGTAAGCAAATGGGTACTTGTGACCCAACCACTGATGGCATCATATAAGCATTTAGAAAGGTGATATCTTCAGTAATCGGATGAGGCGGATTAATGTAGGCAGATGACAAAGTGTCCTCTAGAAAAAGATGAGCCTAGAAAAAAGCAACGTCTCTAAAATAATCTCCTTTTACAGATCTATTGTTAAATTTATAGCATAAGCAAATTAATATTAAATACTATAGCTACAGAGCTGACCATTTGATTAATACCTTAAACTTCATACGCTCAGCTTGGCCTTCAAATCATTTTTATTTTTTTAAAGTTTACTTATTTATTTTGAGAGAGTCAGAGAGATCGCAAGCAGAGGAGGGAGGGAGAGACAGGGAGAGAGGGAGAATCAAACAGTCTCCACGAGGTAAGTGCAAAGAGCCTGATGTGGGGGCTCAAACTCACCAACTGAGAGATCATGACCTGAGCCAAAATCAAGAGTTAAGTGCTCAACCGACTGAACCACCCAGGTGCCCCTGCCTTCAAACCCTTTTTAAATTCCTCTCATTAGAAAATGATGAATATTGCCCTAAATTTGTGCTTCTACAGTTTATAAAGTAGATGAAAGAGACTACGAGGTAGAATTCTAACACACTGATTTAAGGAAGCAGCGCTATGGACCTCAGCATGTTCTCATCCGCTGAAATTCACCTGAGTAAAGAAGTTGTAAGATGAGTTTGAATTCTGAACCACACGGCCTAGTATTGACTGCATCCCATCCAGATTTATGGGCCCCCCCCCTCCCCGCTTCCCTTCAGATTGCAATGTCCTGCCTCCCGGAATGGCTGTGAATGGGCAGGAGTCAATGGGCAGGATTGATCTAGTTCAATTATCTTTTTTACCCCAAGGGCCTTGGCACGGTCCTGGGTACCAAGCAAGCCCTATTCTATTAATATTTCTGAGGTATTTGCAGGAGTTGCTACTGGCAATGTCACAACAGCAGCCATTTGAGATAATGAATAAATTTCAAAGTCAGTAGTCAAATTGACTGCCAAGTAATTTGAAAATGCCACAGTGGCATGCGTTTTTATCATCCTCGTTATCCATCTCTTCTATCTTCTCTTTTCTCAGATTTATTTTACTCTGTTTCATTGGTTTCAAAGAGGCACCCTCCTGAGTAATTTTCTCTTAAAAGGAGGCCAAAAGAAGGAAAGAAATTAATATTTTCAACAGTGACTCAGCAAGTTTTGGGTTGTTTTTTTTTTTCCCAATTGTGAGCAAAAGATCAAAGAATGTTTTAAAGTTAAAATAAAACCATTTGACTTCTGCGACACGGCAAAATAAATCACGTTCAGTGTAAGACATTGTGTTAACAGGAACACAATTTTTTTTTTTTTCATTTATCAGTACTTTCTCAACTTACCAACAGATCAATGCTTGGGTCGTAATTTAAGATCTATGTCTTTAAAAACTGTAGGATCTAAGGACATAGCCAAGAGAAAGAGACAGAAAGAGAATACTGATTAATAAATACTACATGTGCTAAATACTGATATAAACTCCAGACAGTAATCTCTGGGTTTCCCCCATGTTTATCTGAGGAAGGTAAAAGAATTGTTGGCATTCTGGTCACTAGCAAAATTCATTTAGGGGTGCCTGGGTGGCTCATTCAGTTGAGTGTCCAACTCTTGAGTTTGGCTTAGGTCATGATCTCATGGTTATGAGATCAAGCCCCACCTCAGGCTCTGCATTGAGCATGGAGACTGCTTAAGATTCTCTCTCCCTCTCCCTCTGCCCCTCCCTTGCTCACACTTGGTCATGATCACTCTATCTCTCAAAAAAAAATAATAATAAAAGAAAGAAAGAAAAGAATCTGATGTTGAAATGGATACCAATGACCTGGGCCCTCATCCCAATTGCATCGAGTTACCCAATTACTAATAGAGTGACTTTGGACAAATTACTCAGTCTCTCTTAGCTGCATTACTCATCTGAAACCTCAGAACAGGGTTACCGGATAAAATACAGAACACCTAGACAAATCTGAATTCCAGTTAATCAATAAATAATTTTTTAGTATAAATATGTTCTGTGCACTCCTGGCAAAGAACATGGAAATGCAGTATCATACAATTGTGCATATAAAATGCAAATTTAATTGGGTGTCCTCTATTTTTATTTGCTATTTCTGGCGACCCTACAAAGAAGTAACAATCCATAAGGCATTTAGGTGAGGGTTCAATAAGTCTCTATTTCCTAGAGCCTGTACTAGTGAGCTTTTCGATTATTTAAAGTCTCCTTTGATACTGACACTAATCCAATGAACAATGTAAAATTATTTTCATTTTCCAGATCAGCAAAAAGACTGAGATCGTGACTTAGTCCAAAGTTACACAGTTGTAATGGGAGAGGCAAGATTCAAGATGGAGCTGTTTAGCACCAAAGCTGAGAAATGTAACCTCTCTGTTGCCACACCGTGGCAGACTCTAAGCCAAGGGTGGGTGATGGTCCATGACCAAAGACACAGAGACAGTGAACAAGACTGGGTTTATGGTGGGAACTTATGTCCTGGGAGTCCTGCACTGGCAGACTGAACAAAGCACCTGCTGCTAAAATCTATGTGCAGCAAGCTTTTATAGTGTAGCTGCTGGCCTAGCTACTATCTCTAGCCCCTCCCCTCCTTGCACGCCAAGTGTTCCAAGGAGATCAAGGCCTGCCATCTGGACATTGTTTGTTACAAAGGAGACACTCTAGGGGCCCCTGGGTGGTTCATTCAGTTAAGCATCCCACTCTTGATTTCAGCTCAGGTCATGATCTCACCGTTCATGCACTGACAGTACAAAACCTGCTTGGGATTTTATCTCTCTCCCTCCCTCTCTGTGCCTCCCCCACTCGTTCTCTCTTTCTCTCTCTCTCTCTCTCAAAATAAATAAAAACTTTAAAAAAATAAAAACAAAGGAGACACTCTGGTTGGCCACCCTGGAGCCTGAATTGAATGCTAAACAACACGTTCTTCTACACATTCTGCTTGATGGGAATATAGAAAGAGGACAGGATCTCTACATTCTCAAGATGGTGATTAACAAGGGCATGAGGGTGCCTGGGTTGCTCGGTTAACCAAGAGTCCAACTCTTGGTTTAGGTTCGTGATCCCAGGGTTGTGGGACCGAGCCCTAAATTGGTCTCTGCACTGAGCATAGAGCCTGCTTAGGATTCATTCTCTCTCTCTCTCTCTCTCTCTCTCTCTCTCTCTCTCTCTCTCCTTTGCACCCCCCCCCAACTCGTGTGCTCACTCTCTCTCTCAAATAAAAAATAAAAAAACAAGGACATTCAGGGAGTGCTTGTACAAACCAGCCTTCTAGCATGTACTATACAACCTCTATCCAGTGGGTTCTGAAACTTTAGCATGCATCAGAATTACTAAGAGAGTCTGTTAAAACCAGATTCCTGGACCCAGACTCTAAGTTTCTGATTCAGTAGCTCTGAGTAGGGCTTAATAATCTACATTTTTCACACATTCCCAGATGTTGCAGACGCTGCTGGCAGGGACTATACTTTGAGAACCCCCGTCTCCTGTTGCAGCGCTGTGTGGTAACAACTGTGACTGCCCCTATAAATAAGAGTGACATGCCACCACTCATGATGAGCCACAAAAGAACTCCAGTGCCCAATTATCACCTACCATTTTGTTTTGCTTTGTTAGTTGATGGGTTTTTTTTTAACTATCATTACTTTATTGTACAATTATTTTCACATCTTTCAGATCTAATAATTTTTGTACTATCCTTCTTTTATTAAAGCGTAACTGAATGTAACATTTTATTTGTTTCGGGTTACAACATAATGATTTGACATTTGTATACATTGCAAAATGATCACCACAGTAAGTCTAGTTACCATCTGTCACCATGTAGAGTTATAAAGTTTTTCCTTTTTTTGAGACAGAGAGAGAGAGAGTAAGCGTGCACGCACACATGTGTGAGAGCAGGGGAAGGGCAGAGGGAGAGGGAGAGAATCTTGAGGAATCTCAACACCCAGCACAGAGCCCAACACAGGGCTTGATCTCATGACCCTGAGATCATGACCTGAGCTGAAATCAGGAGTCAGACACTCAACTGACTGAGCCACCCAGGTGCCCCTTAAGTTTTTCTTAGGATGAGACTTTCAAGATCAATGCTTTCAAATATGCAATATAATATTATTGACTATAGTAACCATACTGCACATTACATCCCCATGATTTATTTATTTTATAACTGGATATTTGTATTTCTTCATCCCCAACCCCCCTCTCCTCTGTCAACCACCAATCTGTTCTCTACATCTAGGAGTTTTGTTTTGTTTGTCCATTTGTTTTGTTTTTTAGATTCCACATATAAGTAAAATCATATGGTATTTGTCTTTCTCTGTCTGACTTCTTTCTCTGTCTGATTCAGTGTAAGTCCATCTAGGTCCATCCATGTTGTTGCAAATGGCAAAATTGCATTCATTTTTATAGGCATAAAAGGTAATATTCCATTATACACACACACACACACACACACATACACACACACACACACACACACCACATCTTCTTTATCCACTCACCCATCAGTGGACACTTAGGTTGTTTCCGTATCGCAACTACTGTAAATAATGCTTCAATGAACACAGCAGTCCATATATCTTTACAAATGAGTGTTTGCATTTTCTTCAGATAAATACCTACAGGTGGAATTATTGGATCATATGGTAATTCTATCTTTAATTTTTTGAGGAATCTCCATACTATTTTCCACAGCAGCTGCACCGATTTACATTCCCACCAACAATGCATGAGAGTTCCTCTTTCTTCACATCCTTGCCAACACTTGTTATTTCTTGTTTTGGGGGTGTTTGTTTGTTTGTTTGTTTGTTTGTTTTGATACTAGCCATTCTGACAGGTATGAGGTGGTATTTCATTGTGTTTTGATTTTCATTTCCCTTATGATTAGTGAGGTCAAGCATCTTTTCAGGTATCTATTGGCCACCTGTAGGATTTCTTTGGAAAAATGTCCATTCAGCTCTACTGCCCATTTTAAATTAGATTATTTGTTTTTTAGGGGGCTGAGTTGTATGAGTTCTTGATATATTTTAGAAATGAACCCTTTATCAGATATATGATTCACAAACATCTCTTACTCAGTAGGTAGGCTTTTAATTTTGTCAATGGTTTCCTTCACTGTACAGAAGCATTTTAGTTTGATGTAGTCCCAGCTGTTTATTTTTGCCTTTGTTGCCCTTGCATCTGGATTCAGGTCCAAAAAACCAACATGAAGACCAATGCAAAGACCCCTACTGCCTATGTTTTCTTCTAGAAGTTTTATGGTTTCAAAAGTTACATTCAAGTCTTTAATCCATTTTGAGTTTATTATTGTATGTAGTGCAAGAAAGTGGTCCAGTTTTATTCTTTTGCATGTTGCTATCCAGTTGCCCCAACACCTTTTACTGAAGACACCATTCCTTCCCATTTGTATATTCTTGACTCTTTTGTTATAAATTAACTGACCATATAGGCGTGGGTTTATCTCTGGGCTCTCTGTTCTGTTCCATTGATCTATATCTCTGCTTTTATGCCAATACCATATTGTTTTAACTACTATAGTTTTGGAGTAGAGTTTGGAATCAGGGAACACGAAGCCTGTAGCTTTGTTCTTTATAAAGAATGCTTTGGTTACTAAGGATTTTTGCGGTGCCTTGCAAATTGTAGGATTGTTTGTCCTATCTGTGAAAAAAATGCCATGGGAATTTTGATGGCAATTGCAATGACTCTGTAGATTGATTTGGGTAATGTGGACATTAAACAATATTAATTCTTCCAATCCTTGAACACAGAGTATCTTTCCCTTTATTTGTGTCTTCAATTTCCTTTCATCAATGTCTTACAGTTTTCAGAATACAGGTGTTTCACCTCCTTGGTAAATTTCTTCCTAGCTCTTTTATCCTTTTGGATGCAATTGTAAATGGGATTGTTTTCTTAACTTTTCTTTCAGATACTTTGTTGTTAGTATATAAAGATGAAACAGACTTTTGTATATTGATTTTGTATCCTGCAACTTTACTGAATTTATCTATTAGTTCTAACAGTTTTTTGGTTGATCACATTCAAAGTCCTGTTTCCAGCCATTCTGCAGAGGAAAAAAAAAAGTTCTCTAGGATTCCAAGAGGTTCTCCAGTTTTTGTACAAAATAACTTGCAGCCAAATGAGTCTAACTAATAGAAACTACTGGAATCTTTTCTCTATCCCCTTGTCCTTTTGATTCTTTGGAAAAGAGGTAAATTTCCATGGATTTCTGTTTGCAATAATATGTGATCTAATATGCTAGTATTCAGAGAGTGGTCTGTGGACCAGAAGCATCAGCATCAAGTGAGAACTTGTGAGAAGTGCAGAAAAGCAGCCTCCACCCCAGACTTACTGAAACAGAATCGGCATTTTAACAAGATTGCCAGGTGATGCACACATACATTAAATTTAAGAAACCTCATCTGAATAATTTTAAAACTCTCCCATGCAAAGCATCTAGAGGAGGTTGACAGCAAAATTCCACTTAAATGCATGACCAAGGACACAGTAGTGAGAGAAAATGCCAAAAATGAAGAGGAACACTAAAAAACTGAAATTTCATCAAAGCTGAATGGTAAGTGGGAGCTGAATCTTCAATGACACCAGGAAACAAAGGAAGAAGGGCAGTAACCTAAGGATTTGCATATTAACAGCCATAAAGAGATGAGCTTTGGCCCCAGGCAAGGTGGGTTGGTGGAACAGACTCAACACTAAACTGGGATCCTCAAAGGGATCCACTCTCAGCAAGGACTGGATTAGAAAGAGATCCTCCCAACCATCAGCACCATCAGAACAAAAGAACAAATGTATTGGTTGAAGTAACACACAGAACTTTGGGAAATGGATCATATAACACACAGTCTGAACAGCATATTTGAAATCTGAAGAGAAAACCAGTTAAGAGGAAGACAGATGGGGGTGGCACCTGGGTGGCTCAGCCCTGATCTTGCAGTTCTTCAGTTGGAGCCCCGCGTCAGACTCTGTGCTGACAGCTCAGAGCCTAGAGACTCTTCAGATTCTGTGTCTCCCTCTCTCCCTGCCCCTCCCCCACTTGCTCTCTGTCGCTCTTTCCCACTTTCTCTCTGTCTCTCTTTCTCTCTCAAAAATAAATAAACATTAAAAAAATTTAAAAAAGAGGAAGACAGATGGGGGGAAATGACAGAGGACGAACCAGAATAGGTGGAGAGATGCAAACCATAAACATGAGGTAAACAGGAGTGGAAGAGAGAATGAGAAGGTCCAACGTGCACCTTTTAAGAGACTAGGAGGAAAGAACAGAGGAAATGGGAGGGAGGCAATATTGACAAAGATACTGGCTGTGAATTTTTCACAACTGGTAAAAGCCGCAAACTTAGTTTCAGGAACCACAATGAGTCCCAAGTAGAATACTGCTAAATCTATATATCAACCCTCATGGTGAAATGACAAGAAACCAAGGACAAAAAGTGATAAGGCCAGTCACTTCTATTTATAAAGCAACACTAATCATACTGACGACAGGCTTCTTGATAGTAGTGACAGGAGAAAGTAATTCAATAATATCTTCAAAGTGCTGAGGGAAGAGAGCCATCATTCTATAATGTTAAATGCAGCCAAACTATCATTAAAGAATGGGAGTAATACAAAGACATTTTTCGGGCATCTGGGTGGCTCAGTCAGTTAAGTGTCAACTCATGAGTTTGACTCAGGTCATAATCTCATGGTTTGTGAGATCGAGCCCCATGTCGGGCTCTGTGCTGACAGTGCAGAACCTGCTTGGGATTCTCTCTCTCTCCCTCTCTCTTTGCCTCTCCGCTTCTCTCTCTCTCTCTCATTCTCAAAATAAATAAATAAATTTTAAAAAGAGGACATCTTCAGACAAATAAAACTGGAAGAAAGCTCTCCATGTTCTTCCTTATTAATGATACAATAAAACTACCTCTCACAGCTTAGTGAAATCAATAAAATTCTATTCTCTAAACCCCCCAAAAAAGGTGTTTATGATTCTCTCCATCCATGCCCAGTATCACCATCTATGAGAAGCCACAAGGCATCAGGAAATAACTTTTGAAGACAAAATGGTGATTCCTGCACTGGGCAGTGTCTCTGATTGAAATTGTCTCCTTGTGGACCCTTGATGCTGAGACAGCAAATCTGCATTCAAATTGTAGCCAACCACCAAGGGGCTATGCAACTTTGGACCATCCACTCTGGTTTCTTGTGTACAGATGGAGGTAAGGGGGCTGACTATTTTCACATCTCCAATCTCCATTCCTCTGCAGTTTACCCTGCACCTTCCTGAAGGTTGGGAATTGGTATCCACCCAGAGCCACACACAGTCGAGGTAGTTGGAATAGTCTCATTTTCACTGCAAAGATCTCAAACCTAAAATCTAAGCTCAACAAATAGATTGGCAGACCAGAAAGTGTTTAGACCAAATTCTCATTAAAAAAAAAATAAACTCCTGGGGCTCCTGGGTGGTTCAGTCGGTTAAGCGTCCGACTTCAGCTGAGGTCATGATCTCACTGTTCAGGAGTTCGAGTCCCGCATCAGTCTCTGTGCTGACAGCTCAGGGCCTAGAGCCTGCTTCGAATTCTGTGTCTTCCTCTCTCTCTCTCTGCCCTTCCCCCGCTCAGGCTCTGTCTCTTTCTCTCTCTCAAAAATAAATAAACATTAAAAAAAAAAAAAAAACTAAAAGTTCAAAACTCCAAATCCGTTCTCTCCCCCACCCTCCACCCCACACCCATACCAGAGAATCACAACTCTTCTGGGTCTTAACACACATTTCAGCTGAGGAGACTCACCAAGACTCCTACAAGTCTGGAATTTCTCCAGCAGCCTCAGTTCGTCCTTCTAAATACCTCTGCACTTTCTTGGTGTTTCACGTTTACCACTCTCTGACTTCCAAAAGAGAAGGAAAAGATGATTTATCATCTTTCCTTTAATGACCACAAGAAATATTGAATTCTTCTGGCCCAAAAGAACATTTCCCACAGGGCATCATCTTAAATCTTAATTACAAGTTTATGTATTATTCAGGCAATGCTAGAAACTTAGCTTTGGGTCAGCATTATACTATCAGTCTTCATTCCCTCTCATTAGTCTTTCCCGCCTCACTTCCAAACGATGGTCATTCCAGTCTTGTTGCTTCTTTAATTACACTTCAGTTAGAATCAGCTTTTCCCTAGAGCACCCAACTTTCTCTGCCAGAACACCCACGATTTCTCCAACCAAAGGGCTTGACTCTCTGCTGGGCTCCTTGCTGGGATGTATTAGGAGATGCAAACAGGCTATTCATCACCCCCCAGAAATCCAGTAGGTGACGTCTCATAGAAAAGGATCATCAGGTTCATACAAAGATAGTACTTTTCCTGTGGTGCCCACACACGTAGGCACACACACCATGCAGACATTCACACATATATACCACCATACACACACACTTGCCCAAACATTAAAATAAGGCCAGACAATTCTTCACCAGTTGCTCAGAGATGCTATTGGCTTCATCAAAAGTTCTAAGATTTGACGAGTAGCTACTACTTACTAAGTGCTGTGTGCAGGTGATTTGACTATACACCATCGCCATTTCACCCTGCTGCATGTACCGCTTCGTTGCTTCTCCTTCCCGCTTCCAAAGGCTCTGGGCATCTTCGTCCCTCACCTGCCATGAGATCTTTGTGAATGAGTCTTTTTCTTCTTCCTGTTGTGCCCAGGTGTGATGAACAAACACCCCACAGAGCGGTGCGATCATGACCTGAGCTGATGTCAGACCCTTAACCGACAGCCACCCAGGCGCCCCAACATACCCACTCTCTTAATTACGTCTTTTGAAAGAGGAGAGGTTCTTAATTTTAATGAAGCTCAATTTATCTCTTTTCCTTGAAGTTTCAGCGCTTTTTATGTCCAGTTTAAGAAATCTTGCCTAGGGGCACCTAGGTGGCTCAGGCAATTTGAGTGTACAACTCTTGATTTCGGCTCAGGTTATGATCTCATGGTTATGAAATCAAGCCCTGCGTCCAGCTCCGTGCTGGACATAGAACCTGCTTAATATTCTCTCTCCCTCTGCCTTTCCCCCACTCTCTCTCTCTTTCCAAAAAAAAAACATTTTTTTTAAGGAAATCTCACCTACTCCATGGTCATCTTCCTTTGTTATATTTTAGAACCTTTATTGGTTTACCATTCACATTCAGAGCTATGACCCATCTTGCATTAATCTGGTGTAAGGTCAAGTTCAAGATTTTTTTTTTTCCCCAACTAGATACTACTTTCTCCAGCACCATTTATTGAAAAGTAATCTTTTCTCCATTGAATTGCACTGTCAACTTTATTGTAGATCAAGCCACCATACATGTATGTATCTCTTGGACTCTATCTCTCCTATTGGTCTATGTGTCCGTCCTTGCATCAAAGTATTACATCCATGAAATGAGATTAACTTGTGTGTCTGATAAATATAAACATTTACCTCTGCACATCTTCCTACTTCACTTCTAACCCCTTTAATGGTGGGACAGAAGGAGAGATGGGTCTACTCTAACCCGTTTTTCCTCCTCTGAAAAATTTTATAAGTGACTATTTAATAAAAATCCTCTTGGCTTCTTTTTTTAAAGATTGTTTTAATGTTTATTTATTTATTTTTAGAGAGAGAGAAAGAGTGCACGTGAGCAAGGGAGGAGCAGAGAGAGACTCCCAAGCAGGCTCCATGCTGTCAGCACAGAGCCCGACATCGGGCCATGAGATCAGGACCTGAGCCAATATCAAGAGTCAAATATTTAACCAACTGAGCCACCCAAGCATTCCTAAGATTTTATTTTTAAGTAATCTCTACACCCAACGTGAAGCATGAATGTACAACCCCAAGACCAAGAGTCCCATGCTCCACCCACTGAGGCAGCCAGATGCCCCCCTCTTGGCTTCTTTTGGAGAAAACTGAGAAGACTGGATAACTGAAAAACAAATAATTTTTAAGTGAATATGACTGAGATGGGAAATGACAGAATGAGAAAAACAGTACTACCTTGACACCTTGAAGTCCCTAGCAATCAATTATCTACATGTTTAGGATTTTATTCATGATGAAAAATAGTCAAGACCTTGCATGAATTGCTATTTGGAAAAGCTGCTGTGGTAACTACTACATATACATTGTTTTCAGGGTCTGCTGAATACCCAAAACTCTGAATATGAAAAGAGATTTTAAAAAATAATGAAAAAATTGGGGCACCTGGGTGGCTCAGTCAGTTAAGCGTCCGACTTCGGCTCAGGTCATGATCTCACAGTTCGTGGGTTCGAGCCCTGCGTTGGGCTCTGTGCTGACAGCTCAGAGCCTGGAGCCTGTTTCAGATTCTGTGTCTCCCTCTCTCTCTGCCCCTCCCCTGTTCACGCTCTGTCTCGGTCTCAAAAATAAATAAACATTAAAAAAATAATAATGAAAGACTAGAAGATACAAAGCACAGGCACGTACTTATATGCAAACTTACAGATACACATAGTTTTGTTCTATCAAGAGGCAACAGAATAGATGAAGCAAAAGCAATTTAGAAGAAATGTTCCCGAGAAGAAGAAAGTCTTGAGTCCACAAATCACACTGACTAAACTGATGGAAAGCAGCTCTTGAACTACAAAGAAATGAACTGAGAAAGTCATCAGAAATTAAAAGAAAGTTCAGAAATGTGGCTCATCGCATATATAATATACAAAACTTAGTGACTCCCTTATATAAGAAAGGTAGCATATTAGAAAATGGAATTTTCTATGGAGATGTTCCTTCTGCAGTCACATATACGCACAGATACATAAAAATGTCATTAACATGACAGTAAATCCAGGCTAATAAAGATGTAGCATAGACATAGTGAGAGTAAGAACTGGTTGTTGTTGTTGTTGTTGTTGTTGTTGTTGTTGTTGTTGTTTCCAGAAATGTTGAAGGTTTTCTGGAAGACTAAAAGAAGAATGGATCATAATGACAGATAAACCAGGGCAGAGAAAACCAAAAGGCAAAACAGGTACAGGACAAGGCTTTCACAGAAGCACAGGTCATTCCTAACCAAGAAAGCTCTAGGCTTGGAATTGGCAAGAACTCCTGGGTGGCTGGGTCAGTTGAGCACCTGACTCTGGATTTTGGCTCAGGTCATTGATCTCACGTTTGTGAGATCAAGCCCCCCATCAGGCTCCACACTGACAGCATGGAGCCTGCTTGGTATTCTTTCTCCCCCTCTCTCTCTGCTCCTCCCCTGCTCACATGCTCCCTCTCTTTCTCTCTCTCAAAATAAATAAATAAACTAAAAAAAAAAAAAAAAAAAAAAAGAATTGGCAGGAACAGAAGCCAGAGGAGCTGTGGGGCAGCATTTAAGGTAATTACATAATCGATCACCTTTGACAGTTGGGCCAACTAGCCCATCCTCTACCAGGTGTAGACAGAACAATGGTCTACAGCACGTGCCCCTGGCCAGCACTCTAACAGTTACATGTTAAATCTAAACAGAGGGAAAGGTGTGCTTACCAGTTTATGATGGGTGTTAGAGCCTGAACCAGTTCTTACCAGGAATACAATACACCGAGGCACACACCTGTCAACTCATCTTGGCAGTCACAGGGGACCTTCCACACACACCGAAGGTAAGTCCACCTTTGAAACAGGACTTAGCAACAACCACAAAGCCAAGAATCCACAGGCCCATGCAAGGAATCAGTACTTGGGGTGAACACACAAACACTGGTTGCCCATTCCAATCACCATAAAAACAAATGTACAGCTAAGGAGAACCAATCATTTGAAGAAAGTCAGTAGCCTGAGAGAGGTGTAACCAACTGAACAAAGCTACTGAAGAAAAATTTTACTGGAGGCCTTAAAAGAAGACCTGAATAAATGGAAATCTAAGCCATGCTCATGGAAGGGAAGGGAACCCTGTAAACCTTTGGTCTCTCTGCCAAATAATATATGACACCAGTGTACTTCAAATAAAAACCCAACAAGATTTTCCATGGAACACGTACACAAAGGACTCCAAACTTCATAGAAACATCAGTGTTGCAAGAATACCCTTGTCCGTTTTGAAGAGGAACGAGAGAGAGATTTCCTACCAAATATCAAAACTTACCGTGAAGATTTAGTAATTAAAACAGAACAGTATTTGAAATGGATAAGCAAATGGAAGAGAAGAGGTAGCTGGGATTTAAGATATGACAAAGATGACATTCTAAATAAAAGGGACAGGCCATCAGGTAAGTGCTACGGACCAATAGGGAAACCACTTGAGGAAAAACATTAAGCTTATGTCTATGTAACAACTTGGCGCATAAATTCCAGCGAGACCAAAGATGTAAATGTACATAATAAAAACAGAAAAGTATGAGAAGAAAATGAGTAAATCTTTAATCACCTCAGGGTGTGAGTAATCTTTCGGAACATGGCAGGGAAGTAATTAAGAACTGGCTTATCAATTTGACCACATAAAATTAAAACTATGCAAAAATAAATTCAATAAATGAGGATAAAAGGCAAAGAACAAGCTGAGGGAAAAATTCAACATATAAAATTGAGAGTCTTGGGGCTCCTGGGTGGCTCAGTCGGTTAAGCGTCCGACTTCAGCTCAGGTCATGATCTCACAGTTCATGGGTTTGAGCCCTGTGTTGGGCTCTGTGCTGACAGCTCAGAGACTAGAGCCTGTTTCAGCTTCTGTGCCTCCCTCTCTCTCTCTCTGTCCCTCCCCTGCTTACACTCTGTCTCTCTCTCAAAAATAAATAAACATTAAAAAAATTTTTTTAATTGGCCAAATCAATTTCATTGCAAGAATGTAAACGTGATTTAATATGAAGAGATGTATTAATGTAATTTTTTTTTATTTGAAAGAGAGAAAGAGAGAGCACACAAGTGGGGGGGGGGGCAGAGGGAGGGAGGGAGAGAGGGAGAGAGGGAGAGAGAGAGAATCCCAAGCAGGCTTCATGCCCAGGACAGAGCCTGACACAGGGTTTGATCCCACAATAGTGAGATTCCACAACCTGAAGGAATATATATTATATTTATATGAATAAATATTTACATAATATATATATGTATATATAATATATATACTAAAAAACCTCTTCATAAACTAGACCCAATAGGATATTTCAAGCACCTAACAGAGTGCCTATGATGTTGGAAGCATTCAATAAATAACTATCAAATTATTGCATAAACCATGATTCCTTCATTTGAAGGAATTTAAAAAAATTTAAAGCAAATTTAAAAAATTTGCTTTAAAGCAAAAGCAATTTTTTCTTGACATTAATAATGGTGAAAACTCAGAGGCAAAACTAGGAGTAAAAATGCTCCCTCTACTGTTATTTACCTCTGAAATAGGGTAAGTTTAAAAAAAAAAAAAAAAAAAGAACCAGAAGGCATAAATACTAAATTTTTTTTTAAAGGGGGAAAAAAAAAGAAAGTACAAAATAATTATTTCCAACAAGTGATCTGATTGCCTCCCTGGACATTCCTTATTCCCCCATCTCTTCCACCTTCTTCCCTGGATGCCTGCCCCCCTCATCCCACAAATACACATGGATAGGTGAGTCATCACAGAACAGAAAGCAAACCATTCAGGCCCACCAAATATATAAAAACCAAATCGTTAACACTAAGGTCAATAGCAGACTTGTCTCCTAAGCTTTCCATCAGCATCCCTGAATTGTTGTCCTGGGACAGCAAATGGCCTTTCCATTTCATTTCCATCATTTCTTTTCTGACTGAACAGATCTGACACTGGGATCACTTTGTTGCCTTAAACCAAGGACTCAGGGGTGCCCTAGGTGGCTCAGTTGGTTAAGCAGCCAACTCTTGGTTTCAGCTCAGATCACGATCTCATAGCATCAGGCTCTGTGCTGACAGCGTAGAGCTTGCTTGGAATTCTCCCTCTCGCCTTCTCTCTCTGTCCCTCTCCCACGTGCGCTTTCTCTGCTTCTCTCAAAATACATAAACTTAAAAACAAATGAACAAACAAACGCAGGGCTCAAAAAAGTACAATCCCTGCTGATAAAGGACTGAGGAAATGGAAGATAAGGGGTCTTCCTTCTAAACTGAAAACAGACCCAGAAGTGCAAGATCTTTCTTTATCTCTATAAGGAGAATCCTCTACAATTCTGGACACTTTCATTTTATATAGCACAAATCCTAACAAAGAACAAACCCTTTAATAAGTCCATTATGCGTGAATTTTTCTACCATTTGCATTATTTTGTTCATTTCCAATCAATCCCCTATTATCAATAAGATCCCTTGCCCCTGGAAGGTGGTAATAGTTTTTTTAAAAAGTTTGAGGGGTGCCTGGATGGCTCAGTTGGTAGAGCATGTGGCTCTTGATCTCGGGGCTGTGAATTTGAGCCCCACGTTGGGTGTAGAGATTACTTAAAATAAAATCTTTTTTTAAAAAGTTTGAGAATTGATACTATAAGCCATTCATGTCTTTTATGTCTCATAGTAACCAGGACAGACTGGAAGCACAATGGCAGTGGAAGTAGACTGGTAACAATTTTAAAAGCAGGTGGTAGTGAACATAAGGGAAAAGGGTAAGAATGGAATTGCTGGTTGGTCATACAGGGAGTTAATTAAAGACTCCACGAATCTATCATTTCAAAGATTTTAATGTAGGGGGGCATGGATGGCTCAGTCGGTTGAGCTTCCAATTTCAGCTCAGGTCATGATCCCATGATTCAGGAGTTCAAGCCCAGCATCAGGCTCTGTGCTGTCAGCGAGGAGTCTGCTTTGGATCCTCTGTCTCCCTCTCTCCCTACTCCTCACCCTCTCATTCTCTCTCCCTCTCTCTCTCTCCCTCCCTCTCTCCCCCCCCCCCCCATCTTACTCTCAAAAATGAATAAACATTTTTTTAAAAAGATTTTAATGTATTTTGCTATTAGTCTGAGTTCACAAACATTATGTAAGTTTTCCAAATGTTTTATGTGCACTATCCAAAAAAGCAAAAATATTTAGGAGCTTAAGAACTATTTTGAAGCTCCAATCTATCTTCAATGTAGATTTCTTTTGAAAAACAATAAAGCTGACCCGTGCCATCAGGAATTCAATTAGACTATTTCACAGGTAATGGTTTCTGATTTAGTGGTGCAATCATCCATAAAATAGAGTCCTTTCAGAGTTTACTGAGCCATTTTTAATTGTTTTTCCTTAAAGTCAAACTGAAGACTGCTATAAGAAGTAATAATATATTTCCCTGGGTATGTCTCAGTGGTTTATAACCAAAATACAGCACCTTTAGCTGAAAGACTTGTTTTAGGTTTCCCATCCATTTAAAATTGGACTTACATTTCTAAATTAAATATACACACACACATATTACATATACATGTACATATATACATGTGAATATTCTGGTAGATATCCTGGTATTATGGTGACAATGATATTTCATATTTTTTAAAAATTTTTTTAGTTTATTTCTTTTGAGAAAGACAGAGTCAGCACAAGTAGGGGAGGGGCAGAGAGAGAGGGAGAGAGAAAATCCCAAGCAGGCTCACGCTGCCAGTGCAGAGCCTGACTCAGGGCACAAACTCACCAAACCATGAGATCATGATCTGAGCCAAAACCAACAGGCAGACACTTAACCAACTGAGCCACCCAGGTGCCCCGATATTTCATATTCTTATGAGCAATTTCTTTTACAAAGCTAAAACTGGTCCTTACTTGTAAGAACCATATACATTACGAGGTATCGACTCACACTTCATCATTGAGAATGCCAACCATATAGACTGCATCAATGCTTGGAAATATGTTTAGACAATTTGGTGAAAACTGGAAAACTCAATACATAACAGAGTACAGACATACCAACCCAAACTCAACTGCATGAAATTAAAATGGGAATCCAGCTGGGGTGTGATGAAAGGACCTCCGGTGCCTTTCCTAGCTTGGAAATCTAGAAACCAAGGTCTGAATTCCAACATCCACAACTATGTGTAAAAGGCCTAATTCTCTTGAGCCTTTTTGGCAGAGCTGGTTTCCATCCATCAGGTGTCAGCTTCTACTAGTGACAGGTGACTGATTCATAGAAAAGGGCCCCCACAGACCAGCTCACCAAAGACCTGCACTGGGGCCCTGTTCATGGACTGCTTCAGCACCCAAAGAACGACCTTCCTGAAGCCTACCGTCACCTTCCTGCCCCTTCCAGAAGCTATCTTCATCCCTTAAAGTTTTCAAAATATACACACAACATGACACTTTATCATTCAAATCCCCTGCCTAGCATCCTACACCCTATCTTCTCCAGAATAAATATTCTGAATTCCTTCAAACATTTCTTTATACAGTCTGGTTTTCCCAGAATAGTCCAGGCTTAACTTCGTTTTTTTAGAACAATAACTACACCTCTCAAAATACGAAGTTCACTAAGTTAAAATATGACATTCAAACTAATACAGAATGGATGTGCATTAAATACCTTATTCAAATTATTCATTAAGGAGGAAACAAATATCATGATAGAGGAACTAGAAAAAAGGTGTTAGAATAAGTTTGCTAGTTGAGATCTAAAACTAGTTAATCCTAACTGGAACTGAATAATAAACTTTGGGGTTGTTTTTTTCTACAAGTATCCTTTGTAGACTTCACAGTGTCCAGGACCTAATCAAATAATAGAAAGCAGGGGTGCCTAGGCGGCTTAGTTGGATAAGTGTCCAATTTTGGCTCAGGTCAGGATCTCGTGGTTTGTGAGTTCGAGCCCCGCATTCGGAACTGTGCTGACAGCTCAGAGCCTGGAGCGTGCTTCAGATTCTGGGTCTCCCTCTCTTTCTCTGCCCTTCCCCCCATTCATGCTCTGTCTCTCTCTCAAAAATGAATAAACATTAAAAATAAATTTAATAAATTAATTTTTAAAAAAATAATAGAGAGCAAAGTCAAAAGGTATACCCTTCTAGGGGTTCAAATAATCCCTGGGCAGGTCTGATAAATAATGCCCCAGGATGATGTGAAAAGAACATTAAATTATTCTCTTGCTTTGTTTCCAAGTGTTGGATAATTTTTCTTAATGGACCTCTTTCATTCTCCCAACGCATCCCAGTTTGTACAATAAATTATATGGCGGCCAAACTTACAGCACCTCATTGACATATTCCTCACCTTCCTGGCCAAGGTTTATCCTTTAGGATGTAGCACCCAGAACCAAAAAATAAAAAACTCCACATATGCCTTGAACCATGCAGGCTACAGAATAATTCGGACCTTCCATAATCTCAGCACTATCTCAGCACTACACATGAAATGAACAAAGATCACGTTAATAGCCACATGGTATCACTGACCTATGTTAAGCAACTGAAACCCTCAGTCTTCTTTACCTAGAATGCTCCTTTGGTAAATATATTTTTCAAAATGCTGATTTTACTCCTCCTGACACATAAAAACTGTCCTTCTCTTGACTTCCGGTGTAGCCATGAAGTCAGCCATGGCGGCTGATGGTACCACTAACCTGTCACAGCAGCCACCTCCAGAGCTTGTGGACAAATGTATAGGATCAAGAATTCACAGTGTGATGAAGAGTGATAAAGAAATTGTTGGCACACTTTTGAGATCTGATGAATTTGGAAATCACATCAGAAGGATCACCAAATTAGATCAGATTTCGTTATATAGAAATAATTTAACAATGCTGGTTCCTGGAGGAAAAGGACCTGAAATATAAATGGATTTCCTTGGCTTACTCTCTTTTGTCTTATAATGACACAAAATAGAAATTTCTTTTTAAACTTTTAATGTTTGGATTCTATAAAGCTAAGTGTCCCAGTAAAGGGAAATGTTTTGAAGATGCATTGTTGGTTTGTTTTTTTTTAATTAATTTATTTATTTTGAAAGAAAGAGAGAGCACAAGCAAGGGAGGGGCAGAGAGAGAATCCCAAGTAGGCTCCACGCTGCCAGACAGAGCCTGACAGAGGGTTCAAACTCACAAACCATGAGATCATGACGTGAGCCAAAACCAAGAGTCAGATGCTTAACTGACTGAGCCACCCAGGCACCCCTGAAGATATGTTGTAAATGTCCATTTTTGTATCTTGGGAAAAGGAGAAAAAAAAATGTTCTTTGAAGGCTAAAATAAGAATGTTGGCTACAAAAATATTATTCCTCCCTTTTGTATTTTCTTCCAGCCATGCATTCCCTCCTATTATATTGGAACTCTGCAGCCTTCTATCATACATTACCCATGCTTAGCAAACATTGCTTATATGTTTTATAAAATCAAGTGATGATCCTGTCCCTCTGGAACACAAATTATGGATCTAAATTGGTAAACTCTTAGAACCATTGCAATTATCACATCCTCCTAACCCTTAAGCCAGGCAAACTGCGCCACAGACACCTAAAGAGCAGGTTCATGCTGGGGCGCCTGGGTGGCTCAGTCGGTTGAGCGACCGACTTCAGCTCAGGTCACGATCTCGCACTCTGCGAGTTCGAGCCCCGCGTCAGGCTCTGGGCTGATGGTTCAGAGCCTGGAGCCTGCTTCCGATTCTGTGTTTCCCTCTCTCTCTGCCCCTCCCCTGTTCATGCTGTGTCTCTCTCTGTCTCAAAAAAATTAAAAAATAATAATAATAAAAAATAAAAAAAAAAAAGAGCAGGTTCATGCTGAGCAGATGCTCAGCATCTGGACCACGCCTCCAGCTGCCCCACAGCCCTCTGGCTGCTGCTTCCAGCACACACTTGCTGCCTCCTAAGAGCCACCCTAGCTCTGATGGTCAATTATTTCTTCCTCATTCCTGGCCTCTGCTCCATTTCCCCTCTCTTGAATAATAGCCAGCCCCTCCAGCAGATCCATGGATAACAAGACCTTCTTCCATCATCCCCCGGATACTTCTTCCTGAGTCCCGCCCTTCCATGCCTGTGGACAGCTCAGTGTGTCCCTAGCTGTGCTCTACAATGGACAATCCAAGAATATGTGAGGCAGGAAGAGGATTGCCAGGACCTGCTTCAGCTGAAATTCAAGGAAGCTCATGAAAACCACTCCCACCTTCTGTCAATTTCCTTTAGGAGAACTTCACCATCACATCCGGAAACAACTTCATCCCACCCCATCTCCCAACCTACAGTTCATCCTCTGTATTGTTTAGTTCATCCTCTAGGCCAGAAATTGGCAAACAAAAGCCCACAGGTCACACCCAGCCACTGATTTTGTAAATAAAGTTTAGGTGGAACACAGCAACACCCATTTGTTTACATATCATCTATAGCTGTTTTTGCGCTTCCATGGCAGAGGTAAGTAGTTGTGATGGACCCATGTATGCCCACAAAGTCTAAAATATGCACACTTTACAGAAAAAGTTTGCTGACCTCTGATGAGGCCCCTGTTCCCACTCCTTCAAAGATCAACTTGAAGGTCATCTCCTGGAACATTCTTCAATGCACCACCTCCCACTAGGTGGAGCTAATGGTTTTGTCACCATTCTGTCCAGAGCCATTTATGGATGCGTCTATAACAGCAATATTTTCCATCATAAATGCTCAAGACTCACCTAGTATAGCATCTGACCTACAATCAGTAATATAACTTATTACTTTTTTTTATTGCTGAACAATTAACTGTGTCCGAGGCATCATAGTGAGCACTTACCTTCACTCTCTGATATCACCTTCACAATAAGCCACATAAGACAGGCTCTGAGAGGTTCGATAGGTGACCAAGATGACAGAGTAACAAGGCATAGACCAATGCTGGAATCCTGACCTCTCTGAATCTAGTGCCTAGGTTCCTGACTCCTAAGCTATATAATCAATGTTTATTTCATAAGCCTTCTGGTAAAGACCCCATTAGCTCCTTACTCTGAAATGAGTGGAAACTCACTCAAAAGTAAGAGCTAGAGGCTTTATGCTTCTGTTATCCATCTAGTCACTAAAATGAGATTCTAGAATTCCTTGGGAAGCTGCAACAAGGTGTCCTGTTAATGAGGCTGTCTGCCATCAGATTTGCCCTGTTTCGTAGTTAGGAAAGCACCCTTATCCTGTGCAGCTAAATAGACAATAAACTAAGCTGGGGAGACCAGGAAAGTGTACAAGGATGGACCACCTTGTCAGGTCACAGAAAGGCTCTGTAGTCACAGAAATGAACTGGGCCAACAGTCCTTTCGAAACAACACATCAGGAAATTCGTTCGAAAGTTGGAAAAAAGGC
Source organism: Panthera pardus (assembly GCF_024362965.1). Classification (NCBI taxonomy): domain Eukaryota; kingdom Metazoa; phylum Chordata; class Mammalia; order Carnivora; family Felidae; genus Panthera; species Panthera pardus. Next base: position 146,281,891 of record NW_026526765.1, read on the forward strand.
AAAAAGTGTGCATGGCACATACTTTCAGAATCAGATGGGGCATTGGACACCGAAGAACTGTATACAGGAATATACTGTTTACCACTGATAAAAAGGTGCAAGAATTCTTGAACTTGTTAACTGTTCAACAGAACAAATAGCTCCCCAAGATTAATGGCGGCTATACATTAAGCAGTCTTATAACTAACTCAGCAATCTTACCCTAATATTTCTTTATTAAGTTGCCTATAAATGTCCTAGCATCTTAAATGTTCTTTCAACCAGTATTAACATCTAACGGGTTCCCTGATTAATTAATAAACTAAGTAAAATCAATAACACATGTTATTTTTGCCTGAGGAATCATGATTTTACCTCTTTAAAAATCACACTTTGGTGGGGCTCCTAGGTGGGTCAATCAGTTAAGCATCCAACTCTTGATTTCAGCTCAGGTCATTATCTCACGGTTCATGAGTTCAAGCCCCACATCAGGCTCTGCACCGACAGTGCGGAACCTGCTTGGGATTCTCTCTCTCTCCATCTCTCTCTGCCACTCACCCCTGCTCTCTCTCTCTCTCTCAAAATAAATAAAAATTAAACACTTAAAAAAAAAATAAAAATCATACTTTGTAAATATGTTAAAGATTTCATATCTCTAGGAAGGGTTTCAACTGATAAAACACAAAGACCTCAAGTAATCTTTCAAAAATCCATCTATTATTTAATTTTGCCTTGTGAAAAAAAAAGATGTCTTTTTTTTTTTATGTGCTAAACTGAAGAATGTTTGACTGTCCTCTAGCTATCTTTTAAAAGGCACAGTTATCACTGATCTAAGATAATTCAACACCAGGAAATTACAATGGAAGTATTCTCAGTCTGACAGAAGTGACATGTGGGCCAGAAAAAGCTACATAAGAATACAAAGATCTCACAGTTGTTCGTATCACATTCTGTTACAGGTGAATTCAAAGGTTGTATTTTCCCACTTTATGTAGAACTGACAAGAAATGTTTTGAACTAAATTTAGTAACTACTGCCTCTGGAAGAAAATAGTGTTACCTTCAGCAATAACTCCAGAGTCTAGACATATAACTGCCATCCCAAAAGTCTCATCCTTCAGAGAATGCTTTCCCAGAACGATTTTACAAGACCTGCTTCTCTCATTATATAAGATTATTCAGCAATTGCCAGCCAGCCATGTTCTCTATCAAAGCTGAGGTTTTTTTCATCTGGGCTAAGCTACAGGACAGGGAGTCACCAAAGTCTACGGCAACAAGGCTAAACTACCCCTGGGCACTTGAGATGCAAATAATATCCCATTTCTTTACTGTAAATGTGTAGAAACAACTAAATTGTATCATCCTCCAGGTCTAACCCACCATGATGGGCTGGAAGACGAATATATCAGTTCACTTTCAGGTCTCCCTCCACACACCTTGTATCATTCAACCACCCAGGTTATGTGGGATGTTGAGTCACAGGGAAGGGCACATTCTGAACCTAGGTAGTGACCTACCCACGCCAGGATCCATGATAAAGGTGGGGAGAGGGGGGCTCTTCCAGCAGCTCCACTTCCTCCAGGCCAAGTTGGACCTTGGGGACCTTTGCCTCCACTCTTGGTGCGTTCGTCATGCCATCATTCCTCTCATCTTGGTGGTAGTGAGCACTCCAAGCCCCTCCCCCGACCCCAGACCTCTCTCCATTCCACTTGGGAGAACCTCACAGCCCCCAGGATAGATGTTTCTTCCTTCAACCCTCAGGCACCAAACTTCCAACCCCCCACCACCTCCTCCCCCCAGTGAAGCCCTGTTCATCTTCAAAATGGGATAAAACAAACCCATGCTCAGCCCACCTGTACTGCCTTGGGGCCAGAGCATCAACTTTCACCCCGGGGCACAACGCACAGGTTGTGAACTGCAGGACGTGGGGTGTTGAGGAGCTCAGAGTGCAAGAAATGGAGAGCTGAGCCAGGGGTGGCATGAGAGAAAGAGCATGATAGATCTTCTCATTGCTCTCTAGTGCAAGCCTGCTCTCAGGAAAGTAAGTTATTCTCAAATCTTTCAAATCCAGGCTCCTCTATATAACAGCCATATGTCTGTGGGCAAGTTAACCTCAATTTCCTCACCCGAAAATGGGATTAATCGTGGTCTGTATTTTATATAGTTGGAGGAGAATTGCAGGAATTAGGAAGTGTAAAGTGATTAGGGGGCACATGGGTGGCTTAGTTGGTTGAGAGTCCAACTCTTGATTTCGGCTCAGGTCATGATCTCATGGTTGTGGAATCGAACCCCATGTCAGGCTCTGTGCTGACAGCTTGGAGCCCGCTTGGGATTCTCTCTCTCCCTCTCTGCCCTCTTTCCCTCCCTCTCTCTCTCAAAATAGACATTAAAAAAATAAGTGTAAAGTGATTAGAACAGTTCCTGGAACATAGTAGTCATCCAATAAATCTTAGATGTTACTAACACCTAGGATTATTAATATTGACTGCCACAGTATATTCTCAGTAAAGTGCCACCTCCCACTTTATGAAGTGGGTATGAAGTTGCCATCATGTTCCATCAGAATGGAACCACAAGTGTTACTGAAGCTGAGACACCCGAGACAAGGTCTCTAATCCCTGGGAAGTAAAACTAAATCCCAAAGACCCTTAAAGGGAAAGTCCATCTCATGGAATTGTGTCTGAGAATGAAGGTTGTCTCAAAACCTCATTCAGAAGGATAGCTAGAGCTGAGGACTCAGTCCCTCGACAATGTGAGGGGCACGTGGATCTGGAAATTCTTTTACATTGTTGTTCCCTCGGATCCAGCACATCACGCCTCTAAGCAGGAAGCTGATATCCTGTTGGAAAATTTTGGACAACCACCCTGGGTTACGCGGGAAACACTGAAACCCCACTGGGGGCTACAGTAATAGTAGGCTTTCAAATGGATTCTCTACAAGATAGATACTAGAAACTACTCTGTGATTCCTAAACATTCACATGATTTGCATCCAAATCAAATTCGTTGTCTATATTCTTTTTTTTTTTTTAATATTTATTTATTTTTGAGAGAGACACAGAGTGTGAGCCAGGGAGGGCAGAGAGAGAGAGGAAGACACAGAATCCAAAGCAGGCTCCAGGCTCTGAGCTGTCAGCACAAAGCCTGACGTGGGGCTCGAACCCATGAACTGTGAGATCGCGACCTGGGCCGAAGTCGGACACCTAGCCGACTGAGCCACCCAGGTGCCCCTGGTTGTCTCTATTCTTGATGTTTATTCATGGATAGTTATTGACGGCAGGCATTCTACTAGGTGCTTAGGACACAGTGGTGGAAAAGCTGCAGTCTGCGACCTCACAGGGCTTGCAGACTTTTAGGGGACACTGTACAGGAGCTGGATGCTATGAGGACAAATACCCAGAATATCTGACTTCATCTGGTGGCTCAGGAAAGTCTTCCCAGGGGAAGCAAATTTTAAGACTAGAAATAAAAGGCATTTTATGACAGGTAGAAGGAGAATGATAGGCATCATCGTTAAACGACTTGCTGAAAAACAACAGGGGGAAAATTGAAAATGGCTGGAACGCAGGAAGCGAGGGAGTAAACCCACAAAGAGAGGCCAAAGACACAGGAAGGGGACAGGTATGCAGGGCATGGAGACCATAATGAGGAGCTTGGACCTTATTCTGAGGAAGTGGGATATGATCACCTTTTTGTTTTAAGCAGATTACTCTGGCCACAGTGAGGACAACAAATTTTAGCATGGCAACATTAAATACAGAGATTCTACATAAAGCTATTGTAGGTGAACAGGTGACAAATGGTCGTGACTTAGAATGGGGACCACAAGGGGCAGGTCACGATCTACTGGTTCATGAGTTCGAGCCCCATGTCAGGCTCTGAACTGTTAGCTTGGGATTCTTTAAACAAACAAAAAAACAAACAAACAAACTTAAAAAAGAAAAAAAGAATGAGGACTGCAAGAAAGAAGTGGATGGATCCCAGAGATATTTAGGATGTGGTCATAATAATAGCTCATGGGGGATTAAGGAGGAGAGGCAAAGCCGATTCCCATGTCTCAAGATGGGGAAGGTGCTAGGGGCGCCTGGGTGGCTCAGTCGGTTGAGCGTCCGACTTCAGCTCGGGTCATGATCTCACAGTCTGTGAGTTCAAGCCCTGCGTCGGGCTCTGTGCTGACAGCTCAGAGCCTGGGGCCTGTTTCAGATTCTGTGTCTCCCTCTCTCTCTGACCCTCCCCCGTTCATGCTCTCTCTCTGTCTCGAAAATAAATAAAACATTAAAAAAAAATTTTTTTTTAAATTATTCTAAAAAAAAAGATGGGGAAGGTGCTAATCATTTACTATGACAGAAAACACTGGAGAACAAGCAGTCTGGAGTTGATGACCATGAGTTCCTTTAGAAGAAATGTTAAATCTAAGTTGAGTGTGCTACGTCCAAGTGGAAATTCCAAGCAGGCGAGCCAATACTTAGAAGAAAGCCCAGACAAGAAATAGTTTGGAAGTTATCAATATAAAAATAGTAGGTGAAGCCATGGAAACAGGTGGCCGTATCAGCCTGTGTTACTGAAACAAAACAAAAGGAAGTCTATTCTGTACCTACCTACACTTAATCATGGGAATTTCAGGCCAAGTAGGGGAGGGGAGGAGAAGATGCCATGTGGAGCCAGTGGGGGCATATTTCAGGGTGGGATACGGCTTCCTCCACACTCTGCCCCCTCCCACCACCCCTCTTCCATCCTGCCCGGGCTCTCAAGTGGATCTTGCTGGCTGCCCTTCTATTTCTTGTGGCCCACATTCCTCTGGGTCCAGGTAACCAAGAAGGGAATAGAAGCCTCAAGAAGTGAGAAGGGAGAAGCCTGAAGCCACCAGGAGAGAAGGTGGTGAGGGCTATATCTCTTTCAGAGCTCCTTCTCACTAACCGCTTATCAGATTATCAGAATCTACGTGTTAGTAAGATCCCTGGGTGATTGGTATGTATGTTACAGTTTGAGGCATCCTGATGTGTAATATGGGTCAGCAAACTTTGTAAAGAACCAGAGTAAACATTTTAGGTTTTGTGGGCCCATGCTGGGACACCTGCTCAGCAGAGCCACTGTATAGCAAAAGCAGACACTGACGACATGTGACAAATGAGGTGGCTGCGTTCCATTAAAGTTTATTTATGGACACCAAAATTTGAATTTCATATAATTTTTACAGTCACCAAAAAGTAATTCTATTCTAGGAGGATCTTAGAATTTTGTAGGCAGGAGTATTAGATGATATCATAAAACCTAGGGAGTAAAAGAGACACATAATTTTAAACATAGGATCCTGGGGCACCTGCATGGTTCAGTCATTTAAGCCTCTGACTCTTGATTTCGGCTCAGGCCATAATCTCACAGTTTGTGAGATCAAGCCCCATTTCAGGCTCTGTGCTGACAGTGTGGAGCCTGCTTGGGATCCTCTCTCTCTCTCTCTCTCTCTCTCTCTCTCTCTCTCCTTCCCTCTCAAAATAAATAAACTTTAAAAATAAAATCCTGTGTGAAGATTCTGTTTATTCTACATCTAAATAAAGCTGCGAAGTTCATGAAATAGTCATCACGAGGGCAGAGTCCTACGTGGATATAACTTGGCTTCCATGCTCAGCAGGGAGCCTGACGCTGGGTTTCATCCCATGACCCTGGGATCATGATCAGAGCTGAATCAAGAGTCAGCTGCTCAACTGACAAGCCACCCAGGCACGCAAGTTTCATATTTTCTTAATTGCAAACACAGTTGCCTCACTGTGCCACAAAGTTCTTGTAGGCATTTAAACCAAATATTTCTTTCTAAGGATGAATTTTGTGAGTTTTTTGCATCCTTGCTTGTTTACCATTCCTTCTCTAGACATTTAAAGCTTTACCCGTGGGTCAGAGGTATGTGGCCTGTGCTCCCAGAGTACCTATTCTTTATCAAGAGAAAGAAAACCACCAAAACATCTCTGTCACCAAAACGAATGAGATCATTTTCTTAATATTTGAATCACTCCACCTTAAAGCAGATTATTTTTTTCCTCGTTAATCCATTTTCTTGGCATTTCACATGACATCTTCCTACTCTCCTTGGATTTCTTTTCATCGTATCTTGCCAAAAGAATTAAAAAGTGAAAGCTGAAACTCTTCATTTCATTTTTAAAGTCATGTGATGAGAAGATCAAATAAAATTCGACTGGCCAAAGTCCGTCTCTTCCAAATGCTTAACTGTACACATACCTAAGTCATACACAGAGTTGTAACATTTTAAACAAACCACATGTTCTATATAATACAAGGTGGTATAATTTAAGCAACCATTAAGAATCTGAAATTATTCCAAGCAAAAGTCACTCAAAATCTGCAACCAAGTCCCCCATTTTTCTTCATGACCCCCCCTTTTTAAAAAATACCTGTTTAGGGGCACCTGGGTGGCTCAATCGTTGAGCATCTGACTCTTATTTCAGCTCAGGTCATGATCCCAGGGTCATGGGATCAAGCCCCGTGTTGGGCTCCACTCTGTGCATAGAGCCTGCTTAGGAATCTCTCTCTTTCTCCTTCTCCTTCTCCTTCTCCCTCTCTCTCTCTCTCTCTCTCTCTCTCTCTCTCTCTCTCTCTCTCTCCCCCCCACTGCCCCTCTCTCCTGCTCACATGTTCCCTCTCTCTAAAATAAATAAATAAGTAAATAAATACATAAATAAATAAGAACTGTTTATGTAAATATTGAGATACAAAAATTGTATACTTGGGACTATGAACTACAGAACGTTTAGTTCTTCATTCAACTCTTAAAGAAGGAAGGATGAGGTGTCTTGATGCCTTCCATTTCTTTTCAGGTACATTGAGAGTTAATGATCATCTTCTCCCCCAAAAAGAGCGAGGAGTTGTAACCTATTTCTGAGACAGGAGACTCACAGAGAGAATTGGAAACAGGATAGATCCTTAGATGCAGAAAGTCACAGAACTGTCCTTGAACCCAGATTGAAGGCAACAGAAAGCTGGATCATTAATAAAATCATGATTTGCCTTGAGCCCACCAGAGCGCTGAAACAGCAAGGCAGGCAGACAGGTGAACTAAATTTCAGATGATAGGCCCTGAGGAGGGGCCAGACTCTTGAACTGCTTCACCTGTGGCAAAGTGCAGCCCAAAGAGACAACTGCCTTAGAGGGTAAACAGAAAATGGATGCATGTTTAAGGAATTCTTCAAGGCCAAGTGTGGGCTAAAGTGAGGGTCACATCCCTAGTTGCTCCTGATGCAGGAAGTCTGCACTCCCTCACCCCACCTCCCTACCGCCCCACCCCTGTGCACAAGCACACAAAGCCCCACCCACTTGCCCTTTGTGAAGGGAACTGGGAGCCAAGGACTGTGGGTCCCAGGGAAGGGGTGGGAAGTGCTCCCGCCCACCAGCCCCCAACCCCCAAGCCCAGGTAGAGATTCATTGCCTCTGGGCAGGGATAGAAGCCAACATCACTTGTGAAGGTGCAGAAAACCCTCCCTCTCTCCCCCAGTCCCAGGCAAAGGTAAACTTCTGAGGGCATAGTCAGGCAACCCACCTCAAATCTACCACCAACCTTGCACTGGCAATAAGAGCCAGCAATCTACACCGGGGTTGGGCTGTGGAGGAACGAGCCAACTTGCCTGTCACTCATCTCAAGCAAAGTCCACTGCTGCTTCTGTGTTGACACAAAGCAGAGGTCAGCTTCCATTCAGGGCAGAGAATGGAACTCTCTACTGCCCCAAATTCTCCATATAAACTAGTCAGAGTGTGACTGCCATAGAAGGGAACAAGAATGTTGAAAATGGGCCCACTCTTCAAATCCAGATACCCAGGATATGGCTCAGTGAGACTGACCAAGAGAATGAAGAGTTCCCACCTCACCCCAAGCTTAAGCATCCCACCAAATAACCAACAACTGGCAAGATACAACATGGAAAGGACAAGAGCCACAGAGAAAGACCCTTTTTAAGCAGTCAGGACTACTTAAAGCTGCAGGTGAATTGGGAACACAGAAAAATCCACCAGCACCCTAGAATCCACATTAAGTACAAGGCAGTGGCAGTAGTCCACCCCGGAAGCAATTAAAATATTATGAAACATTAATGGAAATTATAGCAACAACGAAACCTACAATCAGCTTAAACTGAAGCTGCATTGCCTCAGTCTTCTCTCATGAAACACTGAGAAGAGCCATGCCCACTTCTAGATATAAATCCTATCTACCTCAGGCTCTACTATTCTTTTATACAAAATGTCCAATATTGAATCAAAAATGACAAGACACACAACAATAACAAGAAGGCATATCATGCTGTGGTTGGATGTATTCTATACACGTCAGATAGGTAAAGTTGACGGTGATTTTCTTTTACATTCTTACCGATTTTCTATCTAGTAATTCTATTAATTAGAGAGGACTACTGAAATCTCCAACCATAATTGCTGAACTGTCAACTTCTCCTTTCTATTCTGTCCTGTTATATCATGTATTTTCAAGATGTTGTTAAATATATAATCATTTATAAATGTCAGAGCTTCCTGATGTATTGGCCCTTTACGATTAAGAAATATTCCTCATTCTTTCTAGTAATATTCTTTGTCAAAAAGTCTATTTTGTCTGAAACTTATATAGTCACTCCAGCTCTCTTATGGCTACTCTTGCAAGCTGTGCCTTTCCCATCCCTTTATTTTCAACCAATTTTGTGTCTTTAAACAAACCTGACTCTCTTATACACAGCACACAGTAGGATCTTGCTCTTTATCCAGTCTGATCATCTCTGCCTTTTAATGTAACTATTGAGGTAGCTGAACTGATGTCTGACATTTTGCCATTTGTTTTCCATACATGTCTTGTCCTATTTATTGTATTTTTTACTGCCTTCCTTTCTGTGAAATATATTTTTTCTAGTATACTATTTTAATTCCTTTACTAATTTTTAAGCTTAGTTTTGGTTTGTGGTGTGTGTGTGCATGTGTGTGTGTGTGTTTAGTTAGTTATCTTAGAATTACAATTTACCATTAATTCATCACCATCTACTTCAGGTTAATACTGACTTAATTTTGTTTATGATGTTATTTTTTTAACTCATCTCTACATCCAATGTGGGGCTTGAATTCACAACCAGTAGATGAAGAGTCATGCGATCTATGGACCTAGCCAGCAAGGTGCCCCAACAGTGACTTAATTTTGGTAAAATATAGCAAATTTGATCCAGTAAGCTCCATTCCCTCCCCCATTTTCCATACTATTATCATCATAAGTATTAAATCTACTTATTTTATAAGCCCAAATTAGTCTTACATTTATTATTTTCAACAAGGGTATGCTTTTTAAAGAAATAAGAAGAGAAACAACTTTATATACACAGTCTTTTCTACTGACCCACATCTTTATCACTTCCTGAGCTCTTCATTCCTTCTGGAGGAGCTGAGTTACTATCTACTGTCATTTCCTTTCATCCTGAAGGACGTCCCTCAGTACTTCTTATAGGGCAGGTATACTCCCAGTGTTCGTTAATTTGGGAAGTCTGTTTCACTCTCATTCTCTGAATAATAGTTTTATTGGGTGGAGAGTTCTTGGAATGATGCTCTCTTTCCTCTCTGCATTTTAACTCATTATTCCACTGCCTCCTAGGCTCCTTTATATTCTGATAAGTCAGGCACTATCCACATCGTTGTTTCTCTTTAATGATGCGTCATTTCTCCCTTGCTGCTTTCAAGACTTGCTCTTTACATCTTTCCACAGTTACACTATGACGTGACTAGGTGTTGTGTTTAGCCTTAATGGAATTTTTTGAGCTTCTTGAATCTGAAGGTTAGAGGTTTTCATCAAATTTGGGGAGTTTGGGGGTCACTGATGCTTCTTCCCCCCACCCCCCCCCCCCCCGCCTTCTCTCTCTTCTCTCCCTCTCTGATTCTTATCACAAATATTAGTGACTTACCTTGATATTATTCCCCAGGCCTGTGAGCCTCTGTCCTTCAATCTCATTTCATCTCTCTGTTCTCCAAATTGGATAACTGCTGTCTCCAGGATCAGTTATTCTTTTCTCTGCCATCTCAAATCTGCTGTTGAACCTATCTGCTGAATTCTTCATTGGGTTATTTTACTTTTCACTGCTAGATAGCATTTTGTTTTTGTATACTTTATAGTTTCCATTTCTCTTTTGCAATTTCTTGTTTTCATTGCCAGTTTTTTAAGATAATTAAACCTAATTTCCTTTAATTTTTTTGAACATATTTATAATGGATACTTAGAGGACTCTGGGCCCATTTAGAATTAGTTTCTTTTGATTGCTTTCTTTCTGAATATTGATCACACTTCCCCGCTTCCTTGTATGTCTCATAATTTGGGGTTGAAAACCAGACATGCTACATATGTTGTAACGACTTTAATTCTGTTTCATTTTCCTGAGGATTGTTTTTCCCCTTTTCTTTGTAACTTGTCTGGACTTACACTGTAAAATCTGTCTCCCCTGTGGTGTGCAGTCACTGATATTTCTGGACAGATTTCTAAAATTTTTATTTGTATTTTTTACTATGGCCTTTTAGTGGATTCCCCTGTGTCTACATAGCTTCCTGGGTCAGTCAAGACATTGAGGAGAGGTTGGACTCAAACATCTTATGCCCCAAAAGCTTCCCACCTCTGCTGATTGATAAGTCTGGGAATATATTCAAATTTTCAATCAGTTAGGTCTTCCTTGGGATTTATTTTCCCCTCAGCTCTCTCAGCAATCCTGCATGCATCTGTGTGGTTTTCCATTCAGCCAGGGATGTCTGAAGAGCTGATCTCATTTCTGCAGCTTCTCCATTAAGTGTCTGCCTGACTTAACACTCACCCCAAAAACTGCAATGTCACATTAGTAAAACAGATGATTTTTCCCATTCCCAACCAAGTTCATCACTGTTAGCCGACAAATCCACAGGTTTTCACCCCTACCTCCCACCTCAAATCAAGTCCACCCTGTCTGGCAGTAAAGTTACTGGTTTTCCTGTCCAGCCCTGCATTCTCGATTCTGCTGTCGGGGCAGGGGATGATCTGGACAGAAGGGAGAGGTTGCCTGACTTAGCAAAAGAAAATAACAATACAGGAGGAACACCTAATGCCTCAGTCAGTTGAGCATCCGACTCGACTCTTGATTTCAGCTCAGGTCATGACCTCATGGTGTGTGAATTCAAGCCCCACGTCAGTCTCCATACTGACAGTGTGGAGCCTGCTTGGGATTCTTTCTCTCTCCCTCTCTCTCTGCCCCTCCCCCTCTCTCTCTCTCTCAAAATAAATAAATAAACTTAAAAAAATAACAATACAGGATGTCCAGTTAAATTTGAAATCCAAGTAAGTAATGAGTAATTTTTTAGTATATGTCTCATGCAGTATTTTGGACATGCTTATACTTAAGAAGTATTTGCTGTTTATCTGAAATCAAACTTGGCATCCTGAATTTTATCCAGCAACCTTAGAGGTCTGGGGGGAGCCTCAGACAAGAGGGTCACATAAGCCTACTGTTCTTGCCTAAAATTCTCTCATTTTCTTTTGTTTGTTTGTTTATTATTTTTGAGAGAGAAAGAACACATGTGTACACAGGGAGGGTCAGAGAGAGCTGGGGACAAAGGATCTGAAGCAGGCAGGACGTCATTCTCAGATCTTTAAGAAAAGGTCCACAGAGAAACTCCAAAGATAAGGTTACCTATGGAGAGTGTCAGGTTTCGTATATAGTTAATTCCAGTTCCCCACAGTGAGGTGATCCTTCCGGACTCTTTGCTGGTGGTGAAAACCACAACTTCGGAGTAGTGAAATCTCCACCCTGTGAGTCTTAGGAAGGTCTGAGCCTGGAATTTCAGGCAGGACAGTAAGAGAAAGGCCAGCCCAAAGATGGTTCAGGGCACAAAGATTGATGAGAACAATGCTTGGAGTTACACTACTTTCATTTTCTTTTCCCACTGAACAAGCAAACAAGTGATGCAAAAATACGTACAAGACCCAGGGATTTCAGGATCGTGTATGGGTGCAAATCTGCTCCACCTCCTTCACTCCTCAAGAAGGTGCATCTGAGGGACGCCCGGGTGGCTCAATCGGTTAAGCGTCCGACTTCAGCTCAGGTCATGACCTCACAGTTCGTGGGTTCGAGCCCCTCATGGGGCTCTCTGCTATCAGCACAGAGCCCACTTTGAATCCTCTGCCTCCCTCTCTCTGTCTGTCCCTCCCCTACTGTTTCTCTCTCTCAAAATACATACATACATACATTTTTTTTAAAAAGGTACATCTGAGTTTTAGTATTTTCAGCAGCCTACATGAACGGAGGGGTCCTCTCCTGCAATCCAGAGGAGCCAACAACTGCAGACCCACCAACTCTTGTCTTATTTTAGACCCGGGAGTTTGCATGGGAGGAGCCAGGATACATCAGCATCATACCCAAGGATACCACTCACCACCATGCGTCAAGGGAGCCGATACCTGAGTTCAGGTTCAAAACGTATCACTGAGTGACAGTAACATAACACAGCTGTTAGCAGAGACAGAACACTTTCTGAAACGGGGCTATTGCCATGCTCTCTTCCTTGCTATGCCATTGGGCTGCCAGATGTTGCCAAGAGAACAGGCCTGGTGATGGTCTACCACAGAAAAAGACAGATTTGGGGGAGGGGGCCAAAACCAGGCCTCACCGCTCATCACTTGTGCAGTTTAGGGTTGCTTAGACATAAAAGGAAAGGCAGAGCATAACCCTGGTCTTGAGGGCCTGTTGAACGTTTTCTTAAAATTAAACATCAGTTTCAATCCTTCAGCATTTCCCCGTTTTGCCTCTGGGTGTCTCCAACACTTTCTCCCCACATCACTCAGGACAGAATACTTCTCTGTCACTCAGGACAGAATACTTCTCTTTTAAGTTTATTTAATTATTTTGAGATAGAGAGAGAGTACCAGTGGGAAAGGGGCAGAGGAAGTGGGGGACAGAATACCTGAAGTGGGCTCTGTGCTGATAGCAGAGAGCCCGATGCGGGGCTCAAACTCATAAACCTTGAGATCATGACCTGAACTGAAGTTAGACACTTAACCGACTGAGCCACCCAGGAGCCCCTGGACACAATACTTTTCAAATCCCAGATCTGCTCATTTTGCTCTCTTAACAGATGGATCAGGTCTCTTAGAGTCTTAGCCCCACGCGTAGCATAGTGTTGGTCATAAGCACTAATATGGCAGGCCTCATTTCATTACATTTTGTTTTCTTGCACTTCGCAGATTTTGCATTCTTTTAACAAATTAATAGTTTGTGGCAACCCTGCATAGAGCAAGACTGTCAGTGCTATTTTTCCAACAGTGTGTTCCCACTTCATGTCTCTGTGTCGTATTTTGGTAAATTTTGCAATTATTTCAAGCTTTTTCATTATTACCCTCTTTGGTATGGCAATCTGTGATTAGTGATAATGACTCACTGAAAGCTCAGGTGATGGTTAGCATTTTTTTAGACATAAAGGGTTGTGTTTTTGAGAGAGAGAGAGAGAGAGAGAGAGAGAGAGAGAGAGAGAAAGAAAGCACAAGTGTGCACAAGCCGGGGAGGGGCAGAGAAAGGGAGAGAGACAATACACGCTGCCAGCACAGAGCCCAATTCGGGGCTCGATCTCATGACTGTGAGACCATGACCTGGGCTGAAATCAAGAGTCAGACATTTAACCAACTAAGCCAACCAGGAGCCCTATAAGGTATTTTTAAATTAAAGTATATACATTATTGGGGCACCTGGGTGGCTCAGTCAGTTAAGTATCTGACTTTGGCTCAGGTTATGATCTCACAGTTTGTGAGTTCGAGCCCCGCATCAGGCTCTGTGTTGACAGCTTGGAGCCTGGAGCCTGCTTCAGATTCTGTGTCTCCCTCTCTCTCTGCCCCTTCCCCGCTCATGCTCTGTCTCTCTCTGTCTCTCAAAAATAAATAAACATTGAAAAAAAATTAAAGTATATACATTATGAGTTTTTTTAGACATAACATTATTTCACATTTAATAGAATACAGTATACTTACTGTAAAACCAACTTTCACGTGCCCTGGGAAATGAAAAAGTTCATTTGACTCACTTTCTTGCAATAGTCATTTTATTTGCAGTGGTCTGGAACCGAACCTGCAGTATCTCTAAGGTATGCCTGTACTTAGTGAGCTCTTACTATATGCCAAGCACTGTTCTGAATAGTTTTACATGCACTGACACATCTAATTCTTAAAACAATCCATTAAAGGGGTGCCTGTGTGGCTCAGTTGGTTGAGCATTGGACTTTGGCTCAGGTCATGATCTCGTGGTTTGTGAGTTTAAGCCACACATCGGGTTCTGCTGTTAGCACAGAGCCTGCTTCAGATCCTCTGTCCCCCACTCTCCCCTGCCCCTTCCCTACTTGTGCTCTCTCTCTCTAAAAAAATAAACAAACATTACCAAAGAAAAAGCCATTAAAAAAATGGCATGAACTATTATTATCCCCATTTTATGGATGAAGGAAGTGAGAAACAGCGAGTATCTTGTCCCAAGTGATACAGGTGGTAAATGTGGAAGCTGGAATTCAAGGCAGGTGGACTCTAGATCCAGAGTCTACCCTCTGACCGTGATGTCCTACCACCTTATTTTAAACAAAAGTCTCATGAAGAATGATTTCATAAAACAAACAAGTGAAATTCACTTCACTGTGGCATTCCTCAGATCAAAGCAGGATTGCATTTTGTACGGTTGAGTTTTTAAGTGGGACACTTCATTTAAACACCCCCAGTGGAAGGAAAGTTTAATTTATTCGCCTAGATAATTGTGAGAAGATTAAAAGTAGATGCACTAACTTGACATAAACCTCCTGGGAACAATAAAATGTAAACAGAAATAAATTAACATTTAGTTTCTACTAAATGTCATACGGGCTCACTTGTTAACATGTTCAGCCAGTATTGTTTCATTTATATGCCCCACTCCCTGCATTTCAAACACCCAATCACAGCCATTGGCACTAATTCGCTGTTTGTATCGGGGCTTCTATTCTCAATCCATATACTAATAACTTCGGTTTTTACAATGCGTTTCAACGTATCAATTACCTTCTTACACATCATCTCGCTCAATCTTCAAAACAACCCTAGCAGGCCAGCATTATAATCTTCATTTTAGGGTGCCTCGAGTGACAAGCAAGGAGTTTAAGAAATGTTTTCAAGAGCACACAGCTCATAAGCAGCAGAATACAGACTCAACCCTCAACCCAAACTTCACGTATGAGCCCTTTCCAATTGCCCAAAGCTGGACAAAAAGATAGGCGGCTTCCACCATGGTACCAAATCCCATCCCTCACGGGGCCACAGACTAAAACAGAGTAAATAACATTTATGGTTATATTAAAGTCTTGTCTCAGAAAAGCTTGGATACTTGAAGCTTCATGAATCTTGCCAAATGTCTCCACAGCTCATAAAAGGGAAACCCAAAATGTGGACGAAAGCGCCCTGTTGGTCCTAATGCCGATAACCCAACCACGCACAACCCCTCCCCCGCCTGGTGTCTGACTTTCCAGAAGCTCCCCAGGTCACCTGGCCTGAGCTTTATTTGCCTTCCAGTCACAGAACACAAAGTAGGAAGTTGAAAGTAATGTCCTTGTTTCCAAGGAAGACATGTTGAGGTATCTCTAACAAAGAGCACAGAGCTCACAGATTCACAGATAAGTATACAGAAGAGGCGGCCAATCTAGCTCTTCCTCTCACTTGTTGAGCAGCTTGGGGCAAATCTCTTCTCTTGGCGTCCGACTGCTCATCCGTTACAAAAAAAAAAGGGGGTGTCTAGGTCAGGTGTGTGCAACGAGGGCCTGTGGGTCAAATCCCGTCTGACGCCTGTTTTATAAATAGGGTTGATTGGAGCACGGCCCCATCCATGCATCAATTATCACTGACGGCTGCTTTCGCACAAAGGCGAAGCTGCACAGTTGTGACAGAAACCATGTGGCCTGCAAAGACTCAAATATTTACTACCTGGCCCTTACAGAGAAAGTTTGGCAACCCCTGGGCTAGATCATGCTCCAGGCTTCTCCCTCTGGCTGCAAATCTCTGGTCATAGCAGAATATAAAAAACAGATGTGAATTCTGTAATCACCATGAAAAACAAGGAGGGGTATTCTCCGGCACATAATCTCCAAGGACCCCATAAAAAACAGAAGGCAAGTGGGATCCGAGGGAAATGGGAAACCGTGGCCCGTAGCATCCACGAGAAAGGGGCAGCCACGGAAGGTGGGAATGACCCCAGGGAACACCTAGCTCAGAGAAGGAGGACACAGAGGAGGGGGTCCCTGGGAGGCTGGCAGTGTGGCCGGTTAGAACCCCACAGCAGAAGCAACCAGTGGCCTACCCTTGACCAAGCTCTCCATGCCCAGCTTCAGCAAGATAGGCTTTGGCCCCAGACTGGAGTGATGAGGGCATTACATGAGCTGGTGCATTAGGACAGTGCCCCCTAGTGACTGGCAATCCCCCACTCGCCCCCAGAAAAAGGAGGATTGCATTCCCAGGAGAAGAACTACTGGTATGTTCTACCTACCGGCACAGTCCCCCCCATAGTCCTTGGAGAATGGGTGTCACGAAGAGATGACACATTCACAGGGGAGCAAAGAGGGAATCTTAATTACAGGGTAAGCACGTGTGGCCTAACGTTAGAAGAAAATCAGCGCCATGGCTAAGAGGCCCCAAGTACAAACACAACAGAATGCCTGGGAGACAGTGTTACTGAAGCAAACAGGACAAGACTTGAGAATAATAACCTAAAATACATAAAGATGTCTTAGAAATAAATAAAAAAAAGACAATGAATCTAAAAAATAAAATAGCCAGAGGCGCCTGGCTGGCTCAGTCGGTTGAGCGGCTGACTTCAGCTCAGGTCATGATCTTGCAGTTCGTGGGTTTGAGCCTCACATCCAGCTCTGTGCTGACAGCTCAGCCTGCTTCAGATTCTGTGTCTCCCTTTCTGTCTGCCCCTCCCCCACTTGTGTGCGCATGTGTGCTCTCTCTCTGTCTCTCTCTCTCTCTCTGTCTCTCTCTCTCTCTCTCTGTCAAAAATAAATAAAAACATTTTTTAAAAATTGAGTTAAAAAAATACCCAAAGGTTATGAACAGGCAAGGCAATTCACAAAAGATAAACACCAACAGCTGTACATATATTTAAAGGTTCTAACTCAAGTGACAGGAGGCTTCAGATTCAAACAACAGTTAACCTACTATCCCTCCCCCCTGCCCCTATTGGACTGGTAAAACTCTGAGAGAATGAAAGCAACTGTGTCTGAGGAAGGAAGCATACTTTAGATTAAGCTTTTTTTGAAAGAGAGAGAGAGAGAAAGAGAGAGGGATGGGGGAAGAGAGTGTGTGCACACAAGCAGGGGAGGAGCAAAGAGACAAGAAAAGAGAATATTAAGCAGGCTCCATGCTCAACGTGGAGCCCGACATGGGGCTCGATCCCATGACCCTGGGATCATGACCTGAGCTGAGATTAAGAGTCAGATGCTCAACCGACTGAGCCAGCCAGGCGCCCCTTAGATCAGCCTATTTAACATTAAATACCCATACTTTCTTCAATCTACCAATCTTAGTCTCTGCCAGAGAGAAATACTATGACACATGCAGAAAGATGCAGGGACAATGATAGTCACACAGCACCGTTTAGATGAAGAAAATCAAAGTAGCATAAATTCCCACCAATAACAAACAGATCATTAGCAAATCCTGGTACACAGGAGCCAGGAAATACTCTGCATTCTGTGCAGTAGGGTAACTGTGAGCTTCTGATGGACGGTGGCTTTTTTTTTTTTTTTTTTACCTTATTCTCTTGCTCCTAGAACAATAGCTATCATATGGAGGTACTAAAATTTACTGTACGAATTAAAATCTATATGAATGTGCCCGTTCCCTGGGATGCTGATGTGTATGGACTGCATCAACACACACTCTCTTATTCTCCAGCTTCCCATCAGGTTCAGCCAATGAGAATCTTCTTCCAAGATCAGAGGGAATGTATTAGTCAGCTGGAGCTGCATAACGAAATACCACAGGCTTGGGGGATTAAACAACAGGCATTTATTTCTTTTTCTTTTTTAATGTTTGTTTGTTCTTGAGAGAGACAGACAGAGCATGAGTGAGGGAGGGGCAGACAGAGGGGGAGACACAGAATCCAAATCAGGCTTCAGGCTCTGAGCTACCAGCACAGAGCCGGACGTGGGACTTGAACACACGAAATGTGAGATCATGACCTGAGCCGATATGGAACGTTTAACCGACTGAGCCACCCAGACGCCCCAAGAGGTATTTAATTTTCCTGGTTCTGGAACCTGGAATGTTGAAGAACCAGGCTTGGCAAGGCTAGGTTTGGGGTGAGGGTTGTTTTCCTGGCTTGCACATGGCCCCCTTCCCACTGTTCCTGTGGCCTGTCCCTCAGTGCATGCATGTGGAGAGAGAGTGAGCAAGCCCCCTCATGTCTCCTCTTAGGTGGGCCTGACCCCATCATGGAGGTCCCACCCTCATGTCCTCAGCTAAACCTAATTGCCTCCCAAAGGCCCCACCTGCAAATACCATTAGGTAAGGGTTTGAGAGCTTCAAACATGAATTTGGCACAAATATTTAATCCATCACAGAGAGAGAAGAGCAGGAGGGAAGGATTTTTATTCCCCTTGGCCCCTCTCTATGGGATTGGTGTAGACACAATGGCTGCCTCCCTCCACTGACCATCTCAGCCCTGCCAGCAGCCCATTCTACACTTCTCTCTGTCCCTCTCTCTCTCTCTCCCTTCTGCCCTCCTGCTTCCATCCTTCCTACCCCCACAACTCCTCCCCACCATACCCCCGCCTCATCTAGCAGTAGTAACAGTACCCTCACAATCAATGATCTCAGGCCCTATGCTTTACCTATACCCTGGCCATCAAGTTCTGTGTATCAAACTCCCCTCCAATTACCCAGTTTGATCAACCCTGACCGACATGGATAGATGTCTAGAGCATATTTTTAAGTAAAGAATGCAAGTGTCAAGGGGTCCCTGGGTGGCTCAGTCAGTTACGCATCTGACTCTGGATTTTGGCTCAGGTCGCAATCTCAAGGTTACATGAGTTTCAGCCCCACATGGGGCCCCGTACTGACCATCCAGAGTCTGCTTGGGATTCTCCCTCTCTCTGCCCCTCCCCCACTCACACTACCTCTGTCCCTCTAAAAATAAATAAGTAAACTTTAAAAAAAAAAAAAAAGAAGAAGAATGTAAGTTTCAGACCAGAGCACAGATAATGGCCTAAGTCGTGTAAGAATACATATAAAACAAAATTACGTATTTCTCCGTGTGCATATGTGTATGTATATTCAGAGAAATGGATGAGAAAGGATGTTTACTACACTGATGACAGTGATTGTGCCTGAAAAGAAACAGACTGAGGAGGTGAGCAGGGAAGAGGGGTCAAGGGGAAATCTCACCTCATCTCTATTGTTAGAATTTTGAACAGTGAGTATGCACTTACTTACTACCCGTTTAATTGAAATAACCTGAAAGAAAAAAATGTATGAAGGAAGTAAAATGTTGATTCTATATTTTTATTATATTTATTTTTATTTATTTTTTATATTTATTATTATTATTATTATTTTAGACAGAGAGAGTGCGAGTGGGGGAGAGGGGCATAGGGAGAGAAAGAATCTTAAGCAGGCTCCACGCTGAGCGCAGGGCTTGATCCCACAACCCCGGGATCATGACCTGTGTCAAAATCAAGAGGCAGACGCACAACCAGTGGAGCCACCCAGGTGCTCCTCATTCTGTATTTTTTTAAATTTTTTTTCTAGATTTATTTTTGAGAGAGTGAGACAGAGCGTGAGCAGGGGAAGGGCAGAGAGAGAGGGAGACACAGAATTCGAAGCAGGCGCCAGGCTCTGAGCTGTCAGCACAGAGTCCGACGTGGGGCTCGAACTCACGGAGTGGGAGATTGTGACCTGAGCTGAAGTCGGATGCTCAACCAACTGACCCACCCTGGCGCCCCCTCATTCTATATTTTTAAATGACAGGCATAAACAGCATTTCATTAAAGATAAACATCAAAGTATTCGTAGCAGTTGGCCTTAGACACCAGCATTACACATCATCTCTGTCTCTGTTTTCTCCTTTTCTGTCTTCCAAGTTTCTGGAACTGAAAATTACATGACTTCTGTAATTATGAAATGATTTACATCATGAATTGGACAAATTAAATAAAAGAGGATCGGGTCAGATGATCTCTGAAGCCATTTCAGTTGCGAGCTCTAAACTGGCTGATATTTCACTTCAACACAAAATTATCCAAAACAGCAGAAAGCTACGGAAAACTGGAGGTGTGACCAAGAGGTCTGAGGAGAATAAATGATGAAGAGATGTATAAATGGTCAAAACAGGAGGGGCGCCAGGGTGGCTCAGTTGGTTAAGCACCTGACTCTTGGTTTTGGCTCAGGTCACGATCCCAGGGTCGTGGGATCGAGCCCCACGTTAGGCTCTGTGCTGACAGTGCAGAGCCTGCTTGGAATTCTCTCTCTCTCTCTCCCTGTCTCTGCCCCTCCCCTCCTAGTGCTCTCAATTAAACAAACAAACAAACCTTAAAAAAATATTCACAACACGGAAATACAGAGTGGGGCCATCCACGGGCAGCAAAGGTGCTCAGCCCAGCATGTGTGGGGTAGGAAGAAGCAGTCTGCAAGCAGGTGGGAAACTGGACAGATAAAGACCCTAGCCTTCTCTCTGTTGGTAAGGATTTGCGTGCTGGAGCCTGGCAGACATCTAATGGAAAGGGCACATGAATCAACCCTTGAGCCTTCAGCAGAGTCAGGAGGCAAAAAAGAATTGAGAGGGTATCCAAGGCCCAAGGCCAAGGCCCAAGGCTTGTGCATCACTCAAAAGCAAATTGGCCTGTCCTCCGGATACTCCGGATATTCATACTCCGGATATGAAATTGGCTTATCCTTTTGGCCAAAGCGTGTGCCAGAGCAAAACGGGCAAGGAAAGCAACTGGCAAAAAGGAAGACTTCCCTTCAGCTGATGGAGAGTCCCTACAGACCATGATACAAAAAATAAATAAATACTTGATTTTACGGAAGAATTGGGAACCACGGCTGTGTTCTGGGGACAGAGACACACCACAGCACACTACAAAGAGAGCAAGCATAGCGGTGGCAGCCGTCCCTGGAGCCCTGACATAGGCCCTTGGCAATGAGAATGGAAAAGAAAGGGCTGGAGGCAATTAAACCGAGAAGACTGAAGATAAAAGCAGCAGAATTATCATAACTGGTAAGACTAAAACCACAAAAGAGCTTAATTTCACTCGCTTCTGTTCTGTTTGGGGTTTAAATGCCTACCTTTCTGTTCGCTAATTGCGTGACCTTGGGGCAAGTTCCTCCCCCTCTCGCTCTGCAGATGATCTCTGCAGGTCTGCTACGGGGTAGATTCTCAATCATTATTAGCAGCCCTTCCCCCAATCTCTCATTTTTCCTCTTCCCTCTTATATTTATAGATTTATGCAGATACCAGAGATATATTTAGTGCTGCTTTCTACCCACTGAAATAAACTGTTATAGGAAGTCATTTGTTTACAAAGCGCATCCATGAATCTGAATGCTAAAAAGGAATTCCCTTCCTAAGTATAAAAAGAACTAGTCTCTTATTTATTAGCAAATGACCTGCTAACAGGAAAAACTGGAGCTTTACTTAAATACACTATGAATCCTTCTTAATGCATACTGCTCTGAAAACCCTATAGAAGACCATTGGTCTTCATAGACCAAGGTCTATGGTCTATACAGCAGTTCTGTAGGGGAAGGAAGCAGGACCAGTCATTAGAGAAAAGCCAGAGAATGGAAACTTACTAAGAATTATAATACCACAACCTGCCGCTCTGTCATTTCAATTCCTTTGCCATATGGTAAGTGTCTGAGATCAGGTTCCCCAGAGGCAGAGCCTGTGATGCAGATTTGTGTAAAACCGATGGATGAGTGTGTGTGTTGGGGGGGGGGGGGGGGGGGGGGGAGGAAGGAGCCAGGATAAGGAAGGAAGCCATGCAAGGGTTTCAAGATTTCAAGTCAAGTCTCAGAGAATGTAGCATTTGCTCAACCCCCCAGGGGAAGAGGGGGGACCTCTGGAGATGCCGTAAACCACTGTCCCATCAGGAGCAAGAGACACTTAATATTTATCATCTCACACCTCTTTCACCAGGTAAGGGATGGCTCTGGGGGCACTTGGATTCCCAGCCACTTCCTGCTCTCCTTGCACTAAGGCAAAGCCATCTCCAACAGCCTCACGGGCTTCCAGAGAGAAAACACAAAGGAGATAGTACACAGGTCAATGAAATGGACACTGAGGAGATTAGGGCAGACATTGTATACACATGCAATTATTATACATTTGTTAATGTACATACACCCTTGTACGTCATGACCTGAATTCTATTGCCAGGACCTCTCCTGCTGACTTACTTTATTTTATTTCTCTTATTTGTTTATTTATTTTTGAGAGATGGGGGAAGGGCAGAGAGAGAGGGAGACAGAGAACCCCAACTAGGCTCCATGCTGTCAGCACAGCCTGACGCAGGGCTTGGACTCACGAACCTTGAGATCAGGACCTGAGCCAAAACGAAGAGTCGGATGCTTAACCCGCTGAGCCACCCAGGCACCCCTCTGCTAACTCATTTTAAAAGAAATAGAACATATAAGCTGGCGTTTCTCATGAGCATAGATTTTGTTTCCATACATGAACACAAATTAATCAATATATTCACATAAACAGATTCCGCCACAAAATGCATGTAATCCTACATTCTTCTCTTTTACAGTCACCTTTGCAAACCTTCAAAGGAGCTCCTATTCAAGTGTTGTTCTAGAACTGTATGTATTCTATTCAGAAATACCAAGCCCTTGAGATTAGGCTACTATGATGTTAGTCCTTTTTTACAATAGAAATATATATTGAACATATGACACAGCATAACACTCACATAGAAGGATCTCCACAAAACAGAGGTCCCCACAGTGTCCAGCTGTCAGTGTGCATTCTCTGCTCCCCCATGACTCCTGTTTCCATGAGCCAACTGAAAGCTGTAATCTGCAGGAGCAAGAAAAGGTAATCACATTTAGGCTCCACTCAAAATCATCTGCTGCCAACAATAGTGCAGGATCATTGGATTCTTGAGACAAAATCAGGCTACTTCCTGGTCTAATTCATCTTTAACTCTCCATGGAATTTGGAACTCGGTGTCTTTCAACTGCTGTGGCACAGAAGGGAAAGGGAGACAGCCCATCCCAGGACAGCTTCCTGTAATACCACGCTATCATTCTCCTTCTACTTTTATCTGTATCCTCTGGTGGTAAAGCATCAGGACCAGCTATTTAAGTTATACAGTCTAGGGGCACCTGGGTGGCTCAGTCAGTTAAGCATCTGACTCTTGATTTTGGCTCAGGTCATGATCTCACAGTTCATGAGTTCGAGCCCCGCATCGGGCTCTGTGCTAACAGAGCAGAGCCTGCTTGGGATTCTCTTTCTCCCTCTCTCTCTGTTCCCCCCCTACTTGTGTGCGCTCGCTTTCTCTCTCTCTCAAAATAAATTATACAGTCTACTCTGCCATATCATTGAGGGAACTCGCAGACATACACTACAACTGGGCACATCTGTCCTTATCGATTTGCTCTCATATCACTTCCAGGAAAGAATGATTTCTCTCTGGCCCTTGGATGTAGAGGAAGCTGGATCTTTCTCAGCTGGGTCTCCTGCTAGGTTTTGGGTATATTTGCCCCCATAGCACCTACGGCAGAAGCTCTATTATCCCTTCTCTGGGATACCAGAAAATATGCCACTTTTTTTTTTTTTTTTTCACAACTCAGTACCTCATCTCTCATTTGGGAGTCACCTACCCCTCCAGTTGTCCTCTGTCCTTCCTCAGAATAGTAACATGCTATGCACGGTCACTGTTGACTATCTGACGACAATGTCATTACTCTGGACGTGGTCCAAAGGAAGATCCTTAGTCAAGCAAAAATCCAAATAAAATACAACCTTTCAATCACGGACCAGGGACAGGATGAAGCTTAAGTGTTCCAGGGAGCCAGGAATAAAGTGAAGAGAGAAAGTGAAAAAAAAAAAAAAAGAAAAAGAAAAGATGCCAAGAAAACAACACAAAGGGGAAAAGATTGAAGAACCTATAGCTGAAAATCAGGAAAGCATCACACAAAGTAGCAGAACCAAAGATCATTTACTCAGGAGCTGATAGAAGGTGCCCAGCAGGGGCCAGACCAAACTCTCAAGCACACTGAGCAAGGCTATAGAGAACAAAAGACAACCTCTGACTCAACTACACTAGGGTTTCCCCACTCACAGTCTGTTTTCCGCCTATTTTCCCGTTTATAAAATATGCCTAAGAATTCCTGAGACATAAAACCTTTGGCACTCTGCTGTGAGAATTTTAAGTGTGGAAAGTGCTTTTTACTTGTTGGGGAAAATGTAATTTCCAAGCCGCATAATCATAACTGCCTGCAAGCAAGCCACCCATACATAGATGCTTTTAAAAATAAGTGCATCAAGCCACGTGTCTACTGTGCTCTTTGTTGAAAAGACTTCCTTCCTTTCCCTTTACCGTCATGTATGGGGACTGTATTATATTAACTAAATATATTCTATTACCATATATGTATCATGATAAGTGAATTTTTTTCATCAATCAAGGCTTTTTTATTCTAATTAAACTGACAGCCAATCTGGGTTCCCTATGCTACACCCACATGCTACTTTTATAGATGATGGCCATGTTTTTGTTTTTGTTTTTTTTAATGATTATTTAATTTTGAGAGAGACAGAGCGTGAGTGGGGGAGGGGCAGAGAGAGAGGGAGAGACAGAATCTGAAGCAGACTCCAGGCTCTGAGCTGTTAGGACTCAGAGGGCTTGAACTCACAATCCACGAGATCATGACCAGAACCAAAGTCCGATGCTTAACCAACTGAGCCACCCAGGCACCCTGCTGATGGTCATATTTGTTTTAGCTTTTAATTAGCCTTCACTAAGAGTAGCCAGTGAGCATCTGACTCTTGATTTCAGCTCAGGTTCATGATCTCAAAGTCATGGGATCAAGCCCCTCATTGGGCTCTGCACTGAGCATGATTCTCAAAGTGTGCTTCTTAGACCCTGGATCCCCCAAGATCCAATGAGGGAGTCCAGAAGGTCAAAATTATTTGTATAAAAGTCCTAAGCTGCTATCTGCCTTGTTTACTCTCGTTCTCTGACAAGAGTACAGTGGAGTTTTCCAGGAGGGATGTGACTCACGGTATCCCAACAGTCTAAATGAAATTTTTAAAGACATCATACTGACACCGAAAAGACTAAACAGAAGCTCAAGGTAGATTTTACTGCTCAGCATATATCAAATAATTCAACCTCTCTCAACAGTTATTTATTAAGGCTTTCCATATTCCAAGCCACCGCCCCATGGGGGGTCATGAAGATGAAAACCAGATCCTGTGCCACAGACATAGCTGGAGATATACATTCCACAAACACATATCGGCACTTCTGTGAAGGTTGCTTGAAACGTCCTTCCCAGCTCACAGGCCACTGTCAAATATTCAGCTCTGCACAGTCACCTTCTAGAACATGTACTTCAGTACCTAGTTGCCCTATATGCACTGACACCCGAAAGGTCCTGGAAAGCATGGAGGGCATTAGCCACTCCAATGACCAGATTCCGCTGTCATTGGGAAGTCTAGAAATAAGTCTGAGATGATCACAAATTTTGCACAGCACCTTGTTCAAATGAATTGTTTAGAGAATCAATTTACTTAATTGGTATTTTTATCGAAGTAATACAGTTGCGGGGTTGAAGAATCAAACACACAAAAAGGCCAATAATGAGAAACCACACTTCCCTCTCTCACTTTCCCAAATGTCCACTTCCCAGAATCCAACAGTTTCAACAGCCCCAAAGTGTCTCTTCTGGCGTTTACTTTCCGTGTTTCTAAATAATATGTTTATTCTGCCATTTACTCACTTCAAAATTTTGGATGTTGTCTGCTGACTTCCAAATATGGGAAATGAAGATTTAGCGCTTAAGTTTCTGCCACCTTTCCACAAACCTCCACATCAAGTAATGTGAAAACTTACGTAGAAATCTATCATGGGCATTCATATTCTTGGAGTTAGGTAAAAACATTGTATTGCAAAATTAAGTAGTGTAGTATTATTTAGTTTCCTTTATTATAAAACATTTCTGGGGCGCCTGGGTGGCGCAGTCGGTTAAGCGTCCGACTTCAGCCAGGTCACGATCTCGTGGTCCGTGAGTTCGAGCCCCGCGATGATCTCGCGGTCCGTGAGTTCGAGCCCCGCGTCAGGCTCTGGGCTGATGGCTCGGAGCCTGGAGCCTGTTTCCGATTCTGTGTCTCCCTCTCTCTCTGACCCTCCCCCGTTCATGCTCTGTCTCTCTCTGTCCCAAAAATAAATAAAAAACGTTGAAAAAAAATTTAAAAAAAAAAAAAAAAACATTTCTATAATTATTTTATAACTAAAATTGTAGGGGCACCTGGGTGGCTTGGTCGGTTAAGTGTCCAACTTCAGCTCAGGTCATGATCTTATGGTTCATGAGTTCAAGACCCACATTGGGCTCTGTGCTGACAGCTCGGAGCCTGGAGCCTGCTTCAGATTCTGTGTCTCCCTCTCTCTCTGCCCCTCCCCCGTTCACGCTCTGCCTCTCTCTCTCTCTCCCTCCCCCAAAAGTAAATAAACATTAAAAAAATTTATACATAAATAAATAAAATTGCAGTGGGGCGCCTAGGTGGCTCAGTCAGTTAACCCTCTGACTTGGGCTCATGTCATGATCTCATGATTCATGGGTTCGAGCCCTGTGTGGAGCTCTCTGCTGTCATTACAAGGTCTATTTTGGATCCTCTGTCTCCCTCTCTTTCTGTCCCTTCCTTGCTCGTGCACACACACTCTCCCTCTCTCTCTCCAAAAATAAGTAAAATAAACATTAATAAGAATTTTTTTATAAAAAATTAAAATTATAGTATGTTGGGGGCACCTGGCTGGTTCAGTCAGTAAAGCATTCAACTCTTGATCTCAGGGTCATGAGTTCAAGCCCCACATTGGGTGCAGACCCTGTATGTATATACAAATATATAAACATATATATATACACACACACACACACATACACACATACACATATATATAAAAATCCTGAACTCATTTAAAAAATGTAGTATAATTATATCATAATAAAGTACCTATTATTATATTATGCTAATTATATAACCATAACACAATCTAATGAGTATGTATTAATTACAAACAGTAAATTGTTATAAAATATTTATATTTCATATTATAATGAAATGTTGTTTTTCATGTTTTATAGCAAAATCCATGTTATAAAATATTTATATTTCATATTATAATTACATATTTATGCTACTTGCTATATTGTTATACACAGGAAAATCATGTTGTGATTTATAATACTGTATTATATGACTATTAAATCATGTTACAATAGGATTTGGTTTTCTTTATTATACACAAGGTCTCCTATATTATATTGGTTTCCTATAGTATAAACAAGAATAGTTTTCTTTTTGTCAATGTTTATTTCTTTTGGGGGGGGGGGTGAGGAAAGGAGAGAGAGGCGGATGGAGAATCCCAAGCAGACTCCACGCTCAGTGCAGAGTCCCATGTGGGCCTCAATCCCATGAACCGTGAGCTCATGACCTAAGCAGAAACCAAGGTTGGACCCTCAACCGACTAAGCCACCCAAGTGCCCCAAGAATAACTTGTTTTGTTTTCTTCTTCACCCACTCACCTGTTGTTAAACTCCTCTGTATACCAGCTCCCATTCTAAACACAGAATAGAGGTGTGACCAAAGATCCCTGGCCCCTTGGCTCTGACATTACAGTAGGAGACTCTAAACACAATAAATAATTGAATTCAGAAGTTGGTAGGTGGTATTAAAAACAAACAAACAAACACACACACACACACACTATTTCCTTAGTTTTCTAAATACTATGCTAGTTTTCTAGGTACTATGCTGAAGTTTTCTTCACATGTGCCATTGTATATGTCAAATGCCTACCAGTATTATTTTTCAAATATTTGAATATAATCAGATAATCTGATTTTTATTTTTTTTTTAATTTTTTTTTAATGTTTATTTATTTTTGAGAGAAACAGAGACAGAATACGAGTGGGTTAGGAGCAGAGACAGAGGGAGACACAGAATCTGAAGCAGGCTCCAGGCTCTGAGCTGGTAGCACAGAGACTGACGCGTGACTTGAACTCGTGAACCGCGAGATCATGACCTGAGCTGAAGTTGGATGCTCAACTGACTGAGCCACCCAGCCGCCCCCAGATAATCTGATTTTTAAAAAGATCTCCCCACCAGCAGAGAACTGGGCATTTACTGAGGTATGCCCAAATATCAATATATGGACATTTTTTAAAATATTTATTTATTTTCGGGGACAGTGCAAGCAGAAGGGGGGCAGAGAGAGAGGGAGGCAGAGGATCTGAAGCAGGCTTTGCACTGACAGCAGCAAGCCCGATGTGGGCTCGAACTCACATAGAGATCAGGACCTGAACCATGAGATCATGACCTGAGCGGAAGTTAGACACTCAACCAACTGAACCACCCAAGCACCCCTAGACATTTTTTTTTTTTTATCTGAACAGGAAACCTTACCCTCTCCTCCCTGTTATCAGTATCTGAGAAGAGAAACCGGCAGCCTCATTCACAGTACACAGTCTTTTCCTAAAATCTACCGTCTTTAACCATGACCTCTGCTCCCTGCCCTCCATGGTGCTAAGTATCCTCAGTACTCCTCAGCTGGAGCGCCAGTCCAGAGGCAATGCTCAGTGAAGACAGGTGCCATCTTCAGGATGTGGTATACACACTGAATCAGAGACCTCTAAGAAGACTACTGGATCCAGGAACCAAGGCAAAGAATTAGAAATAGCCCCCACTTGGAGCACCTGGGTGGCTCAGTCGGTTAAGCGACTGACTCATGACTTTGGCTCAGGTCATGATACCACAGTTCATGAGTTCAAGCCCTACATCAGGCTCTGCGCTGACCGTTGGAGCCCACTTGGGGTTCTCTGTCTCCCTCTCTTTCTGTCCCTCCCCTGCTCTCTCTCTCAAAATAAATAAACATTGAAAAAATAAATAACTCCCCCCTTATCATCATTCTCAATGTCCCTCTGAGGCATTTCATGCTTCCTGTTCTCATAGCTCTGGGCTCTGCAGGGTTAACTGTCCTGATCCACAGATCGAGAACACAACAAAGTCTCAGTGAACTATAAGTTAAGACTACATTCGGGGTACTTGGAATCCTGATGTCCCAGGAACAACAGGCTAGAAGAGCAGTCACCGCCCCGGCAGGGGTGATGGACCCTGACTGTCAGGCAGAGATGGAGACAAGGAGGACTATGTGTGGAATTCAGGGGATCCACGGGGCATCTCTTGGTACCCCTTTGTCCAGTTGTGAACGTAAATGGACGAGTGCAACAGCCCAACCTGAGGAAGACAGAGTTATCAGGAACTCAGACCCCTCCAGAATGAGGGTTGGGGTAAAACACCAAGGACATCAGAGGGTAGAGATAGCTGAAAACAAGAGCATTTAGAATGGATAGTGGAGGAAAATGATGCATGCCAGAGGAAGCCCCAGCACCAGCTATAGCAGTGAGGGCTACTGACCATCCCACTACCTTCCCCCTTCTAAGTTTCCCGTCATGAACAGAGGCCCCTAGAACCCTAAGGGAGATGCTCCCAGAGCATGTGGAGCCACGGAACACAAGGTGTCAACTCCAGAGCTGCAGAAGTATGCCGCTCAAACCTCCCTTCAAGAAAGAACTGGGGGCACCTGTGTGGTTCAGTCAGTTGAGCATCCAACTCTTGATTTCAGTTCAGGTCATGGTCTCACGGTTCATGGGATCAAGCCCCATGGCTTGGACTCCACCTTGATGGTGCTGAGCCTGCCTGGGATTCTCTCTCTCTCCCTCTCTCTGCCCCTACCTCCCTCCCAACCTCAAAAAAAATAAACTCTAAAAGGAGGAAGGAAGGAAGGAAGGAAGGAAGGAAGGAAGGAAGGAAGGGATTGACTTGCTGTTCAGCCTCAAGGAGTGCATTTAGGTGACATCCCTCAGCTGATAGCACCCTCAAGGTTTGCCTCAGCTTTTGATTCAAGGCCACACTCTTAGCTGGCTGCCATCAGCCCAATGTGGGACTCTAGAAGGCAACCATTGCCCTGGGACTCCCTGTGAACTTGGTCAGGTGTACATCGAGGTCTGCTTCTGGCCATCCCCAGTCCTGCTCCCTCTCTTCTTTTTTCACAGATGTCAGATTGCATCATAGCCTGAAAGCTTTGCATACCAAATTCTGCTTCATCCCCCCCCCCCCACTTAAACTTTCAAAAGCATTATATCCACTTCCAATATTTTCTTGTACTCCTACTCATTCTCAGCATCTATTTCCTGGAGGACTTGACTGACACTTCAGTCTGGCAGCTTCTGCATGATATGGGATGAAGTGTGGATCCCATGGTCATATGCCTGCTGCACACCTTGTTTTCTATAAAATATGTCCTTCGGTCCTCCTACATGATATAATGCAGGATCCAGTGTTGGCGAGTCAAACATTCTTTTTGTTTTTGGTTTTTTTTTTTTAATATTTTATTTTTGAGAGTGTGAGAGCGTGAGCTAGGAAGGGCAGAGAAAGAGGGACAGAGGAGTGAAGCGGGCTCTGTGCTGACAGCAGAGAGCCAGATATGGGGCTCAAACTCACGAACCGTGAGATCATGACCTGAGCCGAAGTTGGACGCTTAACCAAATGAGCCACCCACGTGCCCCGAGTCAAACATTCTTTAAGCCCTTGAATAGTGGTTCTGACTGAGGCGCTGCAGATGGAAAGGTCATACTCATAATCAGAATATGTATCTGTCCCAGTCATGATGAAATTTTGCTCTTTCCAGGGTAGAAGCAGTTCAGTTTCATCAATTTGCCACCTAGTGGCTGTTTGCTCACCTTGACGAGTATTGCCGTATCAGGAACTCAGCATCAGATTCTCGTTGATAAGTCAACCCTTCAGCAGCAGCTAGCTAAGCCTAAATGGAGAGACCCCATGCTGATGGGTCCATACCTAGCCTTCATCCCTCCCACCATAATTACTCCATTCCTAAGTTCACCTCACAAGCACTGGGGTGGCCGACAACAAAGGTTGGCTGACATCAACTCGTTGAGTCATTGTGTCTACCTGGTCAGTGACTATTCCCCAAGAGATGCTGTCTGTGGCATACCGGCCTGTGTAATTCATATTTCACATCCATACCCAGACATCCATCCATGTGCCTCCTCTCAAAAATCCCTTTTCTGCTACCTTTCAGTCTTACTTATTGCTTATTGCTAAGCCATTGCCACTGCTCATCAATCCATATATATCCTTGCCTTAGGCCACTTGTCCTTCCATACAGTGGATGACCAAGTACACTGCCCAAAACTCTGCCCACAGATACTATTTCCCCACACCACTTTATCAAAACCAGCCCTGAATGGGGACGACGTGTGACAGCAATAAATCTTCACTCTCACCAAATATAGCAGGCCTACTCATCCAAGAATGAAGCTCAGGTTTTCCCACCTTCAAAGGCTGATCGAAGGGGACCTCCCATGAAGTCACAGTTGTGAGCTGAGGGAAAGGCTTCACTGCAAACCTTCCGTGGTCGGCCACAACAATCCCAGCTTCTCTACCCTATTTAGTGGGGCCAAAATTTTTTCCAAGCTTCCAAGTCCTAACCCAGCAGAGTAGTAGGCTTACCTCCCGGGTCCTTGCCAGGGTGTTGGATCGTGTATCAAAGAAGAATATCTTGTAGTTTAAAAAAACTAAACAAAAATCTCCCTTATGCAACTTTAAATGCCATATCCCTTAATCCAGTCCTTCAGTATTCACTCCCCAGCACACCCTCCTAGTTTCCAACAGGTCTTGCAGCTCCTTTTGCATTTAACACCCACCTCCCTCCACTAGCAAACCTACCCTTTCCCCCACTGGGTCACACTGAGGCTTGTCCTTAGCTGTTGGTCTCATGGCTAGGAAGACAGAAGCGGCAGATCTGAGAGAGCCTGTATCATCCTCCAGGCACTTCTATCCTATGTGGTTCCTCCACGGTATTTGAGCAAGCAGGGGGACTCTATCTTCCAACAAGGGAATCTCCTTCAGCTCTAAGAATTCCAAGGAATCTAGGAATTCAGGTACCTGAGTACCTCTACCCAGCTATCTCCATCTCAGATCTCAGAGTCCTGCCCTCTCTCCAACAGGGACCTCGCCTGTCATAGAGGACATGTCCACGCTGAGAATTCAGCCTTCTCCAAAGTGCTGTCGCTCTTGTAATTAAGTCCCGTGCCTGGTCTTTCATTCCATCATCCCTTTGTAAATGCTGCCACAGACACCCTCTGACTCTCACACTTTCATCTGAGTTAGGGATTGAGTGCCGTGAGCATGAGAAGTATTCAGCAACAGTCCTTATAATACGAATGTTCCTGAACCTCTCAAATGCCAAGGATTCTACACAAGCCAGAGTGTCCTTTCCACCTGTCTCCCTTCCCAGTTCCCCACAAGTCACACTAAACAAGGGCACTGCTCCGACACAGCAGAGACTCTCAGTACCTCACCTGGCATCAGGGAGAGGAACTCGTTGCCAGCCACCTGGGAAGTGATCCAACTTCAGAAATCTCCTGGAGTCAGCTTCCTCGGAGCCCTCTTCTGGGACCAACCGTTGTAGGCCAGGTTCTCCAGAAGCAGAGTCTGAACCCAGAGATTTAAGTTCACGGGTAGGGGCACCTGGGTGGCTCAGTCAGTTAAGCATCCGACTCTTAGGCTCAGGTCATGATCCCACAGGCTCTGCGCTGACAGTACAGAGCCTGCTTGTGATTCTCGTTCTTTCCTCCTCTCTCTCTACCCCTCCCCCATTGGCTCGAGGGCTCTCTCTCTTTCTCAAAATAAATAAATTCATTCAAAATAAATAAATTCATTCATTCATGGGTAAAGGGGACAAGGGCACAGGACACCAAAAGTGTCCACCAAATCCCCCCACCCACTAAACATTTCAAACATAAGCACTGCTTTCCCAGATTGATACTTACTGGATTTGAAACGTCTATTTCAGAGGTGCCTGGGTGGCTCAGGTGGTTATCCAACTTTGGCTCAGATCATGATCTCGTGGTTCATGGGTTTGAGCCCCATATCAGGCTTTCTGCTGTCAGCATAGAGCCTGCTTCAGATCCTCTGGCCCCTCTCTGCCCCTCCCCTCCTTGCACATGCTCACTCTCTCTCTCTCTCAAAAATAAGTAAACATTTTTTTAAAGAAATATATATTTCAAAAGGAAGATATTGAAACAGGAGTTGTGTCCATCAGGAACCCCCAAAATTATGCCCAACCATAAAAAGAAATGCATAATTTCCACTCCGTGGACTTTGAATGAGACATCCGATGGTACTACAAACTCAGGAAAGGTTAGTGATCATAGATCATCAATAAGGAATCGAGTGTAGAAACAAACAAACCAGGCATTGATAGTCAAGGAGGCGTGGGAGTGCTGATTTCAGAAGTCCCATTGCAATCAGGCCACAAATTGTATAACTGAACGCCAGTGATTAAAATAAATAAGTTTAAAAATAGGTCGGGATTCAAAATAAAGCATGCCTTCTATTAACTTTATATAAGGCTCGGCATCTCATAATTCACTCTATCAGAAAATTAATGTACGCTATAAATTCTAAAGAGAAAATGTGCAAAGAAGGGCTTTAAAGACATTTTTAGCTCCTATTTCTCTGTTTGAATTCATAAGCTCCCTTCTGGTTTCCAATCTGTCACAAGAAAAAGTACCCGACTGACTGCAATTTCAGGATTGGCGGAAAACAGAAACAATCCAAAGGCCAATAATAGAGTCGAAATGCCTTTCTCTTTTACCAAAAAGTAGGTTTGCATCCAAAGACAGAGGCTTTGAAAAATGCATTATTTATTTAGCGCTGAGAATAGGGAAGGCAGGCTGTGTTCGGGAGTTTTCTTGCTTTCTGTTATCAAAATGTCATTCTGCTTTACAACCACACTTCCTACATAATAGGCTTGCTATTTCCATTTAAAATGTTTAGACCTTTTTCTCAGAGGGCAAAAAAGAAGTCAGAGAGTAGAGCCTTCTGAGCCTTTCAATATGGAAATTGTCCAAATAAGGTACAAATTCAAGCACAGCAATTTGAAGGGAAAAAAAAAAAAGAAAAAGACCTTGAGAAAACACTGATATATCTGCATTTCAGTTTCCTTCCAAAGATCAGAAATTTCCACTGTTAACAGGAGAAGAAAAGTAAAGCTTGCACAATTCCAGGATACTTCCAGGGTGTCCACAATTACCAACATTTTGTCTGGTCATATATTAAAAAAAAAAAAAAAATGCAGCAGTTGAGGTAGGAAAGGGGAACACAGATGCAGGTAAGGGAAAGTTTAGAACCTGGAAGAGTATAAACACTAGGTCTTGGATGTTGACAAATGCCTAATGCTTTTCCAGAGAAAGTAATACCTATAAGTGGTAGAGCTCCTAGACTCTCATCTCTAAAGCAAAGAACGTAGTACGGAAACTATAGACTATCTTGAGTTGAGTTCATTCAAAAACATAAGGAAAAAGCTTTTAAGAAGACCAAGCCTAGAGCCACAAGATTTAGAGCTGAAGGAGCTTGAAAATCATTTCAGAGATAAGAAGGTAGTTAATAGGTTGGACGTTAACTTTAACATTTGGACATTCCTTATAATGTTCATAAGATAGTCATAACCGTTCATTAATATGCCCCTTTGGATAGTAGATGCCATCATAAAATTAACATTTCTTAGAGGCAGAGAACTGTTCAACCAAGGAGAAACCTTGACCACAATCCAGGGCTCGTGGTGGCCATGCAGTGAAGTCCGGATCTGAGTTAAGTACACTCACCAATTCTTTCACCAGAAATGCCAGTAAAAGCAAACTAGGTGTCCACGAATGGCATCTCAAATCAGCAGAGAAAAGAATTATCTATCTAATAAATGGCTTCAGAATGTGTGGCTAAATTTAAGTAGAAAAGTAAGTTAGACCTCTAATTCATAACAGTTATTAAAAATAAAATACTGGGGGCGCCTGGGTGGCTCAGTCGGTTAAGCGTCTGACTTCAGCTTGGGTCATGATCCATGAGTCCACGAGTTCGAGCCCTGCATCAGGCTCTGTGCTGACAGCTCAGAGCCTGGAGGCTGCTTCAGATTCTGTGTCTCCTTCTCTCTCTGCTCCTCCCCCCTCTTACTCTGTCTCTCTTTTGCTCAAAAATAAATAAACATTTTTAAAAAATTTGTTAATAAAATAATAAATAAAATACTGGGGCGCATGGGTAATTCAGTTGGTTAAGTGTCGGAAACTTGATCTCAGCTCAGGACTTGATCTCAGGGTCGTAGATTCAAGCCCTACATTGGCCTCAACTTAAAAATGAATGAATTAATTAATTAATTAATTAATTAATATAAAAATAAAATTAAATAAGGGGCACCTGGGTGGCTGTTGGTTAAGCACCTGACTCTGGATTTTGGCTCAGGTCATGATCTCACAGTAAGTTCAAGCCCCATATCCAGCTTTGTGGTGAGAGCTAAGAGCCAGCTTGGGATTCTCTCTTTCCCTCTCTTTCTGCCCCTCCCCAACTCATGCACATGCTCCCTCTCAAAATAAAAAAAATAAACTTAAGAAAATAATAAGTAAATAAAATACAGATCTGTGAAAGGTAATTTTTAAATTAAGAGTTCTAAGTTAAGTAAATATAGACAATTCTGTCTATACCTATTACTACTTTTCAATGGATATCTGTATGAGAAGGCGGCACCCGTGTAAAGATCCAGGTAAAGAAAACCCAGTGCAGAGGCCCTGACACCAAAATATGGTTGACATGTTCAAGGTCAAAGAGATCCAAAGCAGCTATATTAAAGAGAGCAAGGAAGAAAGCAGAAGAAAATGAGGTCCCAGGGCTAGCAAAGAACAGGTTCAGGTGAGGCCTTCCAGGCCATGTCAAGGAGACCAGATTTTATTCTAAGTATAATGGAAGTTTTCAAGTGTTTTAAGCAAGACTGACACGACCTGATTGACGCCTGAGAAGGACAGGGCAGGAAGACCAAAGAAGGAGCAGAAAAGTAGAGCTGTGGACTGGAAGTCATGCACTGATTACGGGCATTTTGACTAATGGGGAATCAAGGTAAGAAAGCAGCAAAGGAGCACACCTAGGCTGCCGCCGAGAATGGATGGTGTGCCATTTACCTGGGGAGGGGCAACTTGGAAGGAGAGGAATGAAATGGTTCTATTTTGGATCTAGTACATCCCAGAGGCCTGTCAGGCATTCCTATGGCATCAATCAGCTCAATATCTAAGCAGGGAGTCCCGGGAAGAGACTTGGGGCTGGAAGTATAAATTTGAGGATTCACCAACACATAAATGGTGCTCAAAGCCATGGGACTAGGTCATATCAGGGAGGAAGAAAATACGGATAAAGAACAGGACCAAGGAGGGGCGTCTGGGTGGCTCTGCTGGCTGAGTGTCCGACTTCTGCTCAGGTCACGATCTCCCGGTTCGTGGGTTCGAGCCCCACATCAGGCTTTGCACAGACTGCACACAGCCTGCTTTGGATTCTGTGGCTCCTTCTTTCTCTGCCCCTCCCCCACTAGCACTGTCTCTTTCAAAAATAAATAAACATTAAAAAAAAGAACTGGACCAAAGACTGAGTGACTGGAGGACTCCTACTGTCAGGGGGCTGGGGGAGAAGAGAAGGGCCAGCATCAAGACTGAGAAGGAGGGGCCCAAAAAGTGGGGAAACCAGGCTGACCGGGTCACTGAAGCCCAAAGAAGAAAGCATTTCAACAAGGCAATCATCAGCCACATCCACTTCTGTTAAGAGGTCAGCTGGGACAAAGAAAAACTGACAATGGACACTGACATGGTATAATCACTGGTGACGATGAAGGAGCCGCTTCACCAGAGTGGTTTGGATGAAAGCCCCAATCCACTGAGTTAAGGAGGGAAGGAAAATGAGAACAAGACAGCATGTATAATAAGCAACTCTTTCAACCACTTTCGCCGCAAAGCAGAGATGAAAATGGGACAGTAGCTGGAGGGGGACAAGAGCCCAAGGGATGTTTATTAATGCATGATAATGAGGCATTTTATATGCTGTTACATGTGGGTTTTAATAATCTGCTAATTAGCACTTATTCAGCATTTACACTGTGCCAGGCACTGGCCCACACACTTCCTAGTATTGCTTAGTTGATTTTTTTTTTAAGTGTATTTCTTTATTTTGAGAGAGAGAGAGCGTGCACACGCATGCATGCACACTTGCACACGCACAAGAGCAGGGGAGCGCAGAGAGAAAGGGAGAGAGAGAGAATCCCAAGCAGGCTGTGCACTTCAGCACAGAGTCCGACGTGGGGTCGAACCCACAAACCGTGAGATCACGACCTAAGCCAAAAGCAAGAGCCTGACGCTTAACCGACTGAGCCATTCAGGCACCCCAGTATTGCTTAGTTTAATTTCCAAAAGTATCACCATTTTTAAAGACTACATTACTGAGGCCCAGAGAAGTCAATTAATTGGCTCCAAGTCGCACAGTTAGTTGCAGAGCCAAGATTTGAAAACTGGCTATATGAGCTGTTCACCAGCCCACTAGAAGATGCAAGAAATAAAGCAAATAACCATAGAGACGTGGTCCCTGAGAAAGTGAGACAGGGTGGCTTCAGAAGGCAAACAGAGGGATTGGTCTTAGAAGCCAAAGCCGATGGAAAACAGAATATATGAATACAAACACAGGTAGTTTGTTTTATTTTTGAGAGAGAGAGAGAGAGAGAGAGAGCGCGCATGACTGAGGGGCAGAGACAGGGAGACAGAATCCCATGAGGTCCAGAGAGAGGGGCAGAGAGATAGAGAGAGAGAGAGAGTACAGAGCCCAGAGTGGGGCTCACACTCACTCAACCAATGTGGGGCTCCAACTCAGGAACCATGAAATCATGACCTGACCCAAAGTCGGATGCTAAACCAACTGAGCCACCCAGGCACCCAAACACAGGTAGTTTAAATTTGTGTTGAAAATAGGTATTTCTCCTCCAACTGCCTCTATTATTTGTATAATGAAAAGCTAATAACTTTAAATTATTACTAAGACTTTCGCTGCTCAACGGGGAGACAGACATATTAACCTGGCAAGTGGTCCGTGTAAGTGCTCGGAGCAGATCCTGGAACACAGGAGGGACTATGTGGTGTGGGGTTAGATTCCATTATGTTCCATAATGTTACCTGATGCTCTTGAGAACCATGTGCAAGCCACATCAGGGATTTGAAAGAGAAAGAGGTCAATTTTACTGTGGGAAGGAGCAGGAAGGTCTCCATGGCAAAGGATTCCTGAGTTCACACCAGGGACGACTTTTGAAAACGGAATAGGTGAAGTTAAAGCAATTGGATGGAGAGCATAACCGAGAGAGGTAATCTCTCTCTAAACCAGAAAGATCACACCAGTTATTAAACCTAAGGATCTGCAAACAATTCATCATGGCTAAAATCAAAGGTTCAAGGTGGGACGGTTGAGAGATAAGATTAAGTGGCATAGAAAGAAGAGTCTCTAAAGTGAAATAAGGTAGTTCTTTTTTTTTTTTTTTACATTTATTTATTTTTGAGAGACAGAGTGTGAGTGGGTGAGGGGCAGAGAGAGAGGGAGACACAGAATCCGAAGCAGGCTCCGGGCTCTGAGCTGTCAGCACAGAGCCCGACATAGGGCTTGAACACACGAACTATGAGATGATGACCTGAACCGAAGTCAGATGCTTAACCGACTGAGCCACCCAGGTGCCCCTTGGTAGTTCTAATAGAAAATAAAAGTGGGGGGCGCCTGGGTGGCTCAGTCGGTTAAACGTCTGACTTCAGCTCAGGTCATGATCTTGCAGTCCGTGAGTTCGAGCCCCGTGTTGGGCTCTGTGCTGACAGCTCAGAGCCTGGAGCCTGTTTCAGATTCTGTGTCTCCCTCTCTCTGACCCTCCCCCATTCATGCTCTGTCTCTCTCTGTCTCAAAAATAAATAAACATTAAAAAAAAAAAAAAAAAAAGAAAAGAAAAGTGGAAGGCACCTGGGTGGTTCAGTCAGTTAAGCATCCGACTTCAGCTCAGTCATGATCTCATGGTTCATGGTTTCGAGCTGCACACAGGGCTCTTCATTGACAGCTTGAAGCCTGCTTGTGATTCTCTCTCTCTCCCTCTCTCCCTGCCACCACCCTCTTTGCCCCTCCCCCTCTTACACTCTCAAAATTAAATAAACATTAAAAAGAGAAAAAAACTTAAAAAGAAATAAACTCATAAAGGAAAAAAAGCAGACATAAATTAAGCAAAAAAGTAAGGAGTATTAAAAATGGAGATAAGTGAGAGAATGATAAGCAATAAAATATAAAAGAAAAACTAAAAAGGACTTGAGAAATGAGTAAATACAAATTCAGCTCAAAAAGTTTCTCTGCCTGGGCACATGGGTGGCTCAGTTGGTTAAACGTCCGACTCTTGGTTTGGGCTAAGGTCATGATCTCATGGTTCGAGAACTAAAGCCCTGCATCAGGTTCCATGCTGACAGTGTGGAGCCTGCTTGGGATTTTCTCTCTCCCTTCTCTCTCTCTGTCCCTCCCCCACTTGTACCCTCACACTCGTGCTCTCTCTCTCTCAAAATAAACAAATTTTTTAAAAACTTAAAAAATACACTAAAAATCAATAAAGAAGAAAAATAAGGAGGAAGAGGAGGAAGAAGGAGAAAATAAAAACAGATGGGTCAGTTACAGCCAACTTAGATAAATATAAGAAGAAAGGAGCTTCTATTTCTTACAAAGTTTTGGTCACAGAAGCAAACCATTTGGAAGGAAATCAACTGGCCCTTGGGTTATTAGAGGTTATGACCAAGGAATAGCTGGGTAGGTGCCAAGAAAGGATGCTGGGAGCACCAAGCCACACCTTTTATTAAATATGAAAATAGGGCCCCTGGGTGGCTCAGTCGGTTAAGCATCTGACTCTTGATTTCAGCTCAGATCATGATCTCACAGTTCATGGGTTTGAGCCCCACATCGGGTTCCATGCTGACAGTGTGGAGCCTGCTTGGGATTCTCTCTCTCCCTCTCTCTCTCCCTGTCTCTCTCTGTCTCTGCCCCTCTCTGACTCATGCGCACATGCTCACTCGCTCTCAAAATAAATTAATAAACTTTTTTTAAAAGTTCAAAAAATAAATATGAAAATATAAGAAATGGAAAGCAGAAGGTCACATACAAAAAGGTAATTCTGCAAGACTTGCCCGAGGGAGGTCCCCCAGACGGGAATTGCCAACGTGTTAGCTTGTTCCAGGGCACCGCGGCTCTGCTGACTCTCCCCAGGGTTCCAATCCAGTCCAAGTGGATGAAAAACCATATCCATGAGGCCAGGCTTAGTTTATAAGTTGGTTTCACCACACAAAAGGAATAAAAGTGAGGAAAGAGGAACGCTTGTGCTCCTGAGGCCCTGAGTAGGTTGGCAGAGGACTGAAGTATTCAAAGCAGCCTGGGGCAGACCTAGGACAAGGGACCAATAGTCATAGCACTGTGAAATTAAAAAGGTGGATAGATTTGAAAGAATTAAGGAGACAGTATCTACAGTAGTTGATGCCTGCATGGCTTTGCTGAATTAGGGGGAGACAAGAGTCAAAGTCGATAACCCTATTTCTCTGGAAATGAGAGCAGATGTGTGGAGAGGGGCAGTTATGAATTCAAAAGGGATGTACTGTGTCTGAGAGGCTGGTCAGGCATCAGTCACATGTGTGGATCGAGGGCTCCAGACAAGGATATGGGCTAGAATGGTGGTTTTTAGACATGGGGACAGAACTGGTATCAACCACGCAGGGAGCAGGCAGATCCAAGCCTGCTATGGGGCTCGAACTCACGAACCACGATATCAGCCACACAGCAAGAGCAGACAAAGGAGGAGGAACCAGCAAAAGGGATCTATAGACATCAGTCCAGGAGACAGAGTATTTGAGGGAGGACTGGATTTCAAGGAGACCAATTAACCAATAATATCAGGGTCAAAGCTGGTTTCATACCTTTGATTTAGTCAATGAATGGAAATTATGTTAATAAATACATCACTGTTCACTTAACACAGCTGATACAAAGCAGGCCTAATGAACATTTCTAACAGGAACACAAGCACATCTTGCTGTAACAATTGCATGACCTTCATGGGAGAGCAGCTTTCAGAGACACATCCTCTCCCTGGACTCTCTCTTCTCTTGCAATTTTCTCTCCTGAACAATTTTGAATCATTAAGAGGCACAGCTTCTAATTAACCTAGTAATACCTCCTAATTACAGCGTGTGCTCAAGTCAAGACTTTGAAATCTCTCTAGATTGCATGGTCATGAGGCTGCAAAAAAAATTTTGGGGTTAAATACAGTAAGATTTTGGGTCACTGAGTGGCTCAGTCAGTTAAGCATTGGACTTCGGCTCAGGGCATGATCTTTCGGTTCGTGAGTCCGAGCCCCGCATCAGGGTCTGTGCTGAAAGCTCAGAGCCTGGAGCCTGCTTCAGATTCTGTGTCTCCCTCTCGCTCTCTGCCCCTCCCCCACTCACACTCTGTCTGTCTCTCTCTCTCTCTCTCTAAAAAATAAACATAAAAAAAATGTTTAATAAAAAAAATACAATACGATTTTGATCAAAAATTGATACCTTCCTTCTCTAAGCTTAAATAATCATAATAAAAACCCCCTTCACGGGGCGCCTGGGTGGCTCAGTCAGTTAAGCGTCCGACTTCAGCTCAGGTCACGATCTCATGTTCCGTGAGTTCGAGCCCCGCATCGGGCTCTGGGCTGATGGCTCAGAGCCTGGAGCCTGCTTCCGGTTCTGTGTCTCCCTCTCTCTCTGCCCCTCCCCCGTTCATGCTCTGTCTCTCTGTCTCAAAATAAATAAACGTTAAAAAAAAAATTAAAAAAAAAAAAAACCCTTCATATATATTCTTTCTCCGTCACCAAATTGCATCACTTTTGAGGGAACTGTAGCAGAGGAAGAAAAATGAAGGACCCATAGGAAAAGCTAATTGATAAGTTAACCACTGACACAAAAATAAAAAATTGTACATTGAGGGGTGCCTGGCTGGCTCGGTAAGTAGAGCACGTGACCCTTAATCCCAAGGTGGTGAGATCAAGCCCCATGTTGGACGTGGGGCCTACTTAAATTTTTTTTTCAATTTTTTTTAACAAATAAATATTACTTTTTATTAAATTGTGCATTGAGTACCTAGAAAGAGACGTATAACCTGAGAAGACTTACATAGGTGCCAAAGATGCTAAAGCATGTGCTCTCATTTCGTATAATCAAGCCAGATTTATAAGAAGTGGGAAATCCCTTGACCGCCATGGACATTGATGCTTAGACCACATAAGTCTGTTTCCATGGTTTCACATGACCATGGTTTCATATGACACCGGGAAGCCCCAAATCTCCTCCTCCCCAAATCTCCTCCTCCCCTACCTCTCAAAGGGTTTTACAAGATGATAACTTCTGCCACAACCATTTTGTGAGTTCTGAGACATATTAGGGTCCCCAGACTCTTCCCCAATGCCTTCCCGAATATTCCTAAGGGATAATGACCTACTACCATCTGTGAAACAGCTCATACAGAACTGGTTCCCGGGGCGCCTGGGTGGCTCAGTCAGTTAAGCGTCAGACTTTGGCTCCGGTCATGATCTCATGGTTCATAGATTCAAGCCCTGCATCAGGCTCTG
This sequence comes from Panthera pardus, assembly GCF_024362965.1. Classification (NCBI taxonomy): domain Eukaryota; kingdom Metazoa; phylum Chordata; class Mammalia; order Carnivora; family Felidae; genus Panthera; species Panthera pardus. Next base: position 146,324,670 of record NW_026526765.1, read on the forward strand.
TGCTAACAGCTCAGAGCCTGGAGCCTGCTTCAGATTCTGTGTCTCCCTCTCTCTCTGCCCCACCCCCACTCATGCTCTGTCTCTCTCTCTCTCTAAAAAATAAATAAACATTAAAAATTAAAAAAAAAGGAACCCGTTCCCAAAGTGCACACTCTGCACATGTATAGAGGATTTGAGTGTTTCATCTACCCCATCATTTCCCTCCCAACTTCTAGGCATTTGTGGGATGTGATTTTTGTTTTAAGTAAGCTCTACATCCAACGTGGGGCTTGAACCCACGAAGGACAGAGCATGATTAAAAGTGCCCCAAAAGCTTGGGTTTCATCCCTCTCTTCTCCACTACGTAAGAGCTCGCTGACATTCATCCAAGTTACAAGGGAACAAGGACACCTGGCATCCCATTATCACTTTTCTTCACCTTCCATCTCTATCCTGGGCGTACTTTGAACCAAGAGCCTATTGAGGAAACCAGACATAAAGGCAAACCAAAGAGAAATACTCTATGTGTCTTCCTGGCCTCACGATTTTATTCCTCAGCAAAAGCCTCACGTGACATCAACACCAGAAACTGCTTCCAGAGGGGACACCGTATCACAAATCGCTACAGAGTCAAGGCCAGACTTTATGCTTAGCAGCATAAATAGTATAATACACATAAATAAGACAAAAAACATCCCACGACATAAATCCTATTGCTGGCGGACACACACAACCTTGAAAGCATCCTTGGGAGCCCCAGCATAACCGACTCTGACAGCTCACACACCACATTTACGTGCCGTGAAATTGTACATTCAGCTTCCGAGGAATTGTGGCTACATTCTCACTAAACACCATTTCTCTGCTGATGTGGGCCCCAAGGTCGGGGAGGGGAGTTCTGAACTGAACAGACAATGTGCTCGCCTTGGAATCAAAGCGATTCACCCTTATCTTTGCTCATAGATGGGGAAAAGAGTGGCAAGCAGTAGAGGAGAGTGGAGTGTGGCCTTCAAGAAGACTGTGACACGCTGGCAAAGTAGGGGAAACAAGACTACCTCTCCACCAAGCTAAGAAAAGGAAAAAAAAAAAGCCTTTCCCACTGGGGTCCTTGACATTGAAGTGGGCAGGTGGAGTCAGTCTGCTGAGATGCAACATTTTAGCTCCCGGATCTGCAGGTCCTGCTTCGGGGGTTCCAACTCCCTGTAAGCCAAAATTTCCACTTCCCACCAGAAGAGAAGCTCATCCTCTGGGCCTCCCCATGGCCTCTCCCCACTGTCCCACAAGTCAATGAATCACACCTTTATGAGGGCCTGCTACATCATCAGACATTCCTGCACAGGACTAGCTGGGTTGACCCCAGCTCCCTCATTTCAAGGGGGTCCAAGCTCTGAAAGAGAATTAGAGGAGAATGCAGTGGTGTCCACTTATGCAAAAAGTGAGGTTTGTACACACGCTTACATATTCATATTTGTGCCCACAAATATACATACACACATACACACACACACACACACAGATGCCCACGACTGGGGTGCCTGGGTGGCTCAGCCGGTTAAGCTCAGATCATCATCTCACAGTCTGTGAGTTCAAGCCCCACATGGGGCTCTGCGTTGTCGGATCAGGTCCCCCTCCCCCTCTGCCCCGTCCCCGCTTTGGGCTTGTGCGCTCTCCTCCCCCCTCGAAAATAAGTAAACTTCTAAAGCCACATTAAAGAAAAAAGAAATACCCACAGTGATCGCTTACCACCTCCTTTACCTAGAGGACTCGGGAGGCCACCCCCACTCAAGTACCATTTCAGGACATTTTTGCTTTTTTGTGACATCTTTTTCCGGTCGACATCACCCCTGATGCTCATCTTAGCCAGGTTTCATCTCTAAGGAAACGCAGAGGAAGTAATATCTTATAATACACTCAATTTGTCCCATCTTGGAGCTATGAAACTGCACTGTTTCCCACGAGTAATTTATAACGAACCCAAGAAGCGTCTCTACCACTAGAGAACTAAGGGCTACGGGCTTCACAAAACACCCAGCCCTTGGTGTCACTTGCCGTCTGCTAGCAGGTTTTGCTAATTCAACCAAGAGGACATCTACACGTGCCTATTAGCACCTTCGAGTACTCTGCTCGCTTCACCTGAATCTTCCGAATGTCCAGCGTTCTCGATAGACGTGATCTCAGTGATCCATCAAGGGTGAATCATCCAAAGAGCTGAAGACAGCTATCCAGCGGACCAAGGCTCATTCTGCCCTGGCCTTCATGGCAGCGGAGCTTTGAAAGATGGCTGAGATTTTCAAGGATTGACTTCCCAGGCAGGCAGTGTGAAAAGACAGCACATTGCAGATGTGTCTTTTCTGCTCCGTTCATACTAAACAAACTGGAGGGAATTCTCTCTGTGAGGTTTCCTAGACTGTTGTTTGCCTTATAGGAACAATATTAGCCTAGACTTAAACATCCTGGCTTAATACTGATTGCCATTTTAAAGGGCACAGCATTAATAGTAAGTTTCGTCTCCGGTGTCTTCATAGATTAGTGATTATACTCTATACACACAGCAAAGACTCGATGTACACACACACACATACACACGCACATTCAGCCACATACAGCCCAGAGACATAAACACGTCCAGGAAGCTCATTTCTAACCACACCTCGGGCTGCAAGCTTATGTAGCCTTTGCTCAGTAAGATTTCAAAGCCACTCGGTTTGGCTCCCTTTCCTTCAAATAGAAGAAACCTGCTTAACCTAAGATTTTAAGCTTTAAATCCCCATATTCCTTCTCTATGAGAGAAAGAGGTAGGGACTCTGCCCTGTTTGGATTTACCGTATTGCTAAAAAACTACCCATAAATTAGCCATAGAAAAAGCTGAGTTCTCTTTTAGAAAAGGATGGGTTAAGAGTAAGCTTTTAAAGAAAATAGAATCGGGCAATCAGGGAGACTCTCCCTGGTAAGTCCTGGGTGTTTTCGAGGGATGAGGAAATTCACAGCAAGGGGGCAGAAGAGACTGAAGTGGTGAAGCCAGCAGAATCCATCCGTTTGGGGACGGAGAGGCCCCACAGGGGACACGTGGGGTTTTTCCACCGGCCGCCTGAATACCAAGCAGGGACGCTGCCCCCTCTTACCTTTCCACCCTCCTCCAGTTTGCATCCGGATGTTTCCCCGCCATTTCCTAACACCTCACCTGTTGAAACACAATCGTGTTCTTTCAAACACTTTAGCCAACAGCAGCTGAAAGTGATTGGTTTCCACCTTAAAGAGGAGGGCGAGGGGGCGGGGATGTTCTTTAATCCTCCGGTGTGAAAAACAACAGCTCTCCTGAATCAGAAGTAAGGTTAAAAAAATGGAAATCTGTGGATACTCTGGTTACCTGGCAACCCCAACCTACGGGCTGTGTCTGCCGGCATCCTGAGGTCCTGCAGCATGAAAAATGCAGGCAGAAGGGATTCCCTGGATGTGCTGCCTCTTTACTCTGGTCCATTCATTCAGCCCTATTATTTTGTTTCCAAGTCGGTAACCTAGATTTCTGTAGGATCTAATGCTCATCTCTCCAGGGAAGGAAGCTTCCACTAGGGAATTCACCATCACACCTTTTAAGATGAATCAGTGTTTTCGCAAACCCCCTGGGGAAACTGTGTTAAAAGGAAAACACAAGGAAGGGGAGGAGAGGGGAGCATTGCTTCTGGCTGCCGGCAGTCCCAGGCTCTAGGAAATCTGCAGGGTCATGCCTATCTCCTCCGACCCTCCGCCTGAGGCTTCACTCGGGGAAGAGCCTGTCACACTGCAGAGTCATCTATAAATAATGGGCCCAAATTGGCAACTGCCTGGAATAACACTAAAAGTGAAATAACTGCCGCAGGCCACGCCTTGGCTCCTGCTTCTGGGAGGCTCCAGCCCTACGCCCGCCCCCACCCCGGGCCAAGCCTCCTGGCTGTTCCTTTTATAGTTCCTTCTATTACCTGAACTAGAAAGAATATTCTGGAAGGAAGGAAGGAAAGAAGGAGGGAAGGAAGGATATTCTAGGGTTGCTTTTGTTGCTGCTGTGTTGACTTGATGAATTAAAGGACTAATTTAGCGACTATTTGAGAGCCACATGCTGAAATCCAAACTAAAAACATTTTATTTATTTATTTATGTATGTTTATTTATTTTTGAGGGAGAGAGAGAGACAGGCAGAGTGAGAGCAGAGGAGAGGCAGAGAGAGAGGGAGACACAGAATCTGAAGCAGGCTCCGAGCTGTCAGCACAGAGCCCTACCCAGGGCTCGAACTCACGAACCGTGAGATCATGACCTGACCCAAATGAAGTCAGATGCTTAACCAACTGAGCCACCCAGACGCCCCTAGAAGCATTTTTTTTTAATTACCATTTTGCTCTTGTCCATAAAAAAGGTTGCATTATCTCCCTAGATTTTTAGACTAAATATCAGTGTTTCTTACAGTGATTCTGTTCATCTCCAGTTAATCAAGACAACTCTGTCCCCTCCATGTCTTTTTAAAATTTAGTTCCCCCCAGGCCACCTGGGTGTATCAGTCAGTTGAGCATCCCACTGTGCCTCAGGCCATGCTCTCACAGTTCATGGGTTCAAGCCCTGTGTGGGGCTCTGTGCTAACAGCTCAGAGCCTGGAGCCTGCTTTGGATTCTGTGTCTCCCTCTCTCTCTGCCCCTCCCCCGCTTACACTTTGTCTTTCTCTCTCTCTCAAACATAAATAAACATAAAAAAAGAAAATTTAGGGGCGCCTGGGTGGCTCAGTCGTTTGAGCATCTGACTTCGGCTCAGGTCATGATCTCACAGCTCATGAGTTTGAGCCCCGCTTCGGGCTCTGTGCTGACAGCTCAGAGCCTGGAGCCTTCTTCAGATTCTGTGTCTCCCTCTCTCTCTGCCCCAACCCACTCGCATTCTGTCTCTGTTTCTCTCAAAAATAAATAAACATTAAATTTTTTTTTTTTAAATTTAGTTCTCCTGGAGTCTTGTTCATTTTACTGTTTATTTACATTTTTCTATCGGCGGCTTTAGAATTTCAGTGGAAATCAAACGTGCATGCTTTTCCTATTTGTCACCATCTTTTTTGAAAAGTTTTGTGAAGGATGGGGACTAACTCTAGGTATTACAATACAGAAAGAAAAAGTTAGTTCCCGGTAGGCATTATTCATTCAAGAAAAAAGGCTGAGAAACTAACCTCATTGATACTATGTTTAAAGTGGGGGGGGGGGGGGGGGAGCGAGGGGTGGGGAGTGGGGAGAGGGGTACAAAGACCGAAACTATTCTCTGTTCTCAGAGAACTTAAATTCTAAGAAGAAAGATGATGCATAGGTGCTACAAAAGAAGAGTTCAAAGGGAAGTAAGCATTGCTAAGAGGATTTTTGAAAAAACAGTGGGGAGGATAGGGCACCTGGGTGGCTCAGTCGGCTGGCATCTGATGTCAGCTCAGGTCATGATCTTGGAGTTGTGGGTTCAAGCCCCACGTGGGGCAATGTGCTGACAGCTCAGAGCCTGGAGCCTGCTTCAGATTCTGTGTCTGCCTCTCTCTCTCTGCACCTCCCCCGCTATGCTCGCTCTCTCTCTCTCTCAAAAATAAATAAAAACATTTTTAAAAATTAAAATGTGCAAAATACAGTAGGGAGGAGACTGAGGAAGTAAAAGGGTGGGCACATCTCATGTTTCAATTCTCAGAACACCTGGACTTTTGACTTTTGTCAATTGCACCTGGACCACCTTCACCTTCTGCAATTTTGGACTGAAATAGAGATAATGTAACATGCTAGCTAAATCACCAGCTGTGTATTGTCAATTTAACTCTGTTAGCACCAATCCTAATTCCTTCTAAACCTGTTATGTAACCTTGCAGTTTTTGCCTTTACAAGCCCTGCTTGCTTCCCAAAGCACACTTTGAATTTCAGCCCAAACCCTAAGACCCCAATGAACACTTTTGATTGCTTTTCAGCCCCTTCTCCTTGGTCAACAATGTTTTACTGTAATATAAGAAAAATATGGTAAGGACCTAAAGAGACATAAGCAATGTGCTAGAAGAACCTTTCAAGATACAATTATTGTCATAAGTGGTGATGGCAGAAGCCAAAATTTCAGAGAGACAATGGCATTTGGTCCAGGTCAATAGGTTGGTAGAATTTTGATAGAGATGAAAAGGGAAGTCAAGCTGGAAGGAATGGAGTGACCAAAGTCACAGGGACAGGAAGGTGCAGGTGACATCCAGAAATTGGTTAAAGGTCCAGTTTGGTCAATTCACAGGATTGTTAATTTCAAATGTGGAATATCAATCAATCCACAATGGTGCCTTCCACAATTCATTCCCCAAATATTTACCAGGTGCCCACTCTTCTTAGGAGGAACTTAAGGGAATTTTTTTTTAATAGTAAACAAGTGATCTTGCAATAATTTTTCACAAGACCCTTCACCAGAGTTGATCAGAAATCACCACACCCAAGGGCACCTAGGTGGCTCAGTTGGTTAAGCATCCAACTCCAGCTCAGGTCATGATCTCACGGTTCAGTCCGTGGGCTCAAGCCCCACATTGGGCGCTACGCTTACAGCTCAGAGCCTACAGCCTGCTTTGGATCCTGAGTCTCCCTCTCCTTCTGCCCCTCACCCACTCAGGCTCTGTCTCTCTCTCTCTCAAAAATAAATTAAAAACATTTAAAATTTTTTTAAAAAGAAGACACCACCACGCCCGTTTTAAGATTACGATAATTTCACATTTGATGTTGCTAAAAACTTCTGTGTGTAATGTGACTTTCATGAAGAAGTGTGATCATTCTAAGGGAGCAACAGAACAGCTTGTGGGAAGAAACTGGTTTAAAGCACGAAGCATCAACACATAAAGCGTTTGTGCTGTTACAACATCCCAACCATACACAACTGTACCTCCCAAATTACTGCCCAAAGAGTTGGGTGTTTAAAAGGGTAAAACTGAGGGGCACATGGGTGGCTCAGTCAATTAGGCATCCAACTCTCAATTTCAGCTTAGGTCATGATGTCACGGTCTGTAAGATCAAGCCCCACATCAGGCTCTGTGCTGACAGCAAGGAGCCTGCTGGCGATTCTCTCTCTCTGCCCCTCGCCTGCTCATGCGTTCTCTGCCTCTCTTAAAATAAATAAATAAACTTTTTTAAAAAAGTATAAAAGAGTGAAACTGAGCCATTTCACTCAGAACTAGCCACCCTGTCAATTCACTTATGAGCTGGACATATGCATTTCCTTCGGAAGGAAAAAAATAATATCCTCAAACAATATTGTCTAACTTGATGGGTAAAGGAGAAATAAAAATGCTTGCTAGGTCTACTTCACAGGGTGAATGTAAGGATGAAAAATGAGGCAGTATGTGAGAAGTAATCTGTAACCCGCAAGCACTAAAGAAATATTAGCTTATTTTTACTGCACAAGCCAGTCTCCCTGGAAATGGCCCCAGCATGCACGATAGGACACGCATTGTATTAAGCCAAGTTGGAAGGCTATCATACCCTATTTTGTGGACATAAGAAGAGGCTGAAGCACTGTGTTGGTCACTGATCAGCCCAGGAAAGCAGTAGCAACCACAGCAGCAGTGAAACAGAGACAAATCTTCGAGAAGCTGCAAATATTTGCTAGTTGCTAGGTAGTTGCATGGAGATGTATCCTTGCCAGTGGCCTCTGTTAGGAAAACTTAATCCAAGGTAGGGCAATAGCTATAAAAGGCTCTTCCATCCACGCAGTTGGACCACAGCAGTCGTATGAAGTGTTGTCTTTGGTTTAGAGCCATCTCACACTCCAATTTTGGCTATACTAGCTGAGCCACCAAATGGACAAGGACATTAGGTCAGTCTAACTCATTATATCATCCTAACTGCTGAAACTGAGTTACCTAATATTTTTCTAAGCCATCTTTGCCAGTCAAAGGTTATTAAATAAAGACAGACAGATAAAAACCAACAGTTATTAGCTGGTTGCTCTGTGCCAAGGACTCTAATTGGTATTTACATATTAATTATCTCATGTCACATCCAAAAGACAGATGCACGCCAACGGGTGTATGAATAAATATAATGCCTTTGTTTCTCTTAAGTTGTTTTAAACATAAGTGTCTGGCTGGGACTAGCCCAATATCCCTTGACCTCTTTTCCCCTTTTGTTTTCTAGGGTTTTGAGGGGTCGTCTGAAAGACGAAGGCAGGACTGAGGATGAGGCAGAGTTTGCAGAGTTTTGAGACAGTTACTCTGGGGATTCAACAAGAATGGTCAGCAGAAACTATTACTAAGGGCAGATAGAAGGGATTCACTGCCAACTGATCAACAGGATATCAAAACTTCTTCTAGGACAAGGGGAATAAAGGACACAGCCTGAAGATTCTCATCGTCTTCTCTGGAAGAAGAAAGAGGTAGCTAAAACAGTATCAACATATATATTAAATAGCACTCCAATTGAAAGGGCTACTCCTCTCTATGGTACCTTCTCCGGATACACATGGGTAGACACAAAGGTTAAAATCACTTTGTGAAATAGCTTTCTTTCTTTCTTTCTTTCTTTCTTTCTTTTTCTTTCTTTTTTAATGTTTATTTATTTTCACGAGAGAGAGAGAGAGAGAGAGAGAGAGAGAGAGAGAGCGCGCACGCACAAGCGGGGTAGGGGCAAAGAAAGAGAAAGACACAGAATCCAAAGCAGGCTCCAGGCTCTGATCTATCAGCCCAGAGCCCGATGCAGGGCTCAAACTTGTGAACCGCGAGATCGTGACCTGAGTTGAAGTTGGAAGCTCAACGGACTGAGCCACCCAGGCTCCCCAAGAGCTTGCTTTCTTGAAAAATTCACACCAAGGGAAGTCCACGGGTTGGCATGGAACTAGAATAAGGAGGTAGACCTCCCTGTTTGTAGGTAGCTAACAAATAAGAGATCTGAGAATTGTTTACATTTTTTAAAATTTTTTTTTTAATGTTTATTTTATTTTTGAGACAGAGAGAGACAGAGCATGAACAGGGGAGGGGCAGAGGGAGAGAGGGAGACACAGAATCCGAAGCAGGCTCTAGGCTCTGAGGTGTCAGCACAGAGCCTGATGTGGGGCTTGAACTCACGAACTGTGAGATCATGACCTGAGCTCAAGTCAGACACTCAACCAACTGAGCCACCCAGGCACCCATTCTTTTTCTTTTTTTGTTTAAAATTTTTTTTTAATGTTTATAAAATTGAGAGAGAGAGAGAATGAGTGGAGGAGGGGCAGAGAGAGAGGGGGACACAGAAACAGAAGCAGGCTCCAGGCTCTGAGCTGTCAGCACAGAGCCTGACACGGGACTTGAACCCATGAACCGTGAGATCATGACCTGAGCTGAAGTCTGGAGCTTAACTGACTGAGCCACCCAGGCGCCCCTTATTTACATTTTTATTAATCAATTTCTCTCTTATTCTTACCCATGAAAGACCTTCTCTTTTCATCTTCAAGCCAATGCTACAATCCTAACTCCACCATGATGACCTCCCCACAAAGTCTCCAAGCCCAAAAACTTCATGCTGAGACCCCGGAACTGCACTCCTTTCCCAGAACCAAAATCTTCCTTCCTTCACTGCTTTTTGTAAGAAAATTGATGTTTTCCTTACTGGGTCTATGCGTTGAGATATTCAGGAAAGATATTTCATTTAAATCATATATGGCAGAAGGCGCCTGGGCAGCTCAGTCAGTTAAGCGTCCAACTCTTGGTTTCAGCTCAGGTCATGATATCACATTCGAGAGCTTGAGCCCCGCGTCAGGCTCTTTGCTGACAGCACAAAGCCTGCTTGCAATTCCCTCTCTTCCTCTCTCTACCCCTCCCCTGCTTGCACTCTCCCTCTCAGAATAAATAAATTTTTAAAATAAAGCATACATTGTAGGATATGTGGAAATTATTCATCAAAACCCACAATATAACTATTAAGTGTAATTAATATAATGGTACTATTATAACCAGGTATTTCTTTATTATTTAACATCTTAAATATTTAGACTAATTAGAGAATAAATTAGAGAAGATTTCCTAAGTATTAGCAAAATGGCTTCCTAAAACTGAAGATCCCATCAAGAGATTAGATGTTTATACTTACGTGGAAACTACATTTTTTAGTTGTACCCCATAATTAGCACAAATATCATTCTGTGAAGTGGATTTTAGGGTGGTATGAAGAGCAAATGAGATCATTTGTGTGAAAATATTCTATAACTACAGGACAGGGGCACCTGGGTGGCTCAGTCAGTTAAGTGCTCAACTCTGGGTTTCAGTTCAGGTCATGATCTCATGGTTCATAGGTTCCAGCACCACGTTGGGCTCTGCACTGACAGCATGGATCCTGCTTGGGATACTCTCTCTCTCCCCCTCCCCTGCTTGTGCATATGCTCTCTCTCAAAATAAATAAATAAACTTAAAAAAAAAAAACCTACAGGACATAATGCAAACCTAAAACATTAGCTCCCTTTCTCTCTTGCCCTTTCTTCAGATAAGACAGACTCACAGTAAACAGGGATAAAATCTGAGTCTGTCCCTCTCATAAATAACATAATGTCTCAGTTGCTAAAACATACTCACTACTGCTTCATGCTGAAGTTTGATGTTTGCCTTCAAATTAATATGGTATCTACCAACATAATTAAATTGAATTACCCAAAGTTGGTTCAACCAAGTACAAAGCATTAACTTTACTTTTAAGAGTCTGTAAAATTACAGACATCATAAAACTTCATTCTTCTGATTCTGATAGGATTTGTATGTATAGATAGATAAGAGCTAAATTACTCTAGCAAATGGGGGTCCTCCAGAAGAACTTGGAGGAGGGACATAGGAGATGGGCAGCTTTTCCAATTGGGTCTGACTGGACCCAGGAACCTATATACCAGGAGGGGACTGGCTATGTCAAAGAAACCTGGCATAATACAGTCTATGCTGTCATTTGGAGACATTTTGCCACCAGCCTGTAATAGGATATTGAAAGACTTCTCTCTTGTCTCAGAATTTCAACTAAAGCCCAAAGCTGAGGATAATCGGTACTAAGAATCCCCACATTGTAAAAAGAACTGTCAGGCACATGTCTGCAGAACTTAACATTTGCACAACTATCACCCTGTACTCCCACCAGCCTGTGTAATTAATAGATTCGAAATTCTGGAATTCCCATGTGTTAACGGAGATGTTGGACTAGCAAAGGTTCTCAAACTGAGGTCGAATTGGAAATGTGAGGAGGCATTTCTGGGAGTGCTATTGACATTGAACAGGCAAGATCCAAGGATGCTAAATATCCTGCAATATAAGGGAGACCTCTGCACAGCAGAGAATTTTCTCACCCAAATTCTCAGTAGCATTCCCACTAGGAAATACTGGCATAAGGTGAAAGTCCTGTGGCTTCTCCATTCCCCCCACCCAAGGACAAGACTATTCTCCTACCCCAAATCCCAGCAGTAGGGATTCAAGAAATTAGCAGTGGCTGCAAAAAGGGGCAACTGACATCCATTCCCCAGGTAGACTCTACCTATGAATGGACTTGTTAATCTGTTTCTGTGCCCCTTTGAGAAGAGAATACAAGGGAATTAATTGCGGGAATATAGCTGGCTGAAGAGAGGGGCAGCAATGGAATGGACTGCCCCTACCTTTAGTTATGCCTCCTCTGGGCCAAGTGGACACCCCAGAAGTTATCTAAGCTTAAGCTGCATAGTTATCCAGGCACGTTCTGGCTGCCCACGGAGCAAGAAGAGAATGGCCATTTGATGTCTGCCACATGGTGGACTTGGCTAGCCAACAAAGAAATGCAGCACTCTTCTTACATAGGACACATTTGTTCTTCCTCCATTCTTCCTCCCAAACTCAACACACTGGAGGAAAGACAAATCCCAGGAGATGGAAGGAAAGAGGTAACATGAAGGAGACAGAAGCAATCCAGCCCTCCACCAACACAGGTCTTGTGAGTCTCCAGCCAACCCTAGTGTAGAAGAGTTCTTTATTAGATAAAAAAAAATGAGAGTACAGCCTGATTAAGTTAAGCTGGACACGGGGTGGCTGCGTGGCCCAGTTGGTTAAGCATCCAATTTTGGCTCAGGTCATGATCCCACGGTTCGTGGGTTCGAGCCCCGCATCGGCTCTATGCTGACAGCTCAGAGCCTGGAGCCTGCTTCAGATTCTGTGTTTCCCTCTCTCTCTCTGCTGCTCCTCTGCTCATGCTCTGTCTCTCTCCGTTTCTCAACAATAAATGTTAAAAAAAAATTTTTTTAAATTAAGCTGGACTGGAATTTTATGCCCAACTGTCCAGTGGGATCTCTCCAAGATAGTGTTGAGATGGGAAAGACTTAGCTCATGTTTGGTGACAGAAATAAAAAAAAAAAAAAGGGACATAAGAAACAAAGCTGTTTCATTCTTACATCTCACCAAATCCTGGTTAATAAGGAATTCTTGGCTGATAACTTTCTATATAAAGTATAGCAGTAATGCCAATATGTGAATAGAGAGACTTTTCAAGTAACCAAAAACTGCTTTTAAAAACTTTATAATAGCTATCTGTGTTGGCCAGGGTCAGTAACCACATGCGACAAATACATAGTAGCTCTCTTAGGCAAAGAGCAAACTTACTAAAGAATATCACAAACCTATAGTGTTCATTCATTCAATAAATATCTATCAAAGCTTCTTTTTCTTCTGTAGACTTGCCTTTCATCTTGCTGTCATTATAGGCAGTTGTTCCTAAAATTTCAGTCACTTAAGTGCACCCATGAAACAGGAATATAGAGTTCTTCATGTCCCCTGGACTTCAGTTTGCCTCCGTGTTGTGGCAGCACTGTGGTACCTGACGGCCATGGTGATTTGACCTTGTCATGCCCCCTGTGCCTACCTGAAGGACATCTAAGAGCCCTTCCTCTTTCTGAATTTGAATCATAGCCTTGATGTGGTCTTTCTTGTTTTGTGTCCTCATTCTTAATATAAAAAGAGTTTAACTGCTTCTTGGTTGTATTGGAGAAGCATTGGGATAAAATTTTAACTGGGTATTCTTTAACCAGTTTAAATAATAAATAAATAATTTTATTTATTTATTTTGAGAGAGAGAGAGAGAGAGAGGCAGGGAGGGGCAGAGAGAGAGAATCCCAAGCAAGCTCCACACTGTCAGTGCAGAGCCCGATGCAGGGCTCAAACTCACAAACCGTGAGATCACGACCTGTGCCAAAATCAAGAGTCAGATGCTTAACAAACTGAGTCATCCAGACACCCCTTAACTGGGTGTTCTTGAATCACTTTTACAATAAACCAATTCTATAATCTTGAAAATACATACATACATACATACATACATACATACCTATCCAGCACTACTATGTGACAGGTATTATTCTGGGCATCAGGATACAACAGTGAACAAGAGACAAATTCTTTCCCTCCAAAAAGCTCAACTTCCAATGGGAGAGTCAGGTAAAACAAACAAGCATGTATCCAGCATGGTAGATCTGCTAAAAGAAAAACCAAAACAGGGATGGGAAGAAGGAGTTCACTTGTGGGGGTGGGATGCATATTGCATATTTCTCCTTTAAATAAGAATGGTTAGTTCTGGAACATAACATGAAGTTGACATTGCAAAGACTTGGAGGACATAATGGCACCGAACAATGTGGCAGGAAGTGAAATACCACCACCACTAGATGCTTCCGCTGTCACGGAGATGAACACTGAGGGCTGCAGCTACCAACAAATTCTAACCATCCCTTCATTTTTGTCTCTTCCATTCATTTCACCACCTCGCTCCAGGCCAAATATCTATGTAGCTGAAGGCAAGCAGAATATGTCATCCCAAGTATGCCTTTTTGACATAAAAAAGATTTTGAGCTGAAGAAGGATTTAAGAAGCAGCAAATTCAGGAAAAGCTCTCTCTATCCTCCCCACTTTCTGCCTAAAGGCAGGATTTAAATTTTCTTACTGGAGACAGAGTCTTATCAGCCCAGAGACAGAACAAGAAGAATCTGCAAACAAACCTCACACCATTAATTTCCTCCCATAGATTTATCTTCCCATGGTTTGCTGCCCTTGGAAGCCTAAAATCACTTTCTTATGTCCTGTCATTTCTCCACAAATATATTTTTCTTTGTTGAAGATGCTACATAAGCTGGAGTTCTAAGCCACCACTTTGAGTTACTCTATTTGTAAAAGATGTGCTACGAACACATTAACAAGCTGTTTGTCTCTTGTTAATCAAGTCTCATGATGCTCACTCTTTTTTTTAATGTTTATTTTTATTTTTGAGAGGGGGGCGCAGCAAGAGAGGGGGACAGGGGATCTGAAGTGAGTTCAGCAACGAGCCCAATGTGCAGCTCAAACTTGCTAACCGTGAGATCATGACCTGAGCTGAAGTCAGATGCTTAACCGACTGAGCCACCCAGGCACACCCCAAGATGCTCACTCTTATTTTAGGTGTTCCCTCTAGGATTTTTTGCCTCCTATTTTCTCTGCAAGTGGCCAGCTCCTAATCAAGCCAGGTGGTAATTTGCTCAGTGTTTCTCAAAATGTGGTCCTTGGAACAGCTGCATCAGCATCATAGGATAACTTGTTAGAAATAGCAATCTCAGACCCCACAGCTATATCTGCTGAATTAGAAACTGGGGGGTGGGAGCCACCGCCTTTGTTTTAACAAGCCCTCCAGAGGATTCTGACAGAGGCTTAAGTTTGAGAACCACTGCTATAGGTCTTATAGCTATTCTGGATACTGTACCTTCTCAGAGTGGTTCCCCACACCTGGAGCAGCCATCTGCCTGACTCTCATTAGACCTCACATCCCTCTCACAGACATCTGTTGACCTCTTTCATGAAGCTTCCCCAACCCTGGGCACAGGAAATCTCTGCCTCAAAAAGTCATTAAGAACTTGTCCTTACCTATAAAGTTCACATCAAACCTACAAAACCTTAAGAGAATAAAATGTGCAATATTGTATTTTGACAACCAAAAAGTAGGATGGGTACCATGGTACCTGAGTTAGGAGGCCATGGAGAAAAAACATGTATTTTCTGTATGGCATTCAAGACATTGACAGAGCTGAGCAAATATTTTCAAAATGCTTATCTATTTATTGGAACAGTTGAATCCTGGATGTATTGTTGGCGAACTACCTATCATAGGCCCTTCATGGGTACAGAGTTTGCTCACAGTACAATGAAATCCATGTATGGTGAGATGATTAAAAACAAGGTTCTGGTAAAAATTGTATAGCTTTTTATAAATGCAAATTTACATCCCTAGGTAATCTTCATGCAGTCCTTTTTCACCAGACCAAAATGAGACTCCTGAGTTTCCATGGATTTATGATTCTCCTGAGTCCTGAGAAAAACATTCTAGTATTCTTCCCCAGTGAAATTTTACTTTGGAATACCTCGTAAAATGACTTTTTTCCTACTTCTCTCTAAATCACCTGCACATGTCTTTTGATAAGTTAATTTCTTTATTAATAACATTTAATTTTTCTTATTACAGAAACAATATATATTCACTGTAAAAATGAGAGATTGATTTCAAGTCACTGTTGTATTTTTCTTTTATTTTTATAATTTGATTTTATAATTAGTAGTATTTATCAGGAAAAAGGAACTATTTTGTAGAGATTAATGCAAGAAAGCAATTTGGACCTTCTTTCTTTAATGACAAAATGGCAATCTCTATCCTTGTTGTTTTAAAGATGTTGGTTGCTGGGGCACCTGGGTGGCTCTGTCGATTGAGCCTCCAACTTCAGCTCAGGTCACAATCTCATGGCTCGTGAGTTTGAGCCCTGCATCGGGCTCTGTACTGACAGCTCAGAGCCTGGAGCCTGCTTCAGATTCTGTGTCTCCCTCTCTCTCTGCCCCTAACCACTCACAGTCTGTCTCTGTCTCTCTCAAAAATAAATAAACATTAAAAAAAAAAAAAAAAAGATGCTGGTTGCCAGTGTGTAATAATGCACACTGTATTTAAGTGAAAGTTTATGGTCAAATTAAGTAAAATATTATTTAATATGCATTGAATATCTCCCCATATCCTAAATGGAGTCACATTTTTGTCCAAACTCTTTTTTTTTTTTCCTTCCAAATTTTTATTTAAATTCTAGTTAGTTAACATATAGTGTAGTATTGGTCTCAGGAGTAGAATTTAGTGGTTCACCACTTACATATAACACCCAGTGCTCATCACAACAAGTGCCCTCCTTAGTACCCATCACCCATTTAGCCTATCCCCCACCCATCTAAGACCAGTGTGATCTCTAGAACCCAAGAGGGCCTCAGGCCCAAAGACACTTAGAAACATGGTCCTCTATCATTTGGCCAAAAGGATATGAATTCTGCCAACAACCTGATTGAGTTGGGAAAGACTTTTCCTAGTCAGGCCCCCCGCTGAGAATGCAGCCCATCTAACACCTCAACTGCCACCTCATGAGGGCTGAGGTAGATGGCCCCAGTAAACCTTGCCCAGGTTCCTGACTCACACTAACTGTAAGATAATAAATGTGGGTTGTTTCAAGTCATTAAGTTCATGGTAACTTGTTACACAGCATAGGAAACTAATACACTGAGTCAACATGGAACCCTTTTCACTTGGAATCAACAAAGCTCAGTAACACCATTCCTTCATGTATGTGTGATGATTCCACTACAGAATGTGTGGCACTTATTTCTGTGAGGTTTCCTTCCTTTCAGAAAGGTCTGAAGTTATAAATGAACCCCCAGAGATACCTTTTCATTATTTCAAAGAACTAAGTATCACCTCTACTGAAAGACTATTTAGACTAATCTTAAAGAAAGAACTAGAGGGGCACCTACATGGCTCAGTCAGTTAAGCATCTGACTCTCTGTTTCGGCTCAGTCGTTATCTCACAGTTTGATGAGTTAAAGCCCCATGTTGGGCTCTGTGCTGGGACCATGGAGCCTGTTTGGGATTCTCTCTCTCCCTCTGTCTCTCTGCCCCTCCCCCACTCGCACTGTCTCTGTCTCTCTCTCTCAAAATAAATAAATAAACTTAAAAAAAAGAATGAAGAACTAGAAAAATCAAGAGTAGAATCTTTGATCTCTTCAGCCCCTCATTCTATAAAGCAAAAACATAAGGATTTATTTGAACAACAACAGTGACTCAGTTAGCTATTCTTTCAATATACACTAGAAGAATTGGAATCACAAAATAACCTCTGAGCAGAGAGCGTTCCTGAGGTATTTTTATCTTTAAAACTCTTGTATACTTTTTGTATAACAAACATCTATGGAACCACGTATTTACCAGGCTTGAGGCACCACTGACAATTTTTCACTCATTCCACAAATATTTACAAAGAACTGTGTGCCAGGCATTCTTCTAAATGTCTTTTTTAAAAAAGATTTTATTTTTAGGTAATCTCTACATGCAACGTGGGACTCAAACCCACCACCCTGAGATCAAGAGTCACAGGCTCCACCGACTGAGCCAGTCAGGCGTCCCCCCGCAAACACTTTTTAAATTTATTAGCCAGTAAATAGAATAGCAAAGAACTTTGCCCATGTGACACTTACAATTTAGGGAGAGGAACAAATAATAAGCCATAAGAATAATAAACAACCAAGTTATGCCCTTAAAAGTGATAAGCATAGGGGCACCGGGTGGCTCACTTGGTTAGGCATCAGACTCTTGATCTCAGCTCAGGTCTTTGAGCTCAGGGTCATGAGTTCAAGCCCGTCATTGGGCTCCACACTGAGTGTGGAGCAAAATAAATAAATAAAAGTGGTAAGCATAATAGCAAAATACAATAAAGAAGGGGTAGCTGAGCACGGGGAAGGGTAAATGGGGTACAGTATGAAAGATGGTGGTGAGTCTAGGGCTCCATATACATATGGCATCTGAGCGAGGACTTACTGCAAAGGATGAATTCAGTCAAGCAGACATCTAAGGGAGGCACACTTCAGATGGAGAGAACAATGCAAGCCAAGGCCCTGAGGCTGGAGCCGTGTCTGCCACTCCTCAAGGAAAACCAAGGGGCCACTTACATTAGCCCAGAAGGTCCCAAATTTTCTAAGTTCGGGTCACTCTTGGTGTCTCAGTAATTTTTTTTGCCCCATGCCAGGATAAATACCTAACAGCTCCTTTCGTGGAGTCATGATAGCCAAAACACCAAATACATACTTATATCCTAACAGTTTAGTAGCCATTTGGAAAAAACAATTCACAGACATTAAAGGACAAACTGTTCCCCTTAATTATTAAATAACCATAATTAATTACTTGCAAAGGAGATGTATATGCCTCTTAGACACGACAGAGCTCCTTCAACATCGGCATCAGATTAGACACTGCCATCTTTATTAACGATTCCATACTGAGTTCTATACAGACCTGCTTTTTATCCCATCAACTTCTGAAGACCCAGCTTTGCAAAAATATGATGTCACCCAAAGGCAAGTAGAGCAACCTAATATTTATGCTTGGAAGCCATTTGCTTGGTTTCTGACAGATGTCATTCTGTTTCTCTCAAAAACTAGAATGTTTCAGGGACGCGTGGGTGGCTCAGTCGGTTAAGCGTCTGACTTCGGCTCAGGTCATGATCTCCTGGTTTGTGGGTTCCAGCTCCAGGTCCCCATATCAGGCTCCGTGCTGACAGCCTGGAGCCTGGTTCGGATTCTGTGTCTCCCTCTCTCTCTCTCTGCCCCTCCCCTGTTCATGCTCTATCTCTCAACAATAAACATTAAAAAAAAAAAAATGTGCGTTTAAATCAAATGTATCAGAGCATGATAGTGAGTTTGCTGAGGTACCCCAGGGATGTCACAGCACCCAGTTTAGGAACCGGGGAGTTAACATATACCTAAACTTCTTTCTTTCTCATGGCACCAGCTACTTCTAGCCTCGTGAGTAGCTTCCATGGGTTCCTTTCTAAACTTTCTCCTTCCCAATCGACTTTTTGAGTGGCCCTGACTGTCTTAATAAAATCATAAGGCTCAAGGAGATAGAGGTAAAGATGTATAGTATATATAATTGTGCACCTGATTACATGAATGCAATTGTTCAGAGGCCTCTATCCTGGTGAAGGACTCTTCGCCCCCACCCTCTGGGTTCTTTAAAGGATTTACCCCATTTGAATGTTTTAAACACCAAACAGATCAAAACATAATTAACAAATTAAAATATGTCCTTTTACACCTATAAACAATAGAAGGCAGGGAGAATATTACCTGTCCCCTCAAAGATAATTCTGTGTATGGTGGAAACCAATGATCTCATCTGCTAGAATTTGCTTTTAGACATTACCTTAAGGCTTAACTGTTCAATTATTTTCAACATCATAGTAACAGTCTGAATCACGGAAAACTATTTTTTAAAGGGCAAAGGGGGCACCCAAATGGCTCAGTCAGTTAAGCATCCAACTTCGGCTAGGGTCATGATCTCAGGATTCGTGGGTTGAAGGCCCACATCCGGCTCTGTGCTGATGGCTCGGAGCCTGAAGCCTGCTTAAGATTCTGTGTCTCCCTCTCTCTCTGCCCCTCCCCAGCTAGAGCTCTGTCTTTCTCTCTCTCTTTCTCTCTTTTTCTCTCTCTCACAAATAAATAAACTTTTTAAAATTTGAAAAAATAAATAAATAAAAGGCAAATAAACGTTTTAGCCCATTCTGGGACTTTCCAAGGACTTTGAGAAAACTAATACAGTTGACCCTTGAACTAAGTGGAAGTTAGGAGCGCTGACCCTATGCACAGTTAAAAATCCACGTGTAACTTTTGATTTCCCTCAAAACTTAACTACTAATAGCCTATCAGTATTGACCAGAAGCCTTACCTATCACATAAACACATTATTTTGTATCTGATTAACACGTATTTTGTATATTCTATGTGTGATATACTATATTCTTACAATAACATAAGCTAGAGCAAAGAAAATGTTAAGAAAATCCTAAGCGAAAAGACGCTTACAGTGTAGTACTGTAATGAAGAACACCCACACCGAAGTGGTTCCGTGCAGTGCAAAGCTGTTTTGCTCAAGGGTCAACTGTACTTTTATGCCAAGGGAAATTGAGTAGTCATTAGCTTTCAGAGAAGGGGAGACCAGAAAACACGTTCTCATTGTTAGAATCAATCACGCACCTTCATTTCTCGCGATCTCAAGTCACCTTCCGACTGCTCGCGTGACACAGAGTTAGCGGCAGGAGGGAGGCTGTCATAGCCCATTACCAACGCCACACACTGTGAACAAGAGCTGGCAGCAGCCTGGCATTCTCTCCCTCAAAGTGAGAATTAAATCTAATTGAACTTGCTTTATGCAGAGGTAAAAAATCATACGGTGGGTCCCTGACCCACCCCTGAAAAAATAAAAAAGGTCACGATTTCTTAACAAGTAAAATGAAGAGGAAATGAGTGAAAACTCTTGAGTTCTTGGCTAATTACAAAATTAGAGATGCGCTCTCCAACCACCAGCCCCGGGGGCCAGTCTTCCCCGGTGACCTGGCGCCATCTAGTGTCAATATCGTCTTAAGGGAATTCAAAAGCTCGTAAGGGGCTCGGAAAACACAATGGTGAAATCAAATGAAATCAACAAATATTTACTGAGCACCTACTATCTAAATACGATATGCTGGTTTCTTTCCCCAATTCTTCATAAGCCTTCTGAAGCTTGAATTGCCCTGAGGTTTGTGGAGATTATTTACACCGTGGTAGGAGGAAAGAAAGACAGCTCTTTTGGAAATTTTAATATGAGTGTGGAGGTGGCCATCAGGTTGCTCAGCTTGAGCGGAGCCCTGATTACATTTACTCCACCCCTTCCCAGAAAAATATGTGGCTATTTAGCATTTATATTGCACTTTTCGGTTCCAAACCACTTTACAGAACCTCTCTGATTAATTCCCCCAACACCCTTGCACGTAGTTATTACTCCACACTATTAGTTTCTTTATGAAAGATTTTGATGACCGTTTCAACTGCATGCGGGTGAGTTGCATTTACTAAAGAGAATTTCTCCAAAGACTCATGTCCAGAGTCAAGGAACAATTACTATCTAACACCTTAATGGTTTCCCTTTTTTTCAGAGGGGAAAAAAAAAAAGGCTTCTAATTAATGTAAACAGTGGACAAATTACCCCTTTCCCCTTCAAGGATAAGAATGTCAGAATTAAAGGGAAGGAGTGGATCATATGCGATTTCTCCCCAGTCCTGCCTCACTGCTACCAGAGGACTCTCCCCTAAAATAATGGCATTACTGTGTCCTCAAAATATAGAAAGCCCAGGAGACAAGTAAGACAGACAGGCTGCTAAGGAGGACCTTATAAATTAAGAGTCTTATATATTGAGGAGCTGACTTTTTCTATTTGAAATCTAAGCATCCACAACTCCTAACTTACTCACTTTTCGTAAACGAACTATTCCTTGTAACATTTAAATTAGTGGTGTAATTTAGAACCAAAAAGAAAAAAAAACCGTAGAGAAGTTGTACTTTACAATTTCTTTTTTTTTTTTAATGTTTATTTTATTTATTTTTGGGAAAGAGAGCACGCATGCACGCACACAAGCGGGGAAGGGGCAGAAAGAGAGAGGGAGACACAGAATCTGAAGGAAGCTCCAGGCTCTGAGCTGTCAGCTCAGACC
The DNA here is from genome assembly GCF_024362965.1 of Panthera pardus. Taxonomy (NCBI): domain Eukaryota; kingdom Metazoa; phylum Chordata; class Mammalia; order Carnivora; family Felidae; genus Panthera; species Panthera pardus. The sequence continues at coordinate 146,346,174 of NW_026526765.1, forward strand.
CCCACGCGGGCTCGATCCACTAACCGTGAGATCGTGACCTGAGCTGAAGTCAGTTGCACAACTGACTGAACAACCCAGGTGCCCCAGAAGTTGTATTTTAAAATGAGTAATATTCACATTTTTTTCTGTACATAATTCAAGTTTGAACATCTTAACTGGACTCTTCCCTTTTTAAAAAGAAAACGATAAAGCATTTTTAAAATCACAAAGCACATTTACTACGTGACTCCCACACAATAAGGGATAAAATACAAGTGTCCCAAGAGAAAGAGCACACATTAAGAAGCGTCCCAGGGTGGGGCACCTGGGTGGCTCAGTCAGTTGAGCAGCCATCTCTCGATTTCTGCTGAAGTCATGATCTCACAGTTTGTTGAGTTCGAGCCCCACATCAGGCTCTGTACTGACAGCATGGAGTCTGCTTGGGATTCTGCCTCTCTTCCTCCCTCTACCCCTCTCTCATGTGCGTGCACACTCTCTCTCTCTCAAAAATAAATAAATGTTAAAATTTTTTAAAGAAGAAAAAGAAGCAGCAGCATCCCAGGGAAACACAGAACAGAACAAGGTGAAAGAGCGGGATCCTAAGCAAAAGTATGATGATAGGGGTGGGAGAAGCCAAGACAAACCCATATCATCAGTGAAAGGCCCGTCTCCCTCCCATTAATTTTTCTGCTTTCATGTTTGTCTTCATCCCCAGGATCACTGACCAAAGAGACACATGTGACAGGTATTTCCCAATGCATATCTGATGATGGGAAAACATTTCACATTAGAAATAATCATCCAATAATTTCAGAAAGAAAAAAAAAAGATTATTCTATGATATGTGAGAAGCAGTAAGTCAGAACTTTTGAATTATGTTGCGCGACTTAACGTATCACATGCCATTTCCAAAATCCTTTCTGCACACCCAGGAAGATGTTTTTGGCGATGTCTCAATGCTAGTTTTTAAAACAATCTCTACTTCCAGCCACTTTTAAGTAAGGAGATTCATTGCCATCCTGTTACTTAATGTATTTCAGTATACTTTAGGATTTAGGAAGAAAAAGTAGATAGTAGGAACCGAAATAAAAACTCTAATGAACATATTCATTGGGCTAGATTATTTCCTAACTGGAAAACTTATAATTTTCATTAACAAGAGATTTTACTTTGGGTTGTTGAAGGGAGCAGTGTGAGTCCATCTTGGGCAAATTGGAAAGTTCAAGTGAGTAAAAGGGAAAAGGAGGTGTATTCATGATCTATAACGCAGAGATAGCCAACTTTACCAACAAACCCTCAAAGCCCCCTCTCCCTCCCGCCATTGCCGACCAAAGAAGTCTAACCCCATGGCTTGTGTAGGATAATCATTCGATCACACTCCATTCAGATGTGGCCAGAAAGCCTAACTTCTTTCTGGAAAGCTGGCCTCATCTTCTTCATCAGGCTCCAACCTTGCTTAGTAGCATGGATAATTCAGATTTGCAATTGATAATATTTTAATTGCTTTTGTTTGCAACAGTTTAAATTATTTCATTTAAATACTCTGTCTATTCAAAGTATAGTGAGTTTCCATGATCTCTTTTGGTTTGGAATTTTTTTGTGTGTGTTTTGTTGTTGTTGTTGTTGTTGTTGTTGTTATTGTTGTCGTTTTGACAGAGACAGAGACAGTGTGAGCAGGGGAGAGGCGGAGAGGGAGAGAGAGAACCCCACATGAGGCTTGAACCCACGAACTATGAGATCATGATCTGAGGCTAAACCAAGAGTCAGGTGCTTAACCAACTGAGCCACCCAGGCTCCCCTCCATGATCTTTTTGGATGACTCAGACCCATTCTACCAAATTTCAGTCTTTCAGATTTTTCTCCCTCACCTCCAACTTCCCCCAAATGGCCACTATATATGTAAAGGGAGCTCACTGTCCCCTCCTGGCAGCAGCAGGGAGTGGTCCTCAGGTCACTATGGCATCCTCTGGATCCACTCTGATCTTTGCTGCAAAGCGGCTAGATTGCCCGACCCCCTGGGGTGCTTTTGGCCATATCTGGCTCTTCAGGGTGACGGGAGAGCATCCACTTCTGGGCCCATGTTTGTCCCCAGTGTAGAGGGCCACACCCATGGAATCTGTCTATTCTCACTCCAGATTTCCTTCAGCTCCCAGATACCTATCTGGAAAGTCCTATAATCCCTGATGCCTGACCTACTTGGCCTCCCTTCATCCCTTCGGTAGAGGGGATGGTGGGACCTCAGACTTTTCTTCCTCTTTGTCAGTGCTTCTAATTCTTTTTCCTAGCAAACATAAAATGTTCTAATATTTGTACCGTACACTGGGGGAAACCAGAAGAGGTCTGGGGACATCTACAGGTGGCTTTCTGAAAATGTGATCACATTGTTTTTATAATATACAATTATAATGAACAAAAGGCCAAGTATTAGGAAAGTTACTAAATTTTGAAATTTTACAAAAAAACACAAGTAAGATATTTTCTAGTGTTTTAAGAGACACCTAAGGTTGATCCAATGGATATAAATTGTGTATCAGTCCAACATCACTTGTCATCAGGGAAATGCAAATCAAAACCACAATGAGGTATCAACTCATGTCTGTCAGCATGGCTAAAACCAAAAACACAAGAAATAACAAGTGTTGGCAAGGATGTGGAGAAAAAGGAACCTTCAGGGGCGTCTGGGTGGCTCAGTCTGTTGAGCATCAAACTCTTTGTTTCAGCTCAGGTCATGATCTCCCAGTTTCATGAGTTCGAGCTCTGCATCAGGCTCTGTGCTGACAGTGTGGAACCTGCTTGGTATTCTTTCTCTCCCTCTCTCTCTGCCCCTCCCTTACTCACACTGTCTCTGTCTCTCTCAAAAATAAATAAACTAAAAAAAAAAAAAAAAAAAAAAAAAAAGAAACTTCATGCACCATTGGTGGGAATGCAAATTGGTGCGGTCACTCTGGGAAACAGTATGGAAGTTCCTCAAAAAATTAAAAATAGAACAGTATTTCACTATGATTCAGTAATTTCACTGGGTTTTTACCCAGAATTCACAAAGATATATGCCGCTCTATGTTTATTGCAGCGTTATTTACAATAGCCAAAATAGAAAAGCAAGCCAAGTGTCATTATCAATTGATAATTGAATAAAGAAGATGTAATATATATATATAATATATATATATATCAGCCATATATATATTATGTATATATTATATATATATCAGCCATATATAATATATATATCAGCCATATATATATTATGTATATATTATATATATATCAGCCATATATATATTATATATATTATATATATATATATATCAGCCATATATAATATATATATATATAACTCAGCCATAAAAAAGAATGAAATCTTGCCATTTGCAACAGCATGGACAGATCCAGAGGGTACAATGCTAAGTGAAATAAATCAGACAGAGAAAGCCAAATACCATACGATTTCACTCATGTGTGGAATTTAGAAAAGAAAACAAAGAAAGAAAAAAAAATAGACAAACAAAACAACAGACTCTTTAGAAAACAAACTGATGGTTACCAGAGGAGAGGTGGGTGAGGGGATGGGCAAAACAGGTGATGGGGATTAAAGAGTATGTTTATCATGACGAGCACTGAGAAATGTACAGAACAGGTGAATCACTATACTGTACACTTGAACCAAATATAACACTGTATATTAACTATACTGGAACGTAAACAAGTCAACAAATGAAGTTATGCTAAAAACAAAAAATAAATACATCGTATATCAGCTTTTATTCCTAAAATGGGCACAAGAAATGCCTGATCAAGTTTTGTTTTGTTTTTTTGTTATTTTTTGAGACAGAGAGAGGTAGAGACAATGCACACACTCGCACAAGAGAGAGCAGGGAAGGGGCAGAGAGATGGGAGAGAGAGAATCCCAAGCAGTCTCCATGTCCAGCGTGGGGCCCACTGTGTGGCTGGATCCCATGAACCGTGAGATCATGACCTGAGCCAAAATCAAGAGTCAGATGTTCAACTGACTGAGCCACCCAGGCATCCCTCCTGATCAAGTTTTTAATGATGAGTTGTTCAAATTCCAGAGACTTGAGACTGATGAGAAACTTTACTATCACAAATGGGTGATAAATTTAAAATCATTGTTTACACCACATATTTTACAACCCTTCCAAATTTTGGAATTTTCTGAAACTCCAAAATGTATATTAGTTGAAACATTGAGAGAATTGATCAGCATTTTCTTTTCTTTTGTAGACAAATAAATGTTATAACTCTTGATAATAATGCCAAAGCGCTTCATTTCCAACCCAACTTTTCCCCACGTCAAGTATTCATACTAATGGTAAAGATAATTTGCAAAGAGGCTCATGCATTTTAAGAGCAGCCACACTGTCGCTAGCTCGGGCCTATAAAAGGGTACATCTGCTGTACTTCAGTGAAAGCATCTAATATGCAGAAAAACAGCTACAAGAGGTCTACCAGAAGCTCTCACCAGGTCTCCCTCTACTATGAACCTTGACGATAAATGCACAGGTTGCACCCCCTGCTCCTGAGCTCAACCTGGAAGAAGAGTGATCTCCAGCAGCATCAGAGGCCATGGGTCCACAATGGACAGCCACACACCCTTACCCATCAGCTCGCTGCTGAAGTTCATGCCCGAGTGTAGAGCTTGAAGGCCAAGCCCAGGGAGAGTACCTGATTCCATTCTGCTTAAGTCCCAGACAAGATTATCCATGTCCAGAAACTACCAGCCAAGGAGCCTGGTTACCTCAGGTCATGCCAGGTTTTCCTGAAGACCAAAGGTTAAAAGGTGCCTCTAACCCACTGGCAGGACACAGGTTGGGAAGCATCATTCTGTCTTAGTTTTGATTCCTACATGGGCATCAAGCCTTAGGGCCTAGCCAGGCCCTAAAAGGGACAGGGGAATCTTTTCTTTTTGTTATATATATATATTTTTTTAAGTAGGATCCACACTTGGTGTGAAATCTAACACAGGGCTTGAACTCACAACCCTGAGACCAAGACCTGAGTTGAGATCAAGAGTCAGATGCTTCATGGACTGAGCCACCCAGGCGACCCCCACAAGGAGTCTTTTAAACACTGCAGGGGTGCTTGGGTGGCTCAGTCAGTTAAGTGCCTGACTTCAGCTCAGATCATGATCTCATGGTTCATGGGTTCGAGCCCCATATCGGGCTCTGTGCTGAAAGCTCGGAGCCTGGAGACCGCTTCAGATTCTATTGTCTCCCTCTCTCTGTGTCCCTCCCCTTCTCGTGCTCTGTGTCTTTCTCAAAAATAAATAAGCATTAAAAAAAATTTTTAAATACATAAATAATGAACACTGCAGCAGAATCCTATGACCTGAGTCCTAAGGGATGTGTTCTCCACCTGTTAAAGGAAGTCAGAAAGGTGTCTTCCTTTGAAGACAAAACTTGGCTTCCAAGCTCATTGTCTTGCTGCTAAATTCTATGTTGAGTTTCATAAGCTCAATATTAACACTTGCTTTTCATTTCCACCTTGAACTTTAAGAATGCAAACGTCTCTGCTCCCAACAAAGTTGTAGGCCTTGGCTGACTGCAGAGAAAGCCACGAGCATGGAAATAAAAATGGAGAAGCTCATCACTATTTTTCAGTGGACCCTGCTACATGGGCATTCAATGTACCTCAGCCCATCTCTACCCTCGTCTCTCCTTGCGCTTCTCTGCACAGGAACGTTGCCAAACTAGACAACGTGGCACTTCTCGAACAGGTGTCGAGCAATCCTCCTTTGCTCGTGTTACTCATTCTGCCTGGGAAGCCCCTCCCTTCCAGTCACCAGCCAAAAACAAAACAAAACAAAAGTAAACATCTATCCTTTTCCATCAATATCCATCCTTTCCCGGGTCTCTCACCCTACTTGCTCCATGCTACACTCACGCGTCCTTGGCCTCAGCCCTCTGCATTTTCCACATCCTCCTGCGTGTATCCAACTTCACCTTGTGCTGGCTGATTGTGCAAGTTCTTTCCATCATCCTGGCTGGTGGGCTCCTTGACAGTGGCGAGGAGGTCCTGTTTCCCTTTGTGTCTACTCTGTACTTATAGGCTCAAGTTTGAAATGATTAGGGCAGTAGTATCAGTTAGAAGTAGGTTTAGCTCTACTTAAAGAAAAATATTAGGGGCGCCTGGGTGGCTCAGTCAGCTAAGCCTCCGACTCTTGATTTCAGCTCAGATCATGATCTCATGGTTGGTGAGATGCAACCCTGCACCAGGCTCTGTGCTGACAGCGTGGAACCTGCTTGGGGTTCTCTCGCTCTCGCTCTCGCTCTCTCTGCCCTTCCTCCATTTACACCTCTCTCTCTCTCTCTCTCTCTCTCTCTCTCAAAATAATAAAATTTGAAAAAAAAAAATACTAGGAGCTTAAATACATAGGGAGGATTCTCTCACAGCAGACGATCCAAGCATAGGGCTGTCTCAGGGTAGGCAGCCCAGGGCATGAAGTTACCAGGGACACAGGCTCCTCTTCATTTCCTGCCCTGCCATCCTCAGAATCTGACGTACATGCTCAAGGACGTGTCACACAGCTGTTCCAGTTGTCATATATGAATTATAGTCAGCCAGAAAGGGAGAATGGGAAAAAGAGCAAAAAATAGTACACTTATAGCTCCAAAAATAAAACCTCAAAAAATAGGGACAACAAGCTACACACACCCACACACACAATATACCTGACAGAGAAAGAAGTCACAATTCGTGCCCGTTGTTTCAGGGAGTGAAGGGATATGAGGGAGCCTGTCACAGGCAACCCGGAGAACAAAGGATTCAAATTACTGGCTTTGGTGCTTCCAAGTCCAGATATAAAGCACAAATATGGCTACTTGCAGGGACCATTTTCCACCCATGACGAGGGCTCTCTCAGCTGCACCAGCAGTCAGAAGGAACGCAAGAGTGCCAGAGACTAGCGAGTGGCCCTGAAAACTACCTCTGCCCTCTTCAGCTGAAAGGATCCACTGTTACATTTGGGGATGTGTGATCATTCAAGAGCTGAACTTTGCTTCCTAATGAAATGCTAGAATTCATCCAGACTCTGCAGTGGTGGAGCAGACATGGCGACCAGATAGAGGGAGCTAGAGACAGCCCCCGCTGAGTTCTCATGACCCAATGTGGCTTCAAAGAGCATCACAAGTCTCCTTGACCTGACCCTATGGAGGCTCCGTGCAGCAGAGAAAGCCCAAGAACCTAAAGAAGTCTTGAGGTCAGTCAGATTAAAGAAGCAGGGAATATCTTCTAGAACTTGCACTTGAAGCCATTTGAGAAAGCCAGTATTTCATGGATGCTAGCAATGATGGAAGCTGATGACTAAAACAGGCAGGAATAAGCCATTGTGACTGAGACAGACAGATGCCAGTATGGGCCAATGACCCAAGAATAAGGTGCCTCTTTCCCTCCCTACAAGAAGTAGGACGACTCAGAATTAACTAAATGGGGCTCAAGTTCAATGTTAAATTCCATTAAAAAAAAATAAAGCTAGAGGCACCTGGGTGGCTCAATCCATTGAGTAACCAACTCTTGATTTCTGCTCAGGTCATTATCTCACAGTTTGTGGGTCAGAGCCCCACATCGGGCTCCATGCTGACAGTGCAGAGCTTCCTTGGGATTCTCTCTCCCCCCTTCTCTCTGCCTCTCTCTCTCTCTCTCTCTCAAAATAAATAAATAAACTTAAAAAATAAAGTTATATGTTAGATATACAGTATCTTTAAAAACTACACCCAGGCCATCAGTGATGAAAGTAACTGCCTGATCTTTCTGAGGAAAGTCTTGAGGAGATGGTGGGGTAGCTGAGCTGAGAAGGCTTCACAAAGCAGTATCAGACCCAAGTATAAGGACCAACTAAAAACTTACCTTGCTGACAAGGTGGTCATAGGAAAATGTTCTTGGCAGAGGTTCCTTGTATATAGAAGTGGTGGCGTCTCCAAGATGAAGGGAAGAGCCCCTGTGGGAGACAGATCGTTCCCACCCTTCTCCTTCCATGGGTTTTGGCTATACACACTTTGGATCCGACTGTGTTGCATTATTCTTCTTCTTTTAAGTCAAAAGTACTTGATGGAATTAAAAATTTAGGGGCACATGGCTGGTTCAGTCAGTTGAGCATCCGACTTCAGATCAGGACATGATCTTATGGTTCTCAGGTTAGAGCCCTGCATCAGGTTCTGTGCTGTCAGCACAGAGCCCACTTTGGATCCCCTGTCCCCCTCTCTCTCGACCCCTCCTCTCCTCGTGTTCTCTCTCTCTCAAAAATAAATAAATATTTTTTAAAAATTTAAAGAGAGTGCCTTGCACTCTCAACAATAGCCAAATTATGGAAAGAGCCTAAATGTCCATCAACTGATGAATGGATAAAGAAATTGTGGTTTATATACACAATGGAATACTACGTGGCAATGAGAAAAAATGAAATATGGCCTTTTGTAGCAACATGGATGGAACTGGAGAGTGTGATGCTAAGTGAAATAAGCCATACAGAGAAAGACAGATACCATATGGTTTCACTCTTAGTGGATCCTGAGAAACATAACAGAAACCCATGGGGGAGGGGAAGGGAAAAAAAAAAAAAAAGAGGTTAGAGTGGGAGAGAGCCAAAGCATAAGAGACTGTTAAAAACTGAGAACAAACTGAGGGTTGATGGGGGGTGGGAGGGAGGGCAGGGTGGGAGGGAGGGCAGGGTGGGTGATGGGTATTGAGGAGGGAACCTTTTGGGATGAGCACTGGGTGTTGTATGGAAACCAATTTGACAGTAAATTTCATATATTAAAAAAAAAATAAAAAATAAAAAAATAAATAAATAATAAAAAATAAAAAATAACAAAAAAAAAAAAAAGAAACTTGCGCAAAATCTTACAGCTAGTAGGTAGTAGAACAGGAATTTACACTAAGATTTTATCTGCTCCAAAATGTATTTCTAAGTATTAACTGTGATAGGAAGCTTTTTCTGTAAAGTAACAATAACAAAACAAGAAAAGAGAATGTCTAGTTTATAGCGATAATTTAAATATATTAGAAAATATAATTTGGTTACCTCTACTTAGGTAAAAGAATATAATTTTTGGTTTAATAGTTGTCTTAAATGTGATCACATGAAAACTTTGCACAGATCATCATTCTAGTTATATATACTGTCTTCAAAGTTAAAATAACATTAAGTGTTGAACTGTTTTTTAAAATAAAGTGTGTTATTTAAAAAAATAAATAAATAAATAAATAAATAAATAAAGAGAGTGCCTTGGATACCAGCTAGAGAAAGTTAAGTATATCTGTTTATGGATTCCATTTGGATGTTCATCTCTTCCTAAACTGGGGGAAAGAAACATGATCAAATAGGATGCATTAGCCCCAACTACCCAATTCTTTTTTAATGCTTTATTTTGTTTCAAGAGACAGAGAGAGAGAGTGCGCAAGCAGGGGAGGGGCAGAAGGAGAGAGAATCCCAAGCAGGCTCCACCCTGCCAGTGCAGAGCCTGATGCAGGGCTCAAACCCACAAACCATGAGATCATGACCTGAGCCAAAGTCAGACACCCAACTGACTGAGCCACCCAGGTGCCCAAAGCTATCTTTACAATAATGCCAGAATATTATTTGCCTTTTTTTTTTACTCTCCTTAGTCAAGAGTGCAGTTTTCTAAAGAATATGTGCAGAGCAGAAATGAGAATCCAGCTGTCTTCTGTTTAAGCTGAGCACTTAAACAATTTGCAAAAATATAAAACAATGCTACTCTTCTCACTAAATTGTTTGCTTATTTTGGAAATTTTAGCTTTTTTTTATAAACATATGTTTGTATTAAAATGCAATGTGTTTATTATAGTTATTTTTAATGAATTAATAACTACTTCTTAAATTTCTGTTGTAATTTCTAACATGGTAAATATCAATTGATATAACCAACACAAACAAATGCTCTTTGGAGGACTCCATAATGTTTAAGGTCATGTAGAGGGCTTTTGAAAGCAAAGAATTTGAGAGCCCCTGCTCTGGTGAATCAAACCTGAAAGAGTCTGAATGTAAGGACATCCTGAACAGTAGAAGACAAAAATAAGGCATGAAACAACTAGAGAAGTACTGAGTCTATGTACTGATCTATAGAGACTCTCTGCCCCTTCCCTCCATTCAGTGCCCAGACATCTAGGATTAAATCACCCCATTTCAGACAGGAGGTACAATTCTTTTCTGGGGAAACCAACCAAGTAAGGGGGAAAGTCTGACATTTGAGAGTCCCCTAATAAATAACTCTGTGCCCCCAGGATCATCCTACAGTGAAGCCACTAACAGACAGGCCCTGCCCGCACATAGAGCCTACACCAGCTTGTTAATGCCTCACATAAAGAAGAATGGACAATGTGTAGAAAGCTTCTAATGTGAGAGAAAATATCAAAACAGGCAAACAAGACAAGAGAAAGGCCATGGAGCAAAAGAAAAACTTGAAACACAAAATACTCATTGACATCCTAAGAGATGACTTCAAGAAACAAGGAAGGATTGCTTAAAAAAAAAAAAATAACAGAGAACTTGGAAATTTAAAACAAAATTGTGGGGCACCTGGTTGAGTGGCTCAGTTGGTTGAGTGTCTGACTCTTGATTTCAGTTCAGGTCATGATCTCACAATTCGTGAGATCGAGCCCCAAGTCAGGCCTGGGGCTCTGCTCTGTCAGTACGGATCCTGCTTGGGATTCTCTCTCTCCCCCTCCCCTGTTCACATGTGCTCTCTTTCTCTCTCTCTCTCAAAATAAATGAATGAACATTTAAAAAAATACAATTGTAAAAGATCAGTGAAGGGTTAGAAAATAAAGTTGAGAAAATGCCCTAGAAAATACAGCAAAAACATAAAAACGTGGGAACCAGGAGAGGAAAGGCAGTTGGAGGTTTAGAAGGTGCAATGTCTGACTTTAAAAAACAAAACAAAACAAAACAAAAGACAGAAAATAAAAGAGAGGAAATTATTAAAGAAATAATTCAAAAAAATTTCCCAGAGCTAAATGACAGATAGAATGGGCTCACACAAATATAAGCCACCAAAGAGGAAAAATGTCAGAAACAAAGGATAAGAAATCAAGATGCCATCATCACTTCCCAGGATGACAAATGACTAATGCCTTCTAAATACTAAGGGGAACATTATTCAGCCATAAAACAAAGAAAATCCTGCCATTTTTGACAATATGGATGGATCTTAAGGGCATCATGCCATGTGAATTAAGTCAGACAGCAAAAGACAAATACTATATGAACTCACTTATTCTTGGAATCTGATAACAAAGCCAAAAAAAGCCAAATTTATGCCAGAAAAAAAAAAAACAGTTTCTGAATGCTAATTGATGAAGACCAACAAGACTAAAATACAGGTGTTCTATCTGTAAGAATAAATTACAGATTTATTCTGTAATAATAAATTTATTCTGTAATAATAAATCCCTTTAGGGTCTAAACCCCCTAAAGGGGTCCCTGGAAGGCTCAGTCTGTTGATCATCCAACTCTCAATTTTGGCTCAGGTCATAATCCTAGGGTCGTGGGATCGATCCCCATGTCGGGCTCTGTGCTGAGTGTGGAGCCTGCTTAAGGTTCTCTCTCTCCCCTGCTCCTCTCCTGTTCACATGCACTCTCTCTCTAAAATAAAATTTTAAAAAATTACAATGAACCAGTACCCCTAATCATTAAAACTTAGCTTTGAGGCAGAATCAAACACGCAAGAACATCAGTACATATCTAGATATATGTACACTTTACACTGGCCTAAACCAATCAATTCTTGGTATCGTGCTGTCCATAGCCATGAGTTCACCCAGTGGCCCTCTCACTGCAGTGAAGTGTCAGGAGACAGAGGCAATACGGTTGTGAAGACAGAAGATCTGTAGCTGCCCCCAGGGGCAGAGCTTGTCTGAGAAGAGAGCCCAAGTGGAGGGGACAGAACTGCCAGAGGAAAAGAAATTCCACCCCACTTTCATTTTTCGATCACCTAACGAAGACATTGTGCCTTCTACCAGGATCTCTCAGTCAAGCATCTATCCACCAGTTTTCGGGAGGTCAGACGGACTTTTTTTTTTTTTTTTTTTTTTGTCACAACTGAAAAAGTCCTAAATGATACAAAAATAAAAGATATTTGAGGCAGAGGCTCTTTCACGTTGGCAATGGCCTGCCAGACTGTGACTCCAGCCCAGCCTCCCACAATAGAGACACTTGAACCTGAAAGCACAAAGCTGCCCTCTGGCTGTGATGCATTTATGGCAGGAAGCCTGCATTTATCAACCTTATCCCTCATTTTAACATGTGCTCTGCTGCTGTAGCAGCATTAGGTAATATATTAGTTTCCAAAGCTTCCATGACAAATCACCAAAAACTGGGTGGCTTCAAACAATGGAAATGTATTCTCTCATAGATCTGGAGGCCAGAAGTCTCCGAAATCAAGATGCTGGCAGGGCCACCTTCCCTCCAGAGCTCTAAGGAAGATTTTATTCCTTGCCTCTTCCAATTTCTGGTGAATATTGGCATTCCTGGATTTGTGGGTACAAGCCTCTGAGGTCAAGTGGCTTCACATAGTTTTTAAAGACTCCCCCAAGTCGTTCTGACATGCAACAAAATTTGGAAGCCACTAGCTTCCTTTTTATTGTTATTTATTATTTTATTTATTTATTTTGTATTTTTATATATATATTTTAATATCTTTTTTTGAGAGAGAGAGAGACAGAGTGAATTGGGGAGGGTCAGAGAGAGAAGGAGACACAGAATCTGAAGCAGGCTCCAGGCTCTGAGGTGTCAGCACAGAACCCAACATGGGGATCAAACCCATGAACCATGAGATCATGGCCTGAGCCATGAGCAAACTGAGTCAGTTGCTTAACCAACTGAGCCACCCAGGCACCCCTATTGTTATTTTTTAAGTATGCCCCCATGCCCAGTGTGGAGTCCAAAGTGGTACTTTAACTCATGACCCTGAGATCAAGACCTGAGCTGAGACTGAGTCAGACCATGGGGTGCCTGGGTGGCTCAGTTGATTAAGTGTCTGACTCTTGATTTCACCTCAGGTCGTGATCTCATGACTTGTGGTTTCAAGCCCCATGTCGGGCTCTATGCTGACAGCTCAGAGACTGCTTGGGACTCTTTCTCTCCCTCTCTCTCTGCCCCTCTCTGCTTGTTTCCTCTCTCTTTCTCTCTCAAAAAAATAAACTGTAAAAATTTTATTAAAAACAAAACAAAGCAAAGCAAAACAAAACAAAACAAAAAAAGTTGGCTGCTTAACCATCTGAGCCACCCAGGTGCCCCAGGAGCCAAAACTCTCCTAACAGTTCTTTGTTTCTGTAGATTTTCACTAATCTTCAAGTTCAAAACTCTCCAGTCTACTTTTTCTGTTTGTTTATTAGAACTCTTAAATTTTCTCTTGTGATTTTTCATATTAAAATGAAGTCATTTAACAAAAGTAAAACAAAAGAATATCTTCTTGGCTATTTGGTTATGTTTTCCCTTGTGACTGTGTTTCTAGGAACCTAGAAACAGCTTTCACCCTAGAGACCCACAAATCTGCCAGTCTCTGCCTCAAGTAGGCACATCTCTGCCAAAGGCAAAGGCAAGTTGCTTTGGATTTAATTCCTTTGAGTAAAGCTTTGTACCCATTTGAATTACATATCATTTTCAAAGAATTGCTCTAAATTCTAAAAGGAATTTAAACATTTAAATTCCTAAAAGGAATGATTAAACATTTAGTCTATAAAATATTAAACCCAGAGAAGAAAAGCAAGGGATAGAATTTTGAATGCATCTTAATATGAGTGTGGAAAAGAGATACTCCTATTCCTTCTATTTCAAGAGAGATGGTTTGGAATGCTTTGGAATGAGGTCTCTGATCTTTGCATTGATTTACTTTTTTAATTTTTTTAATGTTTATTTCTCTGTGAGAGAGAGAGAGTGGGAGAGGGGCAGAGAGAGAGGGAGACACAGAATCTGAAGCAGGCTCCAGGCTCTGAGCTGTCAGCCCAGAGCCCGACACGGGGCTCAAACTCACGAACTATGAGATCATGACATGAGCTGAAGTTGGACGCTTAACCAACTGAGCCACCCAGGAGCCCCAAGGTCTCTGATTTTTTTTTTTAATGTTTTTATTTATTTTTGAGACAGAGAGAGACAGAGCATGAGCAGGGAAGGGGCAGAGAGGGAGACACAGAATCTGAAGCAGGTTCCAGGCTCTGAGCTGTCAGCACAGAGCCCGACGCAGGGCATGAACTCAAGAACTATGAGATCATGACCTGAGCTGAAGTCGAACGCTTGACCGACTGAGCCACCCAGGAGCCCCAAGGTCTCTGGTCTTTGAGAGAATCTTAGGGCACAGCTTTGGTCCTGAGACTGGGTGCATTCAGGAAGATACCTAGTCTCTTTTTACAGAAGAAGTTTACCTTCTGTACATGTTACATGTACCTTCTGTTACATGTGAGCCACACATGTAGTTAAACTAGCTCTTACATACTGAAACCATCACCTATCTTCCCATTCTCCTTATTAATTTTTTTTTTTTTTTAGAGAGAGAGAGTGCATGAGCTGGGGAGAAAGGGAGGAGAAAAAGAGAGAGAGACAGAGACAGAGAGAATCTTACGCAGACTCCCTGCTCAGCACTGAGTCCAACAAGAGGCTCAATCCCATGACCCTGGGATCATGACCTGAACTGAAATCAAGAATCAGATGCTTAACCAACTGAGCCACGCAGGCGCACTCTTTATTAATTTTTGAATTAAATTTGCCATCATTCTAATCAAATATTTTAGGTAAAATATTTCCCAGGGCACCTGGGTGGCTCAGTCGGTTAAGCACCTGACTCTTGACTTCAGCTCAGGTCATGATCTCATGGTTCGTTAAGTGGAGCCCAGCATCAGGCTCTGCCCTGACAGCACAGAGCCTGCTTGAGCTTCTCTCTCTCTCTCTATGCCCTTCCCCGACTCGCACTCTTTTTCTCTCTCAAAATAAATAAACTTTATATTTCTCTCCACTCACATTTTACTCCACTCTCCAGTTCATCTCCACTCACACTGAATCTTAAAGTTCTCAGCAAGGATATAACCAAAAGTTGTTGCATTATCCAAAATCCCAGAACAGAATGGATCACAGTTTATAGTTACCAAAAGAAGGATTTTAGCTTTTTTTTTTTTTTTTTTTAGGCTGCATGGTTATCTGATATCCAGGAGGGGCCAACCTCCCTTTCTTTTTTTTTTTTTTTTTTTATTTTATTTTTTAAATTTACATCCAAATTAGTTAGCATATAGTGAAACAATGATTTCAGGAGTAGATTCCTTAGTGCTCCTTACTCATTTAGCCCATCCCCGCTCCCACAACCCCTCCAGTAACCCTGTTTGTTCTCCATATTTAAGAGTCTCTTATGCTTTGTCCTCCTCCCTGTTTTTATATTATTTTTGCTTCCCTTCCCTTATGTTCATCTGTTTTGTCTCTTAAAGTCCTCATATGACTGAAGTCATATGATATTTGTCTTTCTCTGACTGACTAATTTCACTTAGCATAATACACTCTAGTTCCATCCACGTAATTGCAAATGGCAAGATTTCATTATTTTTGATTGCCGAATAATACTCCATTGGATATCTATATCTATATCTATATCTATATCTATATCTATATCTATATATATCTCACATCTTCTTTATCCATTCATCCATAAATGGACATTTGGGCTCTTCCATACTTTGGCTATTGTTGATAGTGCTGCTGTAAACATTGGGGTGCATGTGTCCCTTCAAAACAGCACACTTATATCTCTTGGATAAATACCTAGTAGTGCAATTGCTCAGTTGTAGGGTAGTTCTGTTTTTAGTTTTTTGAGGAACCTCCATACTGTTTTCCAGAGTGGCTGCACCAGTTTGCATTCCCACCAGCAATGCAAAAGAGATCCTCTTTCTCCGCATCCTCACCAACATCTGTTGTGGCCTGAATGGCTAATGTTAGCTATTCTGACAGGTGTGAGGTGGTATCTCATGGTGGTTTTGATTTGTATTTCCCTGATGATGAGTGACATGGAGGATTTTTTCATGTGTTGGTTTGCCATCTGGATGTCTTCTTTGGAGAAGTGTCTGTTCATGTCTTTTGCCCATTTCTTCACTGGATTATTTGTTTTGTGGGTGTTGGGTTTGATAAGTTCTTTATAGATTTTGGATACTAACCCTTTATCTGATATGTCATTTGCAAATATCATCTCCCATTCTGTCGGTTGCCTTTTCATTTTGCTATTTCCTTCACTATACAGAAGCTTTTTATTTTGATGAGGTCCCAGTAGTTCATTTTTGCTTTGGTCTCCCTTGCCTTCAGAGACATGTTAAGTAAGAAGTTGTGCGGCCAAGATCAAAGAGGTTTTTGCCTGCTTTCTCCTCGAGGATGTTGATGGCTTCCTGTCTTACGTTGAGGTCTTTCATCCATTTTGAGTTTATTTTTGTGTATGGTGTAAGAAAGTGGTCCAGGTTCATTTTTCTGCATGTGGATGTCATTTTCCCAGCACCATTTGCTGAAGAGACCGTCTTTATTCCATTGAATATTCTTTCCTGCTTTGTCAAAGATTAGTTGGCCATACCTTTGTGGGTCCATTTCTGGGTTCTCTATTCTGTTCCATTGATCTGAGTGTCTGTTCTTGTGCCAGTGCCATACTGTCTTGCTGATTATAGCTTTGTAGTATAGCTTGAAGTCTGGGATTGTGATGCCTCCTGCTTTGGTTTTCTTTTTCAAGATTGCTTTAGCTATTTGGGGTCTTTTCTGGTTCCATACAAATTTTAGGATTATTTGTTCTAGTTCTGTGAAGAATGCCGGTGTTATTTTATATCTATTTTATATTACTAAGTGATTTCCCCACACAAGAAGTTTGACACCAATAACAAGCTATTTCTCAACTGTTCATTTTAACACATATTTACTAGATTAATATCACTTTTACATCATATTTTAATATATGCTGAAGACTTTAATAAATCCTTGGGGCACCTGGGGGGCTCAGTCAGTTAAGTGTCCGACTTCAGCTCAGGTCATGATGTCATAGTTCATGAATTCAAGCCCTGCCTCAGGCTCTGTGCTGACAGGTCAGAGCCTGGAGACTGCTTCAGATTCTGCATCTCCCTCTCTCTCTGACCCTCCTCTTCACAAACTCCGTCTCTCTCTCTCTCTCTCAAAAATAAATAAACATAAAAAAAAAGGCTTTAATAAATCCAAAATACTATATTCTCTGTCTTCCAAAGTCATATAGCCATAGGATACAAGGGAACTCAGATCAAAGTCATCAATAGCCGTAATTTATTGAGTGCCTGCTTTATTTATAAAATTTTTAAAATGTTGATTTACTTATTTTGAGAGAGAGAGAGAGAGAACAGAAGAGGGGTAGAGAAAGAGAGGGAGAGAGATAATCCCAAGCAGGCTCCGCACTTTCAGCACAGAGTCCAATTCAGGGCTCGATCTCACCATCCATAAGATCGTGACCTGAGCCAAAATTAAGAGTTGGACACTTAACCAACTAAGCCATCCAGATGCCCTTAAGTGCATTTTTCCATACAGTACATTTTTCCAGAAGTGAGATACCAAGAGGTCCAAAGGCACTCCTGAGTGAGAAAGATTTGCTTGGCTATGAGGGAAAACTAGCACTAGGATCAGAAGAGCCACTAAGCAAGAAAATCAGTAGGAGAGAAGGACCACAGACACAGAACTATACGTCTCAGGGGGCAGATGCTCAGGTCATTCTTTGTCTTTTATCCACTCCTTCCTTTTCAGGTAACTGCATTCAGCTTCCCTTGGAAGATCCACTCTCGTTGGCCACCATTACGGATCCTTGACCGAGTGACTGAGTGGGCAGTTAGTCAGACAAGAGCCAGAGGCAAAGACGGTGACAAATAGGTAACACATTAGAAGCCTGAGGGCACAACATCCTCACTTAGAGGATTTTAACATCCTGGCTTTACAGTTTCCAGCTCCCAGAGGCCACAGGTTCAGAACACAAGGTCTCCTCTTCAACCTCTGACCCAGGGTAACCTATAGCTTCCCTGGGATACATTTGCATTGTGGTTTCAACCCTCTCCTGGGGAAAGACGGCCATGACAGTTCTGGTAAGAATCTTGTGGGCTAAAAACTCCCCCTTCCAGCTTGTAGGAGGAGTCCTTCTGATGAAGCAACCTCAGTCACCACGACCCATAATCTATGCAAACATAAAAAGAAAAGGCACCCCTAACCCAGAGCAGTTGACACCTCTGTGCCTGTCCACTCTCCCTCCTTGAGAGCGTACTCTCCTTAATAAACTGCTTTGTGCTCGCTTCCTTCCTTCTGGCTAGCTTTATTTGAGTGTTAATCCTCACATAAATCCTTCATGGGGAATCGAAGAACCGAGATCACTATTCAACAATGCAGACTAAACCAGAGGATGCAAGGGGCGCCTGGGTGGCGCAGTCGGTTAAGCGTCCGACTTCAGCCAGGTCACGATCTCGCGCGGTCCGTGAGTTCGAGCCCCGCATCAGGCTCTGGGCTGATGGCTCGGAGCCTGGAGCCTGTTTCCGATTCTGTGTCTCCCTCTCTCTCTGCCCCTCCCCCATTCATGCTCTGTCTCTCTCTGTCCCAAAAATAAATAAAAAACGTTGAAAAAAATAAATAAATAAATAAACCAGAGGATGCAAAACTCCCAGGTCAGAGTCAAAACACCTGGTCACTCACAGCAATGGCAGTTGCCAGAATATTTGCATTTTTTTGTGTCAATTCTCTGAGCCCCACTTCCCAAAGAGCAATGCAGAGAGATTTAGGGGACACCCACCTGCACACGGGGGAGTGTGTGAAAAATTGACATGACTGGAGCCATTTTAAAATGGAGCAGTTACTGCAGAGAAACTGCCTTCTCCACCTTTGGACTGGGCAACAGGGCCGTTGTTTCAAGCAATTACTGGGAAAGGCAGTGGAAGAAAGGAAATCCTGATCACAAGACTGATAGTAAGAGACTTTCTGAGGACAGACTCAGTAGTCAATGTATAACCCAGAGTAACCTAGCCATTATCACACACACCCCTAGAAAGTTTTTTTCTTTCTTTTCTTCACCTCAGGTAGCTCCCTACTTTTCCTCATAAAAACCTCTTGCATTCACCCTACAAGCGGGACACTATTTGGATTCCTACCTGAATCTGTACTCCCTGAACTGCAATTCTTTTAACCCAAATAAAAGCACATTTGCCTCTCATTGTGCCTCTTTACTTTCAGGTTAACAGGTGTGTTGCAGGAACCCAGCCTTTTACAAGGACAGTAAGCATGCCTGCGCTGTGTTCCAGAGGGAGACGTTGTCTCTGTCTTCCAAGGCTGTTTGCTATACACTCATCATTGAAAAGATAGCCCAAAGCAAAGTCACTCAGTGCCTCTGTTCACAAGACAGGCAAAAACACAAGAGACACGGGAAGAATTGTCTCACAATATTGTTTGTGTTTTTCTTTTTCTTTCTTTCCTTCTTCCCAGGAAGTATGCTGAGTGTACAACCACTCAATTAAAATTGACTAGTCATCTAGAGCTTGTTTCCTTAATTCTCCAATGAGAAGTAAGGACCAGAATATCCATATTAGGTGCTGTGCTTAACCACACCTCAGAAAAGCAGAGAAGTCTTGCTGGGAAATTTTGTCCCCAACAACAATCCCCAAACTTTAGCTCTTGGGAGAGGGCTTTGGGTTTCACAGAGAGAGAGAGCTTGCAGCCATTTTAAGAAATCATCTTGTTTTGGGGGGCACATGGATGGCTCAGTCGGTTAAATGTCTGACTCTTGATCTCCACTCAGGTCATGATCTCACAGTTCATGAATTCGAGCCCTGCATCAGGCTCTGTGCTGACAGTGTGGAGTGCTTGGGATTCTCTCTCTCTCTCTCTCTCTCTCTCTCTCTCTCTCTGCTCCTCCTCTGCTTTCACTCTCTTTCCCTCTCAGAATACATAAACTTAAAAAAAAAATCATCGGGGCACCTGGGTGACTCAGTCAGTTAAGCGTCTGACTTGGGCTCAGGTCATGATCTCACAGTTCATGAGTTTGAGCCCTGCATCAGGCTCTGCCCTGACAGCTCAGAGCCTAGAGCCTGCTTCAGATTCTGTGTCTCCCCTCTCTCTCTTCCCCTCCCCCTCATGCTCTCTGTCTCTCAAAACTGAATAACGTTGTAAAAACCAATCTAAATACTGCATTGATTTTTTGATGCAATAAACATGCATCAATAATTTTTAAAAAACTGAATAATGTTAAAGAAAAAAGATTTTTTTTTAATTTTTTTTAAACGTTTATTCATTTTTGAGACAGAGAGAGACAGAGCACGAACGGGGGAGGGGCAGAGAGAGAGGGAGACACAGAATCTGAAGCAGGCTCCAGGCTCTGAGCCATCAACCCAGAGCCCGATGCGGGGCTTGAACTCACGGACCGCGAGATCATGACCTGAGCTGAAGTCGGACGCTTAACCGACTGAGCCACCCAGGCGCCCCCCCCCCCCCAAAAAAAAAGTTTTCTTTTAATCATCTTGGGTTTTTTTTCCTGGGGTAGAGAGAACAGTATCTTCTGTGCCTCTGTAAATAGTCGATTTCATTTGCCAGGTCACTTTCAAATGATCTCAATTTAAAGATGAATATGCATCATGGAAATAAAAATATGTTTTCCCTAATTTCTTTTGTCTGATAAAATAACAAAGAAAAATGCTTGTGCTTGGGAGAGGTGGTTTTATTACAAATAAGAGGACTTTTTCTTCTTAACAGAAAAACTGTGGGCAAAAACCGAGGGAGCCCATTACGTTGAAGAGATCATGCCAGTGTGCTCACTTCGGCAGCACATAATCTAAAATTGGAACGATGAAACACAGAAGATTAGCATAGCCTCTGTGCAAGGATAGTACATAAATTTATGAAGCATCCCACATTTTCATTGTACATCCCCGAAACTAAGATAACACGGTTAATTACAATGGAAAATAAATAAATAAATGATTTTTTTTTTAAAGAGGGATCATGCCAACAGATTTTTTTTTTTTTCAAAGATTCAGATAAATTCATGGATAAGAAAGGGAAAGCAACTTACAGGGAACACTTAGATACTGGAGGCCATTATACCTAGCTGTGAGATGGTCTCTACTGTGACATTAAAAACATAGATACTTAACTAATCTGTAACTGTTTTATTATGTGTCATGATCTTATTCTGACCTCCAAAAGCTGCATTTAATATGATCAAACACAAGGGGATTCTTGTTAATGCCTCATTGATATCATTGTCTTTTTCTGCTCTTTCCTGACCAGATGAAACCGTGCTTCACCATCTACTGAACAATGCGCAGATTCAGAATGAAATACTGCCAAGTACCCAGACCCCCACAGGACACTCACCATGCACCCCTACACACACAAAGAAGCCCCTCCCTGGCAGTTCTCTCCAGTTTATGACCTCATACAAGGCAGTAGAAGGTTCACCTTTTTTAATGACAGTGAATATTTGTGAGCACTTACTAAACTGTTTGTACACCTTAAAACCATCCAAGGGAAGTGTTGGATCCTTCTGTCTTCAGGTGAAGATACTAAGGAGTCCGGCAATTCGCCCAAGCCCTCCAGTGCAGGGAATGGAGGTGGCATGCTCTCCCCTCTACCCGCACAGCCTTAGGAATAGTAGTTGTTATTCCCTACCTGGTAAGGTACCCGTCAGAGTCAACCCCCCTGCGTTTATACCATTTTCTCAACACATGTCTAGAATTTGAAATGTCACAAGGCGTCTCTTACCCTCAACGTTACGGCTATCATTTGGCACATTATGTGGTCTGGGTTTTTTAAGTGTGTTATTGATTTCTTGGAGCTGTAAATTTCTCACCCTTCACTCAGATGGGTGGAGAAAATGGACACTTTTTTAAATCTTGCCTATCATTCTTCTTATTGTGCCCACAAGCACCCACCAGCCAGTAGTAGCAGAGGGAAAACATTTACGTTTTAGTATAATCCAGCCATCTGTCTGTCTGCGATTTTGAGGTATCTTTTGAGGTAACATCTCTTTTCAGGACTGCAAGGCAGAGCCCGCAGCCAGGATCATTCAGGAGACACAGCTAGATTTCTGCTTGGGACTCCCAGGTTGGGATAATGCCAGGCTTTCAGAAATTCCCCCATCTTCCCACCTGCCTTCAGATGGGATACTCACTCACAGCAGTGGAGAAAGGGATCTATGGTCTAGGTGGTGTCCTTTTGCTTTTCTGATCTCTACATCAACCACCCTATTTGGACTGATCACTTCTCTCTATACTTACATTTATTTCTTCTAATGTTTTTTTGTTTTTGTTTTTGTTTTTTGTTTTTTTTTAGAGAGAAAAGAGGGCAGAGAGAGAGAGAGAGAGAGAGAATCCCAGCCAGGCTCCACACTGTCAGTGCAGAGCCTGACATGGGGCTCAAACCCATGAACTGTGAGATCATGACCTGAGCCAAAACCAAGAGTCTGATGCTTAACCAACTGAGCCATCCAGGAGCCCCTATGCCTACATTTATAGCACAAATTTACATTTATAATTACGGTGCTTCATATAACTTGTGGTTTGGTCTCTTTGGCTTGCTCTGGGCCTAGCAGTGCTCACTGGTTAATTTGGTTCCTGGACGTGTTGTGTGTGTAGGGGCCAGGGGTAAGTCACCCCTAGATGCACCACTTTGGCATGCCAATTATTTAAAGCTAAAAGCCATCAAGGCCCAAAAGGCTCTGGAAGAAACTTTGACCTTCCTCTTAACCACCTAAAAGAATTTAGGGATAGAGGACCTGCTCCAGGAAGAGAGCTATTACCATAGATCACTACATTATATGAACTAAATGTGGTAGACAGGGAAGAACCTAGCAAGACTTGTTTGACCAAAGTCCTCTCTTGGTCCCATTGTTTCTGAGCAGCCCAACAAACACTGTCTACCAAACATTTACTCCTTTCATCTTCTTGTGAATTGCATTCCCTCCCCCTGAAGTCTCTTCTCCTTAGTTCAGGATGACACATATACCTCATTTTGTTTCCCTGTCCTTGGAATCTCAGGTTTATGTGCATTCCCCATAAACACAAAATTAAATTTGACTTTCTCCTGTTCATTTAATGTCAGTTTGATTCTTAGACAAGCCAGAAGAATTTGGAAGGGCAGGGGAAAATTTTCCCTCCCCAGCAAATGTCTCCTGTGTGATCCTGGCCCAGGGGCTCTGCCTCGCAGCCTTCAGCTACATGGTGACATCCACCGCCCTGGCCCCCCCCAACCTCCACCCCAATCTAGAGCAACTTCCTCTTAGAGGAAGACTCTAAGCAAAATTAGAGTCTCAGCAAAATTTCATGTGTTTCCTAGAGATTTGGGAGCCTTCTAGATCTTCTCTAGACCCTCCACTAAACAAAGGTGAGTGGGAAAGCTATGCTTAGGTCCCTCTTTTATGCCTAACAACAGTGGGTCACTGAGTTTAATTGGATGTGGTTTCTGTCACAAATTAGGGGGGAAATTGCAAATAATCCCCAACCCTCAAGAACAAAATATCAATCAAGGATGCAGCTCCCTGCCCTTGGCATTCCCTTCATATTATTTAAATATTTTAGGCCAGAGAGGAGAGGTTGAGATGTCTCTCACTCCCTACATACCCTCCCTCTCTTGTCCTTCCTTATCCCATAATCCCTCAGGAAATAGGATTTCATTCCATCCTTAGGGCAGCAAGTCTCATGGATTCATAGGTAGATGGGGGTGTTTATTTACCTTTATGGAAGAAACTCTGAAACTCTGATCCAAGTTCTCTGTTTGGTTCTTGATATGCTTAAAATGTGAGAAAACTGTCTCTTCCTCAACAAAGTCTGTTGTTGCAAAATTCCTGCAAATTTCTGTCTTCAACGGCAGAAATTGAATGTTAATTCTTTATGCTTTTTATACTCCTACTGTAACAACCCCTTATGAATACCTCACCTCAGCCATATGAATCCCTCAGGGTATAGAGGAAAAACACATGGAAAAAGATAATAAAGAAAAACACAAATATTTTTAAGAATACCACTCTAGTTACACTCATCTTTTCTTAACTTTTTTTCTAACTAAAAGAGTGGACAGTTTTATTTTCACATTTCACAATACAAATGAAAGTTGTTGTTTTTTTGTTTGTTTGTTTTTTTTTTGGTCCCACTACTCCCCTGCCAAAACTATTCTCTCTTTGATCAGAAGGGGGAGTAAGTCTTCCTTGTCATATTGTTAGAAAACACGTAAGTCACAGCACTGGGATCTCCAGGTGAGGTAGGACACGTAATACAAAATGGAGATAAAGAGGTTCCCATCTCTCCTTATCTGTCTGGTCTAGTCATTCCTGAGCACCATCAGGGGACGGGTGGGAGGTCTCATCACGGGGAACCCAGGCATTAGAGGCACACAGCCTCTAATAAGCAGCCTCATTCCAGAAGCCAGTCCCACTGGCATCTACCCAGGGGGAGGAGGGCCCATCGTTGGCATCATGGAAGGGCCCTCCATATGGGGTATTGGCATCATACCCAGATGAGGAGGACCCAGGAGACTTGGGGGAGTCAGGATCATTGCCCCTGGAGGAGGGGGAGCAGGAGCAGAGAACAGAGTAGGAGGTATCTTTCCTTGTTGAAATGCTGAGGCTGTTTTGTTGATCAGATCGGGTTCTGACAGTAGGCTTTCACAGTCTCTTTGTGTTTCTTACCGCCTCAGTGTGTCTTTTTCACAGATGGAGAGTCATGGACGAGGTGTGTGTCACAGGAGTCACCATAAAACATAGGCCTGTTGCTCTGTAGGCATTGGCCACTCTGTCCTGAGCCGCCCGGAAATGACCCAACTACACTCATATTTAACTGCTATAAGTGTGTGCATATTTTCTATGACTCTTTTAGGTAAATACTGCTTCTCCTTTTTTTTTTCTTTAAAACTTTCCCCTATTCAACTTCAGAGCTGTTCTTTTATCCCTTATGCCACTTACGAGCTTTTCCGTTGACCTTTCTCTAGAGCAATAACAAGTACAGGTAAGTCTTTTACTCTTGATATAAAACTACTAGGAATAATTAAACTAAAGTCAGAAAGTGTTCCTCATCTTCTTATCATTTAGCAACACTTTGCTTGAGGTATCATTTCATTTCTGAGGCATGTTTACCCCCGTTTGTGTGATTCTGATGGTCAGACTTATCGCGCATTCAGTGGGTGTGGATTTTCATGGCTGAGAAACTTACCTCCACAGTTTCAGTATCAACAACAGTAGCAAGGCAGAAGCAAATGCCTAAGAGCTTCACTCTTCTGAAGGCAGCAAAATGAATACGGCGCACCAAAGAGAAGCAGCATGAGTTGCTCTAACGACATGTGGAAGATGCACAGAAATGATGGTGGCTACCGTGCATCCTGAAAACATCCTAGTTCTGAGGGAGGCCCAGCAAAGTGGGTGTGGTGGGGGGCGGGGGGGTAAAATACTTGGAGTTCTCACTTTCCCACACAGGCTGGGGGCAGACCCAAGCGGGGCACTCACACCCAGGCACAGAACCCTGAGCTGCCTCCTAAGACACTAAGACAAGGGAAGCTAAAGCCAAGAAGGTTGGTTAGGATTTGGAAACTCCAACCAACCAACACTCTCTAAAGCTGATCGGAAGCAGACTAATCTGAGAAAGACACTGTCATCAGAAAAAAATTTTTTCAACCGGCATTAATTTATAGGTTCTGTGTTTCAGACTGTGTCCAAGCCCGTGAGAAGATCCTCCTTGTTCTTAAGCTGGGAGACTCTTCAAGGATGAAACATTAACCCAAATAAGAATAATGCTCCATGGCACAAAAACAGACACATAGACCAATGGAATAGAATAGAAACCCCAGAACTAGACCCACAAGTGTATGGCCAACTCATCTTTGACAAAGCAGGAAAGAACATCCAATGGAAAAAAGACAGTCTCTTTAACAAATGGTGCTGGGAGAACTGGACAGCAACATGCAGAAGGTTGAAACTAGACCACTTTCTCACACCATTCACAAAAATAAACTCAAAATGGATAAAGGACCTGAATGTGAGACAGGAAACCATCAAAACCTTAGAGGAGAAAGCAGGAAAAGACCTCTCTGACCTCAGCCGTAGCAATCTCTTACTTGACACATCCCCAAAGGCAAGGGAATTAAAAGCAAAAGTGAATTACTGGGACCTTATGAAGATAAAAAGCTTCTGCACAGCAAAGGAAACAACCAACAAAACTAAAAGGCAACCAACGGAATGGGAAAAGATATTTGCAAATGACATATCGGACAAAGGGCTAGTATCCAAAATCTATAAAGAGCTCACCAAACTCCACACCCGAAAAACAAATAACCCAGTGAAGAAATGGGCAGAAAACATGAATAGACACTTCTCTAAAGAAGACATCCGGATGGCCAACAGGCACATGAAAAGATGTTCAACGTCGCTCCTTATCAGGGAAATACAAATCAAAACCACACTCAGATATCACCTCACGCCAGTCAGAATGGCCAAAATGAACAAATCAGGAGACTATAGATGCTGGAGAGGATGTGGAGAAACGGGAACCCTCTTGCACTGTTGGTGGGAATGCAAATTGGTGCAGCCGCTCTGGAAAGCAGTGTGGAGGTTCCTCAGAAAATTAAAAATAGACTTACCCTATGACCCAGCAATAGCACTGCTGGGAATTTACCCAAGGGATACTGGAGTACTGATGCATAGGGGCACTTGTACCCCAATGTTTATAGCAGCACTCTCAACAATAGCCAAATTATGGAAAGAGCCTAAATGTCCACCAACTGATGAATGGATAAAGAAATTGTGGTTTATATACACAATGGAATACTATGTGGCAATGAGAAAGAATGAAATATGGCCTTTTGTAGCAACGTGGATGGAACTGGAGAGTGTGATGCTAAGTGAAATAAGCCATACAGAGAAAGACAGATACCATATGGTTTCACTCTTATGTGGATCCTGAGAAACATAACAGAAACCCATGGGGGAGGGGAAGGAAAAAAAAAAAAAAAAAAGAGGTTAGAGTGGGAGAGAGCCAAGCATAAGAGACTGTTAAAAACTGAGAACAAACTGAGGGTTGATAGGGGGTAGGAGGGAGGGGAGGGTGGGTGATGGGTATTGAGGAGGGCACCTTTTGGGATGAGCACTGGGTGTTGTATGGAAACCAATTTGACAATAAATTTCATATAGTAAAAAAAAAAAAAAAAGAATAATGCTCCAACGCCACCCAAACTGTAGATACCATGTAATTTTGCAATGTAAAATACACTAAGCTCCTGAGGCATCTAGCTGGCTTAGTCAGTGGAGCATGTGACTCTTGACCTCAGGATCCCAAGCTAAGGCCCCCACATTGGGCATAGAGCCTGCTTAATTTAAAAATAAAAAAAATTTTTCAGGGGCACCTGGGTGGCTCAGTCAGTTAGGCATACAACTTCAGCTCAGGTCATGATCTCACGGTTCATGGGTTTGAGCCCCACGTCAGGCTCTGTACTAACAGCTCAGAGCCTGGAGCCTGCTTTAGATTCTGTGTCTCCCTAGCTGTCTGCCCTTCCCCTGTTCATGCTCTGTCTCTCTGTCTCTCAAAAATAAATAAATGTTAATTTTTAATTAATTAAAAAATAAATTAATAATAATAAAAATTTTTAAAACTCTAAGCTCCTAAATGGATAGCTATTCACCCCTGTTCATGTAGCATTATTGACAACAGCCAAACAGTGGAAATAACCCAAATGTGTATCGACAGGTGGATGGATAAACAAAGTGGGCTATTCATACAATGGACTATTACTCAGCCTTGAAAAGGAAGGAAATCGTGACACAAGCTACAACATAAATGAAACTTGATGTCGTGGTAACTGACATAAACCAGTCACAAAGGGACAAATGTTAGATGGGGTACTCAAATATTCAAATTCACAGAGACAGAAAGAACTGAAGTTGCCAGAAGCTGGGGAGAGAGAAGAATAGGAAATTAGTGTTCTATGAGTTGAGTTTCCGTTTGGAAAGATGAAAAAGTTCTGGAGATGGACAGTGGTGATGGTTGCACAGGACTGTGAATGTGCTTACTGCCAATGAGCTGTGCACTTAAAAATTGTTCAGGGGCTGGGGCGCCTGGGTGGCTCAGTCAGTTAGTGTCCAACTTCAGCTCAGATCATGATCTCACAGTTCGTGTGTTCGAGCCCCACATCGGGCTCTGTGCTGACAGCTCAGAGCCTGGAGCCTACTTCGAGTTCTGTGTCTCCCTCTCTCTCTGCCCCTTGCCTGGTCACACTCTGTCTCTGTCTCAAAAATAAATAAACATTAAAAAAAATTTTTTTGGGGGGCGCCTGGGTGGCTCAGTCGGTTAAGCGTCCAACTTCAGCTCAGGTCATGATCTCGCGGTCCGTGAGTTCGAGCCCTGCGTCAGGCCCTGTGCTGACCGCTCGGAGCCTGTAGCCTGTTTCAGATTCTGTGTCTCCCTCTCTCTGCCCCTCCCCCGTTCATGCTCTGTCTCTCTCTGTCTCAAAAATCAATAAACGTTAAACAAAATTTAAAAAAAAATTTTTTTTAATTGTTCAGGGGCACCTGGGTGGCTCCATCGGTTGAGTGTCCAGCTCTTGGTTTCGGCTCAGATCATGATCTCACAGTTTGTGAGATCGAGCCCCACATCAGGCTTTGCGCTGGCAGTATGGAGCCTGCTTGGGATTCTCTCTCCCTCTCTCTCTGCTCCTCCCCCGCTTGCACTCTCTCCCTCTCTCTTTCTCTCTCAAAATACATAAATAAACTTTAAAAAAATTGTTAAAAGGGAAATTTTACATTATATATATTTTACCACAACATAAACACACACACACACACACACACACACACACACACCCTCCCAGAACTGTGTCCTTGTTCTGAATATAAAATGTTCCTCAAATATGCTCTTGTACTTGCTTATGTACGATTGAGGATTTGATTTTCTTTTTAAGGTCCCAGTCCTGGAAAGCACACTTTCACCTGCTGTAAACCCACTTCCTCTGCCTCAGGGTCACCCTCCTCACATTGGATTAGAGGAGGCAGAGGAGGACCCCAGGACTTCTGTCTCTCAGGCTAAAGCATCTTGGTCCCATTCTGACACGTCCCTGCTTGCCCCAGGTGACAGCTACCACTCTTGGTGACAGCTGAACCCAAAGGGCTCTTTGCCTGCTCAGAAATCAGCCTGGCAATGACAGGTATCACTCTGAACATGCATTAAAGATTCAGAACAGTTTGAAACAGTGTGAGACAGGGAGGGAGGACAGCCAGGACCTCCAGGGCCTCACCCTAGCTCTTGACTGAGGAAGCGAAGTGAAGGGTCCTGATGGGGAAGTTAGAGAATACAGTAAAATCTTGGTTTGTGAGCATAATTCCTTCTGGAAACATGCCTGTAATCCAAAGCACTTGTATATAAATGCGAATTTCCCCGTAAGAAATAATGGAAACTCATGTGATTCATTCCGCAACCCAAAAGTATTCACATAAAAATGATTACAGCACTGTAATATAATACAAAATAATAAAGAAAATACAAACTATAAAAAAATAAACTAATTAACCTGTACGTACCTTTGCAAACCTTCGTGGCTGGTGTGAGGGAGGTTATTATGGAGGACGACTATCATGATCACTAACGGAATCACTGCTATCTTTTGGCTCAATGGAATCTTTTTCTTTTCATGCAACTGTAACAAGGGACGTATCCAATGACACTTGCTTTTGCCTCCTTTTAAGGATGTCAAGGAAATGTGACTTTACACTGATAATCACCCACAATCCTGCAGTGAGAGAGAAAAGAACCATTGGCTCAGTTGCGATCATGTGACATTCAGTGTCACGTACAACTCCTATTACAGGACATCGCTCGTTTATCAAGTTAAAATTTGTTAGAAATGTTTGCTCATCTTGCGGAACACTCCCAGAACAAGTTACTCGCCATCCAAGGTTTTATTGTACTCTAGTTGCCCTTCCTTCTGACCTTGCACAAAACCACGTGAATGTCCCCCCCCCCCACCCCCCGCCCCGCCGGTGTGGACCCTAACCTGCTTGGAAGTACCATATTACCTCTGAGTCCAAATGCCTTCAACACGAGTTGGAGTAAGGGTTACAAACTGAGGCAGTAAATCCATCTGTGGCCTTTAGAAAGTACCTTCTATCAGGAATTGGAATGTGACTAGAAACATGTTGAGGTCCTTTCATCCTGACAGCCCTATGTGCCTGGTCTTCATCCTGGCCCCTCTGTCAACCACTCATCTGTGTGGAGGACTCCAAGTTAAGCTTCAGGGATGCACTTCCCCACTTGTCATAAAATCTCATTGCAGGGGTGCCTGGGCGGCTTAGTCGGTTGAGTGTCTGACTTTGGCTCAGGTCATGATCTCACAGTTCGCTAGTTCGAGCCCCGCATCAGTCTCTGTGCTGACAGCTCAAAGCCTGGAGCCTGTTTCGGATTCTGTGTCTCCCTCCCTCTCTGCCCCTCCCCCACTCATGCTCTGTCTCTCTCTCTCTCTGTCAAAAATAAATAAACATTAAAAAAATTAAAAATCTCATTGCAGGCAGCCACACATCTGGTTCTTCTTTCTTGGGGGTTTTAAAAACAGGTTGGAAATCTCAAAAGAAGTTATTGGATAAAAACTTCTTAGCTGGATCAATGTAATAAATTGATTTTTTTTTTTTTTTTTTTAGTAAATAGACTTTTTGACAAGAATAGGTCAGTCCTGGTGTCCTTGCAGAATTTGTTCATTTCAAATCTGTCTGTGTGTTCCAGGACTCACAGTGACAGAGTCTCAAACCTAAGACCTTTTGTGGGAGATTCAAGGAAAGAGGTGAAAACAATACCATATGAACAGGAAATAGGAGGGCACTTGGGATTGGCTCAGCTCAGGCTTGAATTAAACCATTCATTAAAGCTCTGAATTTTCTCTAAGCATTTGGCAGCAATTTCACCCACAAATGGCTTACAGTATCACTTAATTTCCCATTGGAGCTCTGGAGGAAATAATGATGCTAAGAATAAAATGAAATAATAGATGTGTAAGCACCTAGCTCAGTGTCTGGTACCATGTCAGCGCCTGGTTGAATTTGAAAAACAGTAATATCGTCTTTCATTCAACCAGTTCTAAAGCCATTTCTGTGTCGACACTTGATGGCGGTGTTGAATGGCAATGTTAAGTTGTCTGTTGGTTGCTTCAGTCTCCAATACATGTAACTCCTGGGTGTGGGAAGGAAGGCACGCAACAGGGCTCCTTCACCTACCACTTCACAGAAAGAAAAACCTAGAGGGTTCAGCTCAACTCTCTCTCCTAACCTCCAAAAATAGTTATGCTTCAGGAATGAGACAAGTCTAAGATAGAGCAACAGGACGAAAAAAATCACATGAATCCACTGTCCCCCCCCTCCCCAGTCCTGTCCATAATAGGATTAAAAATGCTTAAAGGGTACAGTAGACCCCATGAAGACATGACTCACTTATCTTGTGGATTTAGGGAGACAGCTGCAGCCTCCTTGCACACCGTCTGCACTCTCAAGAGTGAAAGAAAATTGCCAGACCAAGACAACCGTATTGATACTGGCTTGTTTTTTCAAAGGATAAACCCTTACATGACAGAGCTTGGTTTTACGAGCCTAAATGGGAAAAGGTTCCTCAGTAGATATTGCAGTGCTCCTTATTTATAACTTGTTCAGCTAACGGCATGCTTTTTATGTCACCTGAACCACCTGAAAGTTTTGTTGTTGTTTTCACTGTTATTGTTTGAGAGAGAGAGAGAGAGAGGGCAAGTGCCAGCTGGGGAAGGGCAGAAGGAGACGGAGAGAGAGAATCCCAAGCAGGGCTTGAATCCACGACTGTGAGATCATGACCTGAGGCAAAACCAAGAGTTGGACACTCAACTGACTGAGCCACCCACATACCCCAAGAAAGATTTTATTTTTGATGTAGGCTTTTTGCTTGGAGCAGTAAGCCTAGGCTTCATTTCCTGTGTGCTTTCAGCATTATTTATTTTTCTTGATTTCTCTAAAACACTGTTGTTTTAGATTCTACTCCACCTCAGAGCCATTTTTATTCTTTAAAACCAGATAGGTGGTTTCTTTCCTTTGTTTGTTTTTGTTTCCTGACTTTTGTGTTTAGTGGGAATGAAGCCTCATGCTAGGGTATTCCTTGTGAGATAACCCGGTATCCTCTTATTATCTGCATTCTAATTTCAGAAGGCTCTAGAACCACCCTAGACAATGTGTAGGCAGAGAAGAGAAAAACTGCAATGAAACTACTACTTGAGCGGGATCTGTAGAGAAGACAGAAATGTCTAAATATGTTCATACCCTCTCTCTTGGTCACCAAAAGAACACTAATTTTCTTTTTTTTTTTAACATTCATTTTTGAGAGACAGAGACAGAGCATGAGTGGGGAGGGGCAGAGAGAGAGGGAGACACAGAATCCGAAGTAGGCTCCAGGCTCTGAGCTGTCAGCACAGAGCCCGATGCGGGGCTCGAACTCATGGACCACAAGATTATGACTTGAGCTGAAGTCAGACGCTTAACCGACTGAGCCACCCAGGCGCCCCAAGAACACTAATCTTCTAGGTGTAAGGCATCTTTCTTTAGCCCCCAACTGTGTCTCCCCCTCTCAGAACCATTTTACGAGGAGATTGAAAGCTTTGGTGAGAGACTCTGGGTTTGGGCTGGAGCACACGTTCAATGCTCAAAACATTACAATTCTGTCTTAGCCTTCACCTCCTGCTTGCCCAGGGCCTCAAGGTCAACCAGGGGTTGAGGCCTTCTCAGGTCTTTTCTGGGTATGCTCACAGCCTGGCAGATGGCTTTCTAGATTCCCAGGAATAAGTCAAAGCTTTTCAAAGCCTGCTGTGTATATCTTCTTTCCCAAATTTTCCTTCTAAGTTTCGGCCAGGCTTGTTTGTCCCAGCTGGTATCACAGCTTAAAGCAGCCCAGAAGTCAAACAATTGCTGCTTATTGTTCTTGACAAACACCTTGGAGATAGAGCCTTTACCATAGTTTGGAGTCAGGTCAGGTAACTACAAAACCATTCCTCTTACTAATTGCATTTTGTTTCAAAATATATAGTTCTTTTTCATTAAAAGTATGCTATTTGTGTTAAAATGTAACTAGTGCTTTTTCAATGAAGTAATATAATTCTTACTTTTCTCACTTTTAATATTGGCTACATTCAATACTGATAGATTGATAGATATAACCCATATAAATGACATGTCTTTTGGGTCCTCAATGATTTTTAAGAATGTTAAGGAGTTCCAATCTCAAAACACTTTAAAACTACCAGCTTAGCTAAAAGTAAGAATCTAAAGTTAAAGGATTTTTCCTTTAACACTTTAAAACTACTTCTCCATTATGTTCTTGCATTCCATGTCATGGAAGAGAAGTAAGCATCAATTTTATTCTTGTTCCTTTATGAGTTATCTGTTCTTTCTTCCTGGAAGCTTTTAGAATTTTAACTGCTTTTTAGTTCTTAAATTTTATGGTAGCGTATGTAGGTGTAGGTTTCTTCTTACTTTTCCTATTCTGTACTCTATGAACTCTTTCTACTTTCACTCATTCTGGAAAGTTCTCAGTCATTATTCCATAAAATATTTACTGCTCTGTTTATTTTTTTCTTCTCCTTTGAAGCTTTCTATTTTTATACAGACGCTAATATCTCTTTATTCACATCTCTTTACTTTTTGTTCCTTTTCTTAATCAGTGGCAGTTCCTCAAAGTAATTATATAGGGTTCTAATTAATGTTTTTATATTTTTTGAGTTCTCATTCTATTCTATTATCTTCATCTCTTTCATTGTGAAACATGAAAACAGAGGAAAATACATAAAACATAAATATACATAGTTTAACAAATTATTGCAGAGTGAATATTCATACAATCACCCCCAAGGCTGACTTCATGGGGGTGCAGTTACACAGGGACTCCCACTTAGAGGGGCTCCATGCTTGGTCTGATGACCTAGTGTCACTGTCTGGATATTTCTAATAATCTTAAAAACAAGAGACCCCACATTTCCATGTTGTATAGACTCCACAATTTATGTAGCTCCTCCTGATGACCATCCATGTCAAGAAATAAATAATTGCCTTATGTCCAAAGCCCCACCCTGTCCCTTCCCAGTTACAATCCCTTTTCTTCCCACGAAGATAAGATCTATCTTGACTTCTATGGCAACCACTTTATTGATTTTCTTAGAACTTTACTAGCTGTGTATGATCCTCAATACTATAGTTTAGTTTTCCCCGCCTTACTGAATATTTCATATTGCAGCACATCATCACGATTACAGATGCCACTAAAATACTATTTGTGAAAAATTATAGGGAATGGAAATCCTGACAAGATGGCTGATTATCATAGGCTCTTGCTTCCTCCTCCAAACCAACCCTGAAGATGTCACATAGAAAAGAGCCATGGGGCGCCTGGGTGGCTCTGTCGGTTAAACATCCAACTCTTGATTTCATCTCAGGTCATGATCTCACGGTCATGGGATCGAACCTCCAAGCTGGGTGTGGAGTCTGCTTGGGATTCTCTGTCCCTCTCCGTCTGTCCCTCCCCCACTCGCACACACTCATGTTCTGTCTCTCTCTCTCTCTCTTTTCTCTCTCCCAAAAAAGAAAAATAAGGAAAAGAGTCATGAATGGAGCTAAGGAATTAATGTAAAAAGAAAGCAGCATGTCACAATGATGGCCTAATAAGGTACCTGCACAAACAATAATGAGCAAGCAATCCCACAATGAACATGTGTAATAAATGTCCAGGAGAAAAGTACCTGGTGCAATAAAAGCACATAATGGAGATCTAACCAAGCCTGAAGTGTCTGAGATCTTCCCAGGAGTAACGTTTGCTCTGAGGTCCAAAGGACTTAACTGAGATGAGATCCTTGCTTTTGGAAGGAGCACGACAGGGCTGAAGGATTCTAAGAAGACAGTATGTAGCAAGCAGACGAACCTGGAGAGAGAAGCAGGGTCCAGATCAGACAGGCTTTATCCCAAATGCAAAGATTTAAAATAGGTTAGTGACGTGATCCAGTTAGGTTTTAAATGGTTACCTGAGTTACAGAGAACGTACTGGCAGAGAAAAGTGGAAAGGAGAGACCCATTACATGGCCCCAAAGGCACTCCAGGTGAGATATGCTAATGGCTCATCTAGGGCAGTGGCAATGAAAGAGAAGAGACACAGATTGATCTGGAAGATATGAAGAAGTAAAATGGTCAGTTGTGGTTGGGGAGGTTGAAGCCAAAGGATGTATCCGGATTAAGAACAATGCCCAATTCCTGACACGCACATCTGGGGGAATTGTGGCAACTTTCGCTGAGTTAGGAAACCCAAAAAGGGGAACGTGATGGGGGGGGGGGTTGCGGGGGGGGGGGGTGTCCCCAGAGTAAGCTTGGTAGAGTTTTAGACATGGTGGTTTAGCTTTCCTTGGAGACATCCTGTGGAAGTGTTGAGTGGACAGTGTGGACCTTAAAAGCCTTTCACGTGGCTTCAGGGGCTCCTGGGTGGTTCAGTCGGTTAAGCCTCTGACTTCAGCTCAGGTCATGATCTCACAACTCATGGGTTCAAGCATCCCCCCCCAACCCCTGCCTCCCATCAGGCTCTGTGCTGACAGCTCAGAGCCTGGAGCCTGCTTCAGATTCTGTTTCTCCCTCTCTCTCTGCCCCTCCCCTGCTCATGCTCTGTCTCTCTCCCTCTCTCAAAAATAAATAAACATTAAAAAAAAAAAAAAGCTTTCATGTGGCTTCAGATCACACACAGGAGTTTATCATTTAAGAAAGAAAAAAGAAACAGAAGGAAGGAATGGAAGGAAGGAAGGAAGGAAGGAAGGAAAGAAGGAAGGAAGGAAGGAGGTAGGGAAAGAAAAGGCACAAAAACAATAGTTACTTCGTGCATCTTTCTTATTCCTTTCTCCAGTTCCTGGAGAAACTAATGAAGTCACAGGCACTATTCTTACTGGGACAGTCTCATTCCCAGGTCATGACTCTATCTGAAGAGCTCTATAACCTATAACCTCTGATATACAACTATTCCCAGTCCCTGGACATTAAATAATACTAATACCAATGATAAAAATAATAATACATTTAACTCAAAACAACTCGAGAGAGCTCCTTAAAGAGCACCGTATAGATTCTGAGCTCTTCTTTTTGGGTGCCTACAAACATATTGAACATAGGTGCTCATGGAGAATGATGACGAGACTGGACACAGAGCTCTTTCTCAGTAAAGGAGAGCAGTTAGGTAGAAGAATCTGACTTTCTGCATCAATAGTTTTTCAGACAGTATGTGCATCACTTTTCCTTAAAAGGCTGCAGATGTATTCCATATGAATGTAATACTTCAGCACTAATCATTAATAATTCAAGAGTTCCCACCATACCACTATTCCAACAAAGTCTGATGACTTCCATTGCATCAGTGATCAGTGTTTAAAAATGGACACTCATTTTACTCATCTCACAAGGGAGGGAGGGGGGGATAAGTAATCTACCATGCTAGCATGTTAGCCAAGGTCAAGACACTCTTCAAGCTTTCCCTTTGTTCTAATAGCAATGTCCCATATAGAAACAGGCGTTTCTTACTTGCCATGTCTGCTTCTCCTTGCATGATAAATAAAATTCTCTTAGCACCAATTATTAATTTATTAATTATCGCCAAGTAAAAATCTGTTAAAAATACCCAGAGGATGGGTCCTGGAGGTTCACAGCTGCAGATCCAACAGAGTTTATGA
The DNA here is from genome assembly GCF_024362965.1 of Panthera pardus. Taxonomy (NCBI): domain Eukaryota; kingdom Metazoa; phylum Chordata; class Mammalia; order Carnivora; family Felidae; genus Panthera; species Panthera pardus. The sequence goes on from NW_026526765.1 coordinate 146,382,847, forward strand.
ACTTGTTGCCAATGAATTAGGAGGCTTCCATATGCTCAGAGGCCATTATCTGAACCAAAAATAAAATTTCTAATTATTTCCATCCATAAAATGTCCAGCAGAATGCTATGCTATGCTAATTTTAAGAATATAGAGTAATGTAACAGATGTCATGGGTGGGCCACTACCTAGGAGGGACAAAACCCTTCAGTGAAGGAAGTGGGTTTTTTGGCATTATCATATTTCATGAGTTATGAGCTCCTATTATTGAATAAGAAACAACAGTGCATTATTGGAATGTCCTCTCTCACCCAGACTCTAAAACAGGTGTTTTCCATGGTATCTTGTTCAATCCCCACAATTTACAAGGTGCATATGACCTGTGTTTTACAAAGGCAAATCCTAAACACATTAAGAAACTTGCTCCCAAGTCAAGTGCATAAGTAGACAGCAGAGCCATCAATTAATGCTTCATCTCTGGACCACAGAAACTCTACAGGAAATAATGGTAAGGAACAACTGGCACCCTGCACATGTTAGAAATTATAGAAGGAGAAAAAGAAATCCCCCAATGATGAAAATTTTCAATGTGCTTTTCACTTCAAGTCAATTCTTGGTCGCGTCAGGATACAGAGAGCGGAAAAGACCTAAGCCACGGAAATCTTGTGAAAAGCTCCAAATCTGCTTCACCAATTCCTTTTCTTGTTGGTGTAAGAAGTTAAATTAGGTTGCTAAGAACTAATGCACAAAGATCTAGCATTAACTTGAGTTACAGGGGAACAACAGTCAAACAGAATTAGAGTCCACAGCACATGTGAGCAAATGACTTCAGAATTCTTCCAATCTCCCTCTTTCTCTACGTGCAAACCAGGAATTAGACATTTCCTCAAGACAGAAGAGCAATGACAGTTATCACATTTTCACAACAACTTTTTTGATCGTTTAACGTCAAAACCCCTTGCTTTAGAATCTCTCTGCCACAACCTTCATTTTCCCCTCTTAGTTTTTGGGTTTCTTAATTTTTTTTTTCCTTTCCATAGAAACCTAGGCTTCATATAAAATATTTTCTTATGAAGCTGAGGGATCTGCTGTTATGGGAACACACTGGTTCTGTGAGGGTGCTCTCTTAGGATCCTGGCCACTTTGAAAGTCGTCTTATTCTGGGAGCAGGTCACCAATATTGGGTAGCCATATGATCCCTTTCAAGGTCATCTCCTTTGCCATCTTTTGGAATAGAAATGTGCCCAGCCGAGGTCTCCATATTTCTCCCTGATCCACCCATGAGATTAATCCATCAAGTTAAAGATTACTAGAATCCACTAAATTCCATTTTTGAGATCTGTCCCTTCCCAATATCCAAGGATACAGCAGTCAGCTAAGTATCCCTCTTCAATTTGGTTTAAATGATGTTGTATCTAGAAGATATTCTTTAACCTGTGACATGGCATTCAGCTGTTTCCTAGTTTCATTATAGATATTGCCCTCCTATATTTGATACATTTTATTCATTTCCATAGTTTTCAGGGACAGGAATAAGGTAAACTTGCTCTTATTTTATCATCTTTCCAGAAATTTCTCCAATATGAGTATTTAAATACTGGATAAAATATTGAATATTCATCAAAGTTTGATTAAATATTGTATATTTAAATAGGCAGAGCCATAGAGTCTGGGTAGCTCAGTCAGTTGAGCATCCCACTCTTGATTTTGGCTCAGGTCATGATGTCGCAATTCATGAGACCCAGCCACACGTCGGGCTCTATGCTGACAGCGTGAAGCCTGCTTGGGATTTTCTCCCTCCCTCTCTCTCTGCCCCCCCTCCCCCCGCTTGCTCACTCTCTCTCTCTCTCAAAATAAATATTTTTTAAAAATTTTTAATGTTCATTTTTGAGCGAGTGAGCGAGCGAGGGAGACAGAGCATGAGCAGGGGAGGGGCAGAGAGAGAGGGAGACACAGAATCCGAAGGGGGCTCCAGGCTCTGAGCTGTCAGCACTGAGCCCATCGTGGGATTCGAACCCATGAACCGAGAGATCACGACCTGAGCCAAAGTCAGACACTCAACCGACTGAGCCACCTAGGTGCCCCCCAAATAAATATTTTTTTTAATTTAAATAAATAGGCAGAGCTATACACTACTGAATATCAAGAAAAGATACCAAAAATGCAAACACCTAAAACCTCTTCTGACGGTCAGTGTTGAGAGTACTTACCTAAGCTTTGTTTGAGTGTGAACCTTTGACACAGGCTTGAGAAATCATGTAACCCAGTCCCTTTTAAACACTGGCTTACCAGTACTGGTCTCCTGTGCAGCATGCTGGGACCCTATAGGAACACAGAGTTAGCAGGGAGGGTAACCATTCTACTAAGACATCCTATAGATAACCACCGACAACCTGGGTGGTTAGGCAGGCAGATTTGCTTGCACCGTGAGCAGGAACCACAAATCGGTGCTTTGCATGCCGTTTAGTAAGGAATTACTTGATGAGCAGTGGAAATATCTTCCTAGAGTATGAATTTCATAGTTACACACTGCGTATCAACTGAACCTGAACCACAGTATGAAGCAGCCCCAAGACCACATGGCCTGGGTCACCAGACTACACCATAACCCTTGTCACAATGGGCTACTCACTTCTCTGCAGGTCCCACAAACATCCCTCTACCCGAACTTTTCCATTTCTGCTTGTCAATGTTACCCATCTTTCCAGATCCAACTCAAATGCTTTTCCCCCTCCATGAAGCATTTATCGTTGCTTTCTCCAATCAAGATTATCCTTTCCCTGCTTTGCATCTCTATTTTACCATCTGTCCTATGTCTCCATTCAGTCAATCATTAGTATCCAGCACCTATGATCGTCCAAGCCCTATTCTAAGGAGTATGGCCACAGTACCAAAAAAGGCACAGTTCTTGTTCTAGGAGCTCATAGTCAAGTGGATGATACAAAGTAACAATCAAAAATAATTTTATGTCAAGTGCAATTTGATGCTGTGAAGAAAAATTAAGCTAGGTAAAGGGTAAGATGACTAGAACGAATGACCCTGGAAGGGGTCAGGGAAGACTTCTCTGAGTATGTGACATTTGAGCAGAGACCAAATGGAGTGAGGGTGTGATCATGGTAAGGTGGGTGGAGAGCCTCTGGAGTAAACAGAATAGTTGCAGAGGCCCCAAAGCAGGAATTAAATGCTCAACTTACTTAAGGAACAGTAAGGGGATGCCTGGGTGGCTCAGTTGGTTGAGCATCTGCCTCTTGATTTGGGCTCAGTTCATGATCTCATGATTTGTGGGATCGAGCCCCACATTTTGGGCTCGGTGCTGACAACGTGGAATCTGCTTTGGATTCTCTCTCTCCCTATCTCTATCTCTGCCCCTCTCCTGTTCATGTGTATATACTCTCTCTCTCTCCCTCTCTCAAAATAAGTAAACATTTTCTTCAAAAAAGGGAACCATTAGAAGGCTAGTGTTGCCTTGGATGGTGGGGAAGACAGAATGGAAGGAGATAACGTTTAGGAAGGCTAAGTGGAGTAGAGTCTGGTAGGCCTTAATGACTTCAGGAACTGCTCTGGACACCTCAACATTCTTTTCTTGGGTGAACTCCCACCATCTCCCATGTGTCTCTATTGAATCTCCATCACAACACCCTGCTTGCTCCCCAGCTACAAAACACATTGCCCACGTCAGGTCTCCTCTCATCCAGTCCACAGTGAGGAGGTGATCATGTGACACAAGCAGGGTCAAAAGTTTCAACAACTGCATTGCCACCTTGTGCCAGAGGCTGTCTGCACCCCACTCACCACTGCCAATAGGAGTCCTCATTGTCAAACAATTCATGCATAATCCAGATCCAGAATCTTATCCCAGCATCTGCATTTTGAGGTCAGACTCTGAGGAGGAGAATGGTATCCAGGAGTGTTCTGATGATGGACGCCTGAAAGGGGGAAGCAAGGAAGCAGAGTTGGCCAGAGGAAGAAGATGAGCCTCAACGCAGTCCCACTGGCGGTCTCCATGCTTCCCATGGGAAGTCTTGATGCTGGGATGACCCTTCAGAGTTATCCTGAGTTGGGACAAGATGGCTGAGCCTTTGTGTCCTGGGTATTAATCAGCCACTGGAGATGGGCCACTCTGGGTAGGGGACATGACTTGGGCAAGGCAGTTCTGTTCAGCTGAGGCTGAAGACCTGTGAGGATCTGACACCTGAGGACTTCTGCCAGCAGCCCACCCAGTATGGGGGAATAAGTTCCTCCTTCCCAATGGTGTACAGAGTAGCTAATCATGGTGTTCATCAAAGAAACTATGACTAGCAGTAAATCATGGATTCTTATGAGACTGTTTTAAAGCAGACATACATACATAATAAAAATGTCAATGTTCTGGGGTGCCTGGGTGTCTCAGTCAGTTAAGCGTCCAACTCTTGATTTCGGCTCAGGTCATGATCTCACAGCTCATGAGTTCAAGCCCCACACTGGGGACCCGCGCTGACAGTGCAGAACCTGCTTGGGATTCTCTCTCTCTCGCTCTCCCTCTCTCCCTGTCCTGCTCATGCTCTCTCTCAAAAATAAATTTAAAAAAATTTTAAATGTCAATGTTCACCTATTAGGTAAATGCCTAAAGACTGTCAACTATAAAATGCTTAATTCAACTTAATGTTGTGATAGGATCAAATGGAATGAGAGACTGAAGTACCTCATGTCAAGCTTGGCACTCAGTATATGTTTTCAAACTAAGTATAATAAAATGCGACCATTAATGTTCCAGTTCAAAAATCTACACGTAACTCCAGCATCATAAACAGATGTTTGTGAGGAAACTCATACTATAGACATTCAGTGAAGCTTCTGGTTGAACAGGTCAGGGCTTGGACTGAAAAAAAGATGGAAATAAAGAAATTTTAATGAAGAGTCTGTTTACAAAGGAGGAGGCAGAATTCGGGAAACATGAGGCAGAATGAGGCACCCCATGACTAGCAATAACAGAAAGATACTACCACCCTTAGGCTTGATGGAACAAGGGAAGGAACGAGAAGTTACTAGAAACAAGAAAGTCCTAACTGTGGCAGAGAGCTGCCTGACAGGAGCTATGGCTTTTAGCAGCAGATTGAGGACACGGCCAAGCTACCCAGTGACCCAGCGGACAGTAATGCAGGGAAAGAAGTTCTCCAGCTCTCTCTCTCACCTTCCCATCTCATGCTGGTACCTCCCATTGGCCAAACCCAACAAGAAGTCAGAGTAAAGGGGTGCCTGGGTGGCTCAGTTGGCTAAGCATCCGACTTCAGCTTCAGGTCACGATCTCATGGCTTTTGTGTTTGAGCCCCATGTTGGGCTCTGTGCTGACAGCTCAGAGCCTGGAGCCTGCTTCCGATTCTGTGTCTCCCTCTCTCTGCCCCCCACCCACTTCCTCATAAAGTTGTCAGAGGACTTAAAGTCAGCATCCCAGGCACAGTTAGAAGCATAGGTCTGTAGAGACAAGTGGAGACCATTTCACCACAGCTTGCTGAAATTCAATACACGACATTGAGTTTTAGATATAGTCAGGTATGTGTATCAGTACATATGAAATTGTTGTTGTTTTTAAGGACACTTTGATTCATATTGTTAGCTTTGGTGGGAAGAGGTATGAATGGTGAACACTTGGGTTCTTCTCTTGGTGTGGCTAGGGGATTGCCAAAGACAGAAAGGATCTAGAAACAAAGAGAACAGGGAAGTGGGGGAAAAAGAAAGAAAGAAAGAAAGGAAGAAAGAAAGAAAGAAGAAAGGAAGGAAAAAAGAAAAAGAGAGAGAGAAGGAAAGAGAGAGAGAAAGAAAGAAAGGAAGGAAGAAAGAAAGGGAGAGAGAGAGAAAGAGAAAGAAAAAGAAAGAAAGGAAGGAAAGAAAAAAGAAAGAAAGAAAGGAAGGAAGGAAGGAAAAAAGAAAGAGAGAGAAAGACAGAGAAAGAAAGAAAGAAAGAAAGAAAGAAAGAAAGAAAGAAATGAAATGAAATGAAAGGGAGCAAGCAAGCACATCTTTTGAAGACTTAGGCGTGTCCAGACTCTTTTTGGGGAGAAACATAGAAGACTGTCCCCGAGATAGGTGGATCCAAAGCACATGCCGTGGCCACTCTTCGTGTCTTTGTTTAGTGATCTGTACACAAAGGATGCTACAGAGAATCTGTCCAGCCACTTTCCCCAGAGTGGTCTTCGCATTTGACTTGGGTTTTCTCTCTCTTCCGGTCTGAGGAATCCAAACATCAATATTTATAGCACTTCCCTTATGTGTCATCAATATTGCTTACACATATATTTATAGGGTTACCACTGGCTCTGGAAAGAACATAATGCACATAATTAAGATATGTCTAAAGCCAACTAGGGAAGGGGGTAGGAGAGGATTAGTCACAGGGAAGAAATCTGCCCAAGTTCCCTCCTTAACTAAATAAAGCCCTCTTCAGCAACACCACCAGCTCCCAGGGGAAAAGGGCCAAATTTCATGCCATGACTGTAACTGAAATATACAAATGTCTCAGAACCAAAGAATCTAAAGTCTACAAACAGTACCATCCCCAATCCTATGGGAGCCAGGGGCACATCTTTCAAGTACACTTTGGTAGGAGGAGAGCCCCAATTCCAGGGCATCCTTTTGACTTTTTAAAAGGTCTGGTCCCGGTCAAAGCTCTCCCTTAAACTTTGGGCATCAGGTTGTCTATCTATGAAACAATAAGACTGAACTATGTGATTTCAAAAATTCCTCCCAACCTAAAATGAACTTGAGAACTTGCCATTAAACCACTGCGCTTTTTCCACTCAATAAATCAATGAACCTCGCTATTGGTGTTTGAAAATGCGTACAGCAGCACCATCTAGCGGACAAAAGGTAGTAATACTAGCGACGATTAAGACCAATGAAATGAAATTTCACAAGGATAAAGTAATTTTTGTGGGACATTCCAGGGAAGATCTCTTAACTTCTTTGTAGACTGTGGCCCTCTTGGAGAATCTAGCAAAAGTTATGGACCCTCCTACCACCCAACAATGCAAAAGGCACACATACCAAAAATTCTGTGGGAATTTTGTGGGAATATGGGAACTTCCCCAGCTCTCCCCAATCATGCATGGGCCACAGTTTAAGAACCTCCTGTAGGGACACCTGGGTGGCTCAGCCAGTTAAGTGTCCCACTTCAACTCAGGTCATGATCTCACAGTTCATGAGTTCAAGCCGCACATCGGGCTCTGTGCTGACAGTTCAGAGCCCAGAGTCTGCTTCAGAATCTGTGTCTCCCTCTCTCTCTGTCCTTTCCTCTCTCTCTCTCTCTCTCTCACTCTCTCTCTTTCAAAAATAAGTAAACATGGGGCGCCTGGGTGGCGCAGTCGGTTAAGCGTCCGACTTCAGCCAGGTCACGATCTCGCGGCCCGTGAGTTCGAGCCCCGCGTCAGGCTCTGGGCTGATGGCTCGGAGCCTGGAGCCTGTTTCCGATTCTGTGTCTCCCTCTCTCTCTCTGCCCCTCCCCCGTTCATGCTCTGTCTCTCTCTGTCCCAAAAATAAATAAAAAACGTTGAAAAAAAAAAAATTTAAAAAAAAAAAAAAATAAGTAAACATTAAAGAAAAAAAAGAACCTCCACTGTACACATTGTAAGGAAAGTGAAAAATGATCCTATAATCATCAGGAATCAATAAATGTTGTAACAGAGTTACAATTTTTTTTAACTTAACCATAAACCAAACCTCCTTTTTTTAAAAAAATTTTCTAAAGTAGGCTCCACGCCCAACATGGGACTTGAACTCATCATTCAGAGACCAAAAGTCACATGCTCTACTGGCTGAGCCAGCAAGGCACTCCAGATCCTTCTTTTTCCTACTGCGTAACAGAAAGAGTACCCACTTGCCCAGTCACTTGCTCCTACCACCTCTGATTCTTGACAGGGTGTGACAAAGATACAGGGGATGTTATGCCCAGAATTCACGATCCCCAAAGACCACCAGGGAGCCGAGTCCGATGCAAAAGCAAAAGAGCCTTTATTCGAGCTAGCTCGAGCTCAATCCCCTACCTGCACCGACGACGCAGCGGTGAGATGCCGGGAGAGAGAGCAACTTTCAAAAGCACAAAGGTTTTATACGGGTCTAGGGGCAGTTGGTGAGGTAATGGCTGTGCCCTCAGCCGAGTGGCTGGGGAAGGGTCATGGCCTCAGCCGATTGGCTGGGGAATGGTCGGAGTCCTGTTACGCAGGTCGCCAGGCGTGTTTTGATCAGGAAGTTTGAATGGGTGAGCGGGAGGTTACTCAAGGGGATGAGGCGTGGTCTGAGGTGTCTGCGATTTTCCCAGAAAGGGGGCATGTCGGGGACATAGTCACTCAAGGTGGAGGACACAGAACAAGATGGAGTCGGCCGGCGTAGGTCCGCCCTTTCAGGGAGGCTGGAAAACTGTTGAAAAAGAAGTGAGAATCTAGCACTGGCAGCACCCAGTAGCAGCAGAGCTAGGGGGGCGGTCCTGATCCTACCTTTCCTGGGCTCTAAGTCCATCTACCCCTGCCTGTTTCCATACCTCATCCTTCAAATCCATCAATTCTGGAAGCTGTTTGACATCCTTCCAATAAAGCCCTTCACCACTTTGAGTCAGTATGTGTTACTTACAATTAAGTAACACCAAAGGTTGTGATTGATACATACACCAAATCCATAGGGGTGAACTGAAAAGGTAACTCTTCCTCAGTGCAACATACTTCATCATGTACTTAATAGCACTTTTAACTTAAAGCAAAAGACCAAAAACTAATCAAAATTTCCAGAAGCCACGTCTTCTCTAAGGATGATCAAAATATTGGCAGAACATTATAGGTGTCCTTCTCTCGCAGGATGATCCCGCATTATGCTGTTTATACAGTCCTCCAAGAAATCATTTCTTGTTTTGGTATTTTCCCCTACATTTCACACCAGAATTTGGTTTAATACAATCTCAAATCCTTTTTGGAACAAGACAGAGTCTTTTACATATTTATATACTCACATAAGGGTTTCTGATGTTTAGCCAAGATAAATTAAGGGTGGATGAAACATGTTCTTAGGAAAAAAAAAACTCATAACTATAGAATTGTTTTTAAAAAATTATGGCCAGGGGCACCTGGGTGACTCAGTCAGTTAAGCATCCGATTCTTGATTTCAGCTCAGGTCATAATCTCACAGTTCATGAGTTCAAGCCCCACGTTGGGGTCCATGCTGATAGTGCACAGCCTGCTTGACATTTCTCTCTCTCTCTCTCTCTCTCTCTCTCTCTCTCTCTCTCAAAAATAAACATTTTAAAAAAATTATGCCACATGGAAAAGAAAGACCCACCAAGAGTAAAAATAGGTGTTTGGTTTTTAAACCCAAAGACAATAGGCCCAATATTTTTTAAAGATGATTTTCTTGATTTAAAAATCCTTTTGAAAAAATTTATCCAGGTATAGCTAAGACCATTTCCCAAATCATTGGGTCCCCAAACAGACCCAAACCATTCTGTTTAAGGAACCATATGCTCCATTGCTAGCTAAGTATACTTTAAAATAATGTAATATAATTGTTCATACCCTCTCATCTAGTAATACCACTGCTGGGTATATGTCCTAATGAAATTATTTAAAATAAGAAAATGTTTGCATTAATACTAGGAAAAAAAGACAAAATTAGGGATTTTATTATAATGAATGAAATTTATTAAATATCACATAGCCATTACTATGAATGAATTAGAAGTCTGAAATAGCATGGGAGCAACATTATCATATAACTTTAGATGAAAATAAATAGAATAAAATATTGCTCCATACTAAAAAGAGACTAGGTAAAATTCATATTGAATAATGAATTTTTCTCATCATTATTTTCTTTACTGCTCTTAGTAACTTTTTAATGTTTATTTATTTAATTTGAGAGTGACAGAGACAGAGCGAGTGGGGGAGGGGCAGAAAGAGAAGGAGAGAGAATCCCAGGCAGGATCCACACTGCCAGCACAGAGCCCAGTGCAGTGCTCGAACTTAGGAACTGTGAGATCATGACCTGAGCCAAAGTCAGAGGCTTAACCAACTGAGCCACCCAGGTGCCCCTGCTGTTAGTGATTTCTTAAACATTTATTAAATACCTGATAGGCATTGTGCAAGAAACTCAGTATATAAAATGGAAAGATTCTCCACCTCCAGGGAGTGTATGGTCTGTGGAGCAGAAGAAGGCAGCACATGAAAACAAGGAATACAATTACTCTGATGAAAATATGCAAATTAGGAAAAAACTAGACCAGTACCTAGGAGTGGAATGCTTTTAATGCTTTTATGTGTATGTTTTTATGTGTATGTTTTACTTCTTCAGAAAATGCCCAACTGTTTTCTAAAGTGGTTCTATCATTTTACATTCCCACCATCAGGGAATGTAAACATCCTTGCCAACACACTAGTTGCTCTAACAGATATGTAATGGTATCTTATCGTGGGTTTTAGTTTGCATTTTCCTAATGCCTAATAGTGTTGAGCATAATCTCATGTATTTATTTGTCTTCTGTATGTCTTTTTGGGCGAAATATCTTTTCAACATGGCCCAGCTTTTTAATTGGGTTGTTTTCTTATTGCGGTTTTAAGAATTTTTTTTAGGTATTCTGGATACAAGTCCGTTATTAGATATATGTCTTCCAAATATTCTCCTGCAGTCTACTGCTTGTAACAGTGTCTTCTGAAGAACAGAAGTTTTGGGGTGCTGGGTGGCGTTCAACTTTGGCTCAGGTCATGATCTCATGGTTTGTTGGTTTGAGCCCCACATCAGGCTCTGTACTGACAGCTCAGAGACTGGAGCCTTGCTTCGGATTCTGTGTCTCCATCTCTCTCTGCCCTTCCCCTACTTGTCCTCTCTCTCTCTCTCTCTCTCTCTCTCTCTCTCTCTCTCTCAAAAATAAAGAGTGAAGAACAGAACTTTCAAATTTTGATGAAGCCAAATTTATCCTTTTGTTCTCCCAGAGACAGTGGATGTAAGAAATCTTTTCTCCTGTTTTCGCCTAGCAGTTCCACAGTTGTGGCTCTTACATTTAGGGCAATGATCTATTAGGAGTTGATTTTTTTATATTCTGTGAGATAGGGATCTAAGTTCATTATTTTGCCTATGGATAGCCAATTGTTCCCTCACCATTTGTTGGAAGGGCTATAACCGCCTCCATCACATTGCCTTTATGCGCTTGTTTAAAAAAAAAAAAAAATTGCCCACAGATGTTGGGGTTACTTCTAGACTCTCCATTATGTTCCATTGATCTATTTGTCTATCTTTATGCTAGTATCAAGCTGTTTTGTGTACTATAGCTTTGTAAGTCTTGAAATCAGGTAGTGTGAACCCTCCAAAGTCGTTCTTTCTCAGAGTTGTTTTGGTTATACTTGATCCTTTGCATTTCCATATGAATTTTGGAATCAGTTTGCTGGGGTCTACAAAAGGAAAAAAAAAAAAAAAAAAGGCTGCTGGGGTTTTGATTGGGATTGTGTTAACTCTATAGATTTTGGAGAACATTTGCATCTTAACAATACTGAGTCTTCAACCACGAATATGGTATTTTCTTAGGTCTTCTTTAATTTCTCTCAGCAATATTTTGTAGTTTTCAGCCTATAAGTCTTTCACATCTTTTGTCAGATTATTCTTCCTAGGTATTTGATATCTTTGATGTTATGATCAATGGTATTATTTTCATTTCCAATTGTTTGTTGCTATTATATAGAGATTTTAAAATATTTTGGAGGTATATTGACCTTGTATACTGCAACCTTGTTAAACTCACTAACTAGTTCTAGAAAGTTTCTTAGAGGGAAAGTTCTAGTTTTGGTATTGCATAGCTAATAATTTTTCCTGCCCCAGAATTTTCATTCTGGGAATATTACTTTGATAATCCTTTAGAGAACCATTTCTCTCCTATCTTTCGCCCATGTGTTTGAGGTGAGCATTTACTATACATTTGGTCAATTACCACAGTGATAATAGACTAGTGTGGAGATAAGCACATGACCAACTGATCCAGGAAGAGTCAATCGTGGAACTTACAGGAAAACATTGCATTTTTCTAGCTAGTTCAAAGTCGGACATTACTCATTTTCAACTCAAGACCACTGTGGTCAGAGAACACATTTTGTGGCACGTGAATCCTTTCAAATTCATTGAGATTTTAAAACAAAACTACCAGGGGCACCTGGGTAGCTCAGTTAGTTGAGCGTATGACTTGATCTCAGGGTCCTGAGGTCAAGCCCCACATTGGGCTCTGTGCTGGGCATGAAGCCTACTTTAAAAAAAAAAAATTTTTTTTTAAATAAATAGGGATGGCTGGGTGGCTCAGTCGGTTAAGCATCCAACTTTAGCTCAGGTCATGACCTCACGGTTCATGGATTCAAGTCCCACATCAGGTTGCAAGCTGACAATGCAAAACCTGCTTGGGATTCTTTCTCTCTCTCTCTCAAAATAAACTAAAAACAAACAAACAAACAAACAAAAAACACCTTTAAATACATACATACATACATACATACATACAAAATCACCATATTGACTCAGCAATCCTACTTCTGGGTATATATCCAAAAAATTGAAATCAGGATCTCAGAAGGATACATGCTTTCCATGTGCAGTGCAGCATTATTCAAAATAGCAAAGACATGGAAACAATGTAAATGCCTATCAAGAAACGAATGATTGAGAAAATGTAGCACATACATACGATGGAATGTTATACAGCCTTAAAAAAGAAAGAAACCCTGTCACACACACAACAGTATGAATGAAGCTGGAGAACATTATGTCAAGTGAAATAAGCCAGTCACAGGAGGGCAAAGAGTGGGTCATGCCATGTACATGAATAAAATCTAAACAGTCAAAATTGTAGAAACAGAATAGCAGTTGCCAGGGACTAGGGAGAGAGGGAGATGAAGGGTTGCTGTTCAAAGGGTAGAAAGTTTCAGTTATACGACATGAGTACATTCTAGAGGTCTGCTGTACTTACGGGCCTCTAGATCTGCAGATCTAGAGATCTGCACGTTGTTAACATTATTGTGCACTTAAAAATTTGGTAAGAGGGTAGATCTTCTATTAAGTGCTCTTGCCGCAATAAAATATAAATGTTTTGAAATTTGTTTTACAGCCCACGAGATGGTCTATCATGATACATGTTCTGTGTGCACTTAAATAAGGTGTATTTTGTTGCTGTTGGGTTGATCAGGTCAAGTTGGTTGATAGTGTTCTTCAAGCCCACCGTATCTTTTCTGATTTACTGACTACTTTTTCTATCAATTATTGAAAAGGGGGTATTGAAATGTCTGACAATAATTGTGAATTTGTCTGTTTTTCCTTTCAGTTCTATCAATTTTTACTTAAGTATTTTGAAGCTCTTTTATAGATGCCTAAGTGTTTAAGATTATTACGTCCATAGACCCTTTTAATCATGACTAAATGACTGTCTTTATCCCAGATTATATTCTTTGCTCTGAATTTTCCTTTGCCTGATATTAATATAGATATACTAGTGTGGTTTTTTTCTTTTTCATTAATGCTAGCAGGGGATAACTTCTTCCATTTTTTTTTAACATTTACCTTATTTGTGTCTTTATACTTGAAGTACATTACTTATAGGCATCCTATAGTTGAGTGTTGAATTTTTTATATCCAATCTAACAAGCTCTCTGTTTTATTTTTATTTATTTTTTTATGTTTATTTATTTTTGAGAGAGAGACAGAGCGTGAGCAGAGGAGGGGTAGAGAGAGAGAGGGAGACCCGAAATCCAAAGCAGGCTCCAGGCTCTAAGCTGTCAGCACACAGCCCGACACAGGGATTGAACCCACGAACCGCAAGATCATGACCCGAGCCAAAGTTGGGACAACCCAACTGACTGAGCCACCCAGGCACCCCACAAGCTCTCCCTTTTAAATGGGATTTTTAAATTCTTTTTAATTAATTAAGTAATCTCTCCACCCAACATGGGGCTTGAACTCACAGCCCCAAGATCAAGAGTCACATGCTCTTCCAAATGAGCCAGCCAGGCATCCCTTAGTTGGGACTTTTAGACATTTAATATGGTTATTGATTTTGTTAGGTGTGCATCTACCATCTTGCTACTTGTTTTATTTTTGTTCATTATTTTTGTTTCTATTTACTTCCATTTGTTGTTTCTTTGTTCCTCTGTCTTCTTTTGGATTTTTACAAGTCTGGCTGATGGGAGCAGGCACTATTCCCTTTAATCCTTTCAAACGTTTTTTTCCCCCTACCCTTTCTGCCCATGCATGCATCCAGGGGGACCATCTACACATCTCTAGGCTTCTCTCTGTAAGCAGTTCTCCCTCTGGTATTCTGTTCTATGAACTTGAGCTGTTGGGTTTCCCCACTTTCAACTCTGTCTCCTCAACTCAGGAGTCTTGTCATATATATGTCATATATATATGAAAAAATATATATACATACATATATGTATGTATATATATGTTGTTTAGAGCAAGAAAGTAAATCTGGTCTATGTTACTCCATTTTAGTTAAAAGTGAAAGTCCTTGGGGCACCTGGCTGGCTCAGTTGGTGGAGTGTGAGACTCTTGATCTCCAGGTCATGAATTCGAGCCCCACACTGGGTGTAGAGATTATTTAAATTTATTAATTAATTTTAAATAGTTTAAATTTATTAATTTAATTTAAAAAACAAGTGCAAGTCCTCACTACCCCACTTTTAAAAATTGCTGTAGGGGCGCCTGGGTGGCTCAGTCGGTTGAGCATCTGACTTCTGATCTCACAGTTCCTGAGTTCCAGCCCCACATCAGGCTCTGTGCTGACAGCTCAGAGCCTGGAGCCTGCTTCGGATTCTGTGTCTTCCTCTCTCTCTGCCCCTCCCCTGCTCCCGCTCTTTCTCTCTCCCAAAAATAAATAAAACATTAAAAAAAAAATTTAAGATGTAAAAGTATCTCAATAAAGAGCAGTCTTCTCCACAGTGGTGTTGGACCCACTGGATAACCACATGCGTAAAAAGGACTCTCAACCTAAATATCACAGCTTGTATAAAAATTAACTCTAAGTGGATCATGAATCTAAATATAAAATATAAAATTACATAACTGTTAGGAAGAAACATAGAGGAAAACCTTCAGGGGTGCCTGGGTGGCTCAGTTGGTTAAGCGTCCAACTCTTGATTTTGGCTCAGGTCATGGAATCATGGTTTGTGAGTTCAAGCCCCACATTGGCCTCTGTGCTAACAGCACAGAGCCTGCTTGGGATTCTCTCTCTCTCTCTCAAAATAAATAGATAAGCATTAAAAAAAGAAGAGGAAAACCTTTAGTGACTGGTGATAAGGTTCTTAGACATGACATCAAAGTCACGATCCTTAAAAGAAAAAAAAATTGCTAAGTTGTAGTTCATCAAAACTTAAAACTACAAAAATATTGTGAATCTACAAAAAACTACAAAAACTACTGTGAAGACAATGACAAGACAAGCTACAGGCAGAGAAAAAATACTTGCAAATCACATACTGGACGAAGAGCTCATACTCCAAATGCAGCAGCCCTCCCTTTCTACGGTTTCAGTTACGGACAGTCAGTCTCAATCCACAGGCAGACGATTCTCCTTCTCTGGCACCATCAGGTAGGTCGCAGCCTAACGCCATGTCACAGCACCTACGTCATTCCCCTCACCTCATCCCATCATGCGGGCATTTTATCATCTCACAGCATCATAAGAAGGGTGAGTACAGGACACTAAGATAGTTTGAGGCCACATTCACATAACTTTTATTACAGTAGATGGTTATAATCGTATTTTATTTGTTGTTGTTAATCCCTAACTGGGCCTAATTTAGAAACTAAGCTTTATCATAGGTGTGTACATATAGGAAAAAACGCAGTATATAGGGTTCGGTACAGTCTATGGTTTCAGGCATCCAGTGGGGGAGCCTTGTACATAAAGGGGAGTACAGGCTATAAGGAACTCTCAAAACTCAACAGTAAGAAAATAACTGACTTAACTTCTAAAATGGTCAAAATTTGGGGTGCCTGGGTGGCTCAGTCGGTTGAGCATCCAACCTCGGCTCGGGTCATGATCTCAGAGCTTGTGGACTGACAGGACTGAGTGACATAACAAGCATAATAAGCATATGAAAGATGTTCAACATAAGTAGCCATTAAAGAGCTACAACCGAAAACCATGATCAGATACTGATGCACATGTAAAAGAATGATAAAAACAGAAGATGCTGACAATAGAATGGCTAAAATAAAAAAACCAAGAGGGGCGCCTGGGTGGCTCAGTCGGTCAAGCGTCTGACTCTTGATTTCAGCTCAGATCATGATCTCACAGTTCATGAGTTCAAGCCCTGTGTCGGGCTCTGCGCTGACAGAGCAGAGCCTGCTTGCGATTCTCTCTCCCTCCCCATCTCTCTCTACCCCTGCTCTGCTCTCAGAATATTAAAAAAACAAAAACAAAAACAACAAGTGTTGGCAAGGATGTGGTGAAAAAGTAAAGCTCTTGCACCATTGGTGGTAATGCAAATTGGTGCAGCCACTCTGGAAAACAGTAGGGAGGTTCCTCAAAAAATTAATAGATTACCATATGATCCAGTAATTGCACTACTGGGTATTTACCCAAAAAATACAAAAACACTAAAATGCACCCCTATGTTTATTGCAGCATTATTTACAATAGCCAAGATTTGGAAGCAGCCCAAGTGTCCATCAACTGATGAATGGACAAAGAAGTGGTGTATAATACACAATGGAAGGTTATTCAGCCATAAAAAAGAATGAAATCTTTCCATTTGCAACAACATAGATAGTGCTAGAGTTTAACGCTAAATGAAATAAGCCAGGGAAAGACAAATACCATATGATCTCACAGATATGTGGAATTTAAGAAATAAAACAACCAAAGGGAAAAAAAAGAGTGAGCAAGAGAGAGAGAAACCGGGGCGCCTGGGTGGCTCAGTCGGTAAAGCGTCCGACTTCGGCTCAGGTCATGATCTCACAGTCCGTGAGTTCGAGCCCCGCATTGGGCTCTGTGCTGACAGCTCAGAGCCTGGAGCCTGCTTCAGATTCTGTGTCTCCCTCTCTCTTTGACCCTCCCCCGTTCATGCTCTGTCTCTCTCTGTCTCAAAAATAAACAAACATTAAAAAAAAAAAGTTAAAAAAAAAAAAAGAGAGAGAGAAACCAAGAAACAGACTCTTAACTACAGAGAACAAACTGATGGTCACCACCAGCGAGGTGGGTGGGGGAGGATGGGTGAAAATAGGTGGTAGGGATTCAAGAGTACACTTACCATGATGGAAGAAACAAATAAAATAAAAAGAGATGAAGAGAGGTTGTGAACATATCCCTCTTAGATATATTGGATTGCCTCTGGCGGGTGTCTTGGTGTAAATTGAATTAATTACAGTATACTAGTATTTATGAAGTTATTGCACCAAATAGGAAAACCTAACATGCAGAATAGGCACCTTGTAATAATAAATAGTTCCTTACACTGTTCTTCAATGGAACATAGCAACAATTTAATAAAATTGATGTGTATTTTCAACTTAAAGAAAAAAAAAAAATATCCTGACAACTGTTAAGTGCTGTCAAGCATGTGGAGCAACCGGAACTCCAAAATATCGCTAGTAGGGATGCAAAACAGAAAAGCCACTCTGGGAAATAATTCGGCAGTTTCTTATAAAACATACTTACCATATGATCCTGCGATTACAGTCCTAGGTATTTACTCAACAAATGGCAACTTATTTTCACACAAAAAGGTGTGCACAAAATAGCTGTTCTATGTATAATCACGTGTGTGTATCCTAGGTCAATGACTAAAAAAATGGCATGTTCTATACAATGGGATACTACCCAGCAATAACAGGAAATGAACTTTGATATACACAACTGGGATCAGTTTCAAAGGCCTTATGCTGAGTGAAAGAAGCCAGTCACTGTGTGATTCTATTTATGTAATATCCTCAAAAGAAGAACACTAGAATGACAGAGAACAGACCTAAGGCTGGCTGGCATTATGGGTGAGAGGAGGCTGTAAGTACAAAGAAATGGCATGAGGGAGTTTCAGGGGTGATGGAACTATATCCTCATCAAGGGCAAAGTTCTACAAGTCTGTGTGTCAAAATTCAGAGTTGCACATCTAGGAAACATTGATTTTACTGTATGTTAATTATAAAAGTTAAATGAGCTCTCGGGGCACGTGGGTGACTCAGTCAGTTAAGGGTCTCTTGATTCCAGCTCAGGTCATGATCTCACGGTTCGTGACTTGGAGCCTCACATCAGGCTCTGTGCTGACAGCTCGGAGCCTGGAGCCTGCTTTGGATTCTGTGTCTCCCTCTCTCTCTGCCCCTCCCCAGCTTGTGCTCTGTCTCTTTCTCCCTCTCTTTCTCAAAAATAAATAAAAACATTTAAAAAAATTTTTAATAAATAAAATGAAATAAAAGTTAAATAAGCTTCACAGAAAACTTTCCAGTAAACCTAACACTACATGGTGATGACCAGTTGGCCAGAGGTTCTAGGAAGAGCATTCCAGGCAGAATTAAGAGCTGACACTCGTCTCTGGGCTAGAACACACCTATATTCAAGAAACAGTCAGGAGGTCAGTATGGCTGAAGTGGAGTAAGTATAGGAGTTGAGGAGAGACCGCCTGAGACACAAGACAGGACCAGATCATGTAGGTATCTGTGCCATGGGAAGGACTTTGGCTTTTGAGAGAAACGGGGAGCCACTACAGGGCTTTGAGCAGCCAAGTGACACAAACTGAATGTTCTTAAAAGGATCACTGGTTTCTGTGTGGAAAACAGACTGGTGGCAGCGGGGAGAGGTCAAAGAGGGAAGACAAATTTCAAGAAGCAATTTCAATAACCCAAGCAACAAGGACCGTGGCTCAGTCCAGAGTGGGTGTGACCGACGCGGGGAGAAACAGTCCGAGTTTAGATCTACTTTGAAGGTAGACCCGAGACAATTTTCTGATGGATGAGACCGAGAGAAAGAAATGCGTCAAGGATGACTGTACATTTTCTGGTCTGAGCAACCTTAAGGCTGGAACCGGCATCAGCTGAAGAGAGAACAGCTTTCAGTGGAACAGGCTGTAGGAAGGAACACTAGTTCCATTTTGAAAATGCAGAGTTTGTGGTTTTAGGAGACAGTCAAGCGAAAATTTCACCCTTGGCTGGAAAGACCAAAGCACACCTGGTGGCCCTGGGCACGCTGAGTGCACTGTGTGGTCCAGTGTGTGGGGAGGAGCTGTGGAGAGTGCTGGAGCACAGCAAGCACCTGTGCCACAGGAAGCTCACATAGACTGGCAGGTGTTGTCACTTGTCGGTTACATGTGTGGTCCGAGGGATCCAGGGGTGAAGCTCATCTGACTTAGTCCTCAAGACTTTCCCTGCTGCAGGAAGTAAGATTTTATATGGTGAAAAATGAGTCTCTGAGGACAAATTCTTAAATTCTCAAATTCGGTCTTTTCTTGAAGTACACATTTGAGATTATGCCCCCCACCCCGCCAATCTCTGCTGTAATTGGTAGAGTGAGGCTGGGGTGTTCAGTGGATATAGTGGCACATCACCAAAATGCAGTGTCCTGACTGAGAATGCAAGGTGAATGGCTGCGTGGTTTATCATATTCAAAAGATTTTATGTTGAACACATCTTGAGCCTTTTTTTCCATCCCCTTGTGGTAATGAGGCAAATTTTTTCACGAAAGAGATAATGATGTGAAATCATCACCTTCTATATATCAATTTAGTATTCTTCAAGGTGTTTGAAACTCATTAATAATATCTCAAGGGATATTATTGATAAGCCCTATTATAGAGCATCAGAAATAACAAGACCTAAATAATTTAACAGAATTTCATTTAATAAGTATATTTAAAGTTCATCTCTTCCAAAAACAGCATTTTAATTACATTCAAATTGTGTTCATTTTAAATATCAACAAACTCATCATTTACATACAGGGCTAGATATTAGAAAACAGAAGGACATTAAAACAAGTTTTATTTTTTAAAAGTTCTCACTTCCAAATTTAGAATACCATAAACTGTTAAATATATACCCAAACAAAATGTATATACAGTATCAGGAGAAAAAAAACACAAGTTGCTCTAATAGGAAAAAAAAACCTGTAATACACATACAGCAGAACATAATTCACATAGGCTCAATTTACAAGTGTATCTCAAAGTATAAAACAAACCAACAAAAAGCCAGTAACGACAAACACAGGCAAAAATCACAGCTGCCATTCTAAACTACTGCACCAACACACAATACTTTCCAAGAGAAAGACGGGTTCCCAAGATCTTATGTTGACCCAGGACTTTTCACTTCTTTGTTTTCAAATGCAGAAGCAAAAAAGCCTTAAGAGTTTTCTTCTTGCCTTTAAATTAGATTCATGTTGGTTTTTCTTCAATAACCCAAATATATCATGAGAAGTGCTATCGAAGCTGTTCTATTTAGAGCTCAATAACCAAGACATTTCTTTCATTTTGTATTTCCCTGTACCTCTATTTTCCTTCAAAAAGCCACTGGGGAAACTTTACAGAGTGGTGGTAAAGAGATCAAATAATCCTGAGAAGACAAGGAAACAGGAGAGCTGGCACTGTCACTGGTTTACCAAAAATTACACACACACACACACACACACACACACACACCCGTTTAT
Source organism: Panthera pardus (assembly GCF_024362965.1). NCBI lineage: Eukaryota > Metazoa > Chordata > Mammalia > Carnivora > Felidae > Panthera > Panthera pardus. The sequence goes on from NW_026526765.1 coordinate 146,403,446, forward strand.
TAAACCATAAATGCAAAACAGTAAGAAATCTAAAAACGCAAGGAGCCTGAAAAGTACTGGAAAGCAAGCAGGAGGCATGCTGAATTGTGGTGTGGCTTTCGTTTGAAAGACATACACCAACCAGGCTCCTGCTAACTGCTGGGCACTTTTTGTAACATGCACCATTTGTTTACATTTTTAACTTGTCCAAGCTGAGTTTCTCTAGCCAAAGCAGAGAGGTGGTAATTACCGTGCTCAGGTAAGAAAGGTGTGAAGGTTGTAAGATGAGAGGAGGGGGTAAGATGCAGGACCAGGAATAAAACTAAGCACTAAATCTGATCCAGTCAAAGACAGGAAAGAACCCTGATTTTCTTCAGATTTTACTGCACTTTATAATCAAAGAAAAAAGAACATCTCTCCTTTTTTTCGTAATGTAGCTCAGGTTTAAAATGGCAGAATGAATAGTCCTTAATCAGCACACACTATTTTTAAAAGGGACATTTTTAGAACTGGATTGTTTTTAATGACAAACCTTAAGAGTTATTTAGCTCTTCTAAAATGGTGCTCAGAGGTACTGATACAGGCCCTTCTTAAAAGGAAACAAGTTACTTTGCATTAAAAAAATCATCAATAAGAGTTATGAGTCAGTGTTTTCAACAAACGAAATGTTTAACTTCAAATTAAGTATGTTTTTCAAGTAACTGCTGTTGTGCCAAATAGTGTTACCTGCTACTATTTTATTCAAGTATAAACATATAATTAACAAACATTACATAATCATTCTTTATGATCACTATAAAAATTTAAATTACCCTTTTCTCTTTTATATGAAGATGGTGGTTCTAAAGTAACATTAAGCCAGAAAAGCCCATTCATTCATCACACACATCTATCTCCACCTCAATTTTTAGAAGTCAGTGCATTCAGTGGTTATAAGTAGGTGCAATGTTCTTCTGTAGTTAAGAGATCTGAAAGAGTTAAAAAAAAAGGGGGGGGTAAGTAATTTGAAAGATATCCTTAACACTCATAAATACTGCCAGTACTCAAAGTCAAGTATAGTGTAACCTGAGTTCAGGTCAATCAGTCGTGGTTTTTTCTCCCGACGGAAGGCGTTCCCATAACTGGAGCAACTGTTCACCAACCTGAGGCTCGAGCTCCTGGATAAATCACAAGTCACACAACAAACACCAAGGGAAATGGATTGAATTTTTTTTAATCACCAAAACCTATGTTGATAGAAATATAAGAGAAGTACTTTGAATTTCATTTTTCTACCAGAACATGATAAAATCATGCAACCTATGTTCAGGTTTGTGAAGTTCACTTCCAGACTTCAAGATTGTAGTTAACCCTCAAATACAGCAACTATTTGTGACAAAACGGTAAAGAGATTTCCATGGAGTTCTTCTGGAGTTTTTACTATGTGGAAATCATGATTTTTTTTTTTAAATGGAGATTTACCAAAACCACTCCACTTCAACTTTCAAAGGTTTACTGTGAAACCTAGCGTATTCGATGTTTGGGGGGGTTGTTAAGAAATTATGATGAGTATATAATATTCTTATCTTAGGAATTAGGCTTATTTCAAAATCCTTAGTATAGAATAAAAATTAAAATATTCTGATACAACTGAAAAGAATGTCATTTATAGTCCTCTTGTGATACGATGTGCATTTAAAAAGAACCCAAACACTTTTCATATGGCGATTTAAAGCGAGCCACACTGGTTTAAATAGATTACTAGCCGTGTGACCTTAGAATAATTTCTCCTATTTCTCCTACCTAAAATTGAGCTAATAAAGCAATATGCATTAAATTAAATGACTTCATGGAAAGCAGCTAGCACAGCAGTCCATATATATGTTCATTCCCATCCCCTTAACCAGCTTAAAATACATGTCAGCAGCAATGATGAAGGCAAAGCAAACATAACAGAAACAAAACAAGTCACAAAAATATCAAAAGGCTGTTTTTATATTGCATC